>NC_045679.1:21390478-22727145 GCF_003331165.1 Xiphophorus hellerii
TCTAAAGGACACTCTAAAGAGAGGAGATACATTTTCAAGAGACAGCAATAAAGCAATAGAATTATAGATTATAGAATCTGTGGCTGAATTTACTGCTTTGTATGACTATTCTGTCGCTGCAGTGGAAAATGTACGTTCTCCTCTTTTGACGTTACATTTCCAGCACCTTGCTATCTGAGTGTGTGGTATCTGATATGAGGGGCTCATGTTGTTACCCAATGACAATTTAATTTTGCAGCATGCTGGAAAGATTACACATTGACAAAAATGGCCTGTGCTGCTTGCAAAGCAGTTTGGTGAACCTTTTTAGTGTAGAGCAGAAAAGCAAGCATTTGAAGACATGCTAAAGAAACAGGAAACTAACAAGGAGCACAGCAATGTTAATTCAGGTTATAACAGTTGATGGATGCAGAATAGCTGCATATACAGAATCACTTTTGGAAGTGGTCTGCATACATCAGTGCTTCTAGACACCTGTGGTCAAGAAAAGGATTGTAAAGGTTTCATATGTCTTATTAATTTTTGTGTACGGGTTGGGTTCAGACCACAACTGCCAAAATGATAAGGAAGAAAAACTACAAAACATTTTTTAATAACCTAAAGATGAAACTGGTATTTCATTTCAGAAACTGCCCTAATTTGATCATCACAACTTTACTTTTATCCTTCCACCTCACAAATAAAAGTCACTCAGTGGGACAAAAACACTGCAGGGAAAGTTTCTTGTCTGTAGTTGAGTTGATGTGTGGGTTGACCAATCAGATGTTGTGTTTGTTTTCTTCAGCGAGACGCATCAGCGATTTAATAAAAACAAACAACTTAATTAGAGGTATACATATAACTCACAATTGATTCAACTACAAATAAATCCACCAACTAGGTGGATATATTCCCTCTGTTAGTGATGGTGAGTTGGAGTCGCAGCACAGAGTTTGACAGTAAATATGAGCTAACTTTCCTTTCAGATGATCTAAGATACATTTTGCAGATAAAATATAAGAAAACAGTAAATATGTTGTTGCTGACTGACTTGTGGAGCACGGTTTCAGGTTACTTTACTCTTAAACACCTATTCAACACCTGTCAGAGGCCCTGTCACCATCTAACAGCGTAGACAAAAGCCGGTACCGCACCGTCACAAACATCACACCTGCCATTTCATTGCAGGACAAAGATCTACCACAAAGCGCAACAGTTTTTTTTTTTTTGTTATTTTCATGGAAAAAATAATCTGGGAAAGGCTTCTAGTCTCCAAATGTTTCTTTGGTTTGTGTCCATGTATTTGATATGTACAAAAGGAGAAGACATTATTTTGGAACATAAAAAATATCCACTAAAAAGCAATAGAAAAATGATGAAACGCTCAAATTTAAAGGCGTCACCAAAATCCCTACTTCTCTAGGTATGATGCATTCAGAGAAAAATCGAGAATGCTCAAACGGTTTGATGATCACTTGCTCAAAGGGGGGGGGGAAATCATTTTTATAGATAAATAGTGTGGGCTGTCAGCTCACTTTGAGTAGATAGTTTCGACAAAAAAAAAAAAGGCTTTGATTTTGCTGGATTGTTTGCAGCAGAAAAACATTGCAAGCAATGTAGCAAAGTCCTGTGGGTTTCTCCACTCAGACAAAATGAGGTTTGCTTTACCGTGGAGCTTTTAAATCTCCGATCCATAAACAGATTTATAACCTGGAACAAAATGATTTCTGTGGTTTTCTTAATGGGAACCTAGAATGCCATATTTAATTATTTTAATGGAAGTGAACTATCAAATCATTATTTTCCCCTAACTATGACTAAAAAGTGCCTCCTTGTGAAGGGAGGTGAACCGAAAAGCCACCCTCTCCTCTCTTGTTGTGTTGGTCGTGCTGCGGTCTTATTGACAAAAGAAAAAAAAAATGTTTGGAAATGCAGCTGACAGATTAAGTAGATGTGAAATCCATAGGTGGGGAGCAGCTGGAGTCATCAGGTAGGCTCAAAGTCCCCTGACAATCACAAGCCCTCAGAGAGGTTTGGAACATTTTCAGAGACTGTAAAGAATATATTTTTAGTAGATTTTTTCTTCCTTCGGTTTGTATTGCTATCTTAAAGAAAAGTGTTCTCGGTAGATCAAACAGTTGTCCACAGAAGAACAAGAGCTTGTCCAATCAATCCTCAGACAGAAGTGATTGGATATGAACTGCAGGTATTTCACAAAAGAGAACTATATTTCCAATCAGAAGTATTATGTCTTTTCAAACTCTAGCTTTGATTGTGTTTCAACCACTCTGACGTCCTCAAAAACTGGAGACTAAATATTTTTTGTGTGTGTGTGTGTGAACTATTGCTGTTAAATCTTTATCACTACAATTTTTAGCCCAGTGAAGTTGGATAAGACTGTAAGAACAAATTATTGTGATTTTTTTTTTTCTTACCAAAAATGGCCATAGTTATTAACTGGTTGTATCTTAACTAGGGAATGTCATCTCTGAAATAAATATTTGATGCATTGAAGAAACATGAGCATTTTTTAACAATATACATCAGTACCGAATATTAGTTAATTTTCCAGTTGTGGAAAAATACGGAGCCTCTTGGGGACATGGAAGATTTTTTTTTTCTTTTACGTTTTCTCGCAATAATTACTCATCAGTTCATGTGGCATAATTGAATACTGTAAGCCTTTATTAAGGTGGCCGTCGCACTTTCTGCTATTATATATGTTTTTTGTAAGGCTTTTCCATGAATGTTAATATCTCGTTGTGAAATATGTGAAGCTTTACATCTTTTTCTTTAGGATAGAAATGCACCACAAACCTATGATATAAACTGAAACTTTCTGTAAATAGGAAAGAAAGAAAGAAAAAAATACATCCAAATTATTTGTGCTATTTCTGAGTTATTATCATGGGGTAATGCAGTGGTTCCCAAAGTGTGGGGCACGCGCCCTATGGGGGCCGCAGGAAGCTGTACGGATGAAAAAAAACAAAACTGTTGCACAACAATATTTCACTGTAAAGACGGTTTGTAGTGTGTTTTGTTGCAACCTGAAGTGTGAAATGAACTTCAGTAGAGTTTGAAAACAAAATATGTGTATAGGTTTATGTCTGATTGAACAATACTGTATGTGTGCCCAGTTGATTTTTTATTTCTTTTTGGGGGGGAGGGGTTATTGTAATCCATAGGGGGGGCCCAGAACCAGAAAATCTTTGGGAACCACTGGGGTAATGACTCATCTGACCGTTTTGATAGTCTGAATGGTCTAAAGGGCCGTTTTCATGTGCAGTTCCATCTCAGCCTTACACAAACAAACATAAACATGCAGTGAATAAATCGATTTTCAATCAGTGTTTTGCACCACAGAGTTAATAATATACAAGTTTCACTGAGGCTCTTTAAATGTGTATATATTTGAAATTGACATTTGTGACTGTATACAAAATAGAACAGCAAATATCGCAGTAAGCATATTGAAAGGGAATGCAAAACTTAATGCGAGAGAACGCAAAACAATTTTTTTTTCCTCATGTCCCTTGGAGGGAGCAGTAGAAAAGAATGGCAGGGCCATAATTACAGAGTTGGTGCCAAAATTAGTGCATGAAGTGTATGGTTTATCAGTGAAAACAAAAATAAACTGGTGTGAAAAGTAAGCACTAGACTTAGTTTGGAGGAAAACCGCAATACAATGAAAAAAAAACTAATGAGTAAATCTTATTTCCATCTTAACATTTATTGTTAGTTTTATGAAGATAAATCATGCAAATTACAACAACTAAATCATGCCTTTTGTTACCTCAGATTTATGAGTGGATCCTGGTGTAACCTCCAGGTGTTCCTTTGTGTAATGCACAGTTAAGAACACCCAGAGCAGCAGCACCTCTCCACTCTTACAGTGTAACTTTTCAAACAAAACAGGTTTCATTCCAGATAATGTTTTATAGACACTGGAATGCACGTTAAAAATATTTTTTTTTTATTATGGAGTAGATTATTAAGCAGGTACAGTATTCAGAATTGTTTTTGTAGAAAGTGTTTTCAAAAAGTCCCGTATATAACATTTGGTCACAAAAAAAGCAATCTTTGTACTGTCTTTAAAATATGTGCTTATTTCAAAAGTAGATACGTCTGCTGCTATTTTAATGGGGATCTTGTTTAAAAGGAAATAGAAACCAAAGTAGAAGGAGTCCAAATAGTGCAAATATGTATGTCTGAGGTCCCTGTTGATGAGGCCCAGTAAAGCAATTCAGATGTTCACCAAGCACTAGAACATGATCCCTGTGTCTTCTAAATGAAGGGGGAAAATGTTTCCAATCAAAGTTGGTACAGTGCGTGTCTCATGTACCTTGTTTCTGATGTCACATGAAGAGATTTTTCTTTGATAACCGTCTACTGTGTTCGACTTACCAATGTAACACTTCTCAGTTCTTTCACACTTTGGCGCATGTCATTAACAATGACCAGAAATGGCAAACTGGCAGCTGTTTCCACCACTAATTCACCATCCCTCGTTAATTTCCCATTGTCAATACTTCCAACATATACAGTAGCTTTGAGCAAGCAAGTGATTTGTGGTGTGTTCATAATAGCAGATGAATCACAATTCAAGAGAGATATTCTTGAGTTAAGAAATCCTTAGTCATACAACAGGCCTTAATGGCGGACGTGAATCATGCAGCCAGGTGGGGGCTGAACATTTGTAGCAAAGCAACGAGGTGGCAGATGTTTTGTGGTCTGCCAGAGGAGGCTGGGCGCTCTGCCTGTGGCGGCTGATTGACACAAGAGTGTAACGGTGAACCCGCCTGTCTTGAGAATCCCTGCTGTGGGATTGATAGAGGTGGGATTAAAGGAGCTGCATTATTCTGGTATGGCAGAGCCAGATTTATTTTTCATACATTTTTTTTTTTGTGCAAAATATTTATCTAGGACCAATTTTAAAGTAAATGGCCAGAAGTGCATTTTCTTCCAATGACCGTACAGTTATAACAACAACAAAAAATGTCAAGCCAAAATAAAATCTGACTTTCCAGTGCTGTGAAGTTTTCGAAAAGCTTGTGCAGAAAAGTGTTTCTCTGTAGGTCAGAGGGGCTTATAGGAACTGGTGGTAGATGGCTAACTAGATGGCAAAGTGCAGGCTGTTCCAGAGTGGTTTCGTAGCTTTAGCAAACACTATGCGGGGAGAACGGCTTTTGATAGAGTCCATTGTGCATTTTAGAGCAATTTCCTCCAGTGCAACATCTTTTTTTTTTTACAAGAAAACCAGTTTGATGGTGAAAGCGTTCCTGCTGTGACTAGTTCAACGTTATAAATTTGAGTCAGAATATGACTGATTATCCAGGAACTATTGAGGACATGTGCACAGATGCTGAAACAAACATTGATGAGAGTAATATTCATCTGCAGGATTTAAACGATTATGAATCTGTTCATATTCATAATTGATGTTGCTGATTTGATTGATTTCTACTCATATTTGCCACTTGTACACACCATATTTGGCTGTTATTACCTCAATTATCTGAGACATCAGCAGATCAGATATAAAGCTGGCATGCAAATCGAATGTCATATTCATCAAACACTCTGGAAAATGCAAAACCAAGCAGAGGACACCATTTTGTGACTAGTGCAGAACTAAATCAGGTGCTGGGCTTAGTTACATCAAACAGCTACATGCACTGAAATAGATCATATGTACATTATATTTAATTTAAATTTGCTCAGTCAAGGCATCCAGAAAGTCAGATGCTTGCTGATCAGATCGAGACTTTTAGGCTACTTCTCACGTAAAGACACAAACATAATGATCTCAAATTCAATATGTTGAAAGAGAAAATCTGTTTTTAAATTACCAGCCAGACACAGTTCATTTTGTTTAAACAGAATTATCCCTCAGTGAAAATCTCTCGTTGTTGCCGTTGCACAGCCACATTGGAAACTTACCTGCTGGCATAATTCAAGGACTACGTGTAGTTCTAAATGGGTTAAATCCATGAATTAACCCACTTGGCATTCACTAGCTGTCTCAAATTCAATTTTCTCTCTCTCATACTCTTTTACAGAGTAGGCAAATTTAATCTCATGGATATAAATAGTAATTTCTGTCTGACAAAATGAGTCAAGCATACATACTCACACACACACACACGCCGGCACACACAAAATAAACCAATAAAGGTGATGAATCTATATAAATGTTTTAATTTATTAATTATTACAGCAGTTGTTAAACAGAAAGCATGAAGCCAATCAATTCTTAAATCCCCCACATACATACATTATACTGTCTTTACAATTTTTGTCCTACTTTGATGTTATTAAATATTGTTTAGATTTTGCATTCAGTAGATGCCTAAAGATGCACAAGTTTTATGATTTATCTATTAATTCATGTGGATTTAATTGTGAAAAGAAAAGTAAGTTTGTTTCTTTTTATATCCTCCATGCTCTTTCTAAATTATTAATCAGGCCGTATGTGGTAAAACCTGTGGCTCTGCTTTATGATAATTTTGGTAGAAGCCAAGAAGAAAAAAAAATATAAGTCTAATCACCTCACTTAGACATATAAATAAACATTTGGCAGTCATGCTTAACAAGTCCTTGTCATTACAGTAAGAGTGATGATAGGTATTTTGTTTACCTAAATACCAAGAAAGAACCACAGACAACGTTTATGAGTTTTCAACCAAGCTTCTGCAGAAGGAGAAAACATAGCAAACCACTTCTCCAAGGTGTTTACCATGCGTTCTGATTTCCTGCAGCAGAGCCTGTCTTTTTATTAAGCAGGAGAAAGAAGGGAGAGTGGAATGTGGGAGAGTGATAAATCAAAGAATGGCTATTCTGAAACAAGGAAGAACTACATTCTACACACAAGCAGTTTAAGAGGTAACCCAAGATAAGAAGCAGCTGCACCTTCAAGGTTTAAAGAAAAAGCAAGTTTTGTCTTTCACACGGTTGAACAAATTCCTCCTCTCTGGGGTATGAATACTAAACCTTTAAATGAAAAACAAACTGGTAACTACCTATGTAAGAATGATAACAAAACATAATTATTCTAACAAGTGAATGATTCAAAATCCCAGTCAAAGGAAGCAACAAGATAGGAAGCTACCCTGCCTTTAAAATACCCTCTCTCATCCTAACGTATTGGAGCTTTAGCTATGTACGTACTTTTCATCCTAATACCAATTTGTATTTGCTTCATTAGTAAAATAACATCAAGCACCATCTTTTAGTTGGAGGAAGCTTTGACTAGAAGCTCTGAAACAACCTCAGATTGTAAAACAGTTTAATCTAATACGAGGCATCATGTCAATGCTTATCACATAAGTAAAAGTTTTCCCCAAAATTTAAGTATTCCAAAACTCCAGATATCTGTAAAATACATAACACTGGAATTTATGTTATGTCACTGTTGAAGAAGACTCCATGTACAAATGGAGGAATACCCTTTGACCCGATGAGGCCAAAAGGGGTGAATGTTAAATTAAAGGGGGTGAATATTAGAGCAATCACCTATTCAACATTACATATTTTGTTCATTTTAAGTGTTTTGTATTCCTTTCTGAAAATTCTGTTGCACGTGAATAATTTGTAAAAGCATTTAAAAAAGGGGTAAAACATCCAAGGGGCTGAATACTTATCATAGGCACTGTAGTTTTTCAATAAGGAATCTGACAAAGATAATGTAGAACAATTCCACAAATGTTATCCTACCTGTTCTTGTCAGGTACAGAAGGACTCTCAGCAGGACTGGTACCCATCAGTTCATCTGTCCCCTAAACGGCACAGATGCGCCTTGATCAAAAGGCTTGACAGATGGGGATTCCCTAGGAACATTTGAGGGAATATGAAGTGGATTTTTTTTTCTTCTGTTATTAATTTATATCAAGGGCTTAACAATGTGAAGAAATAAATTTTATTATATTAGTGTAGTTTTTATTTGCACTCTTCAGATAACACTGTGTGGCAGATTTTAATGCAGCAGTCACATGTTTTGCAAAGCTTACAATCTTTTGTCACAGAGAAAGAAATTGGGTGAACAGCAGCTCTTTCAGCTTCTTCAGAATGGTAAAACATAAGCATCATTGTATTCTCAAAAGTGGAAGTAAACAGTTTTGCCTTCCAAAAGTATTTATATCCTTGAAACTTAGAGTCATAGTCTGTGATGTGTTTTACAACGAATCTATGTGATCAAGACATGGTTGTCCACAAAAACTGGCCTAGGCAGAGAATTAATCAGAGAAATGATCAAGGAAGCCATGAAAACTCAATAGGAGTTCAGTTAGAAGAGTCTGTGGACACAACGCCCATGAGTTAGGTACTGATCATCCTTGGCCTTTATGGGAGAGGGGCAGGAGGAAAGCAATTGTTGAAAGAAAGCCATAAGAAGTCCAACTTAAACTTTGTCACACACCACATAGAGGAGATGAAAAGGGATGGTGCTAAATACCGAGCAAACCTGGAAGATTTAGATCCTGTAGTAAAACTTGAAATCAAGATGAAGGTTCACCTTCCAGGAGGACGAAGTACACTTTAAGCCGGAGCTACATTATTACATAAACGTGTTTAGGTAATCTGAATTCCTAAAATAATTTTAAGTTCAAAAATGTGATGCTCGTCAAAAATGTTATTTCCTCTTGACTTGTAGTGTATTGATAGTTGGGCTTTCATATTTTCTTCAGATCACCCAAAATGTTTTGTAGACACAAAACCCTTAAATTGGATTAGTGGAACATTTGAAATGCACATGAAATATGTGATTTATTTGTGTATCCATTTCTCTTTATTCTGTTTATTATTGTTGTTTTCAGTTATATTTTGAATTTTAAATGTCTGTTTTTAACACTCTGCAAATTCACATGCGAGTTAGCATAAACCTTAAGCTTTTAGTTTTGGTCAAACACTAGGTTTATTTTTGAGGAACCACAACTTGGCCATCATGATAATTAGATGTCGGCACCTGCGAAGTTTACGCAGCTTCTTTTAAATCTTTAACACTTTTTTGTTGTTATTGCTCTCGGCATCGGAAGGAAGAAAGCGCCAGCTCGATTCTTGCCTGCTGCTGTGACAGAGTCGTGTGAAACTGTCTTCATCAAATAACTACCTTTAACATCGAGCCTGTCACCCACTTTTTCTGTGGATGTATTTGATCAGGCAATTAAAGCTGATGTGTGGTGTTATTATGTGTACCAAGGCTGGGGTTGTTTGTGTGTCCACATGGTACCCCAATTATGACTCAATAAAAGCAAGCAGAATTTAAACAAATGCCTATTTCTCATCTCTAATACATTGTGGTTCTAACAGCTGACAATTGTATAATATTCTTTGTAAAAATAAATTTGCTCCAGTTGTTTGTACTGAACACACATACCTTAATCTCCGAATCACTTGGAACAATTTAAAAAAATACATATTTACCTACAACCTGCACAGTTAAAATGTGAAAACCAAACAAATGTATAATTTATTGGGGCCCTGGTCTTGGAAGGAGTGTTGCAGTCTCTCGTCATGCAGATTTGAGTGTGGCAACACACCCAGACAGTTGGCTGCCTGGGAACCCTGCACTTCTTCTGAAAGCCTATTTGACCAGCAGTTTAACACCTGACCAATCAGCAGCTGATGAGACACACCGGTACCTTAAAAAGACTCTGAAGAACAGCTTCTGCCTGATTGTACAGCTGGGCCTTTGTTGCAGCTGTCTTTGCCTTCCACGTTTGTTTAGACTTTGTATGTTAGTTGTGCTGTAGCTTGAACAGCCTGTGACATTGTTAGACATTTCTATTGTCTGAACCACTAGTGAGAGGTAGTTTGGGTGACACTTCTCCCTTGTGTTTTGCTTATTACTTGTAGTAGTGGTTGTATTTGGCCCACTTTACAGAGAAAGCTTTGTCTGGTTTCTGTTGTTTATTGATTTCATTTGGAACTTATGTCATCAATTCTTGGTTTCTGTGAAGGTTTTTTTGTAATAAACCTTTTAATTTCTTACAATTTTTAATGTTATAATTTCACCCTCGTTGAATCCTAGCAGAGTTGGGTTGTAATAGAAATGCAAAAAATAAACTGGCCACAATAAGCTGGTTGCAAAAGTGTGAACATCCTTAATCTAAGGGTGTTATCACACTTGATACTACAGTAGACATTGTTTGACTGGAGACAAAAGTTGCAACACTTGTTGCATTTTCAGTTGGTGTGGTTTGCTTTCACGCTGCACAGTGTCAAGCCAACCAAACTGTACGAAAAACCTCATTTTGTGTGATGACGTTGCACCACGAACCAGAAAGAAATTACACAAAACCCCCAAAGAAGACAAAGAGCGCAACTTCCTTTTTCACAAAATGTAAACAAAAACTTTTGTCTTTGGCAAAAGATCACAAGCTGTTTCTCTTGTTTGCTCAATGGTTCACTTAAACCGAAGTAAACTATAGGACTAACTGGTGTGGCTTTTAGGCAGATCAGAATTCAAATATTTCATGTGGCTCAAAGTTTTATTGCACATTCACACCTCCCCAAGCAAGCCAGATTTTCTAAACAAGTGGGCTTCATTTAGATTAAAGCAGCGTAAAGAGGGCTGTTGTGAATGACTAATACTTTCAGGAAGCACTTTGATTCAGTTCGAGAAATCAGTCTTCTTTTGTTTCGTAGGAGTCTGTGAGCATAGTTAGTGTAAACCTGACTGTGTTTATGCACACTGTAAAGGAAAATAAATCAATTTAGAGGACATATTTTCCATTTTTGGAGATATCTTATCGCTTAGCTATTTGTGCTAAGGGGTCACAAAAAGCTAAGCTACCCCTTAGCAATCTGTCAGATTAATCTTCAAACTCTAACTATTGCAAAACTACAATTTCTTTTATATTTTATACACCTTGACAAAAATATCAGTCCCATCTGGAGAAGAGTAACTGCAGAGAATGGCACTGCCTACACCTTTACTCTCGGTGAATACTGCATACTTTTGATTTTCTTATTTTTATTGTGTATTGCAGCAGTTCATTCTGTGCTACTAAAGGTCAGTCTTCCTGACTGGTTTCTGTTTTGCATTCTCCACAAGAACATTTTTTTTAAAAGTTGTGAAAAGTAAACAATTATCTTGTCGGCCCAGTCCGAACAGGCCAGTGCACCTTTGAAGCACTAGGCATTATTTATTTCAAATAGGTTTTTAAAAAACAAAAACAAAAAATATATATATTCTTTTAGTTTCAAGAGAAGCCATTTTAAAGATACCCCTTATGCCTGCAGAAGGAATTATTTCTTCTCACATCATTGCTTTATCAACTTAACCGATGCCAGATACCCTGGCTTGTTATTTGGAGCAACTCCCTCACGTTGATCATGCAAACCTAAATCAAAGCTTCTAAGAACAACACCTGATGACAGCAAAGCACAATGGATTGAGCCTCAACTGCAACAAATGACAGGGAGCAAAAGAAAAAAAAAAAAAAAAGATAAAGCTATATCAGATTGCCAGGGCACAAAATCCACATCCTGCTGGTGAAGCTCTAATTCTGCTGTTGCTGCTGCAAAAGCCATTATTCAGGGAATGATTTGTGATAAGACTGCAAGAAAAGTTGATATAGTGGCGCTCTCTGACAAAACAGGGATATGAACTGGGTAAGTCAGGAAGTCTCATTTCACCTTTTGGAATAGGAGCTGATAATATATATTGTTTATAAAAAAAAAAAAAAGATAGAATAGATCCTGCAGAGCTGCTTCCTTCTGTTCTCTTACCCCGTGTGAAGGATTGTCTCACAATCTCCTTGTTTTAGCTATCGTCTAATTAGGAACAGTGAGCAAACACTATGGGTTTTTCAGTCTATAACAATTCAAATCCAAAGGGGAGAACAAGGTTTTCTTTTAAAGAATTTTACAGAAGCTATATTTAATCTCTATTCAAAGGATTAAGTAAAATCCAAGGATTATCCTCGCCCTGATTAATGCAAGTAAATCTAGTATCAGGATCTCACGATAGGCACACCAGCGCCATAAAGCTGGTAACCATAAGAGTCGACATCACCTTTTCAAGGCATGCACGCAAAAGCCTGCCAAGACTCTGCATGATCTACAACAGAGACACGTTAGCCTTTTTGGAAAACAACTTTTTTATTAACATGAAACTGTCGTCACTGGAATTTTGATATTGATTAAAAAATGAAAAAAAAAAACTCAATATCCTTGCTGAGTCAGGAATGTTGGTTTGAGCAAGAAACAATGTTGAAGAAATTCAAAGGAAAAACATGGAAAACATTTGAAATAGAATTTCTGAGGTTCAATAAAAACTGGGGTTTGACAGGACTTTATCGCATCGCAAGGATCTAAAGTTTCCAACTAAGAAATAGTCACCAAAAACTACTACTAAAGTTGCTGTAAAATAGTTTTTCTTATCTTCCCATTAGTGCTGTTTGTTATTGGGGAATCATGCTATTGATATGGGAATTTTCAAAAATATCGGTAACATCTCAAAATCTTCTAAACTTGGTGATTAAAATCTACATCACTTATAAGCATAAAGCATAGAGACAATTCATAATATATTACTGGAATACAAAGCTTTAAAGGCCAGCACCTTAAACATTCAGCCATAACCAATATTGCACCCCAGCTGTTGTTTGTGATTTTGATATTGCCGACACTGAAGTTGAAATGACATCTATGACTCAATATACTGTGCAGCTCAACTTGCCTTAAATGTTAGCATTTTGAAAACTATGAGACACGCGGTCCAAATCCTCAAGAAATGAAGAGCTATTTATTGGAACATCAGGTCCTGTCTCTTCTAGCGTGTTCACATTAGAGTATCTGTACTAAGATGAAAGCTGGTCTTCTGCTTCAGGATTGGGCAATTTTTTTTACATTGCTTAAAAAATTAAGCAACGTTTTCCTTAATTTTTGTGGCAAGGCAAAACGGGAAATTATTGCAGAAAAGCAATATGTTGTTTAACATATTTTTCTTTATTGTATGGCATTTTCTCTGGTCTTTCCAATTTTGGAAGAGAGAAAGAGGCATCTGTATCAGATATTCATCCATCTATCCAGCCATACATCCATCTATTTCATTTAGATGTGTCATTTTGGAAGGGTTGTAGCTATAGCTTGCCGAAGGATCTGCTGTAGATGAAAAGAAAACATCTTTTCATCTGTCTGACAAGAGGTACAACAGTTGCTGTTTAACCACAAGCGGGTCTAAAACACATGAAATTACCAAAAAGCACATTGCTCATCGCTTCATCCCTGCACTCGTGGCATTTGCAGTAATTCATCTGGGATGACTTTTAGTGCTTGATTTGATTGCTTTCTGGATTAGTTCTCTCTGCGATTTCAGTTGCTAGCTGTTTGTCCCTTCGTTATCTGTTTCCTTGAACAGATCTGTGCAGATTAAACTCAGCCTTAATCTGAGAAGTCCAAATTGCTAAGGCAGCTGCTGTCCAACCAAGAGGTTGGCACCCGCATTGTGCTGTAATGACCATGACAGCTGGCATGGCACGGACTTGCATTACAGGGTTGAAGACTGGCGCTGCCATTTTGTAGCACCACTCTGGGTGGCGAAGTTTTAGTTAAATCTCTCCTTATGTTCATTCTGTTTTTCTCACACAGACATTGAAAGCCACAGTTTTATTAATAATATTTACTTAGAAATTCTTTCTAAAGCTATGCGACAAGCGTTGGATAAAATACGACAAGATTCTCTTTTTATGTTTCCCCATCACAGACTCCCTCATGGGGTGTGCTGCAGCAGATGCTCATGTGGCTAAAATCTGGATGGATTACATGATCTAACAGATGCTTCTTCTGTTTCTACATTCTTTGCCAAATGAAGCAGAATACAAATTCACATGAGTGCACATACTCAACAGCATTTATATAGCCAAAAAGTTTTAAAAACTTCTGTTTTCAGACTATGTTCGTAACACTGTTCAGGAAATATATGCTATAATTTAGGGAGACTGGATAGTCATAGACTTTGTATAATCCTCTCTAAGAGCAATCTCTAAATCCTTCCACCAAGCCATCAATAGAATCCTCTGTTGACACAACTTCTTGTCAGAGGAAACACTTACTCTTTTTTCATTTTTTTTTAGGTTCACATCCAGCTAAATGTGGCAAAAACACAAAATTCATCCTGACCTTCATTGTGAGAAGCCTCTCTGTCTGTCCATTGTTTCCATACATTCCAATATAGTTTTACAGTATGTATGTTCATTGTAAAACAACACAGTTAAGGTCTGCAGAAACTTTTTCACATGCATCAACAAGCTTTAGGTGCTGTTTCCCTTATTGCCTTTTTGTTACTCCCTTCAGCCACTTTTGATAATTACTGGCCACTGCAAAGTGGGAATACTCTATAAGTCTATAAGTGCTGCAGTTTTGGAGATGCACTAGCTATCACAATTTGGCCTCTATTAAACTCTTTCAAGCTTAGCCTTTTTTTTTTTTACTTTTTTTTTGCCTCTATTGCATTAAATCTGAGGGTGAAATGTTCACTCTCTGGCTAATATATCCCCACACTAGAAGGTGAGAAAAGGCAGTCATCTCTCAGTGATCATATTGTTATGCATAGTTACTGTAGATGATCGCTGTAAAAGAGAAATCATATTATCTCTTCTTTGTGTCTTGTGGCCTTTCAAGTGTACAGAAAGCCTGACTGATGCTTGCTCTATGATGTTAGACATTAGCATAACAAGCAATAAATTAAAGTTTCTAGATGAAGTAAAATATGTCATTCAAAATAGAGAGAACTTTATGGAAGAGGATTACTGTGGATCTCTTTCTTTGGTGTAATACACATAATTTAACTAGGAAAATAGCTATGTTTTACAATCTAAAATTCTATAAAAAAATTAAAAAAATCTCCCTATACTCTCTAAGTCTCAAAACAATTAAGTTGGAGACCATTGCATAAGTTATGAGTCTGTGCACACAAAATGCTATTTGTGTGGCTGGTCTACAATATACCATTGTTTGGGGGAAGTCATTTGCAACAGATGGCTGGGTGTAATTCCAGACGGAAGGAATGAGAGTGGCAAAAACACAATGCAGAAGCAGCTACAAGGAAACTGAAGTGCTGCTTGTAGCTGTGACACTTGTGTATAGACTTGAATTTATGGTACGTGTCTGTGTCTCCAGTACATGAAATTAATTGGAACAGAAAGTTGTTTAGTTTGGCAGTAATTTAGATGTTCAGGTGTCACGGTTGGGTGAGGATAGAATGTAATTGTGCATATGTATAGTTTCAGCTCCCACAGTGCAAGTACATTTCCAACATGTAATCATGTCCAGCATGCAACCTGTAAATGGCCTGGGCTAAATTTGGCTTCAAGGATCGTGTTTCTTGTTGGAGCCAGAAATGACCATATTTGTCCAGGAGGATGGAAGTGGAGACATGATTACAGGCTGTCCAGTTTTATGCGCATAGGGCCCAGAAATTTCCCTTCGATAAACAGCAAAAATGACAACCAACATGCTAACAAGTAAGAATGAAAGCATATTAACTCTAACAAAATTAAGAAAAATTGGTATTAAATATTTGAAAACAGGTAAAAAGTACCATAATTTCCGATGTCATAAGTATACTGTGGTTTTTATGTGTTTTATAAGAAAATTAGCACTGACATAAAGCAGAAATATCCAGTAACCTATGGGTTTTTCTTATCTGAACGATAATAATTTTAGGACATCAAAAAATACTTGGGAGGGGAGCAAGTGATGGTGGGAGGGCGAGGTTGCCTAAGAAGTCATCGTAACTTCGTGATCAACAGCTATGTCCAAACACCAGTCTGAGTTTAATCTCCATGGTGACCAGGTGTGCTTTGCTATGGATAGTGTTAGTCTCTACTACTTTTGTTAACATTGAGTATAAAATCAGATATCCATTCCTGCATACTCTTTGTAGCATCCTGGTCAGAAGGATGCTAGCTGACCAAACATCTAGTACATCAAGCTCTATTCATTAATATTGCTATTGGAGGTTGTCAAAAACAAAGACACAGAAGTTGCTTAATTACATGTGAAGTGTGAATTTGTGTGAGAAGCAAAGAATCCAAGTTGCTTAATACAAACTTTGATTTTTACACAGATGATTAATTATTTTTTGGTGAATCATTTCATCCTCTTGGTGTTGGATGTTGTTTCTTTCTCAACTCCAATGTCAGAGCACTTTCTGCTTCTTTCTGCTGACAGGATAAATGAAGATGTTGATTTAATTTTCCAGTTGGATTCAACCCCTACCCACACTGCCAACAGCAGTACCAATATATGCTTTAATGACCAAAGTATTAATGTGCTTGACTGGCCAGTACTAGCCTATCCTAAACCCCATAGAAAATCCATAGATTATTACAAGTCTACCAGTTGTCTGATATTTCATATATTAATGTATTAATCCACTTGTATTATTGGTTACTCTTTCCTTATTAAACTTATATTGAAAGTCGAATCTGATGTGATTCATAATTGATTAAGGACAACATCATGTTACAGTGATTCATTTTGCTAGTCAGACAATTCAACAACCCCAAAACAAACACTAGATAGATTAAAAGATTCTGTGTTTCACCCAGTAAAAAAGTTAATATTCTGTTGAAGTGATGCTTTTGCACTGAGTCAAATTATTGCATATGAGGAAAAAACAAAGATGTGGTCGCTGCAGTACAAACAAGGCTAGAAAAATAGGGAAGTAAGAAAAAAAGACAAGTTTTCATTGAAGTATAGCAACTCCTTGTAGATTTATTTGAACAACTTCTTTCAGTCTCATTCTCAGTGTCTGCTTGCTTTCAGTATTTTGCAATGTGTTTTTGCTGGACATATGACATATATTCAGTGAAGATGTGTGTCAAATGGACAAGAAAGCAAGCACAACAAAAGTGTGTAATGATTCCCAACTTTATTTGTCCTGTCAAGCCTTGTCTGGTTTTTATCACAATATGGTTTCTTGAAAGCTAATTGTCCAAAAATGCTGATTGTATTAAAGCTAAACCATCAAAGATGCAGCTGTGTGCCCACTCTGAAGAATGAGTCATCCTTCAGTGGGCTATGGGACAATGAAAGACTGATGCTACTGCTAATTCACTGAAAGAATGATTTCAGGAGAGACATTTCATGAACTCCAACCCACTTAAAGCAGGTGGATGATGTGGAATGAAAGTTGTTTATTTTTACTGTAGCTTGGTAATGAGACATTTTCTCTTTTTTTGAGAATGGGTTTTGTTACACTGACCCATGACTTCCCCCAAGTTAAATTACTATTGATGTTTAACCCTCCTCCTACAAAACTTTCTACAGTAAAACACTGAATGCGTCTCCCACCACTTGCTCACTATCTTACTCCCTGAAACCATAAGCACACATAATTGATTTTCTTTGTCAGCCCGTCATGTTTAATTGTCTGATTTAAGAACTATTAATCTCCTGCTTGCATGCAGCAGCTACACTTACTGCAAATGTAATTAACAAAACACAGTGTTACTGTATGAAAATCATTAACACGTGGCAGAGGATTTTCTGTTTTTGGTTCGCACTTAGTGCTTGAGATGCTGATGCTGCTGATGTGTGTAACCATACAGCAGGCTAACAGGACAAGTTGGAGGACTAGCAACGAGTGGAACGACGCTGACGCTTTCTGTTCGCATGAACAAACAAACCACCAAGAAACAAATGGCATTCAATTTATGTGTGTGTTGGGTACTACAAACGTCACACATCAATATGGAGAACTAATTGATATTAAAAGTAAAGCACAGAGACGTTTCAGTGTCTGACACAAGACAAAGTAAAAAAAAAAAATTTAATTAATTAATTAATGTTGGTCAGTATTACTGGCCATGAATTTTTAATTTGAAAAACTACAACTCAGTTGTTATACATCGCAGTAGAACAACTTAAGTTCAACATTTACCCAGCTAATATAAAAGTGATCAGACTGACTATTAGAAAAATAGGAGTTTAGCAAGTAGTTCAAACCAATAGGCCTGTCTTGCTCACCCATTTGCAATTGTGACCATCAAATGATAAATTGCCTTTGCTTATCTCTTCTTTGTCCCAGCACCAGTTTGCAGTTGACACCATAGTCATTTGGTCTGATCCAGGACATTGCATCTGGAACTTAACCCAATCAAGCCAGTGATGCTCACAGTTGGACTTCCAGAGAACCCTCCACTCAACAACACTGTGTTTACTGTGGGTTACTTCCGGTTTCCAGGAAGCACTCCAACTCCACTCCACTCCGGACATGGTCCTACACACTGTTTGGAAGAAGGTCCAGCAGTGTCTGTACTTCCTACGGCAATTCAAAAAAGTACAACCTTCCAATAGAGCTGTCGGTCATCTTCTTTACTGCCATTATTTATAAGTCATCTGGGATGCAAGGTCAGAAAGAGCATTTAACATCTCAGTAGATTCCACACAATCTGGACACAAAATGTTTAAATTTTACCTTCAAGTTAATGTGACAGATCACTGTTTGCAAAGATTCGCCGCCACTGAGACAGTCTCGCCCCACAGGCTGTCTCTCTGATGAACACATTGGCCATATTGACTCACAGCCAGAGTAGTCAGCCACTCTACTGTGAAACAAAATAGGCATTTTTGCAGTGTCAAAACCATCCTTCACTTTTTCTTTCTTTAAAAAAACTGTTTTTTTCTTTATCTATATAGCATTTACTCTAAAATGTATTCATTCTTTGTCTGTGTGCTGTTAGTGCCTAAAAACTAAAGCCAATTTCCTTGTTTGTGCACACAATCTTACCATTTTTTTCACTCTGTCAATAACTTCTCCTTTTTTCCCACTGAGTCTTACATATGCGGCCATACAAATTATTCAAAGTGGTGAAGGCTTCTTCAATGTTTTTTCGGAGTTGGCCAGTTTGCCGGGAAGCATTTGTCTGCTGCTTCAATCAACAAGGCAGCTCAAGAACTACTTACTTTTTTAATCAAAATACTTATCTCTAAGACAGATAGCAAGCTAAAAACACATTTGTGACTGAGGCTCATAATAGCGTTCACTTTCCTAACCAGATGAAGTCAAATGATATCAGCAACCAAATACCCTTCAAGAGAATGACTTCACTTGTACGAGAAATATCTTGGTGCTAATATTGTGAAGTTCCCTGGTACAACATCTATTTGCACTGTTACTCATCTCTGATTTGACACTGGTAACTATCGCTTCTTTACCTTCAAGTGCTCACTGCTTTTCCGTCTGCATCCATTTTATTTCATTCTAAATTGTATGTATTTCATACAAAAGTCTTTCCTAAAAGACAGATCAATGTAGGCAGCGTAAGCCGGCTCTTCGTTCCCCTTTGGAGGTTCAATCAGGTGTAACTCATGGTGAATGGGCTTGGAGGACAAATGGAATTCAGTGTGAGCATCACACTGACAAGCTTGTCATGTTCTTCCTCTATAATTGTCTTTCCATTTTTCTGCGGGTCAGCAGAGATGCAGCTGAATTGTGTAGTGTTGCATTTATGTCTTCCCATCATCAAAGGAAGGTTCTGGGAAGACTTCCCCCCCTCCCCCCCATCATGCCTTAATAATAAAAATAAAACTCCCTATGAGAAAATAAGCATGCTTTCTCAGATGCTGATGTTTTCTGTCAGTAATCTCGCTCACTTGAATCATTGTTGGGACCAGAATAAACCTGTCTGTAAGCCCTTCACTGTTTTTGTTGTTCCTTAGCAAGCAGCTTTTTTGGTCATTTTAAAAAACTGAGAACAAGCTGTCAGCACATTGTTGGTATATAATTATCACATGTGGTAAGGTAACTGTTGTTTGTTAGCACTTATTTTTCGTTTGTGTTGATCCTTACTGTAAATCAAACGTTTTATTCATAATTTCATGCAAAAATATTCAGATCACTTTTATGTGACTTTTATAATTTTATCATTTATAATCCTATCCTGTCCTATCCATTTATCAACTCTCATCATATTTACATTTATTGGATACTGAAACCTATCTTTAGTTGTGTATTGGATTATTTACCAGTACACAAAAAGGCAACACAAATACACACAGGACAAACAATGATCAATCCAAATTCTCACTCTTAATGTCAATTTAGAATGACCAGTTAGAATAACTAGCATATTTTTGGACTTTGGGAGAATGCCAGATTGTTTGGTGCTTTAAGAGAATATGCGTCTATTCATTCAGAAACACATCAACAAAATCCAGGACTCTCCTGCCAGAAAACACGAGTGGTAACAGCACTGCCACCATTTACTTACGGAAATTTACAAAACAAAACAAAAAAAAAACGTGTGTCATTTAGCTCCAAATATGCAAAAAGATAAAGAGCTCTTTGTAAAGAAAGAGCGCTTGTATGAAGCATATGTTATACTCTGATTAATGTTTTGCATGTCTGTTGGGCTGGAAGTTGGAAAATTCAGGATGTCATTTTAATTGAATAAACATCTTATTCTTAGGCTGAAAATTCACAGCGTTATCCTGAGGTTATGATTGCCACCTATTGGTCAAAATATTATTTCCTGAAATTCATAATAAAAAATTTACCTTCTCATGCCATGTGAGACAGTACCAAGCCTGTATTTGCTAAGGTGAGAAAAACACAGCTTCTGTGTAATGTAGAGAGTAATGTTATTGGCTTATTGCTTCAACATTTGCATAACAATAGTACATTTCCTATCAGTGAGACAGACAGTGTTGGATATGTGGCACCACTAATTTACACCAATCCTGGCATGTTTTTTTTTTTTTTTTTTCCTCAGAAATATGCCTCTGCCTGGTTTAGTTGTTGGATAACATTAGATATGGTAAAAATCTGATTGAAAGGCAGGACTGGAACCTCATAGTAGCCTTTCTTTGTATGCCAAAGAAATGTAAAGCTTACACAATATTGTGATAGAGGTATGACAAGCAGTTTAATATCCAGTGCACATTATTCAGGGGTCAGGAATTCATTCAATAGTTTACAGTTTTAGAATGCTTCCACCAATTATCCTGTGTGTATAACAGGATACACACAGGGATCATGTGGTGTAAAGAATGAAGGTATTTAGCTTCTTTTTTTGTTGTTGTTGTCCTGTTGTAGTTCTCACAGTTTTACGCTCTTATCTCACTCTGATGCAACATTCCTCCACAAGAATTCCTCTTGTTAAGCTGAACTTGAAAAGTTACTACCAAAGGATATGTACATTTTTGCGCCTTTTCCAGTCAGCAGGTTTATCTAAAACAGGCCGCCAATCTCACTGAAGGAGAAAAGCCTGAACATCCTTCAAAGTTGAGAACAGGCACTCTTGTGTAAAACCCTGGTTGTGAGCAGCTTTGTGGACCATGTTAAACTCCACGGTTGGAAAACCTTGTCAACAAACAGGCTTTACTCAGTTTGTGTTTCAGTGTGAGGGAAGTAAAGCACATCTGTTGGAAAGTTGCGAAGTAAAGTGTGGAAATGCCTTTTGGCTGATTTTGATGCACATTAATTTCATTTGCTGCGATATACATTGAAAATTATGCTTCTTCTACTTCAGAGTGACGATGCTGCCACTGGTTCTGATCATCATAAGACCAAACATAATGAATTTATAATAATTTAGGGCGTTATTTAAGATAAAGACATAGTAGACAATAAATAGTTGTCCAATTAAAAATGATTTATGAAGGGAATTTTGGTTACAGAGAATACAGAGATTATAAATAATATAGAATGTTGATATGTACTGGTCAGCTTGTCTACAATGCTTTGAAAGCAGCTTGACTGACAGCTGTAATGTTTTGGATATGCAGATCGTGAAGTTCAAAAGCTATTTTGAAGTTTTTATTAAAATAAAAAAAATGAAGTGGACTTGCCAGTAGAAAACAGATGAAAGACACAAAATGTAAGGCAGTGGTAGCATAAAATTTGCTAAGCTTATATGATCTTGAAAATGTATTTCTTTTTTATAATTTGAAATAGCTTAGACATGTTGCCATTGATCACCAGCTAAGGCGGACTGTCACAGATTTGTTTAGCAGGCAGCTTTTACACGCAATACATGTCACACATGTGTGCCACTACTAAAGCATGTATGTAAATGTGTAAATATCATAGCAATAGTCGGGGGCAAAAGCAAAGCGATGAGCTTTAATCCTCAGAAAGCCAGGTGATCTCTAAAAAGTTAGGAATGCCATGGTAAAAATAATGCACCACATGCTGATTAAACACTGTATTCCCTGCCCTGGATCTGATTGGACATGCACTGTTCAAAATGGGGGATCATTAACAGGATTTTGTGGTACAAGAAACACAGATTCATTTCCTTACACTTAGACCTTGCTAGCACACATTTTTCAATATGCACAAATTGCGAGAAATGAAAAACGGTGAGACATGGGCTTAATTGACAGCACCTTCCAGCTCTCTACATATAACATTACCAATCCAAAGCAACAATTGCAATCTTTTTTATTACTATTATTATTATTTTTGACCTTTATTGGTGTTATACAAGATCTAAGCTCTACTCGACTTTAGCACTGTCACTTGTAATAATTGATTCCACGAAAAGTTCTTCCACTTAAAGAGCAGGCTGCAGTTACCTTTTTTTTTTCATAAACAATAGAAGAGGCTATTTTGGACCGCTGAGCAGGGACTCAGAAGTGATTTAATGAAAAGGTCAATAACTGATTACGCTAACCATCTCCCCACTGTCCACCCAGTGGGTGGCTGCAACCTCTTTCTATTCCTCTCACCTTTCACTGTCCTCCTTTTATTCTTGGCTCTCTAAAGTGACTCCTCATCCTCTCTCTCTCAGTCGCTCTGCCAGCCTGCAGCTCGTTCAGATGTTACCCCCCACTTACTTTGCCATGGAGGATGTTTGTATGACGGCTTGTGATCTCATGATGAAATGAATCCTAAATGTCTTCACTCTTTGGATGCCTACCCTGATTCTCTTTGACTTTCAGTCAGTCTCTCATGGCTTTGTGGAATTTGTGCTGCTTTGGTGGGATAATAATCTCTCACAGCTGTGCATCATCAGTAAAATAATTACCTCTGAAATCTGAACTGAACACAGATGCTGTTTAGAATTGAAAATGCCTCCTAAATTTCAGATGCATATTGTCACTGTCAGACTGTATTTTGAGCTGCTGCATCACAGAACACTGAAGGCATCATGATGTGGCAGTTTTTTCTTCTGTCTTTTGATTAAGAAATCTAAAACAAGGACAAATACTATTACTTTGACATGGTAAAACTAAAATAGTTGTGCATTGTTAAAATAAACATAAGATACTATGGTAATGCATTCATCCCAGGCCTCATCAAATTTTTTTTTATTACTTTTTTCCTCAAAAAGCCTGTTACGTTCAAATGAAAATAATAATTAAAATTTAAATATAGCTATTAAAAGTAATTACAAACTCAATTATAAACTCAAACCTAACTCAACAAATCTCAAAATGAGCATAAACATTTTCAGATGTTCCACGGCATACACTTATATGAATCGCAACATTGTGATTATTTGGTTTAGCAAAACTGAATAAACTGAAATCAGGAGATACTCAAATATGAATTGTAAAAAAAAAAGCTAAGCTACAATGTTAACATCCTCTGCTTTAATCTTGTTTTACTCTCATGTTAGATCTACCTGTTCCCTCGGCTTCTATCTTGAAGTTACACGAGGTTGTGAATAAAAATTGCAATATGAAATGGGACATCCCTTCAAAGTCACCAGCATGATTGACAGTGCTAGGACATTCCTTCTGGCTCTGATTGATTGCTTCCGACTGAGTAGTGTGTTTCTGCAGATGGCAGCAGGACCACAGGGAGAAGGCCAAGCAGCTCGACTTTTTGTAAACATATTTTCTGCCTCATGTTATACCAACACGACATGGTGACATTTTTACCAAATATGTAAAAAAACATATTTTCGGTAGAAAAATTGCCTACTGCAGCCATAAAGGACATAATAATGAAATATTAGACATATGATACTATTTTCTAAAATGAAACGGGGACCCAATGTTTCCCTTTGGTGACCAACAATCTGGCGATCGCTTCTTATTATGCTTTATCTTATGATAATACAGAGAAGTGGTGAAAAGCTGAAAAAGAAAGTAACCCCAAAGCAATCACTATTATCCCACTGAGAAACACAATACCACCATTTTAATGTTTTGCTCGAAATGTTCTCAAATGCTTTACACTTTAAACTGTCAAGTCTAATTAAATGAATTCAGAACATGGATGGAAATTATTCTGAAATGATTTGCTTAAGCAGCTCATAACCCTTTATTTGTAGTATTCCTCCCAACATAGCCATTAGCAGGGCTCTACCATTTTGCCTGCCACCTGAATCTCAAAAAGGAATTTAGAGACCCTTTCCCTCTGGAGTGAACGTGCAAAATTTAGGCGTATTTCTAGCTGGTAGGGGCCAGGAGTGAAATGAGTTTCACTGAAAGGGAATACTTTTTGTTTTGAGCAACAAAATCCCACGACTGCCATGCTTTGCCATCATTGGGGTGCTGTTATCTGTAATAGGTTTGATGCGGTATGCAATAAATCTTACATGGGTGATCAAAGTAATTGTCAAATGAATGCCAGAGGCAAAACTATCTGAGCAAAATGATCCATTGTAATGAGATGATTAATGACATCCACTTCATGTGTTATTGATCTTAATGCTACGGCTGGTGTTCAACTTTAAAGGAGACTAAAAACTGCACAATAAACTGGTTAACATCCTGCTCTCCAAGCAGGCAAATGTAGATTTATTATTGATTTTAGTGGTCACCGTGAGCTATATGAGATTGCTTCATTAGAGGACAAGTCACATCTTGGACCAGAATACAGCCAAGCCAGCATTAAAAAGGATTAACTCCAAACACTTCTCCGTCCACCTAATGCAAACTTTACCCTAAATGCATGTTCATGTCCGCGTGGCTGGGAGCACAGCAGGTCAGACTGGGGTCATCGACATTTGTCTTAGATATTGATCAAAATGTGCCTTGAGGAAATAAGAGGTCAGGAGGTTGGCAACTAAATCAAAGACAAATACTACGAGCCACAAAAAAGCAGAAAACCAACATGCCTGCACGGTCTCCCTCCAAGCCCGGCTCCAGGAGCTGTTGCCCTGCGTAAATTACGCTAAAGTTTCCAAAGTGACATGGGCTCGGAAACTAATTAGGTCTCTGCCTGAGGGCATCAGTAGATGTATGACTGTGTTACCATTCAGAAGCGTGTCTCAGGCTGGGGGCACATGCACACAAGCACATGCACATGAACACACCGACGCAGAGTGAAAAACACCAATGTTTTCCACTTTTAAAATGCAAAATACATATTGCACTGTATTTTTGTATTGAAGGAGGGTAATTCAGTGGCAATCCTGCTCTTTTTTACCTATGTGATTAATATTTTGTTTTCCACAGGTGTAGGTATTATTTTACAGAAGAGCAGCTATTTATGCAGGGACAGAGATAATTCAAATTTTACAGTGTTCCCTTTCTGTTTGGTTGTGTTATGCTGCTGAATGTGCCGTAACAAACATAAATAAAAAAAAATACTGGCATTTTAAAAATTTTACTAACTAAACAAGTGGTTATTTTGATGTTACTAGAAATTTAAAGGGTTTCACAAATGGCAATTCAGAGCATTATTGCAGTATCAGTGTGAGATATTGCATTATTTCTGTAATGACAACCTGCTCTTTGCGAAAACTATAAGTTATCTTACAGTTTTCATGAAAAAAAGAAGTCTTCTGCTGGGAAAATAAAAAATACAATTGGGAAAAGGTTGATTTTTCACATGTAAATCCTACATTGCTAATAAAAGTTACAATTGTGCGATATGCTTAACAGGAATTTAACAGCATAAAAAAAGCATTTCCAATAATTGAAGATTGCTCTCCTTAGTTGATTATGTGAGTGTTGTTGGTTGCTTGACAATTGCTGATGATCCCTGTAGCCATTTCTTTATTGGAAGCTTTTTATTAAAGATGTTTGGGATTGAAGTGTGCAATGTGAGGTAAGTTGATTGTTATAGGAGCTATTATATTGGGTCTTTCTGATTGACATAATAGTACAAATGAGCTGTAGAATAAGAGTGAGTTTACAGTGCCATGGAAAATTTGTCAGCTTTTGTCATTTTTCAGCCACAAATTTCAAAGTGTTTCGTTGAAATTTCATGTGACAAAAACGTGCATAATTGTAAAGTGGAAAGTAAATAAAAGTAATGTAATAATAGATATTTGTAATAATGAATTATTTTATTTCTAACTGGTCACACAGTTAATCCATTCCAGTCAAAGTACTGGAGTGGAGGTTCACCTTCCATCAGAGCAACAATGCTAAACATACAGCCAAACCTTGAACTTGTTTGGAATCAGTGACATAACTTGAAAATAGAGGTTCTCACATTTGCTCTTCTTACATTCTGACTGGGCTAGAATTATAATATTTCTCAATTTTCCAACTTGAGCACAAAGTCAAGGAAACTTTTATTCTTTTATTTTCAAGTCTAAATTAAGTCACTTGATCAAATATCTACTTTAATCAGGGTAATCTGGTTGGTAAGTTGTGCTTGTTTCAAATTGCTGTTTACTCATAAACATAAATTTATCACGGATATTTACACTGGAAGCTGTGGTAGGCTGAGATTTGCTTAAGGCAATCTGGGCAGAGATGCAGTCTGATAAAAAAAATGCAAGAGGAAAAATAAGTAGAATACAAATCTACTGACACATTGCAATGTGTTTTTTCTCCAAGGCAAAAAAAACAAACAAACAAAAAACACTACCCTTACTTTGACTTGCCGGTGTTTTTTTGTTTTTTTTATCCTTTTCTAATCACATCAGATTACCTTCAGGATTCAATTACTAAACAAATGTATGTGTCGCTACATCACCCAACAACATTTAACTTGCACAATTTGCATTAATTTATAATCAGCCATCACATGAAACTTGGATTAAGAAGTTTGTCCCGGATGTATTTGACTTTAGTCTGACAAGGACAATGATAACAAAACTGCAATGTGTAGGACACTTGAAAGCTGGAGCTCCGGAGTCCCACCATGTCACAGCTGGAGATGCTGTGGTATTATCATTATACCTCAGGAAAATGAGGCAGGTGGCTTAGATAAGTCAACCCTCACATTTGTCTCAAGGACCACTGCACTCCTCCGAGTCTCACTGTGTTAATAACTTTGACCTTTTTCAGAGGAGCTCTAAGCTTTTAAGTGAAATACCTTCTGATTACTTAGCAACAAGTCAGCTCTTTAACTACTACAACTACTTGACAAACAATATGCTTGAAACATAGCTCAAAAAATTGAGAAGCATAAAAAATGTAATATTTTTGGTCACTTATATCAGAAAGAGTCAGTTCATCTACTGGTGTAGGACCATTGTGTTTTCTGAAGTCATCAGTTTCAATTCATGCTCTCCTCTGCTGACAACCGTACTGGAAATGCTGACGCCTTTTCCAGCAGGACAGGGAACCTACCGACATTGTTAAATGTACCAAAGCCTTGTTCAATGACTATGGTCCTGCTATTGTTGATTGGCTAACAAACTCAAGTGACATAACGTCAACAGATAATTTATGGAGTATTGTCAAGTGGACGATAAGAGACAGATGAGATAATATGAGGTACTGCCAGGTGACACTGTTTTTAATTTGCTAGATCTAAACATCAGTGCATGTTTTGGGTTTGAAACAAATACTGGACTGTTTTGAAATACACACTCTACAACATTGATTGAGGTTTGTTGTTTTGTTTCAGAATAATATCAGGTTTTATGATTTTTTTTTGTAGACAAATTATATTTCTTATAAAATTTCAATCTCTCATCTGATATACTTTTCTCTGAAACTTACTTTTGTATTGTCGTTGTCTATAATCCATAATGAAATAAAAAAGAGAAATTAGAATTAGAAATTAATACTGGAAATGTACCACTCTTTTTGTTATGAATTTCTATAGCACATAATGCTACACAATTTAACATTCTGAAATGATTATTTAAATACATTTACTTTTCAACAATATTCTAGTTTATT
This sequence comes from Xiphophorus hellerii, assembly GCF_003331165.1. NCBI lineage: Eukaryota > Metazoa > Chordata > Actinopteri > Cyprinodontiformes > Poeciliidae > Xiphophorus > Xiphophorus hellerii. Next base: position 21,418,451 of record NC_045679.1, read on the forward strand.
GAGAGGCACTTGTACTCTATGAAACTATATATATATATATATATATATATATATATATATTGCTCAATTGAGAATGTTCATAAAGAGAAATGAGTCATTCAAAGGGAGAAAAATATTCAAAATCAAAGCCACAGTGAAACTGTTTCTCTCATCACAGAGCCCTGAGTCTTTTCAGATGTCTGTATTTTCACAAATAACCATAGTTACCAATATTCAGGGTGACAGTGCACCGACACAATTAATGTAAACAGAACACAGGCCAGTTCAGAAAAATTAGAAATGTTTGAAATACAGGAAATACAAGAATTCCTCCTGCAGTGTCTTATAAAAAATGTGAATTATTTTAGGTTTTTTTTGTTGTTTTAATCTAAATTTCCCAATGTCAAGGTCAAATTAGTCCTCCGCAACCTTTACATGTAGCAGCGTTCAGCATTCTTTCCTTTCAAGTGGGCTCTGAGGTTGACTATGTGTCCATTAACTACTTGTTCAGTCATAAATATTTACAAACTTTGACATCAAAGCATTTTTGCTTTCTGTGGCTGCATGCTTATTGTAGCTGGATGAAATCTACATTCGTGTATCATGAATTTTTGATGCCGTCAGACAACATTTTCCTTTTATCTCACAATCAAACAAGAGGCCAACGGAGCATGTGTTGATTCAACGTACAGTACAGTGTAAGAGTTCAAACAGTATCAACCTGCTGGCATTCATCTGTTCAGAGCATGTATCAAGCACATTTTGTGAATGTGTGCGCGTGCGTGCGCGTACTTTACTCCATTTGGTCTTAGACAGTAGCTCTTTGTGAGTGAGATTAGATGCAAGTAGAACTCATCAATCCACAGAGATAAGACAGCTGCCTTGGAGCTGTGGATTACAGCCAAATGAATCAGTCTGTTGGGGGGGAAAAACAGCACAGAGTAAGTCTGCCCACTACCCAACTACCGCTTCGTCCGTGTCTCTGCTGCCAGCTGGAATGAGTCATTTGATATTGATGCTTGCGTACCCCCCAGCTGAATGCTGTGGACAGCCACCGGACTGAGATGGTCACATAATTCAGTGGCGGTTTGATCAACTATATATGGAACACCTTTGCCCCGTTCCATATTTATCACTCGATAAATCACCCCCAACGAAATGAATGCATATTAGACCATTTCGCTCTCATCCATTTAAATCCAAGGCCATAGTGCCAATGCAAATGAGCGAGAGTCAAACAGTTTTTATGAAAAAGACTGGACTGCAGTTCACCTGAATTTGTTTTATTGCCTGTATGGTTGGTACGATGTTAAATATTTTATTTTTCTGGTTTCGGCATTGTTCTTATTTCAGAGTTTCCTTGAGCCAAACTATGTGAAAACACACAGTAGCAATGTTTCTGCAATGCTCATCATCATCTATGGTAATGATATTTTTTAAAATCAGTTTCCGCAAAGACATAAGTATTAAATCTACAAAGTTAAAATTAGAATAAATGAATGCATCAGTACGAGGACCCTGATGTGTAGAATTTTAGTTTTTTCTTCACTGTGTTGCAATGCAAATTTAATAGATACACTATGCCATGCGATCACTGTGTGTGGACTAATGAAGACTTCCTCTCAGCAGAGTGCTGAAGTCTCTAAATAAGGGAAGTTGAGACTTTGATTTTAAAAGATAATCACGTTATCACATGGGGGCACCTATAGGATATAGTCAACAGGTATCCCCAAACTGTTGTGTAATAGTTAACTATGAGATGAAGAAAAACATAAAACACAATCCCCTTTTACATTTTTGTTTTACAATGAACAGGCGACCAGGAAAAGCACAACATGCAAACAGATTTAGTACTTTAAAATCAAGAAATGTATCTGAACACATGAAAGGAAAAAGTGAAAGGGGTTAATGACCAGTCAAAAAAGTTTTTTGTTACAATACGGAGGTATACACTTATAAATTCTTCATAATTTATTCTATTACAAACACACTGTACTCAAAAGATTAACTTTCAAAACATCCTCAGATGTGTCAACATGCAAGGCTAGATAAGAAAGAGTTGGACAATAGTTTCATTCTCTAAATTCATTAAACAATAATGTCAATACTTTCGGTTGTAACTTCCACAGTGACTCAGTGCACTTGCATATTAAACACTCGTAAACACTATGGTTTGACTACTATGATTCAGTATAATGTATTCAGTGATGTATTTTTTAAATGAAAAAATTGTTACAAACAATTAGATTTCTATGAAAACGATGCAGTTCTGCCCACAGGTAACATTTCACCTCCGCAGTGTCCTCCTGGTCTGCACTTTGTAGGACACAACAATTGCTGACGCCACGGCTTATTACGACCCTACTTAATAATGCAAATTTTATTAGCTTCAGGCCTTCGTATTTGTACTCATTAGCTTACCACCTACCAGTCTACAATCTCATTATCTTCTTGGAATGACTCACTATTCAGATGTTCAATGTGCACTGCACAGGATTTTGTTGCGTTTTCCTCACATTAGTTGCGTTGTTTCTTTCCGAGACGTCTTGTCTGAAGCCATTTCTCCTGCCAGGCCTTCGTCACCAAGTTTTCCCAGATGACCCATCCTTACACCTAATTCACCCTTTCTCTTATCACATCCCCTTAAAAACCTTTAAACTCATATCTTTGTGGCATGGTCCTTGCTGGTGAAAAAGTTCAATCTCTCAAAAAACAAAACAACAACTCTGTAAAATTCGTAAATTAAATGATAATTGGAATCATAAAGTAATGTGGTTTCTGTTTCTTGCTTCGTGTTGTGTTGTGCTTGGAATATTTTCCATCTTCAAGAATTATGCCTACATGTCTCAGAGCTGCTAAGTAAGAATTTCATTTTTATGTCCTCAAACATTTGTGTTAGTGGTATTTATGATGCCAGATGTTTTCTTCTGTGACTAAAGACGCTTCTCTTCAAACCATTTTTTACTCTAAAACGCTTCAGCGTTCTCCTGTTTTCTTTGTCCCTTCAATGTCCTTCAGTGCCAGGAGATAAAAGGAGTAGGACCGAGTAACGCTGTGTTTTTCTGCATACATGTTTTCCATTTTTATCACAATTATTATTTTATATACAACTTGACATTAACCAAGAAATCATGATCTGACATAAATTTGTTATAAAAGATTCAACTTTATCTTTAATAACATAAAGCTACATAATTTTTTAAGTTTAATCAGTAATACTTTTATAACAAATTTATGTCAGATCATGATTTCTTGGTTAATGTCAAGTTGTCATAACGAAGACATTTTGAATAATGTCAACTTTGTACTAAAAGTGTCATGATTTACCGAATGACACTTTATGACAACAGTCATAAATATTCATGAAGACTTACTCATGTTCATGACAGGTGTTATGTGATGTTTATGACAGTGTCATGACAGTCTTATTCACAGCTCATCAAATAAAGTGTTATTAGTATAATTTAATATAGCTTGTTGATTCAAACTGGTTGCAAACATTATTATATCTTTTTCTTTTTACTTTATTTCAAAAGCTGTGTCCTCTGTGATCTCAGATTTGAAACCTGTATTCAATCAATCAATCAATCAATCAATCAATCAATCAATCAATCAATCAATCAATCAAATTTTATTTGTTTAGCACATTTCAGCAGCAAGGCATTTCAAAGTGCTTTACATCATTACAAACACAGAAACACAATGCAAGATAGAATCAACAATCAAAACACAACATTAAGTCAGGTTCCATCAATAAAATTGTAATTGATTACATTTCAGATGCAATCCTAAACAGGTGGGGTTTTAGTCGAGATTTAAAAGAAGTCAGTGTTTCAGCTGTTTTACAGTATTCAGTTCAGCATACAGTAAACTGTAGAAGCCGTTACACTAAATTCAGCTGGTAACAAGCTCTACCAGCTTCATCAAGATTCTTTACCAAATAGAATTCATTAACTTTTTTGTGATATTCAGACAGAAAAAAAATCCAGACCACTAAAAAGATCTCAGTGGTTAGCCTTTCTAATGCTCTGTGTGGAAATATAAGATCATTTAATATTGTCTAAATGTTTCATTATTGTGCTTGTGGTGGATTTTCTTTCCACACTTTCTTCAAATGTTCACTACAACTCCTTTTGATGTTGAAGTAAAACTTTGTTTCTATGTTGTTTTTAAACTTTTTTTACTTAATATGACAGACTCTTTCACATTTCTCCTTAAAGATATTCTAAATTCAGTTCGTGAAATTCACCCGAGGCAACAGTTTTGATTGTGACTATAAAATCGGTCAGCTTTCATATGGCTAAATGTATGTATGTAATTCCAGTTGGGTGCAATCACCTAAGAATAACATGCAATTTTAATCAAGACCATAATGTCTGACCATGTGTATATAAAAAGCAGGTTGTTTTAGATGCACAGTTGACTATTCAGAACTCCAGCTATTGCACTGGCTTCTTGAGGATGGGGAAAATTCAATTCTTGCAATCCAACCAATCTACAAAGTCAGAAATGATCACTTTTTTGCTGCATTAGTTTTGTTTAAACTCATATTTTCTTCTCAAAGTTCAATAAAAATAACCAATAGGTCTCACACTCTCTCTAACAGGGGAAATGCATCATGTGTTCATGACAAGAAACAATTCAAATGCATTTGTGAAATTCTGCAAAAAAAAGTTTGTTATAGGCTATTTTTGTAAAGGCATTTTGCGTTAAATTTCATACGTTTTGTAAAACTACAACAAAACCCCAAAGTAAGGATTCAAAAAGAATATGAATTGTGTATATAATGCAAGAACCAAAAAATAATGAGACAGGAAAAATTTGGAAAAAGTAGGAAAAAGTACAGGTGTCTGTAAAGTTGCATGTTGCCACCGTACTCTAAAAGACTGCCTGATTTGAGAAAGAAAATTAATCTTACAGCTGCATAAATGTGTTTCCTATTGTTCCCGTGATCCCTATGCAATCTTGAAAAGTCTGTAAATATTTTTTGATGTATTTTGTTCCAGATTTGGATAACCATGTATTAGTTTTGGAAACTGGTTTTCCAGACTTTTTACTTTATACATTTTCTAACGGAAAAAACCCTAACAATTCTTAATAAATGTCATGGTTTTTACTTTGATTTGGATTCAAATGCCATGCTGTATGTTTAATTTGCCACATCACATCTTGACTGCAATGTTTTACCCATCAGTGTTTTAGTTTTTTGACTTACTGATTGAATGTAAGCTAATTCAAAAACAAAACAGGGGACAATTGAATATACATTTGAACTCTGGACTAATTGAAACCAAGGTCTGAACTAACTTTGGTTAAAATTGACTGAATTTTATTTTTTGCATGATTTACAAAACAAGAGAACAAAGATAACATTAAAAGACGTTAAATTACTAGAGGATACTTCAGTTCCTGTGTGATTAATGTAACAGAGATTTTAAAATGGATTGGTCCATTTTAGTTCTAATCACAAATGAACTATTAAATGACTCTGACTCTGACTGTGTGCTCTAAAATCAGAAGCTAATTCAAGTATTGAGTAGTTTTGTGAAACCTACAAGAAACAGTGTTAAAGTAGTGTCCTATCTTCCCGCTAAATGTATTTATTTTTGCTTACAGTAAGAATAGACATTCAGTGCAACATAAGTCAAATTCCTCGTTTGTGAGAACAAACCTGACCAATAAAGCTCATTCTGATTCTTTGTCTGACTAAAGACTAGCATTTTGTTCCTGAATGTAGCAAAGCTATTTGTGTGAACCTGTGTTTGCATTGTTGTGCGCTCTCTGCAGTGCACTCGATGCCTCATGCATTGAGGGCATCTTGTGCAGAGGGAGTTGTGACAGGTGCTACTCCATTTCCAAGTGCCCTTTGATCTCCACCTGGAGCCAATAATACCATCAGTTTCCTCCAGCTGAAAGAGAAACTCAGTGTCAGATTTTCTTTGTTGGCATTTATAAAATAATAATAGATTACTCTTTATGGCTTTTGATAATGTGTATGTTGCTGATAATATGTGCATATTATCAGTAATATACACAGTTAATTTTCATGAATCAATTAAATTGCAGGAGATTTTGTCTCTGCTATATTTACATAATGAATAGTTTACATACTAACATTTCGTTTCCTGTATCAAGACATTTTGACAATGGTATTTAGGTAAATATAGTCATTTTAGCTTTTATGTATGAAGCCACAAAGGAGAGATTTAAACACAGAAATGAAAGCAGGCACGAGAAAGCATCGATGACATCATTATTATTACCCTTAGTGACAGGTGTCATTTTCCTCCCTTGAAGTCTTTCCTTCAGTGGGATGTTATGGGTCATAGCCCATGGTTCATTCATCTGTAGATCTCCCCTTGCTCAAAGTGTCTCTCCTTATCCCCATCCATCCATCCTGATTACACCTCTAATGGTTCCTCTTCACAGCAGCCACCTACTGTAATGGAATTATGCTTCAATGAACAGCAGAGTCTCTCCTTTTCTCTCCCTTTCTGTTCCCCCACCCATCTCTAAACACCCCTCCTCACGCCAACACACAAACACACACACTTGTATTTTTTTCAGTTTTCAATTACTGAAAGAATTCAACATTATTAGAGTACAGGGGGGAAAAAGATGAAGGCATTACTGTCAAATTTTCTAATTTAGAGTATTTGTCTTATGAGCTTTAGTCATACAGGCAAAGAGAACAAACACCAGGTAGTGGCTACTTACGTACATCCACATTCTTGTGTAACACACTTTTTTTCTGCTTCAACTTCTGCTAATATATGTTTTTATAACTCTTATTTAACATTATTCATTGACTGTAACCTTCTACACTCTCTTCTGTCTCTGCGTCTCACTATCCTTTTACATATTTTGCGCATGACAATGTACTGTTGCCTCTAGCTCTCCAGAGGGAAAATCATCCCCCCATTGTATAACCCCACCAACCTTATCAGTGACAGGAGAAAGATGAATAAGGGATCAAAAGGGCCTTTTCTCCCTCCTCTCATTCTGTCAGGTCATATTTACTCAGCGTCCCAGTGGTTCTGCGCAATGCCACACACACCAATTACACATGGCAGCCTTTTTCATTTCTGCGAATTGCTTAATTCAGTTGTATTGATATTGAAATGTTGCTATCAAACCTGATGACGGGAGACACCGCGACCATACCGATAGGCCCACAATGGTTCTACCTCCGTCTTACGATTGCTCACTGACAAAATCCAGAGATTTGGACTATTTGCACTCAAGCAAGTGAAGATGGAATCAGGAAAAAATAATCATTAAGATCACATTTTACATATTCTACCTTGCAAAGGCATTAAGCCCTTTAACTTGGTTGCGTTTTTCAACACAACTGTTTTATTAAAGGTTTAGTTATGCAAAACTAAATCTGGCCAAAAGTCCCAGACTTCTGGGATGTTCACTCACTCACCCATTACAATGTTTTAGAACCTTGGCTGTGGCCTTGAGGATTGGCAGTAACCCACCACTTAATGAATAAGGCCTACCGCGGCTCCTGCCAGGCGATAATCTTCTCTTGGCATAACCAAATCAAGCATAGAAATTTTCTTATCAGGAAAGAACAGCACACATCCCCTCCTAAACAGCAAACAGACCCCTGACTTAATTGATTTTCACCGTCCCAAGGCAGCTCCTCTCGTGCGTCAGACTATTTTATTTACTGGACTGCCCGTTTGGATGCTAGCTCATCTTCTAACTTGTCTCCTTGTCCATTTGATTTGTTGATGCGATTCAGGCCATTGCAGATATCATTTACATAGCTGATTTTTGTTGCAGTCACTGAAAGTTTTTTGTTTGATTACATGTTGATTAAACTGACAGGGGCTTTATAACGCTCCCACAATAATCTACATAGGAATTCTAATTGGGTAGCTTTAGAATGAAATCTTTTTAGGAGAATCAGAGGATTTTCACAAGTATTTAGTAGCAGAAAGCTGTAGTAAAAAAAAAAAATCTTTATAATGGATATTTTGACTTAGCTGATCAAGACAGAATAATTAGTATGACTGACTTTTATTAATTTAGAAATGAGGAATGGTCTAGGAAAAGGTATAGTTGGAGAAAGTATGCATTGGTGCAGTGTAATGCAGATTTTCTGTAACCAAAATATTGGCAGATTTTAACCTTCAGGCTTAAATATACATAGGCACATTATGTTTTGATTTAATATGTTTTTATAGCCATGAACAAGCTAGTGGCATAACTGTAGCTAGACATTTGACTTCTTCTCCTGGAGGAAATGGTAGCATTCATTAAAATAAGTAACATTTTTTCACAGGCATGTTTAACCTACATTCCATACATGTTAGTAGAGCTGAGGTTCTGGTCTGCCCACTATATTTATTTCCAAGAAAGTTTTGATTTGTGTTTGGGATCATTATCCCAGTAGAATACTCAGCCGTGGCCATGTTTCCACCAGCTCAGTGAAATAACAGATTTTGAGGGATACACCCCTTTCTTTTCACTTTTTGCAATACCTCTGACAGCAAAAGAGACTCATAGGAGGCTGCTACCACCATCATACTTAAATGTTGGTACAACTTTCTCAGTGGCGAAAGCGTCTCCCTGGCTCCCCCAAACATACTTTTTTATCCTTGTGAAAAAAATTAGCTAAGTCTTGTTCATTTGATCATAAGTATTTTCTGCAAATTTTACAAGAGTTTGAATATTAGGATTTTAGACCAGGCTGATGCTCTCTCAATTCATGGCCTGTCACTTTTCTTTCATATAAAAGAAAGGTTTCAGACATTTTGGGTCTGAAACTTTTAAGCATTTGGGTGTTTTAACCACAAATAAATCTCCAAAAAAATACATATACAAGAATGGATAAAACAGGCTCATTTTGCACTTCTAGCAAGTGGTTGAGTTGCAACTTGCTTAAGAATGTTAATTGAGCATTATCAAGGGGGTAATTATAAATATAGAGAATGAATGCTTAACTTTGACCATGTGAGCATTAGAGAACATTTCCAGTTGATTCAAACCTGTGCATTCAAATCTTGTTTATGTAACTCATTGAAGTTTCATGTTATTTATTTTTTCCACCATTTTATTAGTAGAACTGTTTGTAAGACAAATTTACGCACAATTCAGGAAGAAAATCCAATTTATTTACACATTCTTTGAGTTATTACTACAGTTTTTCAGGAATGTGTTGAATGTACAGCAATTTTCTCAGATATATAGTTGTTGATTTATTTTATTTTTTTTTCTGTTGGAGTAGCACAAACCGAGTGTGCATATAGAATAAATAATGCCTAAAAAAAATTACATCCTATTGTAAAAAGATACAACTATTAGCAAGAGTGAGCCGGTATAGCCATGTAACACGAGCTGCGGCGCAGCCTCTGGTTAAGCCTGGTCTCATTTGTCTTAGACAGAGAAAAATGAAGTGGCCACCTGCTCACTGCTCCTGAAGCTCTGTCTCTGCAGCCAGTTCCCTCCTTGGTACGACAGGATGCTGACAAAGAACTGCAGTTCTGCTGTTAACCTTTACCTTTGAACATCATTCTGCACACTGCTCTCCACCAAACAGCGCTGCTAGAGGAAATTGCCTCACTCCTGACGACGAGAGCAGTAATGACTGTCTATCTGCCAGATGCACAGAGCGATTCTTTTGTGATGTTTGGCGCACTTAAACACGTTTTATTGCATTAAAGATAACAGGTTGGGAGAATGCAACGTGAATATCGCCTGGTAACACATGGTTAATGGAGAATGGACGAGGGGATTACTTCTAGTTAGCAATTCCGTAATAATAAACTGATGATCTGATTCATTACGCAGATGTTGAACAATCAGAGTTGGAGTTTCTGACTGAAAAAGAAACGCTATTAGACCGCAGATAAAAACATTATTTAAGGAGTTAATGATTGGTTAATAAAAATTTGTGAGTACTGACCTCTTTCCCCTACAAAGGCTTTTGTACTCAATTAGCAAGGACTTATTTATTTCTATTAATTTCTTCCTGAGAACTACCAGTTATGACACATACTGACCCAGTCTTTTACAACAGTGGCAGATACTTTTTTACTTATCCTCTACTGTATTATATCACATAAAGTTGCATCAACAGAGCCACCGTTTAATAATACTTGTCCACTGAAAATTTCTTATACATTCTGAAAAATAACTCCCTTTGTGAGCTGTTTTTTGAGTGTTTGTGCCACAGAGTGTTGGGCTCACATTGGATGGCTTTTTTTAATATATTATTCTCTCTATTGCTACATCAGATGTTTCTTGATGAAGGCAATATTGATTATATTATGTATTCCCGAGCACTTGTCTTGTTCCCACACTTTTGAGTCTATTCTTATGTGATAGTGCATATGAGATCTTCTAGTCTGATAGAGTTTTAATTGTGAGCTGTCAAAGTCACTTTCTGTGATGCCTCTCTTTGTTTTATGCTTTGACTGCACTAATAAAAACAGTTAACACAGTAGCGAGAGACGAGCTATTGCTGCCTTTCCTTATTCTTACAAATTAGTGTGAAGCAATAAGGCCGCTTGGACACCACTTTGAGTTATGGTAAAAAAAAAAAAAAAAACTTAAACAGTTTGAATGGAGAACTTAAGATTTGAAACCTCAACAGAACATTTGTAAACTGTGGCACGTAGATTTTATAATAGCACTGAATCACAATTGAAAGAAAATATATTATTGAACTACGATTCTAATTTTGGAATAGGCATTTAAAAACACAAATGCACTGACCTCGTTCAAAACGTGACACTTAGACGTGTTTATAACGTTTACCTAAGTTTACTGATTTTCAATAATTTTTACTTTTAAACATTTAAATCTGTTAATGTTGAGGTCAGAAGTCTCAATATATATAGTCACTGTGAGTATAAAAAAGCTTTGGTTTTATCTCATCTGTCCAAAAGACATGCTCCCAGATGCTTTTTGACTTTTCACTGTACATCAGGGGGCATTCTTGCTGCTTTATGTTTTATTTTCGACTTTGGTCATCTCCCATAAAGTCCACTTTGGGACAAACAATGTTTACGCAATCTCACACTGTTCGACCTTGACCTTGGAGTTCACATTTAATTTCTTCTGAAGTTGTTCTGGTCTCTTTGGTAATAGTTTGCATTATCTGTCCCTCTTTATTTTGTCATCTGTTTTCCTCTCATCCTTCTCTTCCTGTGGTCCATCTTCAGTGGTACGCATCATGTCGCCAAACACAGTGACTCCTTCTCATCCTTGAAATAGTCAGACTGCTGGATTAAGAGCTTAAAATTTCTATGAAGAAAGGCAGAAATAGTAATAAAAAACAATAATGTCCAAGAGGCGTGTATGTACCCCTCTGGTCGTGACTATTTATCAACAGGTGTTAAACAGGGAAGATGTTTACTTGATGTAGATGACAAAGCAATCGGAGCCTACTACACTTCCTGAAATTACAGGCTTTTAATGTTGTTCAACTGATAAAAAAAAAAAATCACGAGATTATCCCTGAATACTGTATTAGAAAATTGGACTTGGACATAAAAGTCATATGATGTCAGCAGTTTGTGGAGCATCTTTGCTCTAATAAGTCAGGTCAGCTCAAGCTAGCTTCTGCTCTTCAAACTGATTAGTAATTTCATTGGCTTTTCTCTTATTCCGCACAAATTCCTGAATACATTTACTTTATCCTTAGACAATAATTACCTGTAGTTCTACGCACAAATAACTCCCTGTTAGCCATCAGAGCCAATGCGAAATCAACTCAATGCATTTTCCAAATGTTCAGAGGTCTTTAGTGGCCCATTTGGTAGATTTAACTTCAGGCGAGTGAGTGTATAATTTAGATAATTGTTCCTTCATTACTCTGCAGTGAATGTACTTGCCATTGCTGCTAGCCTGCACTTGAAGATTTGTTTCCTGGAAATTGTTTTCCAGGTTCTTTAATTTCCCCTCCCCATGTGTCAGAATGACAGGATATTATAATAATTTGGCAGTAGAGGAGCCCTTTCAGCCGAATGAAGTGTCTGAGAAAAAAAAAAAAAGAAAAAGCATGCAAAAGTTTGACTAGACTTACTGCACACTTTGGGGGAATAAGCACTGTCCACTGCGAAATTAATGAAGTATCGATTTCCAGCAACTGATTATTGATATACAATAAGAATCATTTAGCTACCTGAAAGGCATCTTAGTCAAGCTGTGGGTCGGCGGGAGGGAAAATTGATATGTAGCTTTGCAGACTCACAGGAAGCATTTCTGTTTCCTTTTGTGTTTACATTGCACACCGTCGAGAACAAACAGGAGTCATCATGTCTGTTAGAATGCCTCTGATGAATCTGCGCTGCTATCATAAATGAGCAGGAGTCTCACTACAAAGATACAGTGCGCAGCTTGTTGTACAAAGCCATCTGGTGCACAGTGTGAGAGAAAGAGAGGGAACAGAGGTCAAACATGAGGCAACTGATCAGCTAAAAAGTTGATTCCTGTGTCTGAAAGATCAGTGGCTTGTGATGCTATCATTTGTAAGTTTTAGGATGTGAGTGTTTTTTTTGTTTTATCATCTATCATTGTTATGTGATTCATAGCAAATGCCACCCCAACTCAGCAGTGATTTGTGTTTCCATTTGGGAAAAAAAAAAAAAGAACGAATCTAAGGGGGGAAAGCTACATCAACAACACATTTGAAAAAGAAAACAACACAAACGATGGGCTTAGTGGTAAATCAGTACCTCGCGGAAGCAAAGCCAAACGTAATTGTGGTTCAAACATTTCCATTAAATGGAGCTGAAAGCTAAACGCGCACAGATTTTCAACAGCTATATTCCAATTATGAAAATTAGTCTGATTCTAGTGTTAAAAAAATAATTCAGACTGAAAATTCCAGCCAAGGACACATGAATGTTGTTTGAGTAAATCCACTCAAAAAAAGAAAAATAGAATGATTTTGGAGGAAGGTAGCTGTGCAGGTGGTAATGCAGATGGACTATGTTGTTTCTGAAATTCCCTTTATTCTCTTATAACAACTAGAATGCAGTGATTAGCCAAACCTAATTTAGCTGCAATATTTGTGATTTGTTTTCAACTGTTAGAATTATATTAGTTTCATCCTCTAAATGTTTGGTAAATGAACTGAACTTATATAGTGCTTTCCCAGTCATTTTGACCACTCAAAGCACTTTACGCTAGAGTCACATTCACCCAGTCGCACTCACAAACACACACGCACATCAGTAGGCAATTTGGGGTTAAGTGCCTTGCCCAGAGGCACATTGACAGACAGGAGGAAACTGGAATCAAACCTACAACCTTCCGATCGCAAGACGACTACTCTAATCTTGGGAATGAACATAGTCCCTGTCCAAATTCAGCCTAAGGAAAGAATGGCATTTCAACCCCAACCATCTGTCATATCAACATAGAAATATATAAATTAACACTAACACCTCCAGATAAGTACATTTTTTAAAAATCAAATTTCAAACCACAATTTTAAATGAGATGTTAAAAATGCTCCCCCTTGCCATATTTGGAAAATGAAGTTGGGGGAGGACAAAACCTGTGTTGCTAGCACAGTGAAAGTTTAGGAGTGGTTGTGTTTTTTTTTTTCTTTTCATAACGATCCACTAAAAAAAAAAAACATATTTTAGTCCACTGTTTCCTTTTGTTGTAAATATGGCAAAAGGTTCTGATGGTGAACGTTAAAGAGTATTGTGAATTTAAACAGACTGATCAGTATCTTCCACTGTTACTAATAGAGCGGCAGAGAAAGACAAATCCATGTCAAGCAGAAAAATATGTTCAGGCTTTCCTAACAGGCATAGATAATCTGCAATGTTTTTTCTTGACATGAATATTAAGTATGAACATATGGCACAGCCACGTTAGCAGCAACAGTAGCAGTGTTTAGCTCTTAACTGGACAGTAAACGTCTGTGTCATCAAGTAAATTTGTTTATGATCACTCCATTCAGTCACTGTACAAGAAACAACAAAAGACAGCAATTGTTCTCAGCCACTTCTTAATTTGCACTCATAAAGGACACCATTATGGATCATGCTGTAAATACTTTCGCCACTCTAGGACACTCAACTATTTTGTTTCCCATCATGTTACTTCAGTAAAAAAAAATCAATTAATTAAAACACTTATGCATTTCTAAACACAAAGACGCAAATGAAAAGGAATTCATCTGCTAAGCACCTGCAGAACACTCATTTAAACTCACATAATAACCAAAATTACTACAAATAATCTGGGTTGCAAAGAGACTGCTGCTTTTACAGCTACTCATTCAACTGCTCAGTCACCTCAATCTTCTAGGTTTTGTGGCTCGTGCACCCAACTCATGTCTCCAGACAACACCATTAACATCCTCTGAAATACTCCCCCCTCTGGTTCTCTTGTTTTCACCATTGACAAAGTGAAATGTATTGTAGTTTGTACTTAAAGGGGCAGTATTATTTAAAATCCACTTTTGAGTTTTACGTCATGCTATAATGTTATTTCCTCATCAAAAACATTTATGGAGTGTTGCTTTGATTCTTTCATGCATGTTTAAGAAATCATTTTACCTCATGTGGTAACCATTCAGCTGTGCAAAACTGAAGTTTCCAAGCTTCCGCCTCACAAAGTTTCCCTCCCCTTCACCACTCAGCTCCTTCAGACTAGCCAGCAGTAATTAGCAAACACCTGGTGAAACTGCACATCTGCTGAGCTCATTATGTTTCTCAATTTAATGCTGGTAAAAAAGAGTTAATAGAGGAGCTCTGTTGTGATGACTTCCTGAAGACAGAGTTTCAGAAAGAGTAAGAGTGTTTAAGGAGACAGAGGCCTAATTTCAAGTTGTTACATTACAAAATCACATTTCTTTTAAGTCATATTACATACATAGGATTTTAATAACAACTGAAGGTAACATAGTTACTTGATTGTGCTATGAAATGGCATTAAGTGCCTGGAAATGCATAGTACTGTCCCTTTAATAAACAAAAATGGGGAAAATTACAAGTTACAATGGCAGCTAATGCATTTCCAAGGTACTGTAAGTGTGATTGTGCATTACAGTGTGATTTATTTTCTGTTTTTTCAGATGCTTTGCCTCTTGCTCAGTATCATCTTATAAAACCCCAAGCCCTTTACCTCAATTTCTGCCTAATTCAATTACAATCAATTAACCACAATGCAGTTAAAAACAGCATCATGGTACCAACTTGCTCCGCTTTTCTGTAATATTATGTGAGATAATAAAATTAACCGAGTCTAACTCCCCCCCCCCCAACACATTTAGCATGTTATCTCTGCTCAGAGACACGGTTGGACAAAGAGCAAACATTTGCAGAATCCTGTCAGTTTAGCCAAGTCTAAATTATTCAGACGGCTGATCTTCTTTGTTGACATTTGTAGTGTGCAGTGGGAATTCAAGATAGATGCCAGCCCTGACATATTAAGAAGAGCCAAAGCTTTTCAGAGAGCAGATCCTTTCACCTTCTGGCCTACTCCCCAACTGAGTAATTTACAGAATTTGTACAGGGATTGATTTCTTTTTCACAAGCCGGAGATGAAAGTGCTGGAGCTTCTTTCATCCACAGCCACTCAACCCACACAACCCTCTTCCATCAAGGTTCTGTTTTACCTTCCCTTTTTTTTGCCAGGATTGGCTTCAGTGGGTTGACATTCTGCCCTGCTCTATCTCCCATCTTCTCCAATAGCTGCAACATTTCAAGACAGAGGTATTAGGATTATTATATATCATTTTTATTCTTCTTTTTGGTTCAGGCTCTTTAGTTTCACTTGAAAGTACCCCGATACAGCTTGGGTAAAGTAGAAGAATTTCATCACCTTTTCTTTGGTATTTTCACACACATTAGTACATATTGCCACAGGAGAGACTCTGTCTCACGCTCCAACAGATCCATTTCCAAAGCTATGGGGTCACACTGTGCAGTCTCTTAAACTTCCCATAATTATTCCTAAACTTTAAATATAGATGACAAGCTGCTGATGCAAATTCTGTGCACATTAGCTTTTTTTCTTTGATCTAGAAGGGGAACAGGTCTGCTATGCAGAATAGTTTGTATATGTTTACGGGCGATGCAGTCAATGAGGATCAACTGTGTCATTCCTTGAAGATGTTTTCACCAGAATACACATAAAGGGATGAAAAAAGTCAAGGAGCAAACAGGCTATAAGACCTGTGTTTTTCTTTATGTCATTTTATGGCAATTACATACACAGCTACAATTCATACATTGCACCTTCTTGACCAATAACCTTTGATTCTTTGTTTGGACATGTCTAGCCCAGAGCAAGGGGTATGTTCTCTTTTTATTATTACATACCCCTGGCTCAGTGTATCTGGGTTTATCTGTCTCTCTAAAAGATGGAATCATTGATGAATCTGTTGTTGCCAATGGCTTAGCAATAACAATACTTTTTGTTTTTGTTCCTTTAAGAAGTACCCCAGTGTTGGTGCATCTGGCTTAGCTGCATTCTATTACATTTAAATTGTAATTACATTTGAATATTTGTTTTCAAATAAAGTACAGTGACCTTGATGTTTGAACAGAATTCGATTCATTAAAATATATGAAAAATCTTGATTGAATTGAACAGGTTTCTCTGCCGCATAGGTGTCTCATGTTTTGATTATGAGAACCATCATGTGACTGAGTAGACCTGCCTTCACCTTGTTCTGGGCAACTCATTAGTATCTATATTAAAGAAAAGATTTTGGGAACAAAAACTTTCCACATCAAAAAGGCAATTAGTTAGGTTTAATCAAGCATGTGACAACAGTGGAGGAAAAAGATAAACAAAAATCTGCTTTAACTCTGAGAAACCACAGAGCAAAATAAACTTCATAAGGGCAGCCGTACTCTGCCTCAAAAGTTAGAGAAAGTCAGAGCACCAGAGCAAAATGAAAAACTCACTGCTTTACTAGTAAACTCAATATACCACTTTTGTTAGTATTACAGATAAACCTTCATCTGCATGACCGTGTATTACAATCCCTCTTTCCACAGTCTACTGTATCTACATGGCATAACATATGTAGCATAAGGTTTGAGTGGGTGGTGTGCATTTAAACGTTCACCATTAGAAAAATCAGATTTATTGGACTCTAAGTTCCCCTTCGGATGGATGGCAATCTCAAGAGAAATTGGAGGCTTAAAACATAGACATGCTCTCTTTTTTACTGAAGACCAACCTTCAGCTCAAAGTTATTGATATGACTCGTTTGAAGTATTACCTTAGGTTTCCTTCCGCCTTTACATGGTTTAAATCGATTTTGAAATGCAACTGAAACCCAAACTGAGAGAAACGCTACGACTGAATGTGTAATAGAAAAGTGCGAGAAGTGTATACAATGGTTTTTATGACCAGCAATATAATAAGATTAAATGGACAGATTTGAATTGTCAGGTTAGGCGTCCTGGGCAGAAGAAGGGATACTCGGCTTTAACAATGCAGTGACTTGTAAAAATACTGTATGTATGACTATTAAACATTTTCACATTTTATCATTTTTGCAACCACATACATGAATGTATTTCATTGGGAATTTGTGTAATTTGCAAAAATAGTAAAACATCCGTAAACAGGCCGCTTAAAGAAAACGATAGATGTTTGTGTTTCTTTCTTTTTGCCAATAAAAGCCACTTATGTTGGCCGTGCCTTTGGATTCAGCCTCCCTTCATTGTCTAGAACCTTCTGGCTGCTTTCGCATCTTTGTCTTTTTGGATAAATCTGAGCTTAGACAAAAATGTGCCTGTAGACAAATGCAGGTGTTGACAGCAGTTTACACTGCTCAATACAATAAGGTTATTGTATTGAAGTGTATATACTTGATAGATATATTAGATTAAGCATCTCTGTATTAAATATGTTTATGTTATTGGTGTTGATGTATATTCTAATCTTATCTGTCGTGTTTTCATTTGCTGTAAGCATGAAATCATCATAATTAACAGAAATAAAAAAACAAATGTGTGTAAACAAAAAAAGGTGAATTGAGTTACTGCAATAAATTCATGTTTTAATCATATTCTAATCGATTGAATATGGGCATATTCTTTGAATGAAACCATTTCACTGTAGATTGGGCTATTTGACTTACTGGAAGGTCTCTGGCAACATCTCACAGTTTCCCTTACTGTACTTGTACCTGCACTTAGCTCCATCCGTATTTCAATCTCTCTTTCCCTTAACTCCGGCCAGCTTTTGTATATCCTTTTTTTTATTGCACTAGTGGCCTTTATTCAACAGTAGCTCAACAGGAGGAAGGAAAAGATTTGCAGCAAATGAGCTTGGGCTGGGAATGGATCCGAGGACAACTGCATTGAAGACCATAACCTCAGTATATGATGCACGTGGACATGAGCCCTGCGGTGCTCCGCTTCCCTATGTCTAAAGGGGAGAAGAGCATCCCCATAGCATAATGCTACCACCATTATCTTTTACCATGGACAAATTCGGGGTGTTCTGAAGTTAGTTTTAAACCACACATTGCATTTTACATATATCCAAAAAATAAAATAAAAAAAATAAAAATAAAATCAAGCCAGAGCACCTGTGTCCCACACATGGCTTTTAGTAAATATCATTCTCTAAGTTTTTTTTTTTTTTGCTTTTGCTTTGTTTCCCCCGTTTGCTTGTGTTTTTGTTTTCTTTCAGCAATGGTTTTATTCTTGCTACCATTCATAGAGCCAGATTTCTGTAGGGTACAACTAAATATTGTCTTGACAATAGATTCCTCCAACTGCGCTGTGAACACCTAAGAGTTACTATGAACCTTTTAGCTGTTTCTCTAATTAAAGTTCTTCTGATGCTGACTTTATTTAAGGTTATCCAAATAAAGGGAAGTTAATATAAGTGCATGCAAAAATGTTCAGATTTTTAAATCTGCAAATCCTGAATGTAACAATTATGTAGGTGTTACATCCCATATAGACAAAAAAAACTGCTATGAGAGCATTTTTGTAAAGAAATATAAGATAGTAAAATAGTTTATTTCTTAATTTTAATCTATTTATTTTATACTTCGAGGTATACATTGGACCTAAATCACAGAGATAGATCATTCTCATGCTGAAGAGATTATCACTATATATGAATTTTGCAGAGTAGTCCCTGACACACTCTTTACATGTTGCATGTGTTACGTTTTTATGTAGTAAACAGAGAACACTAAGGAGGCATTAGAAAATGCATAAACTGACAAAGATTGAGGTGCTGTTACAGCATCAGATTTTTAAAACTTAATGTGCTAACTGTCTCGCACCTACTTGGACCTCGCTTTTATGACGCGTGTCTTTCTAAGCCTCCTCCAAAAAGAGGTGCTTCTAAAAGCGAGGGTTAATCGGAGCGGCACATACTTGCAGAGGTGCCTGGGAGTGCAGCCCAAGGGAGGCCTGAGGATAATTACAAACGATTTGACAAACACAGGCTGGCGGCTCACTGAGACATTCTGATGGTAAGCCAATGGGTAAACAGAGCGCGAATGAGACGGAGGCTGCAAAACACGGAGACATGAGTTACACAACATTAAACATCCGACTGGAAACATGGATTGAAAGAAATAGGAACACTTTGCTCACTGAAGAGGATGGGAGCCATGAAGCAACAAGAAGCCAAATCACAGCTGAGAATAACTATCCTCTGAATACTGTAAAGCACCACAGTTAAAATGCATCTTGGATATCGTAATTAAGACGGGTAAAGGAGACATTTTCTGGCCATAAATGCCCCATATTTTCAAGCTCATAATCATTATAATCTCTTTTGTGATCATCATCAGCACCAGCACTTGTGTAATTTTATTCCCAGATTCGAGCCTAATTACCCTCATTAGTAAATGTCACTGCAATCTGCAACCAGAGTCAGTGACTCAGTGGACCTTAAGTACTCCGGAATGTGTGCTCGCAAGTGTGAGTCTGTGTGCTACATGTGATAAGATAGCTTTACCCCACAGGGTTGATTTTTTTTCTTCTAAAGGGGCAGACCACAGCAAAGAGCCTGGCGGAGAACCTGATGCATCAGGAACCTGAATCATGTCCCACACCTTTAGCTAACCCTGGGCTAAATTAAGGGATGAACAAAGCAGATGGGAAGACTTGCAGCCCTGTCTCTGACTTTGCACTTCAGAGGTGTGAGAGCTTTCACTCCTCCTTTGGAGATTCTTGAGAAAGACCATCATTATACATTAATAGTGCAGGAGAATCCTCAATCAGCCTGCAGCGCCTTTGTTTGTATCCCTTATTGATTTTTATTTTTTATTTTTTTGTTACAGAATTCTTTTTCATGAGAGTGCATGGACTGCACTCCATTTACTCCAACTTAGTGTGTATTTAGGTAAACTCTCGTGGGGATGTACATTTTGTGTATGGGCTTTCTTGGCTTGGTCCTACACCCATCAGTGAATATATATTTGCTATGTATTTTTAGTGGGGGTTTTTTTTGCTAGTTTCACTCAGGCACTACCAGTTCCGAAAACAATGCCATTCAGAAGGGATTTATTTCCTGTATTTGAAAAAAAACATAACAAACACAAAAGCCTCCAATACATTAAAGAAGTAGTCGTGCTGGATGGCTCTGCAGCAAGCTCAAGCAGAGGTACGTTTGTGTTAGGGTCCATGGGCTACAGTGCAGTTTTCTTCTGGTTTTCAATTATACTTGTTATTATGAATAAAGTGCCGGACCAACTCTTAAGGAGATATATAGCTGACCAGGGGATAATTCACGAAATGCATGAAATGAAGGATTAGATGGAGAAAAAATACTGTTAGTAGAACAAGGCTTAGAGATGACCTAAAGGAAAAGCAAGACACTGCCTTTTCCTGCAACATTTTGACCCTCAGATAAATTATTTATAGCTGCAAGTATATGTCCAACCAAACAACAAAGCAATAGGTCTGCTTTGAAGACTACAGATAACATTATATTTCCATAATCTACCATACATGTAGAAACACAATACCTTTTTTTCTTTTCCTAGGCAATGTAATTTAGGAATTACCCGAATTATTTCTTAGTGTTTCTGACGATTGCTTTATTTTTCTTATGAGGCTTCTTAACTTACGAAGCAGCAAAACCCTCAACATCCTTTTACTTCACAGCTGAGATGGAGTTCTCAGGTTTGGAAGCTTGCTCTTTTCCCCCGCAAATGTAAAAATGGTCATCATGGCCAAATATTAAACTTTTTATCTTTATTACATGACACATTTGTCCTGAAGACCCTTGTCTCTGCTTTTGTAAACAAGAATCTGGCTTTTTTGTTGATTTTTGATTATTGGCTTCATCCTTTCAGGCCATATCAGTACAGAACTCATTTTACTTCAGATAATGAGACTCCTATCAGTTTTAGCTGGAATCTTAACATGATTTATTTATTTATTTGCTTCTCTTATGAGCTGGACAATCTAATTTAGCAACACATATGTTAATCTTTCTGACACTGAACCCATTCACTTCCTGTACTTTATGTTGACTGGACATTTCACTGCAGTTTATGTTTGCATATTTGCAGCTGGAAATTATTGAATTGTTGAGATCCACATTTTGCTTCATATATTGGATGATTTGTTCACATTTTTTCACAATTTCCTGGAAGGAAGCAGGGTGTTTAAACTGACTTCAAACGGTGTGTGAATTAACCATTTAGTAGTTTAGAAAGCAATAATAGCAATACCTCTCCTTTTCCTAAAATAGTATTAGCCCATTTAAACCCAAATTTTTCCCAGACTTGAAAACATTAAAATCAGATGTTATTATAGCCCTTTGAACTAATCAAGGGGAAATAATTTTAAAAATTGTGGAAAAATATATGAAAAAGCTTGTTTTATGATCTGTCACAATTGTGACCGGTGGGATAATATGGTGTTCTTACTAAGATGAGCTAAAAGTGCTTTTTCCAAATAGAAAAGATCATAAAAGCTAAACATTGTTACTTTATTTGAATACATCTTTCCACAGCATTACTTTATTGCAACATTTGCTCTGTAAAGTACAAATTTGACTATAAACATCTCTATTCATGTGATAATTTACTGTAAACATGTGATACTGCATAAGTATTATCCAAACACTCAAAACTTTCAATATTTGCTGAACATTAACTGAAAATTTAATCAGTAAGCTTTTTGGAGTCCTTGAAAGTGAAATAAATTTCTTGGTCACTGTTGTGACCGGTGGGTTTAAATGGGTTAGTGTATGCACAATTCTGAATCTCAAGCAAATCAATTTTCTCTGGAAAATTTTCATCTTATTTAGGCATTTAGCAAATAGACATATTTTGGTAAGTCCATCTGACCTAAAGTAGCAAATGTTTCCTCTGATTCAGTGTCAGCCAGTTATAAATAACTGGTCTTAACTGCAAACCCTGATCCTGGGGTTGATATTTGAGATAAAACCTAAAGCCTAAAGCATTTCTTAATGGAAATGGTCAGCACAACTGCCACCAGTTGTCCAGTACATCAGTTGGTTACCGTGGAGAGTGATTGCAGGCTGGTGGGCAAACATTGCCAGCCAAATAGTTGCACTGATTTATGGCCAGACCCTCCTGATGTGCTTGGGCTTCGAGATGTGACAGGTTCTGGAAGGAAGACACCATGTCAAAGATATAATCTGGAAAAGAAATGCGGTTTCAATATTTTTAGAACATGTAACATGTTGGAGATTTTGATAGCCCCATATTAGGTCTGACTATCAATAATTACATTCAGTTGCTTGCAGAGTTTCAGGTTTCATGCACAAAATTGTCTGTAAATTCCACACAGTAGAAAGAGCTTGGCAATGTGAATGCAACTTTATGCTCTGGAAAGCTGCTTCAGAAATCTGGAAGTAATAATTTTCTGTTTATTCACTCCTTAAAAAACACAAGCAACTTATAAAAAGTTCTGAAAAGCTATTTATATTATTAGTATAATAATAACATTTGCTCTTCCTTATTATTTATGTCAATTTGTTTTTATACAAGTGATATTTCCTTTTAATAAAATCACTACCATTTTTTAAACCCTTGTGATCACAGTTTGTTTTTATGTCTAATAGAATTCAGTATCTGGTAAGCCAGGGGATTTGTTCATTTTTCCTGTTAATGACAGTCCTGTCTGGAATACTTATGCTAATAGCTTTAGATAATTCATAAATCAAATTATTATATGCAGAATCAGGATCACATACATTAAAAACAGTGGTCCAAGCTTTGGTCTCAACGTTTGCACCAAGCAGTAGCAGACTTCTTTCATTCAGCACCTTACAACTAATCTCACAATGGAGAGGTGCAGATTTATGTACTACAAAGAGAACTATCAACACTGCTATCTAAGCACTTTCCCACATCAGCATGGCATCAAACCTCTAACCAATCAGACAACACTTTGCACAGAGCTCTGTTGAAATAGTTTGAGCCACGTCTGGTGTTGAGTTCAGCAGGCACGTGCCTTTCTATTAACAAATGAAGCAGTTTTTGTCATGAAATTGGCTCAATAAGCACCAGTTTTGGCACCTCGCATGAAGTATCAGACCTTCAAGGAGTTTTTCCACTGGCAATTTGTGCACTAACCACTAACCAGTAATATCTGGTTCAGTTCTACCCCAAGTAGTGAGC
Source organism: Xiphophorus hellerii (assembly GCF_003331165.1). Taxonomy (NCBI): domain Eukaryota; kingdom Metazoa; phylum Chordata; class Actinopteri; order Cyprinodontiformes; family Poeciliidae; genus Xiphophorus; species Xiphophorus hellerii. The sequence continues at coordinate 21,442,002 of NC_045679.1, forward strand.
TTTTCCATCATCTGCTCTGTACCATCCTGGGCGGAATGTGAGCAGCAGCAGCTGTGGCGAACTCTCTACTGACCTGCAGTGAACAGTTGACCACAGCTGCAAGGCATACTCAACAGTGACAACCTTGAAATTCTGGTTCAGATGAACCAAAATAAACCCAAATATTTAATTTTGTCTTGGAAATTAAGTAATTTGACTCCACTGTGCCCCCTATGTTATTCCATCAGCTATATCTCATCACTGCATTAGTTGATCTCCACCAGATTTTTGGTGAGTCCTCAGATAGTGTTGCCGAACTCATCGGTGTTTATCGCCAGGTGGACGGCGAGAGCATCTGCAATGGCTGGCGGGCGGCATTGCCAGAACTCCCACGGTCGCCAGGAGGCTGGAGCAGCGCTGGGCTGCGAGGGCCGTTTGAGGCTGCTTGCAGCTTTAATTCATTTTACAATTTCCTCTAATAATTATGCTTTTTAGAGGGTAATTATTCCACTCTACTAATTTGTTCTTCGGAAAGAACCAAAGTTTAATGATCAGAGTGTCAGGTTAGATTTTTTGCCAAAAGCATTGGTGTTTGCTATTATTGGTGTTTGAATAGGTTATCTGCAAGTGCAAAGTGGCATTACTGTTTGCACAAGACCTGGCTCAATTTATTGTGGCTACATCTTTAAAAAAATTAGCTTTTTATTAAAACTTCCTTTTTCTGTAAATTACGTAAAACTAAATCGAGTGCAAAACATTTGATTTACCCATGTCATGTAAAGCAGTCATGTGTGTAGCTTCATAAATAAAAATGAATGCATTGTTGTTGCTTTGGCTGTTACAGAACAAAAAATGGTGTATGCCTAAAAAACAACAATAGCAAATAAATAAATAAAAACCGTACAAACAGAACAATCTTTTGATATTCAGACCAATTAAAGCCAGGGGAAAGGTGGTATTTTGTGCACTTACCAAAGAGATAAACAGCTCTTCCTGGGAGACTTCTCCTTTTTCTCTGACTGTCTCTGGTTGGTCAGGTTTCAGTGACATTCACAGAGACAAAAACTGAGCACAAACACGAACACACACCCCCACACACGCCGTCACGGTTGCACACATTTGCAAGCACACACCTTATCGGACAAAGACATGGCCACCAGCTGGTGTGACCAAGGTCACAACGACTAGCTCTATGTGTATGGCAGTCACTCCGTTAAGCTAGTACCCTTGATATTAAAGTCATGGCCCATTCATCATTAGAAATCAGTATATTATCTTGATGTTTTGTCAAAAGCCCTGAAGGATTCAGGGAGGATTCAATGTCTCCCCAGTTTGTCAGTAAAAGTGCATCGTTTGCACATTTTGTTTGTCATCATCCTAGAATACTAACCCTAGGGTCAAAAAAAGCACATTTGCTTTTAACTGCCTCTTGTCCTCATGAGTACAAGTCAATACTGTATGCCTGCTAGTACATATGGTGTACAACGCAACTATTCAAAACTGCTCCTTAATAGCAACAGAGGAAATGGTGTGTCACCATACTGTTTTAAAAAGTTTGGAACACATAGCAGAAAACTTATCAAATTCACACATTTTGTGTCACAAGATGCTTAATACGAGCTTTCTATTATAGCCCCATTACAATACTGTGCACAGAAAAGGAAAGCAAAGCTATAAGTGACTGAAGTAAGGGAACGTGTGAAGCGTGCATCCAGGAGAAAAATACATTTACTGAAAGCTTATAGAGTAATGGTGTGGAAGCTCCGGTTACTCATTAACAATCATGCACATACTCAAACGATGCTGTCTAACTTCAGCGTGTGTAATACGGCTTTACTGAATCTAGAAAAAAAGAAAAAATACAATTTCACATCAAAGATTCAAAAATTCCAAAATCGCATCAACTTTAAAGGCCAGAAGTTGTGACTTCTTTCTAAAGGTTAGCTGCTAAAATAGTTTATAGGGTTTTTTTATGCAATTTTCTTTTTGCAAAATAAGTTACCACCCTGCGCCTTTAGTAAGCTACAGAACACAGTCTACATTTTCCGTATGCCAAGGAAAAACTGATTCAGCTCGTTTCGTCTTACCTCCTTTTGCATATCTAATTGTTCCTTGCTAAGGATCTTAATTACAATCCAGAATTTATTTGTGGCTGTAAAATGTACATTTTAAAAAAATATCCCAGCTGGCATTTGTCACAGGTGAGAAACTTTTGAGAGCGCTACATTGTGATGTTTCTTTTCTCTTCACTTAATTTATTGTTTTAAGGCTAACTTTGGAAAAGTAAAAAAGCTTGTTATGTTCTTCACTTTTATGTGACATACATGAAGCAACCTATACAACACATAGTGGTTTCAGTAACTCACCATGGAGTGAGTAGTCAAATGAACTAAATTGAAGGTTTTTTGAATATGGGGAGAACCCAAAGTGACCAGTAAAAACTCACATACACAGCTAATAAGCAAACTAATGGTATTTATTTATCAACCATCCTTCATTTTGCTTTGATACATAAACATTACTGAAACTAAGAGTACAACTACAATGAAAGTCAAATATAAACCTCTGTTGTCTTTGATTAAAAGTCAGTGATCACTGATTAGTCAAGGTGACTTTTGAAGAAACTTCCAATGACTGAAGCTTATTGGACTGCTCTATTCTTAACATGTCAATGATGAGAAATAGTATCAATAAAACTTTGTGGAAACTTACCCATTCAGGTTCATGGGAGGCCTTGTTTTTGATGATAGTTTATAAAATAATTGTTTTGTTTTTTTTAAATAAGAAAGTTTAAATTCCTACTTTGTTGCAAAAGAGTTCAGAGAACACTTTTTCAAATTATGAAAACTAAATGTGAACATTTTTGAAAGTCTAGGAGGGCTCTTCCTTGCTAATGGGAAAAAGGGCAACTTTTAGGATACTTTTCGTGTGACTGAGCAATTTGAAAAATGTACCATCCGCTACTTTTCTGATGGCAAATTTATACTACTGATATTCACTGAGTACTTTTATTACATACACCTTGTAACAAGTTGGACCACCTATGCCATACTTTGTGGCATAGTTTCAATAAAATGATGAAAGCGTTCCTCCGAGATGTTGGTTCATTTCAAGAAAACAATCCCCACAATACTACACCACATGCAGCCTCAACTGTTGACTGTGTACAAGATGGATCCAACCTTTCACATCGATTCAAAAATCCAACTCTACCATATAAATGTATCGGCTGAAATCAAGACCCTCGAGACAAAAACTGCTGCATGCCATTCTATTATGACATCTGACATCAACAATTCTCCTCTACAGAAACAGCTACATATATTTTAGCTTTTTTTTTATTTCTCTCCTTAAAACTTGGGGATTGTTGTGTATGAAGATCCCAGTAGATCAGTTATTTAGCCTGTGTAGCATCAACAACATCAAATTTCAAAGTCTTTAACTCCCTTATGTACCTATGTTGACTGTCTTTTGAACTAAGTATGTAGAGTAAAAGTAAGTAGCTTCAAATATAGTAATGGATGCATTTCCAAACACCACTCAGAAACCTTAATGTTAAGCTTTGTTTGGTATTTTCAAATGCGTGTGGCACAAAATATTTTTTCCCAGTAAAATATTTTGTTGTGACACAAGTTAACATTTTAGGAGCAGTTTAGCTGATTTTATCCTCTATCTTTCTATTTGGCACAATCACCTAAACAACAAAACTAAGTACAAATTATTCAAAATGAAGTAGGCCACATTATGCACAATCGCCTTTATTTTCCCTCTAAAATTATTCATTTATTAAAGGGCAATACTGAATATTGATCTCTGTGCTCCTCGTATTTGCCTTTTTTAAGGTTAGTGGATTTTATTGTATTGTTGTGTTCTGTCATTGTTATCCCGATTTTTTTCAGAGTAAGTTGGTTAATAGCAGGTTTCCAATTTCCTGTATTTTCTCGTTAGTATTTATAATGAAATTTCTCCCTAGTCTCCCTCAGCAGGTGGCGGTATGCACCTTAAAGTTGCTTGCGATCCGCCATAATAGAAAAGAAGAAGTAGTCTTCACTCAGCTGACGCTAGCCTCCTGTCTCCCAGCTGCAAGTCCTTTGTCAGTCATCAGTTCTGTTGTGTTGTGACCTGTTTGTGTAAGTTTGTCTTTTTTTATTCTAATTCAGTCAACATCCTGTCTACATCCTGTTGGTGTTGGATATTCCACAACCAAAATGTATGCAAAACAGTGAATTCCTAGAAGAATAAAGTATGTTTCATCATGTGCATTGTTACCCAAGTTATATAAATGCAAAAATATATGCAGTCAAAATGATTCCAGCAACATGAATTTTATTATTGTATGGCTGCTATGACGTTTTACTGGTAAAGTGCACACATGGATATGCTAGATATCCATGTGTACCTTAAATCAAAGTGGATTTAAAGTACAGGCTCCACGGGAGAACAAACTGCAACTCAATGCTTTTGCAAAGTTGCATGTGTAGTATTAGTGTCTACTAATGGTCACTCTGAAACCATATTTAAAGAAAACCCTGTTTACAAATCCAAATCGTCCCCAGTTGAATTTGGGGGGATTTATGAAGGAATTTCAGCATTAGTACTTTTGTGTGCTTCACTGGTTTTCTTGAATCCTGTGTTTTACAGTCAAGCCACTAAATCCATGTTTAAACAGTTTTACTGTAGTTTTGTAAGTTTTTTTTAATACTTACATTTTCAATGTTTGTAATTAAAATTATTTAGTAAAGAGAGTTGCTGCCATTGTGCATACATGTTTTAATAGCCGCATCTCAATAAATTTGAATATCACTGCAAAATTTCTTTATATCACGCATTTCAGTTCAAAACTTGAAGCACAAGGACACCTCACGTCCAATGAAAACCCAAACTTCATTTTTATTCAAAGTGGAAAATAACCTGTTGCAGTGTTAGCCTATTGAACAATTTACCCAAGAATTAGAACAACTGCAACAAAGCAGCCCTGTGTGGAGGCTATCTGTCTTTGCCAAACACACAGGTTTGTTGAATATGAGCCTTTAACTAGTCTCAATTGCTGGGTCTGGTGTCTCTCATTTACCTCCAAACATTTCTCCAAAGGGGTTCAGGTTCGATTGCTTGGGAGTAAATAAGGTATTGGTGGTTTTGGCAGTGTGCGAAGACGCCCAAGTCCTGCTAGAAAATAAAACAATCAGCTTATGTTTGTGGTCTAACATAAGCTGCTCTTACTTTGAATTTTATAAAATACAGTGGTCCAGTAGTGGTAAATGATATGGCACCCCAAATCACCACTGTAGAAAGTTCACTCTGAACCTCAAGCAACTTGAATTATGTGCCTCTCCACTTTCTTCCAGGCTCAGGGACCTTGATTCATAATTGAAATGCAAAGCATTCACCTGAAAAGTTGACTCTATGGCCCATTCCTTTTCTCACGGGACCAGGTAAGACGTTTGTGACACTGTTTCTGGTTTAGAAGTGGCTTAACTGAGGAATTGTTCTGGCCCGTCTTCTGGATACAGTCCACACCTTTCGTGTATTGTATGGGCTTTGCTTCACAATACTTCTAAGGCTTGTTGTAGGCCCTTATTCCTACCACACTTTATTTTTTGCTCTGCTTTCTACTAATATGCCTGGATTCAGCAGTATGCAGTCTTTTATGGCTCACAACTTGCAAGCACCCTTTAATTTTTCAGGCTAACATGACTATAACTCTCTACTTCTTTATTAGTGTTATGTAATGTTTGATTTTCTGAAAAAAATTTAAAAACTCTGTAAAATATTTTTCCTAAAGATGATCAGATAAATAAATAAATGCTTGAATTTTAACATTTACAACAGTATAATCTGTATAAGGTCCATTTCCTGAAATGCATTCACTTTTTTGATTATGTTTAAAAGTATTGAGATTCATTTGAATGAGGAAGTAGTTTAAAGTGGTAGTGTGACATAATTGAGGCAGACTTATGTATTAGGTTTTTTTTCCCCGTTAGGGGTCCATTAAGCCCTCCCGCTTTTAGAGGCAGAATTATCAAATCGTCTGCTAGGGTGACAGCTTATCCACCCAACAAAGTCCGAATCTCGACATAAATCTCACAAGCAACTCTTTTTTATACGTACATCACTGTCCGTGGTGGTCAGTTTACACTTTACGCATAGATTTCTCATAATCTTGCTGCTGCGGTGGAATAGGAGGGTCCACGGTGCGGATCGGTGCGGTGTGGAGTGGAAGAGAAGGCGGTGAGTCAGTGGTACAGCAATCGAGGGCAGGGCGGTACAAGGGAAGAAAACGCAGCGTTGGAGCGCGCCGCGCATACGGAAGGGAGCCGCTAACTGACAGCCGGAGAGGAACGAGGCGCCCAGCTCGGCTCACTGGCGGAGAGGAGCAGGATAATCTTTCCTCCTCACACCCGTCTCGTCAAAGGCTTCTCTGTGATCCAACTGGCGCAAATGGGCTACGGGAGGCTCTATCCACCAGCGGGTTTGGCATGAAAGCTTTTCCGACGCGTAAACAAGTAGGAGAAGGGGAAAAGAGGACACCGCTGCTTTACGACTTCATCCAAATTCACTTCAAATAAACGCACTCCAACTTGGTCAGCCTTCTTAACTCTCTTCTTACGAAGTGGACAGAGAAAATATATACATATATATTTTGGAATAGAAACTGTGCTCCTGCTCTTGGGATCATTTGTAGCTTTCTTCGTTTATTTCCATCGCAATCTTGATGCATGTAAAGCATGCTGGAAGCAAGTTAAAAAAAAAAAAAAAAGATTGCACCCTTCAAATAAAACACGTGTGTTACCCTATTGAGATGGAATTATGAACGGACGCTGAGGAAACTCCGGGGAGGAATTTAAATCTCAATTTGGTGCGCAATTTGTGCGGCTGAAGAACTTGCAATCCTTATTAGTATTTTCGTTATTTTTTTTCTTTTTCCCATGGAGTAGGCTTGAATGCCAGGTATTGACTTTGACAGGTACATATTAATGTGAAAAAAATAATAAAATAAAGTGGGTTTATTCTCTGACGCCCGGAAAAGACGGATCTGATGCGCACCTTCTCCGTGGGATGGTAAATGACCGATGGGGAATCATGAATACCTCTTCTGAACTCGAAGATGGAACTCGGCATAAAAACCAGGTATGTATGAATGTATCTATGTTTGCACCTCCCTGACGCTGTGCCGTGTTTCCGAGGAGTGGTGCATCTGCTTGGTGCAATGTTACCACGCTGGATTTGGTGGTGGATTTGCCTCACGGGCGAATCTCTGCACTGTGGAGACGTTATTACAGGACATAGCTGCAGATGAGCTTCTGTTCTTGTCACACTGTCTAAAGCCTCCCGCTTATCATGCAATCATAAATCCTGTTTAGCGGGAATGTTACGTTTTCATAGAAACTGGTACATTTTGGAAGTAGTAAAAAAAAACCAAAAAAAAAAACATCACTGTAGGCGATAACTGTTTGCGCATCTTGACTGCGTCTTCGGCATACTACTTCTTTTTCATGTAGAGCTCAGGGCTGTACGCATGTACCCTGATGTCTGGAAATCCTCCGAAACTTGGCATACGGACGCCTTCTTGCTTTTAACACCCCTCCTGAGCCGTTTAGGCTGTCTCCCCGCTCGGATGAATTGAGACAGGAGCGGACGTGCGTTGTGTTACAGTCAGGCAAGCTCACTTTGGGGAATAGTCGATGTGTTTTCACAAGGTCAGTGGAGGGTTATTGACAGCCCATAAGGGAGAGGAGCTCCCTTGGAGCGCGGAATCGGATTTCGGGGCACTATTAGAGCTCGCCGCCTCTGCCAACCCAGGGCAGCAAAAACACCGTGAGGCTATTTGTCCTCCCCTAATTAGAATGAGGACAGGTTGTTATGGTTGATAAATGCATTCAAAGGAGGAGATCATTTTCTACACCCTTCCGAGTTTCAAAATGAACTTTTAATTGTCATTGCATGATATGGGGGAGAAAAAGGAATAAGACATTTTCAAGGTTTTGGGTGCCAAAAACGCACAGCTAAATCACATCTCAAAACATGTTTAAAGCTCCTATCCCGAGAGGAAAACCTGCCAATGGCACATATCCTCTAGGCTGAGCCAGCCTGAGGCACACGCAAACTACGCTGCCGCTTTCAGCTCATAGACCAGCAGGGGGGCCCCAAGGTATGTTGAACTGTCACACTGTTAACTATCCAAGTAGATCCTGGGAATTGTTGCTGTTAACTTGAATGACAACCTAAAATGCTATTACTTAGAATGCATGAATTTTACTCAAGATCAATTTAAAATATCTTAATACAGAATTTTGATAGGGATCTTTTACCACGCCCCTTAACCTCTAAGCGCAAACATAGTGGGACTGCTGATGTGACACACACTAGGAGGATTAGCTACTGAAATGCTATAAAGAAGCTGACTCTTAAGGACTTTAATGGAAAGTTGAGTAGAAGTAAAAGGTATGGTAGAGAACAAATGAACAAATAATGAGTTGCATCACTGTGTATATCCTGAATATATGATATTCAGTTTTTGAATTGAATTAAAATAACTCTTCAATGGTATTGTTTTTGACATACTGGCATGCACCTGTAGATCTCAAAATGTTTGTGGTAGAGATGCACCCGTCTTGGAAAGCTCTGATTAGCAGACTACAGTTTTTTTTATATTTTTGACTTCTTTTTTTTAAGAACTCAAAAAAATAGTATTCTCGACCACTTAATCAGAGTGGTTAGTATTTATATTGGAGGAAAAGAGAGATAAGTTGTAGTAAAACAGAATGTTGCTACTTAAAAACAGAGGAAATTATGAATTTTATATTTTAGGATACTTTTAGCATCTTTTTAGCACAATTATTATGATTTGCTCAGTGAACAGTGCTACACCACACTTTCTGTAGTTGTTCCTTAACAAATACAAACCCTTATCCAAACTCTATAGGTGTTAAATGATAGAAATTAGTACCAATGATAGAAATTTGTTACCAAAAATAGCTAACTTTCAGTCTTCACTCTGTATCAACTTCCAGAGCGAAGAATGTTCTGATCTTGTAATACTTCCATGTGGTTTATTTCCATGATGGGTGGGAGTTCAATTTTTGACAGGTAAGGGGTTAAGCCATGATGAACTCATTATGCATTGGTGCTGTGGTGGGAGCATATGTATCATAGGCGAGTGGAGGAGGCTTCGTTTGTCAAACCGTACAGTTGTCAGACTTTCATGCAACCCCTTCTTATTTGCTACAAACAACCCATCTTAAAAAAAATAAAAAGAAATGTGAATACAGACCTGGGCTGAAGACATAATGAATGGAAAATAATATGTGATGAGTAATGTGTCATTTTTGCTTTCTCTGTTTAGTTGTGAGGGTGGAGGTCTGAATAACTCATTGATGCTTGCTGGGAAGGTTAGAGAATGACAAGACAACAAATACCTTCCATAAGCTTAATGCTCGCTGCGGCAGACAGCATCAGGAGGGACGTAGGATGAGATGAGAGGCTCACAATGCTCTCCTCCATCCCTTTCCTCCTCCCCACATCAATCTGTCTTCTTCCCCTGCCGTTAATTTGCCATCACACACAAGCCCACGTAAAACTCTTTCTCACTGCAAACATGTACGTGTGTGATCCCCTCACCGTCTCTGTAATCTTGAGTGCTTACACCAACTCTTTATCTCTGAGCTCATGCTTCTGACAGTCATTTCAGAAGGAGTGGGGTGTGGTCAGGTAGTGGAGATCTCTTAGAGGTGAGATGACTGAAGATGGCGAGACTTTTCATGTCAGGCTGCACATCCTGAATGTGTAAGGCCTTTGTAAGCGGAGGACGGCAGATGTAGTAGTATTGAGATTTAAATACAATCAGCCTTGAAGTCTAATTTACTGTATGAAACTTAACATAGATTTTCCCATATGCTCTTACCTTACTGTATTACAAGTGAACTCCAGGGCAAAACATTCATATTAAGCATTATTGATGGAAAAAGAATCAAGGTTTGCTTTTGCTTTCATTGCACCACTAAGAGATGAACTGTGCAATTATACTATAACACTGGATGAAAGGTTGCTGTTTTGTATTTATTTACTAGGGCTCCTCTATAAAGACACCAGCATGGGAGTTGATGACTTGAACAGTTTAATTTGTTTCACACGCAGTGTATATGGCTCTACATCATGTTTATCTGCGTGATTTCTCCTATTCACTGAACATGGCCTGTGCTTTCAGACACACAGCCAGTATAACTGAGAAGGCAGTGAGGCCCAGTGGGGTTGCCCCTCTCGGACTGGAGGCAATCAATATCTCTCTGAGATCACCAAAGTTTCCAGAGCAGTGAAAGGACTCTGTAGAGAGAGCTGGAGAGAAAAAAAACAAAACAAAACACAGATAGCAGCTGTGCCTTGGCCACTCAGAAAACTCAGAAATCACAAAATTTGTGGGTTTATGCTGTCCAAGCTTCCCTGGTAGAACCCTGAACCAACACGAACAGATCAAAGTAAACAATAGATCAATATGTTGGAAAACCACCTAATGCTTAGCCGACCGCATTTATTGGCACCACTGTTAAAAACGTTTGAAACGTTTTCAAATTCCCCTTGGATGGTGGTGATATAATCTCAGTTAAATTTTCAAAAGAGAAAAAGAACTGTTTGATTTCAATACATTAAGTGGAAAAAAAAAATTAAATCACCAGTGCTACAATTTGTTTTGCCCCTTCTGTCAATATTTCTGCAACCGTCTGCCAATGAAACTCAAATTGGTCTTCTCTGAAAACGTTGTAGAAGGTTGAGGCAAGTCACTTCGGTATAGAGTTGGAACCGTTGCTAGAGAAGTCACCATTGTCTACTTCCACTATCACTTTGTGTTTGCATTCATAACAGTAGCCAAATTGAAATAATGCTTTCATTCCATGAGCTACACGTCATTACCATGCACACACAATCAGTTGAAAAGTCCTGACATGAAATAAGCAGCTGAAGTCCACCCACCACTGATAAATGTAAGTAGTAGATGGATGGATGGAGATAGAGATGGTTTCATTTGTCCCCAAAGGAAAATTGGTCTGCAGGCTGGTGATCAGGCATTTGCATGATAAGACGGTTACATACAAACACCAACATCATACAATAACGTTAACAGCAAAGTAGTTTGATCCCTCAGTAATTTATGCTATCTTTTTTTTTTTTTTAAATATACCCTGCTTCTTGAGAATACAGGCTAATAGGCTACAAGATGATTGTAGAGCAAGTGTGACGCACAAATCAAAGACAGCTGCTGATGCTGCACAGAGTGTGGGTGCACACAGAGGGGAGTATCATATCATCCTTTAGTGTCCGACTATATGGGAACGATGTTGATCAGCAGAATCTGATAACATGCTGTGAATGATGTGCAACAGGTTTGCTTGTATTTAAAGCACAAAGTATATTTGAACAGGCTGGCTGCATCAGAATCCCAACACAGAGAACCATTCTTTAGGGGAAATCTGCAACGCTGCAAGGTGTAAACCATGCCCCATTTGTTCTGCAACCCCTGCTGCCTGATCTGAAAGCACACAAGACCTGTGATCTCACCTGATCAGCTGGTATGATGTGACAGGACGAACTGATCTTTATCGGTGGTTCACTGATTGACCATTTAGGACACAGCTGTCAAACTCCAGTCCTGGAGGGCCACTGCCCTGCAACTTTTAGATGTGCCTCTGCTGCACCACAACTGAATAGAATAATTAGGTCATTAGCAAGACTCTACACAAGAAGGAGGTAATTTCATTCCAGTGTGTTGTACCTGTGGCACATCTAAAAACTGCAGGACAGTGGCCCCTTGAGGACTGGAGTTTGACACCCCTGATTTAGAATCATAGTTCTGCAATAAATATTGTGGTAGTTAAAATATTCCTTTAACCTATGTCACTTTATTCTGACTATTCTATTAAAGTTCAAATGTGAGTTGAAGATTTTCTTAAATGAGAGGACAGATGAGGTGGACCTTTAGTCTTATCTGACCTGAGCATGTGTTTTTATTTCTGTACAACAGAAAGTAGATTTTTTTTAAAAATGTGAAAAAAATAAAATCCTTACAGAAAAATGTTACATTAAAGGGATTTCTAGAGATCTTAATTTACAGACCTGTGATTTTTACTAAAAACAAATTTTTCTCAAATTTTAAATGGCCATTTTTACATTTTTCACAGAAACAGTGAACTGTGGTGAGACTGCAACCTCTTTGCAGGGCTGCGAATAAACGTCTGGCTCTGTAAAATGAAAGATTTACCTCCAGAAGATGTGAAACAAAGCTATTATAAGCACACAACCCTTTGCTATCGCAAGTGTATCAGAACGAGACTCTGCAGCGACCCAATTAGAAATGATATCAGGGTCGGATGTCCCTGCCAGGATTTATCTGTCTGCAGTAACTCAGTTAAACACACACCCACATGTGGTGGCACAGACCATTCGCACTTCGACAATGTCATAAAGTGCCGTTTTGTTGGGACCTTTGCCATCACAAATCATCACAGAGGGAGGTCTTTAGTGTCAACTGTCAACATGATGGATTACTGCTGTAAAGCTGTGTATTTTAAGCCAAAACTCAATCCTTTTAGCACATTAGTCAACTAGTTCGATGGGCTAAATGTATTTTAACAGTGTCTAAAGACCGGCAATGGAGGAAAAGAGAAACAAAGACATGAATTAATTGCAATAGCGCTCTATCGTCAACTCTTGAGCCTTCAAATGTACTCAGGACATACTGTCATCACACAAGTCAAAATGCCTTCTACTGCTTAGCCTCTGGATTGAAAAACCTGTTAAGAATGAAGCAAATTTTTAACCAAAAACATCATGAACCAGCCAGATTTCTTTAACTTTAAACCAATTAATGGTCATGTTTTCTTGGAAGCATATGCAAGTAATTGTAACACCAAACAAATGCTATTGGTGACATGCACTGTGATGAGCTTTATAATCTCCACCACAATTTAAATCTGAAAAGGTTCACAAGAGCCTAATAGTTTATTGATAAGACTACAGACTAACAGAACCAAGCTATGGGTAAATGTCAGCTGATCTTTAGGTTTGACTGAAGAGTTTGACATATTTTGGCAAATGAATGTAAAATCTGCTTAAGACAACAGAGCTCAAGAGTGAAATAACAAATCGCTTGAGAGCCCAGAATCCTTTGACAGTTCCGATTTAAAGCTTTTGTGTAAAACAGGAAGAAAAAAACCCTGACAGCTTTGCTCAGCAGCTGTCACTTAGTCACATTTGACAAACACATCAGAGGTTGGCGTGGCCATTTACCTAATATATGTGACCAAAAAACTGCTCACTATATCTACCATCTATCTCTCTATCCATCTGTATCTCTATCTCTATATCTCTCCACCTATTTATCTCCCTATCTCTTATTATGGAAGTTTGGATGATGCCTTGAAAATGCGTTCATATCCCCAAATCTTGTCACACGTCGACCACAATGAGGAATAATTACGCACCGGAAGTTAAATGATGTATAAATTAGAAAAACAACTTTACAACAACTGTAAATGTAAAACGTGTTGGATACGTTTGAGATGAACCTCTTTACTGTCATATCTCTCAAAAATTAACTGTTGAAAGCCCAAGTTTGCCACAAGCCATGAAGGGGTCACAATCAATTTGGGTGGGTGGTTTAGGAGGTATAAATGCACTCCTCACTTTTCCAATTTGTTCTTGTTAAAAAATGTTGAACTAATGCAAAAAAAAAAAAAAAAAATTCTGACTGTTCATAATTATGCACTACTTTTTGTTGATCACATAAAATCCTATTGGAATACATTGAAATGTGTTACTTTAGCATTATAAAATATGAACAAATTAGAGGTATGAATTCTTTTGCAGGGCACTAATGCTGATTTTTTTATTTTTTTTTAAAGCTCCTTCAAGAATCCAAATAAGGTCAATTTTGAAAAAGGAATATGATTTTATTGCTCTTAATGGATGAGTTAATTAAGAACATGCATGTAGAGTCAGCAAATGACAGCCGAGATCAGAAAAGATGAACATTAATTATACATAAGTACCCTATTTTTTTAAATACCCTTCCAGTTTATGGAATCAAAAGATGCCAGCTTAAGCTGTCACTTGCCACAGCTTGTTAAAAAGCCTTATGAAAATTACAGTTAATAAGATAGCATGTGCAAAGTGAAAATTGCCACCTTTATATTATGATTTTGATTAATTGTTCAGCTATAATAATCATAATTAGAACACTCATCTGACTTGTAGAGTAATGATATGACATTTAGATTTGTACAAGCACATTTCATAAGCTTCTGTTTGGGAGGAAGGATTTTTAACACTGGAAGGTTGTCACGGCGCGTTGTCACGGTGTGTGAATTAGATGTCTGCAATCTGTTTTTCTTTTTTTTGTTTGTTTGGGGTTTTTTTAGGGTGCCCTTGTCAAACTAATGCACTTGGCGATATGGCCAGAGGTGAAAGAGGATGTAGACTGTAGCAAAAACAGAGCAAAGAGACTGGTTCACTGAGTCTGTGAATTCCCTTTGGGGGGGAGGGGTCATGCCATGGCAGCAGTTCAGCCTTTAACAACCTCAGCATCAGTCTTCCTTGCCCTGTGCTGGGTGGCATCAAGAAAACGTATGATAGGACATTTTCAACCTTTACGGGGGCTTCGTTCTTTTGTCCTTCTCACTTTTCATTTATGTGTGTGTGGACTTTCATGCCCCGTCAAAGCCTATGACAAGAAACTGGCAAATGTTCTGAAAAAAAGAGCACACAGAATAAGCTTTAGTGTTTATTTTCTCTGCATGTGTATATATCTATGTATACTCGTGGGCTGTGTATTTTCGATTGGCACAACTAAACTTAATGCTTCAGTTATAGTGTAAGTTGATGAGCACAGGTGGATCAAAATATATCTGAATATCACCGAGGAAAAGTTTGTATGAAAAAAGTTTAGGGTGTTTTTTCTACAGCTAAACATGGTAGTGGGTCACTTTTGTAATGAAATGATTGGTCAGGAAACAGTTTTTCTTATAAAATCAAGCTTTGAGACAGAAGATATTTAGTGTACAAATCTGTCATCACATTTTCCTTTGACAAACAAGTCAAGCTAAGCATTTTCTTTGTCAGATTTTGTTATATTGATAACAAAATCTTGTCATTAACACATTTAAGCTGAACTTAGCACTTTTGCAGCAATGCACATTTGAAACACTAATCGATTGTTATGACTCTTTATTGCACTTACCAATGTATCTTATAACCACATTTTGTAATTTATTGACCCTCTACATCAAATAAACAGCAAGAAAATAATGCAAGAGATAACACTAATTTCATGCATACTATAATTATTCTGACAAAACGGTGGCTAGCGATATACGACTACAGTGAGAAAATTACCTGGAAAGAGAGAAAATGCTCAGAAAAACTAAGATCAACACAGCTGTGAAAGGTGACTAATCCCTTGAGAGGAAAACAACAAAGCATTTAGAAAAAAAAAGTTATTGAACCAGAACCATCTGAGTGTGCAGGGAAAAGCAGAATGACACTGAGACAGTTAGTGGAGGAGAGAAACAATGAGCAGCAACCCAAAGAAAAAAGATGTGACTACTTGGTAGAGATAATTTAAAAACAAGAATAAAAGATGAATCCTTAACTCATTTTTTGTGTTTTTTTGATGGGACATAGTAGCCCGATGCTGCTTCATCAATAATATAGTTATCTTTTATTTCAATGTAAATTGTTTTAATTAAAATCACTGACTAAAGTATTACGGCTCATATCCTTGAAACAATATTATGCTTTTAAAAGTCTGGACTCTCATTTTCAAGATCTGAGTGACAACTACGATTGTGTACGTCCTTCAAACTTCAAAATAAATATTTTATGTGGTCTAAATAGCATTCCATATGCTATGAAAAAACAGTATAAATTTGGTTTCCAAAATACATTTTATAAAGTTTCAAGAGAACTTCTTTCAAAATAAAAAAAAGCTGTTACTCTCACTTGATGTAGGATTTCAACCACTCCAAGGTTCCACTTTATTTTTTTCTTTGAATAATATGCCAGATGTTTTCTGCAGCACTTCAGCTGTTTAGTTTCTTAAATCTTTTTTTCTGCTGCTGTCCTGCTGCAGTGAGAGCAGAATGAAGGCCTTTCTGAGGCTAAAGACATCATTTTAACACAAGCTTGGATTGGTGCAAAATCTCATTAATGACGCCCGCACATACGTGTAAGCATTAGTGCGGCCGTATACATTCCCAGCAGGTACGATATGATTTTATTGCATCATATTGCATTACAACAAATACATTTTTGGAAAACCAGCAGGACAGATGGCTCAGACCACAAAAAAATAAAGGATTCTAAGTTATGTAGCTTATCACACAGTGTATATTATTGTGATTATATTTTAATAAATCATGAAGCTTTACATTATATCTACTATTGTTTGAAGGTTGTCCTGGGCTCTTTGTTTACGATTTGTATTATATTTTTCTTCAATTTGATGTCAAACATCCTCCCTGCAGCCACAGCCAGGGATTCTGATTACAGTCCAGTGGACATTAAACTTCTAAATAATATGTACAAGTGTAGTCTTCAAGCAATAAGTTGCTTGAAGATGTTCTTACAGGCATTACCTTCAACATGCTGGTCTGTAATTTTTTCTTCCAATCTCCCGGGACAACTCTCTTTCACTTCCTGTGGTCCATGTTCATTGTCACCATGTTACCAAACAGCACATTGACTCCTTGTCACCATTTTAAAAAACTGAAGTTTGAGGACAAATGTCATGCTACTTAGAAGACACACCTTAGTTTAACATGTCCCAATTGTCAAATTACTTAAATTTTTTTCTAAGGGTGCCATTATTTTTGTCCAGGGTTGTCTTACTGGTTTACTTTTTTAAAATGATTTTTTAATTTTAATAGTTTTTTTTTGTTTATTTTTCCAGTAAAGTTTCATTTATTATTACTTTTCTCAGGTTCCAGTTGTTTCAGTGACCGTTATGGGTTTTTCGATCATTAACAGAGAGGCACCAGCAATTTTGCAAGTAATTTTTCCTGCAGTTTCATCTCCTTGTCTTTTGCAACAGTGAACTGAGCCAGTTCATGAGGTAGTAGTTAGTGCTGCTTTTATGTTCATCAAGGATGAAAAAAAAAATTCTGGTCATGTTACTGATTTTTCTTTGGGGCTTTTGTTGCATATCAAAACTGACTTTAATTGGCATTGCAATTAGCGTGCACTATAATCAATTTCAAAGCCTTTACATTACCCTGTGTTGCCTATTCTCTTTCGGGAGTGCCTTCACAAAAACAATTTTAATTGCATCTTGTTTTTTTTTTTTTTTTTGTTATTCAGTTTATCTTTTCATTGCCAGCTTCTTTCACACACACATACCAGAAACCACAGTCATAGGTGAGATCTGTTGTTTTATCTTTAGTGAATAGTGTGATGGTTAACAGAAGAGTGGGCCTGTTGTTAGAAATGAAGGTATGAACATGTGAGAGGAGTCTGTGTGTTGGTGGAGCATAGCAGTAATGAGCTATTACTGTCAAGTTGTTACATAAGTAAGCTTTTTCATAGAAAGTCATTTAGCACCTTAATGGAGCAGCATGCTCTTTTGTGTAGGACTGTTATGCAGAGAGATCCATTTTGTGTAACATGAATATGCTGCGGTCCTGTGACTTTACAAGGCTCTAGTCTGAAGGTTATACATGACAGCAGCTGTCCACTGCGCTTGTGGCCTCGCTCATCCTCTATCTGCCTTTGTTATCTGACCCACGCACTCTTTCAATGTCTTTTTCTCATTTTCTCCCTTTGCGTGTCTGTCGCTGACATGAAGGAACTGAACATTTCAATATCAGATGTCTTACACTGCAAGGTGGCTGGAAGGCCTTGAAGGAAGCAGCAGAGGCAAAGAAGGACAACAACAAGAAAGGAAGAGGGCTCGGTGAAAGCAGAACAGTTTTGAAAGTACAGATTAGAACCGGTTTGGGGAAATAAAGAAAGACCAAGGTAAAGCTGAGAAGACTGGAGGATGAGGGCATGAATCACTGAAGGTCTCAGATCAGTGTTGAGTAAACGGTGTGCTTGCAAAGGAAAGGGTGAACTTAAATGCACTCCAGTTTCTGTAAATCCACAACATTATTGCTTACTAGCATTCAAATAAGCAACATCTGCAGCAGGTTTCATCATGACTTTGGTTATTTCATTCATTTAGTTGGTAGATTGTGGTTGTGCATGTCTTAGTGTTTGTGGCTTGTCTTGTTGTCTTTATACTTTGTGTGTCTCAGTTGTCCTCTGTGTATACTTATATAGATAAGCTTCCCTCTTTTAGTATCTTTTCCCCCTTGTTACATTTCACCACATCAGTTGACTTTGTGTATCGCTTGCTCTTCCAATCCTTGCTGGTTTTGGGGTTTATCAGATTTCCGCCGTTAGCGTCTTGGTATCAAATTTTAATGGAGCTCTACTGATGTGCTAATTTTGATTTATTCATTACATAGACTTTAAAGCATTGCAGTGACACCCAGTAGGGTGTCATTTTTGCTGTTGACTATTGTTGTGTGCACGTTGCGCAAAAAGGCTACTACACTGAAGCTGCTCAACCCTAAAATAACATCTGAATCCAAAATATGCTGCTGCAAGTACATTTGTCCCCCAGTTCTAATGTCAGCATTCACAGTTTTAAAGAAGAATGACCAAGGATTCCTGAAGCGCTTGAAGTTGAATGGGTATCATAGCAACATGCATCAATCTGATAGGTGAATAACATAAATAATAGATGAAAAACTAAAAAATATATATGTATATATTTGTTGATGAGGTCATATGTCTATTTATTAAAAGAATTGGCAGAAAAAATGGTTTTTGAATTGAAAATGTTGCTTATTTTGGCAATATATAGTTTTCTATTAAATATAATAACTTGCAAAAATTAATTACGCAACTTGATTAAAAATGCTAATCGAGTCCTGCCACTAAATAAGACATCAAAGTCTGTCTTGCAAAAGGCTGTATAGTGGCAGTCAGCATGTGATCTTTTTTTTAATATAAGAAAGTATGTAGTACTTGAGTTGACCTGTTTTGTTGACTGAGACCACACGTATATAGCTGTAAGGCAGTCTGAAACCTTTGGGGGTTCATGGAAAATGTTATTTCTAGCTTGTGCATGTGCAAAAGGAATACCTGTCCTAATTCTCTTTCAGCTCATATATGTGCACAGACTACTCTATAATATAAAATTGAGTGCCTTATCAAAGCAGTTTGTATTTATGATTTGTGTAATGAGCAAGGGTTGAGGTTAGTTAGTTGTAAAGGGCTTATTTTAAGCTGCAAAGCAGGAGAGAGAGGAATTTATGAATCAGAAGAGAGAATATAAGAGAACAATGCCAGCAGCTAGATCTTCTTCTCAAAGTGGCATTAAAGGCTGCCCTTCAGGCTGGCTTACAGTTCACTTTTATTTTATCAAAAATGAAGACCAAACACTTCTAAATTGTTTAGTTTGCAACATTTTGAGTAACCTAGAAAAAAAATATGTTGACAGAGTGATGAAGCTTTTTTCAGCTAGCTAACTCCTTATGAAAAGAAAGTTGTCACCTTTTTATCAACTTCCAGTCGTGCTAAACTATGAAACTAGGAGGAACTTCTCAGGCCTAACCTGAACAATCCTAGAGCATTCAGGTGTCAAACTCCAGTCCTAGAGGGCCTCTGCCCTGCAACTTTTAGATGTGCCTCTGCTGCACCACACCTGAATGGAATAATTGGGTCATTAGCAAGGCTCTGGATAACTTATCTACACAAGAAGGAAGTAATTATGTTATTTCATTCCAGCTTTTTGTACCTGTGGCACATTTAAAAACTGCAGAACAGTGGCCCTTGAGGACTGGAGTTTGACACCCCTGTCCTAGAGTGAACAAAAACATCCTAAAACATAGTTTTCAACTTAAATATATATATATATATTTACAAAAACTAATAGGTCACTTTGGGAATAGGGTCACCTTAGAATTAGGCAAGCATAAGAACTGGTTAGCCAATTAAACCTAGTCTGGGTTATTTTTGAATCAAATAATGTTTAAAATGTAGAAATGTGTTGCTAAATCTTCATCCCAAATTGTTAAATCTTATCCGGTTTTGTTCTTGTGAAACCTGTATCACATATTTCCATTTGAGCCGACCCTATCGTTCTGCTTTATCACAATGCAAGTCTTTGCAACATCTGTAAGCTTGCAGCTTTTGCTGTCATTCATATTGAACTGCATAGTAGATCTTTATGCTGAAAGAGAACCCATTTCATTTTCTCTGTTCTTGTAGTTAAGTACAGATACCCTATCAGAATGTAGTCTTTAAACTGATCATTTTTATCCCTTGAATAGTAAGTGGAGCCTGTGCCATCTCAGATGGAGACGTTGATAGTGGTGCTTTATAAGCAGTTCAGGGACATTTTTACTCAAAGATCAGTAGACTCAATAGAACATGTTCCATTATTTCCCAAGAAATGGTGGCTGGAAAGCAAAATATTTCTCCAAGTATTTTAATTCTAAGTAAGACTAAAAGATAAATGGAACAGAATTATTTGAAAGTTAAGGAAGAGTTTTACCTTCTTCACCTGGCTTTTGAGGAACAGCACAAGTAGTTATCCGGTAATATCCTCCAGGCCTCTCAGACTTCATTAGGACTACTGCTGTTCTTGTTTCCTTTTTACTGGTTAAATAAAGAAAAAGAAGGATTGACATGACAAGGTTAGACTTTGCTCCTTTTACTGTTGAACCACTTATGTTTTCAGTCCTCAGGATGCTGCCATCCTTTCTAAAAAATGTTGTGTATTTGTAACCCAGAAATCCTTAAACATTTGGATTATAGAAATGACAGTCATGTCTAAGAGAAAAAAAAAAAAGAAATTATTTCCCATTTAATTTTCCCAGAAAATATACATAAAATATACATAAAGATGATGTAGTGGCAAGTCTGTTTTGCAGCTACTAGGGCTTAAACCACCTCTTCATTTCAGGAAGGATGATCCCATTTCACAGAGTGTTTCATACAATGTTAATCTCTCAAGGTTTCAGGCTCCTAATTATTCACAAAAATACATGTTGAAGAAGAATTTTACATTAATTATTAATTAATTTACAGTCTCTTGGTTAAAGGTACACCAAGTGCTCATGCAAGGATTTCAAGATTTTAGAATTTGATTAAAAAATGGTTATTGTTGTTGCTACTCCAGAAATGTTAAAACTTGGCTCCTTGAAGTCTTTTTCGGTCATGGTACAATTTTTCTGTGCAACACGTAATTTCATTGTTGCAGATCAGTAATCTCTGGTTGAGAAGTTGGCACTGCTCTGCCAAGTAGCATGAAATGAGCATAAATGAGCGCTATTAAGTTGAAACTTGGGGAGCTCGTCAGGTGTTATAGAATAGAAGTACTTTATTCATCCCAGCAGGGAAATTACTTCGCAGTTACAGCATAGAGACAAGACACAATAACAACTACCACTGAGTAGTAGTTGTAGATAAAATAAAATATAAAATGCTATAAATTGTAAAATATAAAATGCTGTTGATATAAAAAGCAACTTAAGAGCAGTCCTTGCAAAGATTCAAAAAATGCAGATATGTATATTTAAATATATGTACAGCAAGTGTGCCACAGTGCAGTTGTGCAAAATTGGACTGATCAGTGCAGAACAATGATTTAGCTTTTATTGTACAGTGAGATGGCATGTGGCAGGAAGGATTTCCTGTATCTGTCCCTACGGCAGCGGAGCTGGAGCAGTCTATGTGAGAAGGTGCTGTCTGTCCACTATGTGGTGGAGAGGGTGCTGTTTATACTTCAAAATGGAATCACAGAAAATGCATTTTCCATCCCACACTGGACTCTATTCAGACTGTTTCACTTTCCAAGATCCCTCTGCCATCTTTATTTTTCTTACAATTGGCTCTGCTTAAGGATGACGAGCGGCACCCTCTGCTGGATGGAAGACACATTGCAACACTAAATGAGTCGTTAGTAGTTTATAAAATGGAACTAATGTTATTCTGATTAACCTTATTTGCAAGTATTCCTTATACAAACCATTAAAACATTTAATGGATACAACAGTAAGAAAATTAAGCATCTCATGTGGAAATGTTTAATTCTCCCTATGCAGATCTATGAATAATATTTTAGAGTAGGAAACAACTACAATCATTTAAATTGTAAATGTTTGAGTATTTTTGATAGCTTTAGGAGAGACCGCAAAAATTAGAAAACACAGCTCTTCAAAATAATCGCTCAAAACCATGTAGCCATGGGGCGTCACATGGTGTAGTGGTTGGAGTTGGCGCCCTGCGTGCAGAGGCTGCAGGCCTATAAGCCACCATCCCGAGTTTGACTCCCGTCCTCGGCTCCGTTGCTGTATGTCTTTCCCCCTTCTCTCTGTCCCTTTCCTGTGAGACTATTGTCGAATAAAAGCCCCTAGTCCCAAAAAAAAGTATATATATAAAACATTTTAAAAATCCCAGTTTTCCGATTTGCTGTTATCTCACCTGTTTAAAAGGGTACAGAAATGTATTGTAAATCTCTGTTAGAAACAGACAAGAAGTGTGTAGATGAGATGAGGTGGAATGTTGGAACGATGAATAGGAGAGCGAGATTGCGTGTGCAGGCTCGTGCAGCACTTTGTCGTCTTGATGGACAACTAGCCAAGCCCATTCCACTTACAGATGGAACTCTATCTGCACATCTGCAGTGAGAAGTGTCCAATTTCCTTCTGCTGATTTCAATCAACAGTTAAAGACCTCTGTTCATGTAAAGCCACAGCCTTTGTCAAATAGAGACGTGGCTTTGGTGAAATTGCTGTTAAGAGACCGTACTTTCCACAGGATGAAATGGGGTGACATTTTCTGTTTGTTCCTTTGGCACTTTGATTTGTGCAAAAAATAGAAAATACGTCATGCAGTTTCCTTTTGTAAGGCACTTTGCATCTAAAAAAATCTGATTGAAATATGAATAGTGGGAATCGATTGCATCTTTAAAATCTAGTCCATAATTTATGACAAACGAAGAAGATTAATCAAGCATTCACTGTCCTCTGACCATCAGATCTTAAAGCTGTAAAATATAATGTGACATGAGGGAGAAAGATGATGATGAAGTCTGAGCTCAACATAAACCAATTAAAAATGCTATCCCAGTGAAAACTGCTGGAATACGGAGAATGCCTGGCAGCAAGCCTCAGCTGACTTTAAAAAAGTGACGCTAATGTGTGGCATATGTTCCTCTACTGCAGAGGGGCTCGTTGTGTTTAACTGCCAAAGCCTGTGTGATTGAGCGGCTCTGCTTCCCAACTGTCTCTTTCTTTTAGTTTATGCAAAGTCAGAGCATTGGTTCCAATCTGAGCCAAAATGACCCTTTCATAAAGGAAAGTGACTTGTACTATACGGCTACTGAGGATGTTTTTGAGCCAACAGGGACATCATTAGGGACCACACCCCATTTCATACCTCAATAGATTGAGTAGCTTATGCCCATATGGGGGAGTACATATTTTCAGAATGTTATCACACTGACTCTCCCACCAAATTGTAAGAATACAATCTGTCTTGCGTACAAAATTTGCTTTCCAGCTAATCCTAACAGCCATTTTAGTCTCTTTCTTATTGTTTGTTTTATTTTACCAGTCAAATTTAGTGGCATTTTTTCTGTTTTCTGCTTCTGCCATAAAAATCCCACACTCAAAAGTTGGACTTAATGTTACAATCATAATGTTGCTTTATCTATTGCTAACCTGTGCAGACACTCTTTCTGCACTGATGAGGATTCACTCCCTTCAGCATGTTAACTTAAATGCTTGAAGCAGCTACATCAGAAAGGCAGTGCGACCCTCATATTGATTAATTCAGCTAATAATGCTCCCTATGGAGGATGTTCAAACCATCTCTTTATCAATCATAATGGGCAAAGATCATATCCCCAACTCCAACATCTCTATGCCCAGCTTTCTAACCATGTGGCCAAACAGAGCTTTTAAGAGGAGCATCAAAAGCACATGAGGTGGCTCAGCATTGCTTGTCAACTATTGATGGTGTCATTTGGACATGTTGCTGTGTAATATTGTCTCTGCTTCACAGATGTTGAATGGTTAGCATGTCATGACAGTCATGCGACTTTTAGACAGCAACAGTCTTCCGTCAGAGGCCTCTTCTGATTTGTTCCAATCCTGGCTGATATTAGAGATCCTTCCCACCCACAGCATCACCATCCACGATGCTAAGTATTTTAGTAACTGACCCAACTATCTTCAGGTTCCCTTTTGGATATCTGGGAAATATTTTGTAGTTACATTTAATTAAACTGTTTGGCCACTTAGATGCACTCATAGAATGTAGATAAAAGATATGACATTGCATCTTCAGATGCAATCTGGCGACTTCACTCGGGTAACTTTGTCCTCTGAAACAGTGCTGACTCAGATGATTTCGTTCACTGACCTCACTTACACTGATAATACATGCTGCAGCAACAATCCAACCGTAAGTCAAAGGGTCTTGCCATACGCAGAGCACATATATATTTTTTGCTGTTTTTAGGATAGAAAGTTTTGGTAGACGTGCCGTTTTCCCACAAGAAAATAAAAACAATATTGATTTGCTTGTGAGAAATCAATTTATTCTCTTTTTGCAGTTCTCTTTTTCTTTTTCTCTTTTGTGTAGAGTTTACAAACCATCACATTATCACTCCCCTAATCCATAGCGACCACACTTTTTTTTAATTTTTTATGGGGACAAAACTAACTTAAGTGACTCAGGTCACTTAAATGATTGTGACTTGAATGCATGAAATGAACAGAGTTCACTTCTTCTGGCTACTTGAGAGAGTTGAGCAAAAAGCACTCTTAGCTGAGTCAGTTCCACATTTGAGTGTAATGCTCGTATCTGAAAACTGTCTGGAACATCAAGTTATAAACATCAAGAAATATATATTTATTGTAACTAAAGGTGTAATAAATGAATCAAATGATTTCCACAGGGAGGTTTGATTTCCCTAATCAAATCTCAACGGATTTGTCATGGATTTCTCAGCCATCTTAACATCCTAACCTGCCCCCAAAAAACAAACAAACGAAAAAAAAAAACATCATAAAAGAAGTAAAGTCAACTGAGAAATAGTACCTAACAACAAAGCACCATTTCTGCTTCACGACATGATTCCAACTAATGTTTTCACTTGACTGATGTGACTGATTGATCAGCAGAACAAGGAAAAAATTACTCAAAAGATGTCAGATGAAAAGCATAAAATGCAACATTAATTTTAATGGGGAAAACTAATGGGGAAATTGTACAAAAACAATAAATAAATAATAATAAAAAAATGACTCCATGCATAAAATAGATTCTAAACTAGATAGATAAGTTATGGAGGCAGCATGAGATGCTGAGATGTATTTATTGCTGCCAACCTATTAAACAGTCATGGCAAACTCATGGCTAATATATTAACAGACATATCTACTGACATCTATTATTTATTCATCATCAAAAATTCAATCTGGCAGATTGTGTGTCATTATTCAGATCTGCTGAAGGGAAGTGGCACATTTGAATAAATGAGGGTTTTAGGCCTCACTCCCATAGCATCTTGTTATTCCAGAACCTTTCTCCTTAAATGATTCAAGTTCTGAATTGGTCTGAAAATGTAGAAAAAAATGTTGCAGGCAAAAAAAAGGAACCCCCCTTGACTGACTCTCATAGCAGGAGTTACTATATCTAAGAGAAGAGACAATTTAACATTTCTAGGTCATTTTCTTTTTTAAAAGCATCACACTCGGAGCTGCTTCAAGTAGGATTTAAAACAGAAGTATAGAAAAAAAGCCTTGTTTCAGAGGATGTCTCTAAACTTTTTTCCATTTCTGCAGAAGGTAGCTTATTTTTGTAATGCATTTGATTTGTCTTCTTCCCTTTAACAGAAACTGTGCACCTTTCTAGAAAAAATCTGGGACATGATTACACCAAATTATTCATGCATCGGTCTCACTGCCTGCAAGGTGAAGGATTGTGTGCTTTTGTGCAATTTTCAAAAACGTACAAGTTAGGCCTAGCTGAAAGGCGTATGAACAGTTCTATTCTAGCAGTCACAAAAACAGAGCTGTAAAGCGAAAAAAACTGCTCCAGAGAACAATCTTGCCTTCAGCAGTCGGTTTCTCCTTTCCATAGAGTTTCCATTGTGGCCTTTCTCTACTCTCTGACTTCCTTGAGGGATGTCAAAATAATGTGACAGACACATGTTCATTATTGATCAGAGATATCATAGATTATTTCTTTATCAATACTTGTAAATAGAATGTAACACAGTGATGGAGCTTTTTTGTTTCTTCAAATTCAATGCATTATAAGTGGGATAAATTGGAATGCATAAGTTGTTTTCAGTGAGCTTAGCAAAGGGCCAGAACATCACCTAAACGGTCACTACTGTAGAGTGTTCCTGGTCTGCAGTAGTCAGTATCAGGGCTAGTCTGTTAATTGGACAGATTGAATATTTGCTCAGAGGGATGCTACTTTGTTTTTATGTTAACCAACCAATAAAGGCCTCTCTGTAGCACGATTTTCCCCTCTATCTTATCTCGGAGTTCCTCTCAGGTTGTCACTTTACACGTGGTTTATACTCACCACTTCTGTCTTTATGAATGGCAACTCATGGAAGTAGTGCATCCGTACAAGCATTTTTTGGGAGGGTGAGGACCGTAGCTTTGATCAGTTCTGAAACATCCCCATTTTTTGTAATGGTTCATACGCAGCACGAGTGACGCTCAAACAAGAAGAGAAGCAGAGTCTGAAAGCAGATGTGAAATTTGTGCACATCTGTATCATAGCCTGTGATTGAAAATGTTTTGAAATGGACCTGGTGCACAAACTATGGTTTCAATTAGGCATATCCTATACTTTTTTATTAGCATTAAAATAAAACATATGCATGATTACAGTTGAATGTTTGCACATTAATTTGTATCAGTATTTATACCCATATAGTTAGAAGCATGAATAAATGTAATGAACACCCTAAATACCATTTGATCAAAGTAAAACATAAATAGTACATTTTTCATATCTTCGGCAGTCAGTATCTGTGTTCAAAATTAATGAAAAACTCACTATTTACATTTCAGTTTGATCAAATAACATTTTTATTTCAGAAGAGTTGCATATAAGGAATTATACAAGAAGTCTCAGATTTTTTTTAATAATAGTTTGCCATTGTAATATCAATGTACATATGCATATTTATGAAGATGATCTGCAGACATAATGTCTGACCCATCTCGGTGGACCACCCGGAGCATATTTATGTTCTAGTCCAGCCCTGGTCCATATCTATCAAAAGTGGTCAAGGGAAGCAACAGTGGTAAACTGATGACATAGGCTGTCAAGGTTCATTGATCCAACAGATCCAACCTACTGTAGGTAATTTTGCTGAAGACATTAATGGTGGTCATGATAAAAAATACATGTATATATCACAGTACTCTTAAATGGTCTGGTGGATGTGTGCTCCTTACTTGAAGAATACATGACACCAGAGTGCACTGCAAAAAGAAAGGAAGCTGACTAAGTCAGTGTGATACTTTGGGCAACTGTTTGGTGGGATACATTGAGTCCTGCCAGTCATGTGGATGTTACATTGACATGTATAACCCATTAAGGTTCTCTTGCTGAACAGTCTTTCTTTTAAAGTATAAATGATAGGACCAAATCCTAAAGTAGATTGTTCAGCAATAAGTATGACTTCAGGGACAAGTGCACTCTGGCTATGCTAAAACTAAAAGGATCCAAAGTACAGCAGCATTACCCCTGACTTGAATCTGATTTAGATTTTGTAGCATAATTTAGGCAATTTAAGTTTGGAAACTCTAAAATCCAGCTGAGTTAAAACAATTCAGCAGGAAGGAAGGGGTCAGAATTGCACCACAACAATGCAAAATGACATTTGGCAGGTATTTGAAACATTTCAGTGTAAGACAAAAACTGCAAATTTGTAAAGTGGCATATACTTATTTATGAGTGTCAGTTTGAGTACTCCTCTGTTTCTAGTTACAATGTCACTTTTCATTTATTTAACACCATGCACACTGAGTAATTTTATCTGACAGTCTGTAGTTTACCTTTAAATGTGGATAAAATGTTCATCATTTTACAATGTTTGCTTGAGTCCTTTTTGCCTTAATGATTTCACAGTCCTGACAAATCCTCACTTAGTTTGCAGCAACATAACTCAAAGTCTGTGAGTTGGCACTGAGATTGGTTCTTTCTACTCCACTTGTTTGCAGTGGAAGAAAGTTGTTATATTTCATCCATCTTTCGGGTACACACTGCTTACAGTGACCAGCTTGGCACATGGATGTTTTAACAATGAGTTCACATTGGTCCCCAGAATCACTCGCGTCAAGAAGCAGGCTCGCTTAGCTCTGGAATTGGCTTTTAAACAAAAGTAGGTGAAATAGGCCGAACCATCATGTATGATTTAACTTGAACTGAAAATATTTATTTTTTTAAGGAAGTGAAAACCAAAACCCACAGGGTATGAAATAAGAATGGGGAAAGCACAAATCCAAAATAATTAAAACTTTTAGAATCCTTATAAATATTTTCTGGCCAAAACAAGTATAGACTAAGAATAAAACAAATTTAGCAATGTTTTCATGTACCCAAAGTGAACCATTAAAAAATAAATAAATAAATAAATAAAAAATCTACCATATATTGTGTATGAGTACACCATTAGGACATCAACAGTTCTTCACATGAAGATAAGGTCACATGACTGGTTGTCCTGTTGTGTAACAAACTAGATATTTTTTGTTCTATGGTTTTTAAATTAGGGCCACAATCCAGTGTGTTCTGTTAGACTGACATTATGTTGTGTTCATAGGGCAGGTAAAAGCCATGATTTATTTCTAGTGTCCTTTTAGACACAGCTGAGAATTCAATCCACAATATTAAATCCAGCCGGAGAAATTGCTGAGAGTCCTGTTGATAAGTGGGGGGTCTTACTTTTCTAGCTGAGTTAACCAGCTGGAAATTATGACATCGCCACCCAGTAATAATGATAACGAGAGCTCACAGTGGGAAGTCTAGAAAAAAAAAATATATATATATTTTTTTACCCCTCCAGGGGGTCCTTTTGTGGGCTCTAGTGTCCCTTATATCACAGTAGGCTGACAGGAAACGGGGAAGGAGAGGGGTGAAGACACGCGGCAAATGTCGCCGGGTCCGGGAGCCGAACCCGCGACGGCTGCATCGAGGACTCAAGGCCTCCAAATACGGGTCGCGCCAACTGCCACGCCACCACGGCACGCCCCGAAAAAAAATATTTTTAACACTAAGTATAATTCTGGGAGAAAAATGGCAATTTGGTAAAATCTCAGAAGGTCAAATAATCAGATCAGTGAATCAATGAGTGGTATTCTGGTCAGCACAATGTTTTAACCATTTGACTGCCACTTTTTTGTAAATCCTACTGATCAGTTATGAAGAAATTTAAAAAAAAAAAAGATTACGCGAGATTTCATTTGTCAAATATTGTTCAGGACTTGGAGGATTTGCAGCACAAGCAGGGGAAGAATCAGAAATTGTCACAAAATGGTTGATAAACCTGGAAAAATGTTCATCAGCAGCAATCTCGTTCATGCAGCACCCGTCTTCTCCTCATTTTAAAGTTATTTTCATTTCCCTGCCGCCTCCCTCGCTTAGGGAATTGAATGTGGCAGCCTCCACACAGGCTTCTGAAACATGCTAACATAAGAAATTAATCAGACTTGCAGTATTCCAATAGCGCCCACTGCTGACATTGATTTATTGCAAATGCGGTAAAGATGAAGAGAGAAAGTCTTTATGGTAGCTTGATGGCTTGGTCAAACGGGAGAGGACGTATGAGAGCAGGATGAGGCGATGATGGCGGAATTTGGACAGGGGGTCTTGGATTTTCATATGCCGACCTCTGCTGACATTGTCCACTTTCAGGTCAGTACCCTGTCAGTCAGCCACCAGCAAGAATGTGATGTGTTTGGCATATATGACAGTAAGCCTGACTGTATTGGGATGGGTTATGAACTGCACATAATATGTAGTGCTGGCTTTAACTTGCACCAGTTTCACTTAAAAATGTATTTGATTGAAATAGATTAAGGCTAATTCTTCATTGCAGCTGCATGATTGATAATAAATAAGCCATTTGACAGAAATCTGTTATACTTAATATTTCATGCTCACATAAAGTGTCTTGCCCTTAATTAAGCGTTATTCAATCATACTTGGACGTCTTTGGGTGAATCTTTGTACCAGCACTGCCTATCTAGAGATTAAAGTGATGCTTTTAGTGCTACCATAGAGTCAAGATGTTTAAAACAATAGCGGGAGAAAAGAGACAAAAATGACTATTTTATCTTTCCGCACTGCATGTTTGAAATATAAATTTCTAACTTCTAAGCTGGAAGAATCAATAGGAAGGTTCAGTGGAGTCAAAATGTCAAGCAGGAACAGAGTTTTCTCATCAAGCTTATCTCAAAACCCAATATGGCTCCTGTGTTAAAAAATGTGGTGATAGCCCAGTACCGGCTGTACAGTAACAGTTCATCTAAACTTGAATTTTTGCATCATTCAATCTTTGAAGCAAGGATTGTTGACAACTCATTTTTCTTATAGCTAAATTGCTAACTATCTTGTGAAAACTCGGCAGCAACATTTCTTAAAAGTAACAAGAGGGCAGTCCAAGAACCTCTAGTGGTACTTGTACCATCTTTAAGATTCACTGGTGGTGTGTTGGAGGGGACATGCAGTTACTTTTCAACAAAGATACATTTTCGTAATAAAATACTCTGAGACCTTTGGTTGTGATATGACACAAAATGAAAAGAACAAGAGGTATAAATATTTTTTGCAAGGCACTCTGTCCGAGAGCGTACCTGGAAGGATACTTCACGATCCCATTTTGTTTGCTATTGCAAGTGCTTTTGGGGTTTAATACTTATTTATCCGTTCTGTAAAAGAAGACTAAAACAGAGGGGCAAGCAGATTAAGAGCTCAGCAGCAGCTTGGACACACATTTGGAGACACCAGAGGGAGTTGATGTAGACAAGGATTGAAGTGGATTACTGACAGGACAGCAGCAATGTTGGAAGAATGAAATCGCTCGTACTTTACGCTGTGCCGCTTTCATAAAAGACACACACGAGGGGAAAGCGTGTGTTTGCTTGTGGCCATATGCAGATATGCTGAGTGGCTGTGGGTGTCTCTCTGCGGGGGCTGAAAAGCCGGTGGAAGGCGTTGAAGTGGAGATTAGAGTGATAATGTACATCTGTAATCCTGAGCACTTTAAGAGGGCAAAGTGTCAAAAACTTCCTTCATCCACTGGACCGGATGCCACGGAGATCAGTCATTGCCATGGCAACTGATTATTTCGAATAATCATCCCGGCCATATGTGCCCGGTTCATAATTAGAAGTTGGCTGTAAGCAAGACCACAGGTCAAACTGTGATCAGAGGATTGAAAGTGGGTGCAAACGAGAGAGTTCCCTGCACCTCCCCACACCTCCACCACCATCCGCTGTTTTTCTTAGAGAATCGTTCACCTTGCTTGTCGCATCTGTTGCAGCAGAGAGTCACAGAAACAGCTGGCCCTTAGCTGCATATGCAGAATTTCTTCAAGATCTGATCCCATCATGTTTATTGCAAGTAGCTTGCTCTAAATGTCATTGCACACTGAGCACATTGAGCTTTCGATAGCCCTCTTTACCCCCCACCCCAATAATAGATCTACAAAATGAAAATCTGGAAGCGAGTAAAATGGATTTATGATTTCAATCAGACTGATAAGCCTCTTGAATCGCCCTTTTAGCAGAATACAGAGAAAAGGAAATGACTAGATGAGGAGAGTTTGCAAATGTGAGCTGGGGGATGTCAGGGATGAGGGAGCCTGTGGGAGAGAGAGAGAGAAAAAAAACTTTTGTGGTTTGTTTCCAAGCCTAGTGCTTCCATTAGGAGTTCAGACACTTTAACTCCTCACTACAGTCTTCCCTTTACGAGTCATATGGAGAATGATTCATTTCCCATAAGCCGCATTCACACGTGTGTGTGGGGAATAGCAACAACAAGGTGCAAAGTGGTTTATCCATTATAGTCAGCCGTCTAGTTTGTCACTTTAACGCATGGGAGAAAAGTCATTTGGAGTGAGATTCTTCTGTGTTGTTTACCTGTGAGGCAAAAATGCAAATATCAATGCTTATTACTGTAGAAAGGTTTTAATACTGTCTTAATGCCGTGAAGTAAAGTATTTCTTCCTAGCTGCTCATCTTTTATGAAGTCATCACTGGGTGTTGAGAATAAACAAAATAAATCACATTTTTAATACAAATGTTTGATTGAATCAGTGATTAGAAATATAATTTCAATTATAAGGATAGATTATGTAGAGAACACTGGAATGTCTTGGCTTTGTTTTCATTCAGTGGTTCCTATATATTCAGAGACACTCATATTCAAGGTGTTTTCTTGTTATAAACCAACAGCATTGCAATTTATATATGGAGACATTTTTCTGCCATAATCCAAGAGCACACGTTTTCAGTCTGAAAGCTGGATTTCATGTCTTTTGTTCGCAAATCTTGTAATACTTTTGCTTACATTTTCATTTTGAAAGCAGGACTTTCATTACAATTTCTTCTCAAAATTTGTAATGCTTGTACTCGAAACGTCTCGCGCTCAGACTTAGTCTGCTCAGACTCCACTCGCTTACGAAATATGGAACTGCCTTTTGGCACAGTGGCCTATCAACCTCTCAGCCAATAGAATGAAAGTGTTATACTGGGTGCGTTTGTTTCCTTCTAGTGGGTGTGCCTGTGTGGCTACTATTGATTGTAGCAACCGGCGCCACCCACCGGATGTAGGGAGAAACGACATCAGCTTTCTGCTCCATAGTACACTAAACATCCACCAGCAGTGTTATACTGATCGCTAACGGCATTCTGATCTTAAGCAGGAGTTTGTTCACCCAACCAAGGACAACATAGTCACCACATGAATATCTAGCTATCTAAATTATGCAACTAATTTTTAAAAAGAAAAAGTTAATTACCTCTATATTTTGCAGAACAAGGTTCTGTCATTTACTTCTATAAACAAAAATCTTCTCTTTGTGTCAGTCTTGACAAGCACTGAATATTTCACTTCTGACTCCAGTCTCACCCTGTCAGAATGTGTCATTCCACATGACTAATCCATGCTTTTTAATACCAGACTTCTGTGGTAACAATAAGCATTTACATTTACTTCTATTAGCAATGATAAACTTAGTTTTGCTTTTGATGTCTAGACAGTTCACAAATCTGTATGCATCTCACCCACTTACTTGTACTTACATAATTCACTAAAAGTTGTTGTTAGAATAAAAATTCGAATAACCCACATCTTCCTTATTTTCTCTCTTTTTCAACTCACAATGGCTTCACTCTTGACCCTGAGTTTTGTGATCTTAGTTAAAAAGATCTATATGGGTGTAGGCATGAAGGACGATGAAAGTCCATCTGAGTTGCAGAAAATAGTTTACTGCAGATTTTTAATTAATGTTACTCCTAAAATATTATTCGCCATCAAATGTTGCATTTAAAAAACTTTTATGATTGCAGTATTGCACACACTGATATTGTGATGGAAGCTACAATTTGATTACCGTAATTGTGCTTAATTCTGTTTTAAGTGAGGGAAGAAAATGTAGAAGCCTATAGGACAGCAGATCAGCAGTTTGTGAAATAAAAGAGGAATGGACCACACTGCTTTAGTTTTAGCTGGAAACAGTTGCATCACACATGGTATTTTCATGCCAGAACGTTTTTGCAGTTTTGAAACCATAAGTTAGTAAAATCCACTTAAATGTCATGATGACACAAGTGTCCTCACAAACTGATTGACTTGCATGTGAGCATTTTGATGGCGACAGTTAAGGGGTAAGGTATAAAGGTATACCTTAATCCAAAAAAATTGTATTAGCCTTGACAGACTGAAGAAAATCTGAGTTTTTTCTAATTTCTTTGTAAATTTCATATCAGAAGGTTTGAAGATTTCTGTAGGAATGTGAAACATGGCTGTCGCTAGTAACTTTTACAGTATCCCCAAAAGCTCTGATTCATCCCTGCAGACTGTCAGACTGCCTGATGATGCAGAATGACAAAGCTTTTCTCTAATCAAATTTGTCACACCGTGCGAGGCAGGATCACAAGGTGCAGTCGCGGCCGACACATTTAGGAAAGAGCCTGCATGCGTGCAGACAAGCCACTTTGGTTTAAACACCAATTAAGCCTTGTGCTCTGGTTATATCTGCAGTCTATTAGATTGTCACCCATCACTATTAGCTGGCACTTGAAGCCCTCCGGCATTTTGGAAAAATAATTACATTCTCCCTGCGTCATAATTACCACTTTGAAAGTGGCTCTTTCAAACACTAACAAAGCAGGCACTCACTCCTCCGTCTCCCCATTCCGCTCGCCCTGAAGCTCCGCCGTTCTCATCACGTCTGTTGTCTCCCCAGACACTAATGAAGTGGTTTAATCTCGTAACTCCAGAGGATTTGTCAGCAGAGGAGTGCATTAATTAAGCTCTTATGTGTTGTCGTTTTGAAGTTTTCCCATTTTGACAGACGACCGAACATTTAAACATGTTTGCCATTGTCACTCTTCGTCTGCGTTTTCTGGGACAATGTGTTGATGCAGCTCATCAAAAAGATACTAAAACAGTAATATATTTTTACAAAGGCCAAATTTTTCAGATTTTTTTTTCTTAACATTAGCAACTCTACTTGACTCTAAAACAACATGCCTTAGTTTTGGCCACTACCCAGTTTGTTTCTAATTAAGTCTTGTATTTTACGTTTATGTTCTTCTGTCAGTGTGTGTGATTTTTTTTAATTTATTTTTTTTTTTTTACTCAAGCTAACCGTGTTTGGTTTATCTCTGGTGATTTTGCCTGAATTTCATTCTTCTAATGTTGATTTGGTTAACTTTTAGTGGCAGCTTTAGTTTTTTTTAAAGTAAATTTTGCCAGTAATTGCCAGTTGTGGCATTTATTCAAAGAACTCTTAGAAAGCAAGCTGCTTATTTCTCCAGCGTCTGAGTGCCAAGATGTCTTCGCTGTCAGAAAGAAATGTAGGCCTATTTTACATGAGCACTCGCCTCAGTTAAAGCTTTTAAAGTCCTTTTCTCACTCGGACAATAGCGTTGAAAAGTAGTTACTTTGATGTATCTTTTTCAAAATGTCCCACTGTATTTATCTCTGTTAGTTGGGAAGGGAGAAGAGATTTTGGTCTGTTTGAAGTTTGAACGCATTTCATAATGGTACTCTAAAGGACGAGGGACTTTTTTTTTAAACATCTTTACATATGGTGAGCAAATGTGACGGTTGTATGTGTCTTATTAAAGGTTTTTTTCTTTTGCAATCACAAGTGATTAAATTCACTGTCAAGGACAAAGACAGCTACAGAATAATGCTAAATTTAGAAGGTACATAAATTACATCCTTCATTACAGTTTCTCTTTTTTGTCTCCTTCTCTGATGTTCCTGCGAGTCAAAATCTGAACTCTTCCTGAAGACCACAATCTTATAGAATCTTTCAGTTTTGATGGTTAAAACATCAGCTTGTAATTTGATTTCTTTCTTTTATTTATTTATTTTGAACATGATGGAAGTATAAAATCACACAAGGAATGCAAAAGACATTTTTGTACCACAGTAATCTTTACATGCTCGAAAAGGAGTAGGAAGACGTAAGAAACTTATGAACTCTGTGTGTTAAACTTTAAAGCAAAGCGAATTGCAATCTCAAAAACATTCATTCATTCACATTTATTCAAAACCGGCAGACATAATGCATTGCAAATATATATATAAAAAACAATCCAATGCAAGTATCTGTAGAAAAATTGCTCATTTGCAAGACACTCAGTCTCTTGAAATTTATCTGAGTGTTCTTGTACACTATATATCGTAGCATGACAGATAGAGGTAATAAAGAATTTGGTACAGGCTTGTCTGCTTCAGCTGTAGCAAGAATAAGTGAAGTTGTTAAAAAATTGTTAAATCAAATTGTTTCTGTTTTTTTTTTCTTGAACAATTTTATTAATAAATATCTTTCTTTGCGACTGAAACTGATTCTCTCACCATGTTATGCAATTACATTAACATGTTAGTGTGACTGATACTAGCACTTGACAAAGCAGCAATCTAACCCCCACACAAAATTTCAAGAGGCCCCTTCATAATTCATGCATATCTCAGTTCTGCACTGAGTGCCATCCTCATTGATCAGTGTTGAAAAGAGTGTCAAACAGCTTTTTTGTTTTATTTGCCTTACTTTTATTATTATGAAGGTCCAATTCAGAAAATAACTGCTTTTGTGATTTTTGAATATAACGTTGTGCCCCTTTATAGAAGGCATGCTTCATCTTTATTGCTGGTGCTTGAACATATTCACATTTCATCACATTACAACAATAGACTTCAATATATTTTACTAGGATTTAACATGTTAGGCCAACAAAAACTAGTGCATTTTTGTGAAATGCATGGAAAATAACTCGTTTCAAAATATTTTAGAAATGGAAACTGGAAAAGATTTCCATGCATTTAGCCTGAAGTCTTAGTAGCTTTTCAGGCCCTGTTATGAGAAAAAAGAAACCTCAGAGCATGCTTATGCCACTCAGGTGGTTCACATGGTTTTCACAGCACGTAGAATTTTGCAGGTTGTCAATAAAAATGAAGCCTGGGTTTTATCACATCAGAGCAGCATGTTCCACATATTTTCTTTCCTCTGCTTGGCTTATGCCATACTTGAAACATGCTGCCTTTATTAATCTCTTTCAACAATAGATTTGTTGTTGTCAGTCTGCGAAAGGCCAGATTTGTGTGAGAGAACTTATGGTTGTCTCCAGGGGCCATATTGACTTCTTGGCTGCTTCTTTGATTAATGATGTAATTGCCCAAACATGTCAATTTAGTTTAGGTGGCAAGCTATGTCATGCAGACTTCTTTTTTCCCATTTTCGGATAATAGACTCAAAAAACTGTGATGCAACTTGGTTATAGATAGTTGGAATCCATTTACAAATGTAACTTCTGAAGGCAATTGATTCCACTTTGTTGTATTAAGGGTTATTTATGTAAAGGTGACTGAGTACAACAATGGCACAATACTTTGTGTTGTTCAACCACACAATTCCAACAAAATTCATTTGAGGTTGTAACCAGACAAAACCTAGAAAAGTTAATGGGGTTTAAATACTTTTGCTACGAGTTGAATGAATCTGAATCCCACTTATCTCAATTTTTCTCATGCTGTCTAAGCAGTAAATGGACTTAATTTATATAGTGCTTTTGTACTCTTTGCTGACCACTCAAAGCACTTTACTCTACAGCCACATTCACTCAGTCGCACCCACAAACGCGCAAACATTCACACACCAGTACGCAGATCAGCAGGCAATTTAGGGTTAAGCGCCTTGCACAGAGGCACACTGACATGAGACGGAAGAGGATGATGGGATCAGTCTCACAACCCCCAACCCTTAATTGCAAGGCAACTATTCTTCCCATTGATCCACAGTCGCCCATTCATGTTATAGAAATGAAGGATGCACATGGCTTTGATCCAATTAAGGGAACTTTGCAATATGAAAGTTGAGTTCAGTTAAACCGATGACCTCTGACAACCAATATCTTCCAAAGTACAATTTCCATTTGGCGAGTGAATACGCAGCACTTGTCACCCAATAGCACTCAACCAAGACTTGCTTTCCCCACATGACCTCACACACACCAAAATGTGCAGTTTTTTCTTCTTTTTTTTTCCTTAATTGAACCCTTGCACTCAACACTGACGCTTCCACATCTCAACTTACAAAGAGTGAGTGGAGTAAAGGAGCAAATGGCATGTTTGTGTTCCACCATCTGCAACAAAAATCTGATCCCTTTGCTCAAGCTCTTGTCAAGATTTAGGGTTCACCTGCATGCAAGTGAAGTCACAGACCCACAAAATGAGATCGATGGAGAAAGAGTGATAAAAAGAGACATCTTCACATGCACGCACGTATGAAAGAACTCCCTGAAGTGCTACTTGAGCCTGCAGTCGTGATTCATTCTGCAGGGTAGCTGTAGCGTGAAGCGAAGACACCAGTATCTATAACACACATGTATTATTTATGAGTGGCGGTGTGGTGCTGCACACAGAGCTGTGTGCAAAGGTATACATTAAGGGGAGGAGGCTCCTTATTTCTGCCTGTTAGAGGAAGTGTCTGACTTCTTATTACATTGCTGCAGTTTTGCTAAAATAGCAGAGCTGTGGGGCGGAGATCCATCTCGCCTTTTAATGGTTTGTTTTTTTGAGAGTGTGTACGTGTCATTTCATGCCAAGGTTTGTGCGAGCCCCAGCGCTCGTACTTGCAATCACAGCTGTAAGTGGCCTGCAATTTAAAAAAAAAAGAAAGAGAAAAATTGAAGTGGGACTGGAATGGAGACAGACATGTAGCGGTGCAAAGTTGAAAATGCAAGGAGTCCTTGATGAGAGCCATTCTGATTATTCCTGACAGGAGCGAATAGCATTATAATTACCTACTCGCTGTTTCATGGAAGAATGAGTTTTGCTTCAAAACAGATACATGCCTCCCACTCCTCAGTTGTGTGTTTTGAAAACGAATCAGCAAGGTGGCCATTTTGGCTCTTCTAGGACCCTCGAAGTGCAATAAGGATGTTTTTCCTCTCATTGAAGGAGTTGTTTCTGCATTTTTAATCTCCATTAGTCTCCAGCCCTGTTGGATAACTATCCAGCTTGGGTGCTCTGATGCTCCTGAGTCTAATGTTTCTGACATTTTACGCAGCCATATCAAAATCTTTTATAGCGAACCTGCATCTTGTGGATAAATTTTTGATTTCAAGTCAGGACAAGTCAAGTTTATTTGTATAACCAAATATCACAGCTGGGAGACATTCAAGAAGGCAGGAAAAACAACTCCATAAAAAAAGAGTAAGAAAAGCCTCACAATTCCAAGAGAGACTTAAAGTCCTAAAGTCTTTTGCTTTTATCATTTACCATGTCATGTTGGAAGAATGTGGGGAAAAGATAACAGTAGCATGAAAAATGCCTACATTTATTTACCAATTTATCAAGTAGCTGCAATTTCCATCCAACCCATTTGTTCACAAATGAGGCTGTTTGTAGAAAGATGTGGTGCTCTTTCTCTGACTGCTTTGTAAAAGGAAAATGGAGGATAGATAAAGTGAGAGAGAATGGGCATGACGTATACTGAAGTGGGAGGGGTGTCCCCATTTGGTCTGCGTCGCATGTGAAAGGTGCATGTGAATATGAACGTCTTGTGACCACACAGTGACTGTTCAGCTTCTGATGAAGTTTGGGAGAACCTTAAGTTTTTCTGTGATAGCCATGAGTCAGTTTCACAAAGAGACTAAAAGAAAGGTCGCCAATCTCTTAACCTCACCAATTAAAACAACCAAAGTGGCACTAGCATGTGATGCAACTTGCGACAATACCATTTAAGAACAGATATTATTTTAAACTTAATTGTGAAAAAAGACACTTTAATGTCTCAATTTGTCATTGTGCGTTGCAAAGCAGACTGGAATAGATTCCAAGGACCCTTGTGTACACCTACTGATTGAAACAGAAGTCATTATGAGAAACAATTTTAATAAACTGAAAACCAATTTTGGATAGAATTGTGGCCCCCAAAATTGCAATCAAATCAAATAATGAGGTAGTAAATACAGATTCCCACCCCTGCTGGGCATGTGGATTTTGTGGGTTTTGTTGAATAGATATTGAACAGATGTTGAATTGATTATATAAATTATGCCATTTTGATCACAATAATTGGAATTAGAAAAGAAATTTCCAGAAATATGTCTATTTTTCAATCTGTCGTTAAAGAAGAACATTTCTACTTGGTTATCTTTTCTTCTTTTTCCCCAAACAGTCCGGCATCATCTTTGTTCTGGGAAAAGACGAGAAGCACTCCAAAGTCATGCAAAATAAAAACCCTCATTTAAAGCATGAGTTGTATTCCAAGAAGCCCTTCTGGCTTCCAAATGATTAACTTTATAGTAGGAGCTGCATTAAGATGTTTTTGCATTCTGGTGTGTATGTACATCTCGGGGACAGAGGGTTACAGTCTCGAGCCCTGAAAGAGCTCCAAGGACAAACAGTGAAGGGTAGAACGGGTGATTTGTCTCAGGATTGAACATCCCCCTCCCCCTGGTCGCTCACATCCCTTTCCGCTCTCTTATCTTATTTTTGTCTTAGTTTGAAGGTGAGGGGCATTTCTCAGTGCTGGCTTGCATACGTTTTCCCAGCCAATAGCATTTTAAGAAATTTACAGACTCGATTTGGTGCGGGTTGCTTGAGCTTCCCCTCGGAAAGTCACAGAGGTACTTCATGCTAAACAGAGTGAGCACAAATCAATTTGTTCTTGTATACTTTGGCAGCCATTTATACAAATGCCTGAACTCTTGTTTTATTTTTGCTATTTACTGGCATCAGTCTTCAAGTAAACATAAAATTTCATACTCACAAAACTGTTAGCTCTTAGATTAAAACTAAAACTGTGTGAAGCCAATGAATGCATTTCATTGAAATCTACTTTTCTGAACTGAAAGGCTGCTTTAGCTGTGTATCTAGATGTTTTATTTGTCTAGAGTCTAGAAAATAATGGTTATAACCTCTATCTCCTGCTCCATGGTTCTCCTGTGTGCTGTTACCTAATCCTTGTGTTCCTTGTGTTGTTTTTTATTATTAGCATTATTATTATTCTGCTAGTGGCCACGAAGTACCAAAAAAGTGTCGAGCTTTCACATTTGTCATGCAAGCAATAGTCTCATAGCTGTTATGTGACCCTTCATGTTGTTTTAGTCCTTTAAAAGATCCAGACAAAAGCAATGCTATATCCAAAAGAGAATAAACTTGGGTAAACTAAGTGACCTTTATTGTATACATACATAGGAGAGTTTAGTTATTGCTAAGTTTCCAAATTGCAGCTAAAATAACAAAATAACTTTGAACAGTTTACAACTCCTATTGATTCTGTTGTTGAATGAGTTTATGCAAGCAGAGGTTTCACATTGGGAGCTGCTGAAAGTATTAAGTTACTGTAATGAAGCCTATTATACAGTATAATGGGCAATAGAAACATTATTATAAGATTAAAACTTGATCATCAAACTAATTATAATGTCAAAGATGAACTAAGTGAATATAAATTGCAGTTGTTTTAAATTCCAATTTAAAGCAACTGCCCCTCCATGTTAAATTATGCATTAAATATGATTAACAACAGTTGATGGTAAAGCAGAGGTCAATTTAATGCACCACCCTTTACTTTAAGACTTGTAGAGTAAAACAAAGTAAGATACAAGAAAAACAAAGCAAGTTTTTCTTGCTTCAGATATAAAGACACTATAGAATAGATGTCATTAACATGTATTGGTCTTCAAAAGGTTACAAATCCATCTCTAAGGGTTTGGGACTCCTCCAAACTACAGTGAGAGTCATTATCCATACAGGGAGAAAACATGAAATGGTAGAAAACCCGAGGAGTGCCTGGCCTGCCAAAATTATTCCATGAAAAACAACTGCTGACTGAAAAGAACAAAATGTCCTCCATCTCCAATTTGCTATAAAACATTTTTTATGATTACAGAGTCTGTTGGGAAGTGTTTTTGACTGATGAGACAACACTAGAACAAGCTGTGTGTCCCATTTGATCTGGTGTAAAACTAAAACAGCATTTCAAAAAACATCCTCATAGTGGGAGTCAAATATGATGGTGGTGGCGACATTGTGATTGTCTGGGCATACGTTGCTCCT
The DNA here is from genome assembly GCF_003331165.1 of Xiphophorus hellerii. Taxonomy (NCBI): domain Eukaryota; kingdom Metazoa; phylum Chordata; class Actinopteri; order Cyprinodontiformes; family Poeciliidae; genus Xiphophorus; species Xiphophorus hellerii. The sequence goes on from NC_045679.1 coordinate 21,483,861, forward strand.
CTAGGACCTGGTTGACTCAACATAATTAATGGAACTATAAATTGTGCTCTCTACCAGAAAGGAAGGAGAGGGAGATTATCCAGCCATCAGCTCATGATTTTAAGCTAAGCACATATGGGTAATGAGGCAGAACAATTATCTGAAGCACAACAAGAAGTCCACCTCTGGACTGTTCAAAAAAAAATAAATTGGAGTGGCCTACTCACATACAAATGTTGTGTAAACTGCTCATGCTCAAAAAAACCCTCCAATGTAGCTAAATTAAAGCAATTCTGCAAAGAAAATTGGACCAAAATTCCTCCACAGCAGTGTCATTGTCAATTACTGCACATGCTCAAATCTAGTTGCTGCTGCCAAGGATGGCACAATCAGGGGGAAAATTACTTTTTTGCCCAAGGCCAAATTTAGTTGGGTATTTTGTTTTCCTTCAATATATGATGCTTAATGCTTTGGAAACATCCATTTATATTTTCATAGCTGGCTACAACAATTTGTCCAATATTTTGCAGGGTTATGTGGCTGTACCTATTTAAACAAGATTTTCTTTGCAGGTAATATTAAGAAGTGTTGTGTTATTCATTAAATCTTTATATTGTATTTCCAGAATGACATGCTACTTTCCCATGTCATTCGTGATTATGATCAATAAGTGATTTCTGATGACCTTACCAAAGTTTTTCTATGGATTTTGGTGGAATTCTCCCAGATTTGAAATTCTGATATTTTGCCTGACCATCAGCAAATTGTGTGGTGTGACCTTAATAGTTAATAAAAAACATTACACATGGTGGACAAAAGCAAAAGTACCTGACCTGAAAATCCAGACAAATGCATCTGCTCTTGATTGTTTGCCATGTTTATACTGTTAGGATGCATTCTCTTGAATATTTTGTAGTCAACCAAAATAATAGTAAAATTGTATTTAAATATCTGGTTTGATGTTGGTTTCTTGTAAATGTGCCTATTGCTGTATTAGCTGCAACTTTATTAGACACATGAGAGAGGGCTATGGCAATATCTGAATCTACTCTGGTCTAATAGCAGACTAACATTCCAGATGAAAGTAGCAGTGGTGAATCTGCTACAAGAGCTATTTATTGATTCTGTGGCAAATATCCGACTTAAATGCAGTAATGTAAAAATAAATTAAAAAAAATAACGCCACTATATTTCATGTGCATCAGTTGGTTTCCATGGAGACTCAACACAGGCAGGTGGACAAACATTGTTGAATGGGGAACAGTACATGTGCTTCTCCCTTTCCAAGATTTGTTCCTTGCATGTGAAGGAATCAATTTCGTCCTCAGGACAAGATAAGAATTATATTATTTCATCCTGTATTTTGTATTTAGATAGATTGTGTATGTTCCTCTGAAAATGTTTAGATACCAGAATCAAGATCAACACAACAGCAGAGAGAAAGAAGAACTCATCCAAAGAACTCCTAAAGCAAAACGGATCACGATTGCTTTTTGAGATTTTGTGAAAATCTGCCTAAAACTATAGTTCTGCATAAAGAAATAAGGAACTACTCAATATAAAAACTTTATATGGATGTTGTTTCATTCATTTATACTTTTACGGATTCTGAATATATTTTGACTATCGGTCAATACCTGAAAGTTAACTTCAACTCAAGATTGATTGAACATTACCCATGAAGTTCTGTGAACTTTAAAGGTGTGAAATGCCAATGTCCTATCGTTGAAAACCCCTGGATGAAGCTTAAATTCTGCTCTTGAAAAATACTGATCCAGACCTGAGTAAAACAGAAGTGATATCTAAAAGTCTTGCTCATAGTTCACGTTGCCAAAGTATAGTAGTTGTGTATGTATTTTTCAAGCATATAGTGCCTTTTAAAAGCACAATCAAGTAACTTTGTTACCTTCTATTGCTATAAAATGCTATATATATTTATATATAAAACTTAACTTAAAAGTAATGATTTTGCAATTTTGATGCCTTGAAATTGGCCTCTGTGTAAGAAGCTCCTACTCTTTCCACATCAGAACAATCATTCTCCATTATGCAGTTTGCTACTCTTCTTAGCAGTGTTGAACTGATATTTAGTTAACATAAGCTTAGCAGATGCATAGCTGCACCAGGTGCCTGCTAATTGCTGTAGCCACTAGTCTGAAGGAGCTGAACGGGGAAGTTATGAGGGAGAGGCAGATTTTGTCGTAATTGTTTTTCTGTTAATCTAATGGGTGGCTGGAGATGCAAACACTATTAAATGCTTGTGATAAATTCTATTAATAAAAATATGTTTTCCTTTTATTTGAACAGATGCTCATGAGCTGGTAGTCCTTATTTTTGAGAAATGTCTCACTGTTGTTCAGTTAGAAATTAATTCCACCTGTGTTATACGTTCTGGTTTTAGGTTGCTTGTAGAGGGTCTAGTCAACATCTCGTCTCCCCCTTTAAGATAAACAAAATAAAGACCAAACATCGTGGTGTGTCCTAATCTGCTTTGTGATCCCCTTTTTTTCTCTCCTGTCTTCTCTCGCTTTTCACCATTCTGTCAGTTTGAGTCCTCCAATTTAGCATCCTGCTAGTCCCGTTAAATGATTAGTAAGCCCACAAGTGAATATATGCAAAGCTTCTTCCACTCCATCAGCAGCTTAGTGAGGAGAGAGCTTAAACACACCTTGCTAAATCCCTGTCACACACATTCCTGTAAAGGTGCTCTGTAAAGTGAGCTAATACGGCAAATACAGCATTTTTAGCTGCCTAACCACCATACTCTGAGGTAATGTTGGGATTCTTGTCTGAAACACTTGAAACTTTAGATTTTTTTTTGTCTAAGAACACATTCCCATCCTTCCAGGTGACTTCATCAGATATTATTTCTGAAGGTTCAACTAATCAAAGTATCCTATTGAGTTTCAAATCCTCTTTGCTGGTGGGGTTTCCGGAGTCAGATTAGGACTAGACAAATGTGACCGAGCAGTCATCCCAACACCAAGACCGCTCTGTAAGACACCGTACAGATATGGGTTTTTCGCTCGCGGTGCCTGTGTGTGTGTATCGGTGTACAAGCTGCCAGGAAGCCCCGGTGTGAGCATCAGCAGACATGGGGATAAGAAACTAAAGCTCTGATACATGCTGCTCTGTGTTATGGGCAGAGAACGTGTCAAGAACCTCAGTGTGTTTCAGCTGTAGCACAAAACCTTTGTTCTTAGTGTTTAACTTCCACTGCCAGTGTGTGTGTGTGCTCTCAATCCAGAGTAAAGCACATAGTGAGAGCAAACTTTGTGTCGACGTCTTTGCATGAAATACTGAACATGCTTCTGCTTTGACTAAGAAGGTCTGCAATCTAATCTAGTCAGTGTAGCCAAATCACTGTGGTGTCTCTGTTTGCAGTGCTGCACCATAGCTCCTCTGTGTATTGCAAACACAGACAGCTGCAACGTTTTTGGCAGAGCACACATAGATTTCTATTGCTGACCCCTAAGGCTGCTTCTTAGAATGCAGTGCACCTCCCCCACTAACAACCACGATCACTTTAGGTTTTTCTTTCTCTCTTTTCCATCTTATTATACTTATTTGCACTTGCTCTATGTATTAAACATTGGACGGAAATGCTTAGAGCAAATTAATTAATTACTTGCAAATCTCACACTTACTGTCAAAAACAAATATGGATTTACAGGGGAAAAATCATAAATTTTGGGTCAACATGAGTTCATGTAAATGTGCAGATTTACATGAATAGATAATTTTTTTAACTCAACCCATTTTATTAACAGCTATTTGCACAATAAATAATTGTTCCAAGAAAGTTATTCCAGACTATATTGTATAAATGAAGTCTAAACTTAGAAATGTGCACTGGAGACGTTACAGCACTCCTATAAATTAGGCTGAGTTACAACCCGTTTAAGAGTTAGCTTTTATAGTGAACAAAATATCCATTCTTCCATCCATCCGTCCATCTAAGCTTATTTGGGATTAGGCACGTTCAAGAAATCCAGACGTCCAACTCTTCATCTTTTATTGCAAGATTTCAAATATGTATAGCCCCTCTAGCGAGTTCTGGTTCCGCCTCGGGGGTCTCATCCCAATCGGGCGTGCACGAAACATCTGCAGCAGAAAGTTCTGTTTTTATTTCTTTTTTCGTTTTCCACATTTAGTTACATTGCTATATACTTGAATGGATTTCCCATTTTTTTCAGTAGACCAAAATAAAAAGCCAATTATTGTGAAGTCAAAGAAAAATCATACATTTTTTTTCTGTGAATAAGAATATGAATAGTGTGGTTCATGTGTTTATTGAACCCCCATGAATCAATACTTTTAAATCTTTCTTCATTGGATTAAGGTCTGGACTTCAACTTGGCCATTCCATCATGCACAGAGCCTGTAATGGATTTTTGTTTTTCCATCTATTAATTTGATGAATCTTTCCATTAAGTCTGAACGTTTCATCTTTTACTCGTGCCCTGTCCAAATAAAAGTAACTCTACAACATAATACTGCCACCACTTTCTCTGGTGTGTTCAGGGTGATGTGCAGTTTGATTTCTGCTATATAGAAAACTTTCCTTGTAGGCCAAATTGTTCAGTTTTGGTCTCATCTGACCAGAGCACAGTCCTCCACTTTTGCAGTGTTCCTCATATAGTTTGTGGCAGATTTCAAATCAGACTGCTTATGGTTTTCTTTCAACAACTATCTCCTTGTTAGTCATCCATTAGGCCACGTGTAGCGTACAGAATTAGTAGATGTTTTGAGAAGAAATGAATGTGGTTGAAGTTTACCTGGATAACAGACTGAAACAGAGATGCAACAATGAAGCTGGAGAGATTGCCAGTCTACCTTTGAGCAACATAGAATTACACAAGCATGCACTCTTACCTTAGGGCAATTCAGCGAGACAGATTAATGTAACAGTCACGGTTTTTGTGTACCCAAGGATAATCTATGCATGCATAGGGATTACATGCAAAGTCCATGCAGAAAGACCCTAAGATGGGATTTGAACCTTCTTGATGCATGGCAACATTGCTGTGTCACTGTGCAGCCCATATGTTGCCTTATTTGATCAAATCCTATTTAAAATAACAAATAACGTTTGTGGTTGTGCCTAACAAAATGGGGAAAATTCAAGTAGTGTAAAAACTTTTGTAAAGCCTTTTATAACAACTTTGATGGCTTATTCATTTATCTTAAAAGTATAAAGTACATAATGGGAAGACCAATGCACTACTTGATCCTTATTCATTACATGACCTCAGAGTTTTATCTAAGTGGAAAGTGTTTTGGACCTTAACTACGTGAGTTAAGAGTTGCTTATTCAGGTGCGCTGTAAAGAAATTCACTGCCGATGGAACCTTACAATAACCACTACCATGCATTTTTCTGTGATCTTCGTTATATTTGGAAAAATTCTGCCTTGTTAGTTGAATGGCAGCATTAATGTAACAGAACAGATACCTGCTGAGGAGATGACCAGACTGAAAGTACCAAGCTTTTTCTCTCATTGATTTGTTTTGTATTTCTGCTTTGTTCTGCTCATGAGGGTCAGGATGAGAGGCGTGCTACATACCCTCCACAGGTTGCCAATCCATTATCAAGCCAGCACAGAGAAACACAAGACTAACGACCATGCCCATTCATGCTTGTGCATACTGTCAGTGTAGGATCTGCTACTAATTTAACATTTCTGTTGTACTGGATCAGAGTACCTGGAGAAAACCCACTCATGCTCAATGAGAACATGAGACATCAGGAAGGCTCCTCACAATGTGATTTGATGTAGTCTAGCAGTTTGCACAGTTTTATCAACCTTCACCACATGTGATTCTAAAGAGGGGGAAAAAAAGATGTTACATAGAAGTGTTTGTTATTTAGACAATCTGCTTCTCTTTTTGTTTTTGGCCAAAATGAAAAGGAGTTCCTGATAACAACATGCTTTGACTTCTCATTAGCACACTGTATTGGCTGGAGCAATGATGCCTGTCATATTTCATAGCGGATCATTTCATTTGTTTCCTCCAACCTAGACTGTTATGCAGACCGTAACTAACTACTACCATCATGGATCGCTTTTATCCTTTTCAAATGGAACATGCCCAGGTTTCAAGGCAGAAAAATGTATCTACTCTGGTTGCTTATTCTGTTCTTGGTGACATATTTGCTCACACCGTCATCTAATGCACATACAATTCTTTGCCATTGTATTCTTATTGCTTACATTTTTGCATGTTACAATCACCGATCCTTTTGTGTTCTATTGCAATTTTTATGTGATAGATGGACACCGAAAGGGAGACATGATTTTCCAATTTTACTTGAAGTTAGCTCCCAAGCCAATGTTATTCTTTGTTGAAGACCAAAAAACATACTCACAGCTTGATGCTGCCTCTTCCTCTTTTACAATTTATATGATGTGTTTAGAGTGATATGCAGTTTTTTTTTCTGCCACACATATTTTGATTTCGTCTGACGATTTTATCATCTTCAATATGCTTACATGTCATGGAAAATTTAAAACAGAAATTAAAATTTTTAATGGCTTTTTTTTCATAATTCATTTTTACTTGATGGTTCTCCCTAGAATGGCAAGTAGTGTATGACAGCAGTTGTCAATAGCTCCTCCTACCTGAGTTGTCAATCTTTGTAGCTACTCCAGAGTTAGTACTAATAATTTTCTGATCATTTCTTTTACTAACATTCCCTGACAAACTTTAAAGATGTTGAAAGAATGGCTGTATTTACACTGAGATGGATAAAATAACACCTGAATTCAGTCACTTGCCACTGAAAGCAGACACTGAAATGTCTGCTTTAAATTTAATAAAATACCAAAGAAAGTTCAAGGGGTCTAGATTAATATTATGTAAAATATTAGCATATATACAAGTTTATTGTACCACACTAAAGAACAAATTTCAGTGCAAACATTCCTTTTATTTTTAAATGCACTGAATTTGTCAACTTGTGTATGCGTGTGTGTGTGTGTATACTCTTCAGTGTTGGTGTTGTTGTCACAGGCTAATTGAGCAATTCGGTCGTGGGAGCAGTAGTGTTTAAGGTCATGGAGCAGCGTGCTCCCATGGCTCTGTCAGAAAGATGCTGCTTTCATAATTACTCTGCTTTTATCTGTAGCGCAGCTAAAATGACTTCCGGACAAATGCACGCAGAAAGCACAAACAAGCTCGAATACTGAAGAGTGAAATATTTAGATATTGCAAACTAACGCCCACGTTCAGCTGCATGCGTGAACAATTGCTTGCACACTAACACTTCCCCAACAATTTAAAGTCCTTTAATTTTATAGATGAGGCATTTTTGAAACCTCTTTCATGAACAATTGAATTCAGTCATGCATGATGAGAATGCCTGTTGGGTCTTACTGTCTGCACATATTCGTGTGTAGGCGACTGGATTTTATCAGACCGAGCAGCTTTTATCGCCGAACAACAATTTTAGATTAGATGTGATTGCTTGGTTCACATAACACATGCAACACTTTCATTTCTCAGCTATTTCAATGCTGATCCAAAACCAGCGGCCCAGTGTGGGTATTTGCACAGGCACGCATATGTCCCTCTCAGTATCTGTGTGTGGGTGTGTGCATGCACGCTTGCATGTTTGTGTGCATGTGCATGCATGCCTGACTGCACATGTAACTTGAACAAACGCCAACACTGGTGGCCCTGTCTGTTTGTTTCACGCAGACGTTCTGTGAATGTGTGCCCAGCTCCTCTCAACTCAAACATCGCTGGTCAGACTCAGAAACCGCCAGGGAGACTCCGGCCAAGGTAAGGCCCAGTCTCCACGTTGCACATAGTTCTGGTTGGAAGGCTACATACAGTTATTATGGACATGAATATTGCACACAGTTTGGGCATAGAATCATGTATTTGAATTGCTCTCTTTAATTGTGGCCTGATTAGTCAAGTTTCTGAAATAGCGCTTTGTTAAAAAATTGCAGACTATGCTTGAAAACTTAGTCCATACCAGCAAACAGAAAGAAAAAAAAATTGGATTAGATTATTAATTTAAGTTAATTATGGCTATCGATTGATAACAACAATTTGTGATTAAAGTTCCAATTTAACATTTAGCTATATATACCCTTACAATTGTTCAAATCTTCCATTTCGGCTGAGTTATAATTGAACATTTATACCGGACGCATATGTTGGTGCAGTATTCTCCAAAAATGAACCCTCATAGAGGGATTTTTATCATTGCTGGTTCAGATGAACCTGCTCTGCAAGAATAACTTTTAAATCAGCCATTTTGAATAAATGGTGTTGTGCTTGATCCGCGGTGACATACAAAAGGTGAATGACCTGCAAGGGTGAGGACGACGCAATTGGCACACACACCCTTTTGTCCAGTTCAGTGTCTTGACTGATTATAAAACTACCTTTAAAGGTTCTAGGTATTATGTCATTCTTGCCTTTGATAAGTGACTTTTAGTGAGTGTTTTTGACTTCACAAAACATAACTCAGATCTCAGAGAAAACCAAATGTGAATTTTTTTTTAAAAAAGCATATCGTTTGAGTAGCTTTAATGAGAAAATGTTTGATATATCTTAAAAGGGAAAGATTAACATAGAGAAAGAAACATCAAGTAAACTTGTACTCAACCCTGCAATGTTGTATAAATGCTTGTATTCAAACTGATAAAATGCATCATGATGTGGAATGAATCCCTTCATTGTTCCATGTATTCTTTTTTTTATTGTTGGTACATATTCCTCCCCTTTCCTTTCAGTAAAAAAGGAGGCACTCAATGAAATGTGACTGGCTCAGGTGCAGGGAAGATTAGCTATCACTGACAATTGGTTCTCATCACAATCCGCTTCCTGGCTGCATGCCGGCAGTGTGAAGGATTATTTCATATTACACTTTACATTTTGTCAGTGAGCAGCGGCGGTGACGTGACCTCAGGTTGAGTACTCAGATACATACAGGCATTAGATGGATAAGGCCCTGCAGATTTCCTGAACTCGGTGATGTGATGGGAGGAAGAAAAAGGGATTTGATTATATGAGAGATTTGGTGACAAATGTGTGTTGAATGCAAATGTAGAAGAGTAACTTAAAATGCAGGCGCATGAAAACTGGAGGAAAAGCTCCCTTTTACGAGTTTAATGTTTGTATATGTTTAACTTCCTGCACAGTTTGAAGAAAATCTGCATATTTTTCTGAGTAGTTTGTTTTTTGGTTTTGTGTATTTGAGCAAAATTTAGTGTCTTGCCAAAGTTTTCACACCTAGGACCTTTTCCCAGTTTCCAAGTTTTTCCAGTTACATCATTGTATAGCCAATCTTATTTAACGCAATTCACAGTCTGCTTAAATGTGACCAGTTGTCACTGCTGAAAAACGTAAGGATTATTTAGTTGAGACAGGAATGGATGTGTTACTACTTTATCATATGACCAACTTTCTCTAAGTTTATATGTTTATATATACTGTATATGTGTGTGTGTTAGGATATGCTGACTGAATGTAAACTAGCTGTATTAGTCACAAAAACAATTCATGCTGCCAGTTTCACTTAACGTTTTGAGCATTCTTCATACAGAGGTGAGTGAAGTATGTGGATGACTTAGCCTGAGTTATTACTGAGTCATTCCTACTGTAGTTGAGTCAGAGTTGTATTGTTTCTGTAATACTGGTGGGCATGTGTGAAATACACGTGTGTAAGAACAGTGATGCTGCAATTTTTGAAATGCCAAATAAACCAAAGCCAGCAATCTGATATATATTGTTGTCAAATAATCTTTGTCACATTGTCAAATCTTCAGTAGGGTGATGGTGGTGTTATTTTTCTATCAAATTATGTCTTCCTATGCCATTGAAGTTAAAGGACAAATACACAATGATGAGACAGAGATAATTTAGACACCATGTATCACGTTCCTTTCAGTTTACAATTATACTGAAATTACATAAAATCCAGATTAAAAAAATTATTCACTTTGTGGCTAAAACATGAACAAAATTTGTCAATCCTTCTTTAAGGTACATTAGAAAAAACTAAATGTTGAAAGCTTATTTTGTGCCATTTTAAAGTCTTTTATCTAACAAAGGTCTGCCAGTTCTCATGTGTGATGGGACTAGTCATTTCCATAGAGATTAATTCTCTCTGATTCTCTTTTTTTCTAAAACTGTCCATCAGAATTCCCCTGCTATCCCCACAAATCCCTCTGAGACCAGAGGAAATCTGAAAGTCAACTACTAATTACAGACAGGCCTAATGCAGCAAGAAACATTTTTAAAAAGTAAGAAAGAAAAATTTGTTAAGAGCTTTCCGGAATCACAGTCTCTGTCATTACTGAGCAGCTCTGAAGACGAGTTTAGACACCATGTATTCTGTGGGGACATGAAGCATCCTGCAGGTGCATGTTATTTTTCATTGGCCATCAAACTGATAAGGCAGCAGAAAAAGTGTGTCCTTCTTGTGCTTTTTCCACTTCGTTGTTTGACTTCATGTCAATCTGCCTCGCAAAAAATACTCAATGGACTAGTCAATCGCTTCAAACTGCTGCATCATGACACCTTTACGCTCAGACCAGTTTCCAGCCATTTCATTTGTTACAATTTTGGATATCATGTAAATTTCTTATGAATGAATAATTAATGAGCTTAGTTTCTTTTCAAAGATTTTTCACCCATAAAAGTCATCCCTGAAGTCATATTTGAAAGCTTCCTATTATGCGTTTTAATTATATTTTACTGATGTGTGACCTCCAGCAGCATTGCAGCACCCTGACATAATCCATCTCGGTAAATACCTCATAAAATAACCAAAGTATTTTCAAGCAGGGTTTCTCTGCAAAGAGAGAATGTGAGAGGAAGTTAGAGTCAGAGATTCAGTATTGGGTGAATGGCTGGGTCAACAAAACATTGGGTTTGAAGACATGGGTGCACTGTTTGGGGTAATTAGAAGTGTGTGGTACAGCGTGTGAACCAAGATGCAGTGTAGCACAGAAGATGAAATAAAAAAGAGGAGGAGATAACAGAGAATAGCTGCATAGTGTAAAAATAAGGCTATGTTTTAACAGAAACCAAAAGCACTGAAAATGCAGGGTGATAAACTAAACTGGAACTGGCATGAAAAAAAGGTGAAACAAGGAGGACAAAAAAGTGGCAACTCAACTGAAAAGGAGATGGAGTAAACTTGGAGCTGATACAAGAACGGTGCCATTTCATCAACTTCAAAGGTCAAAGGTAAAGTCTTAGATTCACATCTTGCTGGAAGTGTAAGAAAGATTTCTGGCAGAAAATATTTCAATTAAAAGGGTATATTTTGGAGCCACTTCCACAATGTGGGGGTCAGATGAACTACCTACCAAGCTCACCACAAATTCTAAATTAAGGCTTAAGCCATAAGATTTTTTATTTCACATTATGTTTCCTGAACATAACAAAATTGCAGTGGTGCTCTCAGTGATAAATTGGATTCACTGTGGGGAAAAAAAATGCTGTATAATAAGGCATTGTTGAGCAGTAGCTCTCATGATTCAATATTCTAAAAATGAAGACGTCAGCATTGCAAGCCTCTTACTGCTAGGACACCTAAGACGTTTATCTTTTTTCATGTTAACAGTCAGTATACTGGTAATGAATATTCAGTGATGGGTTCCACTAATGTCTTGGCCTGCTGGCAATAGAGCTTTGGGAAACTGTTTTAATGTCATAGTGCTGTCGTTCTGCAGAGTGTTCCCATTATGCGCATAATATATACCGTGGCTATGCTGATACACGTACAAATATTTAAAATCTCGGAGCTGCTGCGGGTTTAAAATGCATGCTGACATTTCTTAATGATGTCGCCGTTCACATGTAAAGTGAGATCTGGAAACCAAAGGATGCTATGTTCAACTAATTCCTACTGTATGATAATTTGTTGGTGTTTGAAAACGCGTTGGCTTATTTTTCTGGTTTTTTATTTTTGTTCAATGTGTGTATCTGCTGACAGGTTCTGATACAAGTGTTTGGCAGGGAGTGCATGTTCTGATTGTGCTTGTACATAAAACACCAGACATTTAAATTGAGTGGGCAACCCTGGTGCATCGATGCAGTGCAGGGTTTGTTTTATTTGCATGTATTGAATATCATTTGTCAAGAGTAACAAAACTAGCTTCTCTAACTTTCAAAAAGATTAAATATGATTTACCATTCTGGTTAGAAATTTACATGACCTGAGCATGAATATCCTAGTATAATTAAACTTTTAATGAGATGTTTCAAATGTTCTACATCCAGGCTGAAAATATTTTTCCACCAATCTGTGATATTTTAAACAAGATTTAGGTACACAAGTTTATTGGATTTTTATTTATTTTTTCTTATTCAGATCCAAAGCTGTGTATACAGGCTGAAATTATATAAATACATATCCACCAATATTTTGATAAATGCTTCTTAGCAAGTTCCAGGAAAAATAAAAGTTTGTAGCAATTCACAAGCATCTGGTTCATTGGTAAATGGTGTAGCTATCTACGGTGGAATATTGTGAGTCTGTGAAAAGCCACTTGTAACTTATGTTTTTGCCTCAGATCTAATGCCTATCCAATCCAGTGTAGATGGGTTTGCCGTGGCATAGATGTGCCAGGAAAATACAAAACAACCATAAAAACACACCAAGGTGCCCACAAGCAAAGATCCCCAAGCTGCTGCGTCTGTATTCACTACCATAACCGATGACTGTTGGTTTGTCTGTAATGCTTTGGTAAAGTTTTGGTAAACCCAAAGGAAGTATTGCTACATGAAGAGTAAAAAATGTATTTTCCCTACATTAATTTGAGCTTTTATGGTTATTAAATGGGAAAGATCTAAAAAAAAAAAAATAAAAATACTTTTTGTCTCCACCTTGGTGTCTTGCAACTTTTGTCTTAATGGATGTAGACTTTTGTGGAAAAGGTATGTTTGGGTCATTTAATCTGCTACTCTGCAGCTCTAGTGTTCTCATATTTAGCTTCTTCCCTTTGGCAATGAAATCTTACCTGTGCCACTGGCTGTAAAACTAGTCTAAAGCATGATCTAGTGTATACTCCTTTGGGCTTTAATGTAGGACACAGTTGCTTTTAATTCAAGTCTCCGTCTCAAGTCATGTCTGCCACCATAGCTGTTTTAACAGTCGTCTTAAAAAATGTATTTTCTGAAATGCAATCACTTTGCTCATTTTTATTTTTTTGTGAGAACTGGAAACAGGGAATTCAAGAATTCAGCTGGTTTCTGCTGTTGAGTATCGTGAAGGGTCATATAATTTAACAGATTTTTCTAAATATTTAATTTTTCTGAATGTCTGAAAGCAGCTTTCTCTAAATGTTGTCCTCCCCCCCCCTTCCAGATTGCATGGCCTCCACTAATCCTGCTACCTGCTCTTTCTTTAGATGACTAGATGCTTTTTTCAGGTCATAATTTATCAGAAAATGTTTTTTACTCAAATGTCAAAAAGACTTTCTCATCTTTAATTCTTCCATTTGATTCTGGCCTGTTGTACTGCGATAAAATAAATATTAAAATATCTTGTTAAGATACTTATGTAAAATTGTCCTAATTATTTTTTTATGCATTTTATGAGTTGACATTTTAACAAATCACACTCAGAAGGGTATCACACATGATTAATTTTCTCCAAACCTAATCTTTTACAATCAGTGTGGGTATTGAATAAATCCCTATGCCTACTGATGGAGTATTATGCTTGTTCAGGCCACATGACCCCCTTTTGGTGCAACATATAGGCTACATGGTAAGGAGGAGAGCTTTAAAATGGACTTGAGTTGTTAGGAAAACACCCCCACATGTCATGGGTATTTACATCTTTTTATGGTCCATGCCCATAGACTGTGTGTAAACAAAGTTTAGCAGGAACTTCCTCTGCTGAGAATAATTGATTCTCTTAACTTTAAAGGAGTCATAAAGCTCTTTCATAAAGCAGACCGTTAGCCCGCTATTAGCCGGGGTTCAGTGTGCTTCTGCAGCCAATATCCATATTAATGTAGTCGCTCTCATGCTCTCGTAAAAACAGAAAACAAACATGCTTGCATGCATCAGCCCACATATTTTCATATGGGACATCCTCTGGTGTGGAAAAAGAAACAGTAAAATGACCAATTCCTACTTCATTATGAGGAAGATGTGGGGGAGTTGTGCATTGTTTATCATGCATAATGGGCTCTTGTACTAGTCTGCTATCTGTTCCTATTTCTCCTGATGTGGGTGAAAAATTTAACTATGACTTTATTCTGCTCTCTATAATTTACTTAATGCCGGCTTTGTTTACAGTTTGGCTTTTCTCAGACAAGGATTCTGCCATTTGATTGTTCAGCTACAACCTTCCTGAGTCTCACTTTCACATAGGCCTTAATAAACGGTTTCCGTTTTATAGTAACCTGCAAAAGTGTTCAGAGTTTATGTATTTTTCGCGATTGTATGTGTGTATTTGTAAAAAAAATAAAAATTATCTTCCTCTTCTCAATTATCTACTACCTGAACCTAAGTTTCAGTATAGTTGAGGTCCATGTTGGTTGGTTCATCGAAAAAAATAAATAAATCATTGAGGGTTGTGGCTTTTATGCGACAGAAACAGAAAATTGTCAGCTTTGGCATTTTGTCTCACATCTGAAAACATGGATGCTTACCAGAGCAGTTTTTCCCATGTCTTAAACCATCATCGATTTTCCATTTGCACTTCATAAGAGCAAATTTGATGGCATTCGATGCATCTAGACAAAAAACATGTCTGAAAAGCTTCTTTTTAGAGATGTTAAACTCTTGTTGAGACTACAACAAAAGCCGTAGTTGAAGGACTCAACATTATTTCACCAGACAAATGTTTTTTCTCATGATGTAATATTTTTGTGTTGTCCTAACACATTCTTTTCTTCTCTCTCCTTCTTCCAGAGGATGAGCTGCAGCTACCTGCTCTGCACCATCCTGCTCTTCGTGGCCGTTCTGTTGGCCGTCACCGTAACTGGCACCATCCTTTTCATGAACCACTACCAGGCCCCGCCCATGTCTGACGGCCTACCCCACATTTCCACCAATCAGGATGAAGCAAACGCCCTGGTCACCGTGGAGAGGGGCGACGGATCTCGTATCAACATCTTCATTGACCCCAACTGTCCCGACTATAACAGCAACTTCATGCGGCTGGAGGGTGTGCAGACCTCACTGCTCCACTCGCTGACTGACCACGACTCTGACCTGAAGTCGGTCAAAGGTCAGGACAGGGCCCTGCTGGTCAGTCTGGCCGAGGAGGTGGCCAAGCTGTCAGCCCATGCAGGACAGCTGAAAATGGACTATGAGTCTCTGCGCCGGGGGCAGAGCAGTCTTGGTCAGGACCTGAATACTCTACAGACAGAACAAGGACGCCTCATACAGGTAGGACACCTATACACCAGAGAAGGAAACACTCTTTAGATTCGACTTAGATCCATGCACTAAAGAGTTGAAACACTTTTTAGACTTCTGGCCTAAGACTTGTACCTTGTTTAGCTGGTTTGTGAGCTATAGATTGCCACTCTGTGGAGTGATTCACTGGTGCTCATGGTTTTCTGGGAAATGATGCACTTGATTATTAAATAGTTTAGTTGGTATATTATGGGCTGTCAACACTCATTGATTTAAAGAGAAAATTGTAATTTCACTCAGTAAAGACTGAGTGTGAATGACTGTGAATTAGGATGAAAGATTTAAGTTGGCGTGGTCTTGCTCATCAAAAATTTGAGACTTGTCTGGAACTTGAAAAAATGACTTGGGAACGTCTTTGTTATACCCACACAAATCAAAATACATGTAATAAATGCAATACATCAAAATACATGCACAACATTACTTTGTGCATGTACTATGTAGTAATATCCCAAAACAAAGAAAATATTTTATTTTTTAAACTCAGTTGAACCAGACAATAAAACTGAAAAGCAATTGTTAAAGCAGCAATTTATCTGGAATTACTTCATAGCCAGCAGTTATAAGACTGTCATGACACCGTCATAAACGTGACATTACGCATGACATAATACTCATGAACATGAGCAAGTTTTCATGAATATTTATGACTGTTGTCATAAAGTGTCATTAAGTAAATCATGACACTTTTAATACAAAGCTGACATTATTCAAAATGTCTTCATTATGACAACTTGATATTAACCAAGAAATCATGATCTGACATAAATTTGTTCTAAAAGTATTACTGATTAAACTTTAGCTTTAAAAACATAAAGCTACATAATTTTTAAAGATGGGCACCAGCTCCCCCAATGACCCTGCAAGGATATGAGAGATTGGACGGATAATGTTAAGTCCTTCAATCCATATTTATTTTTGCTTTATCTTCCCACACACTGCAGGAAAAATAGTGCTATTTACTTCACGGATACTTAAATTTTGTTTTTAAGGTTAAGTCACGGACCAACACTTCATAGATCGTTATTTGAGAAAAATATGTGTTTAATTTTTAGAAATAAACTATGTGAGAGTTGTTTTTGTTTGTTTTTTTTGCTGCCCTCGTCTTTTGCGGTGACTGCTGATAAAAAAATAACAAAATATTTTAAAAAACACAAGCTAGCACTAGCCACTCACAGCTCAGTTCAATTCTTTAAATAATATACAGAGGAGTTCTGAGGTGCGGGATGTAAATGCTTATTGATGCCTATTGATTGAGAGCCCACCTTAAGATGTGTGACAGCCTATTGCTCTGGAGCATTTTCTGTGGGTTTATTTGCCTTCCTTCCTCCTTTCTGCAAACTCAAAACATGATCGTTCCCCGAGTCAATGCCAACTCGAGCGTGTCCGTTTCATTTTACACCGTGATTGCCCAGCTGCAACGAAATTAAAGCACAAATAGAGCTTATGTTTCTCCAGGCTCATGTTCCTCCTAATGTAACTCTCCCGGCCTTGCATTCGAAGGGGGAATCACTGGGGAAGAAATGTCCATCATGTTTGAAGAAAACTCGCACATTAATTCAATAAGATAACATAATGCTTACCGAGATGGATGTAGCCATAATTAAAGCCCCTTTAGTTTTGCACTGTCCAGACTGATTTATTGATGACACATATCCTGAATGTCTGTGGTGATTTTTCATGCTACATGCTCATTTAATCCTGTCATGTCAGCGCTCTATCATTAATAGATAGAATGGTGTAGGTGGCACCTTGCTGCCAGCCATGCATTTGAAGCAATTGAATTCATTTGGCAGTCGTTTCTTAAAGCCAGAATTCCAGCGCTTTTTAATCAGTTCATGTAGAAAAGCTTAAAGGTTGGTTTGTTGGCAAACAAGTGTTAGCAGACTGAGCTGTAAAAGCGCTGAGCTACTTTTAATTTGTGGAATGGTGTAGGTTGCACGGGGCAGTGGGCAGGGTGTGTTGAGGTGGTACCAGCAGCAGCATAGACACTGCAGGTGATTGATTTGCTCTGTGGAAGCAAGGCATGTGGTGCGCACATCCGCTGTTTCAGCTTGACACCATGGTGTGACTGTGTGATCTATGGGATACCTGTGGCCAAGAGTTCTGATTTATAGGATGGCACACTGCTGAATGTGCTGTGCACTGCAGCCCTCTTTCTTACAGAAAAAAAACAACAACAAAAAACTTCACCCTGCCTTATAGGGATAAGCCTGTCCACATCCCCCTGAGGTGAAGTGTAGGAGAATCTGATTGCAGGAGGTTTGGGGGAAATGTGCTTTTATTATTTAAAAACAGACATATTCATCTTTCATAGCAAGAGAAGTGTTCTGGCATATTTGCGAATGGATAAATCACTCTGATGATAAAAAACTGTTCCAGCTGAGGCTTGGATCACAGAGTGATATACAAGGGCATCCATGTTTTTTAAGACCAGTTGGTAATTTTGTTTACTTCATAAAGTTAAACCATAACAGTGCTAATTGACTGAAACATGTAAAATACCTCTTCCTTTTGTTTTATGTTTACATTTTTTTTTAATACTCCATTTTTGCTTTATACCTTAACCTACCAAATTGTAATTACAAAATTTCAATCCATAAATACTTGAGCTTTTATTGGTAAAGACTGTTTGAACTTATTTTTTAAATAAGTTATGATAAAATCAAAGTTCAATCTGTTAATTGTTTTAATTGAGGTGTGTCAAGTTCGTCACCTAAGTGTGTGATATTGTGTTAAATACAGACAAAGAACTAACAGCCTTGACTGTGAATGCAGCACTTAAGGTGGTATGTGTCTGTTCTGCTAGACAGAAACTCTTTGTTGATTATTCTGAATTGAACTCTAATGACATTTGCATCCATTGAAAACTTTGTTAAACAATATTTTGTAAGAGAGATTACCTAAACGTCTTCAAATAGCGAATAAATAAATCCCTACATTTTTCTTTAAATATGGTTATTTATAAACTCATAAGGTCCATTTAAGTCTGGTACAAACATGTATCATTGCTAATCCAATTACATTTTAAAACCTGGCAGCAAAATCATTGTTAGTTACTAGATGTGGTCAGACTAACTTATAATATTAGCTCAAAAATATTTGTATTAATTTCAAATAGCCATAGCCAGCAGTTTACATTTTTTAGTAAAGTATTTCTACAAATATTTATAGTCATTGTCATTCATTTTACAAATTCTGTTAAATTTTTTGTGAAGAGTAAAAAAATACCCAAGTGAATTTCTGGTTCACTATTGTTAGGACTCATGTAACATATAAAATTGCAGTAATGATACTGTAAACTCGCAAATTAAGCTATTGAGCTAAACACAGGTTAATAGAGTAACATTATCCATTTATTCACTCAAATTTGCAAACATGAATGGGTGACTTCAAAAATTCAGCAGCTCTGGTCCAAAGGTAAAAAACAAATATCAAGACTTAGTGGAAGTGTACATGTATAAAGGAACATCTATTGAAATTATAGTACAATCCATTACAAAAAAATATATAACAGGAACTACAAATCTTAATATTCCCACCACTTTTATTTGCTCAGTTTATATTTTAGGTTATTTTTTTCTTATTGTTTATTTCTAATTGTATTGTCAAATTTATTTCATTTTGTTCTTTGTTTTACTAAGCAAATGGGCATAAATGTGACCCAGACAAGTTAACTGTGTTCTAATCTCAGTTTTTTCTTCTCAATTTTTGCTGCAGTGGTGACCAAATAATCTCAGTCTATATATTGTGCAGCACTCTGTATCCACCGATAAAGATTTTTCCTCTCAGGATGCCGAAGTTAACACAAAAACCGCTTAGCATCAAAAATAACCCTCCTAATGGTGCCTAGCACTGAATCGTACATCCTTCATTCCAGTACATACACACACTCTACAAAATTGGGAAGCATCAAAATGCATACTTGAAAGTCATGATGGGATTTGTTCCAAAAATGTAAAATGCATTTTTGACACCAACATACAAGGCAAAACAGGAAACATTGTGACAGCAGTTTTGGTATCCATCAAAGTACCAATTAGTTTTTTAAGGTAAGTCTTCTTTCTTGATAGCTCTGTCAATAAACAATCATGTCCTGTGTCCAAACAGTACTGAATTTTTTTTTAAAAGAGGAGGAAACTGAGGTCTAAACTCGCCGAGGACCAACTTTTCATTCTGTCATGATGTGCAGCGATGCACAGTCTGACTGCAAAATCACTCCGCAGAGGCAAAAGCTGCAAGGAGGAGCATGACTTACTGATTTCCTTGAACTACAGGTCACAGTTTAAACTGAATAATGTGCCTGAGGATTATTAATGTTTTAAACAAGTGGCACTTGCAACCCCTGCTAAGGATCTGGGGGCAAACTTGCTGGTATGTGAGAAAACCATATTGCCTCAAGACACTCATTCTTCCAGGCACAAGTCCTCTGTGCTCTTGCGAAAGTAAAATCGTGCTTGTTGCAAGGTCTTGGCCAAGGATATGATACAAACAACTTCAAAAGCTCAGTAAGAAAAAAAAAAAGTAGGTAAGAGGAAAGCTCAAATTTGTAAACATGAATGGTGACTTCAAAGATTCAGCAGCAAATGTCCAAAAGAAAAAAAAAATATCAAGACTTAGTGGAAGTGCACGTATATACAGTAACATCTATTGAAATTGTAGTGCAATCCATTACAAAATAATATGACAGGAACTACACATCTTAATATTCCCACCACTGTTATTTTCTCAGTTTATATTTTAGGTTATTTTTTTTTTATTGTATTGTCAAATTTATTTCATTTTGTTCTTTGTTTTACTTTTGTCTTTTTATTTACAATTGCATTCAGGCATTTCCTTTCTTTGTTTCCCAGTATGAAATATGACGACTTGTAGGTTTCTTGATAGCCGATGCATTGTTTTTATCTGCTTGGGATCTATGCATTTTGTCCCCAAGGTCCTCTGGGTACTCTGACTTTCTCCCACATTCCAAAAATATAATTAACTGGCCCCTCTAAATTGTCCTTATCAGTGAAAGTGTCCATGCATGGCTGTTTGATGCATGGATGGATGATTAGATATTATGTGCTTTTGAATAGTGTTTTGGCCAATATTGCACTGGGACCTTTTTAATCAAAGCAAGAAGCCTAACACATGACGTGGACACTTATGATTTACAATCCTACAAATCCATACACTGAAGACATATCCTTTCCTTCAGATGGTGTTCAGTTCACAGCCTGAAAGATAGGTGTGAAAGTGCAGAGGATACATCACTGTTAATGGGAACCACAGCTCTGGGTAATAAGCTGCAGGCAAAGTTTTGTGTGAGTCTTGGAAAAAAAATTGAGTCTTGCGCCAAGAGGCAGAGGCTGGGACGTTTGTTTTCCACTGAATTAAAGAACATACTTGAAGATTTCTTGATCAGCAACTTAAAGTGGTGGCAGAACAATTCCAATCATTCAAGGTTTGATCTCAGACCTGACATGTACTGTCAGACAGTACAGTTATGTGCTTATGTGTGGGTGGTGGACGGCAGAACATTGGCTCCACATACAAACCAACTCAAACACAAAGCAGCTATGTCCAATTATGGGAGGAGAAAATTAAAAGTGCAAATTGCAGTGTAAAAATTTCAGTCGAATTTAAATGTAAAAATTGAAGGCATCATGCGCGCAGCATTCTAATGAAGGGGATTAATATATAGGGTAATTGCTGTCTCTCTTCTTTCTCTCTAAAGCCCTTTTTAATCTGCTTCCGTCTTGTAACGCGTTCGAAATTTAACGCTGTTTGTTTTTCTTCTCTCTTTGCTCTTACGTCTGACCACGCCCACAGCCAATCAGTGAACAGGAGCTAAGCTTGCGTCACCCATGCAGGTTTGGCTGGCCCTGCTGGCCCTACCAGAAAGCAGGGACCGAAAAAGCAGGGGCCGGCTAGGAAAAAATGAAAAATTGGAAACGCTCATAATGCAAGCTGAGTACAATGGAGCCGGGTCCATTAGAAAAGGGGTAATAGTAGTTCAGTGATGCAGGAAGATCGAAGAAGTCTCATATAAAATATTTCATAAAATCTACCCTAATAAGGTGTATATTAGTACTATATTCCAGAAAGAATTTGATGTAAATTGTTTTGTGATTCATATCCTTAAACTGTTCTCCACTTGTTTTGCTACTGTCCTTTTGTTAATGCTTTTTGGCAGAATCTATGTGACTTCATCCACAACAAAGAAGCACAATTTATGCTTTTATGGGCAGATGTCCTACTTGGCCTCACTGGTAAAAGCATCCCTAACAATTCTGAGTTTCTCATAAATCCTTTATTGCTAAATAGCTAAATATTTAGCAATAAATATTTACAGTACACATACCACAGGGTATGTGGAATCCTTTCATTGTTCCACATACCCTGAAAGGAAGCCATGCTTTGCTGCATTTTACAACGAAGTAAAATGTGAAGCGGCCGGGATGAGGATCAGTGTTTCCAAATCAGAGGCCATAGTCTTGAGCCAGAAAAGAGTAGAGTGCCTTCTCCAAGTGGCGGAGTTGAAGTATCTCTGGCTCTTGTTCACGAATCAGGGAAAAATTGAGCAGCAGATCAACAGATGGATTGGCTCACCATCTGCAGTGAAGCGGGCGCTGTACTGATCTGTCGTGGTGGAGAGAGCTGCGTCAAAACGTGAAGCTCTCGACTTACTGGTCGATGTACATTCCTACCCTCATCTTTGGTGATGAGCTTTGGGTCATGACCAAAAGTACGAGGTCACGGATACAAGCGGCCGAAATTAGTTTTCTCCATAGGGTGTCTGAGCTTTTAATCCCTTAGAGCACAGGTGTCAAACTCCAGTCCTGGAGGGCCACTGCCCTGCAACTGTTAGATGTGCCTCTTCTGCACCACACCTGAATAGAATATTTAGGTCGTTAGCAAGGCTCTGGAGAACTGATTTACACGAGGCCCCATTGAAGACCCAGGACACGCTGGGGGGACTATGTTTCTCAGCTGGCCTGGGAATACCTTGGGATTTTCCTGGAGGAGCTGGAACAAGAGGCTGGGGAGAGGGAAGTCTGGGCCTCCCTACTTAGACTGCTACCGACTCCGGATAAGCCAAAGAAGATGGATGGATTGGGGAAGAATTGTTCAAATAAATAATTATGAGCCCAAAGTCAATATTAAACTCATGCCCAATGTGAGTGCAACTTTTTACTGGAACTATTTAATAATGGATTGTCAGATATTTCAAACCAAAGTGACAAAGTGTGCCACACAGTAGCTACGACAAACACCTTAGTGAAGACATAAAATCTAGAGATCTAACACTGTTAAGTCGCTGCTCAAATGCTCATCAGAATGATTGCCAAATTGATGGTTACTTCTGCTTAAACAGCAACACAGACAAAACTCTTTGGAGAAATGTTTGGAAGTTCTTTAAAATAATTTCTCAGCTTGTCAAAGAAAAAAGATTAACAGAGAAACTCCAACTAGATATGGTGTTCCAGTATATTTACCTTCAGGCGGTTTTAGAAATTTGGTCCACTGAAGAAAACACATCAAAGTCATGTCAGGTGCTGCTTTTCTGTGATGGAGAGCAAAACAAAAATGGCTCTGAGTTTAGCTTACATTTTAGCTCCATATGTTATATGGACCGGCCTGAAAACATCAAAGCACACTGAATTCTGACAGTGTAGAGAATATCTGTAATGCCTGTCATTGTGTTTACCATATTGCACAATGTTTTCTAAAAGCTATATCACAAAGTGATACAGCTACAATGAAAAGAGGTCTTTGGTCCTTTCTTAAAACATCTAAAGATGCTCTACACTCAAGGTGCTTTTGCAATATCCACATTTCAAAATATCAGAAGCAAGGTTACATAACATAACTATTATAAATAGACGTTCTTGCAAAAGTATAAACACACCTTCAACTTTTCTACATTTTGTCACATAAGCAAACTTTAATATGCAAGCTGGTAAAAGATGCATAATGCTGCCACCTCCGTGTTTTATGGTGGGATACTATGTTTGGGATTGTTTCTCTCTAAACATGGTACTTCCCATGTAGGCAAAAAGATTTAATTTTGTTTCTATCCACAGCACTTTCTTCCACGTTTGCTTTATTCACCTCAGTTATGGTACTTGTGACAAATCTTAAAAAGAACTTCTTTTGGGACTGATTCGTGGAGCGCAGGATTAGCAGTTGTCCTGTCAAGATTTCCAGCCTCGATTGTGGATCTCTGTAGCACATCCAGAATCACCATGGGTTTCTTTGTTTGTTTCTCTGATTAATGCTCTTTTCCCATGTCTGCCATCCATCTCTTTCCGTGTTCAAGTAAATGTTTGAACATTCTCCATGATATGATTTGTGGTGTTGCTATGGAGAACTGATAAATCACGAAACAATATCATGGACAAGTGGACTATAATGCACTAGTTTGTGTTGATGCAAAACATGCAATGAAATATTATCAAGCTTGTGATTATGTGGCAACATGTTAAAAAGCTCAAGAAGTGTTTATAAATTTAGAACATACTGCGCCCATTTGCTCTTTTTCTGTTTTTGGCTTCAGCATTTTATGATATTTGTGCTTTGGATTTAGAATTTTGCATTTGTGGATTTCCATAAAATAAAAAGAGTTTATTTTTCCATTGTACTGAAACCTTCCTGGCGCTCTACTAAGTGTCTAAAATAGGAGGGCAGAACATTGGCTCTGTCTGATTTATGTGTGAGACGGATGAACTCAAGTCAGCTTTATTTCATTATTAATGCTTTACTCCAACTACTGGACTCTGCAATTCTGCACAACTCAAATCTACACACGGACAGACTAATCAAATGTCTGTTCAAAGATCAGGCACTCTGTGTGATATGAATCCAATTCACGATTAAAAACATTCACATTATGTATGAAGGTTATGCTCATCATCAAGGGTAATCTTTTATTCATTGTTTCTTTGCTTCAGAGACCTTGATGTACAGTACAAGACTGTTGAATCTAATGGCCAGAGCAAACTCAGAGTTTGACCTAACATTTGTGGGCCACTTTAATTTGCCTGGTGCTTATTGATAGCTGACTTGCGGTTGCTTAACATGCAGTTACGTCGATTGAGAACAAGCACACTCTTTTTTTCTGTTAACCCGAAATCAGCGAATAATGGAGGTTTTACAAAGCAGTACGGTGAGGCAGGGTTTTGACTTCAATCTCAAAGCAACAGGCTGGCTGACTGCGGAGAACTTTTTGTGATGCAGATTTCTCAGCGTTATCTCACAAAGAGCATAAATCAAACAGATGATGGGTCAAATGTGAGAAAAAGAAATCTCAGGATACATTGTTCATTCAACAACTAGTTCCACCTTAAATATTTCTTACACTTTAATGTTTTATATCATCAACTGAATTTTAATAGCAATAGTAATCTGAGTAAACTCACAAAGCCGTTTACTAATAAGAAATTAATATGCTGAGGAAAAACTGGAACAGTCATGGAACCTTCCCATGGAAAAGACTTGGGAAAAGACATTAACGACTCATCCAGGGGGTCACAAAGGAACCAATAAAAACTTCTAACACCTTGCAGATATCACTTGCCTCAGTTATGACACTGTTCATGATTCAGTAATAAGAGATTGGAAGAAAAAAAACAAAAAAGAAATGGCATACTATGAGAGTTTTAAGGTGAAAGCAAGCACTGGCCAAAACGTAACACAATGTTCTGCTTCACATTTTCCAGAACGAAAAGCACTTTGATCCCTAAGGTTTTGGGGGAAAATATTCTGTGGACTGACAAAACAAAAGTGAAACTTTTCAGAAGGTGTGCATCTACCATAAATCTAGCATAGCATGTCATAAATAGAACATCATCATGGAGGTAGTGTGACTGCCTGAGGCTGATTTGCTGCTTCAAGACCTGGATGACTTGCTGAGATTAATATTTGCAACATTTTAAGGGTTCTTTTTTTATTTATTTTATTTTTTTTTCCAGTTCTGTTGGTTTCTCTTCTCATTGAGCCAATGAAATAACAAAATTAGTCTCTGAAAGTGCTCTCCATGGCAATTCAAAATTACCTGATAGACATTTAGAACATGTTGGGGAGGGTTTGTTATTAAGTAGTACCATAATTAACAAACACCCACTAGAAAAATATGTGGCACTAGAGTTAGCTTACTCCTGTGGTTGCTGAATGTTACAATATTTCTTGGACAATAATTGTTTCATAAATTGCACTATTCCAGGATTCTTGCCTTGTACTATTCCACTAGCTCAACAAGGCTCCGGTCAGAATTGGCCTCAGATAAAATGTACTGTACATAATAATAGCACATAATGTGAATATTTTGTGACTCTTAGATGCACCTCCAAATGCAGTCTCCTGCTGCTCCAGGGATGAGTTTTGTTCCCAAGGCATTTTTTCTGTTCCTTTTTTTTTTTCCATTGCTTGATGATCTTGGGTCATGTCATGCGTGTTGTGAGCAGAATGTCAGCTGGGTTATTCTTAACCGCAGCGTCCCCGTCCCCGTTTCTCCTATTTACTGTCCCAGGATATATCTCCGACTTTGATTTCATCAGGCATTAAAGCTTTTTCTAGTCTCACAATGACAGACTGCTCAGCATAACAGCACAACTAATGTCTTTTATGTTCTTTTTTAACTCTAAATGTGAAAGGGCTCCATAGTCCATTAGACTGATAAAAGAACAAACCTACTGAGACTCTCTGCCCTGCTCTTCAGATGACCCTGTATATCTAAAAAGCCCTGCTTTGTTTGTTTTTGTCGCTTTCTCCTGATGACTCCATTAAAAAAAATAAATAAATAAAACATGTTTATCAGCATATCACTCATTAGTTTGATTTATTAACCTGCCCTTGATATCTACTGGGGGCGTTGTACATACTTGGTGTTTGGGTGCACTGAAAAATTACCATATGTCTGGAGCTGCACATACTCAGTCTGATTATTCTGAAGATTAGATTAAATCAGAGAGACATTTGTATAATATTCTGAAGCACTTATTTATTTATTTGCCTGCCTGGCTTATCGTTGTCAGGAATTTTCTGTCCCTGATAAAAACTCAAAAAGTGAATAAACTCCATGCTGTGTTCAGTAAAATTATGCTTTCATTAAATTTCATTCAAATTATAATTGTTTATCAAGGACTTTGCTGCTCTTAATTTCAGAAAGTCATTCCAATTATTTTGCATCTCACCTGAAATAACATGGATTTATTGTTTATCTTGAAATTCTTGCTACTGCTAATGTTTTCATGCTAAGCTAACATTAGCATGTTTGACTTCTCATGAGCTTTCAGTATGTCCCAGTTACATGCGGAGAAAACCTACCTTATAAACTTAGTGGCTTGAAGGAAACATCATGAAATGTAATAAAGTGTTTGAGCTCCTCTCTTTGAGTTAGTACAGACTCTTTCATAGTATTTTTATTTTATTTTTTTATAGAATTAAAACAGCATTCTTACGCTGAAGAAAAGGCTTCAGCGTTGCTAGTAAAGATTGCTAGTAAATGCATTTTGAACTTTACTACCTACTTGCAAGTCTTATCTATAGGTATGTACAGTATATGACATACTTTAAATAGTGAAATACACTGCAA
Organism: Xiphophorus hellerii; assembly: GCF_003331165.1. Taxonomy (NCBI): domain Eukaryota; kingdom Metazoa; phylum Chordata; class Actinopteri; order Cyprinodontiformes; family Poeciliidae; genus Xiphophorus; species Xiphophorus hellerii. The sequence continues at coordinate 21,510,822 of NC_045679.1, forward strand.
ATTCTGATTAAGGCATTTATGGACATACACAACACACACACACGGTAATTGTCTGCTACACCTGCTGTAGTGAAACAAGATTCAGTCGCACTTTATTGCCGTCTGTTTGCAGTTTGGTTTCAGATAACCTTGGCTCAACTTGTATTGCACTTGTATTGTTCTTGTAACTGTTATGGACTGGATAAATGTCACACAAACTAGATAATTTATGGCCTGTACTGTTATCCGATTTGTCAGTGAGAAACCAAAAGTAAATGGAAACATCAGCAAAATCTTTTCAGTGTTTTTCAGAAGAAAACAACATCAAATCATTCCATTTCATTTGAAATTAAGAATGAAAAAAAAACAAGGCTAGTGGTCATGAGGGAAGATGTATATATTTGTGTGTGGGAGCATAAAAACACTTTTTTCACGCAGTTCTTTGGATGCCAAATTATTATGTTGATTGTTCAAAGAAGGTTCACAAACATGTTTCACACTTCGTTTATGACCAACTGTGGTACATTTAGAGATATATTTTTTTGTGCAGGGTAGAAGGGTGGTTGAGGGTTATGGACCTCTTTGATCTATGATTTTTCTATTAAATGCACTGTATAAGTATTTCCGTAGGGTTTTCAGCTGCTGTTGTCTCAGCAGCAACACCCTCTTAAAGTTCTGAGTCATTCCTGGTTAAATAAAACATAAATATACACTATTCAACATGAAAAGATCGTAATTTTGTCGTCTTCAAGCTGAGCATGTGATCAGATCATGTTCAGGATTTTCAAATCATCCTTTTATGCAACAGCTGCGCAAAAAAGCACCTAAATTGGCCCCCATTTAAACCCTGACACAAAACAAGGCTCCATGTGTTAAGTACTGTGGCGTAACTGATTTTCTAAGCCAGTGCAAAGGCTGTCTAATGAGATCTAATTACATAATGATCCTAATTGATGTGTCTGTCAAGGCTAAGCAATCGAGGCTGGAGACACGTCTCCTGCTTTGAAAGGAGACACGCAAGCAGAACGTCAATACATGCTTAACAAATAACAACTGGAGAAATAGTGTGAGAAAGCCACATTCAAAAGTGTCTTCCCCATGAATCCTGCCTTGTTGCCGAGCAGAACAGTCTCGGTTCTGTAATGTATGCATGCATGTGCCTGTAGCTTTCTTTGCACCTGCATCGGGGCATGTACACAAACGTGCCTTGTTTGAAGCTGCGTTTGGGTTTAACTCACACTATTCCAGTGTGATATTCTCTCAGCGTAGTTCGCTGTGCCTCGGCTTTGTGTTGCATAGATATTGAGGCCAAGGAATGGCCACAGGGGTTTACATCTAATGCAGTTTTAACACCTGAGTATAGCTGCGCCAATGGGGCGTATGACTTTGAACAGCGCAGGTTTTTGTTTGTGTGTGTTTTTGAGGGGGGTATGTTTGCATGAGACGGAGAAAAAGAAGGATGACGAAAGTTTTTTTTTGAAAGGGGTTGTTTGTACTGTGTCTGTGATTGAGATGAATGGCAAAGAGAAAAAAAAAGTATATATTTCTACTCTGAAATATACATAGTTTTCGAAACAACCTGGCTATTCGTAGACTCCAACAGGAATGAAATAAAAAAAAAATAATGACCTTAACTTCAATGACCAGCTCAGAGAAAGGCTGTGACCAGGGTATGTTAGAGAGGTTACCCTGCTCTTTGCTAGTCTTAGCCCACACATTCATCAACAACCTTCCCACAGGGCTTTTAGTGCTTCACTATAGTCACCAGATTGTGTTATGGGATAAGGTACCACGTGTCGTTGCTACACACTGCAGCCGTCGCATCTGTGTGCCTGTGAAAGTCCTGAAAGAATTATGCTGCTTGTCCTAACACATTCGTACAGTCAGGTGCACAGGATGACAACTTTTCCAGCGGGACTGAGGTAAATTTAGAATCCCAGCTTTGGATATGTTTTCCTCTGTTTTTCAAAAGACAAGAGAGAGAAAAAAAGCCTTTCAGCTGCAACATTCTGCAGTAAATATGCTGCTCCACTAGGAGGCAATAATGACAAAAATGCCATCAAAACATACAAAAGAAGAAGACCCTGACAGAAGATTTATGTTTTTCAGTAAACCGCTGTTAGTGTAGAGGGGGCTTTAAAATGAATGGCTGACTTCAAACTCTTTGCTTTAACACACCTGATTATATTACCTAATTATGCTGCCAGGATGCCTTCAAGGTCAGTGGGAAACCTGTTAATCACCTATCGGTTTAAATTAGGTGTATGGATGTAAAACATCTAAAACGGTTATGTCCACATAACTGGAATTGTGGTAAATAGCGTCTATGTTTGTTATACAGGTCACCCCCCTACTTTTGCCCCACTCCCACCAACAGAATATTGATTATTCTGTGTAATTTTGAATTAATTTGATCATGTTCAAAACGGGCTTATTGATTTTGTCATATTGAAGAAATAATTTATAGTGTGCCATATTTCAACACCCGTTTGGGAAATTTAGTCACTTAATGTCTTCGCATTTCTGTCCCTTTGCTGTTTCTTATTCTCCCTCTCTTCAAAGAGCTGTAGATAACTGGAACAATTTAATTTCATTTTGGCAACAGTTGAATAGGTTAGGCTAAATTCAGTCTGTATTTGCTTTTTTTCCTATTTTCAACTGCTTTTTGTTTACTGTGGAACAGAGCTAGGAATCTTGCTCAGGAAGCATTGACATTGAAAACTGCCGGGGAGACTGCATAATTTACAAAACAATCAGATGAAAGCTATTATGCTACTTTTTGTTTGTTTGTTTAAAGAGAGCAGTAATTTTGGCTTATAACAATGCTCTTATTGAACAGCTCCACTATCTTGAGTGGAAAATAAATGCTTGCCGCAAGTGTTGCCGAAAGTGAAAATGCAACAAGATATTCTATCATTTCATTGGACTCAGCTGTTCAAATCTAGCTGTTTGTGTGCTGTATAATAAAATAAGCAGCAAATGTTGTCCATCTTGAAGGTAATGAAACTGTTGTCCCATCTGCTGCGAAGGGAACTTGGTGTTATTTCATCATTAGTAAGTGTGTTCTCTCCCATCCCACTTTCATTGTGCTGCAGCTGCTGTCGGACAGCCAGATCAACATGGTGAAGGTGGTGAACTCCGTCAGCGATGCTCTCAATGCCATGCAGAAGGAAAACGTGGGACTGAAGGCTCGGGTCAAGGCCGATCTACAAAGAGCGCCGGTTCGAGGCGCTCGACTCAAGGGCTGTTCCAATGGTAAGGAAAACCAGTCAGTGTTTACCTCTATGCATATTTTTCTTGCAGGATTGGAGTTCATACTGCGCGGATTTGTATGCCGTTCCATTGTCCTTCTGTACTTCCGTAAATTATGCATCACAGACAACCTAGAAGTTGACATTTCACATTCCTTTCCTGCTCCATGTCACAATTGTCCCTTGACCTATTATTCTTTAGAGTTCTTTTCCAGTGCGATCTGTTTGTTATCCATCATGCAGCATATTCATTCAAAAGAGCCTCTCCGGGCAAGGTGTGGGCTCCTTTCACATTATTCAGTGGCGGTAAGACTGTGGTATTTTTCACTTTACATGAGAAATGACTTATGTGTCCGCAGAGAACGCCCCGAGGCACCGTCCCATTGGAAGCCTTTTAACCAGGCATACCCGGTGGCATCCCCCCTGCTGAATTTGTCTGTCACTGATAGCCAAGTAGCACAGCTGAGCTCCTGCAGAGAATACAACATACAATCACAGGCGACACTTTTCAACTGGTTTTATTATTGAAGGGAGGATTTAAGGATAAAGTAGATATTTAGTAAACATGGAACGCAAAGGCTTCTGTCTGCCTTCTATATGCTATATTACTTCTCAGTCTGTTATCTGATGTTTCCCTAAGCACCTGACATGTTAATGTAATTAAAAAAGAGATCAGGATATCAGTCCAGTTTTGAGATCCTGGCGCTGGCTACATGTTGCTCAAAGAATTGAAAATGTTATTTATTTATAAAGCACTTTCTAATAAAGCCCAGTTTACATTTATGATTTTCTTCAACGCTATAAACCACTGAGACCTTTAAGATCATCTGAATCAAACCTGCTCATCATTCCAAGAGTTTGAACAAATCACACCAAAGCAACTTTAAGATTTTGTGCACCGATATTCTGGATTAAGCTTCCGGTTCACTGTAAAGCAAGATTAAAAACCTTTTAATTTGCTTGCAATTGCCTTTAAAAAAAAACATGTTTGAAAACCTGGCTGAAAGATGCTACATAGATAAAGTTGGCTTCCCTGGCCTTTCTGTATGGTTGTGAACACACTCTCCTTGGGCCTTGTAGCAACACAAGCGCCCATATTCACACCATTTTTGGTTCAGTTGAACAGCAGAACTCAATGGAAAGAAAAATAACTTCTTACCAGAACATCATTTGTTTTTCTGCTTATGATCATTCTTTTTTTCTTATCTTTTTCTGGTCGTTATCTGACTTTTCTTCATATGCTGCTTTCGGTGCCACCCTGTTACTCAGAGCTGCATTTATACACAGTATGCTCAATTAGCAGAAATCCAAGGTCACAAAAGTCTGAATTGGTACAGAAGACTAAACATGTACTGTCAGAAAAAAGAAAAAAAAAAGTTTTTACTTGTATTTTATACAATAATGAAATTCTAATAACATGCTTACTATGATTTGATTGATTTCAGTCTATTTGATAATAGCAGTTAATTTCTAATTATATTATAGTTTGCCTTAAGTCTTAGTTTTTTCTGCATTTTTTGAAGTTTAGTGACAATACTCTGGACAGAATGACACGGATGAAACAAAATTGTGCGAATACTCTGTGTATTGGTGCAAACAGCCAAACATTTAAATAGAAGAGCTGCACAAGAAAATGCAAAATATAAGTACATAACAAACAGTTTTGCATTTTGAATGAATTAATCCTTGAAAAGACGAAAGATACCTTTTCAGTTCAAGCATTGGCTGAATCTTAACAGTTAATCTTAGAAAACCCTTTGGAAGACAAAAAAAAGTGGCAACAAAAGAATTATAAATCACATAAATTTAAGTCAAACGATATAAAGAAATCTAGTAGCAGAGATATGTTTGATTCTGTATTGGAAAAAAAAATGCCATTCATAAGTTTAAATGCTTAATTTTTGATCAGGCGCAAATCTTTATATCAAAACCTAACAGAGTTAATGTTCAACGCCATTTGAAACTCTGTTGGTGGTACTGAAAATTGGTACTCTTAGGGCATGCATTTGTTGCATAGTTCTTGCTTTTTGATCTCAGTGAGAACTTCCGATCTCCTAACAACATTTTCTGAGGCAATCAGTAAACAATTAGTTGAAACAAAGCATAATTTAAACTAGCTATAAATTATAAACCAGTTGTTGAAGAAATTATTCATCAGAACTAACCAGAGTTCTTTACAGTGGAATAATTTATTCAAGCTTCCTTATTAGTGCATTGTCTTGTGGCTGCAAATGAAAAATATCAGCAATCCCCCCCCCCTCCCACATACACACACACACATATATTTATATATATATATATATATATATATATATATATATAAACAAATAAAACAATTACACTATTTGTAGGTTTTCTGCTCTGACTGTAAAGTTGCATCATCTGGAATCTGAAAAAAAAAAACAGAATTCACTGGCATTGAATTGAACACATGTTTCCACTAAAATGTTTATATCTGCACATAGTGTAGGATTGTTACATAACATAAAGTCAGTCCATAGTGTAAGAGTGTGGTGACTATTACATCGGTCCTGCTGTGGCTGCTGCAGAGTGGCTCAAAGGCTGCTCCACTTCTAATTATTTCCCACAGAGATTCTTAGAGTTCAGCCAAATGACAGTCAGGCTTATTATTAATTTCCTGAAAAGTGCTGCAGACGAAACTGAAAGCAGCTTTTTATCATAATTTTATCTATTTCTGGTGTTCTGGATTTTCCAGAAAATATAGATAGCACTCAGAGCCGAATGATTAGTGTTGTTTTGTTTTTTTTTTACTCCTATTATTAGGGTTTTGGAAATCCTAGTGAATATATCCATTTTTATTTGCATATATCTTAAAATGTAAAGGGACTCTGAAATGGATCCATTCCACATTGCATCAAAATGTTTTAGAACAGTAAATATGCTAATTTTTCCTTTACAGATTAAACATTTTCTTTCATACATGTAACCGTAACAGCATTCGGGTAACAGATGTTAGACCTACACCTAGACCTACAGTCTCAAAATACAAGCATATCTGTGTTTCTAATTACTGCTGGTGTAATAATAGAGAAACTAAAATATGATGTCTAAAACAAACATTGGGAGTTTGGTATAACAACATCTGTTTTGCTTTGTTCTAAAGTTATTTTTGCTGTTTGTGTTTGGAAGAAACAAACTTATTTCATTCTGTGAGTAAGACTCAAAGTAAAACTAAACTAAAAAGTAAAACTCTGACAGCCAGTATAAACTTTCCTCAAGATTTCAGCACCATGGACAGAGCATCTGAGGCCAGAAACATGTAAAGAAACTTTTTTTTTTCCTTAAGTCTACAATTTTGCAGTTCGACAACAGACATCCTCTCTCTTAAACACCAATCTGATCTTATTTTATGACACAACCATGTATTATTGGTCACTTATATTCCAATTTATGACTCTTAAAAAGATGCGAGAAAGGCCTCATATACAGTATGTCACATTTGCTCTCCTTTTTTTTATTCAAATTCCACCATTTATTCGTGTGGGTTTGAAGCAAAAACACAGGACACCTCATTATGATGATATTTGTAGACATTTTCTATCAAATCTCTAAAAGCAAAATAGTTTTCTTCTGGAATGTTGCTGTCACTGCTATCACCATGGTTTGTTCAGAATCTTTTTCCACCAAGGTCCGTAGCCGCTCTTAACCCAAATAGGTTTCTTGATCTCAGCATTGTAAAATCAGGACTAGGTTAAAGCCTTAATGTGTCAAAAATGGGCTCATTTAATGCTGTTTCACTTCCGTTTGAACAGATGTGGGAAAACCTGTGGCCAACTGTTTCCAAATAAATTACAGATCCAAATTGCAGATGTAAGCTATGAACTGACCCACTTTGATGCATTGAACATAACAGAGGGAAAGAAAAGAGCTATAACCTCAGGATATTTTTATGTTCACAATACACAGGTGGTAACTCTTGTGGTTTCACTGCAGTCCACCCTCTGCTAGAAAAATTAGGGCTGTTATTTTGCAGATGTTTATGCTCATTGTGGATCTCTGACTCCTTAAAATGATTTGACCTCCTACCGGATTTGAAGGGGAGTGGGGACACGCGTGCGATTCATTATTAGTGAAGCGTTCCCTGACTCCATCTGCTGTCCTGTCGTCTTCTTGCCAATAATTTATTCAACCTCTGTCAAGCTGCAAATGTTGTAACTGTTAACACAAAGCAGCTTAGGATTAGGTTGAAATATATTTACAGTGGCTTGCAAAAATTTTTATAGCATGACTTTTCTTCCAAATTTCTACAAAGTTCAACACAAAGTATTGCATAATTGTAATGTGGGAAGAAAACTATGGCTTTCAAGGTTTTTAAGGATGTGTTTAAAACCCAATTTTGCTCCAATTACAGCTGCAGATTTCTGCTATGTGTCTACCAAATTTGCACATCTGAAGAAAAAAAATGTACCCATTGTTCTTTCAAAAAGAGTTCAGGTTCATTGAGATTGGATGGAAAGCAGTTGTGAATAGCAACTCTCATGACTTGATAGATTTTTAATTGACCTTTAACTTCCCTATTGTTGACATGATTTGATGTAAACAATTAAATTGCAAGTGGTTGTAGGTTTAGGAGTTTTTGTCCTCACTGAAGTTGAACCTTCACCCTCTTCTCAAATAACAAGTTTCTTAAAATATTGTCTTATTGTAGTCCACGTACGTAGCTATCTAGCTATTCTGACTAACTTCCTTATCCCTTCTGAAGAAACGCATCTCCAAACAGTTGTCTTGCCACCGCTACGTTTCATTATGGTTGTACCTTAAAGTATTTAGTTCGAGAGATTTTTTTCAGAGGTATATTTGCAACATCATGCTGCCATGCCCATGTTTCACCGAAGGCATGATGTGCAGGGTTTTACTTTCACAGAGGCCTAAAATTACAAATGTAGTCTCCTGTGAACACGCTATATTTTAGTCCCTTGCAAATCTGATCAGCTTTTCTGTCTCAGCTGAAAAGAAGTATCCTCATTCCACGATTCTGCTACATTTCAACTAGGTTACTTCTGAAAAAAATATTATCCTGAACTTTATGTAGTGGTATCAGAGTGAAGGGCTTTATGTTCCCTCCAAATCAAAATAATGCACTACTTTGTTTTTGCACAACATAAGTCCCAATGAGATGCACTAAGGCAATGCTCTACCTTAAAAAGTGTCACAAAATTCAAGGAGTATGGGAATAGTTTTGTTTTTTTTCAGGGCTGTGTATGTGTTGATCCTGAGCACTGTGCAAGTTTTCTTACCTTTTTGCTCCTCAGAGCTTCTGATGAGACAATCGAAAGCTAAGCAGCCAGCAGAAACAAAGTAGCTGTTCTGGAGCATATTCTTGACATTTTAACAGATGTGAACACTGGGTTAAAAATAAAAAACAAATCTAAGCTAAGGAAACTACAAAATATTGTTCTTCTCACAAACCATCATGAATGACGAACAGCATTTATTTCCCCTCTGACTTTCAATGCTTATTAGATAAGCAGCATATTCCTGTTTATTTTTCTCTGTTGAAGATAACACTCACCAGACAGCACATTTTTATTTCTGACTGTGAGCGTACAGTGTGCGTGCAGCAAATTTGAGGAATTTACTTGCAATCGGTGGACACACCAATGAATATTTTTGTCTGTTCATCTTCATCTGAGCCTGTGAATAGTTCAAGGTGTCCCTCGTTTCACTGTTTCTGTTGGATTCTCTTCAGAACATATTGGTTTTCAAAGCTGTGTGAATTCAGACCTGACAGCAGTGAGACCCGGCTGTGCTGCTGGATAAACCTGTAACAGGAGTCCTACTTTTCAGCTGATGTATAGGCTGATGATCGAGGGATGCTGCAGAGGGACTATGACTATGTTGGATTATGTGAAGTATCATTATTAGATGAGAAGAGGGATTGTATAATTTCCAGACATATAGTGCTATTTTATAGCACAATCAACTATTACCTTCAATCGTTCTAAATCATGTGGTATATTTCAAATATAACCTAAAAGAAATGTAACTTTTCAATTTGATGCCTTGAAATTGACCTCATTTTTTCAGGTCTTACTCTTTCTGACACTCAACCTTCTGCAAGTAATCACAACAGTGCATTGGGAACTGGAAAATTTGGTATTGATCCAATCAGTCGCAAGTAAACACTGGCAATACCAATTCTGATACCGATACTTTTTTTTTTCATGAAATGTCTTTATCATTGAATAAATTGGTGATTTGACATCATGTTTCAACTGTTTTAGGGTCTTTTTGATGTGCTGAAGCCAAAAAATCACATTGGTTTTGCTCAATCAGGTCAGCCTTTTGAACTATGGATGCAACATGAGCATCAAAATGCACCACTTGGGCGTGCCGTGGTGGCGGAGGGGTTAGCGCGACCCACATTCAGGCAAACGTAGCCTCGACGCGGCTGTCGCGGGTTCGACTCCTGGACCCGACGACGTTTACCGCATGTCTTCCCCCCCTCTCCTGTCAGCCTACTTTGAAAAAGGGACACTAGAGCCCACAAAAAGACCCCTTGCGGGGCGATAAAAAAAAAACAAAAACGCACCACTTGTTCTCACATATGAAACGGTTTCCTGAGAATCAGGGATTAATCAGTGATGATCAGAGACTCCATCACCACGACCAGAAGAGATGGAGAATTTTGCACAATGAGAACGTAATGTTCAATTTACATGTACTTACCCATATCAGTGTTTATTGTTCAACTTAGAGAAACCCAAGTTTGTAATATTAGAAGACAATTTTTTTCTCCAAAAACCTAATGTCACAAAAATGCAATAAATTTAGTCAGAAGATCGGATTTCTCTAAATCAAAAACCTGACCTGATTGAGAAAAATGGTTGTCATTTTACAGCAGTGCAAAGTAGTTCTAATTCAGTTGAAAAAACAGACACAGTGTTATGATAAACTGCAGGACAAAGTTATTTGTGAAATTTGTGTTTAATTATCAAACAACTATGTAACACAATGTAGCAGAAAAGAAAAAAATTCACGTTTACTTTCTGTTATTAATATTAAGTTGAAGTGCTTATTGGGGAATTAAACAGAATGTATTTTGAAAAGAAAGCAGACATGTTGAGTGCAAACATGACAAAAAGTAAGAAATCCGGCTCTTCTATTTAAATGTAAGCTCTTAACATTTGGGATTTTAATTCCTGCATATACTCTGCCATTAAATCTGTGAGCAAATTCCAGCAACTTCCTAGACATGTAGAAGAAAAACTGCAAACAAAAGCATTGATCTCATCATGGTATTGATCCAAAACCATTACTCACCTCGGTATCGATAGTATTGATATTTAGATCAATACGCCCAGGCCTGCTGAATGGCTGCCAGGAGAGATTCAAGGATTTCTCAAACATGCGTGAAATAATCAAAGCAACACTCCAGGCATGTTTTTGATGGGAGAATAACCTTATAGCATGAAATAAAGCTCAGAAAAGCTGATTTTCTCAATACCCCCCACATTAACCAAAGCAAATATCATGAAATGCAGGACATATTTTATGGTTATAACTAATGTAGCAAAAGGAAGCACTGCGTACAGATTTACAGCTGAAAATAGTCCTAAAATCTATTGAATCCAATGTTTTGATGTTCATGTTGAAAGCAAGGCTCAGTTGACTTAAAAGGCTTTGAAGCCTCTTTAGAAAATAGATCTCAGTAAAGCAAATGTTCTAAATATCACAGATTATATTTTCAGTCATTTGTATAATTTATTCATGGTAGAGGACAGGGACTATCACAAACACTATTCTGTACCTCAAACCCAAAGTACACTTCTAAAAACACACTTCTGAGTCATAGCATTTGACCCCTGACAAGTGTGTAAAATAACACTAATAGTCTCTTCTTAATGACAGTTGTTAGAGGTTGGGGTTGATGAGGTGGCAAAATAACGTTGTGTCCCCAGACTTGATGTTCCACAAGCAGGAGAAATGGGGAGCTGTAGGGATTTGAGTGAGTTTCACCAGAGCCAAATTGAGATGGCTAGACAACTGGGTCAGAGTGATATCAAAACGTGAGCTCATGAGGGGGTTCCTCGTCTGCTGTGGTTCAAGGAAGGAACACTGCTTAACCTGCAAGAAGACTACATCTCACTGTTGCCTGTGGGGAGCAAACCCTGCTCCTCAGTACTGAGATCAAACTGGCAAGTAACTACAACTCTGATTGCTGTAGAAGTAAATACTGGTCCTGATAGTTAAACGCAGTTTGTTGCATTGGCTGCTTTGGCCCAGATTAGCTCATACTCTAAACCAACATTTGGCATGTAAATAGTGGAAGAAAGTGCTAACCTGAGTAACACATGGCACCAGGATGCACCATAGGAAACGTCTCTTTGTAGTGATAAATATGTGCTTCAAAACTAAGTTAGCATGGAAATAGTTTTTGCATCAAATCAATGAGTCGTAGATGCTTACTTCTCAAATCAATCAAGCGCCTGGAGGATGTACTCGATAGCAAAAAGTCCAAACAATGGAGGCTTCACTTCCCAGTTCCATCTTGGTTGCCATGCGCACCTTCTTATGTTTTGTGGAGACAAATGCATGTTCAGGATGTTTTGGCAACACATTCACATTCAAATACTGTACATTTGACCACGAGGTTATAAGAATATGCCTCATCAGTGTATTATTATCATCATTTTCATTTTGGAAACATATTTCAGTCCAGATAAGAAGCAAACCTTCAAAGGAAAACACTGTAATACCTTTTTTTTTTTTTTGCTTATTAGTAGATGGAGGTCAAGATGTTTTTTGGCAAATGTTAAAAGGGGCCTCTGTGTTCTTTTTAACAAGCAGAGGTTGTACCTTGAATCTCTCCCATGGATGTCATTTTTCCCCCTGGTCTCTTTCTTTTATTGTTGAATCGTGAACACTGACCTTAAACGAAGCAAGTGAGGCATGCGGTGCTTCTGCTTTTTGTTCTATTTTCTTTTATGACGTCCTGGATGAGTTGTACTTTTAGAGAAATTTTGGGAGGCCTGGCCACACCTCAGCAGGTTCACCACCGGTCTGTGTTTTCTCTACTTGTGCATAATGGCTCTCACTATAGCTGACGTTGGCAAGCCTTAGAAGGGGTTGAATATCATAAATGTCAATGACTTTTCTTCACATCTGTTATTGTATTATCTTTTTAATTGGGGCAGAATGTGTTGATTTCTGAGATTCTAACTCCACGCTGTCACACGTCACAGTTGGGTGGTTTCTCAATTCCACAGGTCTGGTAGTAATCAGGCATGGGCCTGGCTGCATAAATTGAACAGAAAGAAATGTGGGTAATGAAGCATTTAAGTGTGAGTAAAAGAGGAAATCTTCATAGCACTCAAGTCTATATGGATAAACCGAAAGCAAGTCTTCAAAATTGTTCATCATTCAACCTAAACAACCACGTGTCGTGTACTAAATCCAGAAAACTGGCAAAGAAACACCTTTTGATTATTTTTGACTACACAAAAGTAGCAAATGAACCCAATTGTGTTCAACAGTTAATACATTGACATTTTTTCCAATCCTCTAAGTTAAAAGGTAAAAGTACCTTTTAACTTATTGTGCTGATTGTGATGCAAGGGTGGCGGTGTGTTAATTATCTTAATTAGCTGCGTCTGTGAAGGAGTGGATATTCACCATAGTCACCGAGCTCGTGTGCTCTCTGAACCCTTTAGATTACATTTACTTATGTTAATTCGATTAATTAGAAGCTGTAATGACAAGTCCGGGCATGTTTGTGCATTTATATTCCAACCCTTTTGATTCCAGCCATCTTCCTTTAAATAGCACTTGCTTTATAGTCAAGGTTAAATTTTCCAAGCCACATTCAACCTGTGGTATTAATCTGATCATGGTTGTCCTGATAAGAATGTCCTTTTTGCTCTAAGGATAATTAAAGTTAAAAGTCCATGTTTGAATTTTCACATCCTTCTTTTTCTTTTTCCTTTTTTTTTTGATGCCCTGTGGAATTTAGCTTCCTGGGATGAAAAACGAGGAGTGGGAGATGTTACCGCTTATGTGTGACGATGATGAAAGCTGGAACTTATTAGCAAAGGCTGACACTGAGAAGCAGAAAAGCTTCATGGGAGACAAACATTTCATACCATGTAAGAGGGAACTTGTACGGCCTTTTTAAGAACTCTCCTAGCTGTTTTAAATTCAAGATTTTGACCCTGTGAAGTCTGCATGCATAATCTATACCACTGCTCCCATCACAGGGTTCCTTTTTTTTTTTTTTGCTTCCTTAGGAATAGACTCAGTATTCCCTGGGTTACAGGGGTTTTTTAGCCACAAACAAGGATGCCTCTGTTTCTCTCATCTCCGGGATAGGAGCTCTGTCTGTCTCTGTCACATCTTCTCTCCAGGATTTTCGTCTTAAATTCTGCAGCTTATAAAGTTTCTTCAAACCTCCAGACTCTTCTATCACTCAAATGTATGGATTTTCTTTTTCTTTCTTTCTACTTTTTTTTCTGTTTCACACAGCCCATATTATCTCAAGTTTCATCTATTCTGCTGCTTTCTTTGGGTGTCTGCATACCTGTTTCACTTTTGTGCCTTTTAACCAACACTTTTGTGTATTTCTTAGCTCCTTGCTATGGTACCAGCAGTTGTTGTGGATAGTGACTTGCAAACAGATCACTTTAAGGCACTCACTTAACAATATCTGGATGAATGTTCAGAAGCTTTTGAAGCTTTTAGAAATCAAAACAATGCATGATAGGCTGAAAATCAGCTTATGCAGTGCTTGTAAAAAGTATTATTTCACCTTTTTTACTTGATGCACTGCAGTCAAAAACTTTCTGAAATTTATAAGATTCTGTGTAACAGAGCAATACAAGGTAGCAAAAAATAAAGTAAAAAAGTGTTTTTTCTTAAACACGACAGAAATCTAAAACGTGTGTGTTTGTTATTCATCCCCCTTTAAACTATCTCCAAATAAATAAAATCTGCTGCCTTCGGATGTCTTCTAATAAGTATAGCCAACTGTGTGTTTTGTATCATCAGTATAAATAAAGCTACTCCAAGGAGGCTTCAGAAATTTCCTTGAAAACATTATTGAACAAACCGAAGAACACAATGGAAGAAACAAATACTGGATAGCATAATTGATACATTATGCTAACAGGGAAGGATTTTAGCTGCAGCATCCCATTGTGGAGATGCTTTTATTCAGAAGAAAAAAGGTAGCTGGTAAGAGTTGGTTGTAACTGTGATGGAGTTAAATCAGGACAACATTGGGGAAAAAAAACAACAATAGATACTGCAAAAGACTTGGAACCTGCCCAGAATAATCAACCTAAACATACAACAGGAACTACATTGTAATGGTTTGGATCAAAGTATGATGACTTGTTAAAATGACCCAAAGTTCAGACCTAAAGCAACTAGAGAATATTTGGCAATACATAATAATTAGCTTTTCACTCTCTCTTTCCAATATGACATTAGACTGATTCAAAGAATAGGTGAATATTGCATGAAGAGATGGTTTTATGAATACTTGTCCCATGGATCTGAATCTACCACACTTTCTATATCTTTCCATTTGTTATTATCTTTACAATCATGCTCTACTTTGTTTTGGTCTTTGACATAAACTCCCCATGAAATATGTTATTTTTTTTCTGATTTTGAAGTGAAAAAATTCTGAAGAACTCAATGCTATAATGAACATTATAATAATTTTGTGCAATGCGGATTCTTGTGCAATTGTTGCTTTCTGTTTAAATAAATCGATTAATCCAACATGAACTGAAAATGCCACAATGTCTGTCTTTAAATAGAAGTCGGAGTGAGACAAGTCCACTCCTTTCTCCTTAAAAATCCATACATGGTTTGATTTATTTAATGCGTCCTTCCTCTCACCCTTCCAAGGCTCTCGCCCCCGCGACTGCGGCGATCTGTACGCCAGTGGTCAGAGAGAGGACGGCATCTACTCCGTGTTTCCCGTTCACCACCCTACGGGCTTCCAGGTCTACTGCGACATGACCACGGACGGAGGAGGATGGACGGTGAGTCAGACCTGATCTGGAGAAAAACACACAAAACACAAAGCTCTTAGGTTTTTTTTTTTTTTTGTGCGTGCATTTCTGCTCAGTCGATACATTTCCTCTATGGTGATAAACAAGATGAAAACAGAAAAATGAAATAGGCCTGCAGGCCCTTTGAACCCATCTTCTCTCATAAGTTATACGGAATGTATTAAGCATCCAAAGTAAAAAAAAAAAAGGATTCACCAAAGCTGAACCCACCTGCACACATCAATTCCATTCACTCATCCAGCACTTAATGTTGTATACATTTTTTTTTTTGAGCACCTACTGTAATTACAGATGTACTGCCTCGGGATTCTCATGTATTAAACATTTCATCAAAGTTTCATGTGTCAGAATAACAAGGAGATATCAGCACCGGGGTTTTTAAAATATTTCTAGGAGATTTTTTTGTGTGTGTTTTTGTCGTATAGAAGGTAGTTTTTGTTTTTTTTTTTCAAGTGACTGCTGAAAGAAATATGAAACAGGAGTTGCTGGACAAAGAAAGCTATTAGAAGAGCACACACCGATGGACATGACATGTTCAGCCATTGGAGGGAAAAAAATAAAATAAAAAATGGTGCCATCATAGCAGAAGGGGAGATTTAAACATTAGCTTTAATCTAAATTGCCTGCTGACGATGAGATGCCTCTTCAGATACAAATGTAGTGCAGTTTAGGAGCGACAACATGCATAGCCGGCACATTTGAATAAAGCTTCTGTGTAAAACAATTTATCATTCTGCTTCAAAGGCACAAAAATAAACTGTTTCCATTATAGGTGACAGATTTCCGACTTGCTCCTGTTTTCTGCACCTTTCTTTCCCAAGTATGTCTGATAACGCTTTGTAATCCTTAAAGGTAGACATAGAAATTTAGAGCTCTTCCAAGCATAAATAGTTATTTTCCTCACTTCAACATCTCTCAGTTGACTGGACCTACTCAAGTAAACAATCCCGTTTGATTTGGACTGTCTTCTGGAAGTGCTGCATCTTCTGGGAGAGACAGAGGAAGAGAGAGACGGCGAGGTGAACAAACACTGACACGCAGCTGCTTGTAGCTATATTGGGAATTGTAGTTCAGATATATTTTTCTTAGTACACACGAGCGCTTTCCAGCTAGAGACATTTATTCCTTTTTTGGTTGTGAGGTGTACTAAAGCTGCCTTTAGGAAGCGCAGAGAATTCCCTCTTAGAGAACGGGGGGATTTTTTTTATTTTTTTTATTTCAGTGACGTAAATCCATCACAACTTTTCATTTTACCCTTTCACAGGCTGTGATGCAACTTTTAAAAAAGGATAAAAAGGCGAACTTTGAAATCTATTCAAAACCTTTCACAATGTAATTTTCATTTCTGTATGTGCTGAGCAAAGTGATGCAAGTTTTTTGAAAAGTGTTTCACATGGTCTAGGGAATAAATACTTCTCAGGATTTAGTTTTAAACTCAGTGGGGTTTGTTTCTGTGGTCCATTTTTATTTGTATTTTCTTGCTTCTTCATAATACTGTACCAGGTACATATTTTCACAACCTTGGTAAACATTTATTTAAAAGAAGAAAACTACAAATAAGTTCACATTTTTATTCCAGTAGCTTCAACTCACACTGAACCTTTTAGGGGAAAAAAAACAACCTTTAATTTAAGAGCATTTATTCAGTATGGAAAAAATGTGTGCTTTGCTCTTTATGCAATTTCAAGTTTCTTTGAACTTCTAATTAGCAATTTATTACATTCTTTTTTTTCCTGGGATATAGACAGAACATGATAAAGACTATTTATTTTAGCCATTATCCACTAGACTAGACAAGAACTGAAGTTTATCTCAATACATTTCCAAACCTGTTAGAAAGAGTGTGACCTTAAAGACACCCTGTCTTCATAACTATTAAGCAGTATGGACATTAATGTCAGAAAGCATTGGTAAAAATGAAGCAACTTGTTTCTTACCATCACAAAAGTGAGTAAGAATAGATTGTACTGGAACTTTAACTGAATTTAGATGACCCAGATTGAGATTTGTGGCAACAAATAGTATATTGGATGCTCACCGTAAAGGATTTATATATGTGTGACATTTTGTCTTGCTATGTCGTTTTGTTGACTTTGAAACTGTTTTATGTTTTTAAAGCCCCATCTGGCGATTAGCACTGCAAATTAGCTAAGGCTAAAAATGGTGTGGTGTTCTGTTTTGTTAATGCCTTGTCCCTTGTCTCCATGAAAATAAACAATAAAAAATAAAGAAAGTACAACAGAGGATATGTGATGGTGTAGCACCAGAATAGATTAGAGTTCAAGTCAAAAATTATTTATATATTTATAAATCAAATAGATATACAGTACAGACGAAAAGTTTGGACACACCTTTCTAATTCAATGGGTTTTCTTTATTTTCATGACTATTTATAAGGCAAGAAATCCCACTTATTAACCTGACAGGGCAGGTTGACCTATGAAGTGAAAACCATTTCAGGTGACTACCTCTTGAAGCTCATCAAGAAAATGCAGAGTGTGTGCAAAGCAGTAATCACAGCAAAAGGTTGCTACTTTGAAGAAACTAGAATATAAGGGGTATTTTCAGTTGTTTTACACTTTTTTGTTTAGTGCATATTTTCACATGTGTTATTCATAGTTTGATGCCTTCAGTGTGAATCTACAATGTCAATAGTCATGAAAATAAAGGAAACTCATTGAATTAAAAGGTGTGTCCAAACTTTTGGTCTGTACTGTATATATATATATCAAATAAAATTGTAAAAGGAATAGGTAGAGATCCCTCTCTCTGTACACTCCAAACATTTGAGTTGTTATAGTGGAAGAAGAACTGTCCTGTTGGTCAAAGTTGATGTTAAAAAGTACTGACAGCTAAGGTGCTGCTAATTGTTCCACCGAAAACATCTCCTCCTTAACATGACCTGCATTAATTTCTTCATTTCAATGGTTGGGCTTTTCAAAATTTTACAAAGCAAGACTTTGGAACTAAAATAAAAGATTTTACCATAAGGTTATTTTAATGTATTCAAGTCTGAAATGCCTGCTTATTTTTATCCAGGGACATTTCCAAACCTTTAAGAAGTGATGTTTACCTTTTAATTGGAAAAATCTCAATTTATTATAAGCCTTAGGAGTTAAACTGTTATAATTTTCACAGTATTTGCCAAGTCAAGGCTGCAAAGTGAAATAAATAACAGAATTTCTTCTAAAAGTAATTCACCGTGCACTTCTCTTACTAATCCTTATGACAGTGAGCTGCGTGTTGACACCCATGCATGCTTGTGAATCTGTCACCGAGTTTGTGTGCGAGGCAAGGTCAAACCCCTTCCCTCCGCTCCCCCTTCCTCATCAAATGAAGTAAATCTGTCAGAGTGACGGAGTTCTAAGCAGCGCATGATGGAGCAGAGCGACGTGCAAGCCCGTCAGGGGCTGGACGTGTTTGCGCGCGTCCATCTATGCGTGAATTACTGTTTGCATCAAAGCGAAGGCGGCCCCACACGCCAAACCCCCAATCTGTTCTCAGTTAGTGGGGTGCTGTCCGTGCCACCCAATAAAAAAAAAAGAAAAGGAAAAAAAAAGGATATTCACAGCTGCTCAGATTGAGGCGATAACAAGCAGCTACTGATCCTGCCTGCAGTGTTGAGCTGCTTGTGATAATCTCTGAGCCTCATTAGGAGATCAGCATTGTGTAGTCCAACAGGAGCAGGTAGCAGGATTCTCAGGGAGCTGAGTGGCTTACTGTCTGCTGAGCTTAAATAAGGAATGAGCCATATGCTGCCACCTCATTAGCATGGTTTGACATACTGTTGCAGACAGACTGAAAGATGAGCAGGTTACTTAGAAGGAAAAAGGGGGAGGGAACAGATGAGCTGTTTGAGGAGGGAGAAAGTGCGAGCAGGACATAAAAGACACAACGGAGGAGCATGAATGTCATTTTTCTTACTCCCCGTAAAGGCATACTTCAAAAATGGCCTGTAATAAAATCTTTCTTTTCTGCTGTATTGGCAGTAAAGACGGGGGCTCTCGGGGAGCCTTGAAGATAATGGAGTTATCTCAAGTGGCTCTAGATTTTGATACCAATCAGTACAATTACACCATCAGTCAATTATGACCTTTCAAAATAGGTTTCTTTTTTTTTTTTTTTTTTTATGCGTGGCGGCTCTGACGGCACCCGGATGCATCGTGCCAAGCAGATCTGGTTTCTTTTTCACATGAAAGATTTATCCTTCGTTGTGAGAGGCTCAGTGAAAAAAAAAAATCCCCCCAAAAAGTCAAACCTAAAGCAGTCATGAAAAAAAAAAAAGGCAAAATGATCAAAGGCGCTGTTTTCCATAATGCCACGTTAGATTCAAAATCAAGCTGGTTAAACTAGCCTAGGACAGCCACCCACAGACAGACACTGCTTCAAACTTCCAGAGTGAGGGATGATCCTCTGGATTCATGTAAGCATAAAACTATTCAGTGAATAATGAAGCCTTGGGGGTATATTTGTCGCCGCAGCCATTCATACGATAAATTAGTCATTACCAGATTTCTTTACAGAGTTGCCTCATCAGTTTTTAATAAAATGCTTCGAATAATTGAAAAAAGTGAAGAGCTTCCCACAGGGATCAGAAAAAGCAGATAGCTGTTCACTGTACTTATCTGATTTATTCAAAGATTAAGAGAAGAAGAAGAAGATAAAAAAAAAAGACATCCTAAACGAATGTAGCATTTTTGGGCTTGAGCAGATCTAAAGAACAACTGAGGAATTCTTGAGCTGAACATGTGGGCTGAATCTCTCCGGGTCAAAAGGAACCTCGAGAGAAAGGGAGAGAGAGAAAAAAAAATCACTGATTGTGAGTATTAACACAGAAGGGAAATCACTCAAAACACATTTGAAGCAGTAATCTGAAGAGACTGAGCAAGGAACTGAACCAGCCAGAGGCCATATCCATTAAGTAATGCTTCTTGCTTTACTTTTGGATTTGGTTGCTTTTTGCTGAACCTGCTGGTGTCTCTCTGGAGTTTGTGTTTTAGTTTATATGGTGAGAGTCAAAAGTAAGTTTCGTGTTTATTTAAAAAAAAAAGCATCAGGAGCATAGTCTTTGTTCAGACGAGGTAAACATCACCTGTTTAAATCGGATTAGGCGTGCTTTACGTGATGCAAGTTTCAGTTTGTTTGTCCTAAAAGCTATGTTATGTTAAAAAGTAAAAACTATTGAGTCAAAATATGTATAAAAATCACACACAGAGGTGCATATCAAAACATTTGCATATTGCATAGAAGAGTAATATTTGGTAATTTCAGTTTCTTGTAATGAATCTCTATTCATTACACACAGAGTGAAATATTTTTACACTTTTCTTTCTTTTCTTTTTTTTTTGGTATTTTAAAGATTGTGGCTTACAGGCCCAAAATTTGTTTCTCAGAAAATCAGAATATTACATTAGATCAGTCAAAAATG
Organism: Xiphophorus hellerii; assembly: GCF_003331165.1. Classification (NCBI taxonomy): domain Eukaryota; kingdom Metazoa; phylum Chordata; class Actinopteri; order Cyprinodontiformes; family Poeciliidae; genus Xiphophorus; species Xiphophorus hellerii. The sequence continues at coordinate 21,531,521 of NC_045679.1, forward strand.
GATGCCTTAAGCACAGGCTAGGCTTCTAAAAAGTAGGTACATTTCTGCCCTCTAGTGAAGGATGTCAATTCAAGTTTTCGGACATATAATTATGTAGTCTTTCCCATGATTGTGTCATTTTTACAATAATGACCTTTTTCAATTTATTCAAATTTTCCAGGACACTGAATTTTGGGTTTTCGCTGTCTGCTGGGCTTAGTGCTGCACCTGCATATATCGTACTCGTAGATGCTTTTCATCTTAAAACTGCTCTCCTGCTGTTGTTGTTGCCTTGTATACGTCGACAAAAAATTACCAGTTTTGCCAGAGAGTTTTGCCACTTCATATCCCGAAATGAGTCATAGATGAGAAAATCTAAGTGGTTCCTCTGAAAATTACAGAGAGTTTTGTCTCCTTGGAAGGGAATATAAAGAAATAGTGGGTGACTCACAACTGATTCTGAATGCCTGTGAATATAATAAAAATGTAGACAAAGTGACTTGTCTCCAGAAGTTTAGCTGGAGAAGACTATTTTAGCATTACAATGTTTCAAAGCCCACCATTACAATAGCAAGTAATCCAGTTCATGTGACCTTATAGTTCACTCTTCATTATCCAGTAAAATGGAACATAGTGACATTTTTCTAACATTTTCTATGCTTGAAAGTATATCTTTGACTAACTAATTTCAATGGAAACTCCAGATCTTTGAAAAAGAACAGCACATTGTTCTTTATACCCAGGCTCCCATGGTTAAAAAAAAAAAAAATCCAGTAAGTGATACAGATTTGCAAGGGATAGAATGTCACTTTTGCAGCTCAGACTAGAAGACACACAGCCTCCTTATCTTCATCCTGGTCCCTCAACTTCAGCTTCAAATCCCAGTACTATTGATGTGTCTCAAAAAAAAATCAAAGTGCAAATCTTTTCTGATTTTGCTTTGCACTTGAGCAAAGAATTGCTAAAAAAGAAAAAAAAACTTTACATATTTGTTGTTTTATTTAGTATTTCTCTCATTTTTATCTGAACGTAAGACGTGGTAATGCGATGATTCTGATTGGCCTTTGCCATCACTGTATTTTGATCTTTAGTTGCCTTAGTGACAAGCTAATATAAATAAATATCTAAATGACTGAACGTCGAAGTAGGTTTAGCTGAATCAAATCAGTGTTTAAGGGTATCAACAATAGTTTAGGTTTTTCCAGTTCTTTCTATTTTTTTTAACCTAAGTAAAAGCTTTTTTTTATACCTGAATTGAAGTTAAGAAATGTAAAATTCTCATATTTTGAAATCCACTGTATATAGTCAAAATGAAATAATTAGAACAATAAATTATAAACAAAACTTCTTAACCCATAGTGCAGGTCCTGTTAGTGGTGGTGGGTTTGTCTTTTGTGGTTCTGAGAAATATATATGTATTTTTTTTCTTATCTAAACTGTTAAGTATGAAGTTAATTCGCCTTGATACTAATCCAGGATATTAGGCTTTGCCTTAAAGAAGTGCAGCTGGAAAGAGAAGTGCACTAAAGGATTTTCAAGAATCCCCAGTTTAAACAAAAGAACGAGCAATGAACCAGTAAAAAGCGCCACTGGCTACTGATGATGTGCTCCATTTACCTTTGATGTTATAACCTAAATCTTGGAACTATAGCAACCTTTAGAGCAACCGACCATATAAAATCATTGAAATTTGGCCATTTTAAAACCAATATTGTAATAAGTTTTTCTTTAGCCATCCATCCATTCGTGAGTCATAAAGGTGCTGGTGTCAGTGAGCCAGAGCAAGCAGCTCTTATGTTAGCCAATAACATAATATTTTCACAGTAATGCAACCAATTATTATGTTAAAATCCTTACATTTTATATGGCAATGATACAGAAGTGGAGCCATACAGTACAGACCAAAAGTTTGGACACAACTGTGTGTCCAAACTTTTGGTCTGTACTGTATTTGCCAGATATAAAATGTTTTAGCTGTTTTTGTTTAGTCATCAAATACAAGTATGCAAGGAAATCATGTTTATATTAAATTTGAAGTTGTTTCAGTCAGTAAGAAATTGATTCCCACATGCAGTAGCAAACTCCATTTTTAATTTTTATTTTTTTTTGTGGTTAGATTTTTTTTCAACAAATAGGTCACGTCTTTCTACCAAATCTGCAGTGTCAAGAATTTTAAAAAAATATTATTATTATTATTATTATTATTATTACAAAACATAATGCAAATAAGTTAAATTGAATGTCGAGCAATTTTTTTTCTTCTTTTTTTTTCCGTCACACTACTAGAAAACAATATCACTGATTCTAAGAACAGTTTTGAAGCATTGTGATACTCAGTACCATATAAATACTTTATCAAATCCTATAAAAAAGTGAACTATCATAACTGAAACAGTTTTCTGGGAGCAAATACCTCACTAGCTGAAACCTAGCACTAATCCACTTATTAGAAGATAACCATTTTTAAACAAGTGAGAAAGAAAAAGGAAAGAAAAAAACATCATTATGAATTGGTGGGAATGGTTGTCGGAGGAAATTGCTCGATATTTCTCCGACGCAGTAACTCGGGCTCTGGAGACCCAGTCGGTCCATCGAGGTAGAATCAAGGATGGCAGATAGGACATAAAAGAAAAGAGATGTCATTACTGTGCCTCACACCCCCCGGCTCACCAGAGCACACGCCGCACATTCTGCCTGCAGGCGTTAGCATTAGTCAAAGTTTAAAAGCATATTTCAGCAGAGCAGTTGAATACAAATGAAACCGTCATGTGTACACGGAGACAATAAAATGTGTTCATTTCTGTTTACAGTTAATCCAGTCGGACAGTTAATCCTAAAAGCTGTACACATTCAACCTCTTACCATCTAGTGCTTTTGGGTGACTGTCTTGTCATGTTTTAGTAAAGAGATTTTCAGAAGCCATTTGAATAAAGCCTCTTGGGTCAGAGCAGTATCTTCTATTATTACTATTTTATTTGTTAAAAGGAAGGGACTAAAAATGACCATAGCGTTATTAATAATAAATGAGTGCAGATATATCAGAGTGCAGTGCGGGTCTGCATTATCAAATAGTGCTTTTATCAGAAGCACAGCAATCACTCAGAAAAAAAAAATTCCATCCAGCTAAGAACTGAAATGTAAAAGTTTTAGATTGAATGTACGATTGTGTGCATGTTCTGTTCTTCTTCTAGTGCCTTTTGAGTGTTTCAGAGTGCGTCCTATAGGCTTTCCTCTATCTCTACGGTTCATAGGTCTTCAATATTTTATCTGGTAGTTTATTCGATTGAAAATAATGCAAATCCAGGGTGGATGTTTGTGCAGTCTAGTCCTATGTCTGCGTATTATTTTTCAAGGATAAAGTGGTTAATTTCAGAGTAGAATATCAGCTCAGTTCAAAGCATATTACCATTCACTGTGATCACAGTCATCACAGGCGTTTTACTCTGATGTTCATGTCATTATTATATCCATACAATTTTTTTATAAGGATGCGCACACATTTTTTTTTTCACACTCTAGAACTGGCATAGAAAGAAAGGATAGTGGGACCGGAGGAGAGCAGGAGCTTTCTGCTGCATTATCACTCCTGGTGTCAGGCGTGTCCTTTTGGATATTAGTGCCATTAGAGCCGTGTGCAGGTTATGTGAGGAAAGGTTAGAGATCTGTAAAAGGCCTGCTGCGGCAACATGCAGCTATTTTATGGCTTTTCCCCATCTGCTATATGACCGGACTCACAAATAGACCTGCAAGTTTCAGGGATTCTGCTTGGTGGCAAAAGCAGATGGAACATAGACTGGAGAACCCTTAAAAAGACAAACTTATCCACTGATCCATTGGACTGCGGTATGTTTTTTTTAAACTATTTCTGGGAATGCACAGTGTGCACCCATACAAGGCTACACCATCCATCCCTTTTTTATATTATTTCTCAACTTAAGGTGAATAGCAATTGTTTAGGAAGGCATTTGAACTTGGAAAGGGCCTCTGTGTTACATCCTATTTATCATAAAGAAATCAAATTTGTAAAAGATTTCTAGAAGTCCCTTAACATTTTGAGAAACTAAGAACAAGTAGAGCATAAATTCCAAAACACTTTAAATTCATTTACTTTATTTGGATCACTGTGGGGTGCCACACCATGCAGCAACAATTATTCTTTTTTTCAAATATTTGTTTTTTCTTCCCCACTGAATAAACCTACTCAGTGTGTCTTCTTCAATTTCTAATTCTAAGGTTGTGTTACAAGAATTTTAGTAAATGTGCTGGATGCTACACATCGCTTAATTTAAATTGAACAGGAAATCAGCATTAGGACGTACAGTATCTACTCATTGGTCGTTGGTGTGGGTACATTTTTTGTCTACCATGTCTGTGCCTCAGCTGAGATCTATGAGAGCTAATCTAATTTCTTTTATTCCACGAACCTTACGAGGCAACTATATTTGTTTTTATTTTAGTAATCGGATCCGGTGCTGAAAGCCAGTAAAAAAATAAAAGTTAAATAAATGCAGAACGTATGCTTCCTTGTTGCCGTGTACGTGTGTGTGAGACGATGAAGAGAAAAATTGTTTCGTATTGCGTTTCTCTCTCTCTTCTCATTCACTGTTGCTGCTGCTGTGTTTGGACCACATCTGTTTTGGTGATTGGATTATTAAAGTACTCCCTGACAGATGTTCGCAGTCTTGTTTGAAGATAGCATTTGTGCCTGGTGCTCTGAATTTATGAGTGCCTTCATCACCTGCTGTAGCGTTTGTTACCATATCATCAATACCTTCAACAACATTATCAAATTGCTTGCAGTTTCTCTGCCGTCCTCATTGATCCATCTTTTTGTTCATCCTAGTTTTAGCTGCCAGAAAGCATGCTTCATTTTTGCTTCATTTTTAGACTGTTTTTATTGGACTGAATTATTTTTTCTCCCATCTGTGTGGATCATATTTAATGGTTTTTGTATGCAGAATATTTAAATGTTCCTTAAGAATCTCAGTCTTTCAGAAATGTTTGATCCAACATTTAAAAAAGTTAAATTGGCCAACCTTTTGCCATATTAAAACCAAAAATGTTTATGAAGCACATTTTTGCTGAGATTTTATACAAAGTAATGCATTATGTGAAATAGAAACAAAAACATTCATAGTTGTACAGATACAAAAGTGAACACTGACGGTGTTCCTAGCTGTTGCCACATTTAGTAGTTGGTGTAGTAGTAGTAGTTGGTGACAATTTATGAATCTTGCCACAGATTCTCTTTTGGATCTGTTAAATCTGTTGGATTTTGACTGAGCCATTTCAATTAATTGTAAGGTGAATATAGGCCATTTACATGTTTTCTTTGAGGATTGCCCTTTATATAGTTTCCTGCATCTTGAGGCCATAATGCTGCCAAGAACACTACTGTTGTTGATGGATTGTTCAAGGCAATCTGCAGTATTCCTTTTCCACCTCACAAATCGTGTTGCATACAAAGAGTGAACATTTTAAAATTTTATAACCTACTCCTGCGCTAAAACTCTCCCAAATTTATCCCAGACCTGTCTGCTCTCTAACAAACATCTTAGGTCTTCACGGAACAACTGTGGTCATGATGAGCTTAAATTTTGCACAGTTGGACTCCATTTACTAGTTGATATAATCAAATAATGTGATTTTTAGAGGCAAAATTGGTTGTAATGACTCACTAAAGTGTATCAGAGCAAAGAAGGATGAATATAAAAACATTGTGAAAACCATGTACCTTTTTTTAATTGTTTTTCTTTAATAATCATCAGCTTGATGTGTTGGAATATCACCTCAAATCCATGTAGACTTTTGAGTTGTAATGTAAAATTGTTGCAAGGGTATAAACACTTTTAGGAGGCATAACACAACCTAAAACTTACAAGTAATTAGCTAGCAATTGAATGAAAAGCAGAGTAATGAATGCAAAAAAAATCAAGGTCATTTGACTATTTACTACAGTTTTTTTCAAATCTGCTAGCCTATTTTGTTAGTCATGGTGAATAAAATAGACTATTGATTTATTTCAAATATGTGTTGCATGTAAAATTTTCATTACATTATTTTTTATTTCGTTTTGTCATCTTTATTTGTTTGTATGAATATTTTACATCGTTAAACTGCTGCATAAATGCAAGTCCTATGGTGCTTACATGTTCCTCATTTCTTTATGGGTGGAGGTTTGTAATCATGTGAAGATTTTATTGTAGCCACCACAGACTATCATCAAGTGACATCTGTTGCCAATGCGCCAAACATACGAACATAGTGTGCTCACTGTGCGTAAATGCCAGGAGCTAACAAGCTATTGGCACGCTTCCTGTTTTCCACGCGGTGACGTGCCAGATTGTAAATCTCCCAGAATCAGCTTTGGAGTGCTGGTGTTGATTCTTTCCTGTGTACTTCTCTGTCGGTTCGGGTGTCCGTCTGTGCAGGCTGCAGGCTCCCCGTAGTTGACAGAAAGCCTGCTGAAGAGCTTAAAGCTGCTTGTTAAGTAGCCTTCATCTACTGCAGAGATTACAGGCAGCTTAATGTGATCATGCCAGTGCAAGCGCCCCTTGAGAAAGCGTTGGGCGAGATGGTCGTTAAGGATTGCGGATTGGCTTGTTAACGCCTGCTGGTCATTATCGTTTCTGCTGAAATGGTTTACTTGAAACTCAGTACGACCATGTAGCAAAAATACAATGCTCTGTATGTGCGCATATATGTTCAACACGTTCTACAGATTTCTTTCTGTAAAGCTTTTGTCTTTGTTCATATGTGTCGAGAATTGAGAGGTGGTAGTGTTTCGAATGGGGGCTCAACAGTCTGAGTTTATTTGACTGAGGAATCATACAAAAGAGATTTCTTTTCTTTTTCTTTTTTTCTGTCCAGTACTTTATGCCTGTGAGCCAACTGCTGTGCCTTGCAAATATAATTATTTCAAGTAATCTGGATGGTGCTGCCACAGATGTGCTCGATGTAAATGACTCTCAAGAGATGGAATTTTGTCTGATTTTCAATATCTGACTTTCTAACAGGTTATATTCTGTCTCTGATTTTAGCCAGTCCTGGTTTCCTGTAAACAACAAAATGTTTTTTGTTTTTTGTTTATCTACTTCTGGGATCAATTGGAATTTGAGTCATCTTAGGAAGTTTATACTAGAAGAAAGATCTTCCTCTCTTGGCCTTTCTGAGCAATCCGTGCTGAGGAAAAGCATTTCCCCAGATATTATTCAGTTTTCTTCTTTTTTTTAAGATCATCAAGCAAATTGTCAAATTGTAATATGGTAGAATGCTAATTTTAAAAACCATTTCATTTGTAGAGCGAAAAAGGGTATCCAAACCAAACTGCTCTCATCTGAAAAGGTAATTGCTTCCCTTTTCTAACCATGAAATAACTGTGATTCACCATGTGTTCTTTTTGGGTTTTTTTTTTTTTTTTGGAAAGCTGAGTTTAATTCCCCTCATTGCTGCCTAACCTGCACATTCAGTAAGTCAGTGTAACAGAATCTTTTTCATAACATAAAGAAGGCTAAAATATTTAAAATAGAAACACTTCATGCTCAAATCTGTAGAAATTAAAGACAAGATGACAGAAGTAATTGAACTCTATTTGTCTAGAAAAGTTTTCGAAGACTTTTCTAAAACTTTTCATGCTTGCACTTTTACGGCTGCTATGCTTGTAGTGACTTGCAGTGTTTGGTGTTCACTGGACTCCGACTTTCCAAGGAGCAACTTTCAAATACATTGAAAACCCTTTGCTTCAGTTGCCTCAATTGAAAGTACTCTTTATGGTTCAACAATAAGGAAGAGACAGGGCAAAGTAACACATCTGTGGGAGAGTGCCATGTCCACATCCTCTGGTGACCTAAAAGAGCACAAACAACCTAATGATCCCCAAAACTTTCACCAAAATGTGGAATGACAAGACAGAAAATGAAACTTGATATATTTTACTTTCATAACGAAATCATGTGAAAATAGAAATTTGTGTGGACTCAGGTTACTTTTGTTTCATAGTAAAATTAGTACATTATGAGACACACAAGTACAATCTGTCGGGAATCAAATATTTTTGATAGCTCTCTATTTACACTTAACATCCTATATTGGTGATCATAACTAGCATGGAAAGAATTACTGACAGCAGCTGGTGTGTGTGTGTGTGTGCCTGGCTCAGTGAGTACAGACCGAATTTCCAAAGGACTGTCAGGATTTCCTAGACCAACATGTTCTTTGACAGAGATTACACACTTTTAAAGGATAAACCCAGGACACAACTTATGTAATGTCTTCAGATTTTTCTTATCTCTCAAAGTTTCACATTCTGTTTGAGTTGGGGCTTGAATAAAGAGTTGGCAGGCCTCTGTAGAAAATAGTTTTCTTTTCAGAGGTGTTTTAAATCTTACTTAACCTACTCTTCTTTCTACAGTAACAACTTCACCTTGAATAGTGTGCTGCCACTGTCATCTGTTAGTGCTAATGTATGGTGCATTCAGCATAAATAGTCTATAATAAAGTATATTCAAAAGACAAAGATTGGACTTTTAGTTTTCAACTCTTAGATATTCAGTAAAACTCAGTCCAGCCAATTCTAATCAATATTCGATCTCAGTGTGCAAATCTTTCATAAACATTTTTTCAAAATCCTTCTCTTTAGTCTGCTACACTTGCTGAACTTCTGTGCGCAGGTTTTATCACATTATGTACAAAGCATCTCCTCTTAGTAGCAAGTTTCAAATGACTGTGACTCTGTTCTGTTCAGCACAAAATACTAAAGCTGAAATTGTACTTTAAGTCAAAAGACGTCTTTAGTACTCGGACAATCTATAAAAAGGACAGGCATTAGAGGAACAATTTTCAACTTACATAACAAGTAAACATGTTAGCAACTTCATAATAAGAGAAGCTATTCCACTGCAGCGTTTCTCCTGATCAACAGAAATCATTTGTGAACAGTTTAAAAGTGATGCAGAGCTACGCACATCATTATACTGCTAGGGTGCATTTATAACAATGAAATCTCACAATATTGTGGGCTTCAAAAATTAAATTTTCCTCACACTGACGTGTCGTCACTGGAAACATGTAAGGTTGTGCCAAGCTAATTTCTAAAAAAAGTTGCAGTGGTAAGATGGGCTATTTGTACTTTTGGATTAAGTTGGAGCTGCTTGTAAAAAGATTTGGGTACCAGAGGAACTGTGGGAAAGAAGGGGATTAAGTCAAAACTGTAATATGTGGGTAACAGATGAAGGGTTTAAGAGCTTCAAAATGAAAGCAAATAACCACCATCCCTGAGTTTTTCCTAATATTGACTGTGCTAATGTCAAAGACAAGGACATACATCGCAACAAAAACAGAGAAGTGAACTAGAATCAGTATTCTTTAAGCGTCACATGTTTATCTGTCCCAGGAGAACAAAGATATATTTAGTCGTGATTCCAGTAGCTGTTAATATTGACTGTGTTGCTTGTACAACATGAACGCAGACCCGTCTTCAACTATGGATTTTTTTTTCTGGCTCAGTTTTTGGAAGTTGTACTTTAGGCAATGTATGCAAGTCCTTGCTCAGTGCTTAACTAAAACGGCCACTCTGTCACAGCAGCAGATCTGACTGGGCGATATGTGCATGCCTGAAACAATGCCTGCCCTGCAGAAATAGCTTGTGACCTTCTGTAACACTCCTTTGATGTGAAGTAGAGCCCCTCCAAGCCAGACATTGTGTGTAAGGAATTGTCAGTTGGGATGTTAAGTTGCTTCTCCGTGGAAACGACATTCCTGTATCCATGTATAAGAGGTCTGGTGAGATGCCACGGCAACAAAGGCAATCTTAGCCACTGCAAGCACAGCAGCCATAAGAGTGCAAGCATGCAGATTTTCAGACAAACACTTGAACTGCATGACAGACTTTGTGTTCCCTTAATGGTGAAACTGACAATCTGGTGGTGCGGACAACTCTCTGTGCAACTGTGTGGATCAGATTTTGAAGCAAGTTCTCTACAAACAATTGTGATCCAAACGAGAGCAGAGCCGGTAATCAAATGTATCTCTGAAGGCTGACAATAAAAAGGAAAATGCAAAGCAATATAAACGAGTAATGGGTAGAGGAGTCAGGTTTGGCCAGAGGTTAAAGTTTCTGTGTGCAGCTGGCTGGGTGAACTGTGAGGTGCTGCATAATGTTGGATAGTATAAATCAAAAAGAAGATGAATAATTGAGATGGACTGTACCTGACAAGACAATTGGATGTATAGGGATTTATAGCACAAGACCTGACATTCCCCAACTAATATTTCCGCCTACACTGCATTCAGCAGAAAAAAAAACATAGCAGTGTACACAAGAAAAACAACCCCCTTGACTACCTATATGCATCCTAACTGCTTATGCCTTCCCTCTGCAAAGTTCTTATCAATTCTAGCTTAAAAACACAAACCACTGCATGGAGCACAAATGCTTTATCACATAAACACGCACACCCCCACACGCACACCCACACAATTTAAAGTAAAAGAGACTTCAGCAGTAATGTCATAATGTCTTTTATTGAAACAGGCTTTTAGTTTGGGAGGTCCTCCAAAGTCTGATTTCAGTTTGATTTAGGGGGTATGAGTCCCTACAAGTGGGTCAAAACAGCATGAAGACAGGTTCATTCTTTTAAAAGACATAAAATATATTGAATGCCTTTAAAGGATAATTTGAAGTCCCCCCCACACCCTCAAAAAGAAGATATGAAACTGTAATTGCTTAAGTCATGCACGAAGAGTGTACACAGCCAGGGAGTCATTCTAAAGAAATATGTTATAAAGAAAAATGAGGTAAACAGAAGAGAAGCCGCACACAGTGCAATATCCTCTATATACTAGCAAACTCTTCACAGAGTGAGTAGTTGGTCACAGTTGTATATTGTTTTGAATATACGCTTTGCTCCATACAGCTCAGTGCCGCCCGCTTTATTGTTGAGTTGCTGTTGCTTTGCATTTTCCTTTTTATTGTTCTTTTACTTTTTGACCTGGAGCAGGTTTCTGGAATCACAACACACAGAAGTAGACATCTTGAAAACCAAAGAGATAGTTTATTTTTGTCAAAATGTTTCTGCAAACTGAAGAAATACATTACCAGAGAAAGTAGCCGATCAGGTAATTTTTGAAATTATTATCAGAAGAACTAATACCATATCTGATGTACTAATGCTGTTCTTCATATGTTTGTACTCTGCTTCTGATGTATTATATAAAGTTGTTTTTTTATTGACGGGGCAGGTTTCTCTATGTACCTTAAGTCAGCTGTGGTCCTTTCAGTCCCTCTCTTAATCAGTTGGAAAAGAAAATAGCAACAGGACAGTTTCTACAGTGAACAACCTCTGTATATATGACTAGACAATTTTAACTATGTGAACAACTTGTAATACTGTCACATTTTTTGATAATCTGATACATGCTATTAGCCCACACAACAGTATTTCCTAATATATTGATCTCACTATGCATATTACTGAGTAGCTCAATCTGACATATGTACCCACTTCAACATGTCCTCTGTCCCCCCTATTCCAGTTTAACTATTGAAACATGAGAGACGTTGCTTGGTGTGTCAAGACCTCACAGAATCCAACTTTCAGGGTCAACATGCAATTAAACCTCAGAGATTTTCTCTCGCATCTTACAGACAGTCTTGACATATGGGGAGCATTGCCAGCAAGAAAAGAGTGTTGACCCTAATATGAACTGAACTTGTTGGTTTACCTGCTGAGGTTGACTCCAGCTTTGTATAGTTACAGGCAGTTTCTCACTGCTACTGTGAACCATGGTTCCATGTATCCACTCTTGTGGATGGATGAAGATGTTTAGAACTGGTGTGCACCAGTAGTGTCTGGTTCATACAAGAGTTGCTGCTGCAGACAATCTTCAAGTGAAAGTGCTGGTCAGAAACATTTGCCAAAGCACATACATGGCATTCAAAGATATCTACAGACCTTGAGATTGTATTAGGGGTTGCATGACTTCATAGTCTACGTCAACTAGTCACTGTGACTTCATAGAAACATGGGAAAAAACACATAGTATAAACACATATCCAGTACTTCTTTGGTGGCAGTGGCAGTGGAACATTGCCGTGAACTTCTGTCACTCTGGTCCAAAAAGTTGCACACAGTTCAGTTTGACTTTTTTTTTTTTTTTTCTCTGAACATGGGCCGGTGCTGATCGGTATATTCTCATTTTGGACATCTTAATTGTGCATGTTGGAGCATTACGAACTAAGGTTGTTGTAAACTATTCACCTTTGATTACAGGCGTGCCTATGGAACAGATGCGTTAAAACATCATTTTTCTAAGTCCAGTTTGAACTCTCTCATATGAATTTGCAGAAAGTTCCCTAACCCTGTAAATGCATGAGTAATTCAGCTGTGGGTATTCACATTGTCCAACATGTACATGTGAGGTCAACCCGTTACTGAAAATTGACTTTAGGAGTAAATCTTTGCAAGTAGGGTGGTTTGTCCTCTCTCCATTGCCCTGTGATGAATGGGTACAGGGTGTACCCCACCTCTCATGGATTGATTTCCGGAGATATGTACCGGTCCTCTCTGCAATCCTGCAAGTATAAGCAGGTTTAGAGATAGATGGATATTAAATATCTTCTCTTTTTTTTTGTTTTTTATCAGCTCTAGTGGCCATGAGAGTGGTCAGACAGGAAAGCTGGTTGTGAGAAGGAGGGAAGACATGCGGCAAAGGTCATTGGGCCGGGACTTGAGCCAGTGATGGCCGCATTTACGGGTTACCTGCGGTACGCTTGCACCACCCGACGGCCCGGATATTAAATATCTTTATCTTCTACAGAATATTCAACATAAAAAATCTGTTTGTAACCGCCATGGATTATTTTTAAAATTAATAAGGCATTATATTTATCCCACCAGAAACATAAATATGCAGTCATGATCCAAGATGAAAAGTAGAAATGGGTCAACACCAATTAAAATCAAGTTTTTAATTAATTTAACTGGGATTGCTACTTCTTTTTGCAAACCAAAAGTTTGTTTTTAGCGACGTTAGCAAGAAAGCAAGAAAAATAAGATGCTGACGTTTAGTTCTGAAATGTACTCAAGTCATATGGAGCTCAGTTTGAGAGACATCCACATGGTCATTATCAAGCTAGAGCTAATATGAACAGAGTGTTTATAAACTTTAGTAGAACATGTCCCATAAACGTCCATGAGTATTAAATCATATGCATCTTTTTACAAAATAAAAGGTTTCAAATATTTTAGCACACCTGAAATAAGGCAAAATTAACTTAAACGTTACTTTTGAGATAGATGCAAGAGCTTGGTTTTAGTCAATAATTCTTAAATAGAGATGAGATTTTTTTTTACTTACAAGGATTTTATTTTTAGAATTGGGGGAGAAAATATGCCAGTGGAACAAATACTTGATCTATAATCAACAGTAATTGATTAAGATATTTACACTAGAAGCTAGACAAAATACTTAGGAAAATTCTGTTTTTTGCAGTTTCTTGATGGTATCATAACTCTAAAAAAAGTGAACTTGAAAGCTAATTTTACTTCATTTTCTGGCATATGCTGTTGAAATCACTACAAGGCATTCATATGTACTATGCCTAACATTACCATGACAACCAATCATTTGTACACACTTGGGTAATTCAGAGGGAAAAATATTAATCATTTTCTCAAATGATCCTCACTTGCTTGTTGAGATAAAGATTATTTATGACACTCAAATCCCAGAGCTCATTTTTAGGCTGAGTATCCAGTCTAAGTCCAATGTAAGGACTTTTATTTTACATCTAATTTGCAGATTTGACTCCTCATCTGCAGGTTCTCATTTTTGTGCAATGCACACTGTTGTATCTAGGTATTTTCCTCTCACAATATAATATAGGATCATCTTCCAAAAGTGTTCTGTGACATTATTTCCTTTTATATGATCACTGACTCGTTATATGATTTTGCCTCTTAAACTTGATACTTTGAGAACCGGAGGTGGAGACATTAATAGTTACAGATGTATTGAAAGAAAATGTCATTTTAACTATAAGATAGTTTTCTTCTCTGCCAGCCCATTCGACCGGGGGATGATGAGGGTGAAGTGGAAGCAGGTAGTAAGATAGGAAGGGCCGTTGCTTGAAGGCAGAAAAGTTGCCTCATCTTTTTTAGGGAAGTCCTACTTTCTGCTTAATCATGTGTGTATAAAAATAAAAAAAACTTGACACAATAAATCTGTGAAAAGGAACAGGTGGGCTAGACTTCATGTCTGCTTGCTAATCTTCGGCGCCCTCATGAGATTTCCACAACAAAGGAATGGTGGATTGACATCACTGCAGCTATTCCACTGCAAACCTCATTAGTGGGGGCTGAATAATAGCATTTGATTGCAAAGTGAAGAACAAAACGCCAATGGATGTAAACAACCTTTTTGTAAGCCTTATAACTTTTGATTTCACCTCCTCTTTCAGTTTAAAATCTTTGTTGCACCTTATTTAAGTGAGGATAACTATGTTAAAATGAGCTTTTACTGTTTTGCAGCTAACAGTAAATGCTCAATAAAACACAGTCCATTCAATACAACAGTAAGAGCGACGTCCTTCAGGTTATATCCTCACAGTAATGAGAAATGCGACTGGGCAGTCGGTGTGCTACGGTGAGGGCATTGTGAAGAAAGTTTTGTTTGTTGTTTTATTGGTGGTACATGAATTTTGTAAGCCAAGTGACTATTCTTTACAGGTCAATAAAACCTGGTTTTACCCCAATGCATGAACCGCTGCTATTTTAACAAAGCCCTGTGGCATCTTTGAGGGTTGCACAAGGTTTCCTTTGTTGTCTATAATCTTAAGCTTCAACTGCAGCAATATAACACACCAAGACCAACTTGTCTCATAGTTTTCAAGAGTTTTAACTGTGAACAAAAAAAAACAACAAAGAATCCTGACAGACTGGATGGTAACGTTATTGCACTTTAAATTCACCACGTTATTTGAAGTCCGCTGCTAGATAGCTCTGTTTTTTGCCTCCTCTTAGTTTCTTTTTGTTCTGTTGGACAAGATTAAGCCAGAGCCTGCTTGCAGTTTCTATCAGAGATTTAGACAAACGTATCATAAGCACGAATGTAATATTAATTTCAGGCTTTTAATTATACATATGAGCTATTCTCTTCTCTTGGTGGCCTCCTACAAGATAGAATCACAAAAACAAGATGGGGTGTACATGAGTAGATTTATTGCAAAACTTTTTCCAGCAGCACTTAATAAAATTATAAATACAGACTCAGGAAGAGGGGAGAACTAAATTATTTTGTCACAACCCCAAGAAGAATGGTTAGAAAGCACAAAACAATTCTGTTTTGCTACCATTAGTACTGTGTGCTGTGAACGAGGTGGATGCACTTCCTCAAAACTTTTTGAAGTTACTGCCAATCCAACAGCTACACCATTGAACAGTACAGTTGTGTAAGGAAAACAGGCAAATAATCCCAAATACCCATAAAACGGTTTCTGGCATGGATACATTCGGATAAATATATTCCATGGAGTTTTAATCCTATTGAAAATGTATAAATTATCCTGGAAAATGGTTGGTTAATTGGTTGGTTCCTATTCCAGAAAAACAAACAATTAATGTGAAGTTTACAAATTCAAATATACAGCTAACATTATATCAGAAATGTGTTCATGGCTACATGTGATCAAGGTGCAGTTTTCAAATAAAATTCATCCTCACACTAAAGGGGGTGTAGTATGTGGATGTTATTGTGTATGTAGACTATATTACCAAATGTATTTGATCACCCATCCAAATAGTTGAATTCAGGTATTCAGTCTCTTCAGTCACAGTACTTTTTTATACTAAGCACATGAATATGCACACTACTTCCAGAAACACAGGATGCGTCTTCCTCAGAAGCCCAGCAAATTGAAGTAAGGCAAGATGCTAGGATGTCGCCTGTATATGCCCATTTGTTCCAATTCCAAGATTTGTAATGACAGTGTAACAATAAAAGTTAGAAGACAATCATTTTTGGTGTGATATAAATAATACAAATTTACGTTCCCTTCATGTTGGCAAAAAAAAAAAAAGCTACACGTATGAAGATGATGTGGATAAATGATGATTAACATATTTCAGAAAAAGGCTGTTATGTGGGATAAGGGGGTAATGTGGGTAATTGCTGCCGCTCAGCTGGATTTCTTTGTCGGTGCAGATGTTGAAAGGAAAAATGGCTGTATGTGCCATCTGGTACTTTTTGGAATGTTAGGGGATTATTCATGGTGAAGACGCGCCGTCTCAAGGAATTTCGTTTGCTTTTAAAACATTTGCACACCCCTCTAATCGTAGCCCCCCAGTTATATTCATACATTTTCCTCTTGAGGAACATGTTTCTCATTTCCTTTCATCAGCTTGTCACGTCAGCAGTTTTGGTTGATATTTTAATAGGAGACGCTGATGCATGTGCACAGGGTAAAGCAAAATCTCCTATTTGCCTATAATTGCAACTTTTCTTGCCTCCTACTAAAGTATTTGTGTGTGTGTCTGCGTGTTCAGAATCATTGTTTTAGGAATATAATCTCTGTTCTGGGATCTCAACAAAGTATGCAGATTCTATGGCAATTTGTTTCAAAGTCAGTCAAGATTTAATGGATTCCCTTTATTAGCTTCCAACAAATTGCCTTTTTAGCGGCAAGAGCGTTTGCATTATTCATTAGCGAAAGAGCAAGCATTTATGAGTTCATTTAGTTTAGTTCTACTTGAGCTTAGCGACGATCAGTGGGACAGAGAATGACTCATCATAAAGGATGATGAAGCGCTCTGTGTGAGATGAAAAGCCATCTGACCTCTTTGTCTCTCGTCTTGCTGTCTCGATCATTTAGGTGATTCAGCGCAGGGAGGACGGCTCGGTTAACTTCTTCAGGGGATGGGAGTCATACCGTGAAGGATTTGGCAAAATCACTGGAGAACACTGGCTAGGTAAGTGAATCATTTAGTGTTTTTTGGCACTGTGTGAGAAAACGCATATGTGCAATGGGGCTTGCAAATTCAAGTGAAGTGAAATCACAAAAGGTCGGATTAGGTTGGATGCACTGCACCTTTAGCTACGACGTTATAGTGACAGGCAGCAGAAGCGCAGCACTCTACCTCAGAGAGAGAGAAGAAAGTAAGTTAGTAAGACAAGACAGAATAATATCCAACATAAAACAAATAGTTGATAGAGAATATTTCTTTTAAATTCTTGTCGTCAATAATTTCATTGTGCCTTTAAGACTGTATCAATAAGGAAAGCCACTTTAGAAACAGCTTTAATAAGCATAATACCTATTAAATACAAGATGTCTGTACAACAACAAATTTATGCCTTCTTGTTTTGCTTTTTTTTTTTCTTTCTTTTTTCATATGCCAAATGCACCTCAGAATGATTTCCTATTTTAGTGTTACAAACATTTCAGTGATTAATAATTTCGCTGGCACCACATTACATTTGTCCTGAAATTTGACAAGGAGAAACTGCCAACAGACGAATGGCCTTCAGCTGTAAAATTGAGCTTTTCCAAAGCCAAATTCTTCAGCTTTTCACCACTCAATAAATGGTTTATTTTATTTTATTTTTCCAAAGACGGGACTTGTGTCCATCATTGTCCTTTTTTGAATCGGATGCAGGTTTGTACTCAGTGGGAATAGGCATTATGTAATGCAGCACTTGTAGATGTTTCATAAAAGCAGCTACTGGACCTTAGTTCAAGACAGTTCAGCACTAGCTGCATTATTTTGTGCTGCACTGTTTTGTATCTTCTGGACATGTGAATTGAATCAGACTTCCATATTACAAATGACATGCACTGTACTTAGTCTCATCATCAAATATATGCATGACATCTGAGAAGGGCATAAGACATATAATAATAAAAGCTTTAAAGACATGAAATGTCTTTAAAACAATTCATGTAGCTCAAGATTACAGTCTGGGTTGAAATTATGGAGATCAGAATTTTATTTGAAACATAATTTAAATGGTTATAGGGATGGAAATGAAAGAAATAGCTAACTAGGCTTGCACCAGCTTTTGTTTCCAAAGTCTATAAGTACCTTTGATTTGACATACTCAACAAAAGCAACAATACATACAAACAAATACAACATGACAATATTTTTAATGCACTACTGGACATTAAAAGTTTTTTTGGAAGTCTAATGTGTTTATGGATTCACTCAAAATACTGAAGTTAGATTGTGTCATTACGGGGGGTCAATGCAGATACAACAGCTTTCAGAAATGCACGTACCTGGTAAAATGAACATTTTTGTGATGCAGAAAATTGTGATAAATAAGGTGGTTGCAGCACCGTGCTTTGGGGCTGCTCTTGTTAGATCTTGCTGAAGCGTCTGTCAAAGTGGATGAAGTTATAAATAATTAGAGATGCCTTCACTTGTCTGCAAGAAAACAGAAAGTGAAGAGGGATTTTATTCTTCAGCATTACAGTGAGTCCAAGTATATGTAGAAATCATTGAAACAATTACTTATTGATAGGAAATGTAGCATTTCTTGTTGTAATGTTTATTTTAAATGAGAGTACGGCAGTTAGATCTTCTAATGCATTTTAAAATTTGTACTGGGATTGTTTCTATTTTAATATTTTTTAAAAATATGTTACTGTGCACAATTAGCAAACATCAGAAGTTCCAGTGTCAGAGACCAATCAAACTAGCTGCATCTCATCACAACATTGTTAATTATCACTTCACTAATGCATTGGTTAACTGTCCACTGTAGTTAACAAGAAGTACTGAAACAATCTTAATGATTTCAGATGAGAATCTCTTGGATGTTAATGACATGATGATAGTCAAACACCAACTCTTGCAGTCCTGATCCCAGAATCTGTGGACTGCCCACTCACCACATGCCACACATACTGTGACTGCTGCGTAATTCATGGCTAGCTGAAACAGTGAAGCTGCTATGGCGATAGCAAGTTGAAGCTGATGAAGTGCCTTCCTGTCATGACTCACTTTAAACAAACTTCCAGAAAAGCAATTTATCTCATGGGATATAGAAAGCTTCCTTCTATACAAGATAAATATTCAAGGAGCATTCACAGGAAAAAAAAAAAAAAGTAAAGTGTCAGTAATCCACAGCGCCATTCAGAAACAATTTCATATCTTTTTACACGTAACTGCCAATCTAAAAAGCAGCCACAGATCAGCATTGATGCTTCAGTGGAGCAGTAATGAGCTACTTTATCACCAACTTCCTTCCGTCTTCATCTTTGTAGTTCGCTCAAGTTCACACTGGCAGAATAATTAGAGCTTGAAAAAGCCTATTTCAGGACGAACACACAGTTGGTCATGGTCAAGGTCATGGACGTACCACAGCATCACTGAGGTTCTCTCCCATTAGCTCTGTAGATTAAAGCCCTCCTTCATACATGCAAAATATTATTTTAGCATAAATCCATGGATCTTAATAAGTGTCAATTGGCAGCTTGGCAGGCTGTCATGTTTTTTTTTTTTGTAATTTATGTATCATTCACTTGTCACTTCAGAAGAAGAAAAAAAATTGGAAGTCATAAAATGCGGGTGGGTTTGAAATTGAAATCTTGTTATTTTTAGAGATAAATTGGTAAATATATATGATATTAATGAACTCTAAGAACCTGTTTATTATCTCACTGTTAAGCAAAGATATTAACAAAAAGCAATAATTTTGACATGTTAACTGATGGGTGATAATAAAATAATAAGCAAAATCAGAAAAGACAACTAAGCTCAACAGCATACTAAACCCCTAATATATTCCTGTTTGATTTAAACACACTTTTATATAACAAAGGGCATTGAGTTTTCTTTTTTTGTGTGGACGGGCCTGCAAAGTACAGTGACTGCTTTTCTGCTAAAGTAGCTGACCAATTACCTAAATCACTCCTCATCAGCAAATCAACCAAAATGGGTGCTTTAAAAGGTCACAAATTATATAACCACACATGCACTGAAATATTTTCTTGTGACCTAATCAGCCTATTTTGCACTGGACCAGGGTAGGATCAGCCGTACGGAAATAAAATCCAATTTTTGTTCTTCTCTGTCAATTAGTACAACGCTCTTTGGTGTAGAAGTTTTTAGAGGTAGTAAAATCCTCTATGAATGAAACTCTAAGAAAACAATCAGCGAATACCGGTTTTCACATTTAGCAATTCCAACAATGTAAATAATATTTGTATCTTTAAAAAAAACCAAAAAACAGCGCTACATTCGTGTCACAACTGTAGACCTCGGTGAAATTTCAACCTGATTCTTAGAAATGGTTTTGTTCTTGCTATGTAAATAAAGCAAACTCCAGATTCTTACTGTAATCTCATTCTGCAAAGTGTTACCTACAGCACCTGCAAAACACGTCCTTGGTGGATGTAGGACTGCTTGTATAGTTTACAGCGTTTGCAGAGTTTATATGAATTAATGGAGATCTATGACTCTGTGCTGACCTGAGGGCTATTACAATATGCAGTCCATAATAAAAAAACATGTTTAAAGTGCCAGCTAGTTGTCCCTGTGGTACACTGTAGAAACTCGGTAGGAATGTGGAAGGCTCTGGGTTTAGCGGACTGAATTTAAATGAGCCAGCAGGCTACTTTGAACCTTTCAGAGTACCCTTGCTCATTCAGGTTGTGCTGTTGTCTCGTCACCCCCATCATCGATTACCCTTTGGGCAAAAATGAAAAATGGATTTATGCTTGCCTGCAGCCTAGGCAGAAATTCATTGCTGTTAACTTCCTCCTGACCAAGATTGGCCACTTTTGTCATCACCTGTTTCTGAAGGACAGCGCATTTCTCATTACCTTATTATCCTGTTTACTCTGATTCTCGTTGGATCTAGTGAATTACTAATATACAGATACGTATTACCATTCGTGATGGGAGAAACATTACAACCAAAAGGCAAAAGAAAAAAAGAAAAGCAACAAGATGCCTGTCCTTCAGCTGACTATGTCAAAGCGCTCAACTACTTTATGCATTTAGTGTTTAATTGAAAAGGAAGAATTTCCCCTCCTCCAAGATCAGAAAAGATCGCCTAGTTTTTTGCTCAAATGTGAAAGTCATTTCTGTTTTCACAGCAGTACCAAGGCAGAGGCGAGGAGGCCAAAGAAGCACTGGATTAAACTGTTATTAGTCCATTAAATGGAAATCAATTCCTTATTACAGCATGGTTGTTACTCAGACGGTGTCATACTCTGCTTTTCTGGTCGAGACCCTTGCCCTCACAAAGAATGCTGAAGAGAGCCACGGGTGACGCTTTTTTTTTTTTCTGCCTCCCACATGAGCGGTGGAAAACTGTCAAACTCGAACACGCTGGAGGAATCGAAAGACGTAGTGTGTTTGAAACTCAGCTAAAAATCTGTTCCTAAATCCCAGAAAAGAATATAAACCAGAAACCGCAAGAAGGGAAGTACATACTGATCACATGGTTTCTGAGTTTTCCTCTATAACTTCATCACGAACTTGTCATTTGTCTGCTGTTATTGACTGTGAATATGTAATAATTTTGTTTTTCAATTTTTTTATTTTACTTTTATGTTTATTTGTATGTCATCTTTGTATTCATGCAAAAACTCGTATGTTAACATGCATTTTTTCCATCAAAAACATTTTCAAAATAATTATTTTTGCAATACTGTTGAAGCTAAACAGAAAGATGAATATGATATAGGCATGCTCCATAGATAAGTACAAAAACTGAATGCATGCTCCTGTCTGAAGAAAACATCTGACACTCTGAAGTGGGACACAGCATTTCTATTGTCACTTTAAAAGCTGTTAAACAGCCATTTTTCCAAGGCTGCTGTTGGCTTCACGATGTGTAATATGGGTTTAAATTAGTCTGATTTAATCCCAGGGAGGGTAACCTAGATTTCCAGGTGTCCTGCTAGAGAAGCAGAATTGGTTTGTGGTGGAAGCTGCACCTATGTATTACAGTGAACAGACATTTCTTTGTGAGTTGTATGTTTTTGTTTTTCTTCAAATTTTGCTGTGTTTCTATCATGCGTTTTTTTTTTTTTTTTTTTTTACTGGTGTTTCATCTGTTGCAAGGACATTCTTTATCAGGTGTCTTGTTCACCACTTTTTGAACAAAAAAAAGTCTTGCTTTTTGTAGAGACTCACTAATCTCTACTATTCATTAAAGGTGAATCACACTTTGCATTTCTACTAAATTTAAGGGGTAACACTTTATATTACATCCCTACTTAACTGAGGTTGATTGCCTTTTTACCTAATAGTTTGAGAAATTCTGCCATAAATTACTATTGTCTAACTTCTTTGAGCCATATTCAGTTTTGTGAGCTCAAGAACCAGATTCATTAATATCCCTCACTATATTTTTCTTTTTTCTTATACTTTGCTTCTATTTTGGGGTTTTTTGGGTTTTTTTTTTTTGGTATCTCCCAGAAAAAGCCCATTGTAAAAGCATTTCGGCATTCTACTGTGAAAAACTGGGATGTTTTATAACAAATCAATATAAATTAGCATATAATTGTGAGGTGGAGGACAACTCTGTCACAGCTGCAGCTGAAATTCTTTGGGGAAGTCTCTATCAAATTTGCACATAATAAACCTAAAATGTTAGTGTATTCTTCTGTGCGTGGTGGCTCAAACTCAAACAGACCGGATGAATTTAGTCTCCAAACAGCATTGTTTTAAATCCTTGGTGCAGATTCTAAATGTTCTTTGAGTGGCCAACATTTGACCTAAAGGATTCCATTGTAGCCCAGCGATATGTTCAGGGTCATATCAGATTCCTGTTTTGTCTTGTGTTTAACTCAATCCATCTCGCCATCACCTTCAACATCTTCACTCCATTGTTCTACTACCATTGTGTGTGTAATGCTGTCCTTGCCAAGTACCTTAGGTAGTGAGCCTTGTCTTGGTGAATTTTATTTAAGCTGAACAGTGGTGTGTGTGAGATGTTCAAAATTTAACATATTGTTTCAGAACGTAACCCCACTTTAGTATTTTTCACAACTTTTTCCTTGACCTGTCTGCTGTTTCTTTATCTTCATGAAGCTGTCTGCCCACTAATTATTTTCAAAGTACTGTAAATTATTTTCATGCAAATTGTAGATTGTATCTACCACTTTAATTCACCTGTTCTTAGAACTATATGATGTTTCCATTTTGCTTTCCTGACTTCAGATGGTTTCATTTCCACCGCGACAAGAACAATCTCTGATTCCTGAAAGACAACACCTAAACTAATCTTACATGTGCTAAAACTGAAAGGTTTGCAGATGTCTGTGTTTGAGTTGTGGAGTGAACTGTGGACATTTCTAGTAGTATGTATCATAAGTGCATTGACTTTTGCTGCTCAGGACCATCAGAGTTAGGCATTACAACAAACAGAACAGATATGCTTTTACATCTAAAGCTCCATCAGTGAGTATAAACACACCTGATTAAGGTTGACTCTACTCGGTAGACACAGTTATCTCACAAAGTGTGTTTACTCTATTATGCCTTCTCGGCTTTATATTTTAATATATTTTACATTATAGGAGACGGATGTGCCTTTCTGACACTGAAAGTAGGAGCGTGTTGATGATATGATATGATATAAAAGCTGTTGCTCTCAGTTTCAAGCTGTTTCCTTTAGCCTTTTTGTTTACTGAAGGAGATGTTCACCTTTAATCTGGTTGTGTTTATATGCCTGGGCAGTTTGGGTTGCTTGGCTGCCCAGACACAGAGGATGGAATCAGAAAACACAAACCATGCTCTCATTATTTACTCAGCAGAATAAACCTCCGCCAGTGTCTGCATGAATCCTCACCGTATTCTAAGTATCCCACAATGGACTGCATTGTCAAAGTATTGAAGGATTCTAAGCGCTTTGTCTTCCATTCAGCTCCTCATCAGCCCTACTCTTTCAGCCCCAAGACTTTTTTAGGAATAAGTTTGCTTTATAGTCAAAAAAGACAGAACTTCATCAGGCGAATCTTTAATATCCAAAGATGGAGATGAATAACAATAAATCCAGCCACACTGGAAGGGAAATAGCTCAAAAGGAAAAACAGAAATCATACCTATCGCTGCCCCCCAGCCACTCCCTGTGCAGCCTCCAATTTCAGCTGCCTTCCCCTGACTCTTCAGCACAAAAAGCCCTAGGCCTGCAGTGACAAAGTGGCTGCTGACTTCACACAGATCTTCAGTTGAGTGAAATTCTACTTTGCTTTAAATTGTCCTTGATAGCCCTGAAATGAAAATCTGAGGAGAAAAAGAAGTGGCGAGGAACCTTTTTTTTTTTTTTTTTTTTTTTGCTTGGATACTGATTTAAATTCTGTGATAATTTAAAAGCATTATGTATTTTAATGTATGTAGTGGATTTGTGTGGAGAGTTTGGAATTGATCAAGAGGGAGACAATAACGCTAGAGGTGTCATTGCGGCTTTGTCTTTTTGGTTTATATACAAAATATGTGGCATGCACTCCTTAAAGTGAAACACGGTGGTGGTTGCATCGTGGTATGGGAAATTTTCTTCAACAGAGACAGAGAAGCTGGTCAGACTGAGGCAGAGGTTCAATCTCTAGCAAAATACACCCCAGACTGCAACTAGCCTATCCCTGTATTACAATAGTCAAGTAAAAGTGTAGAAGAAAATTCAATTCAGAATCAGTCACGAGACTTGAAAATTGCTGTTTGTGCTTTACGTCCAATCTGACTGAACTTGAGCTGTTTTGTAAAGAAAAAAAAGTTAACACTTAGATTCTACTGCTGCCAAATCTGGTTCTGCAAACTATTGCCTGAGGGGAGACGACTACAAATATGTTTAAAACGAAACATAATTAAATTTCCAGTTTACCAGAGTGCACTACTTTGTAGTGGTCAATCAAGTACATTCCCAATGAGATACATTAAGCTTTGTGGTTGTAATTTAACATTTACAAGGAAAATCAAAGGATATGAATATTTTTGAAAGGCAGAGTGGATTTTTTTGTTGTACGTTCCCAAAAAATGCAACAAACTACTGCAGCCAAATAAAATAAAATGGAATAGAAATACCCTTTATCGTCCAATATGTGGAAAAAGTCCAACAAGTATCAAAAAAGGAGATTGGACCTACATCCAGTGTGATGTGTGAACCGGTTCAAATGCAGCTTTTAGATTTGCACACATGCCCCCTCTGATAATGAGTCACGCACTGATGTTGTTAGCAACACTTATGGTCATTAAATACAGAATCAAAGCAAAACCAGACAACACAGAGATGAGAGCTGAAGATGGAACCTGCAGAGCCTGTCATGTCTTCGGCTTGACGATAAAAAGAAAAATTGCAGATTACAGTTTCATCTCAGCAGGTGAATTTGTCTGTTTTGTTTAGCTTCATTTTAAAGTGAGCCAAGTATTTCCTTGTCATGTCAGTTTCTTGTTCCTTATGCATAATGAAGATCTACAATGCACAAATTAGAAGCTGCGGTATTTATAAGTCAGTGCTTCAAAAATGATTGACATCAACAGCAAGGCTGCATGCTGAGATCCGTTGACCTTCCTCAGCCCACATGTAAGACTTCTGCTTTGGATCAGGAACTTCCATTAATTCTTCAAGCTGTTTTTCTAACTGAACCCAGATATGGGAACACAAGTCCATGCACAGCACAGAATAAAAATAAAGAAACTATCATCACTTAAAGCTATGTAAAGAGGACGAGCAGAGGGTGTTTTTTTTTTTTTTTGTGCCGCTTCTGGAAGGTCATCCTTAATTATTAGTGTAGATTTTCACTTTTTCAGGCTGTGGTGAATCCTGTGTGTAGGACAGCAGGACTTGCTTTTCAGTTGCTCAGACATATAACCTTTCCTCAATGACCTTCTCTTCCAGCTGACTGCGCTGGCATTTTTCTCAAGCGGTTTTAAGACAATCAGTGTCCAGGTTCTCCTGATTTCCCCAGAATGTAAATGCTGAGAACATTGTACCAACACAATGGTGAGGAGCTGTTTCACTTCCAGTAGCATTGGTCCACTGTAGGTTTCTATATTGCTTTCTCTATTATTCAGTTTGTGGATGGGACAGTAGGTGGGGAGGGATACCTCCAAATTCTTCAATTTACTCAAATCCATAGCTGGATTATTGTAACGTGGACACAGTTGGGTGTGTAAACAGAACAATGATTCCCAATGCACATCAAAAGTGGCTTTGAATTAGTTAAACAGGTTAACATTAAGCTTCTGGAATGATTTCTAGACATTAAGCTATTTATAATGGAAGGACTGTGTTTAAAACGTTTTTGTGTCAGAAACAAACTAAATCCAATCTACTAATTCTGTCAAGAAAAGTAGAATAAAAAATCCAGGAATAAATCTGGATTTTTTTAGGCGCAACTTGTCTAAGGACAAAAATTAGCGTGGGTTGAGTGTATATTATTCCTGCCTGTATATGTAATTTGACATGAGGGCGAGAGCAAATCTACAACAAAGTCAAACTCAGACACCTGATTCACGTTTTATATATATATAAAATTTGTGAAGTTGTATAATTACTTTACTCTCAAATGTTCAAATGAAACCCAAAAGTCGGAGTTTAAACTTTGTCACGCTGTATGAAACACAGCTTACTGTCCTGTCTCCAAGTACTTTACTGCTGTGTCAGGGATGAGAGCTAAATGAGAGTCCATTATTAACTAAATATAATTATCTACAACTTGAGGGGAAACAAGAATCTGCTCCAGAAGTAAATAGAAAAGATACCTTTAACTTGGACTGTGAGGAATAAAGTTTATTTCCTTTGCAAATTTTTCAATAGATGGAAAAAGCAGCTGTTCATTCACACCAATGTGCCAAGACTAGCAAGTGAGCTGTTACAGGAAACACATAATTCATCTTAGTAAGACGTGTCCTAAATAATACCTTCTGGCAAATAATTCAGATTAACTGACGGAAGGGGACCAATATAATACTCCCACACTGTCCTTCTGCTGTATTTGCAAGATCTAAACTCTACTGGTGAAATAAATACCACATGATAATTCCCTTTTTCTGAGAATAATCTAATCCCTTTTTTCCACATCACAGTAATGTTTTCACTGGAAAGCTCACTGCAAGATCTCACAGGGCAAAACGACGACACATGTGGCCATATGGATTGTTTTAATCTTAGAAAACGCTGCTAATATAATTACTCAGCTGTATAATAGGCCAGCTGTAGGAGACATGAGCTGAAAATTAAATTCCCTTTAAAAAATAAAACAAAACAACAACAAAAAATAGATGCAGCCTGAGGCGGCTGGAGCAAAAAGTGAAGTAAACTGCAATGGGCTTCATCCCCTTTATTTTTTTTCTCAGCTTTTGTCATTTTCTATAACAAGAGTTCCAAATAAGACACAGAAAAGCTTTTCCCAGAGCAGAAGTGATTGTTGAGTGCTACAGTAACATGCCAGAAACTGCTTAGAAATTGCAGCTTTACATATCAGGGTTTTTTTGTTTTACAGGAGTAGAAAGAGATGTCAGACATCTGTTCATTCATGTGCCTTAACTCCTTTTGTTCTACAGCCTTGATGTGATCTTTGAAAGCTCACGTGCAGGTGGAATATTCCTGGTAGATTTGCGATTTATGTATGGCAGAGTGAATCCCATGTTTACATTTGTTGTGGTAGGACAGAAAAGGCTTTTCAATAATATGCCACCTAAAGAACCTGATGGACTGTAGATGAATGGAGGCCTGGTGACACCAAGATGCCACTCTTGGCTTTAGCTCTCCACCTGGTGTCTATAGATCTCTTTTTATTTCCATTTTTATACTTATCTCTCTATGTGGTGACAAGATAAACATGGGGCCTCATCTGTACTGGCATTTTTGGTCTGTCATAAAGCAAAAATAAATCATTTCCAAGTGTGGGTTTAAGGACAAAGTAATATTTAGTTTAACATGTTTTTTTTTAAACTAGAAGTAACATTTTGAAATGCCTTAACTTGAATCTGAGAGAGAATCTATGGATGAATCTATAGATTAAGGATGTTGATGAGGAGGCTTTTCAACCTCAAAGTCCTGGAGCTCATCACCATAGATACATCTTCAAAATAAGAAGGGTTAGTTGGCGTGATTCCCACAAACATTTTTTCCAATAATTATTGAGAATTGCACTTGACGTTTTGAATGCAGTTATAGAAATGAGAAGTATTTTATTCAGTTTTAAGATTTTGAGAAATGTGTCTCTTGCTTGCATGAACTGCATTTTAAATCTAAATATTCCATCGATAGTAATGTAGTCCTTAGAAGTGCATAGATACAAGTTAAAAAATAGTGCTTACATATAAATTATGTTTATTTTAACCCTCTGATGCATAAGTGGGTCCTTTTGGACCCTGTGAGGTCATCTTTTTGCAATATCTTTGTAATGAAAAGTTTGTATCACTTCATATTCCAGGTATTTATCAACAAACATGTTACTGATATCATGCAATTAAAATTTTTAATTTACCTTGCACGCATTTTAAGAAATAGCATGTTTTATATTACTACCCCATTTTTCCATAAGTGGGTCCAAAATGACCCGTATTCATTTCCTATGGAATTTAATGGAATCTGTTTCTTACCAGCTGTGACTGTCAGGAACACATTTTTTTGTGAACCATACACACTGAGTACTAAGTCTCACCCCTGAATAATAATATTTTACACAGCAAGTACTTTTACTTCTAATTATTATCTTTATTTTTACCTCACAAATCTGTGTGCGGGGGCGTGTGTGTGTGTCGATCCTCAGTGTATGTGACAGCGTTATTGTCACAAATCAACCTATTAGCCTTCTTTGAAGTTAGCTAACACTACTTATCTAACCAAGCTAGCTAACATTACTGCCTATACTTTATTGTGCATGTGTATTATTTGTTTGTGTGTGTGTGTCTCTGTGTGTGTCTGACACCCTGGATGAGAAAACTAAAAGAGAGAATGTGTTGAATGGCATGCAAAACCTGTTGATCAATGTGTTCAAGGTTCTTTCTTTTATTATCTCAATAAATAAAATAAAAATTCATAGCTATATAAATAAATGCATAAATAAATGAGCTGAAAAAGAATAGAGTGCCTTCTCTGGGTCGGGGAGGATATCCTACCCAAAGTGGAGCGGGAGATCGACAGACGGATCAGTGCAGCGTCTGCAGCGAAGCGGGCGATGTACCAGTCTGTCGAGGTGAAGAGAGAGCTGAGCCAAAAAGCGAAGCTCTTGA
This sequence comes from Xiphophorus hellerii, assembly GCF_003331165.1. NCBI lineage: Eukaryota > Metazoa > Chordata > Actinopteri > Cyprinodontiformes > Poeciliidae > Xiphophorus > Xiphophorus hellerii. Next base: position 21,560,692 of record NC_045679.1, read on the forward strand.
TTTACCGGTTGAAGTTCCTACCCTCATCTATGATCATGAGCTTTCGGTCATGTCCGAAAGAACGAGGTTATGGATACAAGCGGCTGAAATTAGTGTTAGTTTTTTAGGGTTTCTGCGCTGTCCCTTAGAGAGTGAAGCTCAGTCATCTGGGAGGGACTCAAAGTAGAGCCACTACTCCTTCATGTTGAGAAGAGCCAGGTGAGGTGGTTCGGGCATCTGATTAGGATGTCTCCTGGTCGCCTCTCTGGTGAGGTGTTCTGGGCACGTCCCACCAGGAGGAGGCCCAGAGGAAGACCCAGGACACGCTGGAGGGATTATGTTTCTCAGCTAGCCTAGGAACGCCTTGGGATTCCCCCAGAGGAGCTGGAACAAGTGGCTGGGGAGAGCAAACTGTGGGCCTCCCTACTTAGGCTGCTACACCCCCCGGTAAAACAATGGATGGATGGACGGATGGATGGATAAATAAATGCACACGCATACACACGCCCATATGCATGATACACACAACATAATAGATTACAGACAGTAATGTTAGCTAGCTTGGTTAGTTAGCTAGTTTCAAGAAACATGCTCTTTCTATCCCCTACTCCCCCTCCCCCTGCCCACACACACACACATAATGGACGCTGACATTGTTCCAACATTGCTGTTGTAAAATTGCTGTTGTTGTCATTTCATTTTAAAAATGTTCTACAAATCGTCACAAATGTTCTACAATTTCTTCTAAAAAAGCTTAAAAAAGTGAAAAATGAAAATATTTCAAACATGAAATTATTCTTGTGTGAAATAAAACACAGCAGAAAGTATCATACTAAACATTATTTTGAATCATTTGAACCACTCATGGAAGACTGTATAGCCAATATGTCCTGCATCAAAGGATGAGAACAATTGGGCCATCTGGGATTTTAGAAAATAATTAGCTCTAAATATAATTACTCAAATTAAAGTTTGGGTTTATGCAAGACTTGCAATGTAAGATACTATTGTAAAAAAATATATATACATAATCCTGGGTAACATTTGACTTTTTGAACAGATTCTTTTCAGTAGCTCCACCCCAGAATGAAGCGCATAAAAACCACCTACAAAACAACTGAAGAAATGACAATATATTCTCGATAACTTTGCAGCATCCAACATCTTGTCTAGTTGTAAACAGCTTGCATCCTGTCTGACCTTTCAGCACCACAAAAATAAAATCACGCCTTAACTATTCCCTAATGATTAATATTCTTCTGGGATGATTCCCTGCAGTGCACATGAGAGAATAGTACAGCAAGGCTTTGCCGCACTGCCTGGAAGTGCTTGTGTATCCGTCAAGTACTTAATTTCGGTCTAATATTCCTCAGCTAACCGTCTCATAAAAGAAACACAGCCGTCACTTAGAGAGAACACAGAAATATACGACCTTTTCTTCTTCTTTTCGCCTGTCTGTCACCAAAATTGCACCGAATTTTGCTCAGTATTACAGCATTAACCACTTTACATGCTGCTCACCTTTAACAACGCGAGTGCTGTAATTGAACTCTCAGCTCACCCTGAGATTTCTAAGCTTGTGTGATTATAGGGAGATGAGCCACAAAAGAACAGGCCATTTTCAGTGATTGTATAGAGGTGTGCGTCTATGAGAGCGTTAGCAAAGGAAGACAGAAAACAGGCAGTTGGATTCTTATAATTTAGATGCTTGGTTGTTTGCGTCAGTACTAAAGAAGTGTCGGTCGCCTCTCTTCAAGAGGTCAGGCTGGAAAGAATGAGGACGTGAAGCAGGTAGACGTGTTTACTAAAAGATACTTTTAGCTGCACAAAGCAACAATAATGGGAAACTAAAAACTAGACCAACAATCTGACACACACATTCACTTGGTGATTAGCAAACACACTATGCAATTACCAAGAACGCTATTAGCCTACATTTTGTCCTCCTCTTTATGTTAGTCTTTTTGTTATTTTCCTCTTAAACCTTTTTCTGATGTCAGATTTTTTTTTCCCTGGTTCTGTGAAAAAGCACAGGGTCTGTGGCAATTAGCTCCCAGGCGGTGGAGCTTCTCGGCACTCAGGGAAGCAGAGGCGCCACACACAGCAGGGGAGCCCATTCATCTTCAGTTTGGCGAGAACAGGTTGCCCACAAACACACACCAAAAACAGCTATACCATGGGACAGAGGCTAGAGAGTCAATGGATCCCGAAAGGCTTTAAAGAGAGTGCTTGCCTTGTTTTGCTGTGCAGTACTTTTAGTAACCAGCATTGATAACAGCTGCTTTTTCTGCTATGATGAACTGATTCGGAAATGTATCAGTTCACAGCTGAATACCTAATGGAGCTATGAAGTTGCTTATATACATACATGATATAAGGCTTTCTTTTTAATACTGTTGGTAGACATGATGCCATAGAAAAATAATGGGTTAGGCTTTTACATTGACATCCCGTGAATTTAATGTGATCACCAATTAAACTAGCCTGCTATAGATTTTTATTTTGGGGGCAGGACATGTTGAAAAAGTTCATAAAACGTAGTACAACATCCTCCAATCACCTGCCTACCACTTCTACTGAAACACTTCAATTATGATGACTCCAAAAGCACATCTGTGACACTTGCTGTCTCATTAATTCAGCTAATAGTTATCTCAGCTCCTAAAATGAGATGGTGGTCTCTTAAAAAGTATGGTCATCATGACACAGCAGAATACTGCGAACTCCACCCCGTTTTGCTCCAGTTTCTGTGTAAACGTTTTGCAAAAGGAACGCATCAAATGTGACAGTAGTTTTAAGGCTTGAAAGTAAAGACAAACTAATACAAAAGACCCTCTTATGACCCCAGTCACCTCGTGCTTGCAAAGGATAGCAATGGAGCATTCCTTTGGTGCTCGGAAGTTTGACTTTTTCAGTTCCGATGTTGAAATACAACATGTACGCCCACCGAATGGGAAAATTGTAGCTCACAAAGCCACCCTGAACTTATCATATCATCCAATACGGCAGAAGCAGGCCAACACAAACTAATAATTTGGCCATCTGATGGTTGAAAATCCATGAAATCAGTGGTACACATAGTGCTGAGAAATATTTGTCTCTTTTGTGTTATGACACCATCACCATCTCCAATCTCCAACTCCGGTTACTGATCTAGCAGCATTTTTTATTGCTCGTAAGTTTTGAACAAAAGATTATTGCTTTCTGATTAATCTTAGGCAACGAAACTAATGAAAATATTTATCTAGAACAGTGGTGATTTTATTTTTTTGTTTTTAAGTAACCTTATTGTCTTTTTCTTCTATCAGAAAAAAAAGGGCTACCTCATTACCATGGAGTGGTGCCAGCATCATATTGTGTGACTGCCATTTTTCAGCAGAGACAGGGAAGCCAGTCAGAGTTCATGGACAGATGGATGGCGCTAAATATAGGGCAGTCCTTGGGAAAAGAAAAAAAAAACTGATTGAGGCTGGTTCACCCATCCAACAGCACACCATACAGGAAGTACTATCATAGAATAGCTTTGAGAGTATTCATATTTGTTAGAATGGCCTAATCAATTTCTAGACTTCCTGTTGCAAGACTTTGACATTCATGGACCCATCCCATTGTAGCGGCTCGACTTGTTCAACGCAAAAGATCAAAATAAGAGAGCTTATTATCTTCAGAAATCATATCTAAATGCATCACTTCTATGGCCAACATTGTGATTTCATTAATGTGTGCCATAATCGTAAGTCACGTGGAGTTCATCTAATCATTACTAGAGGCTGCATGTTCCTCAAATGAAACTAGTTATATTCGCTGCATCCATAAATTACATGAGAGGATGTTTTTGGTTGGAAGGTTTTGAAAAAATAAATAAAATATTGCAATGCAGCCATAAAATACAGCCTTGTCCACATCTTCACCGTATTGCAATATTCCACCTTTTTCCCTTCTTCCTTTCCCTCAAACACCCATACATAAAGACATCCCTGCACACATTTATCCTCCACAGCCTGGCTCCATCACGGAGTGGCATTCTGAATCCCGTATTTATATTCCTGTCACCCACCGGGCAATCTAAAGAGGCCTATGTCTACAAAGAGAGCACAAACCAAAGAACATCACAATTTCTATGAGGATGATGGCTCATTTTGCCTGTCTTTCTTGATGTTTTTTTTTTCCATTTTGTTTGTCTGCGGGCATTTCATTTTCATACGAGTGAAGAAAGCCAAAGCGAAGCTGCCACACAGCAAGGAATGAAAAGGCCCAGAGTTTAAATAAACATTTGATCAAACACATTGAAACTATTCATAAGGCTAAACCTTTTCTCTACCTCTACTTCATGGGAAGCCAAAGACCAAAATGGAAAAGGAAAACCAAAAGCAGCAGCCCTTTTCACATCTATGTGTAAGTTTGCTTTGAAAAGAAGAGTGAAAAATGCATGTAAAATAATTGCAGCAGATGTGACTTGACCCTATATCTCCCACTGCACGGCCTTCTCTCCGCTTCAGGGAGCGTGCGTATTTCTGATAGCGGCAAGGTTAAGGGTCACTACCTCTTATCACTTACAGGTTAGTGGACAGAAGAGGATGGATTGCTGATCGACTGCACTCTGGGAGATTCATTACTCCCCTATTCAATAGATAGGTGAGGCCTCTGCCTCATTTAAAGGCGAGGCATTCGACTGCAGAGCTTGCTAATTCCCATGCTCGTACAGTTTGTGAAGGGATATTATAGACTGAAACATTAGGAGTGTTAGTCAAGGGAAAAAAAAATGTCTAAAGGAAGGAAGAGCTAATGAGGACAGGAAAATTGATGAGTTGCATGGAAAAAGAAAAAGCTGACTGATACGGTGAGGACTCGCTTGTGTTCACAGAGGAAAATGTTCAGAGAAGCTGTGAGTGAGAAACGGATTCACTCATAGCCTTAAGTGCTTCTATTTTTTGTGTGTATTTTATTGGGATTTTAGTTAAAGAAATTGTAAAAAAAAATTGAGTATATGTTATGAAGTGTAAAAACAATGCACATTAACATATTTTTCACAAGGAAGATTTTTCTTCTTGATTGCTTTTTTAAGCATTCCGAAAAGTGTGGTGTGTGTTTGTGTCCAGTCAGTTTGTGGGAATTGGAGTTGTCGCTTCTGCAGCCCAACACTTGTGAGGAATGAAGTTTTGCTCCTATTTTGTTACAAAGTAGCTTAAGATCTAACACAAATATCCCTTGATATAAACATCGTGGCCCTGGCTGGTTTTATTTAGGCCATTGTCGGCTGGAAGTCCTATGGAGCCTCTCACAGGATTTCTTTCCCAGTGACCTTGAATTTAGCGCCATTCATCTTCCCTTCAACCCTGATCGTCTAAAACCTTAAAAAAAACAAAAAAAAAAACTCCCACAGCAAGATGCTTCCAGCACCACGTTTTCACCATGGAATGGTCTGCTTAGGGTGATGTGCAGTGTAGAGACGCATTTTACACCCTGGACTGGTCCAATGTCCATCTCTACAAGTGGAAATCTGAAATGAATAGCAATTCATTTCAGTTTAGGAAATACTATCCATTTATTCATGATGAAAGAATGAAAATAAATTCCTGAGGTTAAGCAACATGAATGCATTCTGTAAAGTAAAACAATTAATTTCTGTTGAAAGCCCAAACTCTGTTTATGTCCTACCTCCCAATCTCACATAAATGAAGACACATAATATGCATGCATAACAATGTCAAGTCTGCACAGGTTGCTACCTTGTAGGACAGTTTACTATTTACAGAAAGGTCTGCTCAGTCTACCTCTGAACCCTGTTAGAGGTAATAAATAGCCTCATTATTCCACCAGGCGGGCTTTCACCATCCATCCGAATGTGTCGCCTGCATTGTTTCTATAAAAAAAAAAACGCCTATCACATTGCTGTGAAAAGACTTCCTTGTCTCTGCTTCACAGTTCACTCCTGTGAAAACGACTCAACATATATTTATTTTTCCTGTCTTATATAAACTGCCATTTGTCCATTTAGACAGATGATCTTTTCTGCCTGCAGAGGCAAATATTAAATTCAAAAGGATATAGAAATTGTTATTCAATTCTCCTGCTACCTGTGAGAGACAAGTCATTAGTTTTTTGTTTATATATACATATATATATAAACTGTATTCAATGCGATCTAATAAGGCAGGTATTAGGTGTTCACTTACTAACCTCTTCCTACTTGTTTGAATCTTAAGGCTGTCAATATCTTCACTGTTTTTGTTTCTTTCTGTGCTTGGCATTGTCTTAAACAAGATATGATGCAGTATGTTGTTTCCGAGTTGTTTTCATGCTTTTTGCATTTGTTTTCAATCTCTTAGGGTTAGGCCTTGGACCTTATGTATTACTTCATTCTTTTTTCCATTGTTTTTCTTCATGTACTGCAGATGTTTTGGTTTTCTTTCTAACTCTAATCCACACCTGAGTCACCTTTCTATGCTAAATCAGACTTGCATTTTCCCTCAAAACGTCCTAAAGAAAAAAATCGTCCCACCCTTCTTCAGTCTCCAGTGAAGCCTTAACCTCACGAAGCACCCCACACACTTTCCACCAAAGAGCTCCTCCAGACTAGCGGTAGCAGCAAAATATAAACACCTGGCGGAACTGTGAGTTACCTGAGCTTCTCCTACGAACCACTTCTCAGTCCAACACTCTTAAGAATTATTATAAATGTGATAATGACAAGCATTGTAAACGTGCTGACGGCATAATGTCGGAAAGAATCGGAACTTCCTAAAGAGACTGAAGCCACTTTCAAGGCATCTGATAGGTATTTTTGTGTACCTAAAATACAAAGAAAGGACCACAGACAACGTTGAGTTTTCAACCAAGCTTTTGCAAAAGGAGAAGACACAGCGAACTTCTCCTCTGAGCAGCTCACCATGTGTTCTGAAGCTCTGCAGTAGAACTTGCCTTTTATTAACACAAAACAAAAGAAAGGGGGCTGGTGCTGATCAGATCAGCAGTCACTCAGGAACTAACACATAACAAAAGGTAGATTTACGACGAAGGAATTGCTACGTAGGGGGGCACAGAGTATAAACAAACACAGGTTTACGACTAGGGAAAACTCATCAGAAGACCATCTTCAAAGAACTAATTTTAAGGGTTAAAGAAAGGTTAGCTCTGTCTCACACACATGTTCACTTTAACCAATAGATGACCCTAGTAACACTACTAATGTAACAATGATAATAAAATTATTCTAACAGCATCAAATTACAAAGTCAAATTTATTTTATGTAAAATCTTGCAAGTATAACAAACAATTATCTAGCATTAAGACAAAACTACTTAACTCTACACACCCTCCGGGGTTCTTTGTCCACTGTCTCCACAAAACCATTTTATGCTTAGCTCACAATTATTATAATTCTCAACAATTGCCTATTTTGATCCGTCTCCGGCAATCCCTGAGTGTATTCACAGAACCCATTGTTCTACTAAGGGTTATTTATTTTTGGAAATTATGCACAAAAACTCTACGTTAGGCAAATTATGAGTGGCTTAAAGCTTCATAGAACATAACGGAGCTTGCATAACATGACATGTAATAACCCATAATAATATGGACGGTTAATCATATATATTCTGTTCCCTTTACTTTTATATCTTACTCTATCGTTTATGCTTAATTCAAAACCACAAGTACGATATTTCCCTCTAAAATGAGGGAGAAAAAAAACCCATTGAAACAGCCAGGACATCAATTTACTTCAAATTTAGAAATGTTTAATTTATCCCAGAGGGACACCAAATGTTTCAGAAGCCCACACCCCTGGTATGAAGTAGCAAATGAAATTTGTCCCTTACTTCCTGGGACTTTGCCACTGTTTGTTTTATGCTTACTACTACCTTTATTCATATCATGAAAGGTGCATCTGGACATATAGATTTTGTGGCCGATTTCCATAGTAAAGTCCAAAGAGAAAATTGTTTACAATGAACATGTTAATAGAATGATTAATAGACAGATAAAACTGCTAAACTGTATCTGTTGTAATATGGTGAGTTTTAGATGTAAGCTGTAAAACCAAAGCTGAGCACGGTCCTTTCATTGCCTTTTTCTTCTGGACGTCTAGTACCTGACTTTTATTAGGCCTTTCTTAGTAACTAACGCATGCACTCCTTGGGTGCTCACCACACACACACACACACCCTCTCTTCCTCCTTCCTTTCTAGCCTACAGATTCCTCACCCCCATCCCAAACATAATTACAATCCAGGAAAATTTCTTCATGAGTCAGTACAATTCAGGCAATTTGCAAACACTGTATTTAATTCCTTTCCACGACACAGGGCACAATTTTAAGAATGTTTAGTGACTACGCTTCACACAAATGCTGCCATAATATTAAGCTGCAGATGAAAGGGGCTATACTGAGCTATCATTACATGGGTCCTCCCCTCTTTTCTTAAAAACATTAGGAGAAAAAAGGTAAAATTTGTTAAAAGGGGGAGACAATGTGCATTCGATATGTGTTTGCTGCATTAGATAAATGATGTCTGTTTGAGGTTACTGACTAATGGGGGTGTGTGGGTGCTACATATTGTTCCCTATGTAGCCTTCTGTGTTATCTCTGAATAACACATTTGTATCTTTCAAACAAGACGTCCCTTTACAAATCTGTTTTTGTTGCTCTCACTCTCTAAGAAACGTTGTCCTTTACTAATAATTCGACATTCACACTCTTTACATACAGACACTTCATAAAGGATACATTTGCCACCCTGGGAAAGTATGCTTAGACATTTGAACTTTATTCACTTTTTTTATATTGGAAGCAACAGACTTTAATGTATTTTATTGAGATTCCATGTGACAAACACAAATTTACTGAATATGAATATTTGATGATTCAAATTTAATTTGCAAGCCACTATGCTCTATTTTTTTCCCCCCTGTATCATAATTCAATTTTAAATTTTAAAATTAGGAGATTTGTTCCACTTTAGCACCTGGCATTTCAGGTGTGAGGTTACACATTTGCATTAATTGCTCATTATAGGTTAGTTAATGTCCCAGTGCAAGCCACAGTGTGGAAGGGGAACTAGCTTTTATTGGCAGTGTCCCAAGCTGTCTTAGAACACAGGAATATACTATCTAACACCATCTCCCACATGACAAAGAGAGACTTAAACTACAATCCCCTGTAATCTATTATTCAAAGCGTGTGCAAGTGTTTTCAGTTTAAGCTCTTCCAATACTCCATTCATATTCATTCAATTATTCATGAGTGATTCCTTCTCGGTGCGTCTGACACACTGATGTTGGTTACAGGGACGGTTCTGGTATAAATAGTGCGCTGGTCAAGCCACAAATATCCTCTTCTCCAGCCCTCCTGTGCAACATAGTAATGTCAAACTATTTTAAAGTATGAAAAAAAAATCTGTCCAGTTTTGATCTAGTCGTGAAGTATAGTTTTAAGGTTTTATGGCCTCTCTGTGTAAGGTGGTAGAAAAACAACCCTTTATCAGGCTTCACAAAGAAAATAAAATTTTAAAGAATCTAAATCTGTGGTTTTGGAGGAGACTAGATGTCCTAGATTTCGATTTTGAGCTGTTTACATGTAGTAAACAGCCCAAAACCACTTTTGTCATTTGCAAACCAGAAGTTTAGTAACGTTAACCACATGCAAACTGTGCTCAAAACAAAAGCAGAAGATGGTTGCTAATCCGTTTCACCGCCTCTTAGAAACCTGGCACCCTGAGTCATGTGACTCTTATTTAAGACCACTACCTGTTGACTCTCCTGGGATTCAGTTATCCATCCCACCTTTGGGACAACCAATCACTCTTCTTTTCCTTTAGGAGGGTGTGTTGTCCTCCACTATATGCAGATGCACCCTGATATTCACTGAATCTGCACAGAATTTCTGCATGAGGTGAATATAGATGTGATTTGTAACAATTCTCTTTGTAATTTTGATGTATGATGATGCGTGCAACACATGGTCTTTTCCACAAGACCCAGATACTCCTCTGCCCTGTAGGTCTGTTTCTCCACCTGTCTTCATGTGCCGGCAGCAGAGTCTTGTCTGCTGCACATGAGGCACTTTAAAAGGGAGAAGGGATTTCATCTTCCAGGAGACGTAAAAACTTTATGAGCGGAATCTGCTCATAAAGGAATGTTGAATGAGCACAGATGGCATGATTGAAAATTTCATTGAGGAGTGATGGAATAGATCTACATGTAACAGTGGCAGAAAAGCCATTACACTCGGGCGCCAGGCACCCTGCCTCTGCTTTAAAATCTCCTTCTATTTTGTTTCATGTAATAATTTATTTCAAAGTTTGTCCTGTTTTTCCTTCATTTAAAACGCCAAGACACCTTTTCAGCACTCATGGCATATATACGTATATATATATATATATATATATATATTTTTTTTCCTTCTCTTCATGCCTGGCCAGACGTCAAACAGGAGCATAAACTTCAAGTTTAGCCTTATAGGGCTAAGTGTTGATTTCTCCATCTTGTATAAAGACCGAGGCTATAATAGTTGTGAAAAGCATATTTTCTTACACTGATTTAAACATACACCTGACATCCAAGTGTAACTTTTTTCTAGGTATTTACAACCCTTTGAAAAAGTTGTCATTGACTTTATCTCATTATTAACTTATGAGTTCAGACTTGGCGACTGCATGCACGTCGATGAGTCATTTAAAGCCATTAAAGAGCAGTTTTCTCATCTTTCTAAAGGATGACATTTTCAGTTTTTCTAATTAGTTACGCCATTATGATTTCTCTCTGCTAAAATCTTTCTGTTGTCTGGTTCAGTATTTGAAGAAAACTGTTGCAGCTTTTTAAAAACCCAGAGAATTTGAATCATGCGCTGCGCTTATGTCATGAAGTGCGGGTGGTGAGAGTGGTGAGGCAGATGCAGCGGACCCAGGTATGATGAATTATGATGTTTAATATGAAAATAACTTAGTCCAAACAACGAGCAGGAGTACACACACTGAACACGAAGAGACTAAACATTGACGAGGACCCGACGAGGAACAAGGAACACAGGTGGAGTTAAATACACGGGAGGGTAATCACAGAACGAGACACACCTGGGAACAATCAAGGGGAGGACAGGACAACGAAGAGACTCAAGGACACAAAAAACTCTAAATGAACACAGAAAACACAGATCCTGACAGTACCCCCCCCTCAAGGGCGGCTACCAGACGCCCAAAAAAAAAAACCACAACAAGGGTGGGCGGAGGGGCGCCGGATGGGGGGCCAGAGTCCAGAAAAACAAAAAAAAAACAACCCACCATTGTGGGCGGAAACACAGGAAGGGCCAAGAGTCCAAAAACAAACAAAAAACTACCCACAGCGTGGGCGGAGGCAAAGGAGGCGGGAACCACGGAGGTGGTCTGGCGGTCGTCCGCGGCGGCGGGAACCACGGAGGCGGTCCGGCGGCCGTCCGCGGCGCTGGAGGCGGGAACCACAGAGGCGGTCCGGCGGCCGTCCGCGGCGCTGGAGGCGGGAACCACAGAGGCGGTCCGGCGGCCGTCCGCGGCGCTGGAGGCGGGAACCACAGAGGCGGTCCGGCGGCCGTCCGCGGCGCTGGAGGCGGGAACCACGGAGGCGGTCCGGCGGCCGTCCGCGGCGCTGGAGGCGGGAACCCCGGAGGCGGGACCCCAGGAGGCGGTCCAGCGGCCGTCCGCGGCCCTGGAGGTGGCGATGATGAGCCCCGGGGGCCGCCCACAGACGGCGACGACAAGCCCCCCGATGCAGGGTCTCTGGTGGAACGCTGGGAGTCTCGGTCGGAACGCAGAGGGTCAGGGTCTCGGGTGGAACGCAGAGGGTCAGGGTCTCAGGTGGAACGCAGAGGGTCAGAGTCGGAACGCAGAGGGTCAGGGTCTCGGGTGGAACGCAGGGGGTCTCGGTCTCGGGTGGAACGCTGGAGGTCAGGGTCTCAGGAGGAACGCTGGAGGTCAGGGTCTCAGGAGGAACGCTGGAGGTCAGGGTCTCAGGAGGAACGCTGGAGGTCAGGGTCTCAGGAGGAACGCAGAGGGTCTCGGGAGTCGGGGTCTCGGAGGGAACGCAGAGGGTCTCGGGAGTCGGGGTCTCGGAAGGAACGTAGAGGGTCTCGGGAGTCGGGGTCTCGGAAGGAACGTAGAGGGTCTCGGGAGTCGGGGTCTCGGAAGGAACGTAGAGGGTCTGGGTCTCGGTAGGAACACAGGGAGTCTCTGGAGGAACACAGGGAGTCTGAGTCGGAGCGCTGGGGGTCTGGGTCTCGGAAGGAACACTGAGAGTCTCGGAAGGAACACTGGGAGTCTCGGAAGGAACGCCGGCTGGAACGCCGGCTGACTCGGCCTCGGGTGCGCCGGCTGGAACGCCGGCTGACTCGGCCTCGGGTGCGCCGGCTGGAACGCCGGCTGACTCGGCCTCGGGTGCGCCGGAGCGAAGCCTTGGAACCGGCCGCGGAGGCGAGCCGCAGCGAAGCCTTGGAACCGGCCGCGGAGGCGAGCCGCAGCGAAGCCTTGGAACCGGCCGCGGGGGCGAGCCGCAGCGAAGCCTTGGAACCGGCCGCGGGGGCGAGCCGCAGCGAAGCCTTGGAACCGGCCGCGGGGGCGAGCCGCAGCGAAGCCTTGGAACCGGCCGCGGGGGCGAGCCGCAGCGAAGCCTTGGAACCGGCCGCGGGGGTGACAGCTCCGGAAGGCGACGAGGGGCCGGGTCCACCGGCGGCTCACGTCGCTGTCTCCGGGCTGACCGTGGAGGTGGCGGCTCCGGAAAGCGACGAGGGGCCGGGTCTGCCGGCGGCTCACGTCGCTGTCTCCGGGCAGACAGCGGAGGAGGTGTTTCCGGAAAGCGACGAGGGGCCGGCTCCACCGGCGGCTCACGTCGCTGTCTCCGGGCAGGCAGCGGAGGTGGTGTTTCCGGAAAGCGACGAGGGGCCGGCTCCACCGGCGGCTCACGTCGCTGACTACCCGGACGGAGGAACCGACGCGGGCCGAATCCGGGGGGCGCCAACACCAGTCTTGTCCCTCGGAAAAGCTCCCGCTGCAGCTCGGCGAGAGCGTCAGCCAGCGCCCTGTCCTCCCTGCCGGATCTCCGCCTCCGCACTCCAGCTGGGTCCATAATAGCAGCCTCACCTTTCGGTCTGGTCGGGTCCTTCTGTCATGAAGTGCGGGTGGTGAGAGTGGTGAGGCAGATGCAGCGGACCCAGGTATGATGAATTATGATGTTTAATATGAAAATAACTTAGTCCAAACAACGAGCAGGAGTACACACACTGAACACGAAGAGACTAAACATTGACGAGGACCCGACGAGGAACAAGGAACACAGGTGGAGTTAAATACACGGGAGGGTAATCACAGAACGAGACACACCTGGGAACAATCAAGGGGAGGACAGGACAACGAAGAGACTCAAGGACACAAAAAACTCTAAATGAACACAGAAAACACAGATCCTGACAGCTTATAATTAGCAGTGAAGGTTTAGTAACCTCATTAAGAGCAAAAAAAGGCTGAAGACGTGTGGCCTTGTTGGACACTCTCCCTCTTGGACCCTGCATTACTTTGACCCAGGAATGAGACGGGGCCCCAGCAGGGCCGCCACTCGGCTCAGGCCAACTCATAATGGTGCTTTGCTTTTATAATCAAAGACTTCATGGCATTTCGGTGTCCTACTCCATGCTCATTATGCTTTGCCCCCGTGTCAACTCCCACTTCCTGCATTGCCAGTGTCTTTTTTTTTTTTTCCTTAATATGCTTTCGCTGTGTAGCTAGGTTTACTTCTCTCCAACTGTTTTAATGCATTTCATACTTTTCCCGAATGCTTTACTCCATAAGATCAGCTGAAGAAATGTAAGATATTTAATGCATTCCTCTTTATGACTCAATGGCAGCGGTTTGGGGGATTTGAGGAGGTCGTTTCTTTGACTGAATCTTGTTCCATCATTCACACAATCTCATGGGACATCCAGAAGTCGATTTATTTGAAGTACAAAACAATTCACATATAATCTTGTTTTGTCACAAAGGGGAATAATAACAGAGTTGGTCCGATAATTTTTAAAGAAACTTTTTTTCTCTAAGGTTTTGTATGTTATATCCTGTAATGTTCATTTAATATAAATCCAGTTGGGCCCAATGCCTGAAGCTGCAGTTGACTTTTTTCATATTTTTTAACCAGCTTTAGTCATATGCATTGCAGCTGTTAAAGTGTATGCTATCTTGTATGTCGATGCATGTATCTTATGCATGGGCAGCTCTTTATACAGAACCAAAGATAATTTATGCAGAAAATAGCAACAAGGACAAGTCCACCACCAATAATACTTTTACGTTAAATGTGCTGAAAACAGAACCAGCAGTTCCAGCAAGAAAAAAAGGCAGATTCTAGGCTACGTCTTGTGTAGACGTAGCCTATCTGGTGGCTATGGCAGTGATTTTAAAACTGCATTTCCTCTCCACTTGATGTTGCTCAGAGAAGATCACATATTACCTTATATTTTCAGCAAATATTTTACACAGAAAGATTAATGGTGTTGCACTTGCTCCTATAGCTCCATTTTTTGTGTAACCAATATGCTTTCTATGTATTTCTGAAAACAAATATAATTTTTATCTTTAAGACGAAAAGAAATATGTTATTTTAGTGCCTTATTAATGAAATCTAGCAGGCAAACAATGTTGTGCTTTGTGCTAACGTTGGTTAGCTATACTGGTATGAGTTTGACAGAATTATAGGATTAAAAAATACATTATACACTGTCAGCAGAGTTCAGTTAAATTACTCTTTTGTGTGCTAGCAATGATAGTATTAACATTTCTGTTTCTATGCGTTCCTGACTGCATAAATTTCACTTCCTCCCTGTTTTTGGGTCGATGACATGCGAGAGTGCAAGCAGAAAGAAACGAGGGAAATTTTGATAAGATTACAAGACAAATTATGAAGAACTTTCATACAACCAAACTTTTTCTGTGAGGAGTACAGCACAGTTGAAGAAGAAAACAATGAAGATCAGAGCAAGAGTTTGAGTTGCAGGGGGACACGGCCTTGCTTCTTTGAGTCAAAGTTTGAATCTCATGCCCTCTATTGGAGATTAGTCTTTCATCTCAAGAATTTGGAAGACATGATGCCATAGAAAAATGTCACTCCCACATCACATTTCTACATAAATTAAATGCTGAAATGTACAAAATTTGACATCCGAATGCAAGGTGGCTGGAACTGAAAGAGGAACATAAGGAACCTCACACTGGCCACTAATTATCCGACCACTTTGTGGCACTCAAAGGCCATTAAAATTAGCAGTTCAGATGAGCCAAATATGAAAAAAAAAGAAATCTAAATCAGGACAGTGACTTCACCTGGTCTGTCAAAACAGGAGGGCAACAACGGAGCTATGAAAGATCTCAGGAATGTCCTTTTGTTTCCTCATTTTTAGACTCTATAACATGTTAACAAGCCATGATAAAAACTAATGATCTTCACAACTTAAATTACAATGCTATAATCTTTAGATTTCCATTTGATAGCTTTGTGTGTTTGCCATTCATTGGAATTTTCTTCTTAGATCGCTTCTGTATAATCGTTCCCAACTCCTCCTCCTGTTGGCTAGAAATTAACCAGTGAAATTGAGCTCAATGGGAGAAAAACGGAGCACTGAAGGGAGATGATAATCTAGCGAAATTGTGTAGGAAGGCAACGACCAGGTAGAAAAGTTGTATAAAATGGACATAATCCCTCTGGGAGTTGTAAGGAAGTGAGTTCTTTTTGATTATGTGCGTATTTGTTTTGGGGCTTTCTGAAAAGACTGAACTAAAGAAATGAAATTTGTTTCCCTGCTTAACATTTTCAGTAGTATATTATGTTGTTGGAACTTGAAAATAATATTTCAAATGGCCATGTTCCTGGCTCCAAGTGAGCTATTAGGATAAAATGTACCCTTTTTATTCTACTTCAGTGATCTTTCTGAACCACTTCCTTGTGCTTTTTCTTTTTTTTTTGTGCTGCCAACATGTGCATTTTGAAATGCATTAATGTATAGCCCTGACATTTTACAGTAGTCTTAAAGGTAAAGTGAACACAAATGAAAGGTCACTTTGACTAAGTTTAATTTACAAGATTCAAATAAAAAGACAAAAAGAGAACCTTGATCATTGGACGTCTGCCTTGTGTTTTTTTGGATCAGAAGTCTATTTCTATATCTGATTCTGCCATTTTCTTGGCTTTCAGTTAGCTTTCTTTGCAAAACATATGATCCATATGCATATTTAGAGATTTCCATATGTTGCCCTTCAGCCTATAAAGTTGTTTCAAACGTTTGGCAAAGCCAGAAAGTTCTTCCTTTAGGAAGCATTAATGTCTGTGTAATTTTATGATAATCCATCCAAATATATCATGTCATGGTTAAACCATCTAATCAATGGTTTGCTAATTGGACCGTGCATTGTGTTTAATATTTTAGCTGCTTTAGATAACAGTTTTGATCACATCACATTCTCAGTGTGTTTTTTTCTGACAATTATTCTCATAGGTTTAGTTTTGGGAGGATTTCCTACAGGTCCGTCTCAGCTCACGAACCTCATTTTTGATGGATCATAACCCGTGTAGTACTGCATCTATAGAAGCGTCTTGACAAATATGTTTAATTTATTGCTGCCTTCTAAAATGATTGTGTTTTTGGGCTCAAACCTTGAAGCGTTGTATCCATGTAAATGCTGCACGCTCAAACGGATCTTTATTCCGGCACGTCGCAGCTCTGCCTGCTAGCCGAGGCTCCTCAGCTCATTTTGTTTTTACCTGAGAGCGCCTCTAAATATTAATGTGGTCCTCTCTCTGAATTACCGCCTTGAAGGCCTGGCAGGTCTGCCAGCATTTGTCTACCTGCCTCCGCCTCCTTTCCTCCTCCCTGCCACCTCTCACTTCGCCACTCCGGGCTCAGTCTTTCCATCCTGAAGGTTAATTTCTGATTATATCAGATGTGATGGTTTGTTGGATCTCATTCTTCTCTCTCATGATTTCACAAGTCTAATCCCGCCTCTTGAGCAAAATCCCCCTCTTTTATTTTGCCCAGCGCAAGGCGTCTGGGAACGTTTAGCTTCACAAAGGCGTGGGGTTAAAAGCAGAGCTGAAATGTAACATTGACATCTATCTGAGCTATCTGCCATCAGATAAATGGCTCTTTCGCGACAGCCTGAAATCAGCATGACTTTGGAGTTTTAAATTTCTCCACGACTCTCCCCTTCTTATCGCTGGAATGGATCTAGTCTGAGTGGGATAAACAAGCCTGCTGACGCAGCCGAGGCAGGGACCCGAACAGCAGGATTTCTGTTTGCTGTTTTTGAACATTTAAAATGTGCCAGCATGATCAAATTCAGCCTACTTAGACACGCTCTGCCCTTGAAATGCTCTTGAAAGAATACTAATGGAGAGATGTGCCACTGAAGCGGCATAGGAAATCAAAGCCGTACACGCTGATTAAACAGACAAACTGAGACAAAAAAACAAAACAAAAAAAAAACACAATAAGAAAAGGAAACAAGACACTGTGCAACTACTTCCTGTGGCTGTACATTCGCGGCGTGACGAGACACCATTCATTCAGCCATGTATTTGCTAAGCAGATGATCCAAACTCTGCGTGCAACGCGATTACCCATCACCACAGTCAGCAACAGTCAAATGTGAGTCATAGTACACATTTTGACAATCTTCAGTCTGCAGTTATGTCTGCCTGAATCATTTCTGAAGCAAGCATAATGTTAAATGTACGACACATAATTGCAGGAACCTACATATGAAATTGTAAAGTGAATTCAAACAGTATTTTCACTGTTGCACCCATTGTGGCTCCTATTCTATGTTGAGTTTCACAACGTTCTCTTGAATTGTGTCCCCCTAGGAACAGACAAGTGTTTTACTTGAACAAGATTTAATACTGAAATGAATAAGGAAAATGAATAGTACAGAAATACATGAACAACACAAAATACATATGTATACAAGTTAGCGTGCGAGGACCACCAAGACATCAGTAGAGTACACGTAAATGCAGGACAAAGCTAAAGTAGTAAACATGCAAACAGATGAGCTATGGTAGGAATAAAAATATCAAGCAAAGAATATGTCACAAATATGTCTAAAGGGTTATCAATATGCATTCCAATATCTAAAATGTAATGTTTATGTATATATAATGTTTATACAATTTAAACGTATCTATGTTGCTTCTCAAAGAAGAAAGAAAAACAAAATACAAATGACTTGAGACAAAGAAATTATCATTTCAGCACTGAAAGAGCACCACCATTGAAATGTCTCATGGATGACAGTATTTCCTACCATATCACTATTGGCTCAGACTGCCATTCTACACTACAACATGAGAAAAATATCAGTGGTCACCTACATCCCTTAGAGCCTGAAAATCTTCAAAACTTACTGTTCCAATACAGTATTCGTTGAACTTTGAACTATTGTCCCATGTACAAACTCCAGGTTGCACTCTTGATTGTTTTTATTTATTTTTTCAAATTTAAAAAAAAGTCCATTAGAGGATATTAGTGACAAATCATATGATAACAAAGGAACATATCACATAAGTTATAAATACAGTAATAAAAAAGCTTAAAGCAGGCTTAGGTTCTGAAACAACATGGCATGAAGCACAGCATCTGGAAATATAGAGAGCATGTCATAGGGACTAAAATTTACCACTTTGTGTAACATTCAAAATGTTATGTGTGGTGAAGAATACTGCACATCACCCTAATAAGTCACTCGGAAGATGGATGGAGCTGAATACAGAGCATTTCTGGAAGAACTGTTAGAGACTGCAAAAGACTTGAGCATGAAGTGGAGGTTGACCGAACAGCAGGGCAAGAACCCCAAACATAAGCCAGAACTACAAGTCAGAATTACAAGGGAATGACTGAGATCAAACATGTTAATCCAATCTCACTGAGTTTTTGCTATTTTGTAAAATAAAAATGCCAAAACATTTACTCTGTGAACTTGCATTGCTGGTCGCCAAAGACGTGTAGCTTTGACTGCGGCAAACTTGGGGGGAGTCAGAAAAATACAAATACACAGTACACTTTTCAATGCATTACTAAAAGATTTTTTTTTTTTTAAATCATGTTCAAAAATGATGCACTTCCTTGATTGGTCTATGTAATCTGAATCAAAAGCATTGAGGCCTGACCTTGTAATATGAGATGTGAACAAGTTTGAGGGCTATTGATCCTTTTAATGCACTGCAAGGTAATCACTTTAGTGACATAATTTGATGGAAATAGTTTATTTATGTATGTTACTAACTAAAATAGAGAAGGCATAAGGCATATCTATAATACATAATGTCTATCTGTTCCGTTTTGATGCTCGGGTGGTTGCCACTACTTGTTTGATCTGAGCTGGAAAACTGTTTAAGAGAAAATGGCATTTGTTTTAATTGCAGCTACATCTCCATGCATCATTGTGACCTGACAATTAGCTTTACATCTTCCATGTTCCACCAGCCCTTGCCTGTCCTCATCCATTAAAATTATACATCCGCTCATTAATAATAGTCATGATGGAAATAAGCAACAGGGCGGGCAAAGAGGACCTCAAAACAGCCTTTGAAGAGAGCTTTAAATCAAGCTCAGTTGCACTCGTTGAGATAAACAAACATTTAATTAAAAATCTTCGAGCTACATTAGAGGCAACATGAGCAAACGTGTCGCCTCTCTCTCACGGCGCACTGCGAGCTCAAGCGCTGCCGGAGAGGCAGCAAGAGACAAAAGCGACCGGTACTCATTCATTTGAAATGAGTGCTGGGATATATCTGGTGCTACGGAGAAGGAAGTGACAGCTGGTGTAGAGATTGCAGCAACTCGGCTGACGGGGATAAAAAAGACGACATGTGGGGCAGTCACAGGCGCGCTGCCGCGGTCTCGCGATGGATCCATTTGTAAACATGTAAAAGTGTTCACTTTCACGTCATTAGATTCACTGTTTCTGATAGCTGCAGACATGGTCATGGTTTGTCACATTTAATACAAAATGAGTAAGGAAGTTGTGGAAAAAAGTTTAACTCAAGAAAATCGAGGGCCAGCCAACGCTGTGTATGATTTTGGGGTTCGCTTGTAACCTAAACTGAGTAAGAAGCACTTTGAGCGTCTCCTTTATCACATCAACTAGAGTCAGGTTTGGTGATCTGAGCAGGTTGCCTCTTGCAAACCCTTTTTTCTAGGTTCTCTATGCATATTCCACTGAGAGGAGACCCCCAGGTATATCCAGAACCCCCCTGCACCTGTTACCGCAAGACCCAAACCCAAGCATAAGATAAATTATGGATGGATGAATGGATTTCATTTTGTTTAGAAAAGGAATTCATACATTTATACATAGTTATTGAGGTAGGGAACTTCAAAACAGAAAAGGAAACTGTCAGAAATATTTTTACATACATATTGTTATAGAGGATTGACACCACGATTCCATGGTGATAGTGATCCGTCCACGACCCTCTAGCCTTGAACAAATGTTGTTATTTTCATATCCAAAAGCCTGACATGCTGTGTAAAGAAAAACGTCAAACCTCATGGGTCGTAAACGAACCACTTCCCTTTGTGTGAGCATATAGATTGAAAGCTGAAAAGCCGTTTTTAAACTCAGACAAAACCGGAGGAAGCTTTGGGCCGTGTTACTAAAGAGAAAAGTCTCTAGAAAGAATAGAGGAACAGAGAGAAACCACACGTCTTTTCAAAACTCCGGGTTTTTCAGGGCACAATAATTGTGTTAGGAGGCAAAAACACACTTACTACACCAACAGCGGGGATCAGGAGTGGAGATTAAAATCAGTGTGTGAATCCTAAAAAGTATTTGAAACATACACTAACTGGCCAAAAAAAAAGTCGCCACCTAGATTTAACTAAGCAAATAGGTACAAGCCTCCTATTGGATAAGTACTGCATAGGCGATTATCTTTCAGCTGGCAACAAGTTATTTAACCCCAGCTGATGCAATGAGTAACTCCTCATTTCTTAAACAACCATGGCAAAAGACACATCCTGTGGTCGTGGAAAAGACGTTAGTCTGTTTAAGAAGGGTCAAATCATTGGCGTGCATCAAGCAGAGAAAACATCTAAGGAGATTGCAGAAACTACTAGAATTGGGTTAAGAACTGTCTAACGCATCATTAAAAACTGGAAGGATGGTGGGGAACCGTCATCTTCCAGGAAGAAATGTGGTCGGAAAAAAATCCTGAATCCTGATCGTGATCGGCGATTACTTAAATGTTTGGTCAAATCTAATTGAAGAAAAACAACAGCAGAACTCAGGAGTATGTTTAATTGTGAACGCAAAAGCATTTCCACACGCACAATGCGAAGGGAACTCAAGGGGTTGGGATTGAACAGCTGTGTAGCCGTAAGAAAACCTCTAATCAGTAAGGCTAACCAGAAAAAAAGGCTTCAGTTTGCTAGGGAGCATAAAGATTGGACTCTGGAGGAATGGAAGAGGGTCATGTGGTCTGATGAGTCCAGATTTACCCTGTTCCAGAGTGATGGGCGCATCAGGGTAAGAAGAGAGGCAGGTGAAGTGATGCACCCATCATGCCTAGTGCCTACTGTACAAGCCTGTGGGGGCAGTGCTATGATCTGGGGTTGCTGCAGTTGGTCAGGTCTAGGTTCAGCAACATTGTGTGCCCAAAGAATGAGGTCAGCTGACTACCTGAATATACTGAATGACCAGGTTAGTCCATCAATGGATTTTGTCTTCCCAAATGGAACGGGCATATTCCAAGATGACAATGCCAGGATTCATCGGGCTCACATTGTGAAAGAGTGGTTCAGGGAGCATGAGACATCTTTTTCACACATGGATTGGCCACCACAGAGTCCAGACCTTAACCCCATTGAGAATCTTTGGGATGTGCTGGAAAAGGCTTTGTGCAGTGGTCAGACTCTCCCATCATCAATACAAGATCTTGGTGAAAGATTAATGCAACACTGGATGGAAATAAATCTTGTGACACTGCAGAAGCTTATTGAAACAATGCCACAGCGAATGCGGGCTGTAATCAAAGCTAAAGGCGGTCCAACAAAATATTAGAGAGTGTGACCATTTTTTGGTGGCAACTTTTTTTTTGGCCAGGCAGTGTAATACATCAAGACAAAGTTTTAAAAAACACATCTCGGAACCTTTGACACTGCTGGGAATCAGAATTTGTGATCTTATTTTGACTATGGGAATTAATAAAAATGAACTAATATGGCAGCCATTTTATTAAATAATGTAGACAACAATCCAGATTAAAAAAAACAAAACACACAACGGATTATTTCTTTCCATTTAAAACTATTTTAGCGTGCCTTGAACTGCCCCTTATTCAGAAAGGGAAAAAAATAAATAAAAAGCTCAGGGCACAAAATACACGTATTTTGTGGTGGATTAACATTTAATTATACCTTGCATGAGAGCTCTACCATAATAACTTTCTCTCTTCCATCTCACTCTATCACTTAATAGCTCCATTGGGCTGCCACAAAAGCAGCAGCGCTTTCAACTGCTGAGTGCTTTTGTGGTCCTTTTTACCATAGCTTTGTACGTTTGCAGGCTCCAATTAAATACGACCCATGACACTGAAATAATTTTAAAAGAATGCCCAAACTTGGTTGAGCTGCGTCCCGTTTCTCCCGGGGTTTTAGTGCTGTCATTTCTCTGTTAGGAGTCAAAGAGAATAATTATCTTCCTCTTTTCACACTGTCAGCCTAAACACCATTCATCAGATCTACAGGGCTGCATCCCTACCTCTGTAGAACTCGTGTCAAACCTCCACCGTCTGTGTCAGTGTGAGGCGGCACTTATTAAAGCCACTAGATTTAATTTAGGAGGAGGGGGAGGAATGCTGGAGGTCTAAAATATGCAGCTCAGCGAGCTATCCGTAAACCAGAAAGATTCGGAGGCAACAATATGTATTAATAATATATTGCAAAAAAAAAAAAAAGTCTGCCTTCAAAGATGAGGCAAGAGATTCCTGGAAGCAATAACGAGGGCGCTGCTGGCAGGGCAGCACGAACATTCAGAAGATCGTCTCACCAAAAGCTGGAGTCGGCCTGGGGGACGGCACCCTGTGTTCACAGCTAAACTTATTGTGCTGAGAGTATTCAGACTTGAAGTACTTTTGAATATTGTGAAATCAGCCGGTTGTGCATGTCTTCTATCTGTTGGAAGGAGGATAATGTGCACGAGTGCAACTAAAGGAGAGAATGTGTGCAGGCCTGTCATCCCTTTTGTGCTTCTTGAAATGCACAACAGGACTGGGACCATAGCAGGCCCTATTAGAGGCCACATATTATTTTATCTACAGTCTTAGGATTTGCCGTTCGAGGCGAAAAGGAAGAAGGGACCCAGGATTTGCACTTTTTCCAGCTCTGTGCGTTTGCAAAAAGATCCTCATGAGCCCTCCTCTTCAAAGCCTTTCAGTGAAATGTGTTAACCAGTCTGTTTGTTTCTTTCTATTTCTAAAAATCAGTCCAAACCAAAGTCCAAACAGGTTCTCTGCCTGTCTGTCTAAATGAAGCGTATTCCTAGAAAAATTCTCTCAAAACTGAAATCGGGCCTGCAGGAGTTTGCAAATAGGTAGTGTGTATGCACACCATATTTATTTTTTTCTGAATGTACCTTGTACTCACAGCCTAGCAACAGTATATCATTTTAAACTTATTTTTTTCTACCGCATTTGCACAATCTGTGTGATGGAAATCATAATGGTGGCAGAAATCAATTAAAATTCTTTAATCACGTTAACTGCAGAGTCTATATGGAGTTAATCATATTTTAATCAAAAACCGAGAATCAACAAACGAAGCAACTTTTTCAATTCAAAAACCCTTTTTGCCACAGAGTTAATCAATAAATAGATATATGAACTCAACAACAAATATTTACTTTTAATCAGCTTTTTAATTTATTTAACCATCAAATTGGTGGAAAGGGCTATTATACCCATTCGACTTTCAAGTGTTTCTGATCAGTCATGGAGTTTCTTAAAAAACAAAATGCTTCTTTACAAATGTGGTCTCTGAAAGCTGACATCACAACTGGGGTCGTCTGTAGTTGCTGCAACATGTTTTGCATTTAGATGGTATGGCCCTAAATTACAAACAAGGCAATTTTATGTTGCAAAATTAAAATGCCTATAGTTCTAGACCAGTTCCCAACCTTATCCCTGCTGAGGGAGAAAAAGCACACCCAGATGTATATATAAATATATATATTTTTTTTTTTTCATATATTAAAAGCTGTATCAAGTTTTTATAACAAGAAATAGTCACAAATTACCCTTTCCTCGCATAGTGGCAGCCCCCTTGTGGATAAGAAAGCAGCAAAGGCAATGTGCTGTAAACTCTGTTGTAAATACCAATGTTGGCCACTGGAGACTGTGAGGTGGGAGGAATGTGTTATTCAAACACATCTGTCATTCTGTCTCAGTAACCTTAAACAGACGTGTCAAAATACCATGATGAATACACAAAATCTGCATTCTTATGTGAAGCTCAGTTCTTCCTTTTGTGTTCAGCATGTTTTGCAACAGTACATAAAAATGCAGTAAGAATAAAATAAAACATTTTTCCTACATACCTTTGATGGGCCTGCAAGTGATGATGTTGAAGATCCTGAGCATGGCGACAACATATACGCTAAATATACTCCCAGAACAATTGTAACTTGCTTCTTCTTTAACAAAGTTTACGATTTCCTTTGCATCATTAACGTCAGCTTACATTCTAAATTTATGTCACACAGAGTTGGTGAAAAGCAATTAAAAACCACATGAAATGCTCAATGCCAAGAGAATGTGCAAATCATGAGTTTCTGTCAACGTTTTAAATGATCTATAAATATCCAACATATGAAAGACAGTTTTTTTATATCACCACTTTGAATAAAAATACCTTAGAAATACTTCTTCATGCCAATTTTTTTTTTTTCCTGTGGATAAGAGTTGCAAGGAGAGCATAAAATTAGAGTTCAGCAAAATATGTGTGCTAGCTTTGATAAGGCCTTAGCAGGATGTGTTGATTCAATATCTTACTGACTAACCCAAGTGCTGTTGAGCTTTAGGTCAACAAGCTCAAAAGCTAGACTTTCTGCTACATAGGTAGCATCCCTGCTTCAGTCAAGTGGCCAACACCATCACACTGTTATCAGCAGGTTTTACTTGTCAGCATAGTGTTCCTTTGCCTTCAATGCTGCTAGTTTTACTGCAAATATAACAAGATGCACACTTTCCAAATTTTTCACCAACTGTATTTTTTTCCCCCAAATATCTATGAACTCAGGTTATCTTTGTTTGATAGCAGAATTTGTTTGATGTTCTGAAACATTTAAGTTTGAGAATAAAGCAAAATGAAGGGAAAGGCCTTGATAATAAACCAGGGCTTGATGGATTATAACGTCAAGCTCCTCGTGTTTTTAAAAGTGATCAAAGTTACAAATATGTTCACATCTTCATAGTTTTCTCAGAAAACTATAACCGCAAGACCAAAATGCAACACTATAACTATAACACAAACGGAAAAGAACAAACTGAACAGTAATATGGTTTGGCCAGATTTAAAGCAGAGTAAGGTTATAAAATATTATCTCAAGCTTAAATATCTCACAGAGCATTATTCATGATCTAAAAATGGAAAGAGTGGCGCAGCTGTGCAAACCAAGGCTCAAGACGTGCATATGTGATAGATAGACATACCGCAGAGAATAGAATCAAACCGTAGTTCCACGTTGACAATTTTCAGACTTTTTTTCAGTTGAAAGACGTCTCCTTTCTCTTCCACTTCACAATTATGCACTTTTGTTGGTACATCGATCACAGTTCTTGCAAAACCACTGAAAATAGTGGTTTTAAAGTGACAGACTTGTGAAAAAATGTTGAGGATACTGTAATATTTTACTCAAATATATCATTAAAACTTCATGTGAACTTTAAGCGAAATGTAAACTTCCCAAACACAGTTGCAAACAACCGTGCCCGTGTCGGGTGTGTGACTGTTAATCACAACAAATGCTTTTTCACTTTTGTCCCAGCCAAATGTCACATTTGGCTCAGAGAGTTCAGCACACACCCGCCTGTGTTTTTCTACCCGCATTCTTATCTTTCGATGATGAGAGGAGAGCCGGCGATTGCAAGTCTTTCGTATTCCCCAAGAGGAAGCTCTTCAGCAGACCCCCTCAATCAGGACGTGGCGGACATCCCCCGTCCCCGCCCCAGTAGGTGAGGGTCACTGCCACTGTCCTTGTGGCTGTATGGGAGCAGCCCCGTCGTCTCCTAACTCCCCCTTTATCGACAATCTCTGTGGAGTAAAAACAGCTTGGCAGGAAGATTAAGCAGGAGTAGGGGGGGTATGACAAACGAGGGAGGGGTTGGGTTACAGTAGTAAGGGATGGCGAGGAGGAGATGGAAGAGCACTGCTCCTTTTCTCCTCTAATGCTGGAACAGTCTCTGGAGCTGCCCCCCAGCAACAGAGGGAGAAAAGCATGATGAATAATTAACTTTGAGAAATGTCACAAATGGCAAAGAGGAGTGTAATCTTTCCTCTGTTGGGTTTAGAGATCTGCTTTTTTTTTTTTCTTTCTGTCTCTTTATGCCCTGGAGTTCTGTCGAGGCTGTGAGCTCAGATCTCCGAACCGTCCCGTAAAAGCATCCGATACGTCACTCGCACACTTTTTAAATAAAAGCAAATAAAACATTAATATTTGGACCTTTTAGCACTAAAGCATAGGCATCCCACGAAGATGTATTTATTTTTTTCTTTCTTTTTCCTTATGAAGTCATTGATGTCAGTCTCATTAGCTGGAAAACTGCATTTAAAGTGCAGGGATCCCTGTTGGTAATGGTTTAATCAATGTCAGGAAGGCTTGCACTGTGTTTCCCCTCTCCGTCTCGAAGCGAGTGTGCCCTCTTGGAACGAATAAAAGATCAAAATAACAAATTACTCTCTTCAAGTTCTAAACAGGCTAAGTTTGTCCTCCTTCCTCTCAACCTCAGAGCTGCGAAAATGAGTTATGGATTGCTGTGACCTAGTTTAAGGAGCTAATTGCGTATATATATAATTTGTTTTGCAATATTTTTTTTCTAAATCTATTTCCGAAGAGACCAATATCTCGGCTCCCATGTGTAACAGTGCTCCGATTTTGGAGTCGGTCTGCTTTTCACATGCAGCAGAGAAGACGCACTGCGTCCTCTGTCTATCTGATATTCATAATAATGGTCATGATAAGGATAATTGTAGGATTTCAGCTTAAGTGCTATTTTTAACAGTGTAGACATAGTAGCCTTTAGCCCTCGCTGTTGCAAGTACAAATGAAATTATAATAATGAAATCCTTTAAAGTGCTAAGAAAAGGCATTCACCTCCTGAAAGATCTCCTCTGTTTCCATTTCTTGTGGCCGTGAGTGTTCCTGTTCATCAAGTTGATCTTATCAAAGATAAATTTAGTAAAGTAAAAAGAAAAAAAAAAAAGCTTTTAAATCATAATATCCGCAGTAAGGGCCATTATTCCCAAATGGAGAAAATGTGGAAGAGAGGTGAAGATTCCTAGGAGTGGCATGCTCTCTAAAATTACATCAACAGTGCATCAGTGTCTCATCTCGGAACAACATCTAAAGTGATACTTGACCATGTGAAACTTCTGATGGGATGTTTACCTGTGACAAAAAAGAAACTAAGGTTTTCTAAGATCCACATTTGCCAAAAAAAAAACATTTTGATGATCCCCACTGCTTTTGGACAAACAGTTCTGTGGGCTGACGAGGCAAAAGCTGAGTTTTTTTAATGGCGTGCTTCCGTTTGCACCTGTCGTAACCAATCGAATCCAGGAACATGTTAGCAGCCAGTCGTGATGGTGGCAGTGTGATGGTGTGGGCTGCATTGTTCCTTTAGGACCTGATGACCTGTTGAAATCACAAATTGTGCTCTCTACCCGAAAATCTTCAAGTTTTGATGCATGGTTCAAAAACACTTGGATATCGCAGCTGGACGATTATCCAAGCCACACCTCTCATTGGCTCGAAATGGACAAAATGATGATTTGGGGGTAAACTTCTTAAAGTGCAGACTTGAACCTGCAATCCATTTAATCCTGAAAACTATACAAAATGGCTGAATTAAAATTATTCTGCAAAGAGGAGTGAGGAGACATTCTTCCATAGGAAGATGGCCACCATTGCCACCAAGGTGGCGAAATCCGTTAGGAATCTATTTTTGCACATTGGGCCAGGTTTGTTTGGATAACTTTTTCTCTTAATAACTCAAATTAAAATTTCTGTGAAACCTGTATTTTGTATTTACTGATCTTACCTGTAAGAGCCTAAACTAAATTTTGTGAAGATTGTAATTATAATCTAAGTTATTTGTTTTTTGTGTAGAACTTTGCTGATTTGAGGTTGTTAACATGTTTGTTTGTCCTGTGGGTGGGGCTAAAGGGAAAGAAAGTTCCAGATAGACAAGAGACAAGTAGGGGAGTGAAGCCAAACAGTCTTTTGACCCCCGTTAACCAACTCATGGATAAGTTGCTTTTGATTCCATTTTTGTTGCTGTACATGTTTCATTTTGTCTAAGTAAACCTTTAAACGCAAGCCATTCCTGATATATATATATATTTTTTTACTGGTTAAGAATTAAGTCGGAGATGACGAGAGCGTCAGACTGAGGTTTCACTCAATAAGGATCTACATTACCTTTGTCGGTTAGATCTGAAAAATGTAAGACTGACGAAACTTATAAGGTAGATACTGCAAAAGAAGGAATAAAACATTTTTACTCATCACGTTGCAAACTGGTTAATGAGATTCCTTATCTGTAAATGCATTGATTCTTTAAAATGTCTACTGGTTGTGTTGTTTATCTTCCTTTCAGATGACGTTAATTATGCCTGCTTTGTATGTTGGCAAAAGGTAGACATTCATCTTTACAACACAAAGGTTGAGACCTTAATGATGTACATAGTTAGACCCATTATGCTGCCAAGCACTCAGAAAAGCTGAAAAATGTAGACGGTGCTGGATTGCTATTTTGGTACACATCAAGGTTACAATGAATAATGTGCAGTACTACAGTATTCATCCACACAGTAACAACGTCTTCATACTTTTCAAAAGATGATGGTGATCAACATTTCTTCTGACTTTCTGAAGGCTTTTTTTTGTTTATTTTGTTTAGGTAATGGCTTCTTTTTGTCTTTTTTTCTGTACAGACACAGCTACCATGAAAAGACAAAAATAACAGAGGTTCTTTATTACCGGAGGCCAGTTTAATACCATCCAGGCCAGGTGATTGACAAAGCAGTTTATTTTTTCAAAGACTCTTGTTCAAACTTCTGTCTTATCATAATCTAAAAGCAGTGAAGTATTTGTTGTTTGTTAGCTAACTTAAATATACTTTAGCACCAAATTAATTCATTATATTCCATTTTAATGGTGTTCATTTTATACATTGGTTTGATCTTTAATAAAATATAAAATAAAAGGAGCAAACTAAATAACTGATTTACAAAACTCTAGACATTTTGAGAAATTTAACAATTCTGATTTTGCAAAATCATTTTGACTTTTTTTCAAAATGGTCTTCAAGATCACATAGGTGTTCATTTGTGACCTCAGATGTGTTGAAAATCTCAGTTTCAGTGACCATTGAAATACTGAGTTAAACTGATTAAATAAGCAGGAATTAAAGTCCAAAAATAAGAATGACTCAATAGATTTGCAAAGTTGTGCCAAAGTAATAAATAGTAATAACAGTAATAACAGATAAATAACCATAAAAAACTGAAATTGCCTGCATAATTTTGTTCCTGTTTATTGTAGCTACAGTGCTGTGTCATTCCTAATGTGACATGATTCATAGAACTGCAGAATGGCAATCTGGAAAATCTTTTTTTTTTATTATAATCAAGTCCTTTTTTTTATTTCCTCCAAGTATAAATAAGAATCATTAAAGTAAAAATAAACATTTTAAACAGTTTTTCCCTCCTTCGGGAAGACAGCGTGCAATTATTTACCTCTTTGGGTTGTTTATTTTCAAACTGCAGGAATCATTGCTATGTATAATTTAAATTAGTCAAGTTTCTGGAAATTAATTATTGCTGTCAGATTTTTGTTTACCATTAATAATGCACTGTAGGCTGCGAACAATAAATCAAGACAAATAACAACATGAAATTTGCCAGGAAAAAATATATATATAGGTGAAACCTGATTACTCAGCTAAAAAAAATGTATATTAATTTTACTGAGCTTTTAGTTAATGCTGAACCAGTGCAGAAAGAGAGCAACAGGGTGTCCCCTATGGAGCAATCAGCATGTTAATACTGCAGCAAAACACCTTAAAATCCTCCCTTGCATTAGAGCTAATTTCAAATACGCTAACAATAGCATTTAATTAACGCACACTTACACCTGAGCATTAAGACTTTAAGCAGCAAAGTCTCTGTTGTTATTTCTCTTGTCTTCCTTTTTAATTATTCTGAATTGGCGTCTCGCTGAGATTCTCTGGGGCTTTAATTAGGAACTGAATTAAAGTTGTGTAAATACAGTTGGAACGCTGGAGAGTCTTTAAATAGAGCCGTGTTGCATCTGCAATTTCAGCTTCCCTTTTTTCTGGAAGAGAAAACATTCAAAGTCTTTTGAAGTTTTTCAAATCGCTGCGGGCTTCTTCTCCCCGAGGTGATCCCGCAGATTGATACCGTTATTTTTCTCTCCAACGTCGTCTGCGACACCAAAACTATTTCTGTAAATGGGACTTTTTTTTTTGTTGTTTTGTTTTGGGTTTTTTTGTTTCTCTAAAGCTGTGTGAAAATGTGCAAAATTTTGTTTGCACTCCTGCGTCTCCGCTTTCTCGTACGTTGATATACTTTTGCAAAGAAAGGAACTCGGAAGCGTCACGCATAAACTCACCTGCCCGTGGATGTGTTTAACGCCTGATCCTCCTACTCCGATCGTCTGATTTGCTTTGAAAACCAAGAGCATGAGATTTGCCTCCCGTTGGGCTGGATAAAATCCAAACTAAGTGCCTCGGCCCAGACTGCAGGCTTCTGCCTCGGAATAATAATGGGCTCTTTCAGATGTGTTTGTCATCAAATTAGCCCTCCACTTCAGACAAGGTGCTCTCAGAGAGCAGTTCTCGACAGTGATGGAATTCAAATTAGGCCGAGACCGTTTGAGCTTTTTAAGCTTGAAAAAAAAGAGAGAGAGAAAGAGAGAATGAGTT
The DNA here is from genome assembly GCF_003331165.1 of Xiphophorus hellerii. Lineage (NCBI taxonomy): Eukaryota > Metazoa > Chordata > Actinopteri > Cyprinodontiformes > Poeciliidae > Xiphophorus > Xiphophorus hellerii. The sequence goes on from NC_045679.1 coordinate 21,591,899, forward strand.
TAATTTGCAGAGGTGATGCACACTGTAGGAGGTAAAAAAAAAAGAATCGCAGCGTTCGGGTTCATTGCGGCACTTTCCGTCCCGCGTTCCAGTTGCTCTTACAGCGATCTATAACTAAAGTTGAAGCTTTCCAAGATTAACGTGTGTGCTGTCAAGTAATGTTCTCCTGATCAAACGCTTATATTGAGTATTTCAAAAGTACATTACAGCCAGACTCTTTAGCACGTCCTGGAAACCTGATTCATTGTTAGTCTTCCTGCTTTGAATTTTTGTCTTTGAGACACCCAGGTAGAGTTCTTCCTGCCTCTCTCTGCTTGACATGCTATTCCTCTTTGATACCTTTGATCAACCCAGGAGGGGAAAAGTTGCCTTGAGAAGCACCATCACTCCAGCACAGCAGGGGGACACCTTGAGCAGGAGGGAGCGCGGAAGAAGGGATGGAAATTCCTGTTTTCTTCCCCTCTGGCACAGTCTGTCTTGCAAGCACATGCTTTCTAAAAGGTTCAGCAGTAATTGAAAGCGTAATTTGGAACTCAAAATAATTCACATGAAAGTGATGGGTATAAACAACTATCTTACCATGGGTAAAATATCTATGTACAGTGCTGAGAAAATGTATTTGCCCATTACAAATTTCGTCTCTGGGGCCAATAAATATTTCTCAACATTTTGATCCCAAAGATTTTTGAAAAAAAAAAAACTTCTCAGGGCTGATGAGACAAAAGTGGAATGTTTTGATGTTTTGGAAATCTTGTGTTTCGGCACAACCACTTTTCATTTAAGACTCGGTGGGTTAGGATAGCCTTTTTTCTGTTAACAAATGAATATATTAATTTGAATATTGCATTCTGAATTGGCTTCATTTGTTTTTGATGAGATGGTACCACTATTGCCCTGATGAAAATAGATCGTGAGTTTGAATCCTGGTCTGTGGTCTTGCTGAATGGAGTTCACATACAATTTGTGTGTGTAGGGTCTCTCTGGGTACTCCAGCTTCCTCCCACAGTCCATAAAATTGATTTTTAGGTACATTTGTCTCTCTAAATTGCCCTTTGGAATGTGTGCAACAAGGCAATACAAAGTGCTCCTGTGCACGGTTGTCACAGGAGAGACAATTGTGCACAGGAGCACTTTGTATTGCCTTGTTGCTGAAAATGTGCTATATAAACAAAATTACCATTACCTTTTTACCTGTGTGACCAGCCTCTCACCCAGTGTCCACTGGAGATAGCCACCAGCTTCCCTTTTGAAACTGCGCAGACAAGTGGATGAATGGACGAATATTTTAGTTCTAATAATTCTTCACATTGGGAGCATCGCTGCTGAAGATAACATGGCCACTAATAAAACACTGAAGTGAGGAAGATCGATCATCTTGCTGCATTGTGTTGGATCGCAAAGTTACATGAACGTAAACACACCGGCAATTCTTAAACATGGCCTTGTAGGCACAATTTGACTTCAAAGGTTTGAAAATTGCTTTGACCAAGATAGAATATTGAATTTAAGTCTGTGAGGTGGGTTCAGTGCTTATGTTGGAAAAAATGTTAAAAAGTATACGGAAATTAGTAACGGAGTACAGTGGGGGGCTTTTTTATTATTTGCACATATTAAAACACGCAAACACCAAAACGGGTTAAACTTCCTTTGAAATGGTTGAACTTTGAAGACATTTGTATAAACTATAGATTCCTCTGATAGAACATGCACTGAAGGAGTTAAACTTTAAACTCAGAGCCCATGCATCCCACTAAATGATGAACTCTGTTTAAAAAAAAAAAAAAAAAAAAAGTCTCCATCTTCATTCCAAACAGCCGTGTGAGTGCATCACCTTTAAAAGGACTCTCTAATCTCGTTTCCGAAAGAAACCCAACACATGCAGAAGAAGGCTCTAAATGGGCAAAAATATATATCTTATTTCCAGAAAATGCATGGCGGTGAGACAGAGGACTGAAATAGCTTCAAATTGTCTGTGGAGAACAAGCAGGATACTTTGTAATGGATTGTTTTTGTCTGGGTGTCACTCCTTTTTTTTTGTTTGTTTTCTTTTCTCCCCTGCAGGGTTGAAGCAGATTCATGCCCTGTCCATCCAGGGGAACTATGAGCTGCGCATCGACTTGGAGGACTTTGAAAATAGCACAGCGTACGCCCATTACGGCACCTTCGGTGTGGGTCTCTTCTCGGTGGACCCTGATGATGATGGATACCCTTTGACGGTTGGAGACTATTCTGGCAACGCAGGTACGTACCGTACGTACTGTAGGTTCTGATTTTCTTGCGAGATGTGCTGTGCTTTTGCTATCACTAGACTCTTCAAACTGAAATCTAGTGTTATTGCTAAAACCAGAAGCAGGCGACACCTACAACCGGCTCCTCCTCCATTCTACCTTCAACTGTGATAGCAGTGCAGTATTTTTACAGCGCAGGAGGCGTGTCCGCTGCTTAAGGAGTGCAGTTTCTTACACACACACACACACACACACACAGAGAACGAGAGAGAGGGAGAGGTACAGAAAGTGGTGTTGTCTCTGCTCCCTAACCATCAGATCCAAGCCAGCTACCTGTCACCTTGATTAAATTACTGGCAATTAATTGCACAGCTTGACCTGCAGCGTAAACAAAAACCTGCCACTGAAATGAAGAAGCAATTTAAGGCACCTGTGGGGAGCACCGCTTCGAGAACACTGAGAGAACGGGGACAAATATGAGAGATGCAGAAGGGAGGAGTTGGGTTGGAAGGAAAAGCCAGAGGAAGCAGGTGTACCAAAAGATGAGCTGGGCTAAATAAAAACCCGGATAGTTCTGTCTATAGTGGCTTGCAAAGCTGGCACTCCCAATAAAATAAAATCCCAATAAAATGGAACACATTTTATTAGGATTTTATCTAATGGATAGCTGTGAAGTGGAGAAAAATTATGCCTTGTTTTAAAAAATTGTTTCCAAATAAAACTCTGAGAAGTTGACCAGCATTTTTGTTCCATCCAACTTCATGCTGAACCTAGCATTACATTCATAAACTTTACTGATTACCTGTATAACTCGCCTAATATCATCAAATCAAAACATTTTAGTGGCCTTCCAAACTCGCGACTGTGGAATGCAATACCCAGTCCCACCTACAGAGTTCAGACTTTCAAAAAGCAACTAAAGACATTCCTACTTCTAGAATAAGACTTTTTGTTAAACCTGAGCTGTTACGACATGCGTTGTCTTTTTTTCCACTGTGTTTCACATTGCTGCCTATTATGTTGGATTTACCCTTCTTTTAATTTGTGACTACTGTTTTTAAAAAAAATTAACTTTTGCTTACTTGCTTCAGTATTCGCAAAAAGTCCCGTTTGAATGCAGTCCATTTAAGCGAATTCAAGCTCCCAAGAGACCATGTTAGCTTCCCTCCAGGTTTTGCTGCTATTCTTATTAGGACCATGTACTGCTGCTGTCCTTCTCTGCCTGTTCTCCGATCAGCCGACAGGTGCTCATTTGCACCATGAGCAGCTGGATCGTAATGGGCATCAGAGGAGGCTGCCGGCCCCCTCAAACCACCAAGGTGACACCCGGTGCCTTGTAAATGAGCCTTTAAGTGCCACTGTTGTTTTTCCTCCTCTGCCTACGCCCTCTGGACATCAACCTGTTGTTGACACCACTGGGGGCTCTCCCATCTCCCCTTTGCTCCATTCACTAAATATTTTCCTCCCAACGCCAAAACGGATGGAAAACATGAATACGAGGTGTGCCGTCAGGTTATTTTTTCCATCTGAGAGGGTTACCATAGTAATGCCAAATAGGGAGTGTGAACGGGGCAGAGCAAGAGGGAGGGTGGAGGAGTTTCACAGCCACAACCCGAGCAATTAAGCGCTGTTTGATGCCCTCTCTGGCTGTTAGTGATCACCCGATGGCTGGTAAGCAGCCTTTCATTCGGCTCACAGCTTTGTCCGTCTTTTCACTTTCTAGCCCCCGATGTGAAGTCAGCTTTGGAAATAAAGGGGAGAAAAGAGATGAACGGAGCAGCGTGGGGGGAGTTCATTGCACATTATGAGCTCTTTGAACATCCATTTGCAAAAAGAAATCAAGAAAATTCTGGCTTACTGCTGCATCTCTGAGGACGTTTCTCTCATTTTACTTGTAAGTCTTTAAAAGCAGGGGCTTTTCAGAGCAGTTATCATCGTTGAGAAATTGCCAGCGAGAAATCTTTATGTGGTGGGACGATGTTTCCAGCTCAGCAATTTGATTGTGGGGATCAGACTTAGCATCCAGACCATGATTAAGGGCACTTGGCTGTGCCGCATCCCTGCAGTGGTCTTACATCACTGTCATATTCACAATCGTGGGCTGGAGAAAAGCGGGCCCTCTCATTGATTATGCTTTTAAAGCTTTTTGTACCAGCAAAAAGAGGGGGGGGGGAAATGAAAGATGCCCGGAAGAATGAAATCAAGATATGACATTATGCCACTGTTAAAACATTTACATCGAAAAATAAACATTAAAGCCTCTCAGAGTGCCACATATTCAGATGAAACCATCAAGCGTGTGTTATTAAAAGCCATAAAGGTCACAAACAAAAGTTTGATGAATTGGCTGCCAAGTGGCCTGACCTCCCGCTTCAGATAATGAGAAGAAAATATTCTTCAGAACAGTGGAGCTCTATTTTTATTTCTTTTATTCTGTTTACCCTAATGGGCAATTTATTATTTTGCCTATTTAAAATAACTGTGAATATATGCAATCAGAATGAGATCAAAGAAAACAGCAAAGCAACAAGCTTTGCAAATGAGAAAGAAGAAGCTCACTGCCTTATCTGCTGCATCTACTGGGCAGCTTTTTGTGAAAAAGCCTCAACATCAGAGCGTCAAGGAAAAACCAAACCCCAAATTGCCCAAAAATTGGAACCAAGTCCTCCGGAATACACAGGTGTGACAACACATTCGAAACCAGGATGAAGGTCACTCTTCCAGCACTACATACAGCCACTTGAAAAATGGAAGAGCTTAGACCAGTTTAAAATGGCCTAGTCAAAGCACAGACCTGAATTTTAAAAGCAATCTCTGGAAACACTTAGAACCTACTTTTTATAGTTTGACCAAGCTACTTTTCCTAAGATGTTGTAATGTGCAAAGTTGATAGACATAACCCAAAGTGTTGTAACTGCATTGCGGTAAAAAATATATATTTTTGCGAAAAATTGTGAAAAATCTTCATCCGATTCCTTCCACTTTCCCTATTAAGGCTACTTTGCGTTTGCGTACCAAATAAGATCTGAATAAATTGACGTTTGTGGTACCAACGTGACAAAATGTCAACAATCAAAACCTTCTGCTTGTGTTTAGGTGACTCTCTTCTGAAGCACAACGGCATGAAGTTCACCACCAAAGACAGGGACAACGACCACTCTGAGAACAACTGCGCCTCGTTCTACCACGGCGCCTGGTGGTACCGAAACTGCCACACATCCAACCTCAACGGCCAGTACCTGCGCGGCCAGCACACCTCCTACGCCGACGGCATCGAGTGGTCCTCCTGGACCGGCTGGCAGTATTCCCTCAAGTTCTCGGAGATGAAGATCCGTCCCACCCGTGACCCCGACAATAAATAAAACTCATAAAAAGGAGGAAGAGGAGAAGACGAGATGTTTTTGGATCATTCAGAAGAAATATATATATATAAAAAAAAAAAAAAACATGGTTTTTGACTGATTGAATTACGTGTCTTCACATTGTTTATTATTTAAGTTTAGTTGACTGCAGTTGACTCCATAGCTTCCTCCTTCTTGCTCCCTCATGTCTGTTACTGCCATGATGCTTTCTTTACGGAAGATTCTAACCATGATGCCCGTAGTTTTTATATTTTACCTTATAAAACAGCAAAGTCGAGCCTTGAGCCCACAATCTACGTTGCTGTCTTTCCTCAGTCTAAAGCTGTGGTCCAAACCCGCTGCAGTATCATCATATTCTCTTGACTTTGACCCCCCCGCCCCTCCTCATCCCAAATCTTTAGGAGCTATGGTTGGAGAGCGTTCAATCACATATAATGGAACAAGTCCCTTCCCAAAATGCAGGCAGAAGATGCACATTCTTGGGTTTCATCTGCGTGAAGGGAAAGCTCACCGGTGCACTTTGATACATTTACATCCCTTATCTGTGTGAATGAGACCCAGCAGGGTCGTGGCAATGAGGCGCCCTTCCTCAAATAATGAGGGGGAAAAAGACAGAGAAGAGGAGGAAACGAGCTCACAGGAGTTAAATTGGCTGAAGGAAAAGGGGGACGGAGTGCATCAAAGGGGACGAAAGGCAAGCGAGGAGAGCATGAGGCGGCGTGAAAAGAATGAAAAACGAGCACAGACAAAGAAAAGAGACAACGGAGGATCTCGTTCGTCTGACTTGGGCCATTAGGGAGCATATTGGGCACTTTGTCTGATCTGCCTGCCAGCTGAGTACTGGCCAACCGATGCAACATCGCAGATGGAAACACAGCACTTTTTGTGTCTGTTGCGCGTGTGTAGGTGTGTTTGCGCGGATGATCGTGTGTGTGCACGTCTCTGGCTGAAAGACAAACAGACAAAGCTCTCTCTAAGACTCTCAGTTTCCTGTCAGGAAGTCAGAAGAGTGACTGGACTGAGCACAATGTAAAGCACATGCATGGCTGGCACACCTTCGCTCCGTTCACATACGTGTCAGAATTAAGAGAAGAAAAGTCGTGTCAGATCAGGTTTATAAAGAAATGGAACGGTTCCACATTCCCAACTCATCAGACTGTCCTCTCGTTTTCAGGTGTTCAATATGAGATTTTTTTTCCAAATTTATTTTGCGAGTGTAGCTGGTTTTCTGCCGTCATGCAAACGTAGAAAAAAATTGATTATCAAAGGGAAAAAAATCTTTTCCTATTGGCTGTTTTTTTCTTTCTTTTTTTTTTGAGTTCAAGTTCTTCAGTTTCTCGTGGCAAAAGTCAAAATTGCCTCAAGCTAGAATGAAAAACCAGAGATGGGGGGGGAAAAAAATACAAAGCCATCACATTGGTGAAAAATTGTGCAATCGCTGCCCCGTATTTTTTTTATTTTTATTTTCTCTTAAGCACTGTCAATCCTGTTGAAGCTCTTTTTTGGATGATGTAAGAAAGCTTTAAGATATCTGTAGATTCTACTGTACAGCTTGTATGACTTTCAGAGCATGTGAAACATTTCTTACTATGCGAAAACACAACGAGAGAGCACATGGACTTTAGAAAATCCAGCTGTGACAAAGAAAGAACTTTTCCTCCTTCTTCTTCCCCATGGTTGGCGGTGGGGACTACTGATCTGAAGGTTGAGCACAAGGAAAGATGAGGGTTGTGATTATCCCTCAAACACATGCTTTATTTTTTTCCTTCTTCTTTTGTGAAAGAACAAAGCAAAGGCACGTTTCAATATTTGGGAACATTAGCGGCCTCGCGGGACACTTGCGACCTTTTCTGGATTCTCTTCTTTTGGACAGCAAGACTGGACTGCACTGGACTTTGAATGTGCGCTGAGTTTCATGTGTAGCACCAAGCAATGTTGCGCTGAATACCTCCGACGCTGGACCAGCTGTGAGTGTCTCCGGACGCCGCGCCCCGTGCTCTCTGCGGCAAAATCGGCTGCGTACGGCACGTAAAAAGCTACCCAGTCGCGACTCGGTGGACAGCTGGCCCCTTTTCTTCTTCATCAAAAGCACAGACACTCGTGTTATAAAAAAGAAATAAATACTGAAAAAAAAAAAAACAGATGTTATTATGGCACAGAGTTTGAGGACTGATTTTAAGTTTGTAAAATAAGGCACATAAAGAGAGGGAACTGGACTGCAAGTGTGAATGTAAACAAATAGGCGTGTGTGTGTGTGTGTGTGTGAATGTTTGTTTCTCTGCGTGACAGAGCGTGTGTGTTTGTGTGCATTTGTTGTGTGTCTGTGCGTACACATGAGAAAGAGCATCTAAGTGAATTTGAATATCCTTGGAAAGTAAATTTTCTTTCAGTTGTACAATTTTGAAAGAGAAGAACTCATATTTTATAGATTTAATGGCCACAGAGTGATGTAACGATGTTTGTGTATATTTTGATCAAAATGGCTGACGGCTAATGAAAACCCACAATTCAATTTATCATAAAACTACAATATTACATAAGACTAATAAGAATATTTATGTTTGAAAGAAATTTGGCCCTACTTAAAAGTATGCCCATATTGTACAGTCACATTCAGTAAGTTAAAATATTTTTGAAAAGTATATTACTGTAACTCGACCCACTAGTTCGAACACATTATTACATGATTACACTTAAAGCGATGTTTCCATGTCTGTTTCGGTCAGTTATGTTTTTTTGTTTTGTTTTTTTGACAGGTAATGAAAACACATTTGAGACCACAATATTACATCAGACCAATAAAAAAATGTTAACACAGAAATGTGGACCTAATTAAAAGTATGTTTTATACATCCTTAAAACATATTTTCAAAGGGCACTTTTGCTTTTAATTCAACAAATCTTATTGGAATGCATATTATTATGATTTTGTAGCCCGGGGAATTACTTAGCCTCACAGGACGCAATAATGTGCAGTATATTTTATTTTCAGTTGAGACAGATTAAACAAAGCTGTCTTGTATCGTACTTTTGTTCAAAAATCTGAACATATGTGCACCAAACATTAAGTAACTACTGTTGCAATGTGGCAATCTCTAAAATAACAGAGAAAATGCACAAAAAAAGAAAATACAATATATAAAAGACAAGAAAAGAAATACAGCAGTGGCCTCTGGCTGCACAAACAAAACACAGAGAGCTGCATTACACCACACTGATTTAGAGCACATGGAATTGTAATATGACTTATTTTTATCAACACTTACATTCCACAGTAACATCTCAGTTCACTCTTAATGCTGGAGCACATCGATGTTCAGACATCTTATTGTCACGTTCGGGAAATGGCCGCCCTGCACCGCACATACAGGTTCCCATCGATTTTCTGCCAAATCTGTCTCCCGCAGATAAAACACGCACAGTTCACATCCAAGTTCAACCACGTAGCCTAGCAACACAGGAAGAAAACAAGATGCATTTCCTGCCCCGTCTTGGGCAACAGCAATCACCTTGAAACACTGCTCTCTGGTGGTCAAAATGTGCAGCACCCGAGACCAACTACCTGCACATATTTAAATGTGAAAAAAAAAACAATAAAATGACATAACTGAACCAAAATAATTCAATAGCATTGCTACTGTAATATAAAAGAAAACCAACACTTTGAAACGGTACACTCATTCACCCAAAATTTACCGCCCGGCTACAATTGTATCTGCACTCAATACATGGCAAGGCCTCTTTTTACATGAATTACTGCGTCAATGCAGCGTGTCATGCAATTGATCGTCCTGTGGTTCTGTTGAGGTTTTAAGCAAGCCAAGGTTCCTTTAATCTCAGCCTTCAACTTGTCTGTATTGTTAGCTTAGTGTGTCTTATCTTCTTCTTGGCGACACTCCATGAATCCAGATGAGTTTGCACAGTGATGCCGTTGTAATTAAAGGAGCTGTCGGTCCTTTTGATGGTTTTAGCAGGTGGGTTAATCAGGTATTGGTAATTGAATGTGAAAAGGATTACAAAATGATTATATGAAATTATTACCAACCACAGGCCAACAGCCAATTTAAAGAAAGGAGAGGGTTTGTTTACTTCTTTCTTCTCTATTTAAAGATTATTAGTGGTATGCTCAGAACAAACTGGTGCACTTTTTCCTTTCTCACAACTTTCTATTAATACGACTGAAAACAACTCTATTAACAGCCTGTTTAAAAAAATAAATAAATAAATAACCATTTATATCTTATGCTTCTGGTGGAGGATGTCCTTACTGTCTGCTCAACAACTATCAATTCAGCAGTCTTTGCCATTATTGGGTAGAGAATAACATTATACATAATTTAAAAAAAATAATAATTATTAGTCCTATGTAACATTCCATTGCAATCAACAAAATAAACAGAAATGTCAGACATTTCATTGAATCGTTGAAATGTACCCCTCTGTGTAATGAATCTATACGAGTTTTTGCTTTTCAAATTGAATCGCTGTAACAAATCAACTTTTCAATTATTATTCTAATTCACCGCGTTGCACCTGTAGGCACATGCTTTGGTTTACACATGCCGATGTGCATGAGCCAGACCAGAGACGAGAGCGGGAGGTGGAGTGTGTCCCAGCGTGGCGTAATGTGACGCTTCTGTCTGACTAGCCTCCCTCTGCTGTTTGTGTTGATAACAGAGAGATTTACATTATTATATTGACCTATTAGTTATTGTGATTGTGAACGCCACCTACTGGTTGCCGTGCTGAACTGCGCCTGTACCTTTGAACCCCCACCCAGCCCCTGTGAACCCGCTCCCCGACACGTTGTGCACACTGTATATGTTACTGCTATGTTCCCCCTTGTTATTTACATGTGCAGACAGCTATTATTTGCCACGCCCTGATCTGTTTTTGTTGTGCGAATGCCTTTATAGTCACTTTCCCTCTCCGCTAGCTGCTCCTGCAGCTTGCTAAGTCTCCAATGGAAGAGGAGATGAAAGAGTGGAATCAGAAGCTCCAATCAGTCCAAGTCACCCTGCTCATTACAGAGCATCAATGCGCTCCCCCTGTTGCCCAAACCTTCTATATTTCTTAGTGTGTTCCTACTTAATTGCCTTAGCCTCTGCTGCCAGCCCCACCCTTCCACCCCATCTCCTAAATTTTCTGTTTATTTCCTCCCACCCTCTCTAATGCTGTGTTTTTTCTCCCGTGCCCACCTCCGTTATCCAGCCCCCTTTCCCTCCATCCTCCGTTTCCTTCATTCCCAGCGCAGAACTAACTATGTTTTCTCTTTCTGTTTTTTTTTTTTTTTTGGTGACGTAAAATAGATTGTTTTTGCTGAATCTTGATACTGTGTTTTAATGTTCTTGTCGACATTTAATAAACATTCACATTTTATAATTGGGGAACAGCATGTGTTTTCTTTTCAGTCTCTCTTCATGTCTGTGCCTATTTGAATGCATTTGGGTTTTAGGTTTTTTTTTGTTTGTTTTTTTTTAAACTAAGCTAGCTAGCACATCTAAATAAAATATTTTTCAAATAAAAAAATCTTGATGGGAATTTTTGGCGTGATAAACTTCAACTGGGGTTAATTAAACTTGTCAAAACCTAAAAAGAATATCTCTGTAACTCTTAATTGTTCAGCTGAACCATTAAAACTTTCCAATAATGTGCTTAGAATGTGTTTTTGTTTTGTTGATCTACCTGTGTGAGACCGTTATCAAGATTAATCTGTAGTTATTCAGGAGAAATGATTAACTTCCATTTAGTTATCTCTTAAATCATGTGCCACCGTAATAGCTCTATAAATCTAATTTCTCCCAGCTGGTGTGTAGCAGTGTTTTTCTACTTTTTTCTAAGCAAGATCTAGGGATTTTATCATGAAGTCATTGTAATTTAAAAAAGGTCATCCTTTTTCATTTCTATGATGTCTGAGTATAGCACAAAACAACAATTTATGTGATCTGTATGTTCTAAAAATATGTAAATCTTACTTTAAGTGTACAAAAATGCATTACAGAGGCTAAAATGTCCATGTTTATTTAAATAGATCATAGCAGAAATGGAAAAACTGTATTTAACAAAACAAAGTACCCTTGCTACTTGCTAATAAAGTAGATAGCAGTCAGGTCCTCCTAATCAAACCAAATTCTGATGATAATTTGATTATTTGCAGCCTTATGGATCTCTATATAGTCAGGAGCTATGGCAAAATGCTGGACTAGAAAAAAAGTTTTGTTTTAACACAATAACAGAAGGAATAAAATGCATGTCTATGCATTTTTAAAGAATATGGTCGTCCATCAACGTTAGGACTTTAAAGCATAAAGCTTCCAAACAATTTTGAGTTTGTCATTCTGCCATGAGGAAGATTGTTAACCAGATGAAACCATTTAATGGAAGCTTTTATCTTTTTAAAAGTGAAAACACCATCAAATTTACCATAAAGCCACCCACTGCAAAGCATCAAAATTGCAAACAAAGAGTTCTGGCTCATATCCTATAGACCTGATTCAGTATCTTTAACATCAAGTCGGACAACTGGAAAAAAAGAAATGCGTAAACTATGGATTGTTGAGGATTAAACGCAGCATACTAGCTGTCTAGAACGGTGTTGAAAGGCTGATGATATTGCATCTGTTGTGTTCATAGACAACACATGCAATCAGTAAAAAAAAGAAGAAATGATTCCACAAGTTTGGACTGGAAGGAAACGGTATGGACATCGACTGCTATCAACCACAAGACTTCTGATACAATGTCATATGCATAAGAGTAAAATAGAGATCCTCTGCCATAATGCATGACACAGTGTGCTCCACAACAGCATGTGAGACTGATAAAGTAATAAAGAATACCACTCTAAGTTATCAGTACTAAAAGGGGTTCTACAAACTGCTTATCATGGGATGCTTTTAGTTTTCCTATTTTGGTTTTTTGTTTATTAAATAACGAAAGTATGTGTAATTTCTTTTTTACCCATCCAGGGGGTCTTTTGTGGGCTCTAGTGTCCCTTATATGAAAGTGACTGACAGGAAAGGGGGAAAGACATGCGTGCATGTGTAATTTATCTAAGTCTTCACATTTGAGATTGTGTTCAAGATACACTGAGGAGTGTGTGTTTTAGATATCCTATTACAACTACGTAAAATCAGCTAATGAAACAGATTCATTGCTTATGTCATTTGCTTATGCATTTCATAAATTGACAACACTCATAGTTGCTGCTTAGGAGTATATGTTTTTAAGAGATACCATTAAGTGCTATTAATTAAGATGTGCAGGAAGACTTAATACATACAGTTTTAATGCATTTTATGAGTCAAAGAGACAGTCTTGTCTCAGTCTTGGTGGCAAAAGTAACTGTGTGACTCAGTTGGTATTGTGTAAAGTAAAATAAAATAGCTTATATTAAATACATCACATAGAAAATATAAGAAATGCATCTAGTGACACGTAGAACCTCATTGTACAATGTGGTTTAGCACTTTTTTCACTGAAACAAGCAAAATGTTTTCTAAACCAAATTAGCTTTCACATAGACATACTTTGAAGCATGTCTTACATAAACACATATGTTTGTGTCCTAAATCCATATACTTTTGCTGTGAAAGTAGAGGCATATATGTAATAAATATGCATTGGTTTTCTGTTCAGGAAGGAATTTTTAAATATTTTTTCCCTTTTACACCTGTGGCTATGGCGTTGCCAATGAATGACTTAAATGAAATGCCATAATTCCACAGCTGTTTAGTTTTCACTTCCAGCTTGACTGATTTTATTACTTTTACTGCCCCAGTTAACTCTATTTATTGCTTTCTGTGCGTTTTGTTTTTCGATCCTTCACCCTTCCTCGCTGATGCATTATATAGCTGCTTCGGAGTGCTATTTGGAGTAAAACTTCACACACTTTAGACGAGAGGCCTTCCTGTAATTATCTCTCTAAAAGTAAATACGAAATACGATTAATGTAGCGGTGAACATCAGATAATAACTAATGTTTGACATCCCTCAACTGATAACCCTGCTGTTTTGAAAATCCTCCGCCACAATGTGACCTGTCACGGATAGCATTTGAAGTCTGCTCGGGGTTGAAAGCAAGCCTGCTAAGCTGCATCCATTAATTGTCTTGAAGGCGTGTGAGTCATGGCTGGTCGGGTGTGTTTGTGTCTGTGCGTGAGAGTGTTGCAGGAGTCATGCCAGCCATGTGATCTAGCTCTTAATTCAGAGTTCAAAAGATGGCAAATGATGGTAATGATTGAATCCGTATCTCTTGAGAGCCACTAGACGCTCAAGGCATTCCAGTCAAACCTTGACACTCTGCTTTCTGCCAGTGCAGTCTATTCATTCCTTCCAAGTGTACTGAATTGGCAGCCAAAACAGTGTTTAGTTATTTTCAGAGCTATGCTAAGTCGTTTTTTTGAAATTGCATTAAACTCCTCACACACAAATGCACATAGGGGTGAGTGGGGTAAAGATGAGCCATTTTCCATATTTAAGATCACTACATCAGGGCAACTTTAGTTTGGTCACTAACTTACATATCTACATATATTTCAGGATGTTGTGCAGTCAGAACAAGTGTAAACATAACTGTTTTGTTTTTTTTAGCATGTCCAAAAAACATCTGATGTATCAACTTATTCTATGTATGGGGTAAGTTGAACCATATTCCTAAATTTTCTCTTTCTCCCTTAACATACCCAATCCATCCTCCGCCCAACTCACCTCCTCCTATACCCGAAACAAAAGTCATTTTTTTTGTTATATGCAATTCCTCATATATAACATTTTTGTTGTTGTTTCAAATTACTGCTAAGCAGGTGTTTAGTTAAAAAATAAAAAAAAAGAATGAAAGAATGCTTTTTTTAGTGAGCTTGGAAAGCAAACATTAACATTTGGAAAGAAAATGCCAAAACTGAATCATTGGCAAGTTGAGATTCCATGACATGCCAGTGGCTCAACTTACCCCAAAGCTACCATTTCAGCTTTATTTGTGCCCGCAGATAAAATTCGACACTTTTCTCTTTGTTTCATGGCCTCATGTTCTAACTCGTAGCACCACCGATACTTAAAACACATTTTTAAATATTTATTGTGGTCTACACACAATTCTTATGAAACGTACAGTAGACTAAACTCACTGTTAAGAGCAGAAAATGTATTTTGTTTTGTTTGTTTTTCTTAAGAAATAAATTTCTAACAACTTCACCAATGTGGTTTTTACATTCACAGACTTCAAAATGATGCCTCCCTCTGTTTGGACACATGATCAACGATTTTTGATTTTTAGCTGATTGCAATAAGCACATGAAATAAGTTCAAAACCTGATTTCTCAAAAAGTCACTTTTAATGACTACTGTAGTTCTGACGCTTTAATGACAAGCATCTTTAGCACTTGGTGTAGCAAACCTCCACTACTATGACCTGTTGCAAACTTATGGCAGGACAGCACCTTCTAGCTTAATTTCAATCTGTAGAGACTCACACAGAGAAAAAGCAGCAGTTAAAAAATTTTATTGACCCGAAGTTCTTTGGCGCTCGGACACCGGCAGAAGACGAGCGTGCTGAGAATTGCCGTGAGCTTGGATGATTGGCTCGGGGTCAGGGTGGTCTTCCCCCAGGCCCGGACACTGGTGGTGGAGAGGAGCCTGGAGAGGAAGGAGCCTGAAGGGAAGATGCCCGGGAGGATGAGGGTGGAGACGGGGAGGAGGTGGGTCGAAGCGCGGCTGAAGCAGGTGGATCCGTGGTTGTTTGGCCTTTTGAAGGAGCTGTTGTGTGGTGATTGGCTGGAGCGGAGCGACAATCTAGTGGGCTACATTTCTGATTAACATTAGGCTAGTTCTCAGCTATGAAGGTGTTCTGTTCACCTTATTTCTTTGGTTTATGCAGACGTACCACTGATCAACAGGACCAAACGTATTTTTTAGTCACTCCACAGATCTAAATTTCAAATCCTCTTTGGCTTGTTTATTTAGTTGTGAGTCAACTGGAGAAGAGTTTACTTTTGGTGTTTAACATCTTGGGAGTTGTGGCAAGCAGCTCCTCAGCATTTAGTAAGTTTTTTTTTTTACATCTCACCGTCTGGACTCACTAAGTCTTGCTGCAGGTTTTTGCAATAGTTCAAAGCTTTTTGACCTGCTGTCTCCCCAGTTGTTGATTACTTTGTCTCCCTGCCATTGCCAGGCAGTGTAGAAGCTGCTATGTTAAACTCTTAAACTTCTTTCTGTACCGAGAAACATTTTTGCTCTTTGATATTTTTTATGTCATTTTTTTTTATTGAACAAGCCTTTGATCTCACATCTATATCACTTTACCTTATTTCTAATACAAAAAGATACTATTAACAGTGCAGGAGTACAAGGAGAGGTGGATAAGAGTAGGCAAACGTATCCATGGGAGAGCTTTCACAATCTTAGACTTGGGTTTGGTTTGATTGTTTTTTATTATATTGTTCCATCTTATATTGGCTTTTATTTGATTTTTGTTTTTTTCTTTGGTTAGTGTTATGTCACTTTTGCCTCATTTCCTCTATTTCCTGCTCTTGTACACCTGTTTTCCATCAGCTCATTTACTCACCTGCGTAACATCCAGTAATCAAATCCCCACTATAAACACTATAAGATTCAGTCACTTGAATGCATTTCCTCTTTTTGTCCTCAATCTGATTTACCTTCTCTGTTCTGTTATTAAATCATACTTTTCATCATCGTCCCAGGTTCCTCATCTCAGCACTTGGGTCCAAGTAGCCATACGCCATTGCATTATTACTCAAATAAAAGCAAAGGAAAAATAAATATTCAGAAAAACTACTCCTAAAAGTAAATGTTGTCCAAAAAGTTAGTCAAGCAAATCTTCTACCCACTTTAGAGTTTGAGATGTTCTATTGGTGGATGTTGAAATATTTTAGGTGCAACTGCAACACTATTTTGTTAACCTTATTTTTTTTGAATGCACGAAATGTTGCGCATTCAAACTCACCCAGGAAGAGGTCAAGAAAGTTGATAAATCTTGTAACGTGCCAGCTGGTTTGCAACAGTGAAATGAGCAAAAGTACGATTTTTACTGCTGTGAAAGATCCCATACATTTTTGACACTTGAAAGCATCAAACTTCAATACAAACACACACACACGTGCACGCACACACTGAATATGTACAACAAAGCATCGGCGGACTATTGTTTCTGTTAATATGGAAGGAGGATGACACAAATCCTTTTTTTATCCAATAGGGCTCCACGGGGAGTTGAAGTTGACCTCACATGGTTAAAACTCAGACTTTTTGTGTTGTAAATCTGTCTCGCACTTCAGTGGCTTCTGAAAATGAATACCTTGTACTAGTTAATGCTCCAGACACTATAGCATATGTAATTTAATTTTCACCTGCCCCAGATTTACAGACGTGAAAATTTTAGTCACATTCCGTCCAGAGTTGCGCTACCCCAGATCATTTGAAATAAAATGTTTGTAGATCTTTTTGTGCCATGCATTACATTGTTTTGTCTTAGTACTGTAACTTCGTACTGTAACTTAGTGCTGAACCAAAGTTCAGCTGTAACCGAGCCAGAAAAAAAAGGAGAAATGATGTGCAAAAGGAACATAAATCAATGCCCCCATTGATGTTTATAGCGCAAAAAAAACAAAAAAACAACAGCGAACATGTACTGTGCGAACCAGGCCTTTACATCATAAATTCTACATGGACATGTTTTTGTTTTATCTCTATTTTGGAAAAGGTTTTTTTCTTTTTTAAATATAAGTGTGTGTCTCCAAAAACCTCTGTGGACAGGAGTTCCAAATACAACAGAAATAACTTTCCTTTGCTAAATATCCTTGTTAGTATCAACGAGGCATTAACACCGTAATGTAGTCACAGAGACATCCTGGTGAGTAGGGGTGAAGTGGTGTGAGTAGCACTTTATTACAATGCAGTAGTCATTTGCTGGTAACACCAATGCATTTCACATTATTTAGGCAAAAGAAATGAAGCACTTTATCTGTGGTGGCTGAAGAGACAGAGCTGTTCTTGGAAAGTGAATGATTTTATAAAAACAAGGGTGAACCAAAGTAGAATCCAGTGAGGGATGACTGGAAATAGGAGGATTAAGTAGTGGGGAGTAGATTACTGACAAGATTATGGGAAATAGGCTGAGAAAGAAGAGATAAGTAAACCAAAGGGATGAATGCTTAACACAATCTAAAGGGAATGTGGATAGAATATACAAGAATAAACTAAGAGTTAAACACAAGGAATAAACTAAAGGAAACTCTAAGCAGAATAAAAAATAAATACATACTTAGAATGTTATTTGGAAGAAACCTTCAGAAAACCCCAAGCAACCAATGATCATGACAAATTCGTTTTTCTTGCAATATCATGGAAAGCTTAAAAACTCAAGTATTGCCAAAGCGTTGGAGCACAAGCACATTTGTGAAGATCCAAAAGACAAACACTAGATGCTGATGTACACTTTAAATAAAATATGTGTTCCATGTGTGTTGCATTAAATTAATTTTGTGCAAAATTTGTCCTCTGTCCCTCTTTGAAAAATTGTCTTCTCATTATTTCATGAAGCTCCATTAAAAATTCAACTAATGCTAAGTGGAGATTGCTGTAGCCCCTCTAGTGATTAGTCTGATCTCTGACTCACTTAATTCAAAAGGTCACATTTTTACGACACTGGGATACTTAGGCGCGTACCGCTTGGTTTTACTGGGAGACGCAGCAACCACCATTAGTGGGATGCAAATGCCACTTTGGTTGCATTAGGAATGTAAGTGGTTTTAGGGAAACCTGCAGCAATAGTTTAGAAGGGGTTTCCTTGATTCTGTAAACCCTTTTTAAAGTGTGGTGCTTCCTTTCCTTTTAAAACTTTGAGCTGTGGTTCCTGATTGGTTGTTCAGTCCTCACATGTGTGGGTCATCTCTACGGTTTGGGTGAGGCAACAAACATGCATTAAAAGCTTTGCCCCACCAACCTACAAGCATGAAACCTTATGGGGTTTCTTTGTTGTTTTTTCTATTTGTTCAAATGACACAAGTTGTTGTGAGTTCAAGATGTATGTTGTGAGGATTTACTTGACATACTTCACTCCTCATTTTGTGTGTGACCCATAAAGAACCCAAGTATGATCAGAAAGGCACTAAGTGTTTCCTATTTTGCCATGTGTGCTAGTGCAATGTGTATTTGTAACATGAGTCTAAAGGACTTCAAGAAGATTTTATGGAACATCACAATTCCTCACATCTTTGACGTTTAAGTTGCTTATGATAATTAATTACTTTTGCATCGCTGTCTTGTATTTATTTATTTATTTTTTTTTTTTTTGCATTTTCAACTGAATTTCTGGGAAAGGCAATTTATTGCTCCAAATAATTTATCCTCTTATTTGATTAATAGGATTAATCAAATAATCCTATTAATTTAGTTTTTCTTTGAGTTTTGCTTTCAGTTTCAAGCTTCCAGCATGCCGAGGTGAGTAGAGCATATGGATAAACATTGTGCGATATTTAGTTATATTACTAAAAGGGTCATTGTTGCAACATCTGAGTAGCAGGGTTATTTTTTTTTTACCATTGCTGCACATAGAATATTTACTGTAGCCTAAATTGTATTGTTATGAACAGTGCTATTGGGTTAAATTGATTAAAACATCCATGTTTGTACATTTCAACATCAACATAATAGAGATGACTGCATATAGAGATATCTATGTACGTAGGTTGTTTCACATTGTTGCTTATTTATCTGTTGCTGTTGTTGGCTTTCCTATTTGCTGAATTGTTTAAGAGGCATTAGCCATGCATCCCTTTTGAACATGTCAGCCGAGTAACCAGCCAGATTACTGCAGAACCATGAAAACCAAATAAACCCATGCTCACCTGACTAAAATTGTATTAGTTCTGGTAGAGCACACACGTTATGGTTTTTTGCTCATCTAAGTGCTAATGACAACAGAAACCCGTCTCCATCTCTCGTTATTAAAAGGAGACACGGCTAACAGTCATATGTGCTCTGACTGTTCCTGCTGCACTTATTCGGATGCAAGGCAAAGCTTTACCTTCACACCCCCGACCTTTAATCTGATAAGGACCATCCACTGGCTCCGACGCAGATAATGCAGCTGCCCTGGCTTCACTTCATGAACACCCATGGGGGGATTTGCATTACAGCCTGCTTACATCTTCACGTCTCTTAAAAGGCAGGAGACGGCTTACTGCAAAGCCATGAATGTCAAATGGAAAACTATAAGGATCTGTTGCTGTGATAGGTGTTATCGTTAATTTGTTTCCGGTTGAATTTAATGCATAATGTTGCGTGCAATCTTTAGTCAATGGCAGTATCGTAGCATGAAACCCACACTGTAAATGTTCACAGCCAAAACTAATTATTCTGTTGAACATATGGCATAGGCCTCCGCCGCAATATTGAAAGTGAAATATGCCACTCTACACATTTAGTGGTAGCCCTGGTGAACACCTGTAGAAAGTCTAAAAATTCATTCGTCTTTGCATTCTTTAACACTGGCGGTAATATAAATGTGGAGCCTCGTCCACTTTGTCACAGTTTCAGTTATTTTAATTATTGTTTATTTGAGTAGTCTTTCTTCCTGCCATTTCCTAAAGATCAACATATATTTGCATAATATGATTAGCATGTGTTCCCACCTTCTCCCGGCTGAAAAATGGCATAGATACATCGCTGTGTAATTCACACTCAGTTTATACCTCAAGATGTCTTTGTTTGGTAGTAGAAACTTTGCGAGACACTGATCAAATTAAAAATGTATTCATTTTAAAAAGTTTCTGTCACATTTAGTTCACAGGAATTATTAAAGGTGCAAGACAGTTGTGGCAGTAGAAAGCAATTATTTGTAAAGGTTATTTATCCTCCCTGGTTAATGTAAAAATGCTAATTTATTGTGAGGCCTTTTATGCGTCTTCACAAGGTTCGCCACTCCTCATTCCTCCATTCTTTTCAAAAATGTAATAAATGTTTTGATAAGTGTGCTTTGCATAATTTTCTACAGAGCCAAAGAATGGAAACAATTTGCAAAGAAATTCATACTTGGTTACAACTTATAACAACTTATTTTTTTTAGTTGATTACTTTGACACAAGTATTAAGTTTTGATTGTAATAATTTGCTAGGTAAATGATTTTCTTTTAATTGTGAAGTAGTGAATGACAGAAAAGGTGGTTGCTTAAGATACATTTTGTCTCCATCTGAAATTTAAACTTTGAAGTAGAGAAAATATAAAGCACTTTATCTGTGTTATAGTTCAAAATTCAAAGACCAATGTATTTTACTAAGTAAGATGCAAAAATAATCAGGCTAGCTATTCTTAGCAATGCAAGCAAAGAACAATGTTTTAGATTTCACACTTACAAACACAACTGCAAACTCCCTACTGTACTAATTTATGTGTAAAAAGACAGAATTATTTAAATACATTGTTGCTTATGCTTTTGCTAGCACTAACGTTTATATACCAGGTAGCCATTTTGGATTTTGAGATTGGATTTGATGAGAAACCTCAGATTTTCCCTATCAAGTTTCTGACCTCTAGGGACATTTCACTTCATTCTTCCAACTCTTGGAAGTCCTTACCTTTATATAAAATTCAAAATAGATTCTAAAACCAATCATATAACTCATATAAATAGAGAAAGTTTTAGCTCTGCAACTACTTCTTCCCCTTGTTTAGACGTTAGGAGGTTAAGACATATCAAAACAAACTGAATAGTCTTGTTTTCAAAAAGTCTATGTAGAGGTAGTCTATACTAAATTCAAGTCTGATTTTTTCTTCAAAAACTGACATTTTTAATTTGAGTACATTAGTCAAAGCGTTATGTATCTTTCGCGCTGCTTATTTATTTTTTGTTTGTTACAAAATCATGCTCAGGTCTTCCTCTGAATAGTCTTGAGCTCCGACAATGGACACAAAAGAGAAACATGGTGAAGAAAATTTGAAAAAAACTCATTACGTCTAAACGCATCTTTGTTCTCATATTTCCTTCTGGATGTTTTCCGTTATTGTCTTCAAAGAGCGACTCCTCCAGCTTTTTCCAATGCGATTACCGCTATTGCGACGGTAAAAGTTTTATTTTCCTAGCAGCAGGGTGCATCCAT
Source organism: Xiphophorus hellerii (assembly GCF_003331165.1). NCBI lineage: Eukaryota > Metazoa > Chordata > Actinopteri > Cyprinodontiformes > Poeciliidae > Xiphophorus > Xiphophorus hellerii. Next base: position 21,613,605 of record NC_045679.1, read on the forward strand.
TTACTGCGGAGCACTTTTAGCCTTGAATAACCGCTGAACGATAATTATGCCAGTTCTCCTCATTTTCTTCATGTGTGATCTGTAACTGATTGCCAACACAGTTTATAATGACCGTTGAGTAGCTGCTGTGCCTTTTAAACAGAACATGCTGGGTCTGTATTTTCTGAAAAATAAAATTCACTTTTTAGCCATAAAGCAAATAAAAATTTTAGAAGGGGTACTGCGTGTCTTTTTGTGTGTGTGTGTGTGCCTGTAAGGTTTTTGCTAGAGTCCAAAAAAAGTTTCCAATACTTGTGCATGAAACCAAAAAGCTGTAGCCAAAAACCTTGAAGAGAGCATTTATTAACTGAGAGAGGACATCACTCTGATTCCGGCTGTGTTTTCATTTATTTGCTGCTCCATGAACGCAGCGTGACAAGCAGTAAAACGCGCTCCCTCCACCAATCTGTGTACTTGCCAGAAAATTGTTAGTGGTTAGTTGTCGCATTTGTAAGTAAGAGGCGGTAAATGTTCAGATTTTTCTGATTGTTTGGATTTTCAACTCAAATCCATTGACCAGTCAGCATAGGTCTTAGCCCAATAGTACAAGAACATAATGGAGATTCAAAGCACAGCTAAAGAAGAGGAGGAACTGACAAATCAGTATTTTTGTGCGTTAATGTCTGGACTAATACATCCGAGGACTGTTTTTGACAACTTGTTGGATGTACGCCATGAAGAAAAAAGCCAATTCTGGAAAAAGTATGTCAATATATGCAAGATATCCCTAATGATATGAGCAATAATCAAAGGTATACTTAACTTTATCTTCAGTTTTTTTCTCTCTCTCTCTCCATGCAGTCACTCTGTGTTCTCAGGAAAAGCCATAAATGGAGCTGCAGCTTCCATTAGCTGTATGCACTCGATTTTTCTTTTTTTAAACTTGCCCTAGGCTAATGCTATTATGTCTTGACAACTTGTAGAAACAACACAGTTCATTATTACTTTGTCTAAAATGCCACTCTAATAAAAAAGGTTCCTAACATAACGGCTTTCATCTTTTTTAATCAGGCAAAACTTTGTTTCAATCTGAAAGTTGCAGACACATTTGTCCAGATTCCTGATAATGCTGTCAAAACAAAAATGATCGGCCACTTTTATCTTTATCACATTTCCATATCTGATGAACTACCAATAAATTATCTTCTTGTGTGACTGTGGAATCAGGGCCTTTCATCGTGCCACGACCTTTCGGAGTCAGAGGAATAATTTCAATGTGTGTGACGGAGCAATGGCACAGAGTTGCTGGAATGATTAGCTGAAGCAGCAGTCACTCCCTGCCTCGCCTCACACCTTTGATATTCTGCAGTCGGTTGTGATCAGCTTTCAACTGCTCACGTTTGTAAATGTACTTGAGATCTGAAGTTTCTTTATTCTCTGCAGTACTTTGGCGAAGCCCCCACCGACATGTCAAGACCAAAATTAGAATGATAATGTGGGGAGAAAACATGAGTAAGTTGACGAAATACTGAAGCAACAGTGCGTCTGCCTGGTTTAGAGTGGTGTTACCTGACAAAAAAATCTTTCTTTAAAAATCAGAATCAGAAAAGCATGACCCTCCAGTTTTCGATCTGACTGGCTATTTTTCAATTCTTGACAGCTTTTTAGCAGCACCGTCAGTTTTGAAAAGGGGGGATTGGAGCCCCTGTAAATTTAAAAAAACATCGTTGTAGTTCTATATTGACTCAACAGCATATTTTATCACAAAGGGTAAAACAGCAGTGCATTGAAGAAAGCATGTTTCGGGTTATTTATTTCACATGTAGACTTAATCATTGTTTTTTTTTTTTTTGTCTTTTTTTTTATTTTAGAAAACAGATTAAAGTAGCTGACTTTTAAGCTTTAAGAACCAGTTTAGTTCAAAGTCCAGAGAGACAAGAAAGTTTCCCGATCTGTAATTGTAGAACTAAACTAGCTCTTAAAACTTTAAAATATGCAATAGACATACACTTACTGTACATAGTAAGTAAGAAATAAGATAATACATTAAATATTAAATTCTTTCAACAAGAAAGGTCACATGCTGATGCCTAGTCTTTATTTTTATTATCTTGAAAATAAAATAAATAAATAAATAAATAAATGTGAAAGGTCACATGCTGATGCCTAGTCTTTATTTTTATTATCTTGAAAATAAAATAAATAAATAAATACATGTGAAAGGTCACATGCTGATGTCTAGTCTTTATTTTTATTATCTTGAAAATAAATAAATAAATTTACTTAAGTAAAAATGAATTTAATCTTATTCATTAAAAATGTGTGTTCAAACTAAAAAAATTAATTGTAGGGTTGCTTTTACACCAGTGGACAATCTCTTTGCCATATTGCAAATGGTATTATTGAACTCTAAAAGGTTAAAATATATATATATATATATATATATATATATATATATATATATATATATATATATATATATATATACTTTTCCATTAGACACTGCACACTAAAGCATAACCTCCCCCTTTAATTTCAAAAATATGTTTTCATTTTAAGTGTTTGTTTTTTTTTGCAAAAATGTTTGTCTTGTGTGTCCTTGCAGCTGAAAGGAGCAAACCATCCCTGACCCAGTTGCTGAACATCCAACTGAACCTTTTCAATAGAAGAGGTTGAGACAGCGTGTCCCTGACAATCAGGCATGCAGCTGGAGCTGGAAACCTTTTGTGACGGTCCAGCTTTGGCAGCCGCCGTGACGATCCCTCGCGCTCGCACCAAGGGTAACACTGCGACAGAGGGGGGAATCATAGTCATTCATTTAAAAGGAGAGTTCAGACTTGAAAAGTGACTGAGGAGAGCAGATGGATGCAGGAAGAAAGAGCTGCGCATTTTTAAAGGAAGGCGAGATCTTGAGCAGAGTTCGGTTTACTGCAGGTAAAAAAAGAAAAAAAAGAAAAAACTCATGTCACAGCGTTTCAGTGAAAATGGATACTGGGATTTCTGAATACACTGAGGAAAATAAAATGATAACAGTTACAATACAATCACTTCTTAAGACCAATGCCATTATTATAAACTTAAAGATGGCAACCAAAGGCCAAGCTAAACTATCTCTGATGTTTATTTAAATTGCTGCAACTAAAATAAGGACTCCTACTTATTTTTTGTGAAATTAGCTTGCTTCAAACTCTGTCATGGTAACAAATTCAATTAGATCACAGCACAGAAACTCTGCTGATGAAGTTTAACAAATAACCTCTGGATGCAGATTTTGCTTTTCTTCCTACCTTGCTTGGTTTGTGTGCCTAATTCCATGTTGACAATATTTTTAACAGCCTACATCATACGCATGTGCTGATAAAACAACTCAAATCCCAACTCAGGGGTTCCTCAGGGCTGAGTTCCCATACCCCTTCTAATTATTTTATGAAATCCCCTTCATGTCACTTACTGTCCTGGAATTTAATTTCACTGCTACACATGTAACCAAATAAAACAGCTACACACTGATCACTATACTGATGTAAAAATACTTCCCAATAACGGTGTTGTATGTAAACTGCTGTAGCTGACGCTGAAAATGCCACATCCTCACATGAACATGTCAGACCAGGCTTGGAAACAATACTAATAAGCAGCATGGCACAACACTGCATCACAAAATTACAGCAAAAAGGTACATTTAAAAAGGTACATTTAAATATTTTAGAAATATATTCAACCACTTTTAATCAAATTAGAACAAGTTCCCATGGTTTCTCACATTGGCTTTTGTTGGTTCTTCATTCTTCACCTGATGTTTCAACAGAATTTAAATACTGTTAAGGGTTGACAATAAACCTCGTAAGCCTCTAATGCTGATGGTAAACTCCTTCCACTGCTTAAGGACTGCAGCCAAGGCTAATCAGATTTTAGAGCTAATTAAAATCATTACTTGAGATGCAGCGCTGCTAATTGCTTCACAATTTGCACAGCTCCAATAAAGGTTTTGTATTCCATTACATGACTTATGTTCCTGAATCATTTGCAGAGAGTAATTTGGTCCACAGTAGTTGAGTAGGCTACATATGTCTATCCATTCTGTAAGAATGCTCCATCCATACACTGCATGTTCATGAAGAGCTGTGTCTCCGTGACTTGAGTTACGGTAATGCAGTACATGTGAAAGCATCATAGGAGACATGATAGTGTCTCTAGGTTTCCTCCAAGCTCCCTTCCACTCTGTGGCATGTGACGTTATTGTGCATCAGACTAACTGATGGTGCTGGCAGGTGGAAGGTCCCGTTGGGGACTAGCGGGAGCTGAGGATCCAATTTTCTGTCTGACAGACACAGGAAAGAAAAGCTAGGGACTTGCTTATTACTGGTGACATCTCACAAATATGGAGCACCGGCTAATAACCAAACAGACCTCATGAGAGCCTCTGATTGAAGGATGCTGGTGGGAAGAATGCGAGGTTTCAGCCAACAGGCTTTTATTCAAATTTCACAAAGGGCTCTCACAAAATTTTTTATTTAAGACAAGACCTCATCCTGTGTGGCAAGACAAACAAAAACCTACAGTGCCAACACATGCAAACATGGACGCAAATTGACGTAGGACCTGATATGAGAATAGTTAGGTTTCTTGACAAAACCTCGAAAAACAGTGAACTGCCCTAAATCTGTGGCAAAAACATAAAATGTGCAGCAGTTTGTTAAAGAAAAATGTTAAGGAAAGAAATCAGACTGTCCGCATGCACACGCCGTACATGATGACAAGAGTATGTGTAATGTGCTACCAGACGTTATTGATCCAACTGGGAATTTCATCGTTAACTGTCTCAATGTCTTTTTGAAGAAAACAACATGGACACTTTGGTGTCCTTGTTTTGGCAATAGCTACAAAAATATTAAACTGTATCCAAAATCTGAAAAGAGTTACATTTGAAGGAAGAACAATCAGTTTATTTTCCTAACTAATACAGAGGGATTCTGCCTGCATTTGATGTTTCTTGCTGTTATAAAAAGCAAATGGCAGTTACTATATTTAACATTAAAAGGGGAAAAAAACATCACAGAGCTGATGAGCTAATTGGCTCACAGCACAGCTCTTAAACAGATGTTTTTTTTAGATGATTGAGTGTCACTGGTACTGTGTGTGCAGTAAATGTAAGTCATTAGAGTATGGAAATGAGTGGAAAAAGTAGAGTCTCAATTTTCTTTTCTATTTCAGCTGCAAATCAGTTTGACTTAGAAAAAATAACTGCGTTTTGAAGTACCGCTGATCCATATGACTCACGTGATTTATTTTCTGAGGTACATCAGAAAGGAACATGATGTTACGTATTGGATTGATATTGGTGATCACTTCTTTCCTCCTTTCTGGTACTACTGTCGCCTTTGATTTGCGTCTTTAGGATGTCACAAATGTACACACTTCTGGCTCCAGCACATAGAAACGCACCATCAAAAATGTGTCTCAGTCGTTCTGATCTTAAGCTTCAGTTTTGTTAAAAAAATTATTACTGGTGTGTGTTTTTAATTTGTTGGGTGATCACAGTTTCTTGCAAAACATTGATTTCCAGTGTTATTCTTCCCTGACTTCATTCCAGCAGATGTGCAACAGATGTTTAAACCTTGGTCAAGATAAGCAGACAAAAAGAAAGAAAGAATGAAAGTACAGCTGTGATTTAAAAAATGAAGAACAATACTAAAAACAAAATATACTCATATTCATTGGTGAGGATGACTATAGTGAAATAAAGTCAGTCTATACTGACATAACACCAATCCTAACATTCTGTGAAAAAAAGGGGGAGAAAAACTTCTCATCTGAAGGGAAATATTTAAGCCCAGCCATTTGGATGTGGTCTAAAATAATAATCTAGTGACAATCAAAAAAAAAAAAAACACATTTAAGAACAGTTTTGGGATCAACTGCACTTGTTCGGTTCTCTCAAGGCCCTCTGCCAAAGCCGGGTTTTATTTTGATTGTACTTTCCAGCTTTTTCATCACATTTTTTTTTACCTCTAATTCTGCTTTTAAATGGATAGAAATATGCTCTTTTGATAAATCAATCTTTTACAGTTTCAACAGGAATTCTCAGAAGCCTTTATTATTTGCTCTTTTATGAATTCTTGAAAACTACTCTCGACCTTTAGCTGAATCTTCTTTTTTTCCAGTTTCTGAAAAAGCTTAAAATGAAAATGTAAAAATAAATACGTACACCAAATAAAAAGACACATTCCCTTTTCTCGCTGTCGCACGCTAAATCATACCAAAAGAAAAGCCTTTCAAAATATGAGGAAGAGAGTTATGCAGATGCACAAGTCTTGTTCTAGACTCACTGTATTGAAAAAAAAAGATTATTTGATGTGTTATTTTCTGTCATATGATTAAGAGAATAGCAGTCAAGCTTATTTTTCTGCAACAAAACTACCAAAATAAAATAAACGGTATTTTCATTGCTTTAGGTACCTGACAACAGAAGGTTTCTTCATTACGCCTAAGCTGTAAAATCTCAACGTTGATATCTGAGTGACTCAATAATTTTTTCCCCTGTTATGAATAAATCCTCCTTTTTCTTGGCATTTACCAAAGCTGGAGACAGATTTAGAAGTTTAATGTTGTTCCTCCACAGATTCCATTTGTAATTATAAAGTCATGTCTTTTTTTCTACTTTGTAGCTTTTCATTATTATTGTTGCTCACGGCTGTAAAACCTTCACTTCTTCAAAAAATAAAAAAATTGAGATTTTAAATTTTTTTTTCTAATGTTTTGTTTTCTCTTTGTGCCACATGCTTTAAATTATTTTGGCTATTTTCACCGTATTTCTTGCTTTATTCCAGTGGTTCCCAAAGATTTTCTTCTGGGCCCCCCCCATGGATTACAATAAAATGCCCTCCCCCCAAAAAAGGAAAAAAAAAATCAACTGGGCACACACATCGTTCAACCAGACATAAACTTATACACATATTTTGTTTTCAAACTCCACTGAAGTTTATTTCACACTTCAGGTTGCAACAAAACACACTACAAACCATTTTTACAGTGAAACACTTTTGTGTAACTTTTTTTATTTCATTCATCCATACCACTTCCCATGCCCCCCCCCCCTGATATGGCACTGTGCCCCCATAGGGGGCGCGCCCCACACTTTGAGAACCACTGCTTTATTCTGTTTAGATTCTTGCCTGTTTCCACATTCAGACCTTGCTTGGGCCTGAAGTTGAAGCTCAGGATTTACCAGCCGATATCTACGCCCATACCCCGCTTTTTTTACTCACGCAGCTCTGATTCGTGACCGAAATGATGAAACTGCAGATACGAGACATTGAAATAAGTTTTTTTTTTTTTTTTTTCTTTGCGAGAATAGGCTTGGGAACAAAGATTTTCAGCTACCCTCTCTAAGCTCCTAATATCTTCTTGCAACAGCAGCGGAGGTGAGGGTATCTGATTATTATGTCTCCCTGAAGCCTCCCTCCAGGGGTATTCTGGGCATGTCTGGCTGGGAATAAGCCCAGAAGACCTGGTGTAGATTATTTATTCCAACCAGAATAAAAATGCCTCACTTTCACCCAAGCTAAACCTAGATTAGCTAAGGGGCACAGGAGTTGATTTTAGTTATTTTTTCTTCTTTTTATTTATTTTTTAGTGTGAAGAAAGGAATTTAAACAGAAAAAAATACCTTGCAACTAAAAATCAGAAGCGTTGTTTAAATATATGTTTTATACTGACTAATTTCAGCTTTGCACTTTTTTACTGCTCAAAAGGACAAACAAGCAAGTCAACGACTAAGTGGTCTGGCAGTACAAAAGGAAAATCAAGCTAACAAATCCTTGAGTGTATTCTTAAGCATAAAATACCTAAGCCTTTCTTTTTCGAAATCTCTGCTGTGGCCAGCCAAAATATGTCTCTTTCCTTTTCTTTATGGTTTAAACTTCCATCACAAGTTTCACAAATGTTATTTTTAAATTCTAGTTCTAATTCACCTCAGTGGTGAATGTCTGTCACTCCTTAATCATCTTAAAAACAGGCTCCCTGAAAAAGCAACAGCTTTCTCCTGACACATAATTTACAAGCTGAGGGAAAATTGTGCATTTTTTAAAAAGACGCTCGTGGTTTCCTGAACCATCTGGTTGATGACTCTGCTCAAACCATCTATTCGAAAACCGTGTATTTTTGCTGTCTTTCAGTTTTAGGCTGTTGTTTTATTACCCAGAAGCAAAAAGTGTTTCAAACAGAAAAATAACAAGATTTTTGGTGGTTTTCTAGAAATTTGCCCTCGTGACCGTTTTTTTTTTTTTTACCTTCACAAATGTCAAACTTTTTGCATGGAGCATGTTTTGGGAAAATAAGAGCGTTCACTCAATTCTGTGTTGCCAGTAACCAGCAAAACATCTCTGTTATATTCCCAATTGATTTGTCTTTTGTGCTAGCAAAATATTTTTCACAATCATAGGCTGTTCTATTATCCTTATATGGTAATGCCTTTGTTTTTTTTTTTAGAGATGTGGTTCCAAATGACTTTTTGTGTGTGTTTTAAAATGATTGTTATTTCACAGTCAAATCAATAGAACCAATGCTTTTTTTTAAGTTTTTGATTCAAATAGCACAACATATAGACCTTCTTGCACACTCTGGCACACATTTATTGAATCCAAATGCTTATTACCGACGACTAGACTGTTTGATCCTAATTCCACGCTTGTTTCTGTTTACCATTCTAGAAACAATTTTTCTATCACCTACAAAACAGTAGACCACCAGAAGAACTTATTTATTTTTCTGCAAACTTCACCAAGTTTACATTTGTGAATGCATGTGTGCTGATGAATGACGTATGAATTGCAAAATGACAGAACAGAAATAGAGCAATGTAAATGAATATTTCTGTCTGCGATGTAATGCTTTCTTCTTTCATACTGCTTTGTACACTAGTCCCAGCTAATCTGTATTCTCACTTCCTCTCTCCATCCTTTGCGCAACCTTTGCCCATTTCCTGACCCAGGAAAAAAGTGACAGAGACCCGTCTGTCCGCATCGTGCTCCGTTTCGTATGAACTAAATTAGTCCTGATGTGGACGAGCATGCCATCCTCGATTAAGATAAGTCGTGGTGTGAGATGGGAGGCTCAAACGGGGGGGGTGGGGTGAGACTGTTCAAATGAGACGTTCCCAAATGTATTCTCAAAGTTAATATCTCCAATATTGACACGTTGGCTGTTCAAGTTGTCTGAATTGAATTAACTCGGATGAAAGCTTAAGAGGTGAGCTGGGTGATATTAAAGCTTTGGCCTTAGATCAACATATCTGGGAGGCTTCAGGGAGATGGGAGAAATCCACGTCTCCTCAGACAGGAAAAGTGACCTGAGGCGAGAGAGTTTGGCTCAGGCAATAAGCCTGAAAATCTAATATGGTGGCAGGGGCTGTCCCAATGGACCAAGCGTTTCAAACAGCAAAGGTAGGCGTTTGACTTGGAGTGGGAAGTCTTTTCTTTTTTTTTTCATTTCGTCTTCCATATTCTCGCCACTCTCACCTTTTGCGTCTGTCTTTTACTTCTCCATTTTATCAAGCACATGCCTGCACAGAGACATCATAACACCTACATAAGGTGATTAGCTGAGTATGGATGGTAACCATAACCTTGTTGCAGACCTTTACTGGGCAGTGTTGCTGAAAAAGTAACCTCATTTTGCCTTCAGGTAAACAACTTCAACCCTTTTGTTTGTCTGGTGATATTCCTGGTTTTCCAGGATTGTCAATTATTTTGTTTTCAACAAATTTCTCATTCCATTTGTTTTCTTACAACTTGCTCAGTGATCACATAAGCCAGTGGGAATTAAAATGTGTCAAAAGCTCTAATTATATCAACATCAATCTTTATTTTAACTCAGAGTCTGTGTTTTCTTGTTTTGTACACTTGTGTTTTCCATCCACTATTACACACAACTGTGTTGCATCCAGCAATACAATCCGCAGTGTAAACACAGTTTCAGTGTCTCGGTGTCAGATCCTCCTGTTGTTCTCATGCTGCTTTCCTGTCCACTCAGTTTATTGAAATGATCCCTTTCACTGTTCTCCTGCATTGCCTGACTCTGTGTTTAGGCATCATGGCAGATTTTCCACTTTCAACTAATGAAAACATAACATTCAAAATGTTTATTTTAGAAAACATTAAGCCCACATTTCAAATACAGAAACACAGGCTTAATAAAATTAATGTTTAATTGAAGTTATTGTCCTACCTACAAACTGTGTGGTTTAGGCTATATAAAACATACCAAAGTGTAGCAGAAATGCTGCAGTTTTTCAAGGTGCTTAGCAATGTTTAGCTTCATGAGACAGGTCAACTATTGACTTAATATTACAGACATATGCATGTGAGGTGTTAAAAGTAATATTCAAGAGTTGATATTTCTTCACCAAAAATTGCCTACAAAAATATCAACAAATTTATTGCAAATTCCTGCCATATTTCGTAACTGTTCAGTGTCACAAATGCCGCATGCAGAAATGTTAGGAGAGATTACAAATGTAATAAACATAGGAATTAAAACAATCTTCAGTGACACAACCAAATCCAAATAGCTGCTTTAAAAATGAAGTAAGGGAACAGCAAACCTTAGCATCTTTTTAATTTAAGAGTCAATCAGATTTTTGCATTGTGATCAGCATAGATATGCATGCAGTCCATTATCAATGTACAGCATGTACAGAATATGTTTTTAATGTCAGTTTAATAAAACATTACAATTTCACATCAGCGTGATCGAGCACAACAAAATGGTAATGTGTTTATCTTTTTCAACTAATTAGATAAAACTTTAAAAAAAAGAAACATTTGTTCTGTCCTCAAGTCAAGAAAGAATTCAAGAATAATTTAGTCCTTGGTTATGATGAAGCCTCACCTCTACCTTAATGTGATCAGCCCTTTGCTTCATGAATTCACGAAGCAATAATTGTTCCTTATAATTCAAATCTGCTGGTTCAGAAAATTCCCATTATTGGCTCGCTCTGATAATTCAATCAATCATAGCTCTATTAAAGATACAACTAGGTCCACATGAGAAAAAAAACAGTAATAGTAATAAGAATTTTAAAAAAATAAGATAAATTATCTTCTTTGTTTGGTAACAGTGAAATCCAAGCATCCTCAAGCAAAGCTGGGGATGAACAACTTGATAGATATTTATCGCTGATGATACATATCGTCGGCTGTGGGCGACACTCTGCTGAACTGAATCGAACCTGATATTTTGAAATTAATTGCAATTTTCTATTAGACAAAAATGCAGGAGATAAAGTGACATTTTCATATATTTTATTGAGAAATGAAAGCAGCAAACAAACCATGTGCCCACCTGTCTTTGGTTTGAAAATAGTTTCTATTATGATGTCATCTGCCTTTGGTTTTAGATCTGTGTTTTGTTTTATATCTGCCAAAATATCTCGTGATATTCCTGTTTTTTTCTTTCCACTGCAGCTTCTCTGAACAGAAGAAATCTTCCTACAGAATATTCACATGTTCTCATGAGACACACTTCCGTGCCATGCAAATGGAGAAATTACGGACATTTCCATTTTTCTCCATGCCACTCCCACTCTCTCCACTAGCTTCTTCATTATGCACAGCTGACTGCACGATGAACTCCATGTTTCCCTTGGGACTTGAGTCCACCAATGCTGCAATGTCCCCTCTACACCCAGGTGCACAGCACACTGGCTGGACATATCTATGACAACAGTGACAATGAATTCAGTCGTTCCCGCCAATTTGCTTGCACAAGTATCAAAAAATACAACATGTGTGAGGCACAGGAATACAAATGAAGCATATTTTTTTCCATCTTAGGTTGTTACACAGAGAGGTGTAGTGTGGAAAATTGGAGACATCTCTCTGACTTGACTGAACAGCACAGCACATAAAGTCTGTTTATTTTCCTCAAGTCATTACACAAAGCAGGAGCTTCCAAAATGGCAATCCATCCATCTGTCTCTGCCATATTCAGCACTCTACCTGTTTTAGATACTGCCTTCTCAAATGGTCAAATCACCAGAGAGCAAAAAAAGCAAAGCAAAAAAAAACTAGAGTTAGGTTTCACATAATCACAACTGCGTCAATGATCAGTAATAAAATATAAAGCAAACATGTCACATACACAATTTCTAAGTCATTTTGCACCACCTTTCATTACTTGAACTTCCACACATCGTCAACCAATCAAACTCCAGAGTCCTGTTCTTGCCAGCTGTCTTTCTTTGTCTTTGCAGAGGACACACTCACACAGCAATGTTTGTCCAACATGAATTAAACGCAACAACAATACATTGGTGCGCTGTGGACTGTTTGCCATTCATTTTACAACATTCAAGAGCATTCACTGTGAGTTAGTTAAAATCTGGGGTTCATTAAGAAAATAATGACATTGTTAAAAGAAATAAGCCACAATAAATCTCAATTGCATTTTGCCAAAAAGCCATGTAATGGCTACCTACATGTGGAGGAGGGTTCTGTGGTCAGATGAGATGGAAATACTTTGTGGCCAACATGCAAAGGTGTAACCCCTAAACGCACAATCTCCCTCTGCTCTGCTCTGACATTTTGTGGTGGCACTAGTGGAGATGGTTCTAGAGAGCTGATTGGAGCTGCAGGACAAATCTGGAGGAATACATGTTAGGACTGGAAAAGACTTGAGTGGAGCATAGATTTAACTTCCAATGGTACAACAGTCATTACAAATATTGCCAGAGAGCTTCACAACGAACCAGTCAAAGTCAATTGTGTTAAACACCTGTTGCAAATTTTGAAAATTGATGACTGATGCTTTCCATATAGGCTAGAGTTTTTTCACAAAGAAGCAGTGAGAAAGAATGTGTGTCTTAATTTGGGTTTTCAGATGACTTTTTAAATTCTTTTTTTTTTCTTTACATTTTCAAAACCACATGTTGTTCCATCAATCTTCCAATCACCTATTCCATGTGTCGGCCTGTCACATAAAAATCCAGTAAAAAAAATTGACGTTTGTGGTGGTAATGTGACCAAACGGAAAAGTTCATTGGGTATGAACGGTTTTATTATGTATTATAGATCTGAAAACTTTTTTCTTTTTCACATCAGCACTGACTTTAAGAACACAGACCATTGCATTCACTCTTTCCCTAACCTCTACTGAGAGATAAAAAGGATCTCCATTTACCACTACCATCAACATTCCTGAAACAATTGACACTTTGCATGCTTTAAATTACAAATTAGACTGTATAATCTAGATTTAAGGAGAGGAGAAAAACGGTGAGAGCCCCTTCACAAAAGAACCCATTGAAGCAAACAATAGCCTCATAGATCTTCTTTGCTTTCCTTACAGCGCTGATTAAATGAGTGTGATGGATCTCATGATCATTAAGAAGACCGAGGGCTGGCAGATTGAAGCTACCACAAATCAGTTTTATGTGGGATAAGGACAGAGAGGCACTGGCAGCTTTACAGCTATTGTGATATTAATGAACTGGACCATTTTATACTGAGTGGCCTGTAGCCTTTTTACATGAGATATATGATAACTGGTGGTCATTACACACCTCCAGGTTGCAGGTTTTGCATATTTTCATTGCTGTATGTTACCTTAGGTACCGCATTAGTGAGGGTCAGAAAGGTCCAGGAGTTGCACTTCAGACTTTCTGTTCTAAAATCACTATGATAATGCTGACCTGGTGCAAATTATAGCTAAGTTTCAGCAGTGAGCATCATAAATGTCTACCTTTTTCTATGTCAGTGATTTGGAGTTTAAATCATTAAAGTACCAGAGGAAACATTCAAAAATCTGGTCAGTAATTCTAGGAAAGTTTTGATTGTTTAATTGACTGATTGATGGAAGAAGTTTTACATTGAAAAGGGGTGCTTTTTTCTTCTAAACCTAAAGTGTGTTTTTATTGTTTTATAACCTTTTGAGATAAACATGTCTTTAATTTCAATCTAAATCCACCACGGGTATGAAGGACTTTGTGTAGCCCTGTTGAGACAGAGCTCTGCATGTTGTGTGAAAATCTCAGATTACAAAACAGACAATCTAAAAGTCAACTAGCAGATGGTAATATAAAAAATTAAACAGAACCCCACTCCTGCTTTTCAAAATCCACTAAAAATAAATATAAATCAAGTCAATGAATGTGAAGATCAGCATTTGTATGCAGTGTTTGCATCACCAGCATTTATTGGTAATAAAATTGCTTCTTCTACAAATAATAATCCTGCTGTAGTCGAATTCAGATACTTTGGTGATTATTTAAATATTCATCAAAGCTCATTCCAACAATGCTGCTCTGTAACAAGACCTGAATAGGTCTAACAGTGGTGTTTACTTTCTTCTAAGAGCAACACATTTCACCCAAATTTATTCTGTTTTTCATTTTTATCACACTTAGATGTTTCCGATCGTTACCCTGGATTTAAAAATATGTTGAATAATAATAAAAAGCAGCTTTCAAATAATTATTTCATTCATTAAGCAAAAAGAAATCCAAACCAACCTCACCTGAGGTGAGAAGGTATTTTAAGTGTTTGCAATAACTGGCAATCAGTTTTTTACATTGCAATTGAGGGGATTTCAGACCACTTCTATTGGCAGAATAGTTTTAAATCAGCCACAATGGTGGGTTTTCAAGCAGGAATTGCAATCATAATCTGTCTGAGGTTATACCACGGAGTCTCAGTAAGATTTAGGTTCAGACTTAATGCCACTCAGACATTTATAGATAGATTGGTGCTGTGCGCCGGATCATTGTGCTGCTGCTTTGTCCAAATGATTTTGAGCTTAAGGTCACAAAGTGAAGGCTGGACATTCTCCATGTAGAGGTTCTGGTATAGAGCAGTTTGGCAAATATTTTCTGTCCTGGGGAAGTAAAGCAGTCCAAGACCTTCACACTACCATGTTTGGCTGTTTGTGTTATTTTTTTGTGTCTTTTTACTATTATTTCGAAAACATACCTTGTAGAAATGAGAAATGAAGAAGTTTAAAATAAAATAAAAAGAAATTTTGGTATACCAGCAGCTTCTGGAAAGATTCATCACTATCGTATGTTTTCTCCATTTGTGGATGAGAACTGTATTCACTGGAGTCTCAAAGCCTTTGACACTGTTTGCTTGTGCTTATTCAGATTTGAAGACATTCATGCAGTTGCACATTTCACGACTAAATTGTTTATAGTATCTGACCAAGGCCAGTCGAAAGTCAAAACCTAAGTTGTTATTTTCCATCCTCCTAAAATCCGCATACTCTTCTACCTGTTACTTCTCAACACATCAGCGAATGTGTCAGAGTCCAGAGGAATCCCAAGGCTTTGTAAAAGAACATGGAAATGTGTTTCACCACTAGCTCCAGAAAATAAAAATCTATTAGGTTTGAAATTAAAATCTAATTAACCGTTTTGTATTTGTACCACTGTCACACAATTCACATCATAACTTTGAAATGTCAGTACCGAAGACACTGCCACTATTCCTCTCCAGTCAGGATTAGTGCAACTAAATGTGATCTTGAGAAAAATGGCTCCATTAGGAATGGATTACCAGACCTATTCAAGCCTGAAAACTTTAGGCCCTGCTTCATCAAAGCTGTGGAAACTGTACACTGATGAAAGTCTACTCTTATCCCTATAGTGCCAATTTCAACTCAGTTGGATGTTGAGTATAGTCTCTAATGGGGGTCAGACCTAAGGGTGTAGTACTGATGACTTCAAATCATCAGACTTTGAGTGCAGCCAATACTCTCTGACATGGTCAATCTGAGATATTCATCAAAGTATTTGAACTTTTTTTTTCTGACAAGGCTTGCATTATTGTATACACATTTTAGTATACACGTTCATGTAATTTTTCTGTGCACAAGCCCTTTATAATATTTAGATTTACAACTGCATTTAAATTTTAAATACCAAAAAATATATTAAATATATACTTACTAAATTGACATCCTGTGCTTGGTGGTAGTACCACAGTGGATATTATTTTGGGCTGGAACAGAAAAGCTGATCGGAGTTGATATAAAGGAAGTAGAACGGTCCACATTAAAGTCCAACCTTGAGTGTTTAGTCCAGGCTAAAAACCGTTTTATCCCACTCTCTCCATTACTTGAACACAACCTTGGTCATGTGATAGCACAGGGGTTATGTTTACAAGCTGTTGTGAATTTTCCCTAATCAGTAGAGGGGGAACTTGCTGGAGTTGCTGCGTTTGGGCCATCTCAAACAAATGCTTATTTGGTTCATGTTTAATAGTGAACTCACTTTCAACTTGAGTACATGAGGCTGAATGTAGAAGTGTCGACTACTGCTGTTTTTTGTGTTTTGGAGTGCTGGAGTATTACATGGAATTGGTGAGTGAGGTTGTTTATGCTGCTAGCTTTTTGCTGTTGTCTACCATTATAGTGTATTTCAATGGGAGAAGCACTGAAATACACTACATGCTAACCTAATGTGTTAGCATTTGTTTTGTATTTACTAGTTTTGTGTTTTCATTGATTTATTGTTTTCTGTGTTCTTGTTTGCTGTGGAGGATGTTTTAAAATGACCTTATTAAGTCTATTTAATAAGAGAGCAAACTTAGCATTTATAATATTTGGCTTGGGTTAAGCATTTAGTTTATTTAGATATTGAATGCAAAATGTATTAAATGATTGTAAATAATTTGAAATGAATGCATATTTCTTACATCTTTAAGTGTATAATTTTATTCAAATGTTAACTTGTATTCTCCTCATCTTTGATTTATTATTCAGTTTATGCAGTATTGCTATTTACCTGGATTGTTTTTATATGGACACTCGGTTTATGAACTACAACTATTTTCCTGGATTATTGTTGTTATATGGACATAAAATCTTTGGACTGTAACTGTTCTGCTCCTGTTCTTTTGGAGATGTGAATCAAAAATGATACTTCTGTGTATGATGTGAACCGTCCTTCAAACTAGTGCCTCTACAAATGTTTTCCATTTTTTGGGTTCTGTTCCTTTTGGATTTGTATTGCGATCGACTAAACCAGCTGAACATCCTAAGTGCACTTTAACATAAATTAACCAAACTTGTCTGCAGATTGTAAATATGGGGAGTATTGTTTTTGTTTATTTAGTTTTTCAAGGCACTTTAACATGGTACCAGCATTAAATATGAATTATGTGTCTGTTATTTACCTTTCCTTTTTCAAGCCAGAACTTTAGCTTCTGATAGCCCACAAATTTTAGCTATGAATTCTGCTATCACTGCACATGTTTAACTTATATGCTCCAAATTTGTGGTAAAGCTTAAAAATCTCCATCGATGCGTACATATCACCCTTTTCTCCTTCCTGGTCACACACACCTTCACTGCTGCAATCAGCATGATTTCACCTACATAGAATCTGTTCTATTTAAGCGCTCTCCTGCCTGCTTGTCAGTGCCTGATTGTTGAAAACTCTCCCCCTCAGTAGATGTCCAGTGTTTCTTCCATGCCCTTGTCTGACCTCCTCATTAGAACTTTGTACCCTGGATTCTTCTGCCTTGCCTTCATCTGACTTCTGCCAAGCATCTGATCTCTGGGCATTGACTCTGTTTCTGTGTCCTGACCACCAAGCCTTACCAATCCCTAGGATAAACAGTCTTATCCCTCCGTCTTTGTCCGTGACTCTTGTCCATCTCACTGCTATCCCTCTGGATCCTGAATTTGTTACTGCTGTGTCTTCTGACTTCTGTGTGCCGAACCAAGACTGCTCTATACTTCTTTCTCTTTTTTTTTTTTTTTTTTTCCCATTACCTGTTGTGACATCATCCTGTACGCCCTCTGCTTCCTACTTCCTCTCAAGAGAGGTGTAAGCAACAGCACAGCTTCCAGGCAGGAAAGGAAGTGTTTGGATA
Organism: Xiphophorus hellerii; assembly: GCF_003331165.1. Lineage (NCBI taxonomy): Eukaryota > Metazoa > Chordata > Actinopteri > Cyprinodontiformes > Poeciliidae > Xiphophorus > Xiphophorus hellerii. Next base: position 21,631,454 of record NC_045679.1, read on the forward strand.
CAGAGACGGTCACCTTCTTTTGGAAGCTCACAAAGGATAAAAAGCGTGTAGGGACATCCATCTCAGATCAAAGCCTGTACACTGGTCCAGAAAAAGGTTAGTGGCTTTTTTTGTTTAATGTTTGCAAATTCTGACTTCTCTACAGCTCCTAAACTGTACTCTTTCTCTACAGAGATTATCCGACTCCCACCACTTGCATATTGAGAATAAACCTTGTTAAACATGCTCTGTGCCTGCCTGCATTTTTGGGTTCTTTCTCTTTTTGGGTTTGTAAAAATGTGCCCTAAAAGGTTTAGAGGAGGGGTATGCATATGCATGCCACACTTCACATCATGCATCATTTTCCTTCCAGTTCACAATTGCGTACCTCTATGTGTTGGCCTCTCACAAAATTTAAAAGAATAATAATTTTATGGTTGTGACAAAATGTGAAAAAAATAGTGTGAAGTTTGTAAAACCATGTGCAAAGCCAAAACCTGGAGGCTTTACGTTTGGCATGACGAAATACTTTCATGTTTCAGAAGTTCGTTGAAGGAAAAGTAGTTTTTTTGGTCAGCAATTGTACTAAAGCCACTCACACACACAAGATTTTCCAGACTTTTACTGCACCTGTTTTCAATCATTTTTGCACTTTGCTATATCCACATCCAGATTTATTTTAATAAAGTACAATTTAGCTTATTAAATGTTTTGATTTAGCCATTGCAAAATAATTTGTCACTTTCTATTCAGCAACTTTGCTCTGTCTTGGCATCATATTGCCATCCAAAGACTGTTTAGCTATATCTGCCCGAACTGGAGATGACTGTAAATCTCTATGTATGCAATACATCCATATAATCTTATGATCAGTATGAGGCCAGAAATCCAGTGCCACTGGAAGCCATGTCTGTCCATGCAATCTCATTGTTTTGATTTGTTTTAGATCGCATCGTATGTTTTGGATCATATGGGAAGATTCTTCTCGGACATTTTCTGATTCAGGTTTAACTTTTGCTTCATCTGTTCATAACCCTTTTTTACTGGACTTGTTTTTTTTTAACTTGTGTTCTAGCCTTTTGTACATAAAGCAACTTGGTATTTGTGATTGTCTTGCAAATTAAATAAAAACTTGACCCTGACGGTCGATGTTTGCTTTCCAGCATGTGGTGGCCAATACATTTTAGACATTTGACTGTATGACATTTTAATCTCATACAGTCAAATAATGGCATGATAATATTGATTATTATTACAAAAAATGCATTACAAAACCAGAAAACGTAAAAATGCTGAACCGGATCTGATTGCTTTAATTTAAAAACAAAACTGCAACTTTTAAGACTATTGCTATTAAAAGCATGAGTTAATATAGATTGTTGCAATACATTTTCACAGACCTACTTTAGGTGTAAATTTAGGAGCCCATTCACAGAGGAGGAGCTTGATTGAGAGGAAAGATCCAGTCAAAGCACACGTTTGGCCTCAGAATGTCCCTGGGGAAATGGATGCCTGAGTCTCTGATGCAGAAGGCAGTAGATCTACGTTTATACAACTCTTTCTATGACTTCTTTGTGTTTTAAAGTGTGCATTTTCTATCGCAGGTATCATTTTTGACATTTTAAACATGTTCCAATTCACCCCGATACACTTACTTAAGTGCCAAACCCTCAGATTGTTTTCGGCACAAAGCTATCAACAAGCATGACGGTACACTGCAATGGAATGTCATCATTATCAGCAGAAATGGAGGTGACAGAGAATCTATGATGGATCTTCCACACCTGGAGTGGGGGTCACCTTTCCGAGGAAAATGGTATTATAGCTGCAGTAAATTCAGGCAGATTGCTCCCAAGTGAGCAAGCCGGGGAATTCAATTTTACAGCACAAGAAAAACAAAAACAAAAGTAAACCAATGGGAGACACAGTGGGGTGTCAGGCCTTTGCTCTCAGGAATGAGTTATATCCAAACTATAGCCAGTCACTGAATACAGAGCAGCATCCCTGCAAGAATGCAACTTTCCACAAGTCAAGTGTTTGCTAAATCTGTTATTTCTGCGCGCATATGCGTGTTTCTTTGATGTGTGAAATTTTAACTGGCAGAGTATTCCTACTGCGGAGCATTCCAACAGGAGTTAACATTTTACTAATTTAAGTGTTGAGAGGTATGCCCCAGAAATACCGAGCAGCCTGAGGAATCTGTTGCTGTACGAGTTGAAAGAAATTACTGTTTGTTTCTATCTGTGTATATACTTTTGGCTTTGTCATGTGATTATTGTTTTGTTGGTGCCTTTGTGTGTTTTGACATCCAGATAGCACATATTCAGTTAAGAGCGTGCCTACAATCCTCATTCGACTGAGTCACTCTGTTCCAAGCAGCTTTTCATATGTGTTCAATTATTCGTCGTCGGTAAAACCAGATATAAAAACAAAAGTGGGGGGGAGGGGAATCCATGAAAAGCTTGAAGGCCACTTATTAAATCCGAACATTTACTGCAGGGTAGGAGAACTAAATGGAATGCAGTGAAGTAAAATAGATAAGATTGGTAGCGTGGTCATGGTGACCCAGAATAAACAAAATAAATTTTTTGTATGGATTTCCTGTATCTGTACTTGCTTTCTACAGCATGGGAAAATGGAAAATATATGCTTTTGTTTGTAACGACCATATTTTCAAAGAAAAGAAAAAATATTGATTTCTTGAATTACTTGAACTATATCTTTAAAGCTCGTCCTTAGCTGCTCTTCTAAAGGCACATTTGTGAAGTCAGACGCTGATGTTGGACAAACAGGCTGAGCTAAGGTCACGGTCTCCGCTCTAATTTATCCCAAAAGTGTTTTTTGGGGTTCATGTCAAGACTATGTACAAGCTAGACAAATATTTCCACACCAAACTCATTCATACACCAAAATAGAAGCCTAAATTTGACCAAAATGTCTCGGTGTGCTGAATTATAAAGGATTCCTCTCACTGGAAACGAGGAACTAATCCCCTCAGCACCAAACCTTATGCTTGTCACAGGGCAGTCAGGAAAGAGCTACTCTCCTGGTAGCTAAACCCAGACATGTCCATTAGATTTTCAGAGAGAGAGAGAGAGATGATTCATCACTCTAGAGAACATGTCTGCACTGCTCTAAAGTTGAGCAGCAGCTTGCTGAACAAATCTTTCATCATTCTTCAAAGCACTCAATTTTGACCCGATTAATGACCCGATCAGCATTTACTAAACATTTCCCACAAGATCAAATAAGAAATCAAAAATTCATTCTTTATAATATAAGTAATGTCAGTGAACTGTGCTGGTGACCTTACACTACAAAAGAGCTTTGCTTTTTTTATGTGACTTTTAGCCTTTTTATTTAAGTAGTTAGCATGAGCTAGCTTTGTTCTACGTCCACAGTTTAACCAAATATCTGGTCATAAAGGAAATACAAACAGGAAGTACCTTTATTGAAATGTTAATGTTACTCTGAATTCAATAGTAAGTAAAAACATTTTTAGACATTATGAAAGTTGTATTTTTCATTATATTTTATTACAAATATAAACTGAAGAAACTCAGCAATTACCTGCTTAGTTATCCAGTTTATGAATTGTTCTTTGCAAATCTGTCCTTGTTTGCCTTTATGTTTATTAGCTTGACCCACTTCTTAAGTTGAAAATCTGATTCTTTTACCCTGTTTCTTGTGTAAACGTTATTGCATTCAGGATTCTGTTTTTCCACTTAAGCCTGGGTAGAAACAAGGCAACGCCTGAGAGTGTGAGGGATATGATTTTTGCTTTTTTCTGCTGATGCAGCAATGTTCAGGGAGTGTTATGCAGCAGAGGTGGGATAGTTGAGTTTGAAGTATTGCATTTACAAACTAAACCATCTTTTTCTGTCAATCATTTATTTTCCATATCCTTGGTATTATATTCAGCCCTGCATGGACTCAGAAACAAGAATATTTTTTATTTATTTTATTTCACTAGATAAGAGGTCCTCACCCGGACAAAGTCAATACAGAGATACATGAAGGTACAACTGGTTAATTTAAAATCACAATTTGTTTTTCTTTTTCTTTTTTTTCTAATCTTGGATCGATGTCAGACTAGAGCTAATCTGCTTCTTATGTAGGAGTATGTAAACTAGCTGTGGAATTTACAAAGCAAAGCAAAACAAAAAGGGCTATACCGAAATCCTGGCTAGTTGGTTGGGAATGGTAACATTCAAATACAAAGTAAAGACCCATTACTGTATATTCAGAAAGTATGAGACAGGAGTCTTCAACTCCAGTTCTGGGTGGCCGGTGTCCTGCAGCCTTTCGTCTCTGCTTCAACACACCAGAGTCAAATAATGAGGTCATTAGCAGGTCCCTGGAAAGCTTGACTACATACTGAGGAGGTAATTCAACCATTTGATTCAGGTGTGTTGAACCAGGGACGCATCTAAAAGTTGCCCGACACCAGCTCTTGAGCACTAAGACCCCTGGTGTCGGGTATCTCAATTAGTCACATGTATTGACATAATGAGGGTTAGTCAATCATTCATTGATTTGTTTTTCACAACCAAGGCTAACATGCCGCTTCAGCAGTCTCTGCAGCTTGTAGTTGAATTCAGAAAGCATGACTTCAACAGCAACAATCCATATTCACCGCAAGTACATGAAGGCAGTGGTGATTATAAGAACCGACGAATAATTTACAAAAGTGGAAGCATGTGAATTTTTCATTGAGCTCTCTAAATGCATTGCTCTCTGCTTACCCAACCTGTCATGTTATGTGGGGAAACAGATAATGCCGCGTTGCATCGTCTTCGGTCATCACACAAGACGTAATGAGGGTAAAACAACATTATTTCAATCAAATAATTTCTAATTTTAAAAGGAGAGACATCAAATAAGAGCCATGAAGATTGTAAAGCACACAGCAAGTAGTAGATTTTTCAGATGCATCAGATAAGTCATGCTGAGTGGTTTCTTAAGTGCCTTGAAAGCTTGAACCGGAATGAACAATTGGACATAGCTGGAGTTAGTCAGGAATACATTTTTCTCTGCCACCAACAGAGCAGACAATGGAGAGACTGACCATAATCCAAGAATGGAAATTATAATCAGTTTTACACACAATCCCTCTCCCAATGTTCTGCTGATCATCTTGCTGATGCCTCTCAGCCAAAACATGTGTTTGACATGCTATTGCAAAGACAGCAGGAACACTTTTTCTTTTTTTTTTTTTACATTTTACTGTGATTTGAAAATTTTGCTGGCAAAAAAAAAAAAATATCAAAGGCTGTTAGTGTTAATAAATGAACTTCCTTTTGCATCCATCCTATGCACAACAGCAATCAAGCTTTTTGTACATGGGTAAAAAACTGACCAGGCCACTCTGCAGTATCTAGCTGATGCAACTTTGATAATAATGGCTTAGCTTCTGGTTTTGGCTCCCCTACCACATCCTGTCGTCTCAACCAGTCACATGAGACTGATGGTAATCTTTGCATTGCTCCAACCATCTTAGCATGCAAAAAATATATACAGTATGTAAATACATTGTCAACAATATGAAGCAATAAAGTCATAGGTAGACTTTTTTGGCCCCATGAGAATGAAAGGTGGAAGGACATCAGCATGATTCCGTGTGTAGATTAAGACCAGCTCATTATTACCCAAATGAATAATATGGGTAATAATAATTAGTCATTTGTGTGGTTGCAACCACTGGTGAGCCACAGCAAGAACATCCACTGCTTTCAGCAGCCACTTTGACAAATGAATACATAAAACCCATTTCTAATGTTTTGATTCTGCTGAGAGACTTGATCTGTCATTGTCTTCCAGAATATGTTCCTTTATTAATTTGAATTCTGAATGGGATCAAAGAATCACATTTAGGGTCTTTAAAAAAAAAACACACAGTCAACTTCTATACCATCCTTTTTATCTACACGTATGCATGTTTTGGCACTTTTTTATCGGCTCAAAGCCAACCAACTTTCAGCACGACCGGAGAAAAACAGCTCCCGGTAATTCTGCTGGAGCGAATTTCAAGCGAACTAAGACGGAGACGCTGTCACTGGCGGTGGTGGAAGCTGAATTTGATTTGGTATTTTCTGCTTTACGGAGTCCTTTGCTCTGTTATCTTGAGGCAGAACAGAGGACCCTGGGCTGTCATTTTGCATGGTATCAGCAGAAACGGTGCGCAGATAGTGTCAGGGCTTGGAGGATCACAGGTAGAAAGGGTCTTTTCCTCTGGGGTAGGAACAGGTAATAAGACAGTTAGAGAGGCAGGAAGATCCTGGCAGACTACAACGTATCTTTGCTGTCAGTAGCTCCCATAAAAGAGGGATGTTTTATAGCAAAAGTACATTTCTATTGCTAGTTATAAGTAGGAAAAATAAAAAAATCTAACCCACTTATCCACCCTAACTGTGTCATTTTACATAACTTGCACTCATAACCCATTGTTCTTATACTGTCAAAAAACTTCCCTGTGAGCATAGATCTAGTGCCACCATTACAATAGATTTAAAAAGTATGAATGTAATTTCTGTGCACACAAATACCGCCTGTAGGCAGTTTAAGTGGAAAGAAAAGGAAAAGCGGAGAGGTAAAACGTACAAGATCAGATGGCGAAGGATGGCTTGAAAAAAGTAATTGGCAGCGGCTCTGTGTATTTAGGCAGGCTGGATGTGGGGAACATGACTTGCTGAGGTGCTAACCAAGCACAGATAATAACAAATGAGAAAAAAGATTTTTGGTGCCAGACGGATTGTTCTGAGAAATTATTAATCAGCTAGGATTTTCAGGCGCAACCATCTCCCTGCAGTTAGTTGCCTGAGCTAAAAATGAAAATGGGGCCTAATTCATTGAGTCCCAGTTTAACGTACGGACAGCAAGGTCAGAATTTGTACCAAAGACTCTGCCAGGTGGTGGAGATATAATAGTGTAATTTATTTCTGGGTGCGCTTTGGGCCCCTTAATGTTGTAAAGTATCAGTGACCATGATGCACATTCCTTAACGACCACAGTGCTCAACATCTCAAAGCTCAGACCATCTTAAACAGGTTTATTGAACATGACAATGCATTCAGTGGTTTTCATTGGCCTCTGCATTCACCAGATCTGAAACCAGATTCGTATCATGGAAGATTCATATCATGATTATACCACCAAATTAAACCTGTAGCTACTGAATGATTATATCATAACAATACAAGCAAAGGTCCATGAGGAATATTTCTGGCATGCTGTAGAATTTTTGCCACAAAGAATTAAAGCAATTCTGAAGGCAAAATGAGCTCCAACCCAACAGTAACAAAGTGTACCCAACAGAGAGGCTGGTGAGTTACACGCTTGTATAATCTAATAGCAAAATAATTTAGGTTCAGTTAGTTGTATGAATAATGGGCTTCGCTCCAGCAGAATGGCCTTGTGTCATTGTACCCTAATTTTAACTCAAAACCTGAAACGATGTATGAAGACATCACTCAAGCTCAGCAAAAATGTTCTAACCTATGCATGGAAGTTTTATTTACATCAACTATTCCTCCTCTCCAGAGGATATCAGTGAAGCAGAGTCTTCTGCTGAATGTTGGGAGACCAAACGGCACCATGAAGGAGAGCAGAACATCCCACATCCCCTGACACCCAGGCAGCATTGGGAGTCTCTTAAAGGAAGTAGGGATGCCTCTGTCAGCACAGTGTGTTCAGTAGCAACATTCGTTCTCCACGGTAACCAATCCCTACGTTCGCCAACAGGTTGTCTCTCCTTGCTGTTCGTTGCGGCTTAATATTTTCTGACTCCGCTAGTCAGCACAACATCAGGATATGCATTTCATAGCAAAACCGTCACTTCACATAAGGATGTCAAGTGACTTCCTCTTGACATAAGGATGTTGCTGCCAGTGCAGATTGTGCACTGCTATGCGGACAGTCAAAATTTTAAAATAACGTAGCTGTAAATAGACCATCCCAGTTATCCAGTGGATGAACATTAGAAAAGAATAAAAATACCTTCCTTGGCCCTCATTGAGGAAATTCAGCAAACTGACTGGCAATTGAACCACGTAGATTCCCACAAAGATAAAACTAAAATGTATATTAAAAGAAAAAACAGAATTAAGAATTAGCAGAAGAATGATAAATTGCAGCTGTTTTCTGCAGAACTCCAAGCCCTCCTCGGCTTTCATGTCCAAACACACCACATTCTGTGCATCCTCATTTGGTCACCTCATGACTGTTTGCACTATGTCAGCATGCTACTCACAACGGAAAACAAAAGGACTCGCCACATTAAAGTGCATCGTTTACAATGTAAGTAATACACTGGATAAACACCCTCCGTCTAGTCTTTAAAGTAATTTTAAGAAACTGAGCTCCATATAGCTGAACTTCAATGATTACTGAAAAAAAAAGATTTGTTCATTCATTATCTGTTTATTCAGTATTCAGGCATCTGATGAAGCACATGCTCTGCATACATCATTAACAGGTGAAATTGCCTTCCAAAAATGTTCTAAATTGGTTCTACTTATGATGACAAAACAGAAACAAACCCGTCAAAGCCATGTGAAAGCTCTCTTAGCAATGCTATAAGAGTCACCTGACTTTACTTTGTTTGCAACAAAGGCAAAACCAATTTGTCTGACTTTATTGAATCCTTCTATTTGAAAAGCCAACTAGTGTAAGCCTTATTTCCTTAAATATATTGGTTGAACTAAGAATGCCAGAGAATCATTTTCATTCCAATCAAACACCGGTTTGAGGCAGTTTATCGCATAACATTGAGGATTTACCAGTCATTTACATGTGCTACAATGTCTTACTGAGAGCAAATTTTAATGTGCACCAAACAAACAGCAATGCCTGCAACAACACCAGTGTCATCATATTCACTGCTGATCTAAAATGCATTAGACTGCGTTCCATTTATTGTCACTTTGAAATTGCCGAAATAGCTTTCACCTTCACTGTTATGTGGACTTAAACCATGTTTTTAAAAATTAAAACAATATTTCCGAGACTTTTCAGAAAAAGTTCTAGATAAAAATATTTTCTAAGATGACGGTTTGTAAAAATGAACCCTTTTATGTGCTATATTAGAACATTAATCTGTTTTAGACAATTATGTCAAAAACCTGTTGATTAATGGTTTCTTACTTGTTATTTAGGACACATGGCTTCTTTATAAATATTGATAAGAAATTCATATGCTTCGGTTGAACATTCACTTAGTTTTTCTTTTACCTCATTTAAAGGTGGCAATATTATTATATTATTATTATTATACTGTATATAGCCACTTTAAAGCACAATAAGTTAATTATATTACCTTCAGTTGTTTTAGTAAAGAATTCCTCAAACATGCAAGTAAGAATAAAACACACTCCAGGTATGTTTTGATGAGAGAAAACATCAATTCATAACATAACATAAATCATAATAAGTAAATAGAAAAAAAACGTTGATTTTATATTAGGTCGTGCGGGAAAAAAAATTGTGTAATGCTATCTTTGTATTCAGAAAGTTTCAGTAATTTCAAATGTGTCTGGGAATATTGGTCATGTTAAAGTTGCCAGACTAATAACTTTAAATAGAAATCATAATAATTTAAGTGATTACTACCATCAGCACTTGTTTAGCCACTCTTAGTGTCGTTTTTTTCTTTTAGGCATTCAATTACTAATAATACAAGGACTCAAGAAGCAGAGACATAGCAAATATCATCCATTACTTAAGCAGAGTAAACACAAGTATTACTTTTTAAACTGTATATTTGTTTTTCTTGGTTTCTTCTAGTCGGACACTTCAGTAGGCTGTAGTGTTGCTCCTGACAGATTGGACCTTGTTTGTTTTGACGTCTGAAATGTCACAAAAAAATTTTTAAAAAATTCACTGCCAAATGTCAGACCTCTATCCAGCAATCTTTCGCTCAATCTGTCTGTCCTCATGCACATATTCATGTATGTATGGCTATGTATGGCTATATATTTATATATATAAACACACATACATGGGTATTTCATATTTACACCGAAGCGATCCTGAGACTGCTCTCCAGAGAAAGGCAAATGTGTTTCTTAATCCACCTGCAGTGGAGAAATCAATAGTGTTTTGCTCATGGACTCTGAAAAAAGATTGTGAACACGATCTAATCTGTCCAGCTCTCACAGCTAAATTGCTCCCTGGTATTAATCCAAATATCAGGGTTGATTGACAGATAAAACTCTTGGGATTCAGGGAGTTGTAGTATGTATAAAACTTAAAAAGCCTGGGTTTATGTCAAGCTACGTGTGTAACTGCAAAGATGTTTCATTCCTCAGCAACAGTTTGGCCAAAGGAGTGAAAAGGTGAGATTAGTTTAAGGGGTTCTTAAAAGCATGCTGTGCTGCTAGAGGGAGAGGGTCAGGTCTTTGATTTGTGCCCTTAGGGAACTAAAAGACAAGTTAACAAATTTAGGTTTTGGATGATGTTAAAGGTATGAAAAAGTCAAGTAGCAAAGCTATTCAAATACTCTTGGTACAGTTCCCTCTAAAGGTGTCGCGTGCGAGTGAAATGTAGGGAGGGGGTGGGGAGAAGGTAAGTCACGTTATTGCTTGGATTTTAATTGGTGCGTTTTGCATCCAGTGAAAACAAAAATGTTAACAAATAAACTATACGGTATGCTGTAAGTTTAGTGATATTTCCACAGTTGCGGTCTTGACTGGTCTTGAAATAAAATCCCGAGTCCTCAGCGCCCGAGACCGAGACAAGACCGAGACCAAATGCGAGACCTTCAAAAAGTCTCGAGTACTACACTGCAGTCTGTCACATGTAAAGGGTGTTTTTTTTGTTGTTGTTTTTTTCTGTTGCGCTGCTCCAAGATCCTTCATGACACCATGCTGGTTTAATCAGTTTTGAAGTGAGAGCACTCAAGCTAATTTGAGTTATTCTTCATACCTTCACTCTCCCCTGCACATAAAGGCGATGGAAAAAAACCAGCACGCACCATATCATTTCCCACTCGCATGAGATTGACAGCATGTCAAGCGTTGTCTACAATGTGCGTCCAAGTTTTCGTACTATGTGCCAATAAAACGCCGTTTCATGTTCCTTTGGCAATTTATACACAATTCAAACACATCTTGCCTGGCTAAATCATATTTGTAATGGATTGGCAAGGTAAAAATGTCACTTTTCACAAATGGCCCCCATAAATAACCTTTATTTGCTTCTAACTTGTGAAGGTTTTACAAGCCTGGAGAAAGAAACATGCCTTTCCTTACCCAAGCAAAAATGTGATAGGACTGAATCACATGGACTGAATGTTTTCAGTCCTTCGAGGCAAAATAAAATATTACAAAGGTTTCAAGAAATTGCATTAATCTTGTAAATCACATGTTGTACTGAGCTGGATAAGGTTAATCCCTGAATGTTTTAATATTTAATTGTGACGTATCTGAAGTCTTTCATCGGGATTTTTGTGATAAGTGGAATCGGGGGACGCGTTTATCAGACAGCAAGGTCTGCACAAGTTAGCCACTCCTTTTTGAATCGTCAGCACAAAGTCAGCAAAGCAACAAGATCAGCCTTGATTTAGTAACTTCTCCATTTGATTTAACTTATCTAATTATAACCACTAACAAATTTACTTACAACCGCAGGAAGTAACAACACAAGGTTGACAAAAGACGATAGATTATGTCACAGACATTTGGGGCAGTTTCATGTGTTTGTGAGCAAAGTGTTTCTTAGGTAAGAAATCATATTTTACTTGAGCTTTATTTTTTTGTGTGTGTATGTTGCCAGTCTCTTCTGACAGCTTAGATAAATTATTTCCTATCTTCAAACAGTTCTCCTGCATGCTTTTACTTTTCTGCTCCAACTGATTTATTAGGCCCAATCATGTCACTTTGCAAAAAATAAAAAATAAAACCTGGAAACTGACTCAGATTTTGAATGACGTGACAGATGGTGTGCTCAAAATAAAATGCTGGCAGCTGCGGTAAAGGCCAAAATTATCCTGGCAGATTTAAGGTTAAAATGACGTTTTAATTTTAACAACATGGTGGGGGTGGAGGGGCTTGACTAGAAGTGATATTAGCATTTTAGGTTGGCCTAGTCAGTTATTCAAATCTGTTTAAAGATCAGGGTGTTCGCAGCAGTCCTCCCCACTTCAAAGATTTGGAGCTCATGCCAGCAGAAACCTGCAAATTGATGGTCAACTGTTGCAAAAAATGTTAGAATTACTGGTTAAATCATTGTAAAGTAAAAGAAAAAAAAATCTTTTTTCCCATTGATTGTCGAGAAGGGTGTAAATCATTTTGACAATTTAATCCTCCTATCCTACCAAAAACATTTCTTGGTGGAAGGAAAAATGTTTACATTCACCTACAACAATCTGTAAGGAGAATGACTAATTTTGGGTTTGACAGGGTTTCAGTGTAGGGAATCTGAAAAATAAAAATTATGTCTTTTTAAAAGTACATCTTATTAAATTAAAAGTACATCACTCCTACCACATTTTGAACTTTGCTAGGTTGTCTGTTACACCTCCAAATATTTTTATGTTGTCAATGGGTGGCTCAGACTTTCCTGCCACTTGTTGTCATTGTCATTCACTGATTAATCACTTTAGTACAACTTTTGGTTGTGAGCTCAATTGCTTTGCACTCTCTTTCTTTAGACTTTATATTTGGGTGTTTCGAAACTTTAGACATGTAAATAAAAAGAATTATTCTCTTTTAGCTTCTTTTTTTTTTTTTAAACCAATGCCACTTCAGTTTTTATTTTGGAAGCTGCTGTAAAAACAAATTCCCTTTGAGGAAACTTAGAACTGATAGAAGAAAGTCTGTAAGCCAGACCTTCAAGAGTCCCTTTCTTATCGGTTCGAGATTTTTCAAGGGCAAAATTCAACTTATTCACATTATGCATATAGCTAGAATAGTTTTATATATCTGAATATATCCTGAGAGATACCGTAAATACGAACACAGACATAAGTTGTAGATTGCCGAATTGGTGCACATCCTTTGCGCCTTTGAAGTCAGTCTCCTGTTCTCTCATGTACAACATGTCTTTGAGTCCTGTGTAACATCCATCTTCTCCGGCTTCAATATAAATCTCCTCTAACAGCCGCAAAGACGTTAAGGACTTTGTCTCTCCTCTACTTTTTCTTCCATTCCTCTGAGTATGTGCACTCTGCCCTTGATAGACAGCAACCCAAATGAAGAGACATGATCCTGCGATGATCCTTTGATGCCAGTAAGTCATTCCTGTGAAGAGATGTCATGCCATCAAAGTCACTAAAGGAACTGTCATAGGATTTTTTTTTTCTTTTTATACACACATGACAGAATGGGTTCTCACACTTAAGCCCGTTCAGTGTGAGAGGCGCTATGACTCTTGGCGTTGCTAAGAGTGCTACAATCAGGTTTCATTTTTTATCGATCAAATTTCGGCATAGTCTGGTTATATAGTGGCCAAGAAAAAGAAAAGTGTCCAAATGTTATTTATTATGTAAAAGATGAGCTACTGCGAAATTATTGTGTATATGTTTGTAAATATAATGTAACGGTTCCCGTAAAATTCAATCAAAACTTTTTTAAAGAAAAATAAAAAGCTGCGTAAACCTAACAGGTTAATTCAGTTTCAGCCTTCAGAGTACTTCGGTGTACAGCTGCCAGCTGTTGCAGTACAGGGATTAATCAAAGATGAAATTAAGATTAAGATTTCCTAGACATTTGCAGTCATTTGCATCCTTAAGCTAAAGCCATACTTTGCATAATAGATTACACAGAAGCAAAACAATTTGTGCTATATTTGTGACATTAAAGAGGAACTCCATCATGTGTCCACACACACAAAAAAAAACATCTTGGTGAAAACAAACTATCCACTTGTGTATAAAAATGTTTTGCTTTTTACTACATTGGCCGCCCTACAAAATCATTTTTTTAGTGACCTGGAGAGAATAGAGCTAAAATGGATTGTGACTACGTAGGCAACCTTGGAACACGTCTTCATTATATTGTGTATTGCCTCAACCCCCGAGGCCAAACACTTCTAAAAGCCATTGGAGGCTCTACAGTCTCATTTCCTCTCTCTTGTTCCTGCCATAGTTCACGTCTTCTGAGGAGCTCCAGTCGGTCTAACAACAAGCAGGCGAGCAGCGCCTTTTTTTGCATGTCTTATATGATGCTACCCCGTGAAATTAGACACAGAGTTAATTTTTAGCAGAGCTCGTTTTGGCACTCTCTAATTCCCCACAGTGTCACAACAGAGTTGGGACGTTGGCAGCTGGTGTTTGGCAGCTTGCTTCTGTCCTCGCAAACACAAAGCCAGCGCTTCATCTGAGAAAGTCAGCAGCTCCAGAAGAACCCGTTCAGACCCCCCTCCGGAATTATTTATCAGGCGCTGCTTGATTTTTGGTCCAAAAGTGATAGTTCCAACGCTGCAGGGTGTATCATGTTTTTAGAACAGAACGGTGTCTATTTTCTGTTGATAAAGAAAATGTCTTCCTGTGAATGGAGGTTCTATTTGGATGCACTATGTGTCAGATGTCAGGAGGAGAAATATGAGATAAACAATACGTGCAAAAAGCTGATTCGTTTTACATTTTCCAACAGATATTTACATTCACTGTATGAAAAGATGTACATTTTGTTCTCGCTGTGAATAAATCAAACTAAACTTTTGAAAATTTCTGTCAGTTATAATTGTAATTATTTGTTTGCTAAATGGAATTTTTTTTATTAGTTTTTTTTTTTTTCCCCAAATGATAATGCTATCGTATTGCAGGTTTCTGATAGGTTAATTCAAACAGTCTGAGTTTGACTTCTATGTATTTTAAGGCAATATCTCAAGCACATTTCTTCCTTCACCAATATCATAGAAGAGCAAAGCTATCAAATATTGTGTACTGTATTCAAAACACTTTAGATAAGGATTTTGTTGGTATGTTTTCTTATCTGAGGAATCCAAAATTTAAGCATTTGGTCATAATGACAATTTCTAGATTTGGCAATAAAAAGGGGGGGAAGCTTGCAAGCCTGCGAACATCTTCCTAACTATGAAGTAGTGTGTGAGTGTTTCGCTGCAGGACTAAGACCAGGCAGGCAGACTGAGGGAGAGAAACTAATGGCATGAGATGAGCAAAGGACACAAAACACCAACTGGCAGAACATAAACGTAGAAGAAGAGAGTAAACTGAATACAAGTCTGAACTAACTCACAAAATTATGTTATCTAAGATGCTTATCCTTGCCCGGTCACGAGGGCCTATCTCCAACGGTCAACAGGCGGGACATACTCAGTCTTCTGAAAAATCTAACATAAGTAAATAAACAGCTAGAAAAAAAACCTGGTCAAAATAAAAGCAAAAAACAAAGAATAACAAAGGCTGAGCACAAAGAAAAAGGTAATCAGAAATGCAAACTCTGGAGAAACTTAAAAACCTAACTAGGATTGTGATAAAATCAGCAATGGTGGAGAAACATACCTTCAGAGGATCTCAATCTCTTGCATGTGTTAATTTCTACCTGTGAAGGATTACAACTCGTTAAGTGTTTCATGCTATAACAGTGCAACCTCTGCAAAGCACATTAGGGGAAGCAGCTATGTTACGGTGAAATGTGTCAAACACTTCAGTGCATCATTAGAAAATGAGCAACACAGGAAAAGATCCAAAATCTCTAAGAACTACAAAATGCCAAGAACACTAGAATGGATTACCATGCTTAATGCCGTAAACATTAATTCCATTAGCCAAACCATTAAAACGGCAAAAATCCGTGAGTCATTTTATCTTTTTCCTTTATAGTATGTTGACTGTTATAAAATACTTAACACTACTGCAGAACTCTCTCTGAGACTGGGCCTTCAGTTCGTGATGAACCCACCACGACCACTCAGCCTTGTTCAGGGGCGGTCTGTTGGGGTTTCTATAACAATACGGAGCTTTCCACAGTTAGCGGTTGAGGATGAAGATATACATTCAACCTGATAGTCTTGTTGGGTGCTTTTAAATTACAGTTGTTGTAATTTTGCTTGCAGACATTTTGCAGCTTGCATCGTTAAACCCAATTGGACTGAAATGAATTGGATCTTTTAGGCGTCGTTGTGGATGAGATCAGGATGTTAGCTGTGCAGGTCCGAAGCTTATAAATGCTCCGTGTAAACCGAGTATGTCAAAAGATCAAGTCATACTCAATTCAGTTCGATTAAAAAAAGGGGAAATTAAATGTTGCTGTAAATGCTTTTAATTCAAAACTCTTCAAAGATTTGTAGGAAAGGAAAGCTATTTTGTAGCAGTCTGTAGCAGTCAGTATTAGAAATAGCATAGAATATTATTGAAAAGTTTTATTTTTGTGACTTAGTTCACCAAGTGAAACACATAATACATATTAGTTACACACAGATTTATGTTTTCAAGGCTTAATTTCTGTTCATTGTGAAGATTTTCTTCTTATACCTGACGAAACAAGACATTTAACAGAATATTTAATCAAACCAATAAAAAGAAACCAATTTAATACAGAAATGTGAGCGAAATGAAAGGCTTGCTTAATTCCTGTTATCAAAAGTTTCTCTGAGCCTTTGAGCCTCCTGGGAACGTGTATTAAAAATATGAAAAAGTGTAAGGAAGAAGTTCAGAAAATATTTATCACACTTTCATTTTTTTTCACATCACTAAGATGTGTTGTTTTATCAGAGGTGTGTACATTTTCAATACCAATGTTCCAATGGCTGATTGCTCATGTAATCAAGGCAGAACAAGTGAGAAATTAAGGTAGTTTCTATTTGAGGTACAACGACGATATAATGGAAATGTAGCTATCTCCGTGTTTACATTTAAATATAGAAATAAACAATATGTATAGCTCAGAGAGAAATATTTGACAATCATGACAATTTAGACAGAAAGATTTAAAAGCGTCACTAGGTCTTGAAACATATTTGGCTTGAAGTCACGTTCAAGCTGCACAAACACGTCTTTTGAGAGAGAAACGCGTCGCTATGCTTTACGTTCCCCTCATGGTGTTGGTAAACATGTCAGGAAGATGTGCTGTGTGATCATTCGTCATTTGGAGAGGATACCACTCCTGGCAACCTTTTCCTATCTCTGGTTTGGGTCTGTCTAAGCTGCTCCATTATGTCCTTAAGCTCGCAGCCAGCATGTTATCAAAGCTGTGTCAATACACACATCTGCTGCACTGTCTGTGGAAAAGAGGTTCATCAGATTGGTGAGGAGTGTGGTCCAAAAACGGTGAAATTGCTTGCCAGGGAACCAAAACATTAACAGCGAGCTGAGAGATGATGATATGCTATGAGGGACGTAGGTAGCTGTACGGCCGCGTGTGAATTCTGTAATTCGGCCCTCTGACGGAGCCCTGTCGGATGGCATTTTTAGAAGTAATAGCAACTGTTTTATTTTCTTAATTTGTCATCGTTGAGAATTTGCATGGATACACATTTTTTGATACGAGTATGAGTTTTGTGATCTATTCACAGGAAATGTGTCATTTCTGCTAGGCTTTCTTGTGGAACCTTTCAACATCGTCTATGAGCAACTGAATATGCTTGCGATGTATTTGAGTCGCTATTAAACTCGGGAGAATATCAATTTATTTGAACATGACTACATAATTTTGTTGAATGGAAATGAACTAAACTGATTTAAATGGAACGTAAATATGCCGAACTGTACTGAATAAAATGAACGTTGACATACATGACATACAGATGTTACCAAAGTAAGACACAGGCTTAGATAATGTCCTGTAAGCTCTATATGATTAACATTTCACAAATATAAAAAAAATTACATACTCTCAAGAGATCCAGTTTCTATTCAGATTCTGAAAAAAAATGAGGATGACTATTTTTATTTTAATTGCTGAATAACAAAAAATAAGCTAAAGCATAAACATAAATTTTGGAATTCATAGTGGTTGTCTTGGGAAAAAAGCATTGTCCAATATATGTTTGTAAAACAAATATACTGTTATATATATTTGCTATAAAAAAAAAAGCCCAATTATATTCCTCTCTTTTTTTTTTTTTATCTGGCAATTATTTAACAGTATATTTTGTAATCTTGTATATAGACTGCTTCTGCTTTGTCACTATTTTGATGGTGGAATTTCTCTCCACATCATGGAAGCACAAAATATTTGCTTTATGTATTGCTTTCGCTTTTTTGACTCACTCCAAAACAGTAAAAGGACTCCCCATCGATAATACTCATACATATATTTCCAGGGAATAGTTTGCTAAAGCCTTTTGATCTTGCACACACTGTTTCTCAAGCAATGATTTTGGAAGAAAAAGCTGGAATATCCTTTTCCTTTGACAAACCCACGTCTGTTTAGAGTTGGAGCAATCTCATGCTCAGCTTTCTGAACACATTGTTTTGCAGAATATAGGTTGGTTATGGTGTCAAAGCTCTTTCTGTCACTTCTTGCACATATTTCTCAACATGGCACTGTATAATGAAATTATTTCAGCCCTTGAGGGGCTGCAGGTGGATACCAGGGAGGAGGGAGAGGCAAAAAAAAAAAAAAAAAACAGGGAAGATTTTTATTTTTGGTTTTTTTTTTCAGCACAAATTGACTCCTCAGATTTATAAATTGTGGTTGAAACATGATGTGGAGGCAATATGTGTGGGAAGAAGCAGAAACACAATGTCATGTGATTTTCTGTACGAGCTTACAGGCATTATTAAGTGTTTGGTTTATTAAGCTCCTACAAAAACATGTTGAAGTTTTAGTTACATAATGAGCGCTCGCTTTAATTTGAGTGCATTTATTGCCAAATTGGAGTAGAAGTGTACAAATTACGACTTTTCAGTATCTGAAAGCTCTGTTATTTTCTTTTAATTACTGAACAGGAAACATGATTTGCTGCTGATTCCAATATTTTCTTTTTTTTTTTTTTTTTTTGCCATAGCATTTAAACTGTTGTCGCAAGCTAACGTCACGATAATTACAACTGGCTGCTGAGGTAATTCAGAACAGAAAGTGTGAATGGGGGGCATGAGCTCTCATTACTCAAATTACATCGGCTCAGTGCGTGAAGTGTGTAGCACAATGCAATTATCACTACTGGCAGGACGAATCTGATCAAATTGCAAGGTTTCAAACATTTTTCGCAAACCGGTCACAAAGTTGTCTGAGGTGTTTGCACCAGTCAAACTTCCCGATTAACAGTTTGATGATACTGGGTGGGATCTAAATGAAGCAAGTTCAATCGACAGAGACTTAACTGCATGATTCTCAAAAGCCCAATATCACCAATTGGTAATGTGCAGTCAGGGGAGGGCCGGAGAGGGCCTGTCTGTCATCATAAAATGTAAAATTAATACTAAAAATTCTGAGAGAAAATCAAAATGTCCACTTGATCGTTGTATAAATTTGTTTTCTGCATCATGTCAACATTTTTATGACCAAAATTGCAGAATTTATGTATTGCCTGTTCAAATACATTGAAGAGGTGCAGGATGCGCCAGCGTGCGTCACACACAGCAAATGAATCAAGTGTATCCCCATTGCTGTCACTTTATGTTACGCCAATGTCTACACATGTGTTACACTTGTTAACGTTCCATAGGCCGTCTGATGTATTTATTAAATGGGTGTGAAATATTTAATCTACTTAGTTGGCCATAAATGTGCGGGGAAAATGTGCAGGGTGAGGCAGAAAGTACAGTTTTGCGTTGCTGAGATGCCCAACAAGTGATCTTTTTCACCTGAAAACCTTTGGAAAAATATATTCGAAATAGAACCTTTCCAGGATGACTCTCCTGCTTTGGGATCATTTAAAAAAAAAAAAAAAAAAAAGGATAATTTTTTGATGGCAGTGGGAGGTAGATGTTTATCCGGTACATCGTGGGTTGTTGGTTCAAGTCCCTACTTTTGCTCGTATAATGCATGAAATGCATCGCTTCCATTCCGAATAAAGCATGTATGTGGGGATTAATGATGTGAAATTCATTGTGTTGTGCTGAATCATAACTTGGGATATTACTTTCCAGTGGTGTCACTATTTTTTTTTAATGTTATATATACGTATATACAGTATATATATGTATGCATCTCAAGTCTTAATTTACTGTCTGTAGATGAATATTAACTTTTCCATTAATGCTCCCCAAGTGACTAGATACTTATAAGTACACATAATCAGACAGTAAATAAGTACCGGTAATGATGTCTGACTAACCTTAGAGGTAAATAAAAAAAATGTTTGGCATGTATAGAATATCAGCACATTTGTTCATAACAATTTAAATCCATGCTTTGTTCACCTTAAAGCTAGGTGCAAACGTTGTCCGTCAAATGACTGGCATTTTACCACAATACTTTCCTACAACAACAAAAAATCACTCTGTCTGGATTTATGATCTCTCTTGGACATTTTTCTAGGTAAAACCTGCCGCAAAAATAAAAGCCCAGCTGTAAAAGGGATGAAAAAAAATGAGAGGTTATTATTGTGATTGGCAGGCATTTTGAAGCTTTACCCTCACTGTCTTCCAGCATCTACTTTTCTTCTCACCCAAACATCAAAATGGATGTCGGCCTTCTTGTATGCGTCTCTCACTATTATAATTTGTTTTTAAGCTGTTCATTTCTTGTAAATCATTGTGGAACTGACTAGACGTTTGAAGCGGGAAAACAGAAACAGCCATATCTTTTGTGGCCAGTACTATTCACCTGGCTTGGATCCCTGCCTCTCTTGTCTTTCTTTCTCCTTTGTTGGTGCTGCCATCCAAAAAGCAAACAGGAAAACCAAACACTAATTAGAATTTCACATAAATCTAACTCGGTGGTAGCTCGTTGTAAGGAATCAGCTCGGGTAATGCAACACGGCCACTTTTCTAACAATAAACGGCTGTAACAACTTTTCCTTAAGTAATAAAGTGCATCAGCTCACTTATAAAAAAATAGTTCAAGCAGCCATGATGTTCAGGCTGGTGAGGCAGAGCCAGGGAGCCAGGATTAACCATCCATCACCATCAACTGTGTTTAGTCTGCAGTGTGATACCCTATTTAGTCATTACGCCTTGTTATTCTGTTAGAATCAAAGATCTTTTATCACAAGCGGGATTCTGATCTATTGCTCCCTCTCTGCTCCACTCGCGATGTGTACATTGCACTTCTGCCTGAGTAGAAATGCACACTGCAACGCTCCACAGATCCTGACAACTTCACCACACCTTGTACTACAAGTAAAACACTCCCCATGAGTTCTTCACCCTGCATGGAGGAACACGAGAATAGCTGTCAAAATCATTAATGAATCAAGACTCCATTGTAGGAGCTTGAAGCAAGAGTCAGCAGAGGTTAAGTGCACACCGTATTGTCACCTTTAGAATTCATTTACAGAACCGTTCCGATGGGTTTAGCTCGACGATACCTGGTTGAACGTAAATGCTAGATGTTTTGCTCAGTTAATTTAATCTTTTTTCTTCCAACGAATATTAGAGTTCTGAGATCAGAGTGGGCAAAAATTCCTCCTCACTCCTGGGGTCTCCTTTCAAAAGAGGTCTGAATATTTGAAACGCCTACCCATTACGCTGGGAGAACCAACGTAATGATGTTTTTTTTATAGCTGACGTCTCAACGTGTTGTTTTAAGGCACTATGGAAAATCAGTAGAGTTAATATGAGTATATAATCACATTAAATTAAATATTTAAAGGCAGAATTACCTTTTTAATTCTATAAATTCCAATTTGTTTGAATGTTTAACACAAGGCATTAATTTCACGATATTTTGCTAATTGGTAAAAAGTTTGTCATCAATGGAACCCCATCTGATTACACTGAGGCATTCATTAGAAGGGATTTGTTCGGGATGGCAGAAGGAAGGCAAAAGTAATAAATGTTTTTTTTGTTGTTTTTTTTACATATACAGCTCTGGAAAAAAATGAAGAGACCACTGCACTGTACCCCATTGGAAACCTCCTGGTTATCCCACCAAATATTGATTTCTGAACTCTTCCTGAGTTAAAACATTAGTATTGTTATTTCTAAATGAATATGAACTTGTTTTCTTTGCATTATTTGAGGTCTGAAAGCACTGCATCTTTTTTGTGACTTTGACCATTTCTCATGTTCTGCAAAGAAATACAACATTTTTGCTTGGAATTTTGGAGACATGTTGTCAGTAGTTCATAGAATTAAACATCAATGTTCCATTTTACTCAAATATATACCTATAAGGAGTAAAATCAGAGAAACTGATCATTTTGCAGTGGTCTCTGAATTTTTTCCAGAGCTGTATATCAAACATCTGCAATGACATGATGCTATTTCTTTAGGTTATTGATAACATTTTTTTTTTCATTGTATGTGCATCAAACAGCTATGGTAACCACCCAGTGGATTGTGTGGTGGTAGTTACCACGACTTCCGTTATCGCACCCAGTTTTAAATCATCGTGATTTGGATGCAGAAATCGCATTTTCCAACCGTTTTCGGGATGAAAAGATACGAGGTGGCAGCCTACTAGTTCATCTCGGAGTGCGAGACAATGTTGTGGAGCCAACAGTTGTTATCTGCAGTGCAGCTCTGAGCCATTTTCACCTGCTGGCTCAGCCACGCTCTCTCTCCAAGCACACCTTATGCTGCGTGTCCGCTATCAGTTCAGTCATCTTGGCTGCCTCCTCTGTAATTAACCATTCAGTCTGTTATTTTCCATACTTCATTTGAAGTTATTCTCAACTCTATTAAAAACCTATTACGCCCCAATATTGCAGCACATAGAGCCAAAAATAAAAAGTCAGGCAACAAGCCATTCTCAAACTATATCCAGAAAAAAAAAGCAGCTGTTTTTAGATTCGATTCTTTGTGGAGAAATATAGCCGTACCTCGTATAGAGAGGGCAATTTTCCTCTGCAAAGTAGTACATGCGCTACCATTTTTCTACGTGGAACACTATCATTTACCATCTAGAAAA
This sequence comes from Xiphophorus hellerii, assembly GCF_003331165.1. Lineage (NCBI taxonomy): Eukaryota > Metazoa > Chordata > Actinopteri > Cyprinodontiformes > Poeciliidae > Xiphophorus > Xiphophorus hellerii. Next base: position 21,654,352 of record NC_045679.1, read on the forward strand.
TATCAAACATTATATGGCATTCGATTCACTTCGGGGGTGGGAAAAAAAAAAAAACATTACTAGTTCAATGTTAACATTAATCCAGATTTCCATAACCAGCAGGAGCATAAACATTTGAATTAATTTGATTTTTAAATGTAAAACGATCCCCAAGATAAAATAGAATTCATTCTTCTATTGTTTCTTGAAGAGGTTAATTCATATGCCAGTCACCAAAATAAATGTTTACTTGTCAATGCTATGTTTTGTTTGGGTCCAAGTGAGTGGCAGCCATTGCATAGCTCTACCATCTATAATCACAGTATGACTGACATGTATCATATGAAGCAGAGGATTTCTGAGTGCTTAGCTGTCAGTCTTGTGAGGTGGAGTAAATAGGGCTCGTCTTATGTTTATTCAATATTCTGAATAAGTAGTACACCCGGTGACCACTTAGCATGCATGCAGCTGGAGCTGACGGGGGAGCACGGGGCTCAGCATAATAACTGAGCAGGGACCTCCGCATTTGTGATGGTTTTCCCAAGCACACTGGATATCTGCTAGGTAACACAGTGTATAATATTGTGCCATTTGCTCAGCAGCTCTGCCTCTTTTTTTGTCTTTTCTTTGAAACCTTGGCAGTTGACAACAATTCTGACGGTACTTCGAACTCTGCCTCCTTTTCCATCCCTCTGGATGTTCGCTCACACACCTGAGCTCTTCTTCCAATTTTCTCTGCCAGGTATAAGGGAGCAGACTGAGTGAGGCAGCTGCCTTTGCAGGAAACTTTCGCAAAGTGTATTTCTATATCACAACTCTTTATCATCTTTCTCTGCCATACGGGTTGATGGGGTAGAGGATTTTTTAGATGTGACGTTTGGATGGCTTTATGTAAACATCGTCATCCATATTGTTCTAGCGGCTAAGTAGACAAAAGTGCCCTGCTGATGTCAGAGATTAGAGAAGAATGAATGGAAAAGCTTGAAATGGCAGAATCTCAACCGCATTTCATCACAGGTATGAAGCATCCCATTTCATGAATGCACGCTCATTGAGCTTTGAAGCAATGAGACTTTAGCAACTGAGCACCACACCAGGTGCCACAAGTGGTGTTGTGGGCTATTTTCTGGACGCATATTGGACCCCGAAATACATTAAATATTGTGTAAATATCATGGGCTTTCTGCATAATGTTGCTGATCATGTTCATCCCTTTTTGACCAGTGTCACAGTATTCTGATGGTTACTTGTAATACACAAAACGTCACAAAGCTACAACTATCTCAGACAAGTTTCTAGAACATGACAATGGAATGACACAGTTACATCACAGATGTACAGTCCACAAATCCGGAGCAATTGTGGGATGGTATCCCATTAATATGAACCAAAATCTCTGCATCATGGATCAAACACCTTGTTGAATTGTTTGTGAATAAAGGTCTTATTAGACAATATTAGGTTGTTGTATTTTTTATGTTTTTTTTTTTTTATGGAGAATTTAGGTTTAATTCTTCAACCTAAATATATATATATATATATATATATATATATATATATATATATATATATATATATATATATATATATATATATATATATATATATTAGAAGGTTTGGACACACCTTCTAATTCAATGGGTTTTCTTTATTTTCATGACTATTTATAAGGCAAGAAATCCCAATTATTAACCGTGACAGGGCACAGCTATGAAGTGAAAACCATTTCAGGTGACGACCTCTTGAAGCTCATCAAGAAAATGCAGAGTGTGTGCAAAGCAGTAATCACAGCAAAAGGTTGCTACTTTGAAGAAACTAGAATATAAGGGGTATTTTCAGTTGTTTTACACTTTTTTGTTTAGTGCATATTTCCACATGTGTTATTCATAGTTTTGATGCCTTCAGTGTGAATCTACAATGTCAATAGTCATGAAAATAAAGGAAACTCATTGAATTAAAAGGTGTGTCCAAACTTTTGGTCTGTACTGTATATACAGTATATATATATATATATATATATATATATATATATATATATATATATATATATATATATAAATAATCAGTTTAAAGCATGCATTATTTGTCCTGTAATCAAGGTTCTGAATTATTTTTGAACCAATTCTTTGGCAGCATTAATATTAAACTTTAAACTTTTTCACTCTAACCACCATTTTGGGGATTAAAGTTGGAGTTTTATGATGAGGATAAAACTATAATCCAACCCTGTTGTGTTAAATCAACTTTTTGCTTGACTGCTTCACATCATTTTTGAAGAAAAAGAAAAAAAATACTTTTTAAAAAAATTTATTGCAGCTCATTTCAGAGTGCACGAAATGAGAGTGAGGCATGTTTCATTTGAAGCAGAAAGGGATCCTAAATGTGCATCTCCTTACTGTAGCAGCACCGATACCTCTGCCGTAGTGCTGACTTCATCACACACTCCAGTTAGATCGGTTTCTTGAGTGACTCAGTGCTGTGGGAGGAAAATGTTGCCTAAGTTATGATTTTTCCGTTTCCGTTCATTCATGGCGGAGGCTCCCTCTCCAGTTCTTCCACTCCTAATCTGCCACCCCTTCAAATGTCAGAGAGCGGCCGCCTGCTGCCTCTTGGGTTGTGCTTGTGTTTTTCATCTAAAACTAATAATAACGAGACAGGCCCTTGGAGACGCCTTGTAATTTTTCTTTCCTTTTTTTTCCCCCCTCCTTTTTTCATGGATCACTACATTTCTTTTTTGTTCTGCTGCACATAAAATCCCTATTACAGGGAAGTCAGGGAATCCTGCCATCCCTAATTTTCTGTTGGATAATGATTTTTTTTTTTTTTTCTGTTTGGTTTTATGTCATATTTGCTACAAAGATTTTTCTGTTCAGGAGATTGCGAGGCTGTGTTTTTACACGCCGAGGAAGTCGAAGCCCCCCAGCTTGTGTTTAATAATCAATGTTTTTGGGGAGTTCACTTTTCAGCCATCTTTTCTTTTTAACACTTGAGGCATCACTCAAAAACTTTTCTCTTTTTTTCCCATTTTTGCAAAATCTGCAAATAAAAGCACTCTTCTGGCATAGTTGGAAATTTACTAAAAGTATTCCTGATTTCTTGTAAACAACTGAAATGATGTTTGACACACAGTTTTGGACTTTCTGCTCCATTAACAATGAACTGGAAGTGGCGCTACGTTTCCTTTATTAAAATCATCGATTTTCAGTTCGTTCGGTGCTGGCGAGAAGCGAGGACGGAAGGAATTCTCAAGTCCACTCGAATGCTAACCGAATCACTCCACGGTAGCTATTACCTGGGCCACTTCACACGGTAAAATGTTTTGACAAGTGATGAGCCCAAGTGTGTGGAAATGACCCCCCGACGAACTGACGTCAAGTAGCTGAGGGAGAAAATGAAGAGCTCCAGAGACTCGGTTTGCAGTTTGTCCTCGCCTGTGTATATTTTCAGATGATTTTAGGGTGCGAGTGGAAATCGATGAGCTTGTTGTATCTGAAACCCGTATATCTAAAAATAATAAGAAAAAAAAAATAGGTGGGCAAGATAAGAAAAGCAATATTCTTACAATGCAGCAAAGTCTGCTGGGTGATGCAGTTAGTAATGACAACTGAACTAATGGACCTCTGAGTCAGTCCCAGAGGGATTGGTGTGGACAAAACGCATGAATTAAAGACTATACTTGGTGCAAAGCCACTTCCTGTGAGAGTGAGCCACATCCTCGTTGTATTATTAAAAGCCAAGCAGAGACATTTGTTTATGTGTCTGCATTATGACTTGATTATGTGGGATTTCATTAACGCGTGAAGATTGAGCAAACTGAAAAATTATGGCCACAGACAGCAACAGTCTTTGACGTATATTACTGGAACTTTACTGTATGTGGTCGATCAACATAAATATTTGCATAATTCTGAAGTGAATTTAAACAAACTAGGTTTTGGAGGAAGATTTTTTTTTTTTCCAGCTTCAAATGACATTTAAAGTATGTCCATCCATTTTGGAAAAATATCTAATCTCAGCCAGATTAGACAAAGAGTGTCTTCAACATCAATGTTTAAGGTTGGCCACAAATTGTCTGGGACTCATGACAGGCTGCATGGTTAACGTTGTTTTCTTTTCAGTAGTTAGCTCTTCCTTATATCCACCAATCAGTTCCCGCACAAGGATCCACCAACTCTCAGATTAGAGATGTGTTTAGGGTTGTGCAGTGTTAGTTTACAGCCACACACACAAACACACAACAAAATGGTCACATTTGCCATGAATTCTTTCTCCACATGTTTCTGGTGTAAGGGTATTTTCACACTTGACAGTTCAGTGGGCTCAGTTCATTTCAACATTTGTAACGTTTTCAATTGATGCGATTCACTTTCACACTGCACTGGGTTAAATGACCCAAACCATCTAAAAACCCTGTTCACCCACTGACCAGTGGTGGCAGTGCACCAAGAACAACTGAAGAAAACAACACAGAAACCTCAGAAGACGACATGAGAACAATTTTCTTCTTCGTGAAATGTAAACAAAAATGGAGAAGCATCAGATTTTAGCGAGTGTAGGATTTCTCTTTTGTCTTCGGTTAAAAAAAAAACACACACAGTGCCCATTTCTGCCACTAGCGCTAGACTCTTACATTTGGATTGATTGTTTTTACCCAGAATGCCCTCCTGTAGTTCACTTCCTACTTTTAGAGAGGTCTCCAGTTCGCTTGCATATGCATTTGAACCGTGCCACAGTTCACTTCAACTGAACCGAGACTTAGGTTTTAGGTTGACCAAAGTTCGCCTTTTTGCTCCACATCAGAGTTTGATTATACATTCAGACCTCTCCAAACGAATTAGACTTTCAAGACAAACAAACTAGAGCTTGGTGAAAGCAGACTAAACAGGACTGGTGTGAATACTCCCTGAGACAATCATGTTTTCAGATTCTCTTTGCGATGAATCTCTGTATCTTCTCCACAGCAACCTTGAGCCACTTGCTCCTTTTTTGGTAAGTAAATTCAACTGAGATATTTACATCTGTTCTCTTCAATTTCCTTTGATTGATTGAACAATGCTCTGTGAGACGTTCAAAAGTCAGGATATTGCTTTATAACCCAATCTTCCCCTGAGCTCCCCCACAACGTTTTGTTCTGCAAATCCGCAAGGGTCCACTGTACACACTAAACTTTTTGGAGTTTTACTTTTTATAAAATGTGAAAACCATACATCATTTTACTTCTGATGTACTGTTTTGCATAAGTCATGTATCACATGAAATTTAAATTTTTGGCTTTAAAACGAAAAAATGCGAAAAGGCTAAAGGGGCACTATCCATTCATGAAATAAAATTAAGTTGGCATTTAACTCAATTTAAAGCTAAATGCCTGAGAAAATAGTAACAGTAAAAACTATACTGTGATCACACATATTTACATTCCCTTCACTGAGGAATATATATATTTACACATCCCAGCATGTGCAGTAATGCATGATTTTATCCAGAAACTGGCGGATTTTTATGTAGTCCATGCAGGTGTGTGACAGAGGGCACCTTAGAGAGAAAGAGAACAAAACAGATCACGGAGAGCACATCTCAGATCAGCACGTCTGTCTTCATTGTGTCAGACGGGAGGAAAGGGGCACCGGGTCACAGCACAAACACAGAGCAGGGGGTCAGGTGGACAATGGAGGAAGAGAAACAGCAGAATAATGTATATGAAGTCCAGCTCTACCCAAAGGTATGGGTCACTGCTGTCTGGTTTGTTCTTTCTCCAGCAGTGGCTCCCCTCGCAGACAGCACTGCAAAATACAGTAGAAGCCAACTGATGCAATAGAAAAACCTTTTAAGGCTTGTTTTTTTTTCTCTCTCTCTCTCTCTCTTCCTCCCCAGCAGTTATGCACTAATGGATCTATTTTCCGGCCTAGAGCGTATCCAACCAGACGTCCTGTACTGGATTAATAAACAATTTATGGCTATCAGTCCACAGAGTGACTGACGGACGAGTATTCGTACAACATGTCCGTGTTCTCGTTTTAAATTGTTGATGTCTGTGTCGTTGTGCCCTGTTTCACATGAAACTGAACAAATGCGTAACTGCAAATTTCGAAGAATAAAACTACTCAAGGTCGTGCCGCAGTCAAGTTTTTACCAAGAGATCAGAGGGGGATTTGTTGGATTTATTTGGATTGTCCGGCTGCAGAACTTATGCTTAGTCTGCTTTAATTAAACTTGACTTCATTTGTCTAGAAAGTCTTGTTTGTTTGCAAAGGTGTGAATGCGCAGGCAATCTGATGAGGAACAGGAAAGCGAACTCTGGCCTACCTAAAACCCAGATTGTAGATATGGGTTAGATTAAAACGGACCCTGGCAAGGTTTGAATGCTCCAATTGCAGGAAAGTCCTGTAGGTTGCTTGTACAGACCCATTTGTTATTGTTGATTTATCATTTAGCAAGAGGAAGGAGTACTTAATCTTCTGATTAATAATCTAAACAGTTAATCGTGATAAATATGCAAAAAAAGAATAAATCTGGAAGGGGGCAAACACTTTTTTCACAGTCTTGTATTTCCAACCAATAAATATTGCAAATATCTCGTTCTAAATGATAAATCACTTAAGTTTAACTGTCCGTGTTTGCAAAAATTAATGAGGCACTGTGTGCTTTAAATAGCCTACAAGGCACGGTCTCGCACTTCTCTTTGTTTTTGGGAAGATCTATATCTGTGAAATAACCATTTTATTGATACCGTTTAATATCTCCTGGTCCTGCAGATAGCACATCCAGCAAGAAGCCGCTGGAAAGAGAGCAGAGATTAAATCTCAGATGGCAGCCGCTGTGCAACTTTAACACACAATCGGCTGACTGGCACGTCGCCAGCGCGTCGCGAGGAATTGAGCAGGAATGGGAGTGTGCTGAAACATTTGGTGGCTGGGTGTGTTGTCTGTGACTGTGTCTGACGAAAAAATGTGTTCCTGGAGGAGGATTTTTTTGTTGTTGTTTGTGACTCCCTGTTTTCCTGGCCATCTGCTGGTCTATTCCCTCTCTCATCTATATGGATAACAAGGCGTGCATTGGAATAGATAATATAACAGCCCTCATATGGTGCATGTGGACTAACAAGGTGGGGCAGATTGCGGGAAAATCATTGGAACTGGTACTCTGCTGGGGGTAGAGGCCATGATGAGGGAGGTGTAGCTGCAGCAACAGCACGAAATTTGGTTTGATAAACTTTTTATGTACGATACATAAGTGAAAGTCATTCACAAAAGTAATCATAACCGCTAAACCTTTCCAGGTATGTTATGTTGATCTCAAATTTCAATATTTTGTTGGTATTTTTTGGCCAAGCCAACAAAAAGTATAGTGCAAAAATATAAAGTGTGAGGAAATCAATGTTTGCAAGGAAAATTTCGAAAAACCGTGGTGTGCGTTGGTATAAAATCGCCTGGAACGATGCAGAACAATCTATGTATTACAGCTTCAAGTCCAACCATCTTTGCACAGAAAAATTAAGAGACAAAATTTCTGCTGTTGTTTGCAAAATACCTCAAATACCACAGTATCTGTGGACATATGTTTTCAAGTTTTACAACCGATTCTTAATAAGGCTAGTTAGTTAGTTTGTGAATAATGAAGTGATTCCCCACTGTTGCAAATAAAGTTAGCCCTGTGTTTGTTTGAGCACCATTTGAGAAAGTTGGCAGTGAAGTTCCTCACCTGCCTCATGAAAGGTCAAAGTTCATGACAGGAAAGATACTTGGCAAAAATGGAAAACACAAATATTCTACACTATATTTGTTGTATCAAAATCTATGAAAAGGAGTTGGCCTGAATGTAATCTAAATATAATTACTTTTTCAGACAGAGTGAGGACACATTTTTTCCCTTTAATAAAGAAAATTTTTATTTGAAATTTTTTGTTAGCAGTTTGTATTGATTCAGACCATCTTCAATTCTGAAAACTGTTTTAATTAATTGTGACATAAAAGCACGTGAAATCTGCAAGTTAATAGTTTTTCAGTGAACTGTGTGATTGATGCCTGCCTACAACGATGTATGTACGAAAATGCTAAATTTTTTACTATGTAAAGTATTTGGGACTTTTTTCACAGTCAATGAGTCCCTTACCATCTGAAGATGAGAAGTCACTACTTTATAAATAGTACACAAGTGCTCAAATATGTTTAAATGTTGGGACTTGAGTACTATTTTCATAATAGTAGACAAGTGCCTGCTTGTGTACTAGTTTTTTCTCTTGCAGGACAAAATGTCTATTGTTTTCCAGAACTGAAAAGTACCCATATCTTACCTCAGTTCCTATCTGCTTCCCTGTGCCTCCTGAGGAACAGCGTTCCCACAGCTTCATGCTGCCCCCACCATGTCTCCTTAGTTTTCCTGCACACGGCATTAGGCCAAATAACTTATTTTATTCTCTCATCTTTGCTCCACATCTTCTGGCAAACTTTAAAACTAGACTTCCAAAGTTTTCTTTTAACATTCTTGTCACTCTTCTTGCCAGAGGCAGTTCTTGTAAAAATTGCACCCTGGGCAAACATCTCCGTCTGCCATCTCACCCACAAGCAAACATACATTGCTGAAGAAACCCACCTGAACAAAACCAAAAATCTATGTATTGCAATTTATCAAAAACATTACTAACTGTAACCAGTTTATCTTATATTAATTAATCCAGATAGATAAACATAAATACACAGATGGCCTAATTAAATACTGTAGGTGTTGATCTCAAAAATATATTTGAAATAAATGCATAAATATATTTCAAAACAGTTTTAAAGCATGTGCAATCACTGTAATAGTAGAAGTGTGAGTCCATATGATCCAGATTTGACCAATCTCTATACAACAATGTGCTTTTCACACTCTCCACTTAATTTGGCTCTAATGTTTATTCCAGTAAGCCTGGCATAAATGAGTTACTAGTCTGAAAATCTAAAATGGTGAATTTAAGATGTTCAAACAGAATGAGGACTTTAGAACTGAAGCCTCAAAGTAGACACAATCCTGACTGTTATTACACAGCTGCAATTTAGAGCAAAAATTGCTTGCTGTGTTTCCACTGTGCATGCAACAAGGGGTGCCATTTCAATGCAAATTCTTGTTTTTTTATTTATTGTTTTTGCCTAGTGGTGCCCCCCTGTGGTGTGGCCCCTTAGACAGGAAGTTACAACCCTTCCCTCCCTTCCCCCCACTGTTTCTAAGTGCACACTGTGCAACATCTACACTGAAGATGCACATTTTTAACTGCAAATAGATCATGTTTGACCTGTTTTTATTTTTTTTTAATCTTTTATTTTTTTGGAAAGGTAATAAACAGGCGTGTCAGTTTCAGTTCACATTCTTCAATGTTGTCTGTATAGTAAGCTGCCGGTGAGGCTCTGCGCCCCGAAGGGAGAAGGTTACGGTTGTTTTGCCCCGGCAGGGTGTCAGACAGATGGAAAGACAAAGAAATAAAGAGATGATGTGGTTGACGGCGATTCCTCCGTGGTCTGACCGGCAACAAAACAGAACGAGCGGGCCGGGGATGGGATGGGCCGGTGGAGAAGCAGTTCCCTGAGGAGGAGCTCTATGCTAAAATGGAGACGTGTTCAGGTCCTGTGGGGGGGAAAAAAAACAAAAAAACTACTGCCCACATCCAGATGTTGGGAGCACAGTTGATGACTGGGATGCCTGAAGGGAGTTTTGCCACTGTAAATCTTAATATGTGTATGCGTTTGTCGCGGATTTTCGCTAAATATTTCAAAGTGCTGAGAAGGCAAAGAAAGGGGGGAAAGTGGAAATCAGAATCTGGAGCAGCGGTCCCAAAAGACACGCTCAAGGAGCCCCATTCTCCCCGTTACAACAGAAATAAAACTGTTTGATCTCTGGCGCTCGTGCTTCCATTGTTACACGCTGTAAAGCTCTACCCGCCCAGAGATATTCACTGTAACCACGGCGCTACTGTTGAGGCTAATAAACATGAGCAGATAAATAGGCAGAATCAAAACATTTACTCATGCAACCTGCAACGCACTTAATGCCACCAGGGACTTGCGGCTAATTTGTAGCATTTTCACACACCTTCCCATTGTTAATGAGCACTTTCGGGGAACCAGTTTCTCCTCATCTCATCCTCCGCCTAGCTGCACAGCTAAATGTTTTTATTGCAATTATCTACATCAGCATCTTCCCTCTTGTATCTAGTTCTGACAGATGAAGTTGTGCTGAACTTAAAATTGCTTTTCTTTTTGCACAAAAATTTTAGGTTTACCTGCTAATGATTCTACTTTGCAGATAGAGTCATGCACAAAGCCAAATTAATAGACGCTAGCCATTGTTTTGCACAGTGTCATATCTTTTAGGGCCTAAAAATTCAGCGGATGTCTTGATTGCAGAAGATGACTCTATATGAACTGAACATAATTCTCTTTGGGGGAGGGAGGACAGTGGGTTGGTCAGAATTTTTCCAGTGGACACCCCCTAATTCCCCCCATTGGTTACGCCACTGTGATGGAGTACTTCATCTTTATCGAGAGCTGAGGAGCTGACTCTCAGCCTGGCCGCTTCACAGTCAAATGAACATCTCAGTGCATGCTGAAGGTCATATTCTTTAATAAAATTGTAAATGAATTCAGGCGGTAATGATTTAAACAGGGACTCACCCAGAAGTATCCATTGACAAGATAACTATTAGTCATACACTCCACAAATGTTGAATTGAATTGTAAAAAAAAAAAAAGGGGGGGGAGTGGGGAAGGAGCTAAAACTCTGCAGTTGTCTCCAGACCTTGTGGATGACATGGCATGCATGTCAAATAAGATGGTCTGGACAAATGAGAGTGAAACTGAACTTCCAGTAGAAAACTGGCACCTTGAATGCAACACTCCCTCCTACTATGGAAAATGCTGGTAGCATCATCTTCAACAGTGAAAGAGAAGCCGAAATGGGATATTTTCTGTCTCATTCGTGAAATTTCAATATATATATACAAACATCGATGTTTGTTGGTAGATTTTTCAAAGACTCCTTAGCAGTTAGCTGTACATTGCACATAATTAACACCAACACTTCCACCAGTGGTACCTGTACTACAGTTTGTTGACTAAGGTGTTAGAATGATCGGTGTGTGAGTGCAGTGCTGTCTGTGCGTGTAAGAGCTGCGGCCGGGAAGCATGCGACAACCCATAATCTAAACTTCTCTCCCAACAATTCGATCAAGTCATCTTGGCCGCACTTCTGCCGAGGCAGAGCAGAAAGGACAGGCTTTGATTAGAAACTGACATAATTTTTTTATGGCTTTTGCTTATCGAATGACTAAAAAAAAGAAAAGACAGCGGCAGCTGCTGAATCGATACAATGCTCCGGTTGTTGCCCGAGATTCTCTTCCAGACCGCCTCCTAATGAGTCAGCCCAACTGTGCTTGCAGTGTTGAGCAGCGGGTCGCTCAGCATCGATAACAGACATGAGCAATCTACGGCAGCACACCCTCACGCTGGACAATTCCTTATCACCATGTTCCACCAGCCAACCTATTCATTCCACACAAAAGTGCTCTTTCCTCCGTCCGTCCCTCTTCAGTGTGCCATATTCATATTCCATCCTTCTGTTTTGCTTCGTTCCTGACCCTACCTGTTCTGCTTCTATTACAGATCAAAGAATAAATAATAAAAAGGACCTCGCCCTCCTCTGGATCACAGACAGTAGAAACAGTCGCCACTAATTGCTCACAACAATTAGAAACTATAAGCTGAGTGGGAGTCTGACTAATAAACCAAGCTGGAGAGGGAGAAAGAGAGAGAATACTGTAATAAGAAGCTATAAACATTGGAATAAACCCAGAGCTTTCAAACCACAGAGGTTGAGGAGGTTGGGAAAGAAATTAAATGAGGCATTTGCAGGTTTTAGAGGGTGACTCAGAAATAGGATAAATAGGAGCAGAGGCAGTTGGTTGGTTGGCTGGTTGGCTGGGCTCTACATAAAAGATTGCCCTCAGCATGCTTATAGCTGCCCTTTTTAATGGTGTTTTTGCATTTCCATGCTGCAGCTTTCAAACTATATAAACACACACATCCACACGCACGCATTCTAACTGTGAGGTGCGATGGACAGCACGTCAGTGACTATTGATTTTCACCCTGTTTTTATCTCTCGATAACCTTGCGTCTGTACTACTTGAGTTTTTTTCTCATATTAAACAATTCTTATTGCACAACTAGAAATTTTTTGTATGAACATGTTTTTTTTATTATTACTCTCTCCACAGTATGCCGTTAATAATTGTAACTCTGGCCATGAACTCACCTGGAGTTTTCTTTTTGTTTTTTCAGTCATTTGGATTCCTCTCCAGACAAAATGGTTCATGTGTTGTTTGCTTTAAATGCAAACCTCATCCGTCACTCCAGCTGTTGTTTTTAATCAATAGAAGTAATCTTTGTGCATTTTCAGGGAAAAGATTTGGATGCCTTCTTTTTCTTTTTTTTTCTTTAAATCTAACCTCCTATTCAGACATGCACACACAGCTTCCATTAAGTCTGCACTGTTCGCCCTCCACGTTATTGCCTCCAGGCACTCTAACTTGGAGTCTGGACTTATTATGCCTCTCCCTCGCTGAATTTTGGTGCACTCAGCTTGTGAATTGAGAGGGAATGAGCTCATTCTACCTGTGTCAGCACCAGGAATGGTTATGCTGCAGACGCCTCGGTGAGGAAAGCGTAATGAGGAAGCACCGGAGGTGGACCCTGCTCTGAGGATAGGTTTCTTCCTCTCACCCAATCAAGGCTGAGATGATTTCAGACTCGCACTGCTGCGGGTGAACATATTTATGGAAATGTTTCAACTCCTTTTCTGGAAGAGCCCTCAAGGCTCTTTGTCCTCTCTCAAACTCAATCAAAATCCTCAACTTCTCTCCTCTTATCTCATTCCTTATTTTTGCTGGTGCGAGGCATGTAGCCTCACAGAGTAGTGATATCCCTTTGAAAGATTACAACAGCAGACTTCAATATGTGTGCCTTTAATTTCTTGTGAGAGAGAAAAACTGGAGCACAATTGTAAAGTGGAAAAACTAAAAAGTAAATCTAGTCGTATCTGTCAATCCTTTGTAGTACAACTTCTAGAAGTCACAGAATAAAGTCTTTTGGAGATTGTTTATCCCAGCTTTGCACGTGTAGAGATTCAATTTCATATTTTTTTTTTCTCAATTCTTTCCAAACCCCAGCTCAATCAGATTGGACGTAGAGCATCTGTATCCACCTGTTTTTCAAATCTTGCAACATATTTTCATTGGAGTTGGGTTTGGACTTTGACTGGGATATTGTAAAACCTAAACAAGCTTGAATCTTTTGACCTTGCTGGATGTTTAGATCCACCACCCTGCTAGAAGATGAACCTCTTCAATCTCAAATCGTTTGCTGCCGTCTTCCAGGATTCCCCAGATTTCAGTATGACTAAAAAGCTCCACTTAACTTTTAAGTCATTTCTTATTTTGTTATGAAACACATCTAAAAACAACTTGTGTCGTAAAAAAGACGGAAAAATACATGAGAAGAATATTTAAATGCTGATAGGAACTATGCAAACACAGTCACAGTGACCAGTCTGTCCCCACAACATGATGCTCCCACCACCTTGTTTCAAAGAGTGCATGGTGTGTTCAGGGTCATGTGCATTTTTAAGCCACAGTTAAACCACTTTGCACCAGCTGCTTTGAGAACTTGTAGACGTAAAGAATGTTCCTTTGACTTCTATCCCTGCTTGAGGCGATTCTAATTTTAGACAGTAGATGGTCTGCAGGATTAATCTTCCTGTTTTCAACAACTGATAGCACCAGAGGAGTCTGTAGAGGAAATACATTCTTAATGCAGCTCTAACCACAGAGTTTGGCCTCGAAATTGTTACTTTTTAGTTGTTTTTACAAGTCTACTAAACAGCTGGTGGTAATTACTCCCTGGTGTCTCTTTTGAGCCGTGCATATGTTTTTAAAAGATGCTTTCTGACTCTGTCGTTTTGCATCCTGTTAGTGAGTGTTATCCGTGCGACCACTGTTGCCAAAATGGGGACCGGCTGAAACGGAGGATTACACCCTGGACACTGTTTATTATGTTTTTGTCTTTGATCATTTCCTGATTTGTATTTGTGAATACTTTGAAAACCTGTGCTACTGTCCTTCTGCTTCACAATTACGCGCCGTTGTTCTGTCACTTCAAAACCGAAAAGATGACATAAAAGTGTGACGTGATAAAATACGATAAAAGTTGAGAGGTCATCAGTGCGTTTGAATTGCTTTGTAGCGTACTTATTTAATTGCCAGATTGGATCTTGCACTTATGGCTCCAAACAAAGAAACCATCTGCTTTTGCAGTCATCTGAGGAGAAAGCAATCTGACAGTTTTGTGTCTGGGAAAAACAAACAAAAAAAAAACATCTTTGTTTGCTAAGGAGGAAAAAAAAAACACAACTATTAAGCAAAAAAGAAGAAAAGGGAGATGATGACATTATGGTGGCCGTCGTACCGTTAAGAGGGGAGAGGTTTTGTTATCTGAGCAAATTTAGCCAAAGACGTCTCAGTGCTGTTTTTATCTTCTTCTTCTTCTCCGTCTTTTCCCAGCTGCCTGTCAGAATTGTGGCCGAGCTACATACACTTCGGTGTCTTTTAGCCACTCTGGGATCTCTGTGGTGGCTCGCAGCAGATGCTCGACAGCCAAAGGAATCGGCCATGACGGATGGATGTGTCTGTCCGAGAGGATGGAGGGGTCACCGTGGGTCTCTGCAGTGATGTAGACACTTCCCTCCTCGGCCCCCGTGACGTTTTTAATTAACCTCTTTGGGAGAATCCGTCTTGGTAATCACAGCCTTGAAAGTCCCAGTAAAAGGAATTGTCTGACCTTTTCTTCTGTCCAGTTTATTACTTTACCTTTTTTCTACCTTACATTCAACGACACTACCACACAATGCAGAAGACAACAGAGACAGTAGTCCTTCTGAACTCCCATTTTCTCTCTTTCTTTTCCTTTTCTCTTTCAGGAGTTTGCTCACCTCACTGAAGGTTTTTGCCTTGTCCCCTCTATTCCTCTAAATCCTCCCCCGCTGGAATTTTTTTTACTTCGCGGAAAATAAAAAACAAGTTTATTGATCCCGCCAAGAGGCGATCACGGTTTAATGGCAATTAGACGAGGTAAAACTTATGAGAGTCCTCCGTGTCTCGTCTCAGTGCTCATTTTCTCCTCCTGCGCTAATAGACCTTGTGGCCTCATTATACGGAAGCTGACAAGAAGCATGGACATAAATAAAAATAATCTTATTTTTCACTTTAGACTTCTGAGGGACAAACAGGCCTCAGTACTCCTCAGGGAGAGCCAACTCCTCAGTGTGATGTCCCAGAACAAGCAGATCAAACGCCTCTCCTCTCGGCTTTCTTCCTATCACTCTATTTTGGTTGCCTTCTTTCATGTTGGGGAGCAGTGGCTTAAGTGGCTCTTTTTTGGGGGTGGGGGAGCTCACTGATGGGCTCTCAAATAAAGCCTGCGAAAGCCGGGGAAATAAATTGGTTCATTCTCAGGCTGGGATTTCAGTGGCGCCCCCCACTGTCTGCTTACAGACGGTGTTAGAGCAGTTGCATCATTTCAGTTTATAGGAGTTTTACACATGTTTTATGAACACTCAGTGGATTGAACAGATGGGGTTAAAGACTGATCCATGAGGCCACAGCTCCCCCATGTGGACAACTTGTGCACGACAACGTTTTGATCATGCAAACCTTTGTAGATCTGAAATTGTCTTCCACCATTATCAGTCTGTTTTGTCATATTGTAGCAATAAAGTCAGTACTTAAAAGAATAAAATACAAATGCTTTGTTTGTTCAACCCCTGATTGTTTACTTTAGATTTTGCTTGCAGAAGTTTCAATGTTTGGTAAGTACTACATGCAATTGAAGGTGATCTGGTATGACGAGACCAAAGTTAAAGCTTTTGTCTTTCAGACCCAAAATTTACCTAAATGAATATATACACACCCATTCTGTCCTGGAAATGCCTTAGAACTCCCCAAAATGAGATGGAGTGTCACTGGGTTACAGGATGTCTAGTTCTCCTCTTGTGCCTGTTAACCCATGTAACCTATTCTTGGATAGATGGATGAATGCATGAACAAATAGGGTGACTGATGATAGCTTGAGCTGCTAATACAAGTTGAAGGCATATGCAGTTGCCTTCCAACTTCGCGTGGAGTTTGGATGAAGGTTCTAAGTATCCTGTTGGATTTGTAAGTTTCAAGCAGTGCAGAATGTGTGAATAGAGAATTATTTGGCTTAAGTACTTCTAAGTTTGTACGGGTTTATACATATGTCTGGTTTTACTGTCTCAGCTCTGCCAACATCGGCATGTATCTATTAACTTCGGCCTCTAGGACAATTGGCAGGAATGTTTCTGCTGCGTAGATGTAAGTAAGTGTTTAGTTGTCGAGAGAAATTATCCCTTTCTTGGGGGACAAGAAAGGGACAGTGGTCCTGGGTCAACCACTGTAAGTGGGTGCCATCTATTAGTAGCGAGGTACTTTTTTCCCCCAGACATGCGTTGAGAGCAGACAGCTTTTTTTTTTTTTTTCAGCAGAGCCTGCTTACAGACACTCTATCTCAGATATCTGTGATATTTACCGGTTCTAGTTCTGGGAAATTGCTTGCGCTTCTCCCATATTCCTCATCAGGCAGGTAACCAGAGTGGTGAGTCATTGTCTGGCAGTCTCTAAACTCTTGGGTACAGACAAGGTTATTCTACATTGTAGCATTGTGTTGGTCTAACAGCTGACAGTTTTTGCTCTGCGTTCAGTTATAGTCAACTAGTACAGCAAAGTAAAATACTGTAAAAGAAATATTGAAAGAAAGAAGGCTGATACTACAACACTGTGATATAATACAGTACATTTTGGGGTTTCTTTAATGCCTTGGTAGGTTTTCAATTTTGTACTGGAGCTACAGAATGTGATTTTTATACTATAAAAATATTACATTAAAACCCTTTTTTTCTGTATTAAAACAATAATGGAGCATCTACTTTAAATATGTTTCTTATACTTTTGTAGCTAAATAATGGGTTTCCTGTGATTCATTTTGCAGTATGATAAACTGTAGGTGCCTACAGGCTAGCTGAGCTTTTCTAGTAGTTCATAATTACTAGTAGTATGTAATTGCTATAATATTATACTATTGTTTAATATAATTATTTGTATGATTATACAACATAACATTCAGTTCTGGTCTGGATACAATACATGTTATTATTATTATTAATAATATTTAATTCATGATATGCAGCTCTTGTAAAACCTTTGTACTTCACGCAGAAATTATAGAATGAACGACATTTTACAGCCATCACAAACAAGTCTGCAGGCAGAGAACTATTAGTCATAAACACACCAAAGCCATTATAATCAAGGCTATCACTCGTTTTATAGGCAATCTGCAATATTGTTGGCCTGCACTACTGTTGCAGGAAGTGTGCCGCCAACCAATATGTGGGATATTTATTAACGCTTCAGTCGTTGTTCTGGCGGTTCGGCACACTACCGGGGTCACCACGGAAAACGAACAAACAAACCGACAGAACACCTTCTCTATGGTAACTACCTGTCATTCAGCGCTGTGTCGGAAGACTTTTGCTGCAGTTACGATGGAGTTGGTGCTTTGGTGGTGGCACAGAGTGCCTCGGCTACAGCGTTGGCACAGACGGGCTTTTCTGAACCGAACAGCCCGCTTGATGGTGATGGAGGCAACTTTGGTAAGAGGACTGATAGGTGTGCAGAGAGAGAGAAGTTATTCTCTCAAGCTCCGACTTAGTCTGTAACTTCTACAGTTATGTAGGAAGCTGAAACTGGTTCACGATTACAGCTCCCGATTTGAAAGGGCTGCTCCACCTAAATTTTCACTACTTTAATCCGCTATGGCTTAAAAATACACCTGAATTCTTCAAAACTTGACTAGAGTATTCTACACTGATAGCAAAATATT
The DNA here is from genome assembly GCF_003331165.1 of Xiphophorus hellerii. Lineage (NCBI taxonomy): Eukaryota > Metazoa > Chordata > Actinopteri > Cyprinodontiformes > Poeciliidae > Xiphophorus > Xiphophorus hellerii. The sequence goes on from NC_045679.1 coordinate 21,672,312, forward strand.
TAAATCCCAGTCTGTGATTTCTGAAACCTTTATTTGATTTGTAAAAGTTCAATGAACGGTGATTTCATCACTTTTTTTTTTTGCATCTGCACAGCAGTAGAATTGGTGTATACCTCAAAAAATACAATGCTCTGCGATTTATGAAACCTTTATTTGATGTTACTAGTTCTCATAAATGCTTTTGTGTGTTTGAGTACAACAAGAAAGAAGGTGAAACAAAAACGGCTGAAACTACGGAGCCCCCTAGGGGACATGGGGATTTTTTTTTTTCTTTTGTGTTGCCTCACAAAACCTTTGCGTTCCCAAGCAATATGCTTACTGTAATATTTTCTGGTCTGTTTTGTATACTGTCACGAATGTCAATTTAACATTTCAAATATATACACATTTAAAGAGCCTCAGTGAAAACGTGTTTATTTGGTGCTAAACAAATTGATTGAAAATCGATTTATCCTCTGCATGTTTATGTTTTTTTTTGGGGTGAGGCTGAGATGGAACTGCACATGAAAACGGCCCTTTAATAGCCATTCAGACTATCAACACAAAAGAGTCAGAATCCAAACTGTCAGATGACTCATTACCACATGATAATAACTTAAAAATAGTCCAAATATTTTTGGATGTATTTTTTCTTTCTTTCCTACTTATAGAAAGTTTCTGTTTATGCCTTAGGTTTGTGGTGCATTTCTGTCTATCTATTTCTATCTAGAAAAAAAATATAAAACTTCAGATATTTCACAAAGCCATATTAACATACAGTACAGACCAAAAGTTTGGACACACCTTTTAATCCAATGAGTTTCCTTTATTTTCATGACTATTGACATTGTAGATTCACACTGAAGGCATCAAAACTATGAATAACACATGTGGAAATATGCACTAAACAAAAAAGTGTAAAACAACTGAAAATACCTCTTATATTCTAGTTTCTTCAAAGTAGCAACCTTTTGCTGTGATTACTGCTTTGCACACACTCTGCATTTTCTTGATGAGCTTCAAGAGGTAGTCACCTGAAATGGTTTTCACTTCATGGGTGTGCCCTGTCAGGTTAATAAGTGGGATTTCTTGCCTTATAAATAGTCATGAAAATAAAGAAAACCCATTGAATTAGAAAGGTGTGTCCAAACTTTTGGTCTGTACTGTACATGGAAAAACCTTACGAAAACCTCACATAATAACAGAAAGTACGGTGGCCACCGTAAGAAAGGCTTACAGTATTCAGTTATGCCGTATGAAATGATCAGTAACGCAAAAGAAACAAAAATCCTCCATGTCCCCCCAGGGGGCTCCGTATGAAACGTTCTTCTTATGCACATCTCACCCTCTCTAGTGGATGATCCTGTCCATTTCCGTGTATCCTGATGTGAGGTCCATCGTGAATGTTCTTCACGCAACTTTCACAGGAAACCATGGTTCGACATATGATTCTGTCCTTCTCATCAGCTGTCCCAATGAGCAGGCAGCGCAGGATATTGGCAGGTACAGCAAATTTTACGGGTTTTGGGGGGGGGGGGTTATCGTTGGGAGAGATTTACAGTAGAATAGCATTGTGTCAGACTTTATTGCAACAGTTTTTGGAGATTTAAGTATTTCTGAAAAATTGTGAAAATATTTGTTTCATGTCAGTGGGTTTTAGAAGATTTTTTTCTGATTAAATCTGTAATTTAGTCAAAGTGATGTAACCAATACAAAGTTAATCATCTCAGTCCAACTTTGGAAAAAAACAATGTTGAACCACTAACTCAAGAGTTGTATTTATTCCCTTGTTGTTTTTAGAGAAATTATAGCCACACAGTTCTTTCTCTCAATGTAATAAAGTCACAAAAACTGAAGTTTTTCTGCTTTTTTCACAAAAACTGAAAAACTGTTCAGTCACAAAAACTGAACATAATGACTTTTCATTATGTTCAGTTTAGTGAAAGTCATTCATTATGACTTTAGTGAATCAATAAAGTCTACACTATTAGACTTTATTGATACACTATTAGACTTTATTGATTCATTTTCTCAGATTTTTACAAAAAAAAAAAACACAAAATCAAATGATTAATACAGAAATGTTAGATTATGACCAACTAAATCATTTGGTAGACCATTCGCTTCACAGGTGCCACAAAAAGTTCATTACCAAACAAGTTGGTTGATTTCTTAGCACTTATATTCAAGCATATTAGCAGAATGTTGAGTTGAAGGAAAATGTGTCAAGAGGCACATAAATATCAACTCTGCTGACATTTACTGTATCGCTTCCAGTCAGTTTTGATTCAAAGGTCATGCCTTTTGTGTTGATCCATTGTGTTTTTCAGCCAGTTTCCTACCAGAAAACTAGGAGGTTTAGTTAGGTGCCGGTTTAATTAACCAATTGAATTTTGCGCCAGCTTCCACTGCCAAAAGTACCAGTTCCTGCTTTATGGACTTTGGTATCAATGAGCTTGATGTTCCAGCAAAGTCACCAGATCTCAACTCCTGGTAACACTTTATTGGACAGTTAGTGAATAAGATTGTCATGACACCGTCATAAACATCACATAACATCTGTCATGAATATGAGTAAGTCTTCATGAATATTTATGACTGTTGTCATAAAGTGTCATTCGGTAAATCATGACACTTTTAGTACAAAGTTGACATTATTCAAAATGTCTTCGTTATGACAACTTGTCATTAACCAAGAAATCATGATCTGACATAAATTTGTTATAAAAGTATTACTGATTAAACTTTAAAAATTATGTAACTTTATGTTATTAAAGATAAAGTTTAATCAGTTTAATTATGATTTCTCGGTTAATGTCAAGTTGTCATAACAAAGGCATTTTGAATAATGTCAACTTTGTATTAAAAGTGTGACGATTTACCGAATGACACTTTATGACAACAGTCATAAATATTCATGAAGACTTACTCATGTTCATAACAGGTGTTATGTGATGTTTATGACGGTGTCATGACAGTCTTATTCACAACCCATCAAACAAAGTGTTTACCAACTCCTTAAAGAATCCAAAGAGTGTGGAGATGGGAATAACTTTTGAGCTGAAGTTCACTATTACAGCAACTCCACAGCAGGGCAACAAACTGATTATCTCATTGTCATGCTGCCTTGATGCAGTTATTTCTGCCAAAAGACTTATGACAAAGAACTGAGTACATAAACTCAGACTGAGTCAAACAGAACAGCTGTGTCTTTATCAGTTTAAATATGGTTGTAAAGAAAAAAAAAATCTGCTGGATTATATCTTTAAAATTGAGGTACATTTGATTTTTATACTTTCTTTTTACCTCTCAGCCAACTGTTTTTCTCTGCCTTTTTTCTTTATCAGATCTGTAATGGAAAAAAACCTGGCAGCCAGAGTGAACATTCTCCCCGGGAACACAGCAATGTAAATCCCACACGAGCCGGAGGAAAAAATGTTCCCTTCTTTCTTGCACACAATCACTAAAGTTCTAATTGGTTTTCCCCATGAGTAAGCTCTTAGCTCCCCAATGTGGTCATGCTTTTTACATGGATAAATTAACATTCCTGTTTATGGGTAACTACAAAAAGAAAGGAAGTCTAAAAAAAGCTGAAGACTGTGTTTTAGTTATTAACTCAACATAGGTTTTCCGTAGAACCAGAGAACACATGTACCATGCTTTCAGAAAAACAGGCTTCGACTGAAATAAACACTATGTACAGTTGAAATCAGATATTTACATGCATACATTTTTTCTTCACTGTCTGAAGTAAAATTAGGCCAAACTTCTCCTGTTTTAGATTAGTTGGAATTAGCCAATTTATTCCTATTTGACAAATGTCAGAAAATGTATCGAGAAAATTTTTAGAGTTTTCTTTTGTAACTTTCTTTGAATTCAGAAGTTTCCATACAATTGGTCAGAAATCGGGGATATTTGTCTTTTAAGCTGGAAGACTTTGATCACACCCTTTGGGTGCAAGGAAGTCAGCTTTTGAAATAAAGTCACTGGATGTTTGTAACCCTATATTATATTAAATTAAAATAAAAATAACTTTGAACACTTCTGTTTTTTCTATATAAGCCTTCTTTGCTAGAAGGCCCAGTCAAAGTCCACCCCTAAATCCAGATGTGAATATGTGGTTTGACTTCAAAATTTATCTAATCTGAAGGAACTTCAGTTATTTCGCAAAGAGAAATTGGGGGAAAACAATTCAGAGATCAGTATGTATAGTATAGACGCAGGGGGATCAGAACAAATGCACACCACACTTTTCAGATATTTTAGCTCAAAATGGTTTATACCTGCATTTTCTTTGGTTTCTTTTTATTGTCCTAACAGCATCTTGCCACTGCTGCAGCTTTCTATTCTGTTATGTTTTGTGGTTCATCAGGTACAAATGGAAAAGTAAAACCCAAGTTGGAAGTGGTATCCTGATTGTAAGCCGTTTTCAATTCATTCCAGTTCACTGTTTTCAATTCTGGAACAGAACACGCGTTTTTAACTGTGCTGTGTCGTTGCAGCTGGTGAAAACACTGTCCACGATCAGGGCAGTTGAAGCTCATATCAGGTAAAAAGATTAAAAAGGTTTTTTTTTTACTTGTTATCATATGTCAATTCATTTGCTTTTAGAACTTTTTGTAAAATTTCAACAAGTATGTTAAAAAGGAAGACATAAATAAAGAAAATGTATATAATTTAAAAGGTAATGTCAGTGAATATCAAGCATGTCATTATAGGAACGGGTCTGAGCAAATTCTATTAACAGTTAGACCATACTTGTTTTAGCAGGACAATTAGTCTTCTTCCATCCACGTAGCCTGCCTGTTTGACTGGCAATCCCTGCTATAAACTAAATAGCAAGTTTATAAATTTTGCAGCTGATGAGTAAATGAGTAATACAACAGTTCCTGGATGGCAACAAGTGATGAACAATTCACCAATCTGTTCTTGACAATGTTTCACTTTGTATCACTTGTTATAAGTAGTTCCAAATTGCTTGTTTGTTGCAAAAATGTCATCCCCTAATGCTAGCTCGTTCATTGGCGTCTTAAAAGCATGTGCATATTGCGTAATGTTGTGGCTTAAGTAAGAATCAGTCTGGTTTCTTTTACGCATCAGGCTTAAAACTTGCATTTGACAACTCTTGATCACTTAGTAGGATTTTAAACTCTTTGCTATTTTCTGGCTCCCTTCAAGGTCCATCAATCCCTGTGCGAAACTAGAAGCCAAGTTTTTCGTAGGACGGTACTCGGCTTTGCACGAAGCGGATAACGACATATTTCCATTAAGACTGATAAAGGCTTGAAATCAAAGCCAGTTACATCGTGAACAGCAATCAGACAAGAACAACTGAGCCGCGTGTGTGCACGCTATCGTTCAAAGTTCTCCAAAAATGTTCTGCATAGTTCATGTTTGTTACTGATATTTATCTGTTTTGTTGTTCATAGAAGAGAAATAAAGTTTTTTATTGGAAGACATGTTTCTGACACTTTGTTGCCATGGAAATTGAAACAGTTTTTAAGGCAAAGGGATATCCAATTGGGTATCCATCTATTTTAAAATTTAGTCAAAAGGAGGAAAATTTGTGTTTTATAAGCAAATTTCAGATTAGTTTTGTTGTGTGTGATCTCTAAATCAGGTTCAAATAACATTCTTTGTTAAACTACTTTTACAGACATATTTTTTGTACTTATTAAACTTCTGACAACTCATGTTTTTACCAATATTACCAGAAATGCCAGAGTTAATTTAAATGTGTTCATTTACAGTCCTAGAATTTAAGCATAGTTTACAACGTTTTCAATCGAAACGCTATTCTAGCAGCTTGATGTTACCTGTTGGTTTTATCCATTCCCATCCCCATTTATTTGATGCATGTGTTAGACCTTTACCCCGTTGGAACACCAAACTCTTAAATTCTTAGCACAAATAGTATCAAAGGTTTGAGCTAGATTAGTGATGTTTAGGGTTAGGTGTGCAGCAAAGGCTTTGATTTGTGTCACTCTTACTTTAGATTTACTAATAAAACTGCCAGTGTGATGCATTTAAAGATGCCTAAACCAAGAACAGGAAGAAGAAAATAAAAAATAATTTCTTTTGTCTTAGGCCCAGCCATTCTGCACACATTCAGAGCAGGTCCATGAACAAGCTGCCCTATTTTGATCACTGGCTGATAAGTGTGTGGACCATTAGTTTTTAATTCAAACAAAATTCATGTCTTATTTCCATACCTCTTATAGTCACAATAGATTAAATAGATTTAGTTTTTACTGTATGAACAGTACAAGTAAGCAGATTAGGTTTAAAACCTGGTGTTTACCTTAGTAATAAATGAATCAAATTCATCCTTTGTTGGATAAGGGACTAGACCATGACATGTGTCTAAAATACAAATAGTCTTGAAAATGGAACCAAAATATCAAATGAAATATAAATGTGATGCTAATGAGCACATTAGCATCACAGCTAATGAACGCATTAACATCACAGCTAATGAACACAGTGTTTATGGTTTTATTTACATATAAATACTTTAGGGTTGTAGGATAAATTCAATAGGTACCATGAACTAGATGAAAGCGACACAGAGACAAACTGATGTACAAACTAAAACCAATGTCCTGAGAAAACAAAACAAAAAAACACAAGAGGCAACCAGAGAGAACGACCTCTTATTTTCATGAACTGGATGGATGTGACAAAGGAATGTGTGCCCCACTCTACGGTATGGCTGGCGGGAGATAAAGGACAGCTGAAGTACCATCATCTGTAAATGACCACAACCACTTTGACGGAGGAGTTGACCTGTAGCACCAGATGATTGGCTCCTAATTCTCACGGAGAAAGACCAGAAGATGGGATGTGACAGTGCCACATCATTTTATTTTACAAATATTATTTTATGTTACAAACATATAGGGAAATGAGCTACCAGCACATGTATTGCATTGCTGCGAGGGCATCTGGCTCAAAAAAAGGTGCTGGAAGTGGGATGTGCACTCTCACACAGGCATACAAGTGTGTGTGTGTGTGTGTGTGTGGGTGTGTGTGTGTGTGTTAATGTGAACTAGGACTGTCACATGGCTTATAACAGCTTTGGAAAAGTAATGTTTGACTCCGTGGCTTCCTGCATCTCAGTTCTTTACCCATGCAATTTTCTGGTCAGCAATTTGGCAGAGCCCTTTTTCAGCCCTTTTATACTACCGAAGCATCCATTAAGCTAAACTGAATTGATAGGAATGTATCTACCAAGGTCTGTTATGCTCACAAGGACCCAGTAGATGTCTTTTAAATGGCTGAGCCTGTCAAACTGCTTTCCAACAGGAAGATCATAAGGAGATAAAAGGGCTCAGTTAGGAGAAAATTTCAATGTTAGGCATATTTCTGTAATGTGTTATAATGGGAAAGGCAACTATACAGAACTAGTTAACTTGGTAAATATATGTGCAAAAAGGGTAAACTATACATATATTTTTAAATCATGCTTGATTTGGCCCTAAATAATAAAGGTTTGTGTTTTTATTAGGATTTGGTAATGTAACAAATTACTAATTCATAATTGTACAATTATAACACTTTAACTGGTTAAACAGGGCTCTCCAGGACGCTCCCAGAACAGCTTGTTGGTTACATTAGGTGTGTTTAAACGCTACATTTGATTACCTATTTCAGATTCTTCCTTGAAAAAGTGCAGTAATTGGTTATCAAGTGTCAAAAACTTATTTGGTCAAAAGTACTCAAATTATTGAACAGAACTGTACTGCATATCTTGGGTGTAAGATGAATGCCACTCATAAAATGGCGGCCCTGTTGACATATGATCCCCAACATATCGCGAGACATCGCACACGATGGAATTTTATTTTTTTTTTTCATGGCGGCGCCCTTTCATTAAGCGTAATTCCGCTGAGAGAAAAGAAAACAAATACTGGGCTAAGTAAATAGTGTAGAGCTATTTCTATTTATATCTTTTTACAGACTCGTTTGACCACCTCCATTATATAGAAATTCTCAGAGAAGGACGCTTGTTTTCACAAATACGACTGTGGTTTCGGTGATACCGTGACTTCAGCAGACTCCTAAATAACAACAGCATACAACAAAGACATCAACACAGGTGATAAAGGTAAGTGCAGTTGCTTTTTTCTACAATGATTAGAACTTACTGGTAGCACCACACGACCAAATAAACGACACGATGCACCTAAAAGATGAAGGAGCAGCACAAAATTTGCCCTCCGTTCTAGAGCAGCAGTGTGCTAGATCTACTGGTGGCAAGATCAGCTAATGGCATGTAAACAGATGATTACAATTCAAGGCTGTCATGAGCGCAGCTCACGGTGCTGATGCCTCATAGAAAAGGAAGATTCACTAAAGTATTTTTGACATTATTAATACGCGCAAAGCATAACGTGTCATTTCTGCTAGGCTAGATCTATTAGAAAATGAAAAATCATTAAATGTCAACAAGTGCAAATGGCGCCTAAACTGGTGCATTGTAACTGATCTAACATGCATTACAACACATGGAAGCAAATGTCAAATTGAACTGTATGTTCCAAGTTTGTTTGTTCTACAAAGAGCAACATAGAAAAAGGTTTATTTTTTTCTATGTTGTTCTTACCTTAGGAAATATGCATTTAGCAACTTTTACTGCTTCCTAAAGATTTCTGATAATTTAAGGCTTTGCATATGAACAAATTTACACTCATATGTTGACTGCTCTAACACAAAATAAGTTAGTGGTCGAGATGCCAAAGCTCAGAGAGATCAGTGAGGAAGATGTGGCTCAATTGCAACCACTATCATCATTTCTATACGCAACAGGAGCAACACAATTGCATGTTTTCCTAATAATAATAATAATAATAATAAGCCATTTACTGGGTTGAAAACATCACCACTACTATCCATACTATTGTGCGTTTCATTTTTTAAAAAAGTAAATCTGTTTATTTTCCTGTAGACATCCATTGGTTGGTTTTATCTAAAAAAAATAAGGCCTTGATGAAAGAAGATCTGTTATGGACCATCGAGACCCAGAACTTACCATGAAGAACGAGGAGGAAGAGGAATTGCAGAGCAGTTCACTCGCCACTGGTAATCTACTAATAAGTTTGTCATTTAAACATAACACTTTTTTATGCTGCACATTTCTTTATGTGAATGCAGTATTACAAATGTGTTGATTTGGGGTACTAATGTTTGTTAATGAGGCTTGGTAACCAGTTTTTCATTGAATTCACCAGTATCAAGGATTGTCTGACTAAAGTAATGTTGCCCATGGGACTTGTGGAATCAGAGTTGTGCAAGACGTTAATGTTATTTGAATCTTCCCTGCAGATGTCGACCAGCTGTTTGTAGTTAAAACAGAAGACCCAGACGAGTGGTCCTGTGGTCTGAACTATCACAGTCTAGAGGATGACACAAAGGGGGAGCTCTTGAGCAGTCCACTGCCCACTGGTAATCCGTTTAACAATTATGGATTTTTAATTTGGAGAAAATTTTCATTGTTTTTTTTTAACTGCTGCACTATTGGAAGGCTGTTTCAACTGTGATCAGAACAAAGTGTCTATGATTATATGAGGAATTTAGCATTATCTAGGTGTTGTAATGTTATCTACTCTCCTGACCAATCAGACCTCCTAGGTGTGTTACACATAGATATCATCTGCATGGCTCATGCTAAAACTCGAACTAGCCTTTCATAAACAGACGTAAAAATAAAAAAAACACATTATTTGAAACCATTTTTAGAGAGTAGCATGTTTGATGTAATCTTTTTATTTTAAACAAATTGGTGAGTTAAGATTGAGCTCCTCTCACTATCCTCTGCAGGGCCCATGTAGGTCTGCTCCATACTAGAACATTTTGGGATTGGAATGATGTTGGTAAATATTGCGATGGCAATAATATTTTAACCCATGTCTATTTTCTTCTTTCCACTCTTTCTTATCTGTGCGTCCCATCACTCTGTAGTAACTCTAGTAACTTAATAAAATAGTACACAAAAATAATGATACAAAATGCTTATGCTTCATTTATACCACGCTGTTGTGTGCAATTTATGAGTAATCATTCACATTCAAATTTAAAAATACTTTATTGATCCCAAATGGAAACTAAGCATGTTTTGCAACTTTAGTGCCAAAACAAGAGCAATATGAAGTCACATGGAAAATCTTATAGTTGTGTGTGTTTTAATGTTTTCTGCAGATGACCTGCAAGTAATCAAAGAAGAAGCGTCTAATGAATCGGACTACAGAATAAAACATCAGGGACCAGAACTTTACCTAAAGGAGGAGAAGGAGGAAGTTTCAGCCAGTCCATTGACAGCTGGTGTGTGGATTTTTGTACCGTTTCAACTGTTGCCATTTAGCTGTGTGTGTGTACGTGTTAATAACTTTGTAGCACTGCTTTGGTACTGGACTGGTGGTATTGTTTTTTTGTTGTTGTTGTTTTTTTCAGTTTTGGTTCATGTTTCCATACTTTCTGTGCAAGAACATATGCTATAGTAATGTGTGTAACTTTTATTTTGCTACAATTATTATTTTTTTTTTCATAAACCGATATCTGTGTGCCTCCAATTAACCAAAATGTGTCAGTTAAACTATCAGAGCTTTGTGGAAAGAACCACAAGGTTTAACCCAAATCACATAGTCTAATAGACAATTGTCACTGATACTGACGGAATGTATATAAACTTCTGAATTCAAAGAATGTTACAAAAAAATCTGTAAGAAAGGCTACTTCTTGATATAAATGTGTGTTTCACACTTTCCTACAGATGTCCAGAAGGTGCTAGTGGTTAAAGAAGAAGTCCCTGATGAATGGAGCTTCTCTACAACCCATAGGAACCCAGAACCTCTCAACGAGCATCACCCATGTAGCGGCGGTAGTGATTTTGATGCCAGTTACGATGACTGGCAGAAAGAAACTGTACCAGAATTGGAGGAAAATAACAAAGTAGAATTTAGCACACCCCGAAAATTTTTTAGCTGTTCTATCTGTCGTAAACAGTTCCTCTATCAGGAGTCTTTTCAGAAACACATGAAAGGCCATTTAGAAAAAAGTGATTTCAGCTTCAATGTTGCTGAGAAAGGTTTTATTGTAAAGCCAAATTTAGATTTGGAGACGATTGATTCGGAGAAAGCGTTTGGTTGCGATGTTTGTGGCAAAACGTTCCACCAAAGGTCATATCTCTATAGACACAAGCGAACCCACACAGGAGAGAAAGCTTTTAGCTGCGATATCTGCGGTAAAGCATACATTGATAAGTCAACCCTTAGCAAACATATGAGCATCCATAGTGGAGAGAAAGCGTTTGGTTGTGATGTTTGTGGTAAAACATTCATCCAAAAGTCCAATCTTTATAAACACAAGAGAATTCATACAGGAGAGAAACCATTCATCTGTGATGTTTGTGGTAAAGCATTTATATATAAGTCTATCCTCAATGGCCATATGTTGGTCCACACAAGAGAGAAAACATTCAGCTGTGATGTGTGTGGTAAAACATTCACGGAAAAGTCCAATCTCCATAAACACAAGAGAATCCACGCTGTAGAGAAGTCATTCAACTGTGATATTTGTGGGAAATCGTTCATCAGCAAGTCGACCTTGAACAGACACGTGGGGATTCACGCTGTGGACAAACCATTCGGCTGTTTGGTCTGTGGTAAAACATTCCACCAAAAGGTAGTTCTCAATAGGCACATGGGAATCCACACGCTGGAAAAATCCCTCGAGTGTGACGTCTGTGGTAAAATGTTCAAACAAAAGGCGCACCTTGCTACACACAAACGAATCCACACGGGGGAGAAACCATTTATCTGCGAAGTGTGCGGGAAAGCATTCAACCGAAAGGAGAGGCTTTGCTCGCACAACAGAATCCACACGGGAGAAAAACCATTTGGTTGTGATTTTTGCGGTACCATGTTCAATGACAGCTCAACCCTTCGGAAACACATGAGGATTCACACTGGAGAGAAGCCCTTTGGCTGTGATGTTTGTGGTAAAAGGTTTCGATTTAGATCTAATGTCAAAAAGCACATGAAGACCCACACGGAATAGAAAATCAATGTAGGAAAGGATTTGCTTTGCTCATAAGCATCAAAACTTGTCACCATTGTACAATTCAACTATTTGGGATTTAAAGTGCAAACAAAATATTTTTCCTTTTGTAAGACTGTATTTACATGAGAGCAATGTTGAGGAAAAGTTCCATGCTTAGACGAGACCGCAAAGAAATCTTGAATCAGCTGTAGTTGTCATGCCAGGCCACAATGTAGCGCTGTGATTTTAGCACGTTGACAAAACACACACGCGCTTTTGACACCTCATTACCTTCTACCTCATTTAGAAAACAGTGACCCATCTCCGATAAACCGAGTGCTCATGTAACACATATTTAATTCATATCTAAAGTTGCCTTAAGCCGAAAAGGCTAAGTAGCACAAGTTCCCCTCTGACACCTGGTTTTAAAAACTGCTGATGTCAGGGACTCCGATTACTAGAGTCGTGTAAACGTGCAGCTGGATTGCTACAAAAATGTTACAGTTTCACTGAAAACTAGCTCAGTGTAAACAAAGCTTCTGATATGGAAAGACAGATGAGCCTCTCTGTTGAGTTGTGTTCATACCCCAGAGGAATGCACCTGCTTATACAGTTTTATGCCATTAGCATATGTATAGTAAGAAATGTTTATGTACACGATAATTCTCAGCTAGAGTTTTAGCCTTGTGAAACCTCAAATATGATGGTTCAGATTAACCACTGCTCAATGACAAACTTACCATACTCGCATTGTACAAATGAAATTATTAATAAGACTTACTGTAGGATAACACTAAGTATGACAAATTTAACGGTTAGATTTTTCTAAATTCTTAGTGTTAGTAGGTAGTGTATGTCAGTAAGACATTTATAGTTATGAGGACTATAAATTACACATAATATATTATCAGTCCCGTTTATGATTTTTCAAAATGTTGTACAGAAATGTTTACTCTAGAAAGTGAAAGGTTTCATTACAAATTCACATTTCTGTTCTGGAAGTGTTTAATTGTATTTAAATATTACCTGGATTCTTATTGTTTCTTTTATTTAGGCTACAGTTTTGTATATATATTTGCCTTATTTTTTTATTTTAATCGATTTGCACAATATTTGTCAATGCATTGTTTTACTTTTCTTATTTGTTAAAAAAGAACATAAAATACTACAGTGAAGCTTTTTACAGTTAATACATGTAGAAGTACGGGAAGATTATAGGAAGTACATGCCGGAGTTGTATAGGTCTGCTGTCACAAAAAAAAAAAAAAGAACAAACATCCTTCCATTACTGCACAGTCAGTCCTGTATGATTAACTGGACATCAAAACAGTTAAGTTATTGACGTGTATTTATTTTCTCATCCCACACTGGAGACTGGAATGCTCTGGGTTTCTAACTTAGGCCTCTTCTATAAACACTCTTCACTAATGACTGTGCCGCCACACATATGAAATGCTTATGCAGCATTATTATGATTTTCTTGATCACTGCTGGCGAAAAGGCAGTTTACAAGAGACAAATAATAATTCTGTCGTTGTGGTGTTACAATGACCCCTCTTAATAACAATGATATCCTTATGCACATGAGGAAATGTAAGGCAGCATATCATGTCATGCTGTTCTATTTGTTTTTTATTTTTATTTTTGCCTTCGTTGTTGCCTTCACACCTTATGTGTTTCTTGTTGTTACCTCTGATATAATTGTATTTACAATGTGATTCTTTCTTTTTAGAAAACAAAAGAAGAAATTCCATGCCTTGTTTATGAGTCTTAGCAATAAATATCTTCAAATTTTAATTTATGAAATAGCTGTATGCTTTGATTCCATATTAACCTCAATTGTACTGTTCTGTTTCACCATCACTTACACAATTGTAAAGGAAAACAATAAAATGAATTTGGTCGCGAGAGTTGTGTTGAGATTTAAGATGGAAACGGCAGCACGTGAGATAAATCTAAAAGCCTGAGAATTATTTCTGTTAGACGTGGGAATCAAAATATAGCATCTCATCATCTTGTTTTATGTTTTAATCTTTTAGCTGGTTCTTTAATGGTTTGAGAACCACCGATGTAGTGTTTTATGTGTGTAAATATGTTATTCCTTTAATATACTCTGTTCCAGCTCCTAAAAGCACAAAGAAAAACAGCCAAAAGTGTTATTTATTTCAGTAATTAAATTAAAAGTGCACATTTATTACACACAGACTGTAATTTCCTGCTTGGATTTCTGTTACTTTTCATATCATGTCTTACATTGACTGAAAACCCAAAAGGTCAGTTTCGCAGAAAATTAAAAGCTACATGAATCCCATTTTCTACAATTAAAACATTCATTTTAACTGTAAAAACAAAAAAATTAATAATTGGGAAGGTTGCTGACTTGACACAGTGAACAAAATAAACACCCTCCACAAAGCTGTCAAAAATGTAGGTAAACTAGTACGTCAGTATTAAAAATCAAAGTCATAAAATAATTTTATTTATTAGTAAAACAGAAACACAGTACAGTATTTATTTGAAAATCACTTTTAAAGAACAACACCTCTGCTCCATCAGCAGAAAAATATACATGAAATACAAAAAATATAAGCAAGACTAAATATGCATTCATTTAAGAACCATATTTGGCTTTTGTAAAGAAAGCCAAGTAAGCTGTAAAATTCTATGTTTTATGTTGCATGGAGTTTTATGTTGAATCAGTAGAAATAGTTTAGCACTATTATAACAGTAGCAGTACTTTCCCCCACTTTTTCAGTTTCATATTTAGTAATCATCACATAGTCATCAGAATCTTTTCATTATACTTTTTTTAAAACAGATTGCAGAACTTTAGTTGCTATGTAACGTACTCTGACTTGTTTGCAGTATGACCTCAGAGGTCCCTAACGACAACAGATAATTGCATTAGACATTTGTCACTAGTTACGCAGTGCTACTACTGTATGCTAGATTGATAGTACATTTAACGTTTTCTTAAGAACAGCAGGAAAAGAGGAATTCTTTCAAAGTTGCCATGGCGCCCAGTAAAGGAAAGAAGAAAAAAGGTGGGAAAACTCTGAAAGACCACATACTTATCTTCGAAGAAGAAAAGAAGAGGATGGCCAAAATGTATGAAACCAGCACTAAACTTTGGGAGATGAAGCTGAAGAGAACTGAGAAGGATTTAGCCTACCACCAGCAGGAACTCTACAAGAAGGCCTGCGAGACTGAGCAAGTAAAAAGCGCAATATTCCTGGTGGAGAATTGCAGTATTGGCGTCACCGATTTTTGGCTCAACGAATTAAAAGAAAGAGATGAGAAGCTCAAAGTGATGGGGGAAAGGCTGAAAAAGCAAGAAGAGATTGCAGCACAACAGAAACTTGAGTTGGAAAATGAAAGGAAGCGAGATCTCAAAAGGTTTGAGGAAGAAATTTTAAAGAAGAAAGCCACCGAGGCACGGGTACAGAGAAAAATTACTAACATTAGAAAGCAAATGCAAGTGTCTAAAGAAGAATACAGAAAAAGCATAAGAGAAAAAGAAAAGAAATATTCAGTCTTACTGAAGGACTCACAGGAGAAAGAATGGAACTTCATACGCAAAGAAGGGGAGACGAATCAGTTGAGGGCTGAGCAGGACAAAAACATTGCCGAATTGGAAAGTGAACTTTTCAGTGTTAAAAGGGAAAGAAACTGGCTAATTGAAAACCTAAAATCTGCCTTGATTGATTTAGATGACGTGAATCAACTGGCTGAGTCACTGTCTATTGACAAATTCTCACTGGCAATGGGCAAAAACATTCTGGCAATAAAATTAGAGAGAAGCTTTTGTGAGATGGCGTGTGTACAAAAAATGCTTGATGAAGTCACGGCCAGAGCTGCTCCCCTGGAGGAGGCCCTCAAGAAAATGGAAGAAGAAAAAACAGAGAATGAAAAAAGAAACCAAGTCGCCATCCAGGCCAGTCAGGTCGAGTTGGACAAACTACAGAAAATTATTGCCATGCGAGAGAAGGAAATCTGTCAAGTGAAGCAGCTGGCGAGGACCATTGTGGAGAAACGCAGAGACATGGAGGTGTTTTTCCACGAAGCCCTGGATGACGTCCGACAGGAGATAGCTGACGAAAGAAAGCGGAACGCAAAGGAGGCATATCGAAACTACTATCAGAAATTTAGAGACGGAGGAGAAGGAAAGGGAAAGTTCCCCCTCATCCGCACCTTCGATCAAACTCCCAACAGCACCAATTCTGTGTACTCAGACATGAAGGCAACTGGAAATTGGCCCCATGGCCCTGGCAAAGAGGTTTGCATGTCTGATCTCACTTGGGAGCAAAAAGAAAAAGTGCTCACTCTTCTCTTTGCTAAAATGAACGGAGATGCAGAACGTGCATCAAAATCGAGTACGACGAGGCTTGACTATCATTTCCGAAGTGCAGACTGGCTCCACCACCATGGTCCAAAAGAAGGTGGATTTGTGAAAGTTCTGTAGGACGCAGAGCTGCCGAACACTGTCAAAAGTTTCATCAATAAATATATACATTGAAAAAATGCTTGTGTAATTATTCATGCTCTTGGGAATGGACAATAATTGTATCATTTATTAATATTGGGAAATGAGAAATAGAGAAATTGTAAGAATTGTGATTTATCATAATAGTGGTAAACTAATGTTTGCAAACCAATAAAAAAACCCAATAAAATTTATTTTAGGGTTTTATGGAGCCTCCTACTGCATTCACTGACAATAAACAATAATTATTGTGTTCCCTAACAGCGAAAGTTGCTTTCCCTCACAATACATTTTTTGTTTCAATAAAACGTTGCGTTCCCTCACGACAGGCTTTGCGTTCTCTCGGAATTAATGTTGCATTGCCTCAAAACGTTGTTCTATCGCAACAGGCTTTGCATTCTCTCGCAATAAATTTTGTGTTCCCTCTCAATTAATGTTTCGTTCCCTCGCAATATATTTATTGCTCCCTTGCAATAGGCTTTCTGTTGTCTTGCAATAAATTGTTTGTTCCCTTGCAATAGGTTTTATGTTCTCTTGCAATTAATGAGTTAGTACTGAAGGATATATATATACTGTATATATATCTATATATAGATATATATATATATCTACAGTATATAGATCTATATATAGATCTATATAGATAGATAGATATATCTGTCTATATATATATATATCTATCTAGATATATATCTATATAGATATAGATAGATATATATATAGACAGATATATCTATCTATCTATATAGATCTATATATAGATCTATATACTGTAGATATATATATATCTATATATAGATATATATTCTGGGTGTTTGAGGTGTGTGTGCGTGCGTGTGTGTGTGTGTGGGGATATATGCAGGAATGTATCAAAATAAAATTTTTGTTTTATTTTGGTTAACTATGTGACTTTCAAAAGGGAGAGTCGCTGTTGCAGGCTAGTTATATCTGTCAGACCACCTTCACTTATGTAGCACCAACCATAGATGAAACAAAGTGCACCATATAGCTGCATACCAAAAACATATATTAAAAAAATAGGTGTTTTATATAAGACTAGCAAAATTTCAACACTAATAATTAAAAAAAAAGTTCAACCTAAGTCAGCTCAAACTAAGTCTCGCTGAGGTTAAAAGCCAAAGAATACAAATGGCTTTTACTGGAATAAAAGAGTATTAGGATGTTATTAAAAAAAATCTTGAACAAAGCAAACAGATTTAAAAATAAACAAACAATAGGGCGCCACATAGTTCAGTGGTAGGCCAGGCACACCTTATGCAAAGGGTGCACTCATAAACGCAGTTGTCCCCGAATCGACCCCCGACCCCGAGCCACTTAATGCCTGCCTATTTTTATTTTATTTGTTTATTTGAAAAATAAAAGCGCAAGATCTATAATTAAAAATATATTAATGACAGTGGCAGTGATCTGGGGAAGGCTTTTACTTTAGTTATTTGCAGGGAAAAAAATAAAAAAATTCAAGTTAGTTCTCTCTTTTTCATTGTTTTCTTTAATGTTTTCAAGCATTGATCTAATAAGATTGCCAGTAATTTTTACAAAAACGTACTTCAGAACTTGCAGAACTTTAGTTGCTGTGTAACATTGTGCATTTGCAGTGTGACCTCACAGGTGAGGTAAAGCATGTGACATCACGGTAATGTCCCTAATTACTTTCCTGATAATTGCACATCGATATCTTGACTTCACTATGCATTTATCTTACAGGTAGACATTGGTTACCAGTTACAGTGCTACTGTGTGCTATCTCAGTAATACATTTAACTTTTTTTTTAATAACAGCAGGAAAAGGTGAATTCTTTCAGATCTGTCATGGAGACCAAAAAAGCAAGCAAGGGAAAGGGTGAAGATCCGAAAAGAAAGACGCATAAAACCCAAATAGATGAAGTCAGCTCTCTTAGGGAGATGAAGCTGAAAGAAACAGAGAAGGATTTAGAATACCACCGGAAGGAACACTACAAACTGGCTTCTGAGATTGAGGAACTAAGAAATGTCCTATACCAAGCGGAGTTGTCCGAATTTGGGACCATTGATTATTGGCAGAAATGTTTAAAAGAAAAAGGGGAAAAGATCAAAAGCCTGGAGGAACAGATTGAAAGTCTAGAAGAGCTTGCAATTGAAGAATGTCGTGAGCGGGAAAAGGAAAAGAAGCAACATTTCGAGAAGTTTGAGGAAGAAATTTTAAAAAGAAAGGCCATCGAGACTCGGATAAAGAAAAAGGTAGCTAACATGAGAAGGCAAATGCAAGTATCTAAAGAAGAATACAGAGAAAGCTTAAGAAAAAAAGAAGAGGAATATGTACGCTTAGAAAGGAAAACGTCAGAAAGGGAAAAGAACCACATATGTAAAATAGAGAAGATGAGTAGGCTAATTGATGATCAGGAAAAATCCATTGTCCAGTTGGAAAACGAATTGCACGATACTGAAAGGAAAAATAACTGGCTAAGAAAAATCTTCACAGTTACCTTTGATAATTTAGAGGATATGAGGCAACTGGTTCAATCAATGTCTAAGGACAAACTGTTACTGGCAGTGGACAAAAAAATGATGATGTCAGCATTAAAGAAGAAGGCTTGTGAGATTGCGGTTCTACAAAAAATGCTTACTGAAGTCACGGCCGTAGCTGCTTATCTGGAGCAAGCCCTCCTGGATTTGGAGAAAGAAACAACAGAGAATGAGACAAAAATCCAAGTCACCATCCAGGCCAGTCAGGTCGAGTTGGACAAACTACAGAAAATTATTGCCATGCGAGAGAAGGAGATCTGTCAAGTGAAGAAGCTGGCGAGGACCATTGTGGAGAAACGCAGAGACATGGAGGTGTTTTTCCACCAAGCCCTGGATGACGTCCGACAGGAGATAGCTGACGAAAGAAAGCGGAACGCAAACGAGGCTTATCAAGACTACCGTCAGAAATTTAGAGACACCGTGGCGGGGAGGATAAGGCTCCCCTCCATCCACACCTTCCATCAATGTCCCAACAGCACCAAATCTTTGTATTCAGACATGAAGGCGGCTGAAAAACGGCCCCACCTCCCAGGGAAGGAGGTTTACATGTCTGATCTCACTTGGGAGCAAAAAGAAAAAGTGCTCACTCTTCTCTTTGCTAAAATGAACGGGGATGAAGAACGTGTGATCTACCAGAAGTTGGATTTGTGAGAGTCCTGTAGGAAGAAGAGCAGTGTGCTGACGCCAAACCTGCTGAATGCAATTGAAAATTTCAACAATAAAAATGTGCATCAGAATAACATTCTTTAATGATTTGTGTTGTTAGTGCTGTTATATCATTTATCGTTAAGAAATGGGGAAAAAAAATGATTCTATTAGGAATTGCAATTTATCACAATAGTGATAAAGTTTGCAAACCCTTAAGAAGCAAACAAAATATTTAGGGTTGAGATTTACAGGCCCTATTATTGCATTTGCTGTCAATAATAACACTAAATTTGCATTCCCTTGCAACAAATGTTGCGTTTTCTTGCAATAATTTTTTTATTCCATTGCAATAGTTTTGCGTTCCCTTAGTAAGTGTTGGTATCCTCTTAATAATGTTCTTTTTTTTATTGCAATAAGTTTTTCATTCTCTTGCAATAAATGTTGCAATCTCTCGCAATAAATATTTGGTTCCGTTGCAATAAGTTTTGCATTCCTTCTCTCAATAATTTTCTTGTTCCCTCTCAATAGCCTTTGTGCTCTTTTGCAATAAATGTTGCGATCTCGCAATAATGTTTTTGGTCCTTTGCAGTCGGTTTTGTGCTCCCTCTTTCAGTAATTTTTGTGCTCACATCACATGACCCGTTTCACATGAAAATGGGTCCTTTTTCAACCAGAGTGGTTAAATAATTACTGTCAGCAATTATATTGTGAGGGTATGCAAAAGAAAAGGTTAAGCCATGTCTCTGTTTTAGTTAAAGAATGCTCTGGTTATTCTACGAGAATATCAACAAGTAGAGATACCTCTGAAAACATGATTGAATGCCAGTACTTTTACAATAATGTAAAAATTGTTTAAAGGGTGCAGCAGGTGCCAGGTATCAAAAATCTAATTTTCAAATCAAGTTCACAATAGTAGTTCGCTTGGTTTAATAAAGTGTGTGATCTTCTGAAGGGAAGGTTGTAGTCACAGGGTAGTTAAACCATACCAGAAAACATTTAAAACTCTAATAGCAATAATTAAGAAAAAAAAAGCAGTTCAAATTATGTCTTAGCCAATAGAAATTGGTATTAAGATGAGTTTTAATAGCAAGGAGTGAAATAGCCTTGCACGTTGAAACAGCACCCTCTAGTGAATATTTTATGAACATGTGTAATTAGAATTATTACTTTAAGTACAGTATGCATGAATCACTTAAAATATTCGGAGGGAGAACATTAGAAAAGATTATTCTTGTAATGAATAAATGCTTCTTTTTTGGTGCAATCTTTAACTCTCTTATGGGTTGGATGCAAGTAAAACAATGTAAAGAAAATAACTATATGTTTACAACACAATCTCAAGAAAAAATAATAAAATAAAGGTTTGAAAAGATGTAGGAATGTATTAATATATTTAACAGGAATAACAGAAATAGAAACTTTAAAACCCACACAGGCGCAACATTTATTTCATGTTGTATTTATTTTGTTGTAATTTTCTTGCGTGAAATAAAGTTAATAAAAAATAAAAAAATAAAACCGGCACAGTAGGATCAACATTTATTTCATGTTGTATTTATTTTGTTGTAATTTTCTTGCGTGAAATAAAGTTAATAAAAAATAAAAAAATAAAACCGGCACAGTAGGATCAACATTTATTTCATGTTGTATTTATTTTGTTGTAATTTTCTTGCGTGAAATAAAGTTAATAAAAAAAAAATAAATAAAACCGGCACAGTAGGAACAACATTTATTTCATGTTGTATTTATTTTGTTGTAATTTTCTTGCGTGAAATAAAGTTAATAAAAAAAATAAATAAATAAAACCGGCACAGTAGGAGAAGCAAATTTTCCGAGTTACCCAAAACGCAGCATCAGCTGTGGTCATGAGAACCAGATGGAGGCTGGGCCACAGGATGGCAGGCAGGCGGCTCCGCTATCTGCTGCCTGACAACACCGTGACGGTAACACAGACGCTGCAGAGCGCCGCTACATTATTGTGACACTTGCCCGCTGGTTTAGGGAGCTTCATAACGGTACCGGACAGGTGAAGTTTGCCTGTAGAGGAGTTGGAGAGCTTCGCCTGTGGCTTAGAAACGCTGTAAGCTAAATTGAAGTTTAATAAGCTAACGTTATAGTCAGCTCTCATCCAGCAGCTAGCAGTGCCGGGCTACAAGCCGCCGCCTGTCCCTTGCTGCTTTTATATGGTCAGAATTAGCTCTGCAGAGAGACATGCCTTTCTTCTCCGCTCGTAAATATATAGTGACCCGCAGATGATCCCAGCTAACTCGCGTTGCTGCTTTTCCCACGGATGTAGGTAACGAAAATTAATAGTGTTTTATTTAATTTTTTTTGTGGTCAGTCTAGATAGCAATGCGGACCACATTGTTTCTAATCGGCTCCCCGGCTTCAGATTACTGCGCTCCACGGAACTGCTGCGGCGTGAGTTATCGCGTTTCGCATAATGGGTGATCATTATGGAGATGTCAAGGTTCAGCTCGGGCAGATGAAATCACTGGGCGAGGATGCAGAGAAGGAGGAAGTGGATCCCGAGGAAGAGATGCCCGTGTCTTCTCCCTCCGCCTCCCCAGATCCCACCGGCCGCATCACCACCGCCCCGGGGACGGATGCACTATCCACCAATATTTGCAAGCAGAAGGGGAAAAGAGGCAGCAAGAATCCTTGTGGGAAACCCTTGCAGGGATTTCCAGCTCACGCTGTGAAAAACTTCAACAGTCCTATATGTGATCAAACACTCCACATCAAGGGGACGGGGAAGATCCTGCAAGGCAAGACAGCAGAGAGTAACGGGAACTACGTCCACGAATCCAGCAACACGCAGGAAACACGCTGCGAGGATGAATTCAAGCTTCCCAGAAAGAGGAGGCCTGTGACGGTGGACACGTCTAAAGCTAAAACCTCCCTGGAAGCCCTGAAACTGAGCATCAAGGAGCTACAGTGGAAACAGGTGCGCTATTTGAAACCATTTCATTTCTTTTTTTTCTTCTTCTTTTTGTTGTGTTTTGTCCCAGCAGAAACTTGTGAATAAATGGTTTAGGGAAGAAGCTGAGGATGATTTGATCCTGGGGAGAAGTGTGTCATCAGCTTCTCGTCCCAATTGGATTAGAACAAGCTTAAGTGTTTGTCTTCATAAGCCACTTTTATTCATGTTTTTCCCCCCTCTGAGTGAAGCTTCAAATGGAGTCATGTCGACTTATTTGTCTACATTGGCTTATTGAATTAAAGAACAAAATTGATGGCTAATTGTTTTTTGTTTCTTTTTTTTTTGGAAGGGGATGTGGGCTTTCTTTTCTTTCTTTTTTGCAGCTCATCATATTTGAAGTGTCTTTACTTAAACTTTTTCAATTTAATGTTATTTTATTTAAGAGACAGACCTGCACAAAGTATTTCACACCTGTGAATTGGCATGCAACTAATGCATGGGTTTTGTTAATTTATTATTTTATTTTTTGTATTTTACAAGAAAAATCTGAAATGTGTGGCATGCACATTTTAATTTTATATAAAAGGGGCACTTTATTGGCTAAAACTCAAACAAATTGTGGAGTGTCTGTGAATATTAAGTGTCCCCTCATATGCTCTGTTATATATAGGTCTGGGACTTTGACTGGGCCATTCTAACACATATTGACAATGCCATGATCCACTGCATTGTAGCACTGGTTACGTCTTTAATTTATTCTTATTTTTTAAAGTTCTAACAAGTTTTCTTCCAGTATTGCTCTGCAATTACAGCCATCCTCCTCTCAATCATCTCTGACGACAAGCTCCCTTGTTCCTGCTGAAGAAAATAAACTCCACAGCATAATGTTGCTACTACCGTGTTTTAACATAGGAGTTGTGCTCATGTTGTTGTGCAGTGTTAGTTTTTAGCTTGTCTGCCTGAACCAGATCACATTCTCTTCATGTTTACTGCTTCCTCTACATGGCTTATAGACCAGGGCTTCTTTTGTAATTTTCAACTAGACATTTTCCTTGAACATTTGAGGAGGCAACTACATGGTTTTATTTTAATGCTATTTTTAAAGTTGTGCTGCATAATTTTACTTCTGACTTTTCCACTGTGCTCCTTGGTTTTTGTGATGCTATTTGTTCTCCAGTAATCTGCATCGAACCTCTGAGTTCTTCACAGAATAGCTGGAATTACTCACAAATTTATAAAAGGAACTTCTGACAGCAATTAGTCGTACTCCCATTTTATTTTATTTAGGGGTGTTCGAGTTCATTTGGCTGGCTACACATGAACAATGTGACTTTAAGAGGAAAACCAGTCCCATTTATACACAACCTACTGTTCTATCATGTGAATCCGAATATATGGATATAAAATAAAAACAGTTTAGGAGTTAAATACCTTGTAGTTTCATCTCCAGCCTCCTCTATAATGTCTTTACTTGAAGTCATCGACTCAAGATGAAGTGTTGTAGATAAATAATTTGGCATAAAACTATCTGCTTTACTGCAGTAATTCTTTCTTTTCTTTCTTTTCCCGAAAGAACAGCACTGCTAATCCAGCAACTTTTCTTTTGTCGCTGTTTTTTAAAATCACTATCTAAAAGAGACAATACTGCATGAAATATTGTAGCAATATTTCAACACTTCAGAATTTAAGAACTACCAAGTATTGTCATGTCACAAAAATCTAAAAACGTGGGTATAAACATAACAATTTATCAATTAAGTATCAAGTTGCAGCTCTAGCAGTGACTGTAATCTCCATGCTTTAAGTCATTAATATTAGATCATCGACTCAGATGAAACGATGGAGATTTTCTTTCACCTGTGTTGCAGTGTGCGAACCTAAAGAGCAACAAATGGGACGAAAAAAAAACTTTCTGAGGTCACTTTTTAAATTTTTTTTTACTCATTTCTGTTTGTCCTGAGTTATTTTGAGAGTTTATTTTTCTTAAAGTGCCAACTCAAAGCTGTTATGAACACCGCCTCCATTATGCATGGAAAGAATGTCACCTCAATGAGACGGGGAAGCACAGGGCGCACTTATCACCAGTAACCAAACTGTGACACTTGAACCCTGCTACTGGTATCCATGACGATGGACATATGGCAACACTTAGTTAGCACAAAGCACCCCCAGCAGAGTCAACAGCTCTGTGGAGCTGCCGTCACTGTGACAGCCTTTGTCATCATACATTGAAGGGGCCGAAACTTTAGCAGCTCGGCTCTGTTAGCCCACTTATGAAGTTGGTGTGAAGTGGACGAGTTCCCTTCAGACGGTGGTAAAATATTCAGAATTCACATTGATGGCAACACAACTGAATGCCAAAGTGCAAGTTGGAGAACTGAAACAACTGACTCTACATCTGCTAGCTGACTTTCCACTTATGGCTTTCTCCGCCACAGGAAGAAATCACTAGCCTTAAGCTCCCTTAATCCAATAAAGTGAGTCCTCTCTGAGGTAGAGATAACAGCCACCCGAGGGTCCGAGCGAAAGATCACGGAAATGCTTCATATTTTCATCTATTGTCATATTTTGAGGGAGTGTTAGAAACTAATCAGGCATTTTGAACACATTTGTTTTAAAATTGTCATAACGTCTTGAAGTCTGGTTGGAAAATAACCTGAATATCAAAAAAGGGTATTTCTGGTACGGCAAGAGAAAACTGAATTGTTTACCAAAGGACACCGAAAGATTTTAGCAATGAAGCAACTTTTCATAAACACAGCTGTGTCTGGATGTAATCCCCAGAAACTACTCAAAATAATCTCCCCTCCTTTGTCGCCTTCACACACTTGCGTGTAGCTGTATTTATAGCAGGTCTTTGCAGTCAACCAGGGTTTCCCTTTTACACAGTGTCACGCTAACACATTAACAAGATGCAACTCTGGCACAGGTTTATCTTATAGCCAACTACAGGAGGGGAGGAGGTTAAACTATTTAAGATATTGGACTGTCAGCCTTCAGACACCTTTGAGTTGTAGACTTGGAGTGGCACGGGAGAGTTAAAGAGAGAATCCCTCATGTTTCTCTTTGCAAACTCTGCATAGTTTTGACCCATTACTCCAATGGAGATTGGAAACCAAAGTGGACTCTGGGGAAAAAAACAAACCATGCTACTTGTCTTCAGTAGCATTGCGTTGCATTTGAAAAATGTGCAGTACATTATTCAGACCATCATCTTGAATCTGTGGTTCTGCTCATATTTTCAGACAGTTCACATTTTCCAAATGATTACTTTTTTTAATTGGCTTTCTTTTCAGCATATAAATGTAATGAGTCCTTCCCACTGCTTTGCTTTTCCTCTCCTCAGTTTCACACAGGAAGACGTGCAGCATGTGATATCTACTGGCATGGTGTTTCCTTCCACGACAATGAAAATATTGTGTCAGGACAAGTCAACAAGTTCCCAGGTATTTAAATATGTGTACTTTTCTAATCCTCACTCAACCTATAACTAGTTATGTGTGTTTGTAGTTTCAGCTGGCTTTGTGTAATCTACTTTGTTTCATCTAGTTGGATCATTAGTCTTGGTAAGCACATCAATTAGACCAATATTTTAACACTTTGTAATTTAAGCACAACCAAGTATTGCCTTATCACAAAAATCTAAAAACATGGATATAAAAATAAATCAAACCAGAAATCAAACCCTAAATAATGTGTAAATCTGAGTATTTAGGTAAATCATATCAATATTCCTCTAGTTTGTTGAACCAGAAAAGGCAATGAAGTGCAAAAGCAGCAACAACAAAAAGCCACAAAGGCAACAATGAATACAATGACTAAAAGCCACAATTGAAGTTATGGCAGGAAGTTTTTTTTATATCTTCTGTAGTGGCTTTTGCTGTTGTCTTGGGTTTTTTGCGTTTCAGTGACGCAGCTGAGCCACCGTAAGCTTGTGCTTAGTTTAGTCCTTACACCTGACTTTTGCTTAAAACATTTATTTAGAATATCAAGTTTTTATTTTTGTTTTTATTTTTTTATTGGTGATTGATTGCTTCCTGTTTCCCTTGAGAACCTGCAGGATTGTCTGTAAATGGTGTCTTTTCAGGGATGGTGGAGATGCTGAGGAAGATCAACCTGAGTAGAGCGGTTCGGACTATGCAAGAGCTTTTCCCAGAAGAGTACGACTTCTATCCGCGCTCCTGGATCCTGCCTGAAGAGTACCAGCAGTTTTCCACAGAGGTACTGTTGCAGCACCTCATATAAGAAAAACATGCAGGGCCTCCCAAAGGTGTGCATACTGGTAATATGTAGTTATGCGTATGTGATTAACTGAAAAAGAAAAACGAAAAACAATCGTTATATTTTTCAGCTGATACTTACTCAGTTCCAAGTCAGTTGTGGTATAAAAAGTTATCTGCGGAAGTTAAAAACAGAAAATAAATTGAGATTTTATTTTTCGGCATCACAGGGAATTCAAGCAAAAAGTCCACATCAACAAAATAAAGTTTTTGCGAGCTGAAAATGAAAGTTCTGGAATCGCCAAGTCAAGATCGTGTAAGGACGATCATCAACTCCTTCTGAAGAAGACTATTGATTGCTGAATCAATAGGTGCTTCAGTAAAGTTTAAAATATTCCCACCTCTGCAGATAGGTTATTGCTCACTTTTAGCTTTGTTTCTTTGTTTTCATTTGACTTCTTACGAATAAAAACATGTCTCAATATGTGAAAAAAAAGGCTGTGAAGTGATTTATGATCTCCCTTTATGATCTGGCATTTTAACAGAGTGTGTACACTACTAAGAGCCGCTGCTGTTTCCTTCTATCATCACTCTACCCTGCACTAGACATGATGTGGGGTATCTCTCTACATTGCCAACAGTTATCAGACCTTTATTTACAGTCTGTCTAACTAAATGCCAGATTAAAATCACACACTACTCATATCCTATGCTATAAAATCCAACTACAGACACTGAGACACAGGGTGATATTCATATTTAGAATTACTCGTTTTTTTTCTAATTGTTTTCAGATTTATAATCATTTGTAATAACATAAAAGCTTCATTTTCCTAGCCATTTGTAAGTAAACGTTTGGTAGAGAGGAAGGAAATAACATGTTTTGTACAGCAGGGGGCGCCACAACATCAACGTATACATTCAGATTCACTTCTCATCCTTTAAATCTGCCTCCCTTCAGAGATCCAGAAACCTATTTACATCCATTACCGTGCATCTGTACTGCAGCAGCGTAGAATTACATAACATATCCTGGGATAATTAACACTGTGAAAAATGCTTTTGACTTTTCTGGGCTTGCATGTTAATTCAGAGAAACCTCTGGACGATTTTGGTGCAGATCAAGCCTCTCTGACTCTTCTCTATTATTAGTCCAGTGAAGAATGAGATTACACTAAGATTTGATTACAACGTCCTGGTTTAGCTTGGTCTACTGGATGAAGTAGCGTGTTTTCCTTGGATCGTATCCGTTCTGAACGGATACGGTCGTTTCTGCCCCCCTTGCTCCTCTGCTGCAGATTCGTATGGTGAAGGAGAGTGACGGCACGGAGAGCCCGACTTTCATCGTGAAGCCCGACGGGGGCTCCCAGGGGGATGGTATCTACCTCATCCAAGACCCCGTCGATCTGAAGCTGGTGGTGGGCTCACAGGCCAAACAAGCGGTGGTGCAAGAATACATCCACAAGCCGCTGCTCATCGACAAGCTCAAATTCGACATCCGCCTCTACGTGCTGATAAAGTCCATGCAGCCGCTGGAAATCTACATCGCCAAAGAAGGTCTGACGCGCTTCTGCACCGAACCCTACCAGGTAGCGCTTACCTCGCTGATAATCCCGACAGGCTTGCTTTGAGATTGATTATATGGCATTGCCGTTTTTCTTTTTTCTTTTTTCTTTGCAGGAGCCAAGCCAGAAGAACCTGAGCCGCGTCTTCATGCACCTGACCAACTACTCGCTCAACGTTCAAAGCGGCAACTATGTCCACTCGGACAGCCAGAACACGGGCAGCAAGCGGACGCTCTCCAGTGTGCTCTACAGGCTGGCAGCCAAGGGCGTTGACATCAAGCGGGTCTGGTCGGACATCATCGCCCTCGTCATCAAGTCTGTCATTGCCGTGCTGCCGGACCTTAAAGTCCACTACCAAGCCGATATACCGCCTGCTAAGCCAGGGCCTACTTGTTTCCAGGTGGGTGTGACAGCGGAGCTGCAGGCCAGTGTGTTATTAACACGTTTGTTTGTCAGCCAATCAAAGTGCTCAGGTTTTCTAACGGAGCTAGTAGTATTTGATTTCCTGGCTTTCCAGCTCTGGATAAGTATGGAATAAGAAGAAAGAGATCGGAAACAATTTTTGTTTCTTCACTTAATTTCATATTCTATTGTTGAGTCCTTCCTTCCTTTCTCACATGCTTTCATCCTTCCTTCTTCCCTTGTGTCCTTATATATACAGTATGTATATTATATATTTATATATATTTCACCTCCCATTTCTTTTCTGATTGTATTTCTTCCTTATGCATTTCCTTCCTTATATGATTTGTTAAGAATCAGTCATAAAGTCTACCTTTATTAGGGGAGGAAGTGAAATTATCTTATGAATATGTATTTGTAAAATTCTTTTTGCAGCTGAATGGTTGCAGGGAATGTAAAATATTGATTTTTATCATTTTC
The DNA here is from genome assembly GCF_003331165.1 of Xiphophorus hellerii. NCBI lineage: Eukaryota > Metazoa > Chordata > Actinopteri > Cyprinodontiformes > Poeciliidae > Xiphophorus > Xiphophorus hellerii. The sequence continues at coordinate 21,701,571 of NC_045679.1, forward strand.
TTAACAGTTTTTTTTAAAACCCATTAACACTTCTCTTTATTTGCTGGTTCAGTGTTTTGTTTTTTTTTTCCAATTTCACTAAAGTCATTCACATAAACTGTTTTCACTCCTGGTGGATCAGGTTGTTAAAAATGCCCCAAAAAAGAAAAAAAATTCTAATCAAATTGAAGTTTTTACAAATGTGTTTACAGAAAAACAGCCCTTCTGGGACGAATAAAGGTTTTAGAATCTTCTTGAATGTGTGTTTCTAATCGTTGTGGTCTGTTTGTGTGTCAGATATTAGGCTTCGACATTCTGCTGATGAAGAACCTGAAGCCGGTGTTATTAGAGGTCAACTCCAACCCCAGTATGAGAATAGAACATGAGCAGGAAGTAAGACACTGGTTCCCATCATCATCATCACTCTACCATCACCATCCCCCACCACCACCACCTCTTGTATTAAGTGCATGTCTGTCTCAGGTGGCTCCAGGAGTTTTCGAGTACGTTCCCAGTCCAGTAGATGAGCAGGTGAAAGTGGGGGTGATTAGGGACACGCTGCGCCTCATGGATCCCTTCAACAAGAAATTGACAGCGTAAGCGCCGCACACCTCAGCGTAAACACCCTGTTTGAAGTTGGATGTTGTTTCAGCCCCCTCCCACGCTTCCCCACCACCACTCTCTGCTAGCATGTCCGCTTTAAGAACACGATATCTCACTCTGCCCACCCGCTCCTCCGAGCCGGGTCCCGCACCACTCAGCGGCTCTCTCTAAGCTTGTTAAACGGAAAAAATTAAATCAACTGAGGCATGGAGGAAGCTCACACATCACTGTGCCAATGTAGTGGCTCAATCTCTACTCAACTGGCCCTGCGTGGTGCTTGGAAATAGATCTCCTTCTCAATTAGGGAGTGTCCCCCCCACCCTATCATTCCATATTTCAATATGAAAAGCAGATTTATTCTTTCTGTCTGCTTTCAACTTATTTCCTCATCCTTTTCTGTTATTCTCATTCTGTTCCTTCTACTTTAAATTTTAACTACCTTATCTTTAAATTAGCCTCAATATTTGATATTTTCTTTGCATCCAAGAGCAGTGTCTACTTGTGGATAATGCTCGCTTAACTTCTTGTTGAACTAATTTCTATCTCCACTCTGTTAAACATTCTTTAATCGCTTGATCTAACGTCCATTATATGTTATAGGTTGGCTCGGTCTTCTGGGCCTCAGAGGGAGAATGTGTAAAGCTTTACCTTTTCAATCTTTAGACTGAATATCTAGTTTTTAAAGAAAAGGGAAGTCATAAGGATCTTACAAAGTTTAAGTTGATATTTTCTTATTTGTAATGATTCTAGTTGTCAAATAAAATTAACACTAAAAAGACAAAGGAATCTTGTGTTCAAAGGAGAATGGGATGGTAGGAAAAATGTCAAACGTGCTCATGGAAAACAAAAATATATCTTTGGAAATAACTGCTTATCATCATGACTGTAATATTTATGAACCATTAATATTTAAATATGTCTCTGCTTCCTTTCTTCGTGTGCTTTAAATCGGCATGATCCAAACGTATACACACATGATCTAATCGCTTTAGAAACACCAGAGAAGCAGCAATCATTGGAACTAAAGTGACATACAAAATGTAGCTTCAAACTGTTAGTTTTAATGGAGATTATAACAAATATTGTTATATTGAGTTTGATATACTTTCTTTTTTGCAAAAAATTCAGAATAAACTTACAGATTCTAACAATAGTGAACATACTTTTGGCGCACAATATTATTTCGCTGTTCTACTTTTAATAGAAAAACAGAAGGAGTATTAGAAGTTGCCGACTGAGGTTTTGAATTGTCACTTGACTGTGTTTTTTTGCAAGCAGAAGTATTTTCAAACAGATATATTTGTCTTGAAATATATAGACAATGGAAATTGGTTAAAGCCTTCTTTCAGCCACTTGCACGTCATCAGGTAGGGAAGCAGTTGTGCTGCTTTACTCTTTGTTTTATGTGGCTTAAGAAAACTCCATCTTGAATTTAAAGATGGCATGATGTAATTTATATATGTTTTTTTGCTTGATATACCTTTATACTGATCCATAACCAGTTTACAGATTACCTTAAGAGTTTTGGACTTTTGGAAAGAAATCAAGGAGTCAGACGAAGGCAGAAGAAAACACACAGAGTTGATGCAAGCTATGGAAAATCAAGCCTCATGTTTGTTTTTAATTCCCTGTTGCCGACCTCAAGATGAGGTCGAAACAATTTAGCGTTGACCAAGAGTCGTTTAAACAAGCCCACCTCAGGAAAGTGTCTGAATAATATTTAGTAGAGTCGGCCTGAAATCTGATTTGGCAGATTTTTCCCTTGATTGGTTCAGATCCAAGATCAGGAGGCGAAATACTGATCTTTGCCCAAGTTTTGTTATTTTTTTGTTTATTTGTTTATTCCTCAAGACTTTACCACATTTTTGTTTTTCGTAGGTGTCTTTTCTTTAAAAACCACACAAGTTAAAAACATGTTCCTCAAAGCATGCGTGGGGATACTCCTGCAACTCCCTTACTTTTTGTTGGATCCATATCTACATCCTCTTTTCAAAGAGCTTTTTCCCTCCTATATGCGTTAAACTACTTTTGATAAAAAATATTTCTGCAAATTCAGTTCATGAATGTTATATCGATCAAGTTAATGCTCATGTTTTTAAATTCTCTACTAGGTCAAAAAAAAAAGCCATCGCTGTCCAAAGATTCACACCTAATTATTCAGATCAGAAATTTTAGTCAAGCAACTTTAAATGATATTGGGTAAAAAGCTGAATCTAATGGAGCGGAGGTGTTGAGAGGAAAGGGTGATATGATTTCAATATTAGAACAATGATATAAATCAACCATTTAGAAGTAAGAGGAGAAATTGACTTTTAGATTAGAAACTTGTTGAGCAGTCTGATAAAAAGTGACAGTGTAATGTGAAATTAGACTTCTCTGATTGAGATGAGCAAACCTCTTTATGATTAGAAAGGAAATAACTGAATGGCTTTATTAAGAATTTCAATTCATGTCAAAAGAGAGAAAAGATATAGGCTAGAAATATTTTAAAACCCACTTCAGACTAATTGGGTATTTCACAAGCGGCCTATAGACGCGATGTCAAAAAAAAAAAAAACACACACACTGACATTGAGGAATAACACCCATGTCAGTGGAATGGATGAAACTCAGTCATTTAGAAGAGGTTTATTCAAAGTTCACGCATGTTGGGATTTTACTTCTCAAGATGAAGGGGAAGCCTGACGCAGCATGCACAAAAGTCGGTGATTTTATAAAACCACTGTTTTATAAAAAAAAAAATCAAACCCAAATGATGGAACAAAAGGGGGCAGGGGGAAGAAGTGCCACTTTGAAGGGAGAAGAGATAAACGAGGAATTATATACGCGAGTTTGTGACAGTATCAGTGACTCTCAGATATGTAGTGTATGCACCCAGCTCATTAATCCTGAGTATTCTGTCTTTGGAAGTGATTTATGAGCCATCATAAAGGTGAAAAGCTTATATTCACAGGCATGAGGCGCTAAAATATCCCATTATAAAGGTATTATCTGCATAAGGGGAAATGAGGCAAACTAAATACAGAGCATAGTTATAAAATTCTTTTTTTTTTTTTTTTCTTTTATTGGCTTTGAGAAGGTATTCATACACTTTGTACTTAGGCACAGGTTAAAACCAAAAACATCAAATTTAATGTTTTGGGGATCTTATGTGCCTTGCTATAGATGTTTATTTGAATTTAAGCCTTGATTTGACTGGGCCATCCTGACACTTGGTTATATTTTGTTACAAAGCGTTCTATTGTAGCTTGTTGTCATGTTAGAACTAGTTTAACATTCAAAACTTAATAATGTCTTTAATGTCTTTGCCAGTTTCTAGCTTTCCTTCCTTCATTTTTTTTCTCTCTCTTTGCTGCAGTATGTGGAAATTCTCCCAGTTTGTCTGTGCAAGGTTTGTCTTTTTTAGCGGAGTCTGAACTGCTAAATCTGTGTGTGGGTGGCCTCCCTCTCTATCCCCCTGGGACAATTGATTCTATCAAACTTTAAGAAATGCTGTGTTGGTGTCACCCATGCCGGTATCAAGAAGAACCGTAAACTTAGACTTTGCGAAGGCACAAGCAGGCTGGGACGGGACTGATGGGATGCCAGTTAGACTGGGTTTCAGCCCACGTGTCTCATAAGAAGTGGAGGCGAGCAAAAAATTTTGTGCTTACTGTAGGAACTTGGGAAAAGGAAACACACATTGGAGGATAGACTTAAAACAACGAAGTTCAATTTAATGAGAAAAAAGAGGCAACATAAAGAAGTTAGAGTAGTGAGACAACTGCTTATCTTTTGATTTTGTTGCTATGTAAATCCTGTTTTTTTTTTTTTGCTTGACAGCAAAGGTCAAATAATAATAAAGATCACAAGTACAGATGTCCTTGTTCGATCCTGTTCAGCTCAGGTTTCCATTCAAGACATAAAGTCCCTGATTAAACTTGACTCCTGATACCCGCTATTGTTGTAGAGTCAGTGATTATACATCAGCCGTGACCTCTGCGAGCAGCGCGGCCACAACTTTAGTGGTCCGGTGTGTAAAAATGACTGTCTGTTTTCATGTGCAGGGCTTGCAAATCTGAATTATAGACTGTGCACATTAATTTGTTGTGTTTTCTTTCCCACCTGATAATCTTAACATTGGCATTTAGAGTGTGTGGGGTGGACGGGGGGAACAACTGTTGACAGCTGCAGTTTAATGGCTTTCTGTCATGATCTGCTCTGTGTGCAGTGCACAGACAGTGTTTATGTGTGTGTAAGGCAGAAAGAAGCTGAAACGTTGAAATTACGCTGCTTAAAGTAAGCACTTAATTTAGGAAGCAGGACAGCTTATTTTTCTGTATGACTTGTCTAAACTACATTAACTAGAATTGCATTAAAGTCTAAATTATAATGTAATAGAGTCTACATGCTACGATTAGCCTAGCAATTCAGTGCAAACCTTAGAAAACAAAATCAGCTCTATACCTCAAAACAGCAGAAAAAAACTCATCTAAAATGTAGCTAACACACTCTTTAACATTTTATCTGATTTTTTTATATATATGTTGAAGGCCATCACAATGGGACTTTTTGATTCGTTCTTGAAATTTAAGAGAAAATAAAGCAATATTTCAGAGTCTTCAAAGAGTTTGGTAAAGTCTCCATGATGTCATTTGACTTGATTGGAGGCAAACGGGTGGATTTATTTAATGACAACACCTCAACCACACTGCTTTGTTGTTTGCCCTTATGGAATAATCAATATCTGACATATCAAGAAACCAATTTTGAGCTTTTACAGGTCTTGTGTCCTGCCATTCTTGCATTACTTTGGTGTGGAGTGCTTAAAAGAAAGCAATTCAAATCCCTCTCTGCTTTCTGTCTGACTGATGATCACCTGATAGACTTTTTCTTTTTTTGAATGACTCACACAGACTATTGAGTACAAATACATGCCCTGTTATTAGCATACATGTCTGGACAGTCAATCTTAATTAACATTGCATGAAATGAATAATAAACCTCCCCCCACCCTGTTTGTTTTTGTTGTGGTATCTACATCAGGACTCCTCAACCAAGAGGAGGCGGGTCTGATCCTGTGGAGGTGATCCCAGCGGACGGCGATTCTCAAGGCAGAAGTCCAGATAACGCGGATAATCTGCCTCCGCTGTGCTTGAAGCAGGTCTACCCGAAGTACACCAAACAGTTCAACCATCTGCGGCTGGTGGAGCGAATCGCCGCTCTCTTCATACGCTTCCTCGGGGTGAAGGGCAACATGCGCCTCGGCCCCACTGCCTTCCGAACCTTCATCAGGTGCACATGTTGTGTTTGATCCTGATATCATCTCTGCCATGTAAGCTGCACATCTACAGTAAAGCAAGCCTTCGTTTTATTGCAGTAAGACGGAAAGGATTAAGACGGGTGCTGATTCCCTGGATAAAAATCCTCTCTGCTTACCCAGATTTAGCATATGTAAGCAGCACAGAGTCGGCATGCTGACTTAATAAAGTAAAAGAAACAGGTGCATTCACAGATTCCATCTGAAGTAGTGAGAGTCTCATCTGAGCTGTGGTTTAGAGATTCCTTTTCAAAGCGCTGAGACTAGAGAGGCTTTTATTAATTTAGATTCTGCAGCAAAACACTGTCTCACCTTATTTTAGCCTTTTTTTTAGGACAGAACATTCTTGCTGGGAGTTCAGGAAATAGTCTAACTTTAATTACACTATAAACACTTGCAAAGACTCCATATGTTTATGTTAAAATGAGAGTGTGAAAAATGGATACCATAAGCATGATGTAATAATTTCATCTCTGTTGAAGGTAAAGCTTGTTTTTCATACAGAATTCCCTTGAGGAAATAATGCGTTATATTTTACGGTATTAGAGCAAATGCAGTTTTTAAATTCAATTTACAGGATTACAATGCCGTCTGGAATAGACTTAAAGTACGGAACGGAGTTTGGGAAAATAATTCCTTCTGCAGACTTTATCCCGCCATCCATTTCTATGCCCGTCATCCATCCGTCCTTCCATGGTTCCATATTTAAAGTCTGACCCCTCCATCAACATCTGTCAAAAGAATTATGGTATATTTTCATCTATGAACTTAAAATTTGAACAAAAATAAGCTTAGAGCTGGGAATTTGAATCTGGGGGGGAAAAAAGTATGGCATTTGTAGCTCGTTGGAACCCCATTTGCATAATATTATCATTATTGCATGTAATAAAAAAACGAAGAAAGAAACTAAGCATATAGATTTTAAGTAATTAAGGCCCTGCAACAAAAAGAAAGAAATAAACACATCACTTTCCCTGTGAACCATTACAGGTCTGCAGAATGTCGGATTTCTCATTAAAAGTAATGACTTTCTCAAAAACGAGCATCGTCCTTTTCTATGCTTTCGTACTGCTTTACACTAAATTCTTATTCTTTTTCTCTGTCTACTCCTGCATAAACACAGAATCAGTTCTTGCTGTATTGTTGGGATTCTGTCACAGAACACCACACACACACACGCAGTCTCATTATTATCTTATATATAAAGGTGAATATTTCATCTTGTTCAGTAGCAAAGCTCATAAAAAGATGCGGCAGCCATCTTCACTGTTCCTGTCACCATTTGGGTTAACAAGTAGCTGCACTGTGTTGGGCTAATATTGTACACTTTAGAAGCAGCGTCATAGCCTGATGCTGCAGTGGTCCTCATCCTTTAGGTAAACATTGCTTACTTTGTCGCTCTATCTCTGGAATACAACACCGACTTTCTGACCTGACAGCTCTGGGTTAGTGAAATATACTTTGGTCTGCACTTGCCTATGAAAGTGACCTTATCCAAGTGACCAAAATCGATGGAGGCGAGATCCATCGATTTTGTCTACCTCTGCAAAGGTCCTAAAACCAGCCAATTTCCTCTTTTGTTTTACTGTAAGACAGAGCTAACTGACCGACCCACTACTTGGCAGGTCAGGCTTTTGAAAGATCGGTGATCGGCCCAAAAACTGCAATCGGTCCACCTTTAACACACACTTATGTCTTAGGGCTGCTTTCAGAGCTAATCAATAATACAAGATACTAAAGCAAGTTTAAAATGTCAACTACGTAAACATTTTGTCCGCCCATCTCATCGCTTCTGCTGCTATGAAATATTAGCTCCTTATGACATCGGATTTGGCTACAATCAGTTGCCGCTGCTCTAAGTTTTACTAAAATGGAGATCACAAAACTCCTGATCAGATGTACACTTGAGTAACCAAAACATTTAATTGCATCTTAAGAGAAAATAAAACAAATTTTGGTTCTCTTATTAGGTTGTATTTAATTTAGATGTTAATATTCCTTTATATTTCTAGGACTTGTAAACTGAGCAACAGCAACCTCACCATGGCGTCAGTGGACATCTTGTATATTGACATCACACGTCGATGGTCCTTCGCCCTGGCCGACTCCCGAGAAGCAGGTAACGAATACTCAAAAAAAAAAAACAAGTCCTCACACGGTGTTCTTGGAGAACAGAGAACTGAACATCCTGGAGACTCTGAGCAAATAATGGGCTCCCCCATAATTGCTTGTCGTTCTCCGTCAGACTCCCTTCTCCCATAATTGAAATGAGGCGAGATCACAGCATGACAGCGCAGAGACCGTCCCGACATGAATTATTTAGGCGTCCCACCTCGCAATGTCTGCGACATAGAGTAGATTGTTGGAAATCGCATGGACCAGCATGAAGAGGTCCACTGGGGAGAGTGTAGGCTGAATTTCAGATGAGCTTTCAGTAGGACTGGAATCGGTCGGCTGTTGCGTCTGGGCGCGCTTAGTCAGGTGTATTTATGGGGAACCGATAAGAAGCGAAGATGATTTTTAAAAGACGTTATGAGTAGAAAATGGTGCAACAGACCTAGTGAGGTATGAATCCTGCTCAGTTTTATCGTTTTCTTATCTGTTGTTCTCGAGTTTGAGTCACTCTGACCTCTTAATCTGAGTAATAAGGTCCACAGAAAGTCTAGTAGGAAGGCTACTTATTACTTAAGGAGAAAAACCCACTTTTAGGAGAAATCTATGATGTAATTTGTTCTAAAGCTGGACTTGTACACTACTAATGAAACTTTCCTTCTCCTTTCAGCCACAGCTCTAAAGAAACTGTCAGCGGAAAGGTTATTACTTTCAGCTTTTCTAAGCTGAAAGGTGAAAATTGCTTGGGCTCTTTTTTTTTTTTTAGGATGTAAAGCTGGTTCCATTCAGATCACACCAAGTTATGAACATTTCATTCGGTCCAAAATTAGAAAAAGGAAAAGGTCAAATTACAAAGAAACGGACAAACAATTGGGGATCATCTTAACCTGGATGCATTTTATTTAATCTTTTTGCTATCCAATTATTAAAAAAATAATCAACAGATCAGCTTTACACTGTATTGATGTTAGGTCAAACAAAAAAGGCTGAGCTTTTCACATGTTGATGTTTGAATTATTACCTTTTTAGCTGCAGATGAAGCCTTATATACCAATAATCAAGTGCACACAATGCCGATACAGACGTTGATGCTGATATATTCTGCATCCCATGGAAAAATAAATAAATCTTAGCGAGGGGGTTTTGTCCCCTTTAAACAATTTTACTTATTTTTCATCTGTACCCTGGGTACCTTAACGGTTTAAGGTGCCGTGTGCGCATGCCTTAAAAAGTCCCCGCACTTGTAAATCGGCATTTCCTTTTCCCATACAGGGATGGGACTGCAGGCATTCGTGGAAGCCTTTTTCAACCTGGCGGGGCGGCGGTTCAAATCCCTCGCACTGAGGGAGCAGGTAGTGTCCCTGCTGGACCTGTGCGAGTCTCACCTGGGGCCGCAGTCCGGCGCCGAGGACAGACGCTCGCTGAGCTGCAGCAGGGCGCTGCCGCGAGGCGGCAGGACCCAGGCGCTCTACCTCCCCCACCCTCGGCCCATCTCTCCGGCCGTGCACCGGAGGGCCACGAGCCAGGACTGCCGGCCGCATCAAAGACCAAAGCCTCGCACGCTCAGGGCAAACGTGGAGAACTGATGAGAGGGAACCGGCTGTTCAAAACCCACTGCATCGCCTTGAACCCTCTCCACAGGAGCGAGCGGGGAGGGGGGAGATTAAGGGTCCATTTCTCCTCCGCAGAATATGAGAAGGGCTAGTCGACCCCTGCTGGCTGGCTTGTCGACGCATTGCTCTATGCCTGATTGCTTTTTTTTTCCCTTTTGAGGAGGAAGATGGCCTCGGGGGGGGGACTGAAATGGTAATGGAGGCTGGTGGATTCCTTCCTCTCCTCCTTGTGGGATCACACATTAACGGTGTGGTCCTGTCAGGAGGAGGATGTGGCTGCTTTTTATGTACCGTTTGATTCTAAAGGGCAGCTACTTGCTTCCCTTCCCTTCTGACTACGTCTCCAATAAAACCTTTATAGGTTTTTTTTATTTTAATGTTTTTTTCCCCCCAGGGATCAAAGTAGATATTTTTATGTACATTAATTCACACAGATCACACTTAAACAAGTGAGTGTAAGGGAGCATTCTGTGTATTATACACTTGCATCATGATATTTAAAATTGATATTTCTTTTTGGTTTCCAGTAATTCAATTTAACTCTCAAATATCATGTACCTAACAATAACCCAAAATGAAGTTTGTCAGAAAATAAATTGCATTGAACTAGCTATGTCAGCTAAACATTTGCTGTACAGTACATGTATTCAATTATTTCATGATTCCGTTTGCATCAGTAACCCCAACCCCTGAGCTTTGTTTAACAAAATCCCTGTTGCTTTAGCACTTTTTCCTCCCACTGAACTTTCCGTGTTAATATACTTAGACCCTTTTTGTCAGAAGTGTCACCAAAAATCACCAAGTTCAAAGTGTTGTGGGCCACAAAAACAGAAAAACTAAAGCCAAAATGTGCTGTTTATATGTTCAAACATTGATGGGGATTTATGAATCATTCGAAACACAAAATGAGTCTAGGAATTGTGCCTTGTTACACGAGAGGCATACATAATAGATATTTTGAGTTTTAATCTATTTTCAGCAACAGGAGTGCGTCATGGCTCACTTTTTCTTCAAAGAAAAAAAACAAACTCTTGCTGTGTTAAGCTAAGGTTATTAAATGAGTCTGCTTTTGAGTCACTGGATGTTTCTGGTCCTGCTTATTTAAAAAATAATAATAATAAAGTGAAAAAATTAGATTAATAAAAGATGAATACTATATGGTTATACATTTTTTTAACTATAAGATTTTAATTTCTCAGTGACAGGTTTTTGCCACAAATCCTTCCAAATGCTAAAAATGGCTCACGGGATTAATGTAGATTTTTTTGTTTCATTCTGTCCGTCTGTCTATCCATCTATCCATCCATCTATCTATCTTACTTGGTCATATGTAATACTCTAATTTTCTGACGGACTGAATTTGGGTTCTCATTAGCTATGGGCCAGGATGATCGAACTAATCAAGCTTAACAGTTTGAATTGAAATACTCAAAGTATCTTCAGTCATACTCTGAGTTATTGAGATGCACCTGTATTAATGAATTTGCACAGCAACTATGTACACGTATGTTTGCACAGAGGTCGACAAAACGGCCGCCAGGGCTTCTGCGCGCGCACACGTTGCGTACGAGTGTGTGCTTATGCTCGGTACTGTATTTATTTTTGTTCAGCTCAGTAGTGAAAAAAAAAACTCCTGACAGCAAGTGGCTCAGCTGTTAGTCCTCCATGAGCCCATTAGTGACGAGTTAAGTGAAAAAGCATTCACTTATCCTCTTTCGGTTCAGCAAGCTATTGCTGTCGGCAGCCTCAGACCTCCCCGTCAGTGAATTTTTAGGTTGATTACTATTTAGTGACGTAACTGCCACAGGGCGTTAATATTTCAAAATAAAACGTGACTGCATGACTTAAAAAATGAATAAATAAATGAAAAACATACCATATAGTTTCCTGAAGGGAACGTTTGCACACCAAAAGTTACACAGGAAAGCATGATGGATGCCAAGTTTAAATGTCACTGTAATATCAAAACATTGCAACATGTTTTTTCTCACCTTTTGCACCATTATTAAGAATGGATTTGTCACATGCAAACGAAGAACTAACTATCTGCAGTGTGGGCAGCTGTGAAAACACAAAGTGGATTAACCTAAACGTTTTTGTTTTCTTTTTGCTATGAATACTAATCTAGGGCTTGCATACTTACAGCAGTGTGGTGGTTACCACCGTTTGTAGTAGAGGAATAAGGTTGCCTACAGTGTCAACTGTGAACGAGATGTACTTATAACACTGGAAGACATGAATAAAATATTCTGATTGAGCTAAAGGTGTGGAATCGGCTTTGTTTTGTTTCAGAAATTTCCAAGCAACTGAAGGTTGGCAGTCGCAGTGCTTCCAAATGTATTCATACACCTCTAATTTATTGATAAATCAATCTCACATCCAAATTTTAGTCAAAGTGCTTTACACAATATCACATAGGTTAATTAATGTTGAAGTTAGAAGAACACTAAAACTAACTAAATAAATTAATAATTTAAAAAAAAACCTGGTGAGATAGAAATTACAAGTGACCTGTGGTTACTGTGGAGGAGCTGCTGAGATGCACAGCTCCAGTGGGAGAATTATTTTGCTAGCTAATCGGTCATGCAACTGTGCCGTTGTTGAAAGTCCTGTTTGCTTTTGACCACAAGCCAACGTGAAGCAGAATATGCTGGTGGAAAACTAATGTTGCTCATAACTCCACTGTAAAACAAGGTGGTGGAAGCATCATGCTTTGGTTATTCTCTTCCTCAGCAGAGAAAGTGAAGCTGGTCGGGATTGAGAGAAAAATAGATGAATCAGTTAAAGTATGCAAAAAGATTTAGTTTCACATTCTAGTATAAAAAAAACAACTAAATGTGCAGCCAGAGCTACAATGGAATTGTTTAGTTGAAAGCATTGATGTTTTACTTCGGCCCAGGCAAAGTCCAGACCTAAATAATATCGAGAAAACTTTATGACTTGCAGAGAAAGGGCAAAAACTTTCCTCGCCAGACGTTCAAGCTGGTTGATGCTGTGATGCCAAATGGCTCACAGCGTTAACTGTGTTCCTTCAAATTATTTTCCAAGGGTGGTCAAATAAAAACTCACGCCTTACTTTTTTTTTGTTAGATTTATATTTGGTTGTCAAATAAAATACAACAAAATTCATAGTTGTTCCAAGACAAAGTGCGGAAAACCTCACAGGGTACACTTTTGCAATGCACTCTATATTTAAGTCCGAGCAGCTAAGAGCTGCTAAGGCCTGTTGTACTCGCACTGTTTCTTCTTTTTATTGTGCTTCCATCAGATGAATTTGCCTTTTGGGGGCTTTATCATATTCAAAGACTCACCAAAGTTGGCGGACGTGTCAAGTCTGCGTGAAAATTACGTGTTTTAAAGTCGTCGCAAAAATCACAACAGAAACGGCTCACCAGCGCCACCTGGCAACTTTCAAAATACCGTCCGCATTGACCTTACTTCGTAGAGACATTAAATTTGGCACAGTAGTAGAGTTCCCCAAGATACACAGAAAATTCAATTAAAGTCATAGTGCAAGTCAAACCGGAAGTCGGCCATTTTGGATTGAAGTTCCTATTTTTACCCCATTTTGGCCTTTTACAGTGTTTGCGTTTGATCGAACTCCTAGGGATTTCTATTGATCGGCTTCAAACTTGGTCAGTTTGTTCATAAGGCATGGCTGATTAAAAGTTATCAAAACGGTCAGTTTTCGTGCATGCTGAAACACGAAACTGCTATAACTCCTACACAAAAACTCGCAGAGGCACCAAACTTTCCGTGATTGATCATCATCGGGGGCCAATGGTCAAATGATGACATCACTTAAGTCACGCCCCCTGAGAACAGGACGTGCCATGTTTTACTGGAAACGGTCTCTATCAAACCCCTCTGCCCTAATCAACATGAAACTGTGTCCAGAGACAGAAAACATGTTGGTGTGACTGGGTTTCCAACACCGATGGATTTCGATGGAGCAGGTGGGCGTGGCGGCATGACAAAGTGACCTGTAACGTATGTTGCCATATGTTTGGCTCTAAATTCCACAGTTTCGAGTCGAGCTGCACCAAGTGTGGGCGTGGCCGAATGGCGAATTTCAACCCCTCGCCGTTTGCATGTGATCGTCTCTAAATCACACATGCATCATCCGATTTCCACCAAACTTGTTACGATTGACTCGTGAATCTCTACAGAGCCCAACAGCATTCCATTGTAATTTCACTCCACTGAGCCCCCTAAGTTAATCCATCAGCTATATCTCCTCACTACATCAGCCGACCTGCACCAGATTTTGGGTGTGTTGTCAGGGAGCGCTGCCGAACGCAACGACGTGTATCGCCTGGCGGACGGGTGCGGGAAATGCGCGACAGCATCTGCGACGGCGAGTTCGAGGCCGGATGCAGCTTCAATCTTATATTGCTTTTATACCGGCAGCCTCTATCGTTGGCACCACGGTGCTATTTACGTCTCCGTCCTCAAGGAGGCTGATGGATGAATCGGAAGCGGCTCATTTTTATGTGTTTTAAAGACCTTCGATATGTTTCACAGCACAACCATCTGCCCGTGTTTCCTCGACCTTCTGTTGTGGAGGCTGGCGGTCCCAGCTGAGCTCCGGCGTCTGCATTCATCACAGCGCGTTTGTTGTTGTTGTCCTTCAGTGGTCCAACAAATGTGTGACAGGCATCAGGCAGAGTTATGTTCTACCTTTCATCCCTTAGAAAACGGGCCCAGCTTACACCATCGTTTTAGTTTCTTCTTATTATTATTTTTTTTAAAAACCCAAAAAACAAAAACAAAACATATTTTAGGATCCAGGAGGAAAAAGAAGTACAAGCATCTACACCTCAATGTTTCATACTTTTAATTGTTGAAACATTTAAGAGTAGTGCTTATGTTATTACGTCTGGCAGCCTCGATGTGTCTTGGATGCAGGAAACCTGTTTAGTTTTGGCTAAAGAAGCCAGTTCGCCTCACATGGAGTAATTACCAACATGAGATCTTCACTTTAAAATACATATGGTTAAAGAAACACATGCGGCAGTTACAGCAATAAAACATTACACGGCTTCTCTGCCACGACACAGGATCATAATCCATCTCTCTTTTTTGAGGATTTCATGTCAATTTAAAGTTTTCAAAAGTCCCCCCCCCTTTTTTTTTCACTTTCACATGTCTTGATTTTTCCTACCAAGTGTGGGGAATAACAATCAGGCAGTATGTAGGTCATGCTAGCTGTGAAAAGTAGGCACCGCTCAAACCCACTCATTCATGTCTCCATCATACCCTTCGCTCTGCCTTTGGATCCCCACTCTGAGCATATGTTCTCTCTAGATGCCTATAATCAATCTGGGTCTCCTTGAGCATTTAATGAACACGTGATCTATCGCACAGGCCGTCCAATCCGTTTAGCCTCCACGGTTTAAAACGTCACAGGGAGCCGCACCGCCGAGGCTGTACAGCAGAGATGCACACAGAGGAGAGTTTAAAATAGCTAAATAAAACTTTAATAGGTCTAGTTGCAAATGTACATAAATTGCACAGCCACGTTTTGTCAACACGAGTTCTTCTGTACATTATTGTTTTGTCACCGTCATCAAAGGAAGCAGAATCCAGCAAATACTTTATACTTTCAACAGAATTACAAAAGTATTTTTTTTCTACAATAGAATAGAAAACATACATCTTTTACTTATAGCTTTATATTTAACTTAATCCTTTGTTTGATTGGTCGAACTATGGTCAAAAATGAGCTTTTGTTTTATCCGATTCATGAAATGGAAAACCAAAAGTTGATCACTGGCGCCTGTTTGATGTTAGTGAAAGTACTGATTGGAAAATATAACTATTAGTGGATGCATTTTAATCTTTGAGATCTTAAAGCAAGACTATGACTGGAGTTATGATAATCTGCTTCTGGGCATAATAAATTTGGCTTATTTAGCATTTAGATTGTAAATAAGACAGTAGAGCTACCATTATAATTCTATAATGGTAGCTACAAGACACTCAACTGGCTCCATGCCAATAATAGAAAGTTAACCAAGCACAAATACTAAAATGTTTATGGAACAAAGCAAAAGTCAAATATGGCAGAATTTGTGAAAAGCAGCTTTACTGAAATAAAATCTGAAAAACATATGATGCACAAAGGTAACTTCTTAGGAACATATCACTTAGATAATATGTATCTAAGTAAGAGTTAGCATTGGGCTACAATGTTGACTGAAACTCTTGAGCTTATTTGGAGTATAGGTTAGTACATTTGCCAACTTTCACAAATAGTTAAAAACTGAACCGTAAATTAGCATTATGCTAAAATGCTAAAAGTAAGTCAAATCTCAAGTTTATTTGGAAAATGATTGGCAAACCTGGAAACTTTGACAAATTGGAGCACCTACTATTTCAACATTTAGTTAAACAGTAGCTTAGCTAAAATAGCATCAAATTGCTAACATTAACAGTCAACCATCTTTGCAAATTCGCCCAATTTCGCAAATCGCTAAATATCTGATGGTTTAGCAATTAGTCAAACAGTGGCTATAAACTGTGTGATAAATATATTTCAGGGTTATCATTTCAATAAGTTACAATGATTCCAAGTTTTAATTTGCAAAAGAAAAAAAAAAGACTAAACCTATTTAGTGCTTTTCTGGCTTTACTATGTCATAGAGTTGGAATTGACCTAATTCAGTAACTCTGTTTTGCTAGAATTAGCCAACTATAAAATGCTTTACTGCTCAACTAGATGCTAAAAAAAACCTTATTTTTTTAAAATGAGACAGTTAAGAAACACATCTAGTACACATTCATATGACCTAAATGTGCACAAGTGCACTACTTGTAAAAAAACAAAAATATTAAGTTAGACATTTAGCTGCACAAAGTTGTAATGAAATTGCTAGGACACAAAAGTTAGTTGTAAACTTAGACTGCATGTAAATACAGCTTTGTTGAGCCAATTTAGTCAGTACATGTAGCTATCATGTACTATCATTTAAAAATAAAGAATTTGACAAATGGATCATAGTCTTGCTTTAATCTGTGCAGACAAACAGCTTCACATAGCCGTGTAGTATGCAGGTGTGAAATGTCTGGTATTTAACTAAGGATAACTCCCTTTAGTTGCTTAGGAACCTTGAAATGCCTGAAACGGGGTTCTGCGTTAAAAAAAAGAAAAAAGAAAAAGTGAAATAGAAACCAACCACTAAATGTAAAAGTGCATTGAGTGAGACTGATGAGATTTACAGGATTGTGCTTGCGCAGCTCATCGGACTCGAGTTGGCTTGAAACCAGCAAGGCATACATCTCAAAGAGTCAAACCCCTACGTGATCAATTCTTTTTTTCTTTTTTTTTTTCTTCTGTTTTTGGCTAGAGAGATAGTACACGGTAAAATACAAACACAAAAGCTTTTCAACAGAGAGAACACTGACAGATTAATTGATTTGTATAGCTCTGCCCGATGAGGACAGATGACTGACTGGGCTATCTTCTATATTTACAATATCAATAATGATACAGCAGAGTCTGAGCACGAAAAAAAACAACAACAACAAAAAAAAAACATTTACAAAATGCTCTGTTAACATCCGGTAAAAATAGTGTGGGCATTTTATTTACACAATCCCATGATCTCCCATCTCACGATGCAGTCAATAATTATATTGTATTGTATTGTATATATATATATATATATTTATATTTATATATATGTGTAAGAGCAGCCATCCTCACTGACCAACCGGCGACCAAATGAAACTGATGGGTGTAGATGCTACGACTGGCTGTCGATGTATTGAGACTTTTGCATGTGAAGTGAGTACAAAAATACCTAAAAAGCAGATGAGAGTGAGCCGACAGTGAGTAACAACAACGAGACTTTACAACGGTGTCTATACATTCAGAGGCAAAAAACAACAACACAAAAAAAGATGAGGTCAGGCAGGAGCAAGAAAAAAAGGGCAGGCGAGAGAGAACGCTAATGCCAAGGAGGATCGATGGGAGTCACAGTTTGGATGCAGCATACTTCATTTCAGCGGACAAATAAAGCGGTTAGGGAGAAAATTGACTGAATGGAGGTCAATGACAAACAACGGCTCTGCCAGTCCAGTGTATAGTATGAGCGAGTGCATCGAGACGCGTCGCTCTATAGCTCCTGCGCAACTAGAGAGAATCGACCAACATCCCCATAACAATTAATGATGTGTTGCCGACGGAGCAGTGATGAGCACCAGGGGAAAAAAACAAAACAAAACAACAAAAGAAAACAACTACTACGCATTGATTGAGCTCGTTCTAGACATGAGCCAGCGTTTGGGATCAAATACCAAAAAAAAAAAAAAAAAAATTAAACTATTCTACCTTTACTTTTGACAAGGCAAGAAAAAATTCCCAGTGTTTTTTTTTTATTTTTCCCCTCAACGTTATCATACTGTGAGATTTGGATACCAGGTTTGGAAAAAAAAATAAAAAATTAAGGTTTCAAAACAGCAAAAATTCCTCCAAGGGTTTTAAGTTCTGGTAATGAAACACCAGAATGGAGCCAGAATAGAGGAATTTTTTTAGTGTTTCGCAAATCGCAAAATATCTGGTGGTTTAAACTAATAATTAAAAACCACATTGTTTGGACACATATTCAACTGTGACAATATGTTGTCGCAATATGTTCACACCATAAACCATTAGTTTATGGTGTGAACACTAATGGAGCTCCATCCATTATCAAAACTAGTTGCCAAGTCACAAGCAGCATATTTGTTCTGTCAAATGAATGGGTGTATATAAAAAAAAAATACTTTACGATAATAATCAGTACGGTATATTTTAGCAGTAGTATAGTAGGAATCTTTGAAGATTTTGGGCTTTAAACACAATCAGATTGCATTATGGACTTTTGTTTTAGTACCATGAGACTGTGAAATCTCCATATTATAACCCGGTATTATCGTTCTAACACCCTACAAACAACAAAAACAATAATAAAGGGGTTTCTAACACTTGCATGAATTACATAAAGAACAACAAAGGCTCTTTGAGGTGCTGATCACTGCTCAGGGTGGTCTTCCTTTCCAGGGCTCCAAAAGCAAGCTACACACTACAGTCTGTCACCATCAGAGAAGGAAAGATAACACTAAATCTCTTTAAATAAAGGGCTGCTTTTATATTTGACATTATCAAATATAGGTATATGTGTGTGTATACTCTAGAAGGAAAAAAAAAATGCATACATCTATGTTAAATTTCATTAATATAGCATCACATAGAATTCATTTACTTTAGTACTTATAATACATCTCATCTCGTTTTACGTCGTATTCTCTACAAATCCACAGTATAAGTTGTGCCTTTATGGGGTTGCTTTTGGATTTTTTTGCAGAATCGGGAGGAGCTGCGGGGTTAAAGTCGAGGTGTGTTCCCTAGTTAAGGCGTTTCGTGTACCAATAGCTTTTCACAAAGTGCACTGCTTTGGGGGGGAAGGGGTGGAGGGGTAAACGGGACGCTCAGGAACACACCTCTGAGTTAAAAAGGACGCGGAGAAGATTGTTTTAGACTTAAAAATATCTATTTATAGCTCTCATTTGGTTCTTTAAAAACATAAACTTTGAGATAAAGCGTTGGAAAGTAAACCTCTGGAGACAACCTTAAGTGAAAATCCTCAGCGTGCGGTTTTAAATGGGCCCACTTCGCTGTCGGGAGAGGGAAAGGAGGAGCGGATCGTCGATGCGTGCCGTTTTTATAGTGGTTTGTCCCAGGCGTGGACGGGCGCTCGGGTATTCGCAGCGACTCAACTCGTCCGCGGCTCAGAGTTTTTATGTACAGGCTCTGCCCTGCCTCCTCTCTCTTTCCACCAGCCTCCCGGTGAAGGCCATCTGGTGATCCGCTCCGAGCTGCACTCCTTCTGGGTGGGCCCTCGCGTAAAACGTCCTCGTGCCAAACATTTGTCTCCAAACTGAGAAAAAGTGGAAATGTCTTCCGGAAGTACGCCGACTGCTTTCCTAAAACGCACCCACCCACACACACCCACCCCCACACACACACACACACCCACCCCCACAAGTCTCACAGTCCATCTATAAACAGGCACTCGTCGACCCCGGCGGGGTGAGTGGGGGAGGAATACGCTGTACAACGCCCGGGAGCCTCAGACGCGCGCCGAGCCGCCTCAGCAGTTGCTGCTGTTCCGAAACTCTCCGTTCTCGGTGATCTGCAGCTTGGTGGGGTTGGTGGGGGAGATGCCGTTGCGGGTCTGCATGCTGTAACGCTCCTTCAGCTGGCTGAGCGCGCTCATGAGACGAGCGTTGGCGGCATCCAGCGACGCTATGCGCTTCTCCTGCACAAAAAACATAACGAGAAGGAAACCTTTTCAGAAAACAAAAACCCCGTTTCAGACAGGCTACTGAGCTGAGATCTGAGTTTGCTAAACTTGTTCCAATAGATTCCCGAGAGGATTTGATCTGTTTGTGATGATTAACTGGCGATTAAAAAGCTCTAAATACTACGTACTACTTTTTACATTAACAGGAAGTATATTTTAAATTGAAAAGTGACAAGTCTGTTGTCTTTTAAAGTACACTTTTAAGACTAATGAGCCTTAGGAGAACAGCCTCCATGCAATATTAAAGTTTCCAAAGAGTTCTAGAACTTCAGACTGCGACTTCCAGTTAAACACACAAAGCTCATTGTCCTCTAGACAATAAAACCCTTTAAGATGGGAGTTTCTCATGCGGTTGTCATCTTTTGATTATGCATTAAGTATGGAGTGAGCACTCTGACTCTACTTGAAGATCTGCGAAAGTAAAGAATGTAACCCACCAAAAACATAGCCAAGATGACAGCCTAAGCAAAGCTAACATTAAAAAAAGTTGTTGAGAATATGATGCAGGGGCGTCGTAACCATAAATTTAAGCATTTCACTCAAACTCTTTATATTTTATTTTCCCCTGCCTGTTGACGGAGAGCACAGACTGCCTTACCGAGCTGCGGCTGTTTGCAGACACACACTCTCATTACTGTGGGCCTGAAGGAGATTAATGACCTTTGTTTGTCTGTGTGTGAATTTGCATTAATGCCACGCTGCGGGGGTGGATGTTTTCCGGTTTGACTTGAGAGACGTATATATCTGAAATGTATTTTCGTGCCGTAAAAGGCGGTCACAAAAGTAAATGTTGTTTCTCAGGGGAAAAAAATTAAATAAAAGAGAGAAAGAAAGACAGACAGAGCAGGTATATTCTGTTCAACAATTGGAGCTTTCCTCAGCCAGATTAGAGGCCAAAATGAATTAAACATCTTCTGAGATCAGTCTACAATGAATGTTTCCTGTTAGTCAGAATATTTCGACAGACCTGCGCATCAATGATCTTCTGTTTAGAGTCCACGACTGCTTGCATGTCAGAGTGGTCCTTCTTCAGCTCCTCTTCCACCGACATTAACCTGGGTGTCACAACAATAATTGGGGACAACTGTTAACAGTTACAGAGCAAACGCACAGCAGCACACACTCCGGACTCTTCCTCCCATACCGACTGATGATGCTCTTCATCTGGAGGTCCTTGTCGTCCTGCTGCCTGCGCAGACGCTCCTCCGACTCCTCCAGCCTGGCCTGGTACTCCAGCAGGACCTTCTGGGCCTGCTCGTCCTGCCCCTTCAGACGGGCTTCGTACTCCTCCAGCTTCTGCACGGAGGCGCGCAGTTTCTCCTGCAGCACTGCAATCTCCTGCTGGTACTGCGAGCAAAAGCACCGGAGAGAGACAGAGAGATGCTAGTCGTCATCGGAGACACCAGGAGCCGTACTCGCTTTAATCGCACGAGAACACACACACACACAAAAAAAAGGTGCAAATACGCCGGTGATTCCGAAAATGTATCCAAGGGCCTGTTCAGCAGTGTGGTTTTTCAATAGGAGAGACAGAAAAGTTGAGAGGCTTTTGTTAAACAGCAAGAGGAGGAAGAGATGAGTTGCAAACGAAACCCCAAAAATGTCCATGTGCCCATCATAGAACCTCATGGGAGGGTTTCAGAAAGTTCTCTTCATGCCAGAGGGAGAAAGCAAAGGGTAGAAATTGATTTTGGTGAGAAAAAGAAAACAAAAAAACTATGTGGTGAGTGAGGGGTACCAGGAAGACTGTAAAGTTTTCAGCTGCCTTACAAAAGAACTCGGAATTTGATTTATTTTTCCACATTTTATGACATGACAAAACAGCTTGGATGTAATGTCTACCTGTCGCTGCGTTTCCATCGACTATGTAGCTGCGCTACGTAGTCTGAAAATCAAAATCAAAACTCACGCCTTTCGATAGAACGTTTTTCCGCTAGGATGAGGTCGCATTTCAGCTTTGTCGAAATTTGTCTGTCTTGCAACGGAAACACTTTTTTCGCCATGACCGACCAGATGTTACTACCGGCGGGAAAGATGACGACCACAACAGGAAGTGGTCGGAGGAAGATGGCGCTGCATGTTATTTTATTGGACAGACCAATAAAGTGTGATTTTAACTCCATCTCCGATTTAACAGAAACGCGACATTCGCGCACGTTTCCGATAGAAACGCAGGCGATTTCGCATTTCTACATTTCTAGTCTTCGCTCGCTCGTCCTTTCCAAATAAAGGATTCAAAACTTGCCTGTAAGGGAATTCAAATCTTCTGGTTGTTGTTGTTTTTTTTCTCCCTCTCTCTATAACCTGAATATACTTTGAACTTTTATCAACTTCATCCCTGAGCAGCGTGCCGTGTTCCTTGAATTTCAAAACACACAGCTCTGTGTGCATTTCCTCACCTCACACCTGGCATGTGTCAGAATAAGAAGAGGCGTCTGCAGCTCCTGTCTTGCAGTTCGTTGCCACAGAGCAGGTGAAAGTGCACCTCATCAGCTTAGTTCATTTTTGATACAACCTGTTTTTTTTGCCTATCTGGATTGATTGTTTTTGTTATTGTTTTTTAAACCAAACGAAATGCTGCAACCTTCAGCGATAGCTGATAGGGAGTTTAGTTTCCCCAGCACCCTGAATTATCTGATTCCCTCGCACAAAGAGAGAATGCTATTGGGATCCCTTATCTTTCTCCGTCACCTTCCACGCATGCCAAATCGCCGAGACGTTCTCCTGTTCAAGCAATCTCTACAAGGGGGAACGGTGACCTCAAACAGATATGTCTTGTGGTCTGCTGCCCTCGCCTTCCTCCGTCTCTTATCCCTCCGATCCTGTGTCCGATTCCCTCGAGAGCGAGCGACATCTGTTGTCACCGAGCTTTCCTTCTGCTTCTCCGTCTCCCTCAAAACGAGCCGCATCTCCGACCTGCTCGGCTATACTCGAGTCGTCTTGGCTGCATTTGCTTACGTGCAAAATTAGAGGATATGGCTCGTACGGTGACCTGCGTACAAAGCGCCGCAGAATGGAGAGTGAAACGAACACACGTCGGGTGAATATTGATAAGAGGAAGAACAAAAGATAGATGGGGAAACAAAGGAGCTTTGAACAGATGTCCCCTCTGCCCGCCTGCTGTCCTGATGCTCCAGCTGACAACATTCCAGATAAAGTTATTTTTCCGTTCGGGCCAACGGCGGACACCTTTCAAAAGGAGGAGTTGTGCAAAAATGGTCGCCCTCGACTTTGAATTTAGAAATGAGGCCAAATGGAACTGAACACACATTGCTTTAGTGAGGAGCTGTGCTGTAAAATAAGAAAAAAAAGCTTCCTTTGGAAAGGATTATGCTTCCTCAGAACCGGACTGTAGCCATATTACATATGCCTTCAAATCTCTGTTGTGTATAAAGTGAGGTCCAGATACGCTCAAGAACTCAGACACAACTTTTTAGTTTGTTGTGTCAGAGCTTTTCTTGCAAAAGAATTAAATCAAGCCTAGTAGTTTTGTCAGAAGGACGTTGGAAATCTTCTATTTTGTCTTTCACTTCAGTTGGAGATCCAGTGTAATCCAGTTTTTATCACCCTGGAACTTTTTTCTTACATTTTATCACCATACATTTCAATTTTCACTACAAGCATTTCATGCGGTAGAACAATACACTCGCCTTTTCATGCGTAGCGGTCACTGCAGTGGACAGCTGTCTAAAGGCCATTTTCTTGTGGATATGTATGTTGTAAATGCACACAGACCACTGAAGTGGACACTAGTGCGTCATGCAATACACTGTCAACTACTGGAAAGTCCAAGAACATTTTTGTTAAATCCAATATGGCAGACAGACAGAAAAGCAGGCCGACCAACTCAGGAAAATCCAGTCCCTGCTTCTACTGTGGAGAAGTCTTGCAGGTAAAAAAAAAAATAATAATAATAGTGTGACATCAACTAAACCCTTAAGACTAATACTACTGATGTATTAATAAAAATTACAACTGATCATGTAGAAAAAAAATCCTAGAATTTATTTATTAAAAAAAATAAAAAATATTCCCCCCCAAAATTTTTTGTGTCTTAAGAAAATCAAAAAACACTTTAGAAAAAAAAATAAAGGATTATAATTCATGCACGAAAGTGCTAGACTTGCCAAAGATTTTTGATTACATTAAGGCATGGACTTTGACTAGGCTATTCTGCTTAGTCCAATGTACTGTAGTAACCAAACCAGGCCACTGTAGCTCAGGTTGTGTGTGCGGTAGCATCGCCCTGCTGTTTTGCAGCACTCACTGTGCGGTCTAACAAAGGGGTAGAGAACTTAAACATGTCACCCTCTGCGAACTTGATATGACGGCAAGTCGTGTCACACCGAGCGATAGAAGATGGCAGACTGCGCGGCTTGTTACTGCGGCAAAGTCTTGTCAGAGGGATCCGACAGACACGTCAGTCAGTCGGGGAACGGACAGCGAGTTACGGGCGTTGATGCACTTATTATTAGAGCAAGACGGTGAGAAGAGGAAGGGGAGAGGAAGCAGCAGGAGACGAGGAGGACAGAAATCGGATGTTTCGGTCACAGAAACATTTTGACACCGCCTGATATTTGTTGCGGGCGGTCTTTGGTTGGGTCGGTGCAAAATCGTCTGTCGGTGCGTCTGTCACACTGGACGACCGCAGGCCGCCGCTTCCGGCTCACGACCACAGATTTTCTGTCACGATTAAAGATGGCCGATAATGATCCCGTATGACCTCAGGGGTTTTCTCATTGAATTCCCCTTGTCCCTCCAACCCTGACCCACAATGATGCAATTATTTATCAAGAAGATGTGCTGTGTTAGCTTTGTTGCTACAAATGATGTTTTGAACGTAGATCATGAAGTTGTACTTAGTTATGGTTTTCTTCTTACACATTTTCAAAAAAGAACAGATTAATGCAATTCACAACGAATGGATTTTGTGTCGTGATATTATTCCTGTGGATCTCTGCGACTCTTGGCTGTGTCTCTGATGAAATGGACGTCTTGGTGGGATTGCAGTTGTGCCAAATTTATGCCAATGTTCGGATTATAGTTGGAACAGTGTCAGTATATTTTTTTGTAAACCTAAAACCGCTTTAAACTGCTAAGGTACATAATGGTTTGTAATTGTAATGTGACTGTCAAAAAGTTTAAGATGTGCAAATATACTGTATATATTTTTTTGCAAGGTACAGTGGATCCAGAAGTAGGCAACACTCAAGTTGTGTGATTACAAGTCTTTGGGCTTGATTGTGCATTATAGCAACATAAATGTATTTCCTCCCGGTCATCTTTAATATAAGTAAACACTATAATTTCCGAGGTAAATCTTAAGTAAAAAAACTGAAACTGTGACAAATAAGGCTGGATGAAGCCTAATTTGATCTTGTACTCCACACAAAGAGGAGGATGGTAAAAGTAAGAGTGGTAAAAAAAAAAAGTGTAAATCTCATTGTTAGATTTCTTCAGAGGAAAATTATGCAACTACTTTAAAATAGGTTTGCATTTTAAGCATTTTGCACATCTTCAACAGGGGTGTCAAAAAACAAAGAGGGTGCTGAACATGCTCACAATGGACTATTCTTAATTTTTCCTTATTCAGTATTCTCCATCTACCGGTCCGGAGTTTCAACATGTTTTTTGGTCGAGCAGAGTGAGTCAGGAGGTGAAAACAAGAAAAAAAGATTTGTCGGACGTTTGAGTCGCCGGGGTTAAAAAAGAAACTCAATTTTTTGCAAATTCACAACATGAGACATCTCACTGAACTTGTTGAGTGGTAACGCTCAGAGTCCATCCCACCTCCTTATATTTACTTCTCAATGACTAAGATGTACTTATTAAACTCCCTTGCTCAGTGGTTTCATGAATATTTTTTTGTATTTCTCAGATGGCCTTATTTAATTTAGTTATCTTTAAGAGAGAGAGAGAGAGAAAACCCTCTTCATTTTAATATTTGATATGTTGTTTCTGTGATTAAGTAATATTATGCATGACCCTAAATTTTGTTTTTGAGATGGAATATGCAAATGCTGCTGGAAAAAGAAAATATTCATATAAACTGAAAATATATAAATATTTTTTTCTTTTACTCGTGTAAATTAAGAAATGTAAGATTTGTGACTCATGAATATTTCCATATTGCATAAAGCATGCCCTATATTTTTACCGGTCCTACGACACACAGTGTGCATTGTAAATGAATTTAACACTGCATAAAATGGTTAGGGGCGGCTCGCCTCTGTGGAGGCCGTACTGTCTTCCAGTCCGTTCTGCTGTTCCAGGGTGGCTGTGGTTTCTTTGTTAAGACTCGAGTTATTGCCTTCTTTGGTAGTTCTCCCTCCCAGGGCTGCTGGCTTCTATAAAGTATGAGCTATGCTAGGATGACAGGTTTCTTCTTATTATAGATAGGAGGGTGGGGGGGGGGAAAAAATGAAGAGAGGGAGCATGTGGGAACTAAACAAAGCATAAGAAGCAGAGCAGCGATGAACAGCTGTAGACACTGGGAAGCAGAGGAAGCGGCACAAAAACGACTTTTTGTCTCGATCACACACACATGCAAGCGCAGGCTACAAGCAGTCTGTGTGGATATTCGGAGTGTTAATCCTCACACGCACGTATGTGGTGCTAAGTTTGGTTTGAAATCTTATTTTTGTGATGTGAGGAGGGCGGGGTGGGGTTGGCTTATAAGAAAATATATTTTTTGTGTGTGTGGTATTATGAAGGCCTCTGGTTGTACTTATATAACATCAGATTTCCATTTCCTAAATATTCCTAATATATTCAAATTGATATTGAATAAAGCGTTCAATGTGACGAGGACTATTTATTTCAGTTATTTTTTTTTCTTCCAGGTGGGAAAGTGCTTAACTCAGCTTACAGGAGAACAATTAAGGCGTTCTCCCTTACAAATGATACACATTGAATGTGTTTAAATTAGTTCCAGTTGGCTGAACGAGAAAGAAATCTTAATCTATTTAAATGGCCTTTCCACTAGCCTGCAGGTCAAACAATTGACCTATTAGCAAGAAAATAATCAACAGATTAATGAAGTTGTTGCAGTAGTAGTTCTGCTATTGAGTGCTGGTGCCTGGAGACTAAAAAGTGTTACTTTGTGTTTCTGTGTAATTAGCGAAATGAACAACATTTTTACAACATTTGGAGTCTGACATGCCGACAAAAATACATACTGTGGTCACATGGGACAGTTAGATTTGATAGAGGCTGTAATTATACCTAATTGCGATTTAGGAGTCTCTCACAAGTCTAAATCAAAATGAAGAGCAAAGTGGGAATGCTACAGCAGAACAACAGGAGGAAAAAAAAGATGTTTTCAGTAGCTGAATGCAGTGCCTTGTAAAAGTATCCATACCGCTTCCACATATTGACGTATTGTCACGTCATTGCAAATTTTTATGTTTTTATTAGGATTTTATGTAGCAACACAAAGTTGTGCATGTTTGTGAAGTGACAGAAAAAGGATACAAGGATTAATGCGTCGTATATTTGTATTCAGCCGTCTTTTTTTTGGAGCATTTACCAATTTGGCGACATTTATGTCCGTTCTTTTTTGCAGTATTCTCAGTAGGATTCAGAGCTGCGTCGTTTTAACAATGAATATGCTAATCTAAAACATTTTGACTGTAGCTCTGGCTTTCTGTTTATGATGGTTGAAGGTTAACTAGAGCATAAATATCATCTTTACAACATTTTTGCTTTTGTGTTTTTATTTATATTTTTTCTACAATTGTCAACCATTTGTTGCACGCTTCCATTTTTACTTTGTTGATTTATCTTTGGTGATAAGTCTTTGAGACCGGAAGGCCTGGCTGTCATCACCCTAATCATCCCCCGACTTCCTGTCAGATTAAAATGAGAACTCTGACTGGGCTTCTCCAAAATGATAATATTACTTACAATTGTTGGTAAAAGCAAAATATATCACTTTGAACCTTAAGCTACCAGAAGAATCAGTTCTCTATAGCATAACACTGCCACCACCGTGTTCTGTGATAGAAATGGTGAGTTACAGTTAACAGTGTTTTGCATGTAGGCAAAAAAAACCTTGGTCTCATCCGACCAGAACACATTCTCTTCTGTTTTCTAGATGACTTCTGGCAAAATACAACAGATCTTTGAATAACTTTCACACACAGGTAAAAAATGTTCCCCTTATTAGGCGACTTTTAAGACAAGCTGTTTTCACTGAACTTTTCATTTATGTTTACGTAAAAGGACGCTGAATACAAAACCAAAACGGCACACTTGGAATGTTTTTCGTTAAAAAAAAAAAAAAAAAAATTCTGAAAACCACTCCACTGTTTGTGTTCGTTCATCCCATGAATTCCTTGTTAAATATGTTAAGGTTTGTGGTCGTAACTTGAGAAAATGCGGGGGGAAAAAAACAAAAAACTGCAAGGGGTAAGCAGACTTTTTCAAAGCACTGAATGTGCCACACGGTGAGGAAAAGAAGAGAGAGAGAGCTCAGTGGAGGGGGAGGGTGGAATCAAAGCTAAGGGTGTGGGGTTGCTAAAGGTCAAAGGTTGGATGACGGGGGTTACCTTCTCCACCTGAGTCAGATCCTCTCTGTTTCTTAGTGACTCGGGCTCCATCCCCTCATGGTCTAAATACTGCACATTCATATTCAAAAGCCAGGCTGCTGTGCGGTCCAGCGCACTGGGGTTCACTGGGGAGGGGGCCTAATAAAACCAACACACACACACACACACAGACATACACGCCCACATGAGCTGAATGAAAAGTGTCAGGGAAAGGGGGCAGGAGGGAGGTTGCAAAAAAAACACAACAGGAACAACAGAAATAAGCTTGAAATGCACCAACTGATCTGGGCTGAAAAGCAGCAGGTGGAATGGATGCACACACTGGTCTGTAAGCTCCCACTGTGGCGCGCGCGCGCACACACTTTTTAAATCTGTACGAGAACACCTCGCGTCATGGCAGCACGGGAAGTGGATACTTGAGATAAAGAGAGGGAGCAAAAAATCTGTCAGAGAGTTGATTAGTTTAAAAGTGATCCGGCTTCATTGGATTTGATGGATTCCCTCTCTGCTCACCTTTGATTGGTTGATTCGTTGCTAAGCGTTTCATCCAGCTAGGTTCAGAGTTACAGGAAAGAGGAATTCTTTGCGCCGAGCTATGTGTGTTATGATGTTCGGAGCTACGTTTCCTCTGTTTACATCAGCAAAAACGTCTCAAGTCTCATTCTGTATTCATTTTATCATTGATATGGCAGTACATAATTGCAAGTTAATGGATAGCTAAAGCCTACAGTAGTAGAATATAGTAAAGTGAATCCAGGTACTTCTTGATCAGTGTGTTTCACCTCATATGTAGGGATAAATTATTGCAAATGTTGGTTTACTGTACATACTCTTATCAAACCTGGTGTCTTTTTTGTTGATCCATTAAAAAGGTGACCAATTGTCATTTTCAACAAAAGAGATTGAGAAGATTATAGCCAAGATTCAGATATTTTGACATCAGATGATATGGTACAGTATTTAGTGTCCAGGGATTTTATTCTGGAAGCATCAAACAGACTTGATACTGAAACCAAACCCGAGCATATATAGGCACTAGTCAGACGTTTACATACACTCATCATAAGCAAGAGTTGCCTTCTTTTTTTATTTATTTTTTTCTTTCTATGATTCTTTTTTTTTTTTTTTTTTGTCAGAGGTCACGTGAGTAAAGCAGGTTTACCATCAGCATGGACAGAGAGAGTGCCCGCCAGAAAAGAATCAACACCTTCAAGTATTAACTTTTACAGTTACCAATATGCCACGTTTTCTTCCTGAGGACAGCTTAATGGTCACAAATGAAAAGTTGAAGCTACTTAGGCACAACGGCAAGGAAAATATTTGGAGCCAAATTTGGTGAAGCTTCCAAATTTAGGAACACTGTGGCTATATTATCCTATGCTACACTAGACTGACTACTCACCTGCTACTGAACTAGACAGAACTACACAGAACTACACTACACTATACTATACATATGTCTGTTGATTATGCTCAAAGAGCTGATAATCCAACAGATATAACTGAATTTTGCCAAGAAGCGTTAAATACTCAGTCAAAATTGTGTTGAAGATTTGTTCACAGCTAAACAAGGTGTGCAGTAAAGATCCAGCTTATTAAGATCTACGTTTATATTTAAACATGTATGTATAATTTTGACCCAGTGTGAATTAGAGTACACAGTACACATTTATCTAATAAGATTCAGGCTGTGCCTCTGCAGCACCCTAATACCCAGTAAAGCAGTGCTGTGGGGAACGGGGCCGCCTGCATGGAAATAACTATTATTACACAGGCTGTGACTGGAGTTCATTAGGGTGAAATGCGCTGTCTCTGCGATTACACCCACCAAGGCTTCCCTTCATAAATAGCTCTTCTTTAATATCCGTAATCTCCTGTATTTACCTCCAGAGACAGTTCAAGGTTGATTTATGAAATAACTTCTTCAGTTGTATTATTATTTTTTTAATATTATTATTAATATTATTTATATTGACGTCGTTACAGTTGTGTTTTTTGACACTGACCTGTTTGTGCTGAGCTCTCTGTTTGGTCTCGGGACTGTCGCTTTTAGAGGAGGACGACTGCTGCCGCAAACGAGCGCCGCTGGCCGGCCAGTCGGGCGACGACGTCATCATGCCGCCGGAGGTGGGGCGGGGGTACGGGCCGCTGCTGAGCAGATTCGGCGGAGTACGGCCTCGCGTGACGCTCTGGGGGGGAGGCTGGTCTATCCTCCGCTGGGGGCCGGCGCTGTTCTGTCTCGGGACGGTGGGCTGATGCTGGGTCTCCGTTAGCGACAGTTGCCGACGGTTGAACTCCCCAGAACGCCGGGTGTACTCATCGCCGCTGCTTCCTCCGCCGCCGCTATGGTTCATAAAGGCTTGCTTCCCTCCTGCTGGCCCGTCCTCATTGTTGCTATGGGAACTAACTGAACTGTGGCACTCTGACCCCGAATCAGTCATTCCTCGAGGAGACACTGGCAAGCAGGCCGCCATCTGGTAAACTGGGTTCTGGAAGGACAGGGGGGCAAGTAGCTGGGCGGGTCGGCCCGGAGTGCTGTCCGTGTTTGGGGTGATGGGGGCCTGACCTGGCCTCCTCATGGTAGGACCGCCTGGGATGTTGCCCTGAGAGACTCTGGTGGGCCAGCCCCCGCCAGAAGCTTGGGTCTCACCCAGAACATCCGAAGGGCTTTGAGCTGTCCCAGCGTCCAGATTGCGGGGGTCCTGCAGGTCCACCATGGATAAACTTTTATTGCCGTTGGACATGCCCAGCTCGGGCTCATTAGTCTCAGAGTAGCTCGAACTGCGAGCAGGCGAAGGCTGGATACCCGAGCTCCTCGTCACAAAGAAGATGTCCTTATTTTCCGGAGTGGGCGAGGGTAACCGGGTGAAGTCGACCAATCTGAAATAGACAGGAGAAAACAACCGTGTTTAAGAGTTTAGCTGGGTAATTGTAGAAATGCACCATTCCTGATG
This sequence comes from Xiphophorus hellerii, assembly GCF_003331165.1. Classification (NCBI taxonomy): domain Eukaryota; kingdom Metazoa; phylum Chordata; class Actinopteri; order Cyprinodontiformes; family Poeciliidae; genus Xiphophorus; species Xiphophorus hellerii. Next base: position 21,733,029 of record NC_045679.1, read on the forward strand.
GCATAACAGACACTGGAGTGGCTCTGTTTCGTTAGTTCTGATTGGCTGGTTTTGTAGAATTTTGTTCGTATTTAGCTTTGATTGACGGGTTGCATGTTTAGACAATTACTCTCCTTGTTGGTGGATGCTCCGCAACTTTTCACTTTTGGACAGTTGTTATGATGCGAAACCATGACAAGAAAGTATTGTTTTTACAACCGGGAGCAGATGAATGGCGTCTTTAAAGCTCAAATTACACCTTGGGATTTGAACTATGAGTCCAAATCCCAAGATGTTAAAAAGGAGGCTTCATGGATGCAAAATAAGGAGCAAAAACAGAGACCTGTTCTTTGCTCCTGAACCTCTTCCATCAATCACAATGGTGAAAGATCAAATCCCCGGCTGCAATGTTTTTCTGCCCGACTTTCTATCCTTGCGCCCTGACAAAGATTTAGTGAGGGGCAGCAAAAGCAAACAAAGTGCATTAGCAGTGCTTAAAAGAAATGTTGTTTCAATTAACCTCATTTCCCCAACATCTTTGTTTTCCTGTGTAGAAATAAGTAAAACTGAACTTTTGTAGACGATGTCATTCAATAAATTTACTTCAACCACTTCAATTATATCCCACGTTACTAAGTGTAAAGATTTTTAATGAGCATTGTGCTGACTCGTGTGTATTCTGCTGCAATAAAGTTTTGGTCTTATTTGGAAAGAAATAAACTGAATTTTAAGAAAAACCATTTAAATTATAGCTGCTTGCCAACAAAACCGATTTACTCAAAGTAAAAAAAAAAGGATGCAGATGATCATTCTGGATCGTGTCAAATATTTTTGTCTTTAACCAGCTAATGTGAGGCTTAGAGTCCAGGGAGAAAATCCTGGACTCTAAGCCTCGTGTTATAGGCATTCAAGGAGCCACGTTCTTTGTGGGATTAAATAATTCCCCGCTGTGTGAATATTGAAACTCTGCATATCTGGTTTCTCTGAAAAGACTGAAAGAAAAGGAAAAATTGGGCAAAAAAACAAAACAAAACAACATTACAGAGGCTCTTTTAAATGCTGAAAAAGAAACATACTGATGCCTTTTCTCAAACATTTTCTCATTCATCCCGTTTTCCTTTCCTGCCTCCCCTCCACTGACAGATGGAGTTCTGAAAGCCAAAAAGACGTCCTACTTTGACAGTTGTGACTCATCCTGCAAGAACCTATCAATCACGTCACGCTCAGCTTTTCTCCCTCGACTCGTCCTTCTCCCTTCCTCTCTTTTAACCTAGTTCTCTTTTTCATTCTTGCTGGATTTCTTCCTGCCGTCTCGTCTCCCCTCCTCCTTTTCATGTCACAGGTTAGCGGATGGGAAGCAATTAACGCGGAATCTTGAAGCTCATTTGAATTTCGGGTCGCGGCTGCACTCGCGCACGCACGATTGCACACCGTCGGTGTGCGCGCAAACATTTATTACGGTAAAGTAACGATGAGAGGCTGTGACATCAGGTCATAAATGGGGGCAGCAGTTAATTAGCTCCATTGATCCTGAAGCCTGATGAGCGTAATGATAGAAGCTGTCTGACTCACTTCCTGTTTCCCCTCAACATGTTGTCATCTGCTCTGTAATGACGGTGGCTGCAGATCGCAGAACGCCGCTATTAGTCCTCGCACTTTCATGTTAATCTTGTTAAGCATCTCCTTGTCATTGTGCTGCGAGGACATGAGCAGCATAAGCGGACGTGAGCGTGTATTCATCAAAGATTAAAAAAAAAGAAAGAAAGAAGCTTTGCAAAGGTGGTGTAAACAAGCAAAGGTGCTACTATCGCTGCTTGTCACAGCCAGAACTGGCAGACATTAACCTGAAACAGGCAGGGAGAGAAAACAACCCTAGCCAAGGATGCACAAACAACGACATGCAGACGCTTCAGGGTAGATCGGATTTGTGGGAATTGAAATTCTTTTTTTCTTTTGTAGATATTTGCATGTCTTGTAAAAATGTCACTTTTGCCACTTTCAAGCATCCGGAAGGTCTTGGAACTGAAGCATCATGATGATGTTTTCAAGAAGCGCCGTTTTGCAAAAAAAATAAATGTTTATGCACATTGAGTGCTTTCAAATTTCACAAACTTAAAACTCTTTTCTAAATCCTCCAACTACTGAGTGAAAATGAAACAGAATTTTATGGTTTTTTTTAAAAACAAAAACAACATGCAAACAGGGTAACAGAAGCTTAAATCATGGAAGAAAGCTTGTGTGACTGTGTTTAGACTGCTTGAACTCTTAAGCTACGTGTCTGATTCTCTGCTTAATTTTGATCTGAACTTTGACTAGACCATTCCGAAGCAGGAATATACTTTCATGTGTTTGCTTTGGGATGTTGCGTCGTATTCTTTCAACTTTACAATCATCTGCTACTTTGTGTTCGTCTAACAAATAAAACCCCAACGGAATACATTCAAACTAGTCGTCATATTTTGCCAAAAATTAACGCGAAAACTACAAGACTTTGAAAAAAGGACTTTGACAAGACCCCAAACCAGGATGTGAAAATAACAGTTAACACGTCAGTGCAAAGCTTAAATGAGCTTGCGCGCCACATAGTCTTTTATTCACGCGTTCAGTAACGCGTGAATAAAGACTCACAGATCAATCAGCTCGTAATGAGCTCTCTCCACCATGAGTGCGGGCAGATTGATCTGTCTCGGCTAGGTTTGGTTCAGTCATTGTCAAATTTCTAAAAATACCTCAACTGGAGTATATTAATGTCTTTCACAGAAAGATTTGGAAAAGAAACTGAGAACTGTGTCGTGTTTATTTATAGTGTAGAAAGTTCAAATGGAAAGCTCTGCAGTTAAAACCCGCAGAAATGCATTTTCTGTCAGCAGATTTGCTGATATTTTAGCGTTTCGCTCTCATATGGGTCTTTAACTAATAACAGATACACAAATAAATTCGGTTTGCGCCTACGACGTGACGCCGATGACTCTCACCCCGATAGCTCATTATCTATGACCATCTTTTGCAGCCCGGTGGAAATGCTGCAGCTGGCCTCGGCGGGAGGGGAACCCACGGGCTCCGACGGCGGCCCGGGGGTCATCTGGACGCAGGACGGGTTAGAAAGAGCCGTGTTCACCTCTCGAAGGATTCTGGGCAGAGGACTCAGCTTTGAGGCCATGCACTGTGAAGACAGACACAATGAAAATCAGAGCCAGATGAAAGATTCTTCAGGATCCACGGGGGGATTAGGTATTAATTAGATTTTTGATTTGCATAGTTTTTAAACCACGTTATTTTCCTCCCCCTCGTCCCCCACACCTTGGAACCGACCGTCGTATTCAGACAACATGATTAATAATGTAACAGGACGGGCAGCCTGGTGGACTGCAGGATCGTCCAGACGGTGATCTCTGAATTATTAAAAGACAGTGTTAGAAGCAGCATAACCATCTGCAATACGCAGCTACCAGAACTAATGTGCATTACTTTGTAAATACTTTACACTGGCCCTCTTTTGTGCACCCCTTATGTAATGAAATCATTAAATATTGACTGATTTGGGATAAACATGCAGATAAAGCCTAAGCAGGATTCACAGCCAAGCCCACAGGAAATCTTTGATCAGCTTGTCCGGCACTTTGCAGAAAATAAAAAATAAATAAATAAATAAAAAGGAGCTGCGTTATTTACACACAAATAAATCCGTTATTTAAAATGTATAGATCAAAGCTTGTTTTGAGAAGATAAAGCATAGATTAAAAAGTATATAGATTTCTGGTCAGAAGTGTTTATGTAATAGTTTTGGTCTCCTATTGATTCTTTTGACCAGTACTTTTTTTTTTCTTTCCATTGCAGCATGATTACACAACTAACAACTACACATACACTCTGGATGAATGTCCATTAGTAAACTGAGAAGATCTGCAGGCTTCCTGTCACCATCGACATAATTTGTTCGTGGTTATTTGATCACTTTTCTTAGCAGAATTAGTTGCGATGAGAGAAAACTTTACTGTCCAACATGAAATGTGAGGTGAACATTCGGTTAGATGCCTCCCATAAAAACAACACGTATCTCACAACATCTTAAACATTTATCATCATGACCTTAAAAATAAAGTCAAACTGTGATCTTCTTATTTATATTGTCAATTTTCAAAAGAGTTGAGGTCAGAGCGAAGGCATCATCTCGTCTGGTTTAATCCACTCATAAACATGTTTTGTTGTGTGTCGGGATCACTAGTTGTGCAAACGTTTCTATTGTCCAGCTGTTGAGATGTGTTGAAGCTAAAGATTGGGCAAATCCTTCCTAAGGATTCTTCTTCCCCTCTTTAACACAACAATGTACAGCAAAGTCAACCAATATAATCCATGATCCGTAATGACACCATGATTCTGCCGCCACCATGCTTGACATTTCATCTGGAGGTGAAAGTTTGGGTCAGGTGGTTGAAATCAGGACATTGCTGGGCATTTTCAGTCAACTGATCCTAAATGAATCAAAACTAGTTTTGGACTGGAAAACAGGCTAACACCAAGTTTTGGAACAGCCCTCTATTGAAGATTTGTAGTAACTGTATAAAAAACAAACTAAACAATTTAGATAAAGTACAAATTCTTTACCAAACAGAACAGTTGAATCTCAAAGTGATAATTGAGGTATGATGATTCTAACCATATAATCTCCCTGATTTAAGAAGGAACAGCAAAAGCAAATGATGTGGGTTAGCAGTGCTTCCCAACAACTGATTAAAGGACAGAATCAAGATGCAACTTAATAAGGCATATTTAACCAGGTATAGCTAGGAATGGGTATCATGAATACTGACAAATGCACACTTGAATGGTCACATTTATCTGTGTGGTTACATATTTTGCCCACAAGTCGACGGTGGAGCCTTAGTTCACAGTTAACTTCGTACCTGGTCCATCTGGGAGACCACCTCAGACAGAAGCGAGTGCAGGGTCGAGAGCTCCCGGCCGAGGTCGATGTAGCCTTCAAAGCCGGCCGTGTTTGAGATTGTCTCGGGGTTGGAGATTTCCAACAAGAAACGCTGCATGTTGGTCCACTCGTGCTCCAGGAACTGGTTCATGAAAGACATGTACTCCTCCTTGTTTCCAAATCTGAAGACAATGCATAGAAAGATCTTGAAGAAAGTTTCCAAAAAAAGCCCTCGATTTGTGCTGCTTTCACGTGACGAAAGGTGCCGCCTTCGTTTAGAGAAAAAGCATCGACAAAAAAACTCACTTGGTGAAGTTGGCCAGGTTTTGCGTGACTTTGGCGATCAGAGTGAGCGTGCGCGCCGTGCGGTCGTCGGGATACTCCTGCATGAGGTGGAAAAGTGACGGCGACATGATGGCCGGGCAGAGGAAGCGCAGGAACAGCGAGGCACTGATCAGCCGCTCGCTGATGTCCGGCCGACCCCGGCTACTGCACTCTTGCCGCCACGACGCAAAGACTTCTTTCAGTTCTCGTGGAAAAACACTGTGGCAAATCCAAAGCGAAACATAAAAATGGCACCTTTACGTGTGACTTGTAATTTGAGATATAATTAAGGCTCATTTAAAACACAAATGGGTTTGATTTTGTAATAAAACACTTAAAAATCAAAATGTATGGCGAAGCATGGCCGTCATTAGTGAAACAATGTGTGCAATCAAACGCTCTTGGATTAATGTATGTAGAAGGCCGTTGAAGGAACTGCAGCGCTCACCAGTATGAGTTGATGATTTTGCAGAAGGCCAGCTCACAGCACATCTTCAGGTTGCTCTGGTGCTCTGGCAGGTCACCAGAGGAACACTTGGATGGATCCACCTCACAGTTTTCATCCGACTCATACAGAGCCTTAATAAATTCACCTGAAGAAAAAAAATAAAAATAAAAATAAAAAAGTTTTAGGCAACATATCAAGTTAACGTGTTTTCGAAAGACAGCAAAGTTGAGGACAAATAAGGTCAAACTTTTCAACGTTTCACGCTGGATTAAGACCGCTCAACAGTTTCAAATGTTTCTAAAACAAGTTTCTCTATATTGCAACAAATCTGGAAAACCTAACTACAATGAAAGCAATCAATCTATTGCCGCGCTCCTACTACTGTAGCTAAACACCAAAGATTTTTCATTACAATGTACATAATTTCTCCATGAAGTATGTGGGTGGTGTCTGTACCTCCACTATAAGTTCTGAGCTTCCTGCACAGAAGCAAACACCATATCTGGACTATCTTTACCTTAGCAATATTAGCTTGTAGCGTTAAAGGAGGTTTCTGTACTGCTACAAGCTCATTGTGAATTATATTATACTTTTCTCCTCTTATATAATGTGATTTTTTAAAAAATTTTTATTAGTGTGATAGGAACATTTCGGATTTATAGTGCAGAGTAAAGACTTGTGCTTCTTTAGTCAGACAGTTTATGCACAATTTGGAGGTGTGTGTGCTTCTCCCCAGCTGAGAGTGATGGATTGTTCAATTTCCATAGCAGTTGAGCATTTAATAAATTCCTCCGAGTGTTTTCAGCTGGGTGTGGGTATGAGGACGTTCCAGCCATGGCATGAAGTCAGTGCGCTCTCTCCTTAATGATAAATCCACACCTCATTCACAAACAACCAGTCCTGCTACGGGTCTTCTTCATGTAGCACCTAAAACCCAAATATGCTGCAACAACAATCATAAACCGCTGCAATCTTGTCTTGGAAGTTTTATCCATGCTCAAAACAGTTGGGGAAACTTTCGTTCTATTCCATGTTGAAGGTTAGCACTCCAAAAAGAGCATTTGATTTTATTTAAATTTGTTAAGAGAATGTTGTGTTCCCATTCCAACATAAAATGTGCCTGAGTCGGTCCATAAATTGAAACCAGTTTCAGTTTGGCAGTAGATTAAGATACTGAGATCAAAATCTCTGAACAGGGAATAGAACTGTCTCCCTTTTCCCCATCCCCACCAATTCATAACAGTTTATTCAGACGACAAACAACAAAAAAAACATTCCAGCGACTCTAACTGGCCACTTTTCTCCAAGTCAACCTTGAGACAAACTCAAAGTTAAACAAAACAACAATCCAGCTGTAGAATAAGCCGCACAGTGAGGCACGTAAACGCACACAACAAGCGTCGACGCTGCTAGCGAACGAAGATAACCGTGATGGGTGCTGAGAAGATGTGTGTAGATTAAACTCTCTGCTGTGTACATTTCTAAATTAAGCAGACAGAAGAGCACACAGTGCATGTAAAGTGGTTATTTTTAGAGCTGCAGATGGACAAACAAACTTGTTTCAACCTTTGGCGAACATCGCACGGAACATTGTAGTTAATTAATCTGCTCAGAAGAAACGATGACATGAGAAGCTCTCGCAGTTGCTAATGTTGTGTTTGCAAAGGAGAGAAAACAAGGCCACCGTGAAGCAATTAACACCTCTACACCTCTTTGTGTTGTTTCAGACACTCTAAAAACGATTAAAATACTCCATAATGATACAATAAAAACAAGTTTACAAACAATTTAAGCATAACTGGCACCTAAGTTTGACCGAAATTTTTCACCAATTGTAGCCTCAACCTTTTTGAGTATGGCTCTACAGTTGTGGGGTATTTTCCAGCAGATCAACCCTCAGACAATCTGAAATGACGAGGGTGGAGCAAAGAACAGACCTGGGAGCCACAGAATGCCTGCTGCATTTCCGTTGTTATTAAAACTGCAATACAATTTGGAACGTCAAGAACGACTCATACAATGCAGGTTTCGTGATGTGGCATTTCAAACTTTGCTTCCAGCGTTGGCAAAATGCTGCTGGAAGCTGAATGAGACGAGATTCTCCCCGTGCCCTGACTCATAGCATGCCACCAGCAGCAATGCTAAGCAGAAAACGACAGGTCAGCACAATCGGTACATGCAGGAGTACCTTTACCATCGCTGAAGGGCTAATATTTACCATAATCCTCAGCAAATGTGACTTGTGAAGTTAAAAAAAAAACACGTATATTTGCTGTAGTTGGTTTGTATCGAGGCCAATCTGTATTCACAGCAGAGGAAAACCACACCAGAGTTCGCTCAGAAGCGGACCGAGACCACCTTAAAAAAACTGGGTTTTGGTCCAGTTGCTTGGTCAGAATTCGCTTTTGTATTCACACCTGCACAAAAGATCCGGGCCAACGGAGAAAACAAACTCTGGTTCTCTTAAAGTAAAGCGGATCAAAAGTGTCAGGTGTCAATCTCAGTTGGTAAACAGGCATTTTGATGTATTCCAGAGATTTTGAATTAGATTTAGGTCCACAGATTGCTCTTAAAGCTTGTTCTTGGCTTTGTGCTTCAGATCATATGATGGTAAATTGTCGCATTAGCCTACGATCCAGAGCACTCTGCAGCAGGTTTTCTAGAAAAGTTCCTCTATGTTTGGCTGATCTCATCTTAACCCGTACATGCAATGGCAGTCCAGTACAGAATACCAACCCCGCAGCATCTGAACAGCATAATTAATCTCAAAGTTGGTGTCCTTAATTTCACTCGTCATTTACATAACTGTTGGCTCAATGTTTGAGAGCATGGACTGAAAAGAAAAGACTCGCTCACAAAACACAATCGTTTGCCCAGACGCACCGTGGGGAGAGCTAATGAGGGCGGACTAGTCTGCATCATCAACGAGGACAAACACAAAGCGAACCACAAATCGGGGGCAAATCCTCATTTTCTTCGGCTTCAAATGAGAAAAAGTTGAGGTGGTTATTTTTCCATCATCATTGTTTTGTAATGTGAAGATAGCTGTTGCGGCAAATCTTTTCACGGAACAGAAAAGGATAAAAATAGGGAGAGACGATTATGGAAATATGTTTGCTGCAACTGTCAATTAAGAGCAAAAAATAAATAAAAGGCTAATTTTACACTGTGAGGATGCGATCTTCTTGCAAGTTGGCCAAATTTAAGGAAAGAAGTGAAGGAAATCACTGGCCCACTGAAATGCTATGTGGGGCTCTAACAGGAAAACTGCATCAAAACTTATTTTAGACAATGCGTTACCATGTCTCCATAACAACCCCTACGGATTACCATTATGTCAGTTGGTTGTTTGATAGGCATGCCAGCAAAAATAATGAAAAAAATCCTAATCACATGTTGCTATTTTTTCTGCATTTTCCAATAAATTAGAGGTATTTTAAGTATTTTTCACACATCTTTACTTGAGGTACCAATAACTGGCAATGTACTTGCTGCAGAAGAAGACATGAACAAGTAACCATTAAGATCACCCCCCCACCTGTGTGTCATCATGACCCTGATTACTCACCGAGGGCGTCCTGCAGGTACTTCTGACCAACCAGCTTCAGGTACTCCTCGATGGCCTTCGTGGCTAGAGTGTTTTCCCTGAAGATGAGGTGCTCGTTCTCCCCACAGCGGTCCACCTCAGACATCATCAGATCTGTGAGGAAGTCCTGCAGAGGAAACCGAAAGCAGCCAACGAACGCGGTCAGGAGAGAAGACATAATAGCTGGGTACAAGAATGAAGGTAAAAGCCTAACTCAATGGCTACTTACAAGAACTTCCAACGCACTCACAGAAACAAAGCAGGATTTTAAAAAACTCTATAAATAGTTTTTTGTATTTTTTTAAAACATTTTTTAACACTTGCTGGAAACTTAAATGAGAATAGAAACAAAGTTGATGAGTGCGATAATGAGCCTGCAGAGAGTTTAAGAGTGACACAGTTAAGCTTAAGAGCAGAAACAAGAGGCAATGAGCTGAGCGGTGTTGTACGCTCTGTGGAGCTCTGGGAAGCCGCTGTCTGACAGTAATCCTCTGTAGGATTCTCAAAAGTAGTCTTATCATGTGATCCATTGTTATGGAAACACACCACTTCTTTGTAATGCCGTGCAACCAGAAACGTAGCAGTTGCAGGTAGTTTGTACAATCTTAATTTATCTGATCTGTGAGTCACAGAAGCGTTTCACGTTAGAAATATTTGAGGACTGAACGATTCAGAAGCGTGTTGCCGCTGTGATAAAATGGGGATACCACTTTACATTTGTTTTTTGATTACCAGATGGGGTCTACAACAGCAAAAATGTAGCAGACGCACAAGATTACAGCTATTTAAAGATTTAGAACATGCCTGAAAGTCATTAACAACTTCACAAGGAACCATTTTAATAGTCTATGTGATGTAATAGACACAAACATTGACAGACTCGATGCTGCACAGAAGCTTCTCTTGATTTCAGGTGAGCAAATGGAGAATTGAACCCCTATGGATTTTATTCTGCACCAGTAACCAGGCAAGAATGTGAACAGAAGCTCGATTCTTTGCCACACATCCACTTGTGGTCTTTATGCAACAACACATTTCCGAACTCAGACTCGGTGCAAAGGATAAAGTTGTTGTGCAAAGTGCTTTGACCTTGTTTTCACAATAAGCCTACTTCACAAAAAATATTAAAAAAAACATTTTATCAGACAGTTGAAAGACGATTTTTCTGTGAAGCAAACTGCTCCCGAGCAAAAACTCAGCAATCAGGCAGCGAGCTGCCGCACGACAGAGCGACGGTGAGCTTTATTTTTAGCAGCAGTTGAAAAGACAAGGAACAAGCGACCAGGTGGAGAGAAGGGAAAAGGAGACGACTGATGAGAGAAATGACATCAGACTGTTGAAGGCTGAAACGTTGATGACACAGCCAGAGAGTGTTTGGGGTACGTGCCTGTTGCCTTGGGAGTAAAGGCCTTGCTAGCAAACAGCACATTCCTCAACCAAAAGCAGTCATCACAGTGACCATGAAGTCTTCACCCGCTTAAAACCTCGCCTCCACCTCCTTGCCGTCTTCGTTCTCACGGACATCCAGCTTGAATGGATTGAAAGTTCACAGGGAGGATTCGAGGAGCTTCTGGCAATGTGTGAACTGATGTTGCTGCAGTGACAAATACTGGGTAGGATGCTTTAATTACCCCTTCACCTCCTCTCACTATACTCTGCAGGATCTATTTTTGTCTTCCACATACAGAAAACCGTTTTGATATCAGTGTTGTTGCTTATTAAGGTTGTGTAGTTTCCACTGACGCTGACCAGCTGGTAATCCTTCTTCTTAATGCAGGGCACATCCATGTTGCAGGTGGATAAGAACCTGTTTTGATGTTTCTTGTTAGTGATGATGTCGACATGTCCGTGCTTGCAGTTTTGCATGTGGACATCTGTACAATTTTCAGGGAACATCAGTTTACGTCACGTGACTCTGAAGGCGACACAGGCACAAAAAAAAAAGATCTAGGAAGATGGTGGACACCAACTGATGGACAGTACTACTTAGATTCCTTCAATTTTTTACATTGATAACGCAGTGGAAGTGAGACAGTAGAGTTTTTAATTATTTTTTACAAGCAAAACTCTCAAAAGAGGGATTAATTGACGTTGTTAGCCAACGATGAAATCCAAAGCAAGCAACAGCCAAAAAGAGACCCATTGAATTCAGTGGCGTTGTGGATATGTGCAATTTCAACAAAATTAAGATTGAAGCAAAAGGACAGCTTTTGCTTAGAAAAGCCATAAGATGTCTAGTTTGCCTTTTGCCACAAGGGGATGTTCTTCTTTAGTATGCATAGGGAAACTGATCAGAGTTAATGGGAAGATGGATGAAGCTAAATGCAAAGCTATGAGACTGTCCAGAGGTTCACCTTTCATCCATTAGAACAGGGTAATAAAAGTTCAAATGGAGATCCAATTGAAAATCTGTCAATTGAGCCATTTTTCATAGAATAATGAAGACAATTCAAATACTTTTGGCTGTAATTGCAATTAAAGTAGTAATAAAAGTAATAAAGGGGGGTGTAACGGATAGTAGACTAAAGTAAATTAAGAATTTTCTAAATTAAGACGCAGATTGTTTATGGATGTTTGTCTGTTTTGATTAGCATTTTTGTTGTTTTTTTTGTTTTGTTTAATGGTATTTACACTTTGTAATGTTTTGGGGGGTTTTTGTGTTGTACCTCTTGGGCTGCCGTACCTAATGAGGGCAGGCCCTTTAAAAGCTGGTAGGATCGTCGTGTCAATCAATGACTTGAACTGTCAAGCTGAATAGCATGAAGAAATCAACACTTAGTGTTCCCCAGTGAAAGCAGCGAGGTACATTTTGTTTTGTTGTTTGTATTGTTAGTTTGTGTTTGTATTCTAATATTTGTATATGTTTTAGTTTTCACGGTGACTGTGGTGACTGAGGTGATTCTGAATCACCCGTAGAAGAAAAAATAAAAACGCTAAATTCACCCGTCGAGACTGGCTGGTTAATTCAACTGCTGGGGAGCTGCTACAGAGGGTTCTATTCAAACTTTGCAAATTTCATTTTAAAAAAAGTAAAAATAAATATGTACTTTAATCTCAACTTGGCGCTACTGATCAAAAATCAATAAAATGCAATGAAGTTTGTGGTGCTAAGAACAAAATGTGGAAATATTTAGTGAGACAGATTTATGTAGAACCTAAATACAGACTGAAAAAAGTTATTATTCTTTATTACAAGATTTGGTTACATTAGGATGCATCACTCAGACACCTGCAGTGATCAAGCCACTTTTATTTATCTTTTCTGAAAGGAAAGAAAAAGTTGCCTAACTTGATAAAGATCTCAAAACCAGTGGGTAAAGGAAAAAAAACAAAAAAGTCAGATCTGAAGACATGGAAATAGAGCCATCTGGGGATGAGTCATCCCTTGTTTAGGTCCCTTTAACAAATTTCTGGGTGTACTCTCATGTAAGTCCCCTGGCAGCTTGTTAAACTTGGGAGTCGGTGTAGCAGGGAGAAAAGAGACAAGCGACAGATGTAGGCAGAGAATTAGCGAAGGAGAGGAAGAAGAGACGGAGGGACGGGTTTTTAAAGAACGCAGAGGGAGGCGGGGAGGCGGCGAGCGCCTCGCAGTGAGGTTTGCATACACTTGCTGCGGAGGCCTGTTAGCTGAATAATCAAAGATGCACCGTGGGGAGCCGATCATCTACTGATGTGCTGAGACGAGAGCCTTTTTGGTCATGCATCCGTCGGCATCACAAAAAACGCAAGCGCGTAAGAATCTGCGTACATACACAGAAATGAACTGAGGAAAAATCTAATAATACAAATATTAATAAGTTAAAGCAGATGTGACATGATGAATAAGAATCAAATGTTTACACTGTAATTGAAATTATTATTCTTTTTCTTTGTTTGTAATAATCGACACTATGTGGTTGTATTTACCCCATTTATTCCGATGCCACTAAATAACATACAGTCCTACATGTTGCCTTTGGAAGAAAGTTATAAAGTTGGGGAAAAATAAGTTGTGTCCTGATTCCCCCCGATCCAGCCGTTACTGGATGTAGCTCCAGTAACAGCTGGATCCATCTTCTCAGTTCCACAACACGATGCTGCCAACACCAGGTTTCATTATAGTGATTACAGCAAATGTTTGCAGTCAATTTTCTTAAAGGGAATTAGAGTAAAGGAGGCTAAACCAATACATTTCTATTTGACAAAGTTCTAACTGCTCTGTATGATTTTTATTCTACTTTTCGAGCATGTTAAGATTGCTGACGTACAAAAACCACGCCTTTTGCACTCCTTGTTCATGTGTGTTACTTTATGCTGCTGTCATGTTCGAAATAAAATAAAATGAATAAAATCACATACTACTTTCTATTGATTTACCACAATAAATTCGAACAAAACATCGAGACATTAGCGGCTACAGCACACCTTGACAAAACGCTTTTAGTTTGGGGAAATTGTTTGACCAGGGTGAGAAATTAAAGCTGCATGATTTAGCTTGAGAAATGGGACATATAGTTTAGAGACAACTAAATGTTCTTTGCATTAATAAAAAAACAACATACAACTGTTTTCTTCTTCAGGTTCCATGCCTGCTACTTTAAATTACACCATTTATTTCTTCTTCCACCGGTAACGGACCGACTCCGTGCCGCCTACTTCTGTCAAGTGGATCAGGTCATCTACAAGACCTGAGCGAAGCGTTGAATTATTTAAAGCGGATAGAGAAATCTGCAGCTGCAAAAAAATAAATAAATAAATAAATACAGCAGCCTAAAAATGCATGATGAGGCAATAATTACCTAAGTGAGTCCACTTATTTCTCCACTTTTAAATATCATAATCAAGAGGTTAATTTTAACAGTTTTATATAATAGAATCTGAATGGGGAGCAATAAATGCAATGATTAGTGACAGGTTATGTGTGCTGCACATGTAGGAGTGACCGTGTTTCCATTAACATTTTTACATTTGTTTTGCTATATGTTAAAAGAGGTTGATGGAAATTATGAAATTCATATGAACTTCCTCAAGTTTGATAAAAAATAAATAAATTTACGCTCGCTTGAGGTGGTTTCTAGCTATTCTAAAGCAAAGTTAGTGCGCTAAAGGGGAGATGGAAACACATTTGCCGAATAAGTTCTAATATAACAAACATTTTACTGTTTATTAAAGCCGTGCATTACACTTTGTGTTGCCTCGTTGATTCTCTCACCATCAGTTAGTGCAAGCACATTGTTTTTTGCTATATTTTAATAGTTCCCTCAAAATTTGCAGGAGAATCTTATAAAAATAGCTAATGTTGGACTAGTTGAGTGAAACACTTTATAAACTGGCCTGAAATCCAGCACAGCTGAGTAACTTATGACCATTTTTCAAAGCAGTCTGCAAGATCACATCTCTTTGTAAGAGACGGTTTCACTGCCTTGTTTCGCTGGTTTCACTGCCTTGTTTCACTGTGCATTATAATCAAAACATCAGCTATATGCAAACATGCCTTTTCTTTGTTCCTAACATTTGCAAATTTTACAGTCTCAGAGCACAGATGTACAGAGAGGGCACGCGTTGATATTAGTGATAGGCAAACTATTAGCACAGCTCACACAGACAGCAACACAGTTACCTTTGCTTGAGTAGGGGAGTGTCACAATGAGAGTAGAAGACAAACTCAGTTTTTATCTAGTTAATTTGGATTTTGAGCAAGAGAAAAATTCTATTGGAAACCAACAAAAACACAAATTGGGAGAGATGAACTGGATGCCGACTTAGTGCTGTTGAAAATGTAAGCGGTGAGGGGGAGCTCTGGTGTAAATTTTGCCACTTGAGCCTTTATACCTACTGCAAGTGCCTGCTGGAGTCAGTGGATGGCTGTCAGGTGTGTGAAATCACATTACAACGACGAAGGTTCACACTCTAATCAAATAGTCGTTTTAGAAGTGCATTTCAAACTTCTCTACAGTTAGCATGATGATGCATCTGCAGACGAGATGTTTTGTCGGCAAAATTAAAAAAAGTCGGATTTGTTGACACTAAACTGAAATGCCTGAAGAAACTGGACTTGAACGTGTGTAAATTTTAAGAATGACATTTGTATATAGTTTTAATGTGAAACGTTACTAATCGGATGCATCTATTCCAACCGTATTTTAACAAGTATAAAATGGCACTTGCTAAATAACTCCATAGAGACGATCGACAACAGAAGTTTGGTGATGAGAGGATTTTATAAAGCAAAGTCTGTCAACAGATTCTCCTACCTGAGATGTGGAACCTTTTAGCTACTCTAGCGCCACCATGGGGCCCATTTCTATACTTAATGCTCTCCAGAGCTCCAGATCTCCAGTTGAGTCCTTCTCTTTCCATTTTCAGATGACGGATCAACCAGTGCAACATCATACCTGACCTTTCCGATGGTCTTCGTGATGCTGTGTGTCGATGATGTTCTCCACCGTATTTTATGCTGTGATTAAATTAAACATGAGTGGACATTATTTACTAGTCCGGTGAGTCCTGCAGGCAGTGGGTTCAACTCGATTTTAAGGTCGCCGTATGCAAATGCACAATCCACTTTTTTACAATTTTAATTGAATATTTTTTCACATATATGCCCTACAAAAAAAAAAAAAAGGATACATAGAAAGTTGAGGCTATTATCTGACGAAATAAACTTTTGCGAGCATCTGCATTCTGAAAAGCCCTCTTCGCTTAACTGGATTTGATACGACGGCTTTTTGTGACGACGGAGATGCTTCTGGGATAAATCGCAGCTCTTCATGCTCCTTATTTTTGGTTTTTAATCCTTAAGACTTCATGTTATGGATTTAAAGGAAAGTAAAGTTTGCGATCACCTCCTCCACATTAGGATGCATAAAAAGGCCGCAAACTAGCCGCATAAGATTTGGTTTAATTAGCTTTACCATATAGAAGCACAAGTATCCTAAAAGCCAAAGCAATTACATTTTAAGCAGAGATTGGAGCGGCGCCCTGTTCCCTCGTGTCATCCTTTAGTGTTTCTCCTAAAGCACTCACTCAGTCTTGCAGACTGAACCCCTCCCTCCCCACCTCCTTCCCTCTGCTTCAGTGCTAATAAGGAGAAATAGAACACTCTCTAAAATGCTGCCACATCCCATCAACCAAACCATGCCTCAAAAACCCCAACACAGAGTTCAGGGATAGAAGGAGCGCCATGAATATAAGGGCAAGAGATGGGTCAGCAGAGCAGCGAGGCTAGTCTGGGCTAATAAAAAGTAGGCATCGGAGTCTGTAGAAATCTCTATTCTGCTGGATTCTGAAGCAAATGACGCGGCCGTCGTGGCGTTGGGACACGCGCGTTTTCATATTTGGACGGCGCACAAAAACGAGACGCAGTGGCGCTCGGACAAAGAGAAACGAAAACGAAAGCACCGTCTCGGCACCAGTTTGACAGCTTCTGTTTAAAAGCCTTGTGGGTTTCTATGGCAATAAAAAGCAATAGCGCTAAAAACTGAACGTGAATAAAAAAATAAAGGTAAGTTTGAAAGCGGGGGAGGCTGCCTGACAGATCAATTCAACCCACTTTGGGATCAGGCACATGTGAAACGATCAACATGATGACTTGATTATGATCTTGTGTAATCTGGGCTGTTCAAACCAGCTAAGAATATTCTTTCTGGAAATGCTGCTATTGGCACAACATCCATCAGCGCATTAATTGAGACTTTTCTATGGGATTAAATTAGCTAATTTCATGAATGGGTAATTTAGGCTGTGGAAAGGCTGAGATTTATCAGGAAAAAACAAAACACAAAAGCTGTTGAGACGAGAAAAGCGCCAAGATACTGAGAGCTGACCCAAATTGGTAGATTTTCAGCCTTATCAGCTCTCACTATTGACTGGCCAGGTGGATACTTAAAAATCCAACTTTTTTCCAAGTCAATGAATGTATCACACGTAAGGGTGTTGACAACAGCACTCCTCGGTGTTGATGCTGCTACTGAGTGACTCAACAAAATCTGAACAGAAACAATGACCAGGTATCAAAATGTTTGATGAGCTTAGACAAAGATGTATATAATATTTTCTGGTCCGATGGATGGAAACGCTCTGACTACAATATATAGAAAATAGACAATGTAAAAACTGTACAACATCTGGGTAACATACATGAAAGTTGTTGGAGTCATGCTAACCATGCTAACTCTGCTAGCGATGCTAAACACAGCTTAAAATAGGAACAAACATTTGTAAAATCTGATTTTATAGAGACTGCTCTCTCATATAACCACCATTAACATAAGTTAATGGTGGTTTCTTGTAAGAAAGACTAGAAACGTTCTTAATGCCATCCTTATGTGCCCCTATATGATCATTCTTAAAGAGCAAACAGAACAGACCAAAAATCGGTATGGGTAACTTTACAGGAACTGGACAACAAATGTAAAGCTGAATGTAGGTGTTTAGTGATAATGATAACCATGAACAATCAAGATCAAGCATTAGAGACCAAATGGGCTAGGTTATACTTCCAAAGGCAAAAACTGAGTAAAGATTTAAAAGTAAAATAAAATAAATAAAATGGAGCCATGACAGTCGGTCTGTCCTTCACTCTCCTCATCTTGCTAGAACTTTCCCTCCATCCCCCACCACCACCTGGGTCTCTCCACCTGGGGGATCTGTGGCTAGTGTTACAGCATGATAGCCTGCAGCATTTTCTGCGAGGGTCACATTGGATTGACGACAAGGACTGAGGGCCTGATAGAAATGAAGGCACCTCCTGCCGAAGGCGCCGAGCTTCGCCGTTGGCCACAGAAACAGGAAGCAGATGATCATTAGGAAAAGCAAGTCTGACTGCAGGGGGTCTTACAGTGAGTGTCATACACCTCAGAAATATTAGTCTCGCTGCTGGTTTGGCATGGATTTTATCCTAAAGTGTGTCAAGGTCCTTCAGTGATATCTTTAGGACATTTCTTCTTCATCATGATTGGTCAACCATTACTGTAACTGCTTTAGCTGGGTGAGAGATTTCTAGTGTTTTTTTCAGAGACAGTTTTAAACCTCACTTGTCAAACTCAAGGCCCCCGGGGCCAAATCCAGACCACCATAGCTAATTCATGTGGCCCTTTAAACTCCAGGGGGACGCATAAAAAGAAGCTTCTAAAAACATTTTTGTAAATATTATTTTACCAAACAAATCAGAGAGATTTTAATCTGTGTACTGCCAAATTACATCAATGTGAAAAGATGTTCAGTATTATCTATTTCATGAAGTACTCACTGGAGGAAGAAACAGCAATTTATTCATATTTTAACAGTTTGTTAATGGCCTGTATTAATACATTCAGCCACAGCCGGCCTTTTGGGGACATTCAGCATCTCTATGTGGCCCAAAATGAAAATGAGTTTGACACTACTGTCCCAAAGGGTCTTCAGCGCAGACATTATGTAATGAGGCGGCTTAGTTTTTCAACTGAAGATGTGCCTATGGACAAGTTGTGTTTTTGTTGGGGCCGAAATGCAAGCTCTATGTGTATTGTGTGCAATAAGCACTTGAAACTTACTGACATATTTTCAGGTAATCAGTCTATACTGTGGCTTTAACCCATTTGGCAAAAATAAATTGTAATTTTATTAAATTGTATTAACTTAAGCAGCAGTAGGAACAATTTTAGATTTTCTGTTTTCTATAGAAACAAATAGATTTCATGAGATATATATGTTTTTGTTTGGTTTCATGTTTTGTGAAACAGTCCTATTCTCGCCGAAGGTCATCGCTTCTTAACGACCTCCTACGCGTCTGTTGGTAACTGCGGATCTAATTGTTGCCTGGCTCCATGGCCAGAGAAAACGCGTTCCTCCCGCAAGGTGACCGTAAATTGCTTCATATGCATTCCCACGCCTCCTCCATCACTCTGGGCTGTCAGGTAGCGGTCAATAAAAAAAAAAAAATTATAAATAAATCATGCGGTAGTTATTGAACAGTTTAGGAATATGATATGCTCTCTCTCGCTCTTTTTGTTTTTCCCTCCTTCGTGAACGTAGCTCACCGAGACGCGAGTAGACCCTCTCCTCCTTGATATCAAAATGATGAGATTAACAGCCAATAAAAAGGCATCTAAACATGAGAAACACATCTAAAATATGGGATTAAGAATACTTACAGACAACTGCAGCATAAAAAATAATACTAAAGGCAGTCTATTATTTTTTTAATAAGAATTATGGCTGTGCTGCAGGCTGATACCAGTTTACAGTAAGGGATGAAAAGCGTACAGATTCATGTAGTTCCCCTCTGTTAAGCAGGGCTGACAGTTTACCTTGAGGAGCAGTGAAATGGAGTAAAATCCTGAGTATAACCCTCCCATGGACATTTATCACCAGAATAAATCCTTCCCATTGTCGCTTCCCAGAGTCTGTGCAGCCGAGAGAAGCGGCAGCAAAATTAGAACGTAATCTATCTGAGGGCAGAGGCGTCGAGATGACTAGATCAATAACCCGAAGAATTCGAGCCGGGAGTGGATGTTTTCAGATAAAAAGGAGAGTGAACTTCTCCAGGCAATTCCAATACAGATGTTGGGCTTCTAATAGCGCTGTCTGAGGTTTGAGGATGTAACGGTATTTCACCGGGTTCGGAGGCTCGGAGCGCAGAGTTCTAGGTCTCTCTGTCTCAAAAACTTAAATAAAACAGGTTGGAACACATTCCGCTGTAAACATCTTGAACAACATCAGACTTTTGAGACATCTCGGGGTTTATTCTTGTGTGTGAGCAGAGTTGGCACGGGCTGCCACAGATGCAGGGTGTGTCTCTGCTTACCGCTGCGCCCAGACATCAATATGGGTACCAGTACTGACATCTCCCCAGAGACAGAGAGGGAAAGAGAGAGAGAGGGAGAGAAGGGCTCGGGACGCGGCGAAGCATGAAAGGAGAGATGATCGAAGAAAAGGACGGTGAAAGTGGACAGACGACGAGCGAGTGTTCAACCGAGCAGGGCTGTAATTACACGCTGATGAGTGATAAAAAATGACAAAACAGAGAACAGGAATCTAACCCGGTTGCTAACCGTTGACTGCTCCAAGCAGAAATTTGCATAGCTAAACAGCAGGCTGCAACAGATGAGATGCAGCGACTTGAAGGAGCATTTTTGGGGCCAAAACTTTGTATTTTTACAATAGAAAATTGTGCCAAAAAAAGCACAAAAAACACAAACACAAAATAGTGCCTACTTTTTAAGCAGAATCTTTTTTTTTTTTTACGATTCTATATGGTTAACGTTTTTACAAATAAAAATTGTTCTCCTATTTAGCGAATAGGGTCTGATTATGTGTAAATAATATAAACACAAATAGTGTTCAGTGAACAAAAGGCACCATCCTAAATAACACACCAGACTGACAGTTTCAGACTTACCCATACATAATATGGGACAGAATTATTCAAAATGTCTGCTGAACATTTGCAGAAACAGACCAGTAGTACCTCTAGTACAAGATTTTCTCATGGCTCACCTTCAACAGCTTGATTCCTAAATATAACTCTGCAATTTTTGGACCATGACTAAGTTGGTGCAACATGAAACGAGGCTTCAACATTAAAGTATTAAAAGCAAACCATCCAACACTGGCTGCAAGATCTAGAAAAATGAACAGCATCCGAGCTGCTGCGGGAAGATATCCATTTTAGGCTTGAAATATTTTCGGATATGGGGTTTGTTGGTTCTGCTTTGTGCTGCTTGGCACCGCATGACTTAATGCTTAAAAAAATAAATAAAAGCCCCTCATACTTTCAAGTATAAAGAAAGCTGTAATAATTACCAGTCAACATGTTCCCTTTGCATGACAGTCCAAAAGCTGTCCGCTCCCTGCTAGTTTCTCTAACGAGACTGCAAACGCGAGCAGGAAAACACAGCCGGTTTAACTCGCTCCTGATGGGATTTTTGCGACGCTTGTAAACTTCTTCTCAGTGCCAGAGGAAGAGTTTTACTGAAATCCAGAAATGACAGATGACCACAAGGTGAACAAGCTGTAGTGGGCCTGAAAGACCTAAAAAGAGCTTTAGTGAGAGGGACAGGATTAACTGATTGGTAATTAAAGATGTAGCCCTCGCCCCTCAGGGGATCAGCAGAGGCCTGGTCCTCCAATCAATCAGCGGATATTAGAGATCAGCCTAAACCAACGGGCTGGTGCTGCTATGTGGACGGACATTCCTTCTTAAATGCCAATCATTCATCAATCTGTGCCAGGCTGCGATAAAACTCCAAGAAGCTGTCGTGAAAACTAAGCTGACGCACAAACTGAAGTCGTAAACCATGGAGGATGAGGAGCAAACTTCAAGCTAAAGAGACAAAAGGTGCCCAAAGTAACACTGTTACTTTCTCTTTGTTAATAAATCAAAGCCTTAAGCCTTTGTAAGGGTAATTCAGGAGTTTCAAAAGTGTGGTTGCCTAACCAAAATTCAAAAATAATGCTGATTATTGTTGCTCTACTTTGTTAGCATCTGCAAACTCCCGATTGGATTCTGGTGTTGACTTGGACTGGGCCATCAAGTTTAGATTCAGGTGTTTGACACATAAACTCTCAGTTGGGCTGCAGATGCCAATAAATACATCTGGGATTACCATGTAGCATGTACAGTACTTTCCAATGATGACTGTTGTCAATATGCATATGTTGTTTGTTGTTAGGGTAGTTTCTCGGTTTTGTTTTTTTCTCTTTCTGCAGGTTTAGAGGCAAATTTTTCTTCTCTTCCCTACACCTTTCTTCTTCGACCGCCTTTCTCCCTTGCTTTTACTCGATGTTAAAGCAAGGGAGACATATATATATGTGTGTGTGTGTGTGTGTGTGGGGGTGCGCTGGGGCGTGTGGGGGTGCGGGGGGGTGTGTGTGCAGAGAGAGAAGGAAAAAAAGGTCTGCTACTAAACCCATAGACAGAGAAAAAACAAAACCGCAAAATCACAACAACAAACAGCATAACATATATACTGTATATATCAGTCATCATTGGAAAGTACAGTATATGGTACATATAATAATACAAGTAAATGTGAGAGTATATCTGAATAACGAAGAAGATGCAGTGCTTTCAGACCTAAAATAATGCAAAGAAAGCAAGTCCATATTCTTTTAGAAACAACAATACTGATGCTTTAACTCAGGGAGAGTTCAGAAATCAATATTTGGTGGAATAACCATGAGATACAGAGGTCTCTTAAGTTTTTCCAGAGCTGTATACTGTATATGTAAGTATATCATGGCGAAAACCATAATGCTTCACTTGGGACGGTAAATCTGCTTGGGGCCTCAACTTAACAGAAAACAATTCTGTCTGAGTACCACACTACCGGACAATATACTGTATGCTTAAATAAAAAACAAACAAACAAAAAAGGATTTCAACCAGGTCATCCTAAGACATAAACATGCTATTCCATTGTAGATCTGGCATTATGTTTAGCGTAACTCTCTACTCGCAATCACTCTGCGTTCAGGTGTATCCATATTACCATCATCTACACCTACAGCTAAATGCCGCTGATATCATGTTTCACTTTAGGGTGTTTTTGTTCAGGGAAGTGTCTAGTGTTAGTTTCCTGCCAAAAGTAGTGCTTCATAAGTAGGCCAGACACTTTAGTTTTGGTTTCATCAGACCAGAGAGAATTGTTCCACATGTCTGCCGTGCTCTCTGTATGACCTTTGGGGACCAAAGGGAGCTCTTAACTTTTAAAAACCTTGGTGTTGCTTGTTACCAGCAACTAGCTGCTAAGTGACAGAGTGCAAAAATCAATAAAATATGTGTACCTTCTGAAATTGTGCTTTTCATAAGGTTCATATGCCACATTCAATAAGATGTTCCATTTCACACTAAGCGCCTCAGCAGGAATGACACTGGATATAGATCATTAACAGACTCTGTCTGCATTGTATGCAGATTTTTATGCATGTTACTGCATGTTTTTAGTTTTTTTTAAAGTACATGTTCCAAGCTAATTTAAAACTTCTGGGATTCCAGCTGTTTCTGGTTGGCTTTGTAAAAAGGAAGCAATTGAGCTTCTTTTTTTTTTTCCTTCAGAGACAGATAAGAGGACATACTTTTTTTTTCTCTCAACTCTTTCAACAGTGTTGCTCAGTAAAGTACAATGATTCCTTTATTTATGTAGACGGATAAAGGGTTATTTGAGTCCAACGGTCTGCTGTCATGGGAGACTTAGCCGCAGCTGTAGTGAACTAATCTGCAGCCGGCGGTGAATATTTTCGTGCTTCGGTATGCCGCGAGGCACTGCAGGAGATGCATGTAAGGGATTAGCTCGAGTCCTGACTGTAATTCAGGCGGCTATGTTGAGAAGAAATCACTCGTGTGTCTGCCGCTGGCGCTACGGCTGTGTTTAAAGTGGTGGGTTGGGGTCAGGAGTTCACCGGATTAGCAGGCAGCAGAGGAATTGTTAACCTCTCTGAGCTTTTGTAATGTGAAGTCAGAGGCTCACGACGAAATAATGGGCCAACATCGGCCCTTTTTTTTTTATCTGCGCCGTTCCTGCGGAGAACAGGAACGCGGGCTGAATGGAAACCGATAAAACAGAGGCTGTGGAGGGGATCACTAACCTTCGCCTTGCCGGTGCTCTGAAGGATGTGCACCAGCGCGCACGCCACCTCCTCCTTGTTCTTGACGCTGATGGCCGGCTCCAGCACCGAGCACAGCATCATGTAGTTGTTGGTGGTGTACTCCGCAAACTCCTTGTACATCTCCATCGGAAGGATGTTCATGCTCTGATAGCGGGCCTTGATCCGGATCATGGGGCCCGACGTCTTACCCTTGGGCGGGGTGGGCGTGCTGACCGGGTACCACTTCTCCACAAACTGCCGCCCGGTGACGGCCAGGACGGGGATGCTGACGAGGCCGATGTAGTTGTTTTTGTCCTTCTTCTTCTTCTTGTCCGTGTCCTTGTAGAGGTGCGCCGCGATGCTCCGGACGGCGGGCAGGTTGCTGAACTCGAAGTGCTCCCCCCAGAACAGGTTGTCGGTCTTGAGCTTGCAGGTGGTGCGAGCGTACAGTGAGTCATCGAGGAACAGCTCGCAGAAGTATTTCTTTTTGGCCGGCAGGTCCTTGGCCTCGATGATCCACAGCCTCAGCATGTTTTCCACCCGCCGACTGTTGTCCTGAAGAGGGAGGATAACAGGAACTGAGTTAACCTTGAGGACGTGTGGGAGGGAACAAGAAAATAGCGGCAGAAATACCTCAAATTCACTGATGTTCCCAGGCGGCGAACATATTCAGTACATTAAAACATCTCGGATTAAGCTGTATTTCTATTTTAAATGACTGAAAACAACTCAAGCGGGGCTTCAAACATGCCCCTTGATTTCCATTCATATAAAAGCAAAAAAATTTCCCTTGTTTTTCTCTAAATGCAAGAAGCATTTCAGGTCATTGATTGATTTCGCCAGGGGTGGTCTGCCACGTCATTCATATTGCACTGAAAAACTAGCAAAAAAAAAAAAAAAAAAAGAGAGAAAGACAGAGAAAGAGAGAGCAGCTGATATTGATATTTTAAAAATGAAATACCAGACCTCAAAAAAGTCATAAAGACTCCCTCGGATTCCTCAAGTACTGAATCAGAGTAAGTTCAGGTAAACATGGAGAAGCAGCTTTCAGCTTCTATCCACCACAAATCTGGAACAAACTTCCAGAAAACTGCAAAGCAGCCGAAACACTGAGGTCCTACAAACCAAGACTAAAAACCCACATGTTTTAGAGTTGCCTTTGAACCATAATAAATGGAACACTGACCAATAGATTTGATGTGTATTAATGATTTTAATGACAGCACTTGACAGAAGGTATTGTCTCTTATTGGTTTCAAAATTGATGACTGCATTTTTATTTATTTTTTTATGTTTTCATGACCGAAAGCACCTTGAACTGCTACGTTGATGAAATGTGCTATACAAATAAACAGGATTTATTGATAGATAAAACCATAATTCAGCGTGATGCAAGAAAAATAAGCCGCTTTAGGTGGTCCAAGAGTTTTTTCTCGAGCTCTAGATATTATTGCATTACTTATTCCTGCTTCAATCTTTTCCACCACATTTTCTTGCACCTCGGTGCTCTGCTGATTCGTCTTCATGATCTTGCCTGTTCACTAATGTTATTTGACCAACCTCTGACCAACAGACTCATGTATGCTACAGTGAATGTAGCTCAGGTGATCTATGAAGTAGTTATGTGATTTCTTAAGGCAGTTGATTGCACCGAGTCTTATTTAGGGTAACGGACACGTCAGGGAAGGGGGGTGTTTATTTTGACAGTTTTGATTTTTATTAGTAAAAATAAAAGGACAACTTTGCATCACTTTCATCTACTCTAAAATGATGGACCGCTACACAAAATTCCTTAGCGCTGTGGCTAGCGCACCTCTTTTCTAAAGACTGTATGATAGAGAAGCGGTTCCTGCATAAAGAGGGAGCTAACAGTCGGAGCACTAAAATGTTTATCAGTGCAGTCAGGTTTGTTTTTTTTTTTGTTTAATGTAAGATTTGCTCCTAACTGAGATAAATGACCTTGAAGCAGCAGCAGCTGTGATAAGAGCTTATTAAATCAGCGAGAAACTGAGCTCCAGCGATTCCTTTCTTACCCACTTCAGCGCTTAATACAAAAGATCGTCCTTAAGAGAATGAAAGGAGAGCTGCTGTCCCATGATGCCTTGCAGCATTAACATTCACAGCAAAACACACTGTTCAACAGGTGAAGGCTTTTTTTTTTTTTTTTTTTTTGCCTGTGTTGCAAAAATAGTTATAATTTTCATGCAGGCATATTTATTAGGACTGTTGTTGATGACTGCTAGGCGGAGAAGATGGGAAACGATAAAATTTTTTTTTCTGATGTCATGGTTTTGCAATTTGTGACTAATCCTGCACTTCCTATTATCACTGACTGACACAGAGGGGATTTATAGGCTACAAGGTCTTAGACGTCTGGTTGTTGACCCCTTTCAGGAAAAGTACTCTTTTCTACACGTTTTCCAGATAAAACAAATCAGCTTTCTCTCTAAAAGCAGAACTACATCCTCCATGTCACCACTTTAAAGACATGACTTTTCATCTTCACTAAAAAAAGAGACCCAAATGTTTCTTCTCAAAAAAAACAAACAAAAAAAAAAAACATTCACAGGTTCCTCTTTGTGTCTCGATTCAGTTATTTTTCTTCTGAAAACATTGAGCAATTTTTTTTTTTTTTTAACCGAATACCTTCTTGTTGCTTTGCGGGTCAACCCACCCTCAATCCCGGAGACAATCACTCCTACACACTGGGATTGAAAAAGCAATCACTTCCCAACCACATTCATCCTGCCAAAGCGAACTTAAGTGCTTCATGTGCTGAGTCATTCAGCCCGTACAAAGGTCCTACTATCTGGTTGCTTTCCCATCTGCCAGCCGAGGATCTACAGTATTTGGCTGTGCTGTGTCAGAATCTGAATTGAATTAGACTCTTTGTATGAATCTCACTATAAAGTGCTGCACAAAAATATTTGTTCCCCTTGAACCTTTTCGCTTTTTTGTCCTGTTACAGACTCAAGGTCCCAGGTGCTTTATTTTGATCTTATGTGAAAGACCAACAGAAGGCAACAAAAATAGGTTGAAAGAAAATGATTTAATGATTTTACTGGATTACATCTGCAGCTTTTTTAGGCATGTATCCATCAGTTTTAGCACATCTTAAGACAGCAATGTATGTCTATTATTCCAAACTCTCTCTAATTGGATCTGTACACATCAGTTTTCAGGTCTTGCTGTAGTTACTCGACTTTTTTTTATTTTTTTATTTTGTTGTTCTGTTCCAGTAAAAGGAAAGAGGCTTTTACGAGCAGGTACATTAAAATAAGCCTTTTTTAAAGGAGAACATTTGAACATTAATTTCCCACTGGTGTCATTGATAAATCTCTCCATCAGTCTTGCTTCAGTCTAGCTCTGCTGCATACATACTGCTGCAGTTGAGGGTGTAATATTAGTTTGTGTATCACAGTTTAAAATCTGTTTGTCCATTTATTAAATACGGTAATGCAACAGTTCTTATAAACACTGTTGGCCACATTAATTTGCACTCCAGGTAAAGATCTCAAAATAAGTTCAACATATTGCAAGTTAAACTTTTAGTTTGAATACATTTATTCAGGAGGGGAAACGTATATCCATATTTTTTTTTATTTTAATTTTTGCACACTTATTGGTACCCTGAGTAATCTCTGTAAAAAATTATTTAACTGAATAATTTCTTTGAATTACTTTTATAACTTTCCCTACTTTATAGTTCATTAGAGTTTATATGACCAGACATGAAGACCTTAAACACAGTCACCTGGCTGGATTGCAGCTTATATTTATGGCTTTCCACGTCACACGGTAATCATCATGGTAAAGGAAGTTAAAAAAAAAAAAAAAAAAAAAAATCTCCAAAGCTCAATTTTTTTTTCTTTCCCTGAAGGCATGTTGGAATTCTATCCTATCATCACAGGCAAACATGTGGAGTTTAGTTAGCACCTATCTCGGAAGAGCAAATATCCAAATATATAAGTAATGGCACATGTAGAAATGAACATATCGCATATTTTGAATCGGGAAATCTTCTTGCCTTGACATACTTGCCACCTAAATCTTCGCTGCACAACAGAGGAAAGCACTTTAAGTGTTTTTCCATCCCACCAGAGAATCCTAAACCCTTAAATTGTAGTCTGTACGAAGAGCTAACCTTGTTGACACTTTAGTGCGTCTTTATCTGCGTTGCAGAGCGAGGTTTCGTAATTGGGACACTCGAGCTCATTTGTGCTGATTGCCCAACGGCTCCCCTGTCCCCTTGCACATCGCGTGCATTTACATACCTTGTTCGGCTGCACGGCTCTCCTCAGATTCTCCATCCATTTGTCTCTCTCGGCCGCCGAACGGCAGGAAAAACATTTGCTTCCTGTGGAGGTGGTGACCTACCGCAGAGGCAGAAAGACAGGAGGAAAACAAATGCTTCGATGATCGAGCCTCACGCAAGAAAGGAGACGGAGAAGCTTTCACGGTGAACCCAGTTAAAATGCATCACATTAGCAGCCAGAGAGAAATAACCTTGTGCAAAATAAACAGAAGCAGATGACAGGAAACAGAAAATGACCGTTGGGAAATGACTTGTCGTTTTGGCTAATTTCACGATGGATAGAAACAGCCTCAGTGAAGTCAGCTTCACTGCTCGTGTGTTTACGTGATGTATCTTCTGCTATATACACAAATCTGCATATACATAATCATGTTTTCAAAGAAATTGTTAAAAATCTGACTCTACAGTCTGACTGTATGTACAATACTGGTGGGCAGTTTCCAATCAGACCACAAGGAATGACTAATCAGACAAGAACAGGCTGTCCACAGGTCACAGCTTCTTCCTTGACCTTTTCTTCCTTTTAATGTCCAGGAAAAATTCAGACATATAGAAACAAGTAGCTCACTGTTATGCAAATTTGGGAAGCTCTTTTTGCTTGACAGCAGCCTGATTTATTGGTGCTTAGCGTTTTTAGCCGTACTCAAGTCATCTGAAATATTCAGCAGTTTCTCTTTTCAAAGATGCCTTTGTTAGGAAAATTTTATTAAAAAAATTTTGGGGGGGGGATAATATATTCCGTGATCTCGCAAAAACTACTTTTTCTCATGCAGACATAAGCAATGCACTTTGTAGTTCAGACTTAGTACCTAAAACAAGACAAGGAGTGTAAGACGTTTTCTGTTTCTCAGGTTGTCACTTTTCAACTGGAAAATTATCCAAAATATATGGAAACATCATCACATAAATAGATTTTTCAAAAATGTTCAATAAAAGATCTTGGTGAAGAATACAGCTGTATTTTATTGCCTTTTTTTATTTATATTTGTTGATTGTCTTTTGTTGTTTTGTTATACTACTGTAAAACCTTTCATTTTTTCTCTTGACATATGCTATGTAGTACTTAATGAATCACTTTTCAACCATAAATATCAAACATTACTTCCAGCTGTTAGTTGTTTTACTCTTTTTATCTTTTAATTTTTGGAAATATTTGGTCTGAAAACTATCAAAAAAAAAAAAAAAATATTATTATGTTTTTGACTCTAAGAACTGGTCAGCTGAAACATTGACCATGAAAACAAATTCTAATCTCCGATTGATGTAAAGAAGTGAGAACATTAAATGAGATTAAAAAAACCAATCAGAATCAGAATTTCGATTGACCAAGGCATCAGAGGAAATCAACACAACAATCTGAAACAGCAGCAGTTGTAGCAGCAGGGTAAGCTGTGAACATACCACTTAAAGTACATATTATGAGCCTGTAACAATGTTTTGATGAATGTGTTAGTGATTAACATACACAGAGTTTACGCTCACTCCCCCACGACCCCCTCATCTCTGCTGGGTATCAAATCTGGCTCATTAGCAGCTAGCATATACAGAGGGGTTTGGAGCTCCACTGCTGCCTGCTGAGCCTGTAAACAACACTGATGAGACCGTTGAGTCATCATGAGTAAAGTTCCAGGCAATGAAACCAAAACAAAGCGTGGAGAGACCCTAAATCAGCTTGGTAGCAATTTTCTGAATGCTAGTCGTTGTGGCAACCCTTTTCTCGATGCAGGGACGATTTCTTAAGACTTTCTTAAAACCAAAATGTACAAATAATGATTCTGGAAAGAGGAAAATATAACATACTGATTTCTTCTAAAACCTTCATGGGTGTATGAACCAAAAAATAGTGGTAGTGGTGGAGCGATTAGTGGAAGTATGCCAAAAGGACTATTTCAGGAGGCTAGAGGTTGTAGCAGTGGAGTGAAAAGAAATTGTAAGTGCCAATCATTTCTGTGTTTGGTCAGAGGGATAAAACAGAACTCCCCTATGTTGGGCTTTGGCTTACAATCATTCAACCCCAAATCTGTAATTTATCAAAATACTAATCTCTTGTTTCACCAGCAAAAAGACATGAGTCTTGAAAACGTTTTATGACCTTGTAGTGTGTGACTGGCGGTTGTTTTCAAAGTGCTGGAGTTTCAGGGAGAATGGCAAAAAGGCTCTAAAAGAAACGTCTGCAGTTTAGCAGCAAAGGATTTTATTTCAAACTTCAGCTCGTATCACAACAAACAAATCATGACTGATTCAACTATTTCTGCTGATACCGTTTCCAACTTGTGCTGGCATCAATACATTTCTGTATTCAATCAGTCCCAATGTAGGACCTCTGCTTAGAAATAAACTCCAAACACAGCAGAGGACTCTGTACACTATAATCTCAAAGTTTTTCCACACATAACAGACTTTCTAGTTAAATGTACCTTGATTGATAGATTAAGGTTTAGTGTGAACCTTAGTATAGTAAATTTTCAAGCTGGTTCTCAAACCACATTTTGAAAAGATATATATGTAAAAAACAAAACGTTCTACTGTCATTATTTCAGTGTCTAAATGTGGATTTATTTACTGGTTAACAAGTCACACTCTTAACATAAAATTGAAAACGCACAATGAAATCAATTGGTCACTTTGTTGGATAAGATGCTTTCTATTGGTCTAAAACTGAGCAATTATTAGCTTGAATGTTCAGCTTGACGAAAGACACATTTAGCTATCTATACATTTTCATTATTAAAGTATCTAAATCATGCTGGAATAGCTAGTTCAATAATTGTGTTATACTTTTGAGGATTTTAGAAATAAAGTCTGAGGTAGCACAACAAATTTACATTATTTGCTGCTGTTTCAACTGTTAATTTTATGAGGCCGAATCTCCTCCTCTGTATGGAGTCAACTTTTCCAGACTCCTGCTAATGACCTTATTATTTGACTCAGCTGTTATGAAGCAGAGAAACATCTAAAAGTCTCCGAACATTAGCCCTCGACAGCTGGAGTTGGAGACCCCTGGCACTTACTGTAGCTTCATATTGACTATCTGATCTCTCACACAGGTGTCTCAGTGACAGGAAAAGCTCCTACAAACTGCACTTGGTCAAAAAGAGAATGTGAACTTGGATAAAATAAGAACAGACTGTTTAAACCTTTGCTTCCAACCATTGCAGGTTTAATTCTCACACCTACTTTACATATCTCGCCTGTAGGGCTGTGTAGCAGAGATAAAAAGAGCGCCGCCTCACCTCGAAGCAGTAGTCCTGGCCGAGGATGCTGCTGTGCACAGGTTTGATGATGACCTCGTCCTCCATGCTTAAGTCCAGGGCTTCCACGGCGCTACTGGGGCTGAGCAGTGATTCATGGGAGCGAGACTCCTTCAGTCTTGGCATCAAATGCGATCTACAGGAGGAGGGGAGGAGAGGAGAGGAGGAGGACGGTGAGAATTGAGTCACTGTGCAGACTGTGAGCAGAGGAAGTACAGGAGAGGGAACATATGCAGCTAGCATTCATGGTGAGTGTGAAGACGGAGTGTGAGGACGACAGAGGCAGGCCACTTGCCTTGAAGCTGACGAGCTCACAGCGTGACGGGGCTCGCGACTTACTGTATAGAGGAACATGTTGACATACTCCCTCAAAAGAGTGGATGATGATGGAGGCTCTGAAACATCCAATTTTCAATCTTAGGCACCAATGCGTAAGTTCAAAAGCTGGAGAGGCAACTGATGCTATGGATCCACAAATACGAAGTAAATAATAGAATCAATGTCCAAAAACAATAAACTACAAGCTGCATAACACTATGATTTTAACTTCTTGGGTAAAATACAACCCATCATTTACCACAAACTAAATTTGCCAACATTTTCTGTCTATTTTACCAACTTTGATTGGATTTGTATTTTTCTTTTGGTGCTTAGTCTAAAAAAAAAATTATGTGCTATGGTTCAAATCCCTATATGATATTAGGTTTGAATTTTTTTCTTGTAGATTAAAGTGAAACAAATGGGAGAAAATGTAGAAAAATAAAAGCTGCGATTACCCAATAAAGCAATAATGCTTGTGGAAAAAACTAATGCCTAACTTTATCTGAGTTACCATTTTTTATAGTAACGCCACATTTTGTTTTGACGAAGTTATATTATAAGGCACAAAAAACAAACAAACAAACAAAAACGCCCTTTGAAATATGAAATAGAAATGCTGGAGAGGAGCAACAGACTCTCATTTGCCTAATCTACCTCGAGGCCAAGTGGAAACACAACACACCCAGGGTTAATGTCATCTCAAAGGTTCCTTAAAATGAGTCCCAAAGATGAAATGGAGCATTGCTTTAAACAACCCTTTGAGTCTTTCAGTTTGTTTTTAGAGGACTGGCGAATGTCTGTCTATAAAAGGCATTTTGGTAGATTTAATTAACCACACATCTTGAAAAGTAGAGCAGTTGTATCTAAGACACTTAAGGAAAATATTATAACTGTTGTAAAGCAGTCTGTGGTGATAGAAGTGGAGAAACTGATTTTATCTCCACAACAACCATGCTGTAATTTAAACTTGAGTTTCTCAGAGTTTCAACTCGTGAAAGTTGAAATTCCAGTTTCCTTTCGATTTTTCCTCCAACCTGAAAGCAGCATTAGTCTAAAGCAGGCGTGCTCTAATCCATACCTCGACGGACGGTGTCCTGCGACCTTTAGCTGTGTCCCTGGTCCAACACACATGAATCAAATGGCAGAATTACCCCCTCAGTACGCAATCATGTTCTCCAAAATGTGTGTTGTAGCCGAGATACATCCAACAGTTGTAGGCTCTTGAGGTCTGGAGTTGAAGACCGTTGGCCTAAAGGGTTTGTTTCATACTAAGTATTTATCAGAAGCCTGAAAGGGTTTCCTTCTCAGTAACAGTGCACTGTTAGGCCAAGTTTGCTAGGTCTTCCTGAGGGTATTTCACATCGGCTGAGGATTTGTAGGGTCTTTACCTTTACTGACCTTTCTTAATTACTCTACAAACTGAGAAAATGCTCTTCTGTTACTTTCTGAGGATCAGTTATGTTAACTTTGTAAAGGTTTTCTTTTTTCCAAAGCTTGCAATTGGTATCACCTGGCCTCCCCGACTGATTACAACAAACAAGCCCGATCTGTATAGGGCTAATTGAGTTCGATGACCTTGGAAAAACCAATTTTAGAGCTGAAATTTCTTTCTGGCAGGGTACGTCTTCTGCTACTCCCCCCACATAGGATTGTAAATATATATATATATATATAAAAAAACCCACCAGATTAATCTTATTCCAAGTGTCAGGGAAAAAAAGTTAATTACATCTGCTTCTAGTCAGGTTTCTGATTTTTATTTATCACAGACGCAGAAATTACGAGCTGAGGTGCCAACATCTCCGCGAGTTACTGCGAATGTTTTCTCCATCGAACTGTGATAAGGAGCCCGACATGCATCTTCGAGTGCTTCAATCCCCTGACAAATGCAACCACAGGGCTCAATTCTTTCCCTGTTTATTTTTGCCAAAGAAGATTACTAAACAAAGTAAAGAGCTCTTGACTGTTTGCGGCATTTGATGCCGTCCTAGTTTCCAGAGCTGAAGCAGGGGAATATTGCATCCTCGTGCTTTGCATCCAATACTGATTATGCGTTTTATGCCAGTACTCGCTATTTATATCAAACAGACTGTTCTACATTTTGTCACCTTACAAACATAAACTTCTATGCATTTGTGGGCATTTTATGAGCTAGACCAACACAAAGCATTGAGGAAGTGAAAGGAAGATGATACAAGGATGATATGTGGATGCATGTACTCAACCCCCGTGAGTCATACTTTCTAGGACTGCCTTTAGCTGTAATTATAGCTACATATCTTTTGGGGATATGTCTCTAACACCTTATAATTTCACTAATTATTCAATATAGGATAGCTCAAGGTCATTCAGTTTGGAGGGAACCTCTCCGACACATGGGTTTTCTTTGATCCGTGGTGGTATACTGCGGATCTGGTTGCATGTTTAGTGTCGACGTCTTCCTCGAAGGAACCTTTGCCCCAGTTTCTTGTCTTTTGCAGCATCTACAGGATTTTATTTACTTCCCTCGGTCCACCTATAACTCTGAGCATCTTAAAGTAAAGCATTCCCCTTACGATGATACTGCCACCACTATGTTTGATTTTGTTTTACCATAGGGATGATGTTTTCAGCCCAATGGGTAGTGTTCTTTTTCAAAATACATCATTTACAAATACTGTGTGACAAAGATACAAATCCACAGTTTTTGCCCATCACACTCTAATAAAAAGTTAAATTGACAAAATGTGGAAAAGTTTAAGTGCAATAACTACTTTTGCGACAAACTGTTTACTCATGTCCTCCTATTAGCCGCTGACATCACTCATGTCCCGGTGAGTCTCATGCCGAAACAAGGATCACATGTTTATTATTCTAGAGGGGGAAGTAAGCGGCAACAGGCCTGCTACATGACTCTACGGGGACACTGAAATAAAGACAGAGGGGTCAGCTCCGAGAATAATGAGTGAGAACAATCATTTAACAGGTTCCTCTAAGAACAGATTACATGATAAGCCAGTGTATCTGTGTGAGCCTGTGTGTGTGATGTACATCTCTTCTGAGGATTTTCGAAAGGCGCATTCCGGGAAAAACATAGTGGATGTTCTGGCAGATTAGCTCTTTTCTACATTTCAGCAGCTCTGCCGTAAAATCCTAGGTCGCATGTGAAAGTGGACAATGACTCTAACTTATAATCTCTTGGACACACACACACACACACGCACCCACACACACACACCCCTACACGCCGACTCAAACAGGAAAATGCCATCGAGCAGATGGGGGGGGAAAAAACCAAAAAAACCCAAACAAAACAACAACAAAAATCGCAGTCATATCCTGACAATTCCCCTGCAGGGAAAGTGTGTTTGCACCTTCCTCTGCTTTATGATTGGCTGCTTGGGTGCTGGGCAGAACTGCACAGAGAGCCTGTCAACCACGTAGGAAAAGGAAGGGAAGGGTATGTGCAACTGTATTAAAGAGCTGGAAAGGAAAAGCGTTTAGTTGTGTGGCACGGTTCATTTAGAAGGTGACTCGGAAAATGAAGGGATATGCAACTCATAAAAAAGAAACGATAAAATGCTCATTTTAAGCAAGTTTTTTATATTATGCAAATGATGTGGACAATCTTTATGGGGCAGTTTTTCTCATGTTTTTTAAGGATGTGTTTTAAAGCAACCAGTGAAGACACAGCTACAGCAATCTACTTCAAATAAGAACAAAAATCCTTTTTTCGCAGTATACTTAATACTATGGTTAGGGAAAATACTAGGCTCATTAAGAAATACACTTTATTTTGTTGATAAAATTTGGGTCTAAGTATATTACTACATTTCGGTTTATGCATGCTAAGTGCTTATATCTAAGCTCGTAATTTTAGGATTTAAAAACAATAACTTCTTTACTCTGCAGCAGGATGTCAGAGAAAATTCTCATCCCACTCATTGACATGAAGGATACTCTGACTCAGCATCTGTAAGGGACCGTGGTCACACAGTGACTGAAAGCTATCCGTCATCAGAACACTTATAGTAAGAGATCTTGCAACATTTCACTGTCTGGGATGGTGGATGAAATTAGATGTTGAGTAACGTGACCCAAGAATGAAATCTTAATATTTGCTGAACCAGATTCTGTATAGCTGCTCTAGCAGGTCAGCTAACAAAATCTGAACCAATTTTGCTAGAAACCAGATAATTTCACCAACTCTATCAGGCTGTCCACCGGTATGTTTTGATCAACAGTGTCAAATACAGCAGTGCTATTTGGAAAAACCAAAGCAAATCAAAATGCAGGCAAATTAAAACTTATTTCAATGCAGTCTCTAAGTGTTTAGAGACTGCATTGAATAGAACATTGAATTGAACAGTCGAGACTGCATATTTGTAAAATCACAGCTTAAGGTTGAGACTGCAGTTTGAACTATGTGACTGACAAGAAGCAGCTGTAAAACATGGCAGAACAGTTTAATTAGCAAGCACTCACATTTCAAACATTCAGGAATATATATTTGTTTTGAATATGTGGCCTGATATTAATAGAAATCACAGCAAATAAAGGGACGCATCCTCAAAAAGGAACATTATTCCTTCTTACATTAGGATACGCTTCCTCTCGCTGCGGATCGCATTCTAAGAACATTAGTGTCATCGAAAGTGGTGGGAGGCTGTGAGCGTGTGAATGGATGAATAATAACGCTGCCCATCATCTGTACGGCGTTGTATTAAACGGGCGCCGCAAAGTGTAATTTGCCGTTTATTATTGAAATGCGAGTTCTCGGAAATGGCAACGAGAGACGTGTGAATCCTGCTCCTTTCAAGCTACATCGCTTCGTCTGACACGCCGTCCGAGCCGACCCCCCCGAAAGTGACAGGCGGCGGCGAGAGCAAGGGCTTGCTGACTTCATCCCCTCGTTCCTCTGCTGTTTTCCCTCCCTTCCCCCCCAACATCATCCATCCTCGTCACACGGCCTACAATGCCCTTGAAAATCCTTCGACATGCCAAATGCTGTGCTGCCGAATGTGTTTTCTCTCACTCAGTGTTCACCTGAGGTCAGAGGGAATTGGGAAGCTGTCGTCCTTTATTTTACCTGCCTCTACCTTCTACTTTCTTAGCCACCAGTAAGTTGCTTCACCTTCTAGGTTTTTTCTTTTTTTCTGCTAAACTTCTAAATGTTTCAGATGGTTCTACTAGCGATATAGCAGACCATGGAATTTCAGAAACTGCAAGTGTCTCTTGAGAAGAAGAAAAGAGTTATTTTGGAATGAAATGTACGAATGAGAACTGTTTATCTTGTGTCCGTGAACCACCATGTTCGGATTTGTAAACATATCACATGAGAGCCTTAGAACAGGAAGGGGTTGACAAATGGGACAGTAAAATATATTTTGCATTAACTAAAATGCAACTTGTTTACTGAATGTTCAGGTTTCCTCCTCTGGTATCGGCACTGCAGCACAACTATTACAGGAAGTTAGAAAAGAAGCACTTTGAAAGTCCAACGGCCGAGTATGTTTATGTCAAATATTTGAGAATTTTTATGTTTTTAACACACTGAATTTCCTTAGTTGGCAGGGGAGATTTTAAACATGTATAAAGGCAGGATACAAGTGCAAGGAATTCAGGTAAAGTTTCAGAGACTTTTTCTTTTTTTTTAACAAAAGAATGAGAAAAACAAAACACAAGATTCAGGAGAAAATGGTAGAGATACAACTGAACATCACAGGAAAACAATGACCAAAAAAATGGAAGTAGATATGGGAGGAAAAGGTGAGTAGCAATGAGCGTAAACAGGCTCATCCACTGAGGGAGAGGAAACACTGACCAAGCAACTAGTAGGAATAATCAGGGGAGGAATGGCAAATAGCTGAGGGAGAGTTCTGAAGGTAACAGATATAGAGCTGGAGAAGGGCAGAAAATAGAAGTAAACCGAGGAAAAACCCTGAAACTAACACAAAAAGAAAAATTAATTAGAGGAACCTAAAATCTAAATGCACCATAAATAATAAACCAAGAAGCAAACACACAAAGGAAAAAATAAAGGCAAAATCTAAGTAAAGGAAACAGAAACATAACAAAAGACAAAGTTCTAACACCAATACCAGATTTTGCTCTTGCTCTACACAAGCATTTGTTGTTTTGTTCAGTTAATTTAGATATTTATTTGAGTAATTATTGCATGTATGCTCGTTCCTCTGCTTTTTTTTTTTTTTTTACATCATTAAAGCAATCTTTGTTACATTTCACTCTAGGAATAGTAACCTTTATATAAAAATTTATCAAATTTGACTGCCGACAGTCTCCTACAAATACAACATCCACGTAGTTTCCGTCCTATATTTGTCTTTAGCACTGCCTGGAAAAGTTGTCTTTACCTAGATCTCGGGAAGCATCATCGCATTTAACAAAATGTGCTCTATCTTCGTTTAGTAAACAATGATAAAGTGGAAAAGTTTGGTTTCACACATGAGGTGACATTTAAATGGTTTTAGAAGATCAATTGATCTGACAGAGGGTCTACCATCTTTTTTGAAGAAAATGTGGTGATAATTTTGCAACATAAGACTTCACTTATTTATGTAGATCAAATTGTTCAAAGCATTTAACTTGGTAATCCATAATATCCTGTTTACGTGAGTACAAATATGGAATGGCAACATATTTCCATTTTTTCTTGGCCACTCTTTAACATAGTAAAAACAAGAGAACATTCAGTTAATGCCAAGACTCTTTGTTCCTCATACATCATTGACAATCCTTCTTGCTTCGTGCCAGAGAGCCTACAGGATAAAGAAATTTGGATAAATCAGAGAATCCATCTAATTCAACTCTCAACTTAACAAAACATCTTGCAAGTTTCTGTCTATTTTAGTTGACATTCATTGGCTATAATGAAACCACGAGCTACCTGCCTGGAACTAAATAGAAAGGATCATCCGTCACTTAAGCTAAACTTGAAGACCTTTTAAAATAATTTCACAATCTGAATACAAAGAAGCAAAAACAAACACATCAAGCAGCGTGCTTTCTTTTTCTTACTCTAACTTTGAACAGTGCAAAGATCTGTGGCGCCGCATAGAGGTGGTATACAGACACCCTGCTATTATACAAGTCCGTTTCATGTTTTGTTGTTGTTGTTTTGTTTTTTTCATGGAAGCTGGATCCAATATGGCACACCTGCATGCCCCAGAGGGCCACTGTATGCTTACCGCTCTGTTTTAACTCCCTGCTGACAACCCTTTTCCCCCCCGTTTGCTTACCACAGCTATCCTGCTTTCATAGAGATGAGACCAGACATGGAAAAAAAAAGAAAAAAGGGTGGTGTAGCCCACCCACCATGTGTGAACAAGGCAAACACAAAAAAGCAAGATAGGAAAATATTTCACAAACAAAAGCAGCAGCAAAGGAAGACAATAGACACCACAATGTTAATCAGAGCTATGGTGATAAAACAACCAGCAGGCCTGACATTTAGCTGAGAATGCTACGTAAAGCCTATTTGGTAAATATATTCAGCATTTTGACATGAATAAGCTGGAGAAATTATTTTATTGGCAGCATTTGTCTTTTAAATAACATTGGTGGTTGGGAATAAGAACTTATTTATATATTTACATCAAGACATTGTGAGGCAAATGAGAAAAATAGAACAGAAAACACATCTCATAACTTCTCTTTCAAGACAAACATGCATTAAGTATTATAAGATGCATAAATATATGAAATTCAGTATTTGTCATCTCTTGTAGACGTTCCAACTACTGCTACATAAGAATAACTTATCTCAAGTTAGAACTGTTTTCTGTTCTTACTTTTATCTTACAAATCCTATCTATATGAAATATATTGACCAAAACAAACTGAAAACAGAACAAATATTTTGCCCATGTTACAGTATAAAGTTTGATATAGCATATGTTCTTTCAAAATTTGTTGAAAAGGGGAACTGCATAGTTTCGTGTTGTAATGCTGAACATTACAACACTTAAGTGTTTTAGCCGTCAATTCCTTTTCGTGGGAGAAAAAATAGATTTGAAAAGATTGTGATGTAATATCTCAGTCTTGGAGACGGCACACAAACTTCTGGAATGTCACAGGACCTCAGTGGGCGGCTGCAGATGTCACTGCAAGTCACCTTGGGTTACGACAGATTAAAAGTGCACAAGCTGCACAATGAGGAAGTTTTCT
The DNA here is from genome assembly GCF_003331165.1 of Xiphophorus hellerii. Taxonomy (NCBI): domain Eukaryota; kingdom Metazoa; phylum Chordata; class Actinopteri; order Cyprinodontiformes; family Poeciliidae; genus Xiphophorus; species Xiphophorus hellerii. The sequence goes on from NC_045679.1 coordinate 21,772,890, forward strand.
AAGTACTGACTATGTTTACTAAAACTTTGTTATTCATCTTTTGCTATCTAGAAAAAAAAGTCCCAATGAAAATTATAGGGAAAAAAAGGGCAACTCATTCAAATACATTTATTCAGTGGCAGAAAAATAAATCGTGTTAAAAATTTGAAAGCTGTTCTCGCGCTGCTTTTATGAACAGAGAAGATTTGGTGGAACATAAATTCATGTCACATTTTTGAAGCAATTTTGATAATTCCCTATTCTTAATAATGTGTGTGTATTGGGATCACTGCAGTAAAATTCAGTGTTCAGCTGTATCATAATTGAGTTATCTACTTTTCTTTACTTCTCCATGTCACCTTATTTATTTTTTTCATATTAAAAGGAACTGTTTTTAAAAGTGTCTATGCACGATTGCCCGTGTGCTTTCTATGATAGGACAGCAACATATAAAGATTTCAGGTATCAGCCATCCTTCAATCTGTAGGAATTAAGCAAATATATTGAAAGTGAATGTCAGTATGGAACAACGAACTACTTGGGAATGTAATTTCAATACTCTGAGAAGATGAGTAAACAGTTTATACAAGGTTATGAGATATAAAGTATTGTTTGACTATTTGCTGTCATATTTGAGTTGTAATTATGTCGATTCTTTTAAAGAGCTGCATGTCGTATAAATTACAAATGAGAGATTTAGCACTCATATGGTACAACTCTTTGACATGTATACAAATTGTGGCAGTCAGGTTGTGTGGTGATCAAATTGTATAATCCGCAGTGTCAAAAGCACACTTTATTTTCCTACAGAATGATTTCTTCCTTTACGATTAAAATGAAACGCAAAAGTTAAAAAAAAAAGCAAAAATGCAAAAGTCTACACAATTCAAATTCTGTGAAGAGATTCTGCAATTTATACCTTTTCACTGTCAAGAAACATTTCAGTGATTTTCCCAAGGTAAAAATACAACATGACACAGATAGATGTCCATTACTCAACTTCTCTTCAAAATGGGAAAGACACAGGTACATGCTCTTCAGGTAAGGCAAGTTGGCGTTCTTCACAAGTTAGAAAAGTAACCAACAAAAAATTCCACCCCACTTACATGTCTTTTGCCCGTAACTATTTTTTTTTCCTGTAACAATATAGTGAATGTCAAAAATCAAAAAATATATATATGCTGATTTCTGTTTGTAAGATTTTATTTCTATGGTCTACGGCAAAAAAATGATAAATTCTGGTAGTAAACAAAAGGCTCCCATTGAGCATAAAACAACAAAAGTAGCATTATCTAAAAAGTATCCAACTATATAAGTTTCACACACCTTTTTGCCAAAGATCTATTCTCTACTGAATATGTATCGTAATCATCTCTTTAGTCAAATAACATTTTAAATGACCCGCTATGCACCACCAGGTCTCTGCATGCGATTGCTATCAAGTAGATCACAATCCAAATTCTTGTTTTTGCTTCTCCAGTAGTTGCATGTTTTTTCAGTATCTGTTCAGAATTTCACTGAAATATGAAGATTGATATCACATAGTCACGGCTGAGTTATAACTCACGGCTGAAAAATGGAAAAAAAACAAAAAACAAGGAAAAGGTGAGCGCAACTTGTAGATGCAAAATTAAAAGAAGCGTCTCTCCTTTCCATTTTTTTTTAATACTCTTCTTGGAGAGTTACTTTTATTCCTTTGAACACCTGCTTGACTGTTGATCTACCCGTATAGATGCACAGTATCTACTTAGAAATTTATGTCTGCATCAGGTCCAGTCCTATCAGCGCAGAGTGAGATGGAGACAGACGGCGAGGTTCGATAGGAACCCGGTTACGAACGAGAGCTTGGGAACGTGTGGAGGAGTAATGGATTGCGAGCGTGTCTGCGCTGCTCTCTGCATGCCGTTAAAAGAGTCGATCTGATAGCCAGTCTGGGACATAATACAGTCTGAGACATTAGGTCCCATATAGGCTTCATTCCCCCCGGGGTCTTTCAATACCCCGACTTGCTGAATGTGCCACACCAGACCGTGTTCTCGCCCAACGCTCAAGATAACATGAATTAATGTAGTGCAACTCCAAATAACAGCGGCTCTAAAGTCTGTCAAACCGGGCTGCTCCCGCTGTTTATCAGGCGCGGCATCGGCGCGTCGCAGTGCATGTGCAGTTGTGTTAATCTTCGTAGAGTAGATAATGGCCTCTTTGCGCTGCTTACTTGGCTTCAATAAACAACAAGGAACTTGAACCAAATGACCGAAGTTTAATGTGCTGACATAACTTCCAGCAGCAAATGCTTTTCATCCTCAAGAGAACGACGGTATAAAGCAGGAGGAGGCCGGGTGTTGAATTTTTTTTTCCCTGTTGCTCTGAATACTCCCTTGGCCAGTGTTTGCACATCATTTTGGTTTGATGCAACAATCAATGTGCTTTCTGCTTGCAGAGCAGCAGACCAATTTCTTGTTAATATTGCCCTCTACTAAACAAACACACTCGTCTGAACAGGCCCAATGCGAATTAGAGTTCAAACAAGCACACATTTTGCGGCGGCGGCTGAATTATGTTACGCCAGTCAAAACAAGGGATATTTAGGAAACTTTGATACATTTCCTTGAACATATTTAGCAGTACAGCTAAAGAAGATGTGATGTCAGATGAAAAAGAAATGTAAAATTTGTCCCCTGTGGTTCAGGCGTGGTAGTATTTTAATGGTTTAGAATCAAACAGGAATTGTCATTAAAACACATTCCAGGCTTTCCCTATGTGCTACAAGCTAAACTATCAACGAGTCCTACAAAAACCAAGAGCAAACTTGATAGCTTTAGCTTAGCAAAATGCAGCACATAAGTACTGTTTTAGCAACATTTTATTAGAGACAATTGCTAAATGTGCAAAGTCAGATGTGTCTTTAGAAACAAAGGGCCGTCGGTGAAGAAAAACTCACGCTGTGGCCTCTGGACCATTAATGGGGAGTGAATTTGAAGGGCGGTAGTCACATGACTCATGAGGACCATGTGATGCTGCTAAAACATTGTGTAATTTTGCTGAAATGAAAAGCTGATGGGTTCTCAAGCATATATGCAACACTGACTTTAATGAAGCATCTGACTGAAACTTTGTATAGGCAAATTCCTCTTCTTGAGTGACCTGCACTGGCACCAGGGATAAAATCTATCCTTAGTCTTAGTATAAAAGTTCAGATTCTACTTTCACAAATGATTGAATTCTTTTTGTTGGTGTCTTGCATCTTCTTTTTTTTGTCTTCATAAAATATTACAATGCTGAAAATCCTTTTATTGTGAAACGCAATAAAAGATTAGATTGTGCCTCAGCCAATCAGCTTTTACTGCCCAGCAAAAATCATTCACCCTAAAGGAATGAAAAAGAAGAGAGAACCCAACTCCAATAACAAAGATGAAAATAAGATTCACCATTAAAAAAAACAGCACTGTATGGTAAATAAAATGAGGAATAACTCATGCATGCAGGTCTTGCAAGATTATATGACCATTATTTCCAAAGCTTTGATGGAAATAAAGGAAATGAGCAAATTCTTTAAAAAAGCTAAGGGTCTGCACATTAGCTTGTCATGGGACTTGATTTCTCACTTGACCTGAACAGATTTGGTTTGCCTGTTTAAGTTCGTAGGGTGAGTAATCCCGCTTAGTTAATTTTTTTTTGACCTATTCCAATCTTCGTCAACCATTCGGTCCAACGGCAGACCGGTCAGGGTAAAGCCGTGGAGGAGCACACATTTCGTGCATCAACCTCCCATCTGTCGACTGACATCCAAACAGTTGGCTGACGGGCGGCAGGAGAATACAGACAATAAACACAAACGTCTGGCTAGCAGCAAAAAGTCAGGAAAAAATGGAAGTTTGAGGGGAGGCAGGGGAAAGGGACAAAAGGGGTTGCTGTCAGATGGTACTGGTGCAGAACTGCGGACGTGTGAGCTGTGCTGACATGTAGCTACAGGCTTCGGTAGCCAATCAGGTCAGACGGGGGGATCCAGCAGAACAAAGTTAATTTGATACCGAATGTGGAGGGGGGATGTCTAGAGATGAAGACAGATGCAGAAGCAAACACGAGAGTCCAAATGTCCAGATGCTAATCTGGTACCCTTTGGACTTACACATGTATCACACGCAGATTAAAGTTCATAATCAAAAGCTTTTTTTCCCTGTTCATCAGTCCTTGGAAACGGAGTTTTGATTGGCTGCGAAAAGGAAAAGGAGCATAGAAATGTATGTTCGAACCAATGTCTGACACACAAGTTGATGCATGTTCAATGCATTAGTCAGACAAGATATCTGTCCTCTTTTTAGGTTTTCTTGTCACCAGTCTGATGTGCACTATACAAAAGAGAGCTTACAGGGAGACAAAAGAAAAGACGGATGCTACTTTAAGAATCGCTGTGCCAAGCAAGGCAGAAGCTATGGTTCGACGGCTTTCACAAACAGAAAAAAAAACCAAAATGAAAAGGAGTTAGATCTATAGAGAGAGGCAAACATTAACTAAAGATAGAGCAGGGCTCTGCACAAAGCCAGCCTTTCATTTGCAGGGAGCAGGGAGGCATTTGAATGAACGAATGAGACGCGTTATAAAAACAAGGACAAACCTCTACACAGAGAGAGAAAAAGGAAAAGGATGCTAAATGATCAACCATGCAGGCCCCAGGATAGGAGTCCGTCAAGTCGCCTGACTCACACTACTGGCCGACATGCTGTGCTCTGGGATGAGAGGCTGGCTAGTAACCGAGCTCAGGTGGTGAAAGAACAACGCAGCCACCGAGCCAGGCTGTCTGGTGTAAAAAAAAAAAAAAAAAGAAACACACACCTACACATACACGCACACCTACGCAGCTTGATTAAAGCGAGAGCGCCGACTCCCTTCTAAGCAGGGAGCTAATTCGGTGTAACATCTGCTAGGATGCTCACTGCTGGAGAGAAATACGGAGAGGCGCGAAGCTGCACCAGCGCGGGTGGACTGGGGCTTAGCTCCCAAGTTGAGAGTTGATTGAGAGAGAACAGAACAGCTGGCTGCAAATGTGATCAAACCAGCCAACTGCAAAGGACATCAATACCCAGTGACGACCTGCAAGGGCTGTTGAATTCTTAAACATGTGTGATCATCTCCCACATTACTTTTCTCTCCTTGAGTTTTTGTCTAACAACTCGTTCTGTTTCGGGGTTTTTTTAAAAAAAATGTATTTACCCAGACATTTTGTTCATGCCAGAGGTAATCCAACTTGGGGATTCGGAAGGAATACAGCAGCAGAGAGTTTATAATGAGGTCACAGGTCACGCTAATGAATGACTCTTTAAGCCAGAGCTAAGGTCAAATGTCACACTAGGGATCACCAAAGCATTATTGATCCAACTGAAGACAACAAAAACCATCGAAAACGATGGAACATGATCAATGCACGTTGATAGTCACGCCAGTCTGGTAGGATTATACTTCTTCCAGGCACAGATGTTGACTTAAAGAGTCCAAGGCCAAAAAAATATCTAGAGACGGTACTAAGCTGATTACACAATGAACCAGACTCTTCTTTAGAGCTTCAACTTTTAAAATTGCTTCTTATACTGCCTTATGTAAGGGATTTAATAATTTATTACACTGGGAAGACGTTCCAGGCAAGCAAATAAAGGTACTAAGACCCATTACAGCTTCCACCACCACAAAGACATATTGATATTTCCTTTTCTCTGTGTCCCGCTTGGCTTCATTAATAAAACTCAACATTTGTTTTTTTCTTTCTTTTTTTTTTCCTTTTCAGCTTAGGCACAGAGAAAAAAAAATCAACACTGAATATATTTTATTATTCTTTAATAAGTTACAACAGAGAAGTGAAGTAAACTGAACACTGAGTCGAGCATAAACATTAGCATCGACTTAGACTGACATATTTTTGCTTTTGGTATGTTTATTTGCACCACGTTCGCTTGTATGTAGGACAAGTCCAAAAAGAGAAAGAAAAAAAAAACCTAAACTTCGCATTGCTGTTTTTTAAAGATTTTTAAATGTGAATTTTCACATTATCACCATGGAAAGCAACAGTTAGCTTCTGCAAAGGAGGCTTTCACATTGTTATTTTTCCATTATCCAATTATGCGTCATTACAGAAACATTTTTTCTTTGGAAACCATCTTTATAAGTCTGTTTCTACCAAAATTTGGTGCTACCATGTGGAAAGCTGGTAAAAGCAACAGTTTTCCCAGGTCGCTATGGTGTTGGTCCTTAAAAATAACCATTTACCTTTTTTTTTTTTTTAAATAATGCAGTGTCTGCATGTGGATGTCTGGTGCAAATACAGCATGAAAAAATCTACTTTGCAAAATGTTTGGCCTGGTGTGAATCAGACAGATCACTGTCTTTTCATATTAAAATTCTCTAGCTTTTAGAAAACAATGTTAAACTGAGAAAATTACAGCAAAGGAATCTTCAGAAACTGTTATCCTTGAAGGTGAAATAATTTGCAACTCCCCTGACCCCCTCCCAAAAAAATGTGTTTTTTGAGGCCTAAAAATGGCAAAAATGATTCAAATATCAGAAGACTCTTCAACTTTTGTATTCGATCTAGAATGAGAAAATCAGATTTCTAATTTTAAAAAGCCCTATTTTATTTCATGACCAAAAATAGCAGAACTGAGCTACGTGACAGCCAATAAAATAATGATTAAGCCATTTCACGATTTTATAGATTGGGTGAGCTTATTATCCCCTCCGTCAGCAAAATATTGTCTGAATCATAAAAAGAAAAAAAAAAATCTCTCCAAAAGTGCTTCTGACACAAATTTGTCTGCAAAGCACCTAAATTCTGCTCAGAAAAAAACACACGGCGGAACGAAAGACAAGGACAAGTGGTCGAAAATGAGGCCAGAGATGAAATGGTTATAACAAAGTGAGACAGGCTGGTGGAAACGTTGGCCTAATTAGGGCCAAAACTGTCCACTTAACTAACTTATCACTGACTTTGGGCCGTTCAGCAATCCTTACAGTAAAAGCCTGAGGGTCTGTGTGTGTCAGCAGTTTGAGACACTGTCCTGTAACATTAGAACCTGAGGAGTTGGAGAAATGTATAACATCTACATGACTCACAAACTGCTGAAGTTGTGCATTAGCATCACTAGCCCATTAGCATTACTTACCCCTCTCTTGTAATGTAGACGTGTGCGGAGGCAAAACGAGTATAAAAGTATTGTTACTTCGACAAAGTCTTTCTTAAATACAAGTCAATTTACTGCTGTGATATTTTACTGAAATAAAAAGTTAGCAGTACCTCAACAAAATTTGACTTTAAGTAAAAGTTAATTACTTTTTTATAAGCAGAAGAAAGTTTTGTTTGTGGTTTCTGCAAAGGAAATAAAAATATATTTGTATCAAACTGTTTTCTTAACTAAAGGCGCACCCTAATATATAAAAAAATGCAGCAGAAAATAACTGTGCTAGCATGCGACATCATGAATATTCGGGAGGTGTTATGTGTAATTTTACTGGGACATAAATCCAAATATTTTCTGCCAGCTGCTGTCTTCACGGTCCTCTACAGCCGATCATCTCCTAAATCTCAGCATCCATCTCTGTCACACCAAACTGTCAGATTTATAAAGGTCTGGTTTCAAGGCTGCACACATTTTACATGAAAACAGTTCCAACAGTTTCAAGTCAATTTATTTAAATGCCAGACAAAAGTGCCAGATTTAGCAGAGCTTCTCTGGACATTTGGGCTGTGTGACATGGTGGAAGGCTGCTGCCATTCCTTCGCCTGCTGGTGGAAGGAAGGCTAACTCACAACAAGGAAAACTTCTGCTGTTTGGAATACTTTTCCATCGCTTTCCTTAAGGCAACAATGTTAATACCTGCCTAAGCAAGAAGTTATAAGTGGCAGTCAATTGCAGGTTTGCTACCAGAGAAGCCTAACTAACCAGACAACGTTAAAAATGCCAAAGCTAATCCCAGAAGCTAAGCTATTTTTACAATAAGTACATTAAAACTACTTGCTAAAAAGTTTGTATTTCTAATCAGGGTAGCGTAATTTAGTTGAAAAATAAAAACAGATATATAAAAGGTTCGTTGCTACAACAGTGCTAATCAGCATGTTCTATTATTCTAGCAGCAGAAGGACCTATTAAAGGATTTCTGTGGATGTTTTTAATAAAAACAGCAAAATCATATTATACACAATCTGTTTTTAAATTGGGGTCAATTCAATATTACCATTCAACTCGAATATATTTAATCAAGGTTCATATTCGGTAAAAAAAATAAATAATAAATAAATAAATAAAAATCCCACACTGCATCAGGCCAATTCATATCACACACAGATGCACACACACAGAAGAATGTTTATATAGTTTTTCCTCCGAGCTTGGCAGTCCCTCTTTGTCTTTCCTCATTAGCCATTATCGATTCGCCCCTTTAGCTGTAGAAGTAAGAAGTAAAACCAGCAACTGCAACAATAATAGGACTATTAGGAGCAAAACATTAGAATGTATGAGTCAGCTCTGGCTGAGAATGCTCCAAGTACACTGGCGTCAGGGAGAAAGCATGTCCATCTATGCCCATGTGCTAATGGGCCAGCTTGCCTGTTTAGAGGACACCGTTGTATTTTTAGGAACCTATGCCTGGCAAAACAGACAAAAAAACAAAACAAACAAAAAAAACCAACTGCTCCTACATCATTTAGAACAAGTTGAGAAAATACATCAATTAGCTACACATCTTTTCTCTTGAGCTTATGCATAAACAGTCTTGGAAGTGGGACGGGCAACATGTGCGGGAGTGGAGGAGATGATGAAGTGCCGTTTTTGACTTCTTGACCTGAATATTCAAACAACCCTTTGGCACCGGACAAAGAAGCAGGACGAGCACTGAAGTTCACGGGGAGGGAAGGGAGGGCAGAGAGCTGCTGCCCACACGGCGAGGCAAAACTCGTACAACAATATCAGAAAACAAACTTCGACTTTCCGTCGGTGCATATATAATTACAGGAGCTAAACAGATGGTGTGATTTTAGCAGACAAGCGGCTTTAAACTGTCAATACCGAGCTCTTGTTTGCAGTCAACAGCCGAGATTCGCCTCTGGCGATGAATTTCCTTTTTTCATCTTCGAGTCTAAACATGTCTCTGTTTTTGCTTCTCCTTGCATCCTTCCCCAGCTCCCGAGGAGTTCTGTACTTTTCCTCTTTTTAATTAACCATCGTGGCATTTCTTCGCATGTATAATTCATGCAGGAACTACTTTATGACATTTAGGCAGCTAAAACCAGGCTGGATGCAGCCCGAGTCGATCGTGGGTGGATGCAGAAGCACAGTTTTTTTTTTTCTCCCTCTTCCGTAAACCGCAACAGCTGGAGCTGCAGCTATCGCCAGCGACAAGCACACGAGCTTGAAAGAGGCATTTTTAAAAAATCAAAAAAGAAAAACGGGGCAAAACACTTACGATTTACTGAAAATGTGAAACATGGTCCCGCGGATCCTCTCTGAGCTCCAAAAAGCGCGACCGAAATTTGGATTTGCATGTCTCACGGCTTCCCGAGCAACTACTGGATCTCTGGGAGCAGAGCCGGAGTCTCTGCCCTCTGACTTCCACCACAGCACTCCCTAAGGATGTCTGCATGCCCCGGACACACCCCTCTCTCCACATCCCAGTTAAAAAGACAGCGCTGTTATTCGGGACAACCCGGTTGTTGTAAGAACTGGTGGCAACATGCTGAGATTAGGTCACCTGTGGAGGAGCTAAAAAAAATAAATAAAATTGCAAGCTTGCCCGCTCACCGACATATCAACACGGCACCTGCATCTTTTTGTGGTCTCATTCAAATGCCTGCAGACATGGCAGTGTTACCTCCCCACGGTTCTATGTTTAGCTTATAGTTTTGCTGAGCTGCTGCGTAATAAGCACAAACGCGGCAGTGACAGAAGAGAAAACAAGAAACTACATCAAAAGGTGAAAGAGGTAAAGGAGATGAGGTTGTTTAGCCTCTAAATATTTCTAGCTACACTGGATCCGTCGAATCGAGTTGGGGTTGTTTTTTTTTCTCATCATCTTTCTTGCCTTTTCTTACGCTGACAGAGGTTCAACATGGGCAGCCAGGAAGTCAGTCCATTCTTTCTCCCCCCCACCCACAAGAGGCAACAATGGCTCAGCCCTTTTCGGTGCCATGCTCTGTGGGAAAATGTTGCTTCCTTAACCGAAGAGAAAGAAATGAAGGAATAAGGGTCGAAAAATGGAAGAAAACAAGAGCGTCAAGGGAGGAACTCGGATGTGAGGAAAGGAGAAGAGAAAGATAAGGCCAGCCAAGTTTGAGAAGGACAAACATTGTGAGGGTTGCTCTCTCACAGTCAGGAAGGGGTGATGTCATAATAATGTAATTAGAGCCGCAGAATGAACCCAACCCAGAAAAAGACATGGTGGAAATAATCCCATGGAAAGTGGTCCTTTTGCATGGAATCCTCTATCTTTTGACAGCTTTTTTATTTAGCTTGTTTTATAGTAATCGTAGTATAATTATGTTATCATCCTTGGGAAAACCACTTCAGCTTATTTTGATCAGAAGCTTGAAATGTTTTTTTTTGTTTTTTTTATTTTTTTATCCAGTTCTACATTTTGAGAACAAAATCCCTTAGCATGTTGTGATAAGAAACATCCATCATTGTGAAACATGGTGCTGCTTTTGATAATCACCATGTCATAAGGAACAGTGAAGTGAATGCAAAAATCACTCATTTTCACTTCACAATTATTTAAATCCTAAAAAAAATCTAATTTTACAACTCAAGCTACTGTCTGACTTTTCTCTTGTTTTGAAATGACAGTATAAAAAATAAAAACCTGACGGACATTGGACACTGGCCTGTCCACACATGAAGAAATTAAGGACATTTGCGAGACATCGCGTCCTCTCACATCTGCAATCCTCTCTTGCAAAGTGTATGAATATAGGGGCAAAAGACAGAAAATATGCAGTCTGCTACAGTTTAAAGAATACAAAAGTCTTGCTGTGATCATGTTTTCATACTTAATGATCACGTGACCGTCTGGGGATGAAAGATCAAAGCTCTATTTATAGTCTATGAGCATTCTCAAGTAGACAAATCAAAAGATAGGTCGGTCTGCCTTACCGGTGGAGTCACTTCAGGTTAGCGAATCTTGATTGCCGCATACACTGTGCAGCATGATATTAAGTAGTGTCATTTTTGCTGCAACATTTGAGTAGCACTTGTGGACATTTCATTGCATCACATAGCCACTATAAGGTGTGATACTATTGCCACAAAGCATTAGGTGGCAAACAACTGGATATGCAGCGTTATCAGATGCGTAAAACAGGCAACGGACTAGTGTCACATACTTAAAGTTCATTATTTTCATAGGCACGCAACTGAACAATCAGGGTGCTATGTTATCTTTCATCTTCAACAAAAGGAGCTAATCTCAGATTGGAATATAAAACTAGTTTAGTCTTAATAGCCAATATACCTGCTTTAGGGTTCCACACGTCCGCAAGCCTAAATGACTTTGGAAATTACAGAAGAATCCTATTATTTCACATACATTTCAAAAAAACAAAAACTTTATTAAAAAGATACATCTGTTTCAGGTAATAAAAAAAAAATCCTACTGCATTGGATTTAAGGTCCTGCTTGTTCTTATCTAGAGTCAACAGGCCTACATGCCACTCTGCTGTAGTGAATGGCTGGGTAAAGGTTAACTGAAAAGCCAAGGCGAAGCTCAGAGACTAAACACTGAGGGAGGGACGAGGCGGGTTGGTGATTTCCTCATTCCTCTGTTCTGGGCTGCGATAATATCCCACATCATGAGATTGTTTGGAGTTTTGGGGAGTAAGTGAGCTTATTGTATCTGTTCAATCTACTTTGTAATCACAAATGTAGGGAGTGGAAAGGATGGAAAAACACCCTTCGGAACAATGTTGTGCTGTGCTACACAAGTTGTGTGGCTTCAAAAACACTGCAGTATCAAGGCATATATGTGCATTAGTCAATGGATAACATTTTGTATACGAGAATGCCTCCATCTATAGTTGTTGACAACAAGAGCACGGCACCGTGAGGTGAGATAAGACTCATTCAGCTGGCTTGTTTGTCTCCTGTCATCATCTGAGCGGCCTCATCGCTAAGATCTTATTCCCTTGCTAACCACCAACCTGCTCAGCATGGCAACACCTGCGTAAAGCGGAGGCACAGGAAAACAGGAAGAGACCAAAAGAAACATGATGGGTGGATACATAACATTCCAGACGAGCTCCCACAGGTCTGCGTGGCGCAGGGGTGGGAGATGGACGGAGCAAACGTGACACGTCTCGGACCGGGAGATGTTGACAGAGGGGGCAGGAGGGAAACAGACAGAAAGAGACATGAAGATGAAAAGAAATGTGTATCCCAGCACTTATTTGATATCCAAGAATTTAAAAAGTAGCCCGAGAAACAATGCTCTGAGATTCAGAAGTAATTAAGACAGCCCTAAAAAGACATTGCTAAATGATCAGGCGGGAAGCGGAGAGCTCACCACCACTGGGAAGCAAGAGCGGACTGGGTATATAAATCAAATTTAGATCAAATCTTTTTTTTTTAAAATTTGTATCTACAAATTTGTTTGAAATAGGGCCACACTAAATTCATAAAATATAAAATTAGTATACTATTGCCATAGCATTTGTTACAATCATCATGTTGTCCTCAACAACCTGTATAAACCACCTCAACAATCTATTTTTTCACCCCCAAGTATAAATCAAACCTTTTTTTCCTCTATTTGCAGAAATCCAAAAGTTTCTTGCACAACTTCACCGACTCCCAAGGTGTGTGAAAAGTGTCAAAGATCTGGTGAGGTGAAGACTCTAAAAACGCTTGAAATACATCAAGACACAAGCCCCAAAAAAGTTTGTCTGATTATAAAGTTGTTTCCTTGAATTTCAAGTGTTGCTGGAGTCTTCACCTCACATTTATTGGCTTTCACATGAAACAGGAAATGAAACAAAGGTTCATAAGGACAAGGAGACAAAAGTTTTTAAAAGGAAACCAGCACAGAGACTTTTCAACCTGCAAATCAATCAGTCCACCTCAGCATTTTTATGTAACAAAGCTGAGAAATGGCTAGAAATTCACCAAAAAACTCAGCTTCAGAAAACCGTGACTTTTCACCTTCGTCAGCTCCACCAGAATGACCAGTGACAAGTTGCTTTTAAATGCCCAAACCTTTTTCATAAAAATCAGCGAATATACAAACAAAAGCATGCAAAATTAGCACTCTCTTAAGGAAGGAAGTGGTTACTGAAGGGACGATATTCAAAGTTAGCATTCTCAAAACTGATGTGGTTTTTATGAAACAGAGGCATGACTGTAGGCAGTGTGTATTTTTTAGGCATTAAGTGCCATTTTACAGCACAATGAAGTAACTATGTTACCTTTAGTTGTTGAAAAAATGCTGTATATATCAAACATAACTTACAAGAAATTCGACTTTGTGACTTGATGCCTTGAAATTGGGCCTTTGTCTCTTTAAGAATCTCTTACTGTTTCTGACGTTCCACCTTCAAAACCTCTCTCATCATGCCGGAAGTATTATTTTAAATTTGCTGCCTTTCATCTTTCTACCCATCTCTGTCATGGAACCAGTTAAATTTGGAAATATTGAAAATTTTGGAAATTTCAAAGACGACGTGTGGATCTGCATGTTCTACTTACAGAGACTAATGTTCATAATCAGCAAGACTAACTTTTGCTAATCACTACAACAAAATGCTAAATGCAGCATAAATCGTAAACCCCACATTCACTTTATTCTTTTTGACAGTAAAATATTAATTATAGTTAATTGATTCCTGCTCAGAGAAAGGACAGTGCCACTAGCGGACATTGGTTGTAAGAAAAGCAGCAATAAAAGTGTAGTCAGTGAATCTTTAGAGGCCATTTCAGTGCAATTTAGATGACTAATACTTCACATTAAAAAAAACCTGTTGTTCAGAGTATGGGATGTATAATTTAACTACATAAGAACCACTTATTACAAATAGGATGGTTTACGTAATTGTTAGATTTGATATCTTTATTGAATCTTTTGATAGGAAATACAATGAAGAAAATACCGTCACTGTTTTATTGTCTGTAATACGACAAACTCTCATCATCTTAAGACTTTATCTGCATCAGCAGCTCCCCATTCTGCGTAAACAACAGATAATGACGCAGCAGTCTCTACTCCCCACATTCCAAGACGGAGTGCTTAATTCACCAAAATTCTTACGAGTCCAGTTCAAAACAATTAGAAACCTATTCTTTCAGATCATTTCTTAGCGTTTCAGAAAGATAAACAAGAAACTGTTGTTCAGTCTCCTCTTCCAGAAGTTCACACATGAAGAGAAACAAGTGGAAGTGGAACCTTAGGAGCCGTTAGAGCTCCCCGTCATTCGTTCTGCCACAGCTTGGCCTTCGTGTCATTTGTCGAGGCAGCCAAATAAATAGGGGAGAGATGAAGCAGTGACAACAACTTCACAGAATTGATTTGGGTAGAAACATGTGACCAGAACAGGGATGAAGTGCAGAGAGCTGTTCTGTGCAGCCCTTCCAACTGAATCCACAACGCGGCCTTCGGGGCAAGTATTGACAACGCCGCTCCATCACGACCATATGTTCCCATTTCACCCTCTCCCACAAGTACATATATATATATATACAGTATATATAGCTGGAATACCTTTCATGGAGAAAAACCATGCTGAACAGTTGTTGTTTTGACAGCTTGCTTATATTTGCTTAAACCTATTTGAGATAAAGCCTGATGTTTTTGTTTTTTTTGATGACTTTGATATTTCATCAGATTATTTGACTCAAACAAACCTAAATCCCATCTTCCCATCTAATGATTAAATCAAATGTATTTCATCTTGTAAGTTTGGTTCGAAATATTAAAAATCGAAAGAAAATTTGACTGAATTGATCTAATAAAAAGACACCAATCAGAAATTCCGGTACAATTTTTATTCTGTGTTTTTCTTACAGCGCTGACTTGCAGACGTAAAATTATAGCCAATTAATATATTTCTCTTTAAGAACTAGAACACCCAAGTACATGGCAAAACATAACAATCTCTGAATGACTGGAACCAGATCATATGTGACTTATTTAGTCACATATGATCTGGTAACTAAAGAATTACTTTTTAAGGTAGATTGCAGCTTGCAAAAAATTTAAAGGTCTGGGTTAAATGGGGGAATGTATTGTGGTAAATTGTCCAGAATTGTTGTGACTCTCTGTGCTAATTGTTTTGAAATTTGAGTCATTTACATGTTATGTATACACCAGCTCTCCATTTTTTTCATGATATTGTATTTTTTTTAAATTTTTTTTATGCAAGTTTATTAATGTACAGTTAGCTATGTTAAGGAAAGCTTGGAGAAAACCCCCCAAAAAAACTAGAACACCCAGTTAAATGTACACCATCTCTTTTAGCATTTAATACAATTATTATTATATTATTATTATTAATGTATAACAACACTCGTATAATTTCATAATGATCCAGTTTTATCTGTACAGCTATTTTGTTTATATATGGACATATCTCAGTTGAGCCTGTTTGTTCTAACTTTAAGCTTCCACCACTTTGTTTTCATTTTCAAACATCTCAGAAAGCAATTATCGCTTCTTTACTCAGTACCAACTTCCACAATGAAGACTGTTGTGGTTTGTGTGATCTTTTAACCACCAATCTGAAAATATTCTTTGTGTTTCCGGTAGACCAGATGATTTTTTCATGTGCCCTTCCGAAACCAGAAGTGGACCTGTTCGTCCTTCAACCTCCAGCCCCTCCATCCAGCCACTCATTCCCTCTCTTCCTCCCTCCTTTCCATGTCCCTGTGTCT
The DNA here is from genome assembly GCF_003331165.1 of Xiphophorus hellerii. NCBI lineage: Eukaryota > Metazoa > Chordata > Actinopteri > Cyprinodontiformes > Poeciliidae > Xiphophorus > Xiphophorus hellerii. The sequence goes on from NC_045679.1 coordinate 21,788,759, forward strand.
GATCAAATGCTCCGCTCCACTTCATCAGCTCCCAGTAAATCAATGTACATCACAGAGATGATCCGCAGCGTGACAGAGTACTTACAGAGAGACACAACACTCAAAAAAAAAAAAAAAAAATACCCCGAGGGAAACAGACAGGAAGCAGCATTGGGAGGACAGATTACAAAGCAGCGCTGTATTCATTCTTGCATAACACGTAACGCACTAAATATATGGGCCAGTACTTAATCACATCACCAGCCGAACGTCCCTGTGGTCATTTTTTGAAGTGAGAAGAAATTGTCTGGAAGGTGCACAAAAGGTTTAGCCACCCAGAATTAACAAGTGCGGAAAATACTAGAGCATAAACAATCGCCGACTGTTGTTTTGTTTCAGTCTTCTTCCTACAGCGACTAGTTCCTTCTATCCTCGCGTCACATTCGGCCTCGCTGTCTCACCCCTTTACCTCATCTGCATGTCCATGAAGTTGCAGAAATGACCGACATCTCTTGTCTACTTGTTACCAAGTCGTGAGTAAACACACACGCACACACACAAAAAACAAACCCAGGCTTCTGAATACAACACGTGAACAGGCTTCAGTATGTACAGTAACATCAGCTCATGCGTACACACTGATATACCGCCCCTGGCTAAGTGGAGAGGAAAACAATGAAAGCTCATAATGTAAACAGCACAAACAGCTATACAGTCCATACATTGAGTGCTCCAAATGCTTTTAGCACAATATGCTGAATTCAAGCGGTTTCTTTTTTATTATTATTATTATTTCTATAAGCCTCAAGAACACAAGACAGCAGCTGAGCTCTGAAACCTCCATCAACAGCATGCTGCGGCAAAACAAGCGCACAAATGATCAACAATCAGACAACCATTACTGGTTTTTCAAAACAGAAAATAGCTTTCTCAGTGGAATCAGAATGTTTTTCAAATCCAAATGTAATTAATTTAAGTCTTTTGTATAAAACTGAAACTAAATTTACCAACTTATGTGATTGGTGCAACATTTCTTTCTATGTTCTAAAGAAGTAAGGAAAAAAGCGAGATTCCACTCCATTTCCACAGAGGGAACTCCTAGATCAATTTGTCTGTATTTAACCGTCTTTCTGTCCTGGAGAAAAAAACAATGATGTAGCATGATATATATAGTTTTTTTTATGTACTCCTAGGTCAGTCCCTATGTGCTCATTTGCTTTTTTAATCCAAAACAAAGTCACTAATGGAAGTATTACTACAAATAACTTTTTCTCTTTTTTTATTCTTTTTTAGAAAGTATGTTTAGTCTATCATGGTCCTGTATTCTCAAATAAAGCCATAACAGATGATTGTCTGTCGCCACATGCTTGCTCAGAATGAGGCTGCAATAAAAAATAAAAAAAAGTTTGTTTTTACTAACTAGCTTTAAATGATCAGCTAAATTTGACTGTAATGTATTAAACTGCTTATTGACGGAACTGGAATAAACGGAACTGTATGTCATTTGTTTTGAATTTGATTGATTGTATTGTATTGAAATTTTTGATTTGAAATTCATTTGGACCAAACTGGATTCAGTGTAGCTGGACTTATCCCATAAAGTTCCTTGAGATGACAGATGATCTTTGTTGGTAACTTTTAAGTTTTCTTTTCTTACTTTGGTAAGTGATTTTATTCAATTAATGTGGTTATTTATAAACACAAACGAAATCACTTTTGGTGACTTTAATCAGATTAGCTCTTAGCGAATCAGGATAGATTTGCATAAATGTACGAAATTCAATAATTAAGCTGTCAAGTTGACTTGAATAGAACAAAAAACCATCAGTTCTGGGGGGGGGAAAATACAAATTGAAGAAAAGCTATTTAAAATCTTGAATTCCTGATTTTCTTAGAGCACAAAAATATCCCTAAAAAAATATATATTACTCTAGTTTTTTGATGATCAAATAAATCCAGTGAAGCTGCATTGACTTAATCAAATATGATGTACAGCTGCTTACAAATTTTCTGCATGTAAGGGTCTCCTTTTACTATTTACATTGCTGTGAACGTCTGAGTCGCCTGCATTCATCAGTCTATTTAGGTTCATAGAAACTTCCAATCAATATCAGGAGAGGCTGATAAAGATTCTGCCATACATTGCAAAAAATTACCCTTGATGCAATGTTTATTTCTTATTAACTCAGAGTTAACCTTCTAAAGTTTGAAGAAAAGGCATCAATTTTGGTTTCACATCAAAGAAGAAACACTGCATCACAATTAAAAGCCACCAACAATAGACTTCCCTCATTGCTTGTTTTTTTTTTTTTTTTAATCTAATTGGACCGAAACTGTTGGCCAGAACCAGCAGCTGACCTCACAATGTGGCCCAGTCATCTGATTTGTGTTAGCTGGCTGCCCCTCCGTCACACAGGCCAGCTTGGTGTGACGTTCCCACATTCGGAGTTCCACGCTCCCAAACGAGCAAATAAAACAGAACAAAAGCATTTTTTTTATGGCTTCTATAAAAATCTGTCATGATAGCTCGCTCCGTCTGACCATGAATGCAAACTAAAGCAGTTGCATAAACAACAAAGCACTACCGGACGTACAAAAGATGCGTTGCGAGTCTGTGTGTGGTCAGGACGTTGCAGGTGACAGAGGAGCACAGCGCAGCTGGAGCATCACCCGCACACAAATTCATGGGAGTGGAAACAGTTTACAGCGAGCCGTCAGCGTCCGCATCTCGGTTCGAGGCCACGCGCGCTCGCATGAAACGACCGTCTCGCAAAGGATGACAAGGCACGATGACATGTGAATAGCCGGATAACACTCACCAGGCATAGTCAGTCTTAGAACACTCGCAGAGTTGAGAAAATAAGCAGACTGAGCCAGAATTGGTGGTGGTGATGGTGGGGAGGAAGGGAGGAGGAAAAAGCCAGAGAAAAATGAGGGAAAAGCGTAATTTCAGAGCTCCATTTCCCCCCACTTTTTTTTTTTTTTTGCTGTTGATGCAGACCTCCTTCCATACGTCTTTAGTTGTGGTCCTCACCTCTCTGACCGACTGTGTCTATCTTTCCTCTTTGCTGCTCCTTTAAGACGAGGGGTGGAGAAAAAGCACCACAAAGCTCTCCCTCTCCTCCTTTTCTTTCTCCCACCCTCCCTTCCTCACCCCTGCGCCGAGCATGCCCTACTTCCTGTGTTGCCTCTGAAATCAGACGCACGCCCTTTATCTTCCTCTGCTTATTTCCCCTCGCTCCAGATAAAGGAATCCTGATGTGTACCTCCAATATTTATTTGGAGAAAATGAACAGGATTTGTCCCCCCCTCCTCCCTTTGAGCAAGTCCTGCTAAAGCCCCTTCCACTTACTCTCAGTGATTGGCTGCACCTCCCATCTCTTTCTGTTCACAAAGGGAGGAGCCAGTGTGTGTGTGTGTGTGTGTGTGTGTGTTGTGGAGGGGGAAATCGCATGTGTGTGTAGTGCAGCCTAGCTTGCCCCCTCCAGTGTGGCTCCAGTGGGAGCGAGAGTGTGTGTTCCACGTCCTGTTGGCTCTGCTGTGAGGTGTTTCCTCTTTGCTGTTGTCGCCGCTGTCGGTGGGAGGATGAGGGAGGTACATGTGCTGCCAACCATGCCGTAATATGAACAGGTCAGCTGAGAGACTGTATGCTCTCAAGCTCTGGCAAAGTAACTTAGCCAATGAAGTCAGCCACAGGCTTGATATTGGCGAGACTGGAATGTGAGTGGGAGGGTTTTGAGATCAGATTAGTGGACTGGTAGGGGAGTTAGAGGAAAGCTTGAGTCTATTTCTGGAAGTACAGGACTGGCAGGGCTGGCATTGGGAGGATGAAAGACAGGGCAGGGCACCCTGATAAGAAATGGGCAGTGCAATGCTCTCGTACTCCCTGGCACATCTGAAGTGAAGTCATCAAATATGACATCACCCTTACTTCTTCTTCCCCTCCCCTCCCACAAACACATGACACATACACATCAGACCTTGTGCGAGTTGGATGACCACACAACAGGATATGCTCGGACCTAAACACCTACTTTACCGTTCTTGTTCTTAAAACAATAGCAGCCGTCGCTGACGCGTTGCTGGTGTGAAATTAACAAATTGTGCAAAGTGCAATGGACACCTGTTTCCTTTTCAAACAACAAACGAACACCTCAACATTTCAAGCCACAAGTCATTTTTATCACATTACAACCACCACCTTCACTCTGCTAATAGGAAACTGAAGTCTAATTGTGAATAGAAAGGAAAAAAGTACATGGTTTTGAAAATGTTTTACAAAGAAAACATTTCTTCTTTGTAAAAAAATGAACGATTTTTTAAATAGTTTAACAATTAAAAAAATCGCTGAACGTCAATCGGCCCTTTCACAAAACGGTTACTTTCTAAAACCCAATAGGCGTCTCTGACTCACTCCTGGTCATTCATAAATTATAAATCAATTTTCCCATGTGAGGCTTCAAAATTTAAGCCAGCATAGTAGAAACCAACGAATTTGAAAACTGAGCTCTACAGTGTGTCATGCTCATAACCTAACCCTAACCCTATTAGTACATTCACGCCAAATGCGTTTCGCGCATCTGGTTTACATCCAAAGTCTACATGTAGGCACGTCGAGGGCTCATCGGATGTGGCAAAACCTCTCTTGTTTTCCGTTGCTGGCCTATCTGTCATTCTCGCTTGACTCGTCAAACGCTCAAAACGTTTCAAATCGTGCTGCTCTAGATGTGCTGCAATGGACCCTCGATGCAGCTCCACATAGACTTTGAATGTAAACCAGACGCACCCGATGCACGAAACGCGTTTGGTGTGAACGCACCATAAGAATGACATGCAGTAAGTACTGAAAAAGAAAAATGCGTGGCTATGTCTTCAATCCTTCAGCCAACTGGACACACACACCATTTTGAGCCGTTTCTCTCTCTTCTATCCTGTCATCTTATTAGTGTAGAATCAAGAACGGAAAATTCTTTCAGGTTTCCTTAATCCAATTAGAGAAGCGTACAGCTACACCCTCCCCACACTGAAACCAATTATATACCACCGCCCCACTTTTATCAGGCAAATTAGCTGCACCTGGAATAGGCCAATTCAAGCTGCTGCAGCTGCTAAACTCAATCATCATCTCTTCCTCAAACGTCCATTGAGATTTGACGTTGAAAGGATCTAAAGAAGCAATAAGTGAAATAATCTCAAGATTTAAATCCAACAAGCTCAACTCGCATTCAAGTCAGAGGAAAAGGCAATATATTATGTAACATTTATGTTTTTAAAGCAAGTTGAAGCAAAAGCTGATTTCAACACTAAAATCAAAAGAAAAATCTTACAATACTTAATATCAACCTTCAGCAGTTGTACTCCACTGTTGATGAACATCATTTTGTTTAAAAATATAAATTCTCTCATTGTGCTTTTTCCAATTGCCATCAAAATTATAAGTTATTAACTTTGTGATTTCTTTAACTTAAAAATGTGAGCACCTGACCAAGACACAGCCTAGCTTTCAATGACACCGATGGCAGAACAGTCTTTTTTTTATTCTTTCTTTTTTAAGTGTGTCATCTGTCTTGTTTCCTATCTTTTATGGCAGCATCCATCTTTTCATTTCTAATTCTCAGTGCAGCGAACAGGCACTTCAGTGCTTTTTTGGTCCGATAGGAGACAAGAATGTCAGTTAGTCTAATAGACCGTGTCAGTCATGGAGGGGGAATAAAAGTTTTACAAGTCTTATCTTTCCTTATGTAAATCTTGTATTATGTAAATGAAGGAGACAGGAGAGGAGTCTGTGAGGTGAGATGTAGCTGTGACTTCAGAATCCGTCTCATCCAACCCAGAGGGGAAGCTATGTGGAGCGAGACGCAAAAATAAGAAACTTTGACTCCTACATTTCTGAATTAAGAACATTTGCCATTCTTCCGTCTTTTTCAGGAAATTCTGCTAATTTCAAGTCAAATCAACTTTGCCTCTGTACAGAAATGATAGAAGTAATTAAACTCCAGGCGCCTGGAGTTTAATTACACATGGGCTAAAAACAAACTAACTACAATAAATTTGGCATGATTTTTTTAATATGGAATTATTTAAAACATGTGTCAAACTCAAGGCCCGTGGGCCAAATTCGGCCCGCCGTAGCTTTTTATGTGGCCCTCTAGATTCTAGTCTAAACACTAAGTGTGGTTAAATTTTATGTTTTCAATCAAATCAGTTCAGTTGTCATTCATTTACTGCTAAATTATTTCAACCAGTCCCTCCAGTTTCTTGAAAATTACTGTGGAAATTCATGCAAAATCAACAAATCCTTTCAATTTTTTGCACTAATAATTGGGACCAACTAATAATTCGGTAGCTTTTAGTCAGATTTTTCTCAAAAGTAGTCAAACACTTTACTTGTACTGAACAGCTGCTTCAGTCTTAATTGATGTCAGATTATAGTCCATGATCTATACAGCGAAGAATAAAAAGTCACATTTACTGTCATAAATAAATATCACAAATATTTCCAAATTAGTACCACAAACACTTTGATTTTTATAGCAAGAAATCCCAAAAAGTATCACAAAATCCTGGAGGAGCTGAAAAGATGTTCAGTATTATTATTTAATTTTAAGAATTAATTGATATTTTAACAGTTTGTGAACAGATTTTATCAATACGATTCTGACACTGCCGGCCCTTTAAGAGCATTCATGACCTTGATTTGGCCCAAAACAAAAATGAGTTTGACACCGCTGATTTAGAAGTATCTGGAAATTTCTCCTAAAACATTTTAGAGGGAAGATCAATCATTTCCAATTATAAAATAGTGACATTCCTTCACTTGATACTTTATTGCAGGTTATTACAACCACACAATAAAAAAAAAACACTCCAGAGATGCAGCACATTACTGTCACTGTAAAACTGGGAGAGAACAAGATTTGTGTCTTACTTGTTGTAGTCCTCAGAACTTAAAATGGTATGCTTTACACAAATATTTTTTTTATCACAGAGAAATATACTTGACATATATGCCATAACATACCATACTTTATTTATGTAGTACTTTAAAACAGGGCATGCCAAAAACATAAAAACATAATAAGAACAACAGATAACAGTGTCAGTTACCCATACAGTTAAAAGCTGGTGAATAAAGATGAGTTATCAACCTGGACTTAAAGACAAACACTAAAACAACTTAAGGGAAAGATTTTTCCATAGCAGCAGAGAAGTGAAATCTGAGAGCAATCAATCTCCTCTTGGTTTTGTGGCGATTTAGGGACTGAGAGCCAGCGCAAGAAAGTCAGCACCGAAGTAATATGCTCTTTTTTTTTTTTCTTTTTTTTTTTTAGATATTTTTTGTACCCCGCCAGGGGGTCTTTTTGAGCTCAACTAACCCCTTTTCTTGAAGAACAGTTTTGTGTACAGAGACTTTTTTTTTTTCCTGTCCTGTTGTTTACTTATTTTGGATACTTAAAAGGTCTTCCAGTTCCAGGGTTAAATGTTTGTTAGGATTTAAAGTTTATCGATCTTTAAGACTGTGTTCTTGAATTATTACCCCATTACCATTACATTACTTTAAAATGGTCTCAAAACAACAATATTATAGTTTATCACAATAACTTCTGGGACAATTAATCATCCAGCAAAATTTGTTATCTTGACAGGCCAAACTGTGCGCTAACCATTTTTCTAGATGACGTTTCCTTTAGAGAAAAAGAAAATGTGTGTCACAGGAGTTGTCGCCGTCTAAGAATGTATGTATGTCGCAGTCTAGCATGCTAGTTGCTAGCCTATCCATGCTAATGGTAAGCAGAGAAAGTAAGTAATGGTGAATAATCTAACCATGCTAGTTACTAGGCTTTCTATAGCTAATCAAGTGAGTGGAGTCTTTCTCATTTGATAGCACCGGCCACTCGGTAACCTGTGGTCGTTACTCATCTACCAGTGCCGGCCTGTCATTAATAAGATCAGTAGTTGGCTGCGGAAATGATATAAGAACCACTGAGTGTGTAATAGCCTTAATTTTGGCACTGAATACCGCGCCATATAAGGACTTAACAGTATGCAGAGAAGCGAATTTAGACATTTGAATTAGCTATGTTGGCGCAGGGGCATATTTAAAACATGCAGGACGTCTGACATCATTCTTACAGTTTGACCTTAATGAAGGTCAAACTGTTTGGAAGTCAAACTGTTTGGAAGACACACAGCTGGAGGTGAGAAATAAAGGAAACATGTATACCAGCATTGGGTGCAAGTTTATAAGATACAACTCTTTTACATTCATTTCAGGGCTTAGGCCTGTCATGCTAATATTTAAACACCATGTAGAGTCACAGGTAGGGTTGTTTTAAAGGCTTCAAGCTGGAAGCAACTTGGATTGGTCTCTGTAAAACGTAAAAGTACTCGCTGATTGAGAGCCAGTTTAGCCGTGAAGCTCAATTTAGCAACAAAAGTCGGTGCTGGGCTATCAACCACCCTCAAATAGAAGTAGGAATGTTACTGACCATACTGCTGGAGCTCGAATAGTGATTTTCAGGCCTGAGTTTTTTCTCTGAACTTAGTGGATTGGAAGACGGTAGCTGGCAGAGTCGAACCTCTGCTTCATTCTCTCAGCCAGATTTAACAATAAAATCCTTAAGTAAGGTTACCACGTTTACATGCACATTTCTAACTCATGTAGGCAAAAGAAAACTTCAGTTAAACATCCCATTTACCTATGTCAGTCATAATCAATTATATTAATGACTCTATTACCACTTCCATTGTGAATGTGAAGCTACTTCTACGCCTCCTTTAAGGCCGACTAAGAAAAGCTAAAAGACTGCAAAAGCTTTTTAAATTTCAATAAAAGTCTGTGTGGGTTACTGAAAAGAAGGTTCAGCAGGACATAACCAAAATGAGTAAAATGGACGGTAAGGGCCTTTTACAAAGATGACTGTAGGGATAATGCATTAAGCTTATCACCATGGCAATCCAGTGGGCCCTTAAAGGGCGTGCAATTTTTGAAGACAGGTTATGTGAGGTTAATGTCAGTAATAGTTACTTTACCTGTTGAAGATAGATGTCACATCACACTGAGTATGTAGAAAAAGGAAGAAAGACTTGAAAGGTTAATGGCTGGAGAACTGGATCATTGTTTTTAGCTGCTTTAAGCTATTTTTAAACAATTCAAACTGGAAAAAAAAGTGTTTCTATGTGGGATTACTGTGGCAAAGCCTACCGACATTTTTACACTTCTGAGTAGGCTAGGAATGTTGAGGATTGAGACTGGATATTATTTTTGCAATGGCATCAGGCACAAATGGAAATAGAAATATACCAGCCTTTGGTTTAAAAAGATTAAAACTATCAGAAGTGCTAGTAAATAGTTAACATAGGTCTAATATATCGTGTGGCCCTATTAGATACTAACATAAGGATTGCTTCTAGCTCTGACGTAATTAGAATCTGACTTCAGTGACTGATTCACAGGTATGAAGTGAATGTTCTATTTTATTTATATTTTTTGCCAGACTCATGACCAGCTGATCAAGTGAATTGATACAACAGACAACTTCTACCAAGATAAGTTTGGATTCTGACTCAGGTGTCGTTTGGTTGATGGAAAAAAAAAAAAAGGCAGGAAGTTCAATGATCTCTGGTGAAGATGTAAATATTTCACATGCCGTTAGAGAGAGTAGAGATGAACATTTTCAGCTTGAGTTATTTGAAACTACTGAAACGAGGAATCCCTTTTTCAGGCTATTAGCCTTCCTCCATTTTATTGATTTCTAGAAAAAAAAAATTAAACCAATCTGTACTATACTTTTCAACACCATAGAGTAGTACCAACGTCACAAAATCACTTAGATGCATTCACTCCAACTCCATTTGCAGTATTGTCAATGGATAAAAGTAGTCAACTTTTTTCACTGCATACATCTGCAAACTGTTTCACAAAAAAGATGTAGACGAGTCCCCAATTAACTCCTGTTGCACATATATGGTTGAACATGCTGTATTATAGAATCCTGAGGAAAATACACTTCCAAAACACATAACAATTCTACCTCTGCGTGCACGCTTTTCTCAGAGGGTGTTATAGTCAGCTGTGGATAATGAGCTTCTACAGCTTCTACTATTAGTAATATCTCCTTATAACAGCCATCTAAAGAGCCTTTGACCAGTTTAGGGTTGGATTAACGACTAAATGAGTGCGCTGCATGCCTACTGAGCAGTCTTTTTTCTTTTTTAAAGGATGCGCCGAGCGCTGCTTTGATGGGGCCCTCTGTATTCTCATCACGCTCCTGGTCCTATCCATTATAGCTCATTACCCATGGAGGGACTGAAAGAGCGAAGACCCCCTTGGCACGCTTGGCCCCGGCTCACAGAAGCCCTATGAGGGTTAAACATCAACAAACCCACAAGACCTCACCAGCTGTGCAGGTGCCAGCACTACAAGCATAGCCTCGGGGGGGTCATTGTGTTGCAAATCATGTGGTTTGTAAAAAGATCACAGTGGTGATAAACTGCGACGCTCTACAGGAACACGTTTGGTTTGATGAAAGTATCACATTTACATTTACGGTTAAATGAGATCTATTTGACTTCAACAAACATTTTAGACTTTTTAATGTAAAGCCCATTTGCTCAAGCCATGAATATGAATCACATTTAAAATAACTTAATTCCTTCGCTGTTAACAAAGAGTGAATACAACGCAGATCGGTGGGAAACACTTGATTGATGGCCACTGAATATGGTGGGTGGGGCGGTGGTCTTCCGTCTCAACGGCACCAAGAGGAAAGCAAGGAACAGTGCATATTATTTTATCAAGGTTATGCTGCTATCTTCCTCTCCAGCTGCTCCAAAGAAAGAAAGAACAGGCTAAAGGCACAATGTCACATCAGTCAGTGAAAAGTCCCCCTTTCAGGATTTTTGCAAAAGTCCTAAAAGGAGCAAAATAAAACATTTGTATATTTTGAGGGGATTCTTACATCTGCAAACATTTCTAAAGGGATTTTTATACCCTATAGGAGTTTAGTTCCTTTATTTCAAGCTGACTCTTTGTTTTGGTTCTGTGACACAGTTTAGAGGTACTAAGACATATAGTGCACTGTGCTGACATCATGAAAAAGCTAATGTTCACAAAGGATGAATGTTTTCAGAGAACAAGAGTCACCCTTTGTTTCTAGAGTGGTCTGCAAAGCAGGAGAAGATACAAAAATATCGCAAATTTAGAGTGGCCATATATTGCTAAAGCAAAATAAATGGTTAATGTATCCCAGGATGTCTCAAAAAAAAAACGTTAATTATTTTCTTATTGGTCTTACTATAGACACACTAGTAAAAGCTTATTAGGTACAAAGCAAATTAAAACGTAAATTATAAATTGACCAAATGTGAAACTGGGGATATTGTTAAAAAAAGTAATTAGACATTAAGGTGAGTTTTTTTTTTCACTCTACTTGAATAAATGTACTCTAATTAAAGCTGGGATTGATCCAACTTTTACATTGTAAGGTTCTGCTACTGCAATAATAAATGTATTTATTATTAAATAAATAAAAGCTTTTCCACCTGTGCTGTTGTGCTTTTCCTGACTAGGTCCATTTGTTGACTCTATAATTCACTGATCAGAGACTGTGTGGAATGCTCTGAAACATAAACATTCACCTATAATATCAATAAATATAACTTTAAAAAAGAAAAAATTTGCACTAAACGCTTAAGGAAGTTAGCGCAATTAAAAATGCAGAGCTCTGCAACAAAGGAAAAAGAAAAAAAACATGACATATCCATCGCTTCAAAGAGCACCGAGGTCTCCAGAGGAACTTCCGTAAAACATTGCGCTAAAAATTAATCTCATCTCCAAACAATCTCCAACAGAGAGAAATAATGATATTATAATCATCCCCAAATTAGAGGCATTAGAGCCTGAGAGGCTGCTGATGAGTTCATCATTTGGGTCTGTGTGGGATAGAGGCTAATAACGCACAGTGTTAGGTAAAAACCTGCTCTGTGAAACCCATTATTACCCCAAGAGCCACGTTTCATCGACACAAAATCATGCCGATGCATGGCAAATGAGACAGCAAGAGGGGCACGGCGCCAAAAAGAGAAAGGAGGAAGAAGTACTGTCGCCGTCTCTAATTATGCCGCTGAAATAAACCTAATGAAAACGCTGATGTATTTTTGGGATTTTTTGGCTTTTGTTTTCTACTGACGTAGTGAAAACTGAGCATCCGATTGCTGGCATTAGGTGTTTTTTGCTTTCCTGGAGCATTTCCGGATTTGATCTTTATTCACTGGTGACGATTATGAAGGAAATGATCACAAGCAAACACTAAATAACAATCCACAAATTGATGAAGGGGGGGGGATGATAGCAAAAACTACATACAGTATAATACAATGCGTTGCAAAATTATCATAAGGGCTTCACATTTTCCAATAGCACAACCAAGAATTATTTAATTGAGATGTACTGCAAAAAAGAGACACAAGGCAGCATGATTTTAAATTGGAAGTAAAAAGAGACGCATGGTTTTCTGAAAAGAAAAAAAAACTGCAAGGTGTGTCTCTGTCTTACACTTGATCCTACACTGAATGACTGGTCATAATGATATGACTGATCGGGATGCGTAGGGGGAGCCGAAGAGAACAGAGGAAAGGACGGGAAAAAGGAGCAAAAGAGATGGGATATTGTTGTGGGACCACCTGGGGAATGTTTACAGAATCTAATAACTCTAAATGTCATCACTTTATTGGATTTATGGATGGATGTGTCTTTTCCTCACTGCTGCGCTCTTTCCATCATTCTCTCTCTCTCTTTTTATTACTTCCACAGATGCACTACCGCACGACATCCAATCCACGGAAAGCTGAAATGGGGGGAAGAAACAATCACCCAACCCTCAAAATTCATATTAATGCTTTTCGGGCTGAAGTCTATTATTCCAAACCATGTTGTTTTGATGCATGGCTCTTCATGCACGACAAGAACATGTAAACATAAACCGAATTCATCACGGAAAGCTTACTTATCTGATTATGTTCTTGTATGATTCACATCTTTAACTGGAGGTTGAACTAAAGTGCCTGTTGTTGAAGGATTTATTAAAGGACTCAATCTTTACAAAATACAAGTAATAAAAATCTACAATTTTTTTGTCACAAGAAACAGTAAAGATTTACTCTGCAAGTTATTATATGGGCTCATGAATAGTAAAAATGCTTTTTTGATCCAGTGGGTTGCAAAAAACATTCCATGACTTTTTCTCATACCAGCCACAAACTCCAATCACCACCAACAAAACAGAGATGTAATTAATTCGGGAGGTAAGAGTACTTTCTTTTTTAACAATAACAACCTGTAATCATTTTTCATCCATTTTGGTGTCCATTTGTGTTTAGCCCCCTAAAATCCATTTGGGGAATCTTGATTCCTCCAAATTTAAGTTAGCATCATCTTGCATGTAGCTTAAACTATACAAGGCAAAGATCTGACAGAACCCTCAACATACCACCACTGAAACATGGCGGTGGGAGCGTCATGTATACTTTACCGCTAAAGGAAAACTGGTTCACAGGAAGATGGACGAAGCTTATTGCAGTGTATTGCTTGGAGAAATCCTGTTAAGAGTATGAAAAATGCTTCAGATGAGGCAACTCTGAAACATTTGTTAAAACGACTTTCCATCTAATCTGACAGACCTGGAGTTACTTTTCCAGGAAGAATGAGGAACAATTTCATACCTTTCACACCTTTTTTTATTATTATTTTGAAAACCATCTTTTTGCTTTTCGTTCACTTAGCAGTAGTAAACTGCATCGCGTGGTTTTGTCGTATGAAAACCCTATAAAACACGGTGAGGTGAGGAATTTTTAATCTGGAAAGATGTGAAAAAGTTCAAGAGGTTTTAATGATATCCCTTCAAAAGAAAACCTACGTCAACAAGGATTTGCGCATATTCCTTCCAAAGTCTTTGAACGAATGTGTGGAAATAGTTTGGTGAATTTCAATATTAAACAATAAAAAAATCATTATATTTCACAAACTCGAGTTTTATTTTAACAACTCTAAAGCCTTAAAAAAAAAACATCCATCCATCCATCCATTTTCTGTTCACCTTTGTCCCTAATGGGGTTGGGAGGGGTGCTGGTGTCTATCTCCAGCTACGTTCCGGGCGAGAGGCGGGGTTCACCCTGGACAGGTCGCCAGTCTGTCGCAGGGCAACACAGAGACATACAGGACAAACAACCATGCACACACACACTCACACCTAGGGAGAATTTAGAGAGACCAATTAACCTGACAGTCATGTTTTTGGACTGTGGGAGGAAGCCGGGGTACCCGGAGAGAACCCACGCATGCACAGGGAGAACATGCAAACTCCATGCAGAAAGACCCCGGGCCGGGAATCGAACCCAGGACCTTCTTGCTGCAAGGCAACAGTGCTACCAGTGCTACCAACTGTGCCACTGTGCAGCCCCCCCAAAAAAAAAACAGACAAATATTAATTAGAAGTGATCTTTCTTTCCTTTAATAATTTTTGCATTAATAATTAACACTGCAAATTACTCCATTGTTTGACTGACAGTTCTCAAACGCACTGCTTGTTAAAATTACTGAATCCACAAGTGGCTGGTGTCCTTCTCCAGTGGTCAGTAGCTTAAAAGCGGTTCACTCCAGATTGGTCACCATCACATAATATACTGCACACTGGAATACAGAAACATTGCATTTTATGGATATAGTAAGGTTCAGCTGACTAACTAGTTAGAATATAAGTTACCAACACTTTAAAACCACTAAAAACTTTCCTATTATGTACTACTATGTATTCGATTTTATAAGGAGTGAAAATATCTGTTATTTTTCAAATAAAAACAGCAAATGCTAAACATTTTTGTTTTTAGTTTTTGAATCGTGTCCCCTGATATCGTGACATGTTTAATGAATACCAGCAGAACATAATACCCTCCTATTTCTAAGTGTCACTACTAGGGTTGGTTTAATGTTATTGTACAGATCTCTACCATCATGCTCCATCATCCATACCGCCCAGTTTTTGTTTTGTTTTGTTTTTTTCAAACAAATGCAATGTTTTTCCAACGACAGTAAAATATAGCTACTCACTAAAGAGATACTGCTCTTCCATAGGTGATCAAATGAGGCCATAAATCTGATCCTGTTGCTGCCTTTGAACATCCAGACCTGGTGTCTTCCTGCGACAAAAAAAGAGGCTTCCTTTTTACCGCAGCATTCTTTCCATGAGGACGCCTGAGTCATGTCCGAGAACCGCTGTTACCAGAACACACGAGAAACACACAGAGTAAGATCACTCAGTCTCCAATTATGAGATCGAACAATGCCTAGTTATCGTGCATAACAATAAGTGATACGGCGCATGATGGAATGGAGAGGGAAGCATCAAAGAAATCAGAACAAGAATTCCCATTTAATATTTATAACTTACAACAATGCTGCTTGTACTGTGAGGAAAGCCTAAGGATCAATTCCACCTTTTGCCTACTGATAGGAACACTGCAATGTCCAGGCCAGGCACAATGCTGCTGTAAACCAGTAATCCTTCTTGCTGCATCAAATCCAGTAAGGAGGATTACTCAGATGGAGGGAGCAAGATCGACAGCACATGAGGGTCACATAAATTTGATTCAAACACAGACACATTAACCTCCACTAGTGCACCATCCAAAGATAATATTTTATAACTGCAATGTCTAGAAAAATCTCTTTGCATTGATAAGGGGAATCTTAATCAGTCTGAACAAGTTGAGGGCAAAAGTTGAACAGTGACAATCTGAGTTTCTGCCCATGTCCTATCTGCTGTTATCGGATTCCCTCAAGCTGACCATATAACCTTTAAATACAGTATTTAGCTGCGACATAACACAATAGATTGTCTGGTTAGATTAGTTGTTCTTCTGTCAAAGGCAATCATGTCAACACATGTGCATAAGGTCATTGCAAACCTGCCACTGACTTCGGACAAACATCAGTGTGCTAGCATAGCCACCAACTTATCCACCTGAAGCAGAGGGTACAATACACAAGGCTGCCTTGTAGGGATTCTACCTCAGCCTTTCGTCCGTCCAAACAGTCTGGTTTCCAGGCTAATAGACTGCACTCACCATTCAGATGCCACTGGAGACTGAATCTCCCGTCCGATACATCCCAGACGATGAGGGCGTCAACACTGGTGTAACACAGGGCTGTGTACTAGACCTCCACCTCAACCGAGCTCAACAATGGTGTTGAGCTCGTGAAAAAAGGTTTTCCAACCACACTACAGTGGTTGGTCTGATCTTTGGCAGTGATGACTTGGTTTACATAGAGGAGGCAGAGCTGCTACCCACGCAGTGAAGTGATGAAACCAAGTGGTTGATTATTATCTTAAGTAAAAAATGAAACAAAACGCCCCTCCCTTATCAGGGCAGACTATGAGAATATTGTCTAACCATTATAGTTTCAGAGAGAGGATTTTACACTAAGAGTTGCTAAAAATGTGACTCTTAAGAAAGAAGCATCTCTTTCAGAAATTGCCCAGTGAAACTGGCAATTATAGAACTTTAGACGAAATATTGGCAAAGACGACAAAACTACAAATGTTTGAGCCCATTGCTCTCAGGTAAGACGTACCATATAAACATCAACTTCCTTATTGTATAATTTGCAAAGATGGCAAAAGTTCTGTCCATGCATAAAAACACACTTTTTACCACTGTAATGGATACTATAATCAACATAAAAAACAAATGCACAAATTATCATCAAAAACACTTAGAAAATTGATCTTACACAATTTTAGAGCAGATTAAAAACATTAACAAAAACGCCCTCAAAACTTCCTGATTATATCTCATAGACCTATATTTGTCTGATTGCAAACCCTCGAAATGAATGGGGTGAGCAAATTAGTGTTTGTGCGCTCTTTCCCTGTGTTGCTGCTTTGTTTTGCTGCAGACGCCTGCCGAGAGTCCAGCCCCTGATTGATACGGATGAATTTTTCATTCCGAGTGTGCAGCTGCTTCTCTGCAGCATGTCCAGCTTTTGAGCCTCCTTCAGGCTACCTCGCCTCCGAATATCATTGCGGCGAACACCACACGCAGTCAAAATCGTGTGTGGTGTCGACACCCGAGGCCGTGTGCTCCGCTTCCTTCAAAACAATTAAAGTAAAACGATTGGAGCTGCATGGCTTAAGGACAAGTGACGCATCCTCGACAATCGCGGCTGCGCATTTGCACACGTGTAGACCGTCGCGACGAGAGATTCCTTCTCTACTCGCGTTCCCTTCCTCTCCTGTATCTGATTATCTCTGAATTTCCAGGCTTCTCCAGAGTCTGTCACCTTCTGCGGTGTTTTATGCCCTGCAGCGAGGATCCCTGCCTCGTCTCACGCTGCTTTCTGTAACTCTTCATCTTCTTCTACAAATGTATCCAATCATCGTAGAATTGCTTTTTTCAGGGCTTTTTATTTTTTTCTACATCACAAAACCACTTGTTTATAAGGACACCAATCGTAATGAATTTTCGCTTTTTGTAGTTGAGGTGTGTGTACATATTGTGCGCCGTTCTGTGTTGGGAGAGATAAGACACCTCCAGGACATTCCAATTTCCGCTCCAGTGTTTGCCTTCCTCTCTGTGTGCTTTATCAGAGAGCTGCATAAATGCTGATCGTTTTGGATGCTTTACTAACCGTCAGAGAGAGAGAAAAAAAATGAAGGTTGAAACAGGAGGTTGATGAGTCCAAAACATCAGATCAGAAACAGAACAGCAATACACAAGCAAGAATTGGTGAGGAGGATGGGAAAAGACAGTGGGGAAAAAGCAAATGAGGTGAGCTCATTCGGTCCGACTGAAGGACAGAAAAAGCCCACTGTGTTCCACACTTAACAGTGGCTAGTGTTCCCTTGTGATAGCCTGACAGTGACGTTAATGCCTCATTAAAAGTGGGAAGCGAGGCGGTAACTCATCTCTAAGTTTTGAAATGGAACGGCATAGAAAGTCTCCTTCAAACACGGCGCTTTCTTTAATTAAACCCCGCATACGGACACCTTGGCTTTTTCCCAGAGATGGATGGAGGGAGGGAGGATAGAAGGAAGGAAGGAAGGAATAAAGGTAGGTAGGTAGGTGCAGACAGAGTCAGCTGTTAGCCAAGCATGAGAAAGAGACACTCAAAAAGAGTGAGCAGGAAGTGTAATTACGGGGCAGCGATTGCTTGGACTAGAATTTGGGTTTTTTTCCCCCCCATATTTGCAGACTAGGGGAGAGTGGGAAATGTTAGCCAAGCAGCTGAACACCTGCAAAAATTAGCAAAGGACAGCATCTACTGCCAGTAAACACAGCCAGAGGCAAAAGGCTATTAAATGGTAGCTCTAGAGGCAGAAGGATCAGCGGAGCGGATCAGTTCAGAAAAAAAAAGCAACATAATCTTAGGGGGTTGCAGAGGAGTTTTTTTTTTGTTTTGTCTTGTTTTTTACTCTTAACTGACCGTTAAACAAGAAAACTCAACTTTTTCTATTAAAATAGGAATTCGATGAACTGGTTTATCACTTTTGTGGATGTTCTCTTATCTAGAAAATGCCAAAATTAAACATCCATGCATACAAACTGGACAGACATCAAATGACGTGTGGCTGTTTTGATGCCACTGGTAGTGAATACTGCACCAGGTGGATGAAACAATAAAGATGGATGAGCTTCAAATGCTCTGAATTTACCTGAAATCAACAGAAAAACTATATGTTTGAATCTTTTATAGACATATCTTATTGTCCATGAAATAGGACAATAACTGGAAGGAATCGCAGAATCATTAACTTGACGTAATTTGCCGGTCTTCTGTAGAGCTCGTACTTTACATCTTGAAAGATTATGCATGTTAATACTCCCAACTCTTTTTGTATTTCCACTTAAATTATGTAGCTGTTTTATGCGTCATATATTCCCGGCACCCTGGAGTTTGTCAGGCACCTCTGAGCTCAAGTGTTACGCTTTGTGAAGTTATGCTATTGCATTGTTTATTCATTAGAACATGCAGAGTATTTCCAACAGTTGGGTTGTGATGTTCTTTGCTGTGACAACCTCTTTTTTTTTTTCTTTTTCTTTTTTTTTTACCAATAGCACTTCTCTTTAGTGTGACAGTGCGACACAAGTTTACTCAATCATCCAAACCCCGCCGTAGCTATTTTGGGATGACAGCTGTTCCTAAAATACCTGCAATTGCTGAGTAAATGTTGTTTCTGTAATGTGTTTGAATGTTCCCGGAGGCAAAACAAAGCCATTTTTGATGCCGACATTTGAGAGTTTAGCCCTCCACTACTGTCTTTAAATTTGTCGATCATCATGAAGTACTGTTCAAAGCTTATGCATCCCCAAACCAATATAGGAACCACATGTGTATGCAACAACAAGCTATCATTTACATAAACTTCTAGAAGGAACAAAACCTCACCTGTCATTGTCCACGCTCCTGAAGCCGGGAAGGATGTGTCTGAAGCTGGAGTTCCGATCAAGCTTTGGTTGACTCTTGGTGCGTTTTATGGAGCCCTTCAGCCGTCGACTCAGAAAGCCCTGGTGGAGGAAGACAGTCGACATTACAGCGTCGCCGAAGTCTCGGCGATGTGGTTGAGCTTGACGGCATGACAGTAAAATATGAATACAAACATGTATGCTCAGCATTTTAAAATCTGTGAGGCGAGGTGTCATCGGTAGTTGAAGGATAATGAATAAATGTGGCTCACATCAGAGATTAGAGAATACGACCCGAACATTCAGAGCCCCAGATTTAACTCTGTTAGATAAAAGCCGAGCTCAGAGAGGAGTGGAGATGGAGCCGGGGTGGAATTACCACAAATTATGTAAGTTCAGGTAAAACCCAGCTAATCGGTTCTAGGCTTGTCTGGGTGAAGTGGAGGGAAATTTAGTATGCGTATTTCTTCTTACATTTGCAATTCAACCCTGGCAATCTCTATGGTAACTATCAAGTGAATGAAATGAGTGATGTAGAAATGCCATAACGTTTCCCTTTTCTTTTTTTTTTTGTTGGACAAAACGTTGCATCCACACTGTGCATTTGGACGCACTCAGCTCAGCTGTTACCCATACTTGTCAAGCTTTGGGCTGCAGCCAACAGGATTCTGAAGTGCACTCCTCAGTAGGAGTCCTGGTGCTTACTGGGGATTCTTGGACATCTTAAGTCCTTCTTCACTGCAACCAAACCGCTCATCTTTGGGTTCTTATGAGCTGAAAGGATGTTCTTTCAGGTCCAATTTCCTGACATGTGGAGTGGTCTTTTTTCTTAAGGTAACCACGTCAAACACGCAAAGATAATGATTTTAAACCCATGCTCTCAAGGATTACGAAGACCTTTGCAAAAGTATTCATACCCGTTGAACACGCATCACATTTTGTCATGTGCATTTCAAGTTGACATATGAGTGAAGTGGAAGGACAATGATACAGAATAATCTAAGTTATATAGCAAATAAAATACGAATCTGAAAAGAATTGGATTTAAGGTCAGGCCTTTGACTAACACATGTTTTGCACCCATGATAGATTTTAGTTAAGAGTTACTTTGTGCTTAGCTTCCCTGTGTACCTCTGCTAAAGTAAAGCACTTCTACAACTTCTCCACAACTTTACCTCCGACCTTGCTTCCTCTTCACAAGGCTGTGTGTTCACTAATGTTTTAATCACAGGTGGGCTTTTTCAGTTTCCCTCATGAAGACCACGTTGCAGAAACCATTAGTCACGAGGCTGCAAAAATTGCAAATGTGTAAAAGAGTTCTGTATCTCGCTGAAAGCTTTCGCAAAGACCTTTTGCAGTGGTTTATTTCACAAAGCAGAACACCAGGTTGAGATTTCAGTCAGACTAAGATGGAAAAAAAAACAAAAAAAAACTGCTCCACATACCCTAACAGACATGCATTACCTAAAGTGCTTTAACCTTCCGTTGTCCTCATATGCGTCGCCCCTTCCACATGGCTGTGATGGGCAAATTGCCCAGTGAAAGAGACCTCCCTCCGCCCCGTTCAGGCCATTAACACACTTGTGTAACAATTACCACCTACAGTATGAATAGGTCTCCCCAGGCTTCGATGGACTGGGGATAATTGGAGAGCGACTTCCTCACAGCTTGGCAGCTGATCACAGAGCAAACCTCAGCATCCCGATGAACAACACCTGTCATCAGGAGGCACTCTGGCCTGAAAACAAAGGACGCCCTCATGCCGGTAACCTGAGCTACACGCCAATAATGAGTGTGTGTATCATCGCTGTGTACGAACACAAAGTGCTACAATTCCTAATTACTTGGTCATTTTGAAGGAAAAGATTTTTTATTATTTTATTTTTTTTTTGGTAAGGCAGGATTACTGTGAACAAATATTCAAAGCATTACATTTTCGCTGTTGATGCACATTCCTGTCCAAAGCTGCAGTGCACAAATAAAGCAGTGGCTACGACAGGGAGCTGAAATAATAACTTGTTTTAAATGAGGAGGATCGTGGAGAAACAAGACCGGAGCAAATAGTGCAAAGGAAGCACGGCATCAACTCTGCATTAAGTTCAATTTACCGCTACAGAAGTACTCCGCTTACTCAGCAACTTTAGATGCGACTCTGTGGGAGCTTTTCCAAAACTTTCAGATAGCTTCTAATAATCTGGGAATCGAGTATTTCTAAGGATTGCAGTTTTAAATCAGAAAGAGGTTTCAGTTTAGATCAACTCTATGCCAAGGAAAACTGTAACATACAACAGAATATGAAGCCCATTTTCCATCTTTGGAAAAATAACTTCACCTAATGCACATGCACTATGCGTAATAGGGGGACTATTATAGGAAACACCCATACTTTCGTGATTTAGAACAATGTAAATTACGGTAACGTATGAGGAGAGATAAACATTGTGACAGCAGGAGGACGACTATGATGAGCTCTGATTACAGCTGAACTTCCGCTTTTTTCTTCATAAGTGAAATCAAATGTTCCCACTGAACCCTCCAGGATCAGGGTTGCTTTTACTTTTTCATACTCAAAACTTGGACAAAAGACAAACAAAAAAATAACCCCATTTACTCTGTCTGATGACATCAATATATATGTTTTTTTCTTTAGGAGTGTAGGCATGTGGTTTGATTAGTAGGAAAGTCCCATCTAAACAAAGAAATAGAGGAGTCCAAGTGAAACAGAAGGAATCTATTAACCACCCCGTACCGCATCAGCTCCTCCGTAACCATGACGAGATTAAGACCCACTGAGTTTGACTTTTTGACACAGAAGACAGTGCAGATGAAAATTTAATAACGCCCAAACACCTTTTTCTCATTTCCGCATATCACTGCTTCCGAACTGCTTGAAAGGCAAAGCGATTCCGCACTTCTTCGCCGCAGCCCCAGGAGAGCGTGTTAGCCTGCTGTCGTCTGCATGTTCGCGGCTCACAAATTAAAATGTTGTTTCTTTTTGCATCCTCATGAGGCAAGGTGATGAATAAAACTCCCAATTCGAGCACAGAGAGGGGCATTAATGAAAGACAAATCAGAGATATGAAGCAGAGTGTGGACAGCTGTGGCCGACTTGACTTTTCTTTTTTTAAAACAAATTCAACATAATTCAAATCGGAACTTAAAAATAAAATCACATAAAATAACCAAAATGAATTAGAAAGGAGAAGAAGGGACATGAAGTGAGCCGAAGTCAACCCAAAAACTAAAGAAAATAGAGAGAAAAATGACTGACAGTGAGGGATGACAAGCAGCAGGAGGATAAATGAAATAATTTGAGCACAATGTGGAGGTGGCAGAGCACAAGTCAGCAGAAGAAGCAACAGAATGAAACTAAGCGACGAGGAAAGCTGGGAGAAAAGTACAGCAAACGAGTGACAAGGTCAGTGGCGGATAGGAGCTCAGCAGAGCATGGAATTGGTAGCAGAGCAAAGTGAAACAAAGGATGGTCAAATAGGGCAAAATATAGTTTTGGGCTTCACTCTGACGCGGCCTGCTATTGCTCTTATTTAGCTAGGGATTCTGAATAAGACACCTATCACACCATGCACTGCAGGATAAATAACAGAAAACAACAGCAAACATAAAAGAAAAGAAGAACCCAGCTAGACTCGATATTCTACATGTAGCACGGCTTCACAAACCCTGAAAATCTGTTCAAGATAACAAGGACTGCAATGGTTCATATTAAGTCACTTAATTGGCCCAGGCTTTTATTTTATGGATTTGTGTGCGTTTCAATGATCTAGGGTATTTCAAGCATTATTTGACTTTTTGTTTGTTTGTTTGAAAAGGACTTCAATCTAACAAACAAACCTGTAAAAAAAAAAAAAACAGAAGTACCCTTCACACAAAAATGCCGACTGCGGAGAATAAAATGGGGAACGAAACTAACTTTGTACAATAAATGTTGAATTCCTCTGACTCTGCCTTAGGTTATATTACACTCTAAGTTGGGTCTAAGTCACATTATAAGAGATGTGGAATAATAGGAAGTACAAACACTATTACATGCTAAATTCACTGTGCTATATAGAGTAGCGTCGAGTTTGACTGGCAGCCAGGAAGAGGTAAATGTAACCAAAAAAGTGGAAGACAATGAGGAATAAAAAGTGTATTGTGCATCTGTCAATTTGCAAATAAACAAAACTAGACTTGAGGCTACGGTTTCCCATGCTTATGTGAATCTCAACAAGCTGTTTATTTATTCCATATTTCTGTGGCTGACAGCGAAGAGGCAGGGTGGGATGTCAAACCAATTCAACATGAGCATACCGTATGGAGGGGCACCTGCTTCTCAGCAGCCTGTCTGTCTTGTCTTATTGCGCTCAATCCAAAACAGGGAATCTGACGGCTCCAGAAATATTGTATCAATATTGTACTGCACTATCTTGTTTGCAGCTTAACCTCTCGACTGCGTGTGTGTGGGTGTGTACGCGGATGTTACGAAAGCTTGATTGCAACCTCAGCCTGTCCGAGTTCATTAAATCAGCACTTAAGGGAGTTCAGCTCGGCTTTATTGCCGGGCCTCGTTTTTGTCATGAAATTAAAGCAAATGCTTTGCAACCAGTTAATTCTATTCCCTCGGCTCGCCGGTTCCCGGCCGCCCTTAATGCAGCCCGATAGAATCAGAGCCGGGACAATCAGCGGGGCTTTCTTTGCTTCTACTGTCACATCTCGTGTTCTCCTTTAGCATAAATGGATAAAACCAGAGGACGTGCCTTCCCAATTAGACCTTTCTGCTATTTATCGGAGAGAAAACGGGAGGTAGGTGGAGAAGGAGAATCAGTTCAGTCACCTAGGATGAGTGAAGCAAAAGAAACTGTAACTTCTATTTTAACTCTTTTTCTGCTTAATTGTACCACATTTTGAAGAGATTTCAGTTTTTGTGGCTTACGGTTCTAAAGAAATAACAGCATTCGAGAATGAAGCATGAGAATAATAGAGGCGCGCGTGTGTGTGTGTGTGGTTTCATATCTGTGTGTTTGCAGATATGAAACCCAGTCCCTCCGAACGCAAGAGTGAAAAAGATTTTGACGGATTTAGCTCGAGGCCTTAGAAGGAGTGCTTTACAGATCATTATAATTCTTGTTGTCAGAGTGTGAAAGTTTGTTTCTGAAATAAAGAGGAATGATGAGGAACGATAGCCATTCACTCAACACCCAACATCCTTACTAGCCATATCGTCAGTATGCAATGCAGCTAATGTGATGTGTTGTCCATCCTTACATCAAAAGCTGACAATATGAGACAAATGTAACTACCCAATCAAGCTGAAGTACAGTATCTTAGGATTTTAAAAAAATAATAAATTATTTCTGTGTTTCTTGATTTTCATGACACGGTCTGTGTTAAAGAGAAATACTTTACAATACTTTACAGTGTTTTTAACTGTGAAAAACCACGCAGTTTTTCTGGCCACGTAATTAAGAGTGACATTGTTTTGGCTTATATTGTATAACATCAAGAAATTATATCAATGTTTGTGGTTTTAATTTGACAAAATATATAAATGTCTACAGAAAAAAGAGCCCACTGCACTGAACCTCCTGGTTATTCCACCAAAAATTGATTTCTGAACTCTTCCTGAGTTAAAACATTAATATTATTGTTTCTAGATGAATATAAACTTGTTTTCTTTGCATCATTTGAGTTCTGAAAGCACTGCATCTTTTTCGTTATTTTGACCATTTGTCATTTTCTGCAAGTAAATGCAAAATTTTATTCAAACATATAAAATTTTGAATAAAATTTTATATTTTATTCAAAATATAATCAATCAGAGAAACTGATCATTTTAAGTGATCTCTTATTTTTTTTCCAGAGCTGTATGTGGAAGGCACCTGAAAGGGCCACGGTTTGATCGTTGATGCAATACCAGTAAATACCACTAGGGGGAAGCATATGGGAAAGGAGCCCACAGGCCAAGTTGCACCATCTTCAGGAGAATTATGTTCACTTAGGGCAGGAATCAGTTGTTTAAGCTCATCAATATTAGGCTCACGATTAGGGGTCAAGAGGTCATGTGACTGAGGATGACTTTGCAGCAGACCGCCTCCAACTTTCTTTTCCCTGAGAAGCTCAAGAAGCCGCTTCAGAGGCGGCTAATCAATAAGTCAGCCCTTGCATCTGACCCTCTACCTCTCTTACAAGCCTGCAGTTCTTTGTTTCTTTTCATAAGCCCTTGTTAATTCCTGTTGAAATCAAGATCAAACAAAGATTCTGCTCAAATGTCTCTCTATAGGGGACCAAGAAGATCCAGAAAGGTCTGAGACAAAATGTAACACAAATGGCAAAAATGCTGCATGTCCTATTACGTAGAAGTCCATATCAATTATAGTTCATATCGACTTTGACAAAAGCCTTTAAAACACTTGGCTTTTTTTCCTGTTGCAATGGATACTGTCATATCTTTTAGCTCCCAGTTTAGTCCATTCTTGTGTTTGTTTATTCTGTGAAGACTAAAGAGATGACACGGAGTTTACATGTTTATGAGAAACAAACACCGTCGCTCCGCTGGCCTGACTTTGAGTGGTTTACACTTCACCTCCGGGTTGCCATCTCCCCACTTGTTAAATATTAATTGAAATATGCGATGCTAATTGCTAATTATCTTTAAATTGATGACTCGTGGCAGAATTTTTTGCTTCATTAACTGGCTGTTTATCTACTGAATTAAACATGACACAGAGCGTTACAGCGGGCTGATGGACAACAAAAAAAAAAGAAAAAGCAAGAGAGGGGGAAAAAAAAAGGGTGCTCTCCATTTATGTTTGACAGCAAAAATGGGAAGCTGTGTGGGAGTTTAAGTGACTGAGCTTAAGTAAAGCCTATCATGTAGGCTGGAAAAAAAACCCAACACACCAAATGTGTGCTGTGATGTCAAAGTTCGAAAGACTCTGTTGTGACTTTTAAAGCAAATCAGTTCCATTTTGATATGAGTACATCTGGACATTAAAACAGCCTTCTAAAATATTAATCTATGAGATAAAAAAATAATAATTAGATAACGGAGAGACGGAGAAAGGACGGTTGGTAGATTCAAAAATAAGCAGCACTCACAGCACTCACGGTGACTCTGAAAGGGGTGGCGGAGGTGGAGGTGGCTTCCATGACGGCGGCGTTCTTGTCCGAGGAGCCTGGCATGCTGCGGCGGCGTCCCGTCCTCTCCGGAGGAGACTCTGAAGACATAAAGAAAGTTTGTTTTTTCTTTTCTTTTTAATCTTTAACGATTTTTAAAGCTCACTCTTGAGCAAAATTTCTTTCAAAGTACATTTAAATGACTTCTTTGATGTCTGTGAAAAAGTCCTGAAAAGGAAACAATGGCAATTAGCAAACTACGGCAAATCTTTTAGACAGTGGATTCATTTAAGCATGATCAAATATCCCACTCCAAAGGACAACACGCATACAGGTATGCATAAGAAATCATTTATTGGGAGGAATAAACATAACTACATGATAGATTTTGCACTTTTTAAGAAGACTGAACCATAGTCGTACACTGCTGCCGTGCATCATGGGTCATGTAGTTGTAGCACAGCCTAACAACGTAGGAATTTATGAATCCGAACTACAGTGTGCAGTCATCCGCGATTTGATGCCTAATCCTGGAACCCGTGCTGCATGTTTTACCCCCCTTCTCTCTCTCCCTCTCTGTCCATTTTCTGTCTGAATATAAAGCTCTAAAAGCACCACAAAATAAAATGGAAAAAGGAAGAGTTCTTAAGCTTGTGCGGAAACTCTGCAAAGAGATTGAGTGGATTTTTGCTCTTCAAACTCCCAACTGATGTGACATCCTCCTTTCAGGACTATCTGAAGAATTGCCATTGCCAGACGAAAAGAAATACACAACAAATAGTGAGGAAAAAGTATATGGAAATTTGAAAAAGAACTTAAAGAGGGTGTCGAGCTGCGACCCGAACAGATAGATGTAGCTAGAAGCCTGAGCGTTACACGCCTAGATATTGAAAAAGACTTGGCAACGCTTTTATCGTATTGTTTGTCTGGCTATCTTATTTCATTTCTGCAGTCCAACTTAAACCTGTCTTTGTAGAACAAAAGTAAAAACCAAAAAACAAAGTTTGTACAATTTTAGTGTCTAATAGTTTGACATGATACTTTCCAGTTTTTTGACAATAAAAAAAAAAACTTTTCCAAACCATCTGGACGAACATGTGTTTCTATATTACAGTTTGTTAGTCACACATTCTCTTTCTGAAACGGTTCTGTCAACAAGATGTAGGAAGGACATTTTCAGAAAATAAAAATAAAAAATAGGAAAAAGGCTTAAAAAAACCAATATGGTGTTTGACCATTATGAATGTGTTCTGAGAGTGTCCTCCTCATGGGATGGCGTGTGTGCGTGCGTTTGTTTCAAGTACCTTGTGGGGACCATTTTCCTGACATATACTACGTTGGGGGGACCCACTGCTCCTTGTGGGGACCGAAGCCTGGTTCCCACAAGGGGACACGCTGTTTTTGGGTCAGGGGTCAGATTTAGGACTAAGGTGTGAATTGAGATAGGGTTAGGGTTAGGTATGTAATGGATAGGGTTAGGGTAAGGGTAAGGGTAAGGGTAAGGTTTAGGCTGTAGAAATGAATGGAAGTCAATGGAAAGTCCCCGCAAAGATAGCTGTGCAAACATGTGGGCTTGTGTGTGTGTGTGTGTGTATGTAGGGAAGATACAGATCTGGACATGCCAATGAGGAATGCTACAGTCATCCAACATGCAGGTCTTCACATATTTCAGTTATCTCTGCTGCCTTCTGACTCCAGAATAGAAAGACAAAAAAAAACACACAAGCATCGCAATATTTCAAATGTATGCCTGGCTTAATTTCTATTAAAATATATCTAAATAAAAGTGCAGAATGAGAGCCACAAGTTTTGATACGGTGATAAAGTCTGTCCACATTACAATGTTCACACATGGCCACATCATCAATCGGGCAACGTTAAATTATTTTAAATACGTTTTGAACAGTCTGAAACCACTAAGTGAATTAATGTTGCAGTGTGTGAGGAGGGTGTGTTAGTGTGTTATTAGTATATCCTTATTATATAACAAATCCTCGAGCACACGGACACATTAAGACGCACAGCTTAATCTTTTGGCTTCAGGGGGCATTACGCTGACTTTCATTTATTTCTTGCAGACTTACAGTGACGCTGCCTGCCAAGGTCGCACAAATTCATGGCTATGAGTTGGTGCGAAACCGCTGAAATCTTTTTGGATTTCCCATGTTATCATAGGGCAAAAGGAAAATGACAGGAAAATGTATCATCTTGTCGATTCGTAACTGAAATAATTCACACATTTCTTTCCAAATGCACAAATTATCTTGAGTTTGCCACCTTATGCTGTTGCAGCGCTTTGACTTGATCCTGGCTTATGCAGCTGCTGAACTTTCCCACGTTCTGTCATGTAACAACCGCAACTTTCAGCCGCACCTATCAGGACATACCCATCCACTTGAACTGCCAAGCTGGGCAGAGAGAGCAATAATCAAGGAAGCAGCTAAGTGAGCCATGGCAACTCTGGAGGAGCTGCACAGATCCACGGCTCAGGTGAAAGAATCCCCTGACAGGACAAGTGAGTTGTGCACTCCACAGTTTTGGGTTTTATGGAGCAATTGCAGAGGAAATACATTTAAAAAAGAAAACATTTTACTGTTGGCTGCACAGTGGCGCAGTTGGTAGCACTGTTGCCTTGCAGCAAGAAGGTCCTGGGTTCGATTCCCAGCCGGGGTCTTTCTGCATGGAGTTTGCATGTTCTCCCTGTGCATGCGTGGGTTCTCTCCGGGTACTCCGGCTTCCTCCCACAGTCCAAAAACATGACTGTTAGGTTAATTGGTCTCTTTAAATTCTCCCTAGGGGTGAGTGTGTGTGCATGGTTGTTTGTCCTGTATGTCTTTGTGTTGCCCTGCGACAGACTGGCGACCTGTCCAGGGTGAACCCCGCCTCCCGCCTGGAACGTAGCTGGAGATAGGCACCAGCAACCCTCCCGACCCCATTAGGGACAAGGGTGAACAGAAAATGGATGGATGGATGGATGGAACATTTTACTGTTTTGCAGTTTTTTAAATAAACTATGTTGACAAAGCAAACGTAGCTAGCAGCACAAATCAACCTGAAAGGACCGTGGCGATGAGGAAATATGGTGGTGGCGACCTTTTGCTGCGAGGGTGGTGCTCTTTAGCAAAGACAGGGAAGCTGGGAAGAGTAAACTGAAAGACAAAAGGAACCAAATAACAGGAAGAAAACCTGTTAGAGGCTGGCAAAGAGTCAGGACAATGACAGCTCATCTTGTAGCTTTTAAATGAATCCATCCCTGTAGGTCTGTAACCAGGCCTCTGCCAAACTTGACGGCTTGCTGAAGAGGTAATTCAACGGTTTGCTTCAGGCAAAGGTTTGAAAAGGGATTCATCTAATAGCTGCAGGACAGTCACTGTGAATGAAGTTGGACACCTCTGGTTTAGATCAATGTGAATTTGTGTGTCAAAGTGTCGTAGACAAAGTCTGGAACTAAATACACCTGATAAACCGAGCCAAAACATGAACATTGCTGTTCACAGACAATCTGACACAGTTTGAGCCAGTTTGAAAAAAAATGGGCAGAACTTGCAGAATTTATTTGAAATCCAAATAAATGACATTGAGTTTTGTAGTTTTAACAAAATAAAAATGCTAAAATGTTTAGAGTTTTTAATAAATAAATACTTTTCTTGGCAGGACAATGCATGTAAAATCACTACCTAAACTTTTCACTAGCGTGGGTAATCCATGGGAAAAGCCCTAAACCTAAACTTTAGTATAACTAATATGGTATTTTCAAGTACAACAAGCTTTGTACGAGCAGATCAGCTTATTAAACATTTCTCAGTCCAAAAATGTATACATGTTCATCAAGTTGAGCTCTAATATCTGCTGTCTCACAGGCTGGTTGGTTGGATGAGCAAGCAAAACACAAATCCATGCATTTCTCTCAACCCAAATACAGATAAAATGAGAGATGGCACTGTGTGGTATTTGTTTTTTTTCATTTATTTATTTTAACTTAGCATGTTGAGGCGTCTGAATAATTTTAATTTGTTCTGCGTCTGTACGGAGGATTTGAATTTACGATGTAAGAGGTCGGAAAGAGGACATTTATGACTAAAACTCAGGAGTTGATAATAATTAGCCAAGTTTATTACAATGGATTTGGGTGTTACATTTTTAGAAGTCTCCTTTGAAATCAAAGTCAGGCGCTGAGGAGTGTGAACCCGATCAAAATAAAATCCATCTTTATCTTCAGTCACGGTGCACAACTCACGCAGTGATTGCATTCCTGTCGCTTTCCCTCCTCGCAACCAACAACTACGGTGGGACTGAAATTTCCGCTGCCATGACAACAAGACTTTTTAATCCTTTCAAATCAAAAACTCATTCATGAGCAAATAAGGCTGATTAATGTAATTATCAGCCCTGACGGAGTAAAGTCTGCAATGCAAATTCTCACACTCAGCCTTCAGCAAATTCGCCTCTCTGGCGGCTTCATTTGGCGACAGAAAACTCCCTGCTTGTGCACAGCTGGCCGCTGTTGGCGCTCAAAGACAAACCAAACACATGAGCGCACATCATGGAGCTGTAAAAGAAAGAAAAAAAAAAAAAAGGACTGCTGAGTGCAATTGCGATACAGGTTTCCACATGCTCCAGACATCTGACTGCAGTAAATTTCCGCAGATGTACGGAAAATTGCCGCTGCTGTGTGAGGCGCTCCCGATGTCGGCTCAGACAGCCACCCAGACAGACAGACGGAGAGACAGACAGAGAGAGAGAGCAGGCTCGTTCTCAATAAAAACCTAAATTAAAACGCAACGTCTAATGTGACTCCTGGGGAAAACCATCAAGGAGTTTGTTTTGTCGAACACGAGGGGTTTGATCTCAGGGAACATTTCCTGTTTATGGAGGAGTGTGGGGGTGTGTGTGTGTAGCAGTTGTGCGCGGCCTTCAGATCTCAGATGGTGTGTGTGTGTGTGTGTTTAGAGTATATCTGCAGTTTAAAAGGGTCAGACTGTCCACAGGCAGCTGTTGTTGTTGTGGAAATTCCAAGTGTGATAGCCTTGAGATCGTTTACTGGATGTTTCCAGTCAATCCTTCCCATCGTTTCCCTGATCTTACAACTGCTATTCTCCTTTAGTTAAATGAATGTTTCCTCCTGCTTTAAGGATAACCTCTATCCTTTCCCCCTGTCCACACAAACACAGGCGTACTGCAAACAAAACTAGTCCAGCTACCTCTCATCTCTATGGGTTTTTGGAAAGGAAAAAAGGTTAATTTTAGTGTATACTTTGGGATTCCAAACAATGGGAGATGTCTGGGATTTCCTCCTGATTCGTTTCTTCAGAAACCAGATATTACATTCATTTTAATCTATTAATGATGTTAGCTTTATTGCCCAATATTGATCAGCATTGCTGTTGTGACGTCTGATTTTTTCTACAGCATGGATTTTTAAACATGGTGGAAGGCATTTTGGGTGTGTGGAAAGTGTTGCTTTTACTCTTTAATACTGCACTTTAGAAACTCTGCCTTTCATAAACGGCTACTGCAAAACCTTTCAGCCTCCCACAGGCTGGTGCGCTTTTGGTCGATGGAACTTAAGAGGGCATGTATCACGTTTGGTAAAAACATAAAAGACGGTGGCAGAGAAGCCTGGGAGTTAAGCCTGTGCGGACTCACTTTTAAAGAATAACATTTGACACTCTTTCTCCGAAGAAAATATTCACCTCCCTGCTGGGTTATATATTTCTTCATTAGGTGTGAAGATGGTAGCAGCAGGTGGCTAAAATAGCTGAGCAGCCCGAATGCTGGAGGGGCTACAATCTTTATGCTAATCTGAGCTCACCGCCTGCTGTTTCCAGCTTCATATTTAATGTGATGACTTGTTTAGATATTCTGTTTAAAGAGAGGTGAGTAGGAACATTTCTCATTTCTCTAAAAGCCTCAAAGAGTGTTTAGGCTGGTGATTCACTCTGGAGTGAAGGTAAAGCGTTTTTTTTTCTTCTTCTTTTTTTATATGCAAAGTTGTAATTTTCAATTTAAATTCAGTAATATACTACAGATCAGAGAATATATATCCTGAGGATGTTCTCCGCCAAGAGACTAAAACCATCAAACTCTTCCTCTTATGTCTGAGCAGGACTTGCACTCGTTCGTACTGCTAAAAAGATAAAAGAATATATCCTCCTTATTCAGAAACGCGTGAGAAACCTTCGGTCCCATACGTGGCAATGTATTAAAACTAATGTAACACACACCTCCAATATCCCAAATTAAAGGGTAAGAACGTTACAATTTTGCATAATGACTTTCCTTTTGATTCTGCCAAAGTTATGTGCTTTGCTCATAAATGTGCTGAGAAAACATGCTGTTGTGTCTCTTTGAATTATGTTTTTTTCATCCTTTTTCACTTAAGCTACTGGCTATGCTAAAAGGCTTTGAGACAAAGGATGAAATTGAGAGATGGCTGTAACCAAGATGTTGTTGGTGTTCAATCTTAACACTTTCATGTTGAAAATAACATTAACTAGCTACTCTCTGCAGTACATGCTTGGTTGATTTCTTGGATTTTTCTTTTCATGCATCTCGAAGGACAAAAGAAAATGAGTTGAGCCAGAATTGGAAACGTATCACATTTTCTTTTGCTGGCTAATAACTCTTTTGGGATTTGTTTTGATGCTAGGATGCGGAAAACTACACCATAGCTTCAGTAGAGGTTAACAATTTGTATCTTTATTAAAATTCCTTGGCCTTTGGCAAGAGTTCAGGATGTAAGACATCTACAAACACAAATACATGCATAATCGTAGAATCAGAGTGCAGCTAAATGGCAATTTGGTATTTTGCTGGTACACCTACTATTACATAAAAGTGGGATTTCAAAATAACTTTGCAATGGTCATGAACCCCAACGGAGAAGTGCAATTATCGCCCCAGCCACATACACCTAAACTCTTGAGAAGGCCTTCATGTTGTTTACCTGGAGTGACTGTACAGCCAACCAACCCAACCGGATCACAAGAAAAAGTGAATTGGATTTATACCAAAAACAGTCCAGGTAAGACACCCTGACACCACATCTTTATTCCTGCTGACTCAGCCCGTGTCACACACCGACATCCTGTCAGAGAGCCATTTGTGGAACAATAGAAGGGCAGAATGTCGAACAAGCCTGAACTTGACAACATAAAACAAAAGGGGTAATGGTGAGATGATGATTCACTGGTGAGAGTTGTGATGCGTCGTTTCCATGACTTCACCACAGCAAACCACCTTTTTTTAAATGAAACGGCGGAGAGAACCATCCTGCTATAACCAAAAACTGATTCAGGTGTGTCGTTTCTCAAAACATAATATGGCGTTTTCTCTTACTTAGTAACTTATTTAAACTTTGAATATATCCAATCTTATTTGGTTTCTCTTTTTTTAAAATCTCATTTCATGTCTTAATGTTTTAAGTGGTCATTGTTTCTTTATTTTTCTTCACATTGCCATACAGCACCGAACTGATTCGATGCAGGTCATCCTATAGTAAATCTGCAGAGCTGTCATAATTGGTCGATATATTTTGACGAGGAAATGCTGTTTGTCATGATATTAAACAAGTCCCACTTGAATGTGAACGACTGCTGCAAAGTGGCAGAACTTGTGGAGGAACTTTGGTCATGTGCTGTAGAAAAAGTTACACCATCATGATTTTTCTGCTGGTAAAAAAGGATTTAAGGGAACACGACACAGTAGAGCTGTTAGAAGCTCCTATCTTTGTGGGGATCACTGATATTTAATGTTCTCCTTTCCCCCTACCTTAAAGTTTTTGTACCCTCCATATTTACTGACACCCCTGGCAAACATAAACATACTTTTTTACTTCTGGTTCAATATTATTAGCACACTCCCTTATTTGAAGATTTTCTGTAGCGTGTGACTCCAAATGCTGTGGGGAAAACCATTCTATTTTGTTTTCATGAAATATATCTAAAATATTCAAAAGGAAAGGCATCTTGGGAAGGTAAAAACACCTACATGTACTGATGCTTGACACCATATTGGCTGGCGGTTGCTAAGCAGCCAATCCAGACGGGCCAATTATTTCCCTTGGTGCTGATTGGCTGTACCCCCAAGGGCGAAGATGCAATTTTAGCTTCTGTAATGTCTACGACAGCTTACAGTGTGCATATTAATGCATTGTAAGGTATATTTAGTGCTTTGTCTAGTAAAATAAGCATTTTTAATGGAGTTCTCAAGTATTTGCAGGTTTGAGGTATATGCTGTGGTTCCTAACCTCTGCGAATACAGAAGGTTGACTACGGTATCTTCGGAGGTCTTTATATACAGTACCTCCCTTATAATCCTTCACACTGTGTAGTGGCAAAATAAACATATTTTTGTTGTTTACATTTTTAACCATTGCTCTGACTGCAGATACGGAAAAAACTCCAGCAAATAGCTCTATTTTTTTTAGAGAAAGTACCAGACAGCTCGGCACCTTTGATTTATTTCTACGGTATGTTCTCTTGTATTGTAAATGAGAAATGAAAGTAAACTACATCATTTCAGAGTTATTCTGTTTAGCTCAGAACTTTTAAGTTGCGAACCATGAGCATGGATTATTCAGGATTAATCTGTTAGAAAACGACCTTCGAACACAGGGAGGATGATTTTATGGATATACTTCAATTTGAGGGGTTCTGGAGCGTTCACTGTTTTTTTTTTTTTGTTTTTTTTTCCCCCAGCAGTCCCACATTAACTCCAACAGGAAGTGTCAAGCACTTCAACTGCTAATTAATTCACCGTGTTCATCAGCTGTCAGCCGTTTTGTGGTTGCCAGTGGAAATTTTTTAAAGAGCATTTAACCCTTTACTGTCATGTGGTGAGATCAAACAAAAGCTAAAAGTGCTATAAAGTCCTTCTGAGCCCAATTGACCAATACATCAGATGAGAAATGCTAAGCTGTGGTTGTAGATTAAATACAATATCTGTTACTATGGCAGAAAAAAAAAATGAAATTGAACATTTGAGCACAGAATTGTGTTATCAGCAGCTGTGTGACTCTGCATTTCAAGATGTCTGTCCCCTCAGGACAGAGAGAGACGACATCCACAGAGCATGCTGACGGTTCTTTTGTTATGACAGAAGGGTAAAACCAGAGGAGATTTCAAACACACACACACACCCACCCACCCGCACGCCCACGCACACACACACGCCCACGCAAACTTACAAAGAGTTTCTTTGGAACACTGAAATGTGCAGAAAAATATATATATTAAAAAAAAAAATCATAGGCTGTCAGGTTGTGTTTACCCCGTTCTCTCTACCTGGGTGAGTATCTGTCCTGACTCTTATCTGAGTTCTTTGCACACTAAAGCTCCACTTTTCTTTTTTTGTTTTTGTTCTGTTCCACCTATCTTCAGCGACGTAACAACCAGCTGGTGGCAGGGACAAAATCCAGGCTGTCTGAGGAATATCTGCTGCGAATCAATTTCAGTCGAGCAATCCTCTGAAAGTCGACCGGGATGTTTCGCATACGGTGACTTGCAAAAACACTGAAGCTTTTTCTCTCTTTTTGGCATGTTACAACCACAGACCTTAAATCCGTTTCATTAATATTTCCTGTCATAGAGCAACACAAATGAATGCACAATTGCAAAATTGAAGAAGAGTGAATTAAGATTTACCTATAACACATGTTAAAAGTAGCACAGTCCAAAATATAATCACCATCTAAGTTTGGCACAGGTGAGTATCGGACAAGATTTGCTGCCCACTTAATCTGAAAGGACAGCATGAATCACAAAAAAAAGCTACTTTGACACCAACAGTAAGTTTGGA
Organism: Xiphophorus hellerii; assembly: GCF_003331165.1. Classification (NCBI taxonomy): domain Eukaryota; kingdom Metazoa; phylum Chordata; class Actinopteri; order Cyprinodontiformes; family Poeciliidae; genus Xiphophorus; species Xiphophorus hellerii. Next base: position 21,825,113 of record NC_045679.1, read on the forward strand.
GGATGGAAGAATTAGTTGACATGACCTTTATTAGTCATAAACACATCTAAATGTAGCCTTTATAAAAGAGGAAGGGGAAAACAGTTGTTAAAAATTAAAAAAAAGCCGGCTGAAGTTTTTTTTTACAAGCCATGTAGTGGAAACAACATCGTTTGTGAATGAAGTTGCTTTGGTCAAACAAGATGAGAATTACATGTTTTGGCCAGAAACTAGGTCTATACGTCACCCTGGACATCATCATGACACATAGACGTGGAAACATCATACTGTGTGGTGAAGTAGGGGTAGGGAAGCTTATGGGGAGAAGGATGGCAATAAATATGCTGTAATACTGGGGGAAAACTTGTCTGAACTTGCAATCGGTGACAGTGGGGTGGAAGTTCACCTTCCAGCAGGACAACAACTCAACAATGCAGTGGTTTAGACCATGACACAAAAATAGACACAAGCACAAGGTGACGCAACAAGGATTGGCTCAGCGGGCTGGGGACAAATGATGCAACATTTTTACTATTTCTGCTTAAAGCCAAAAATTTCGATTATTATATTATCACTGACATTCTGTGAACTACACTGGGTATGTCTTTCATATAAAATCCACATAAAGTACATAAAAATGTGTGACTAACATAAGAAAATGTAAAAAAAAAGGTTCAAATGTATAATATATGAATACTTTTACAAGGTACCGTAGGCCAGTTTTAAACTCAAATTTGTAAAAGAAAAACAAACAAACAAACGTGAGAGCATGTTCATCTTTCCATATGAGTGCAGACTAAATTGTGTTAGCACCAAGCTACAAGGCCAGCGCTGGACGTTTGACCTTTGGGATGTGGTATTTACTCAGCGTGGAGGTGATGGGGTGATAAAGAGGTGCTCCTCCGTCTCCTTGGAGCAGCTCTACGAACACGAGGGAGCAAAAGAGTCAAAGAGCCAACAAAAACCAGCAGTGCATACATTGTCAACATTCACTTAACTTTCTGCAAACACAGAGCACACAGGCTCAAAATAAAATCAAATTTAAAAAAATACCCCAGTAAAGGAGATTTACGCTGAACAGCCACCGATTCGAAAGCAGAAAGAGCAGAAATGGGAAGTTAATAGCACTTATAACTGCATTCTGTCCCAGTGGCATCTAGCGAGAAGGACCCTGTTTTGTGTTTGGTTTGGCGCAGGCATGTCTTTGTCTGCAGTTTGTTATGGGAAGTCAGAGGGAGCAGAAGTGGGGCACAGAAGAAGGAAGTTACTGTTTATATAGAGGGCGACAATGCAAGCTGCATTCCTTCTGCTGCCGCTGCACAGAGATCCATCTGACTTCAACACCAGCTTGTGAAAATGTGAAGAAAACACCACAAACACACTCGGTGTCAGTGGATGACATTTCCATTAGCAACGTCTGATGGGCTTTTTTAAGCAAAAGGTTGTTTTTAAAAGTAAAAATCTCACCATATCTGGCTTATAAACACATCCGCCCACAGCTTGTGCTTTGATAGGCTTTGCTGAGTTAAAGTCAATCAAATAAAAGCTAAAAGAAAGCTATGCTTTTGTTCACAAATGAGTAAGCATGCAATTCCTGCATTTTCTGTTGGAATTACAACTACTATCTCTAACAAAATACATTAAGCCTATTTTTGTTACTTTTATTTGTCATAGTCCTAGGAAAAAAAACATTATTTGGACTTACTGATATTTGGACAAGGTATTGGCCAGAAAAATACCTAAGACTGGTGAATTAATACATACTGAGTTCTTGATATTCTCAATGTTTTCCTCATTGACCCTCATTCTCCATTGGGCTTGAAGGAAGAAAACAAAGTAACTCTATGATCCTTTCCTCTTGTTTCCCTTATCCTTTTCGTCTTGAATTGACATGTAATTTCACTTGATTAACTTCATTTACATGCGTACAGCTCATATTACACTGGTTCGGAATCGGCACCATCTCAAATATCCAAAAGCTGCGGCAGAAATCCTCCCAACAGCACTGCTTTCAGTCCACTATAAAAATTAGCAACAAAACTTGGAGCTTTCACAGAAAAAAAAAAACCCTCGGAAAACATGAAGAAGAACCGAACCGGCTTCCACCAACGCCTTGCCTTTCTGGAACAAAGAAAGGCAAGTTTTTATTCCAACATTAAAACTACAACATGAGTCAGGCTGCTTTCATTTTCCTTACAGGTGTTTTGATCATTCTTTCAGTTCCATGTATTCCATGTATTACATGGAACTGGTTAAAATCGCAATGATAGAAAATTATAGCTTATCGTCATGCAGTTTATGAACATACAGTACAGACCAAAAGTTTGGACACACGTTTCTAATTCAATGGGTTTTCTTTATTTTCATGACAATGTATAAGGCAAGAAATCCCACTTATTAACCTGACAGGGCACACCTATGAAGTGAAAACCATTTCAGGTGACTACCTCTTGAAGCTCATCAAGAAAATGCAGAGTGTGTGCAAAGCAGTAATCACAGCAAAAGGTTGCTACTTTGAAGAAACTAGAATATAAGGGGTATTTTCAGTTGTTTTACACTTTTTTGTTTAGTGCAAATTTCCACATGTGTTATTCATAGTTTTGATGCCTTCAGTGTGAATCTACAATGTCAATAGTCATGAAAATAAAGGAAACTCATTGAATTAAAAGGTGTGTCCAAACCTTTGGTCTGTACTGTATAAGTTTAGTCAAATTTGCGGCGTTCTGAACTCATGACTGCATGGATGTTTAACTGAACAGAACAGGACAAAAAGCAGCAGAACTGAACCTCTTATCCTGTTTTAGTTCTTAACCAAAGAATCTAATGTGATGAATTGATATTGTGAGTTTTGCACCTAAATATCAGTTATTGTAACTAAACTATTAAATTTGACAACTGGTAGCAATTAAATTTAAAATTATAATTAGTTTATTTTCTGCCTTGATATACCATAGCCGAGTATAAAACCATTTTTATATGAACAGTGGTTGCAGTATGCAATAAACATTAATGTCTAGTGAAAGTTCAAAGTTATACTTAAGTGTTTCAAATTTGTAACCTTCAGTAAGAAAATAAACCAATTGACACAGAATTGAATTATATTGGGTGGTTTCAAAACATCTGACCAATAAAACTGAAAAGGAGAGGTTTTTTATTTTATTTTGTCTTTTTGCAAAAAGACACTACTGGTAATTCATTAACGCGGTTACAACTTCCTGATGTATGCATGTTAATGGAAAGTTTAGTAGAAGAAAGAATGCTGACAAAAAAAAATCTGCACAATCAACAGGAATCACGTCACAGACTACATCTGTTGCATGCCTTGTGTTAAGCTACTTCCTAACTTCAATGCAAAGTTTTGTGGCAGCCATCTCAGCCATCGGTTCTGATCGAATGTGTTTTCTCAAATCAGCACTCCGGGGCGATGGGGAAACTTTAGAGCATGTCATGCTTCCCTGTGCTGACACACTTTATGGAAAAGCAGGTTCGCCTGTGAGGGTAGGACTTTGCACCTACAAATGATCATGGCATCACTGTGCTTCATTGAACCAGAAAACCAACCTGACCTTAACCAAATGGAGAAGCTACGAGCTATTGTCAAGCGGATGTTAATGGACCATAGAGCCAGCTATGCAGATAAGCGGAAAGCTAACATCAAAACAACATCATCTGCTTCCTCACCTCAGCAAGCACACACAGGCTGATTGCCTCCATGGCACTCTGCATTGACGCAGTAATTCAAAACAAGCCTCCACCAAGCAGACACTGCACAGCACACAGGCGCACATTTCAATAAGCTAATATTTCTGAATCAAACATCCTGATTATAATCAGCCTTAGGTAATATTCAAATTTTCCAAGAAAATATTTCGGTTGCTCTTTGGTTGTAAACTTCTCTTTAGTGAACAAATCAAACACATAAAATAATATCACTCTGTTACAAAACTACATGAGCTTAACCTTTTTAATTTATTCAGACGCACGTCTAAGAAAACTGGGGGGATTCAGAGGTGCTTGGACAGCACTACACTGTGGATGATGCTTTCTATCCTTCGTTCCCAGAGCTGAGAGACTTTACCGGCTTGAGTGGTCAGCCAATGTAAACAACACGAAGGATGTAATTAGGTGTCAAAAATATTTTAGGCTGGTAAAAAGTACCACGGCAGCATCCTTGTTTTAACATAATGCAGGATTTCTCAGTCACCTACTGTTTTGCAACTGCAATATGTTGAAAGGCAATTCAATAATGATGAGTTATCGCAGTATTCCTATAGTCCCGCAGCCATTTCTCTGAAATTGTTCTTCGGCTCTGGAATGTAATCCGCACGGATTTCTATGGATTAGTGGGATTATCCTGCACCTGTCCTTCTGTTATTGGACTCTTTTGGGTGCTCAGACAGACTGTGTCATCTGGCCCTTCTTGATGACTCATGCTGAGGGGAAAGAGCGGATGCAAGGGCACAGATTTCAGAAATGAGAGTGCGATCACAGAGTAATCCCTGGTTAAACACTGAGATGATGACAAAATTCTGGTGGTTTCACTTCAGCCACTTCACAGCTGAACTAACCTTTCCTTGCCCTTCGTATTAGAAATTCTTCTCTTGGTTTTTGTGTACTTATGCACAGCTGGAAAGCAGACAGAAAACACCTTTCCTCAGTGCTTTTATTGGTTCAAAGTCAAACCAACAGTCAAACTGCCTCCGTTGGCAATCGAGGCCTTTGTTTTCCCAACCCATCCTTAATCTTAAGAGTGGCTGCTCTAAAACAAAGCACGAAAACAGATAAAGGCACTTATCTGTTTCCGAGCAAACAAGAAAAAATAAAATGATTCCATCAGTGAAGATCTTGAGGATTCGAATACAGCGCCACTTCCAATGAATCACTTCCTTTGTCTCCATCTTATTAATCTTTACAGCAGATTAAGACTTTGGGAGTCCAACCAAGACTGTTTGTTTCCTTCCTTTATGTGTTTGGGTGCGAATGTGAATGAGTCACAGTAATTACCGGTGATGTTTTCACCATGTTCTCCATATCAGCATTAATTCTGTCCGTATTTCCCATCAGCCCAAACATAAACACACTCGCACAACCCCAGACGCACTTGACTGAAAGTCTAAACACTCCACCTGACAGAACAAAAGCATGGTGCAGCAGCACCGATCACAAGTGTTTCTTGGTAACGACCCATTGAGGATATAATTATGCATAACAACTGTCAGCAGTGATGCATTATTGAGCCGTTACTGGGAAAATCAAATAGTGTTCCCCAAGCTGCAGACAGCTTGTAGAAAAGTATTTGTTTTGTGCCAGTTTAACTTTGAGTGATCATAGTTGGTGCCCTAACTTGAACTCTCATAAAACAGACAACATACCCAGAAAGTGTTAGCAACTGCCGTATTGTTTCGCCTCATTGTCTTTCTAATTACTACTGCGACTACAGCTTTCTCTACCTCAGTTTTTCTTTTCAACTCCTGTTGTTTTCCGTTGGTGGAGCTCTCAGATGGATTTGAACAATTTAAATCTGTTATGCCAACACATAATTCTCACTGATTCCTCATAATATGGAGGTACGCATGTTTTGCTAACAGAGGCTGGCAGCCCTTGTCTTCTGAGATGTCATAAGTTTAAAACATGGCAATGAAAAACTTTGGAGGAGGAAAACAATGACTGTAAATTTTAGTAGTGTTGTATTCTGCAATAGTTGAACTGGAACTCAGTGCTGCGTTCAATACAGTTGATTATAACATCCCACATCCCACCACAACTCGAGTAATCCTCCAAGATTTTAGTGTGGACATACCATTTTATATTTTTGTCACTATGTGACTTTTGTCCACTGCAGCTATTGAGTCAGTGTAGTGGTCACCACCTGTTTGTGGTTCAATATTTGCAGATTCACCCACGCACTGATTTTTCTGTGGAGCGTGACTCGTAGAAAATCCTGCCTAATGGCAGGTTTTTTTTCCATAGAGCACATCTTAAAGTCTTCAAAAGAAAATTCACTTTGGGAAGTTAAACCATTTAGACGCAATGCTATTTGACACGGTTGGTGTTTGTAAAGCAGGCAATGCAAGAGCATCCTCTATTTTCCTTGGCACTAATTGGCTGGACCTCTGAGAATGGAAAAAAAGGTAGACTACATATCCTAGTAGTAGTGCTAAGACGGTTTCCACTGTGTGTGCATCTAAATTAATATTTAGGTATATTTTGTGTGAGCCATTCAGATAGGTAGATATAAGAGTATATATAGGGGTTTTGTGTATTCATGGATTTTAGCTATTTGTAAGATACTGTGGCTTCTAATCCAAGAGAACACCAGGGGTCAGTCGCATCTAAACTATTCACAAGTGGAAGTGTCAGAATTTACTTCAACTCGAGATAGACAAGACTGAGGTCATTGGGTTTTTTTCAAAATCCATTCATCCATCCATCCATCCATCCATCCACTACTTGACATTTTATGATCCTATTCTCCCGTTGTACTCTGTTCTGCCCTTCTTCCATTTCTTACTAGCAAGCAAACCCTTCTGCACTTAAGTAATTAAACCATTTTTCATTTAGTTTTTAATGTGTAATGTAATAAATGAAATGCAAAAACAAAAAACTAACACATCTAACAGAATTTTATTTAATGTAAATGCATTGTATTTAATTAGTTTGGTCCATCTTGGCCACTCGACCCTTATGAAACATGACACATCAGGAGCCAAAATAACCCTAGGTGACCTTCTGCTGTAGACATGAAGACTTAAAACCACTTCTAATCACAGTTAATTGTGGGTCAATTACTAAATCAAATTATCTGCTTTTAACATGGCAAATTTGTAAGCAAGCACAGTCAGTATTAAATGTACCATAGCCGATATTCTATTGCATACCTAAAAAAAGGTTAGCTGAGATCGTTGGGAGTGGGGAGAGAGAAATGTGTTTTTTTTCTAGAGACTGGCAGGTTTTGTTAGTGGAACCTACAGGATGTGAACGTCCTGTCAATACCAGACCAACTTAAGAAGGAAAAACAAATCAAGGTCATCTAAAGAGATCATTTCTATTATACCTTATGCTTGATGTACTTAGTCATAATTCATTACCATTTATACTAAAGGTCCCTCACCTAACAGTTAATACATATCCACATTATGCTGTCATGACATTGTTCCAGTCAAGGTTTAGACCTAAAGTTCTGATCCAAACAACAGTGTTAGACCCCGAGTGCAAGATACGGGATCACACTGAACATTTCCCTCCTGTGCATCTGCTATTCTCGTTTTTTGAGATAAGTAGGGTTTTTGCATGTCAATGTCACCACCCACGGCAAAGTGGAGGAAACAGATCCCGAGCGGTGTTCAGGGGTGAGCCAAAAGCACACAAGATCTTCCATTCACAGATAACAATGAGCGTGTATGCACATGGTATGAAAACGAAAACAGATGAGCTCATGCAATCTGATCTGCAAAACAGGCAGCCAGGCTTTCATAAGAGACTGCAGCAGCTTTCTCAAGATAGAAACACAGCACCGGGCCTATAGCGCATTTCTATATTGTCCTGCTGTGATGAATGTTGGTCTCAGCATTATACAACTTGCTTCAGGCGAACTGAAAATGTCTTTACAGAGGAAAAAAAACTCTAATTTCTTTCCCACACACTTATTTCAACCGGTTAGATAACACATTGAAGTTGGACGGAACGTCATGCTGCAATAGCTTTTGTTTATGATGTACTGCAGCCATGGAGGAAACTAGATTAGACTAACGTTGAGAGAATTCAAAAGTCCACACATAGTTACACATAAGACATAAGTGATGCAGTTATTCATGCAGAACGAGCACCAACCAAGTACTGAGTTCATAGAATTGAAGATACCTCTTAGAAACCTGACATTTTGGTTTAAAACATCCTTTTTTTTTATTAATCTAGTCTATTTTATTGATCTAATTTTTCCGGATTGCTGTTATCTGTAGTCCATAATCACCAAAAATACAAGAAATAAAGTCTTGCATATTTCACCCTATGTGTAGTGAATCTATATCAGGGTTTCCCCCAGTGTGTTATAAGCCTGGCGGGCCACCAGGCTTTACTTGTGAAGGCAGCAGGCTTATCATTGTTTATTTATTTATTTATTTATTTTATATTTGGATTTTCCTAGACTTTATGGTTGGTGTTCAGATATTAATCTCCCAATCATCCAATAACACATAATTATTAAGTTATAATTACAAATTTCCTGTAAACTTTAAACATTCTTTAACTCAAAAATACTGGATGAATGACTGCCGAGCTCCCCAACCATCGGGCTTAGCACGTTCTCTGGGGGAAACCTTGTATATAGTATATCAATTTCATTTATTTAAATGAATTCACATTCTCAGATATATCTGTAAAAATATCCAATCATTATTGGGTTTTCCGAGAAGGTCTGCACTGGCATATGTACAATACTTTCAAAAACATGCCAATAGCATTTCACCTAAATGAGATGGAAGTAGAACTCGATTGGGTTATGTTCACCTATATTTTTTTGTCAACTTTCATACATGCATGTTCTTAATTTTATTAGAAGTAACTGCCACATTTCATGACAAATCAATATGAGTTTAAGTCGCTTTAAGTTTGCAGTATTTAATTTTTTGCATGTTGCTCAGTTACCTCTAAAGTAAATTCAAACAAATATGCCTATATGTTCGACTTGGGAAAGTAAGTATAGATGTTAATCTTTGCCAAATTGTGTCATATTACAACAAACTTCAATGCATTTTGCTGAGATTTATATGCGACAGACCAACAGTGTAGCAGATTTTTTTTTTATTTGTTACAAATAAAAATCTCAAATGAGTGCATTTGTATCCAATCCTAAAGAAAACCTAACAATTTTGCTTCTTGGCAAAATAGGGAAAATTTCAAGAGGCATAAGTGCTGCCATTTTTGCTTAAAAAAAAAAAAAAAAACAGTGACCAGCACATGTTGGGCCGACAGCTCAGATGATGTCACTGATGAGAAGCTCAAAGAAATAGCAGACTATTTATATAAACTTTTTACAGTACTGTCAAGAATTACTTTAAATTACAAGGAAGTCTAGGGAAGCAGTAAAATTTTATTACTACAAAAATTTTCCAGTACCACAGAAACCAAAAGGATTTTTTTACTTTTTTTTTTAAGAAACCTCTCCATCTGGATACAGGCTGCTCCGCTGTGTGCTACTGCTAACGTGTGATCACTGTGTTAAAAGTTTTCGTGGAGGGAGCCTGTGCTTACCCACAAAGATCAAGGCAAGAGCGTCTTTGTATCCGAGCTCAAACACGCGTGTGCACGTGCGTGTGCTCTTTAGACCAGTGAATGATAGAGTGGGGAGACTTCAAAGCAGCACTTTGATCAGAGTGAAGACGCTCAGCAGAGGCACCACCACATTCTGCTCTCCTCCTCATGACTGGGGCCCGACTTTGTCCGGTTCTGGCTACAGAAGCGCAGCCACAGTTTCACTTTGAAGAAAGTGACGGAGCCTTAATGCAAAGCATCGATTTGATCCGCATGCTGGAAGTTCATATTGATTCTTGTTAAATAAGTCTATTTTTCAGGACGGTGTTAAAACAGCGCAGCGTTTTATTTTTATAAGTGGCTTCATCTGGTCAAAATAAGTTTATGGATTCATAAGCCTGGACATGAAGGTGTGTGCTTAAAGCGTGATATTTTGAGTGCTGCTTTTCAGTAATAAAAGAGTCTGTTCTTAAGCTGCTGTTTTATGTTGAAGGCATCACATAATTGTGGCTCTCTGACATTCAGCTAACAAGATTTGGTCACACAAAAGAACTTTTAAATTGTTTGTGACGAAACATTTTGGGTACTGTTAAAATACAACACTTTGAAAGAGTGAGAAATAATATATGACAGAGTAGTAAAGGTTGTTGGAAGAATTTTAAAAAGTTACGAAATAAAGAACTGAGACTAGTGAAACTGACTTGTGTAATTCTGGACTGAACAGAGATTCATTAAAACGTAGCTGGACATTCACTAGGTCTTTATTTGATATGACCCACAATCCAGGGCGGCATAGCCTGGTGGGTGGAAGGAGCACTCGAGAAAAGAAAAGTAATCAGTACCTTGTAAAGTAGTATTGCGCCAAGGTATTTTATCTTTCCAAGCAAAATTTTCTTTCAAACATTTTGGATGTGCAAAAAGATCTCCAAATAGGTAGATTTTTAGCAAATAATTTGGAGTTATGTTCCATTGAAAAAAAAAATCTACCAATACTTATCCAGAAATTGGCAAGAGTCTACTGTACTAGCTTTGTAGAGCACTGCAAAAAACACAAAATCTTGCCAAGTAGTTTTGGTCTGGTTTCTAGTGTAAATAGGTCATTACACTAGAAATAAGACAAAACTAACATAGAAGTAACTTTTCAGCAAGATATAGAGGCTTGGTATAAGTAAACAATTCCTTAATATTGATGAAAAATTACTTGTTCTATTGACAGACAAATTAACTTATAACGTAGGAAAATGTCTTGTTATAAATATTAAGAAATTATTTACTTAAAACGAGCCTCTGTATCTTGCTAAAAAGTTACTTGCAAGTAGGTTTTGTCTTAGTTCACATTTGCTAAGACATTTGCACTAGAAACTAGACAAAAAAATACTTGGTACGATTTTTGTGTTTTTGCAGTGACGGTATTGAGTAACTTTGGTTGAATGCAGAGTGGTAGATAAGACTGATGGGACAAAGGGCTGACTTGCTCATGTCTCCATTCTTGCAAGAACATACACCAATTCTATTTGTCAAAACATAAAAAGAAGCATTTTTATACCTTTTATCGACAGATTCTATAAAGCCAAGTCTATGTTTCATAAAGCATTTCATTGTGAATAAATCAAGTTGGTTGGTTGGCACTTTGTCTCATCTTGTCCATTAGAACTCCATTTTGCACATGCATCTTTCTTCGGATCTGGATGTATTGGGAAAACATTACTATTTAGCAACTAAATCTAGTTTTAGATACTAACTAAAGATCTCATTTTGAATCAAATTTGAACCTAAACTGTCTTTCAACTCAGAAATGGTCTGTTGGGAGGTCTCGATTACATAAAACTCAATATTCAGTTTGATCTTAAAGGGAAATTAGTCTGAACTGTTTGTCTTCTGAAAGTTCGCATCGATCCACAGTTGAGGAAAACAAGAAAAAACATGCAGTTCCGTCTACATGATTCCCTGATCGGCAAGTTATGGCAGCTAGCCTGGAGGGGGGAAAAAATCAATAGGTTGAAGATTCAGAGATACTTCTTTTTCTTATAAAAAAAAGTTCAACAAAGCCTTGGGGATAGACTTATCACTATAATCTAGTAGTTCAAATGCAGCCTGCAGCACCGAAAGGCAGAAAAACAGAGAAATGAACAAACAGATTGCCGGAGGACCCAGACTTAAAAGAGAAGAAGTATTTATACAGAGCAGAAAACTGACTCTTTTTTTTTTTTTGCTGCCGACACCAAAAATACTTGCAGGCAAAGCGCCCTAACAGGGTGGAACTCTGCTAAACTGAGAGCTGTCAAGCAGTGGCACAGCAACGTGAGAGCCTCGGTGACACCAAACTGTTAACTCTCACCAGAGCTCACAGTCAGGCATCTACAACAAAGTAGTAGTGCTGTGGACTTCTAAAAGTAATGACACCAAAAAGAAAAAAGAAAAAAAAAACAAAGTTGCCCTGTGTACAAAATGTACATTTTCAAAGAAAAAGAAAAGAAAAAGAGAACTGCCTCTATTTGGTTCCATGTCTCAACAGGGTATATTCCCTTTTCATACTCTGACAAACAAACCCAATGTGAATCAGGAGCAAACGCACTGCCAGGAAAGGTCAAAGCATCTTGTTTTTGTAGCAGCTGTATTCTGTCATATTTCTGAGGCAGCAGCTGAATGCGAGGCTCAAACTGCCCCTCAGTGGCTTTTTAAGCAGCAGTTGTATTTTATTACCCCTGTTGGCAGACGGCCTGGTGCGGCTGCGGGACCGGCTTCGCTGACGCTGCAGTCGGGATTTGCCCAGGAATCTGTAGTAGTACGAGGGTCTCCCGGATCCCTTCCTGGTGACCCCGGCCATGCTGTCAATCTCAAAGCGAAACCACTTGGGCTGAAAACACGTTCTCTTGTTCGTGTTTTTTTTTTTTTTTTTTTTAAATCAGTGCAGATAAAAGCCAAGCCAAGTTCTTATGAGTCCAAGTTCAAGCTGAGTTTATCGCAAACTTTCACATCAGGATTTACTCTTGCAGAATTTCCCCGTCTACTCAGAGTCCTCATGGGTCATGTTGTATGTTGATATCCACTCCGCTGTGAAACAGTTTCCTACTGCCAAAAGAGAAAATTTAAAACCCATCAAGCATCCACTGAGACCAGTCCCACGGGCTCTGAGCACTCTCCCCCTCAGTGTTTCCCACAGTGAGATCCCAAAGGCATGCTGTCCGGGAATGCTGTGTGAGCTGGTATCCTGAAAGGCAGGAAAGATGCTCCTGCTCCCAGAGCAAGAGTCCTCCGAAGGAATTTTATAGAAAGTCGGACAAGACTAGTCCCTTAGTTTCATTAAGGAGTAAAGGATCCACTAGTTGCAAACTTCTATACTTCCAAAAGCACATTCCCCTCACCTCTTGTGACTCTGAGTGTGTGTAGCAAGGGAGGGGAGGAGAGAGCATGCTATGTGGCTGAGAACAACAGACAAAACTTTTGGGACATCTGCAAAACACGCAAAAGATAAGGGCTTATCTGGAACGGAGTTAACGTGACCGGCTCCAGATGCCAGCACGTCGTCTTTTTCTCCGACAGCCGAATTGACCAATAACAGACGAAGAAATCATCCGGTGCAGCATACAAGTCGGATTCTTAAGAGGACTCACCACACTCTACTTTAAGTGACTCCTAATCCCGTCTGAAGTTCTACTCCTGATTTTAGATTCTGTCCACTTCAGTTTGCCTCCCTGGGCAAGAAAGGAAGAATGGGAGTGACCACTTTGTAGCAGCACATGTAAATACATTGTAAAGAGCGTCCCACAGCCAATCACAGCGGGGTCTGAGGAAGAGTGTCAGGAAGGCAGAGCATAGTCCAACAAGGGAAAAACAATGTGCATCAAAGGCTAAGCGGTGTTTGTCTTATCAGGCTTTGAATCTGAGTCCTTATACATATGATTTATAGTTGTTTTTGAGACTACCTTTCCACTTTTCTCTCTTTTGCTACCTTAAATTTTCAATGGAAAAGCAAAAGTGACTCAACTCTATAGATGATCTTTTAGAAACAAGCTGAAGATGCAAATTTTAGAGAGAAAAAGAGAGATGTTTGGCAGCAGACCAGCAAATCAAACCCAAAAAGAAGAAGAGCATCCAGACAATCATTTTAAGTTATCACGGCATGTTCCCAGGGTTTAAAGTTCATATTCTGAAGTAAGAAAGGAACTGAGTTACATTGTTGTGTTGCCGAGGTTGACCAACATGGACCTCTCAAGGGGTTGGCTGATAATATTGCATTATAAAGTCATACAAACACGGACAAAATTGTTTTATACCCCTTGGTTAATGGCCGAAAAGCCCACAAGGGCCACTGAAATCACTTAAAATGAAACCTTACTGAAAATTAACCAACGAAAATCACACATTGAACAGAATAATAAAAAATAAAAAAACTTATGGAACAGATCTGGACAAAAACTATTGATAATTATTTGACCTCACGGATATGTTGAACTAAGGTGTGTCCTCCAATTAGCAATTGCAGGTGTCTTCAAGCCTGCACACAGTCAATCTGCCTATATAAAAGGCAGCGAGTAGATACTGTGTTGTTTGATGACATGGTACCACAATGGACATGGACCACAGAAAGTTAAGTAGAGAGTTGTCGCTCAAGATTAGAAAGAAAATTATAGGCAAGCATGTTAAAGGTAAAGGCTGCAAGACGGTCTCCAAGCAACTTGATTCTCCTGTGACTACAGCTGCACTTTATACATATGTAAAAACAAGCTGAAATTAAACCTCTGCAATCAACATTTGCTCAGTTCCTAGCATGCATATATCTGCTGATTGTGCCTAATCAAAACGTCTCCCTCTCCTCCGCTCCCATCGACATTAGATTTCCTTCCTTCCGTGGCTGCTCAATTGTTCATCGCGACGCTTGTTGCTACTGCGCGCAGAGGGAACCATAACACTGCCTTCTGTGCAGAGTTTCTGTCATTACCTCAGCCCATAAACCTCCAGCGACATACCACAATAGTGTGTCTGTGAGTCTCTAACGGAGGCTGGGCTCTTTGCCTCAGCGTCCACCAAGAGCAGTCAGAATGTCCATTAAGAGTTATGCATCAGCAAAATCTGCCTCTAGAGCCTCGTGTAGAGAAGCAAATGAAATATGAAACATTTTGTGCGTCAACTTTCTGCTGCTTGGGTCATGAGACACCCAGAAGATATACTTCTATTGTTCTTTTTGTGGGGGGGGAAAAAAGACCAGAAAAGCAAAGTCAGACAAATACAAATAATGAGGTTTAGAATTGAGCTCAAAAGGCATATTGGAATGTTGTCAGCTGACAACAAACTAGATGTGCACGGTCTCTCAAAATTGTACAAAGGTCTGTTAAAAGTCTAGGAATTTGAGAGATACAAATTGATGTTGTGTTTCTGGGTGTAGTGATAGACTCAGATCTGAACCTTCACACACACCCACACCCACACACATAATGACAAATACAAAGTTGGCCTTCTAACCATTTCCAGGGTTAAACAAGAGCTAGAGAAATTATTTAGCATTTATCTTTAGTCGCATTGATTACTAACAGTGTCTTCACAGCTCTGCCTAAAAAAAGGTTATCAAACATCTGCAGCTGACCAGACTGCTGATGCTGGCGTTCTCGCTAAAACCAAGAAAATAGTACCTCAATGAATAGATTTTAAAATACTTCTGTTTTATATATCACTGAATGGCTCAGCACCTAAATACATTAAGACCTGTTGTAGTCTATCAGTTGTTTACCAACCTCTACCGCCGTTTTGCTTTTCACAGTCACAAACTTCTCCATCTCTGCTCTATAGAGGTAGTCATGTTTCAAAACCTCCACGCTTGTATCCTCCGCCATCACCTCTGTTTACACCGGTATGTCCGTGTAGCCCGCAACTACTACTGGCTTGAACGGGCAGCCTACTGATTAATTCGAACACTGCTGCCACCTATTGACCGGAGGCTTGTCCGTGACTCAAACATGAATACAGACAATAATAAATCCCCCCTGCTTCTTGAAAAAAAAAAAAAAACTTTGCAAAGAAACAAAACATCATGCCCACCGGACATTTTGGTGGTTTGTTTGGGTTCACCTTTCTAAAGTTGGCACTAAACTCTTTGTCAATGTGGGTGAAACATGAACAGTAAATTCCAGTTAGTTGTTGTAGCACAAAATCTACAGGTGTCTATTAGAAAGCTATATCTCTTCTATACAAAAAACCTTTCAAGATGTCGTTTTTTTTTTTATTTTGGGAAGACATAGTCCAAGTTCAGGACTTAGTCAGGATATGTAAAACAAAGTATTAGCGCATCAACCAGGTTGATGCAGCTTTTAAATTCTACTATCAGGAAAATGTGTTTGTTTTTCAGTTGAACTGCTCAAGGTGCGCATCAGTGGAGGTGGAAAAAGCTTAAACATGATTGATTATGGTCTCAATATTTTTTTTTAATGTTTCCTTTACCTGAAATTTCGCGAGGAGTTTGTACAATGAGAATGATTATATCTGCTTTTAATGAAATGACTGGTCTGCATTTTCCCAACTATTTGCATGACGGCCTCTGTGGGAATTTCTACCTACAATGGGTTTCTGTTAGGCTGAGAGTTTACAGACAGCCAGAGCAGAGTGTCAGGGTTACGAAGAGTTTGCGTGCCGTACTGCTGCTGGCTTGAAAACAAAGGTGCTAGTTAGTGAGAAAAGGAACGATGAAAAGCAAAGGTAGAGTTGACCACAGTGCAAGCTAGATAAAACTTAAAACTTATGCTAGTATAAGATGCAAAACAGTTTTTTAATCATTTCCTGAAATGTAGACAATTAAACTCTTTCCTGATGAGAACTTGGACAAACAAGAACAAAATGTTCCTGTGTCTTTGATTGTTGGGAATAATAAAGGTAGTAAAAACTGATTTCAAGCAACTTCTTTTCTTTTTTCTTTTTTTGTTTGCAACTGAACAGTTTGAACTTGTAAAATTATTGGCTACTCAATTTAAATTATAATGTCCCAAGTAGGATGATGTCCTTGAACTGTAAATTGAATCCATAGGCCATTATCTTTCTTTTCTTACAGACAAAAATATGATAAATCACAGACAAAAAGAGTGGCTAATGCTTAGTTTAGCAGCTCCATATTCAACACAGAGCAATTGGAGATTGGTCGTGACCGAAGTTTGAAATTTTGTCTGAAGGTAGTTCAGGACCTAAACAGCAGCTCAGACCTTCAATGATGTTATGATGAGTTTTGTTCAGTTGTTACAACCCAAAGGCTGTTTGCATGGTGCAGTGAACTTACTGTGTTCTTACTATATTGTCAGATAGTAAGAACAGCATGGTTGCATCTAAAAACTCACCAATTTATTCAAGCACATGAATGCTTTATGTGTCCACGGAAGGAATACTTATAGTAAAATGTAACATAAACATGAATAACTGCCCAAAAGTAACAGAGTTACAGCTGAGGATGAAGGATGTATTTCCTCTAGACTCATTTTTCACTGCCTCTCATAGTAGAAGAGTACAGTTTAAATGTACTGTTTTAACTGAGAGATTCATCCAGTGCACTGCCTTTGCGATCGCAAACTGTGAGGCAACTCGCTTGATGCTGAGACTGAGACGTAAAAGGTGAGTTGAGAAGTTCAGCGTTGTGTCAGCTGCCCAGAGTGCCCAGACAGTCTCCCCCTGAGAAAACACGGCCACCTTCCACCTTCACAATCTGAAACCTGCGATCTCCACTGACTGCAGGGAAGGGGAAGTTTTGTGCAGCCCCTGCACAAAACTTATTTGGTTTTAGAAAGTAAAACGTTGAAAGACTTTCAAGACAGCTGAAACATGTACAAAAAAAATTTCAAAATGGCCTAGAAAATAATGCAGTTACTTGTGACTTATGTAAACCATAAAAGTCGACTGTTGTTTTTCACATGGGTAATAAATAAATACAGACTTTCAAAAGAGTCCAACAAATTGCTCAAAATTATAATGTGACTCATGCACGGGTAGATGAGGACAAATCCAGTTTAAGTGCAGCAGCGATTGCCAATAATCGTGGAACTGAAAGCAGCATTAAAACTCAAATTCAAATAAATAGCAGATAAAGAAAACCATGAGCAATGTCACGAGCGAAGCAGGAATCTCAGCAGTGACTCTGTGAGAAAATCTGCTGTTAAAGACAATGAAGACCGAATTGTAAACAATCATTTCATATTTGCAACCCGCCTATTTGTTTTTTTCTTCTATTTGGAGTTTAACTGATCCAACCGCAGCATAAACAAGGGCTTATGGTGCTCAGTGAAGTCCAAGTGATGTGGTTTTCCCTGACAAAATTATAGATGTGGAGTCCTTAAATGATTCCCCTGACCATAAACGGTAATCATCCTGTAGTTCTGCCAGCATTTAGTAGATCTCAGTAGATCCTCTCTATCAGATACGCTTTTGTTCTGCAAGAAGGTATAAAGACATAACTGTCCTAATCAGCACAGGCCATTAAAAAGCACTAAAACCAGAACATTAGGGGCCGTCGTGGAGCCGATGGACGCATCGCAGCACGTGAGACAGAAATGACTCGGCTGAAGTCGCAAAATAGATCATTTTGAGTAAGTAAACAAAAGAGATTTTAGAGAGCAAAAGGAGACCTGAGAGAAATCGTGAATAAAAACATAAAAACAAAATGTCTTACCTTTGGAGCAGAACAGAGGAGAGACGGGTGAAATCCACATGGCAGAAAACAAAGAAGGAGAAAAAGGCACATATTAGACCAGCTGGTATAGTGTCCCTATTTACCTTCATTCATTATGAATGTTTGCCTGTAAGCCTTTCATGAAAGACTGTTGTACTTAGGGCACGTTTAATCTATGAAGCAAGCAGACTGCACTGTGAAATGAAACAAAACCATAACAAAAAAAAATTCTCCTTTCACTCTGTGTGTTTAGACACAGCTCTAATGAGAAGACACCGGGCAGTTGTATTGTAATACCTTTTTAGTTTTCCCTTTGTTTCACTGGCAAATATTTCCACATGTTGGGTGAACAATAGATGCCAAAGCAAATGGTTGAATCCCAGCATAGAACTACAGTAACTCAGAACTTTTCTAAGTTGTTTGTAATCGTAGATGCACAACTGATTGAAAGTGGAGCTGGCTCCTATTTCAGAGCAAACAAAAGCACAAAGAGAGTCGCATTGATTTCCCACACAGCTGACGCTATTGTCTTTTATTTCTTCTTTTTTCTACAGGTTAGTAGTCACATAGAGTTACATTTGAAGTGTAGACCAGAGTAAAGGAAAAAAGAGCAGCAGAGTCACGAAGATCCAGAAGGTTTTTAAATG
This sequence comes from Xiphophorus hellerii, assembly GCF_003331165.1. NCBI lineage: Eukaryota > Metazoa > Chordata > Actinopteri > Cyprinodontiformes > Poeciliidae > Xiphophorus > Xiphophorus hellerii. Next base: position 21,843,629 of record NC_045679.1, read on the forward strand.
ATAAAACCTTTTCAAGACACGAGGGGTTAGTTTTCTGGAAAATTCTCATTCAGTCCTTGAGTCTGAATATACAAGTTCAGTTAATGTACAGCAGCTGGCGGACTGTCAAGAAGTTTTTTGTTTCGTTTTTTTTTCTCTTTCTGCTCCTCCTTGATTTATGTAGCAAATAAAAATGTTAATAGAGCTGTGAGTCAGCTTTATTCCAGCACTGATCACTTTCTGAATGAAGAGCTGAGTACACAGTAGACATGACGAACTCAATAAAAGTCGTTGCCAAAGTTTTGGATTTTTTTTGTTTCCCATTGCCACATAAATTACTGGCACCACAATCAGTGATTCCAGTAAATAACTGGAACAGCCACAGGTCTTTTTGTCTTAGCTACTCTTAGGAATCGGAAAAAACGAGAACGCAGCATTCAAGTAGGATGGGCGTAAAATAATAAAGACGATAGCTTCTCATCTAAACTGACCAGATTTAATGTCAGGACAGTAATTGAAAAGTTCCAAAATACCTAAAGTTGTAACAAACAAGGATGGCCACAAAACTAAGGGGATTTTGTTGCCATAAACTTTGAGCAGAATAATGTAAACAAAAAAAATCTCCAAAAACAACTATCAAAGTATTAGACATAATCTGTACAGCAACAGGCTGTTTGGAGCAAGCACTTCATGTCCTACAATCACATGTGTAAATTTGTGGAGATGGTTAGACTTTAACTAGAAATATTCTGGCTTGGCACATTAAATAATTAAGTGGAATAGCATCTCATGTACACTTGGTGATTCTGTCGCCCTGCCCTCTTATAAGACCCTGGAAGCGCATGGCATCACGAGCTTTAAAAATGCAGGAAATGGTCAGATGTACTCCACCATGACACAGAAAATTGGGCATCTCCTTGTCTTTGAGAAGGAAAATGATTGCAAACGTATCCAGTCAACATTTAAAAGGCTGAATGCTTTATGCAAAATCAACATTTTTCCATAGCTGCCGTTGTCACAATGCTTAAATCCTTCAAACAAATCTGAGGGGTAAGCTCTGCTCTAGACAGGAACGGAAAAGGACCCTTTATGAAATGTTATAGGTTATAGGAGAAGACAAAATGTGTTTAAATGTCCCCACATTTTTCTAATGGAAGCTTGGCTTAAATGCCAAATCAGAGCCGTGTCAACACTGACCCCTTGTGGTAAACATAGAGTCGTACAATGCCTCCTACATTAGGTTTTCCACAACAATTGTGAGAACCATTCGAGATTAAACAGCTGAAACTTTTTTTCTCTCTCCCAAACAAATAATGTGTCAAAATGTTGTGGAAATGTGCAAACATGTTCAAAGTTTCTAGGTAGTTTTTGCTGGTTTTCAACATCAAACTGAACCCAGTCAATCATAAGACAATAAAAAGTTATTCATATCTAAGATCGGATTGGTTGAATTGCTTAATCTGGCCCACAGATCCGCCTTTTCTTTAAAAAAATAAAGCTCAAAACAACTAACTAGAAACTTGTGCCTTGAGCCAAATTGCTGCCATCTATCCATGATGTGTCGCCGTCATCCTCTAATTCATGCGTCGGACAACCACTCTGCCCCTCCCCTGACTAAAGGCCAAATTGCAGAATGTCCCAGGCAGAGCTCATTATACAAGGCTGGAGACAAAATGAGAACAGAGGAGTCAGTGTGACAGCGTTGGCAGGAGACAAACAAACACTTCAATTGGAGGAGGCAGAAGAGGAGAGGGGGCAAAACTTCTTTAAAGGAATAAGGAGGACAAACAAGGAGGAAAGGAGAGAGCGGGGAAGATGAGAGAGATGGCGCTAATTAAGCAAACACATGAGAAAAGCAAAGAGAGATGTCTGACGGGGGTTTTTTTATCCAAGTGTGATGATGAATCAAAATGTACTAGAAAGCTGCGCACAATTCTGTTTTAGCAAAAGCACGATGGCGATTGATAATTGATGATGTTTTAAAGCATGTCAAATGTCATTTCTCACCAAATTCCTTGTCTAGATGTATAGATGTATAGATTCTGTTGTGATCTGGCTCTCAGTCAAAAATCCAAGCCAGACGAGTTTCAGGTGAAAGACTAAATCTCACAACTAAAAGAGGTGTGTATATTAATACATCTTGATTTTTTTGTTTTGTTTTGTTTTTTCATGACGCAACAATAAAATTTGATGCTTTTTGTTGGGATCTTATGTAATAAGTAGCACATACCAGTGAAAAATATGTATCAAAAATACATCGCTTTAAAAATGGTTCCAAATAAGATCTGAAAAGTGTGGCAGAAATATGTATTCATCACCCCTTGCCATGCAGACCTAAATCAAATTCTGATTTTGATTTAGGTCTGGACTTTGACTGGGTCATTCCAGCACATTAACATGCTTCGATCTAAATCATTTGTCTTAGTAAAAAAAAAAATTAAAAATTAAAAAATCTGTAAATTTTACAAACAGAAACTGCACTATCACAGAAATGCCACAGCTATGAAAATAATAATATTTTAAACAATAGCACTAGGTAAATTTTTGTTTGTTTCAAATGCTGCTCAGTTCATAGGAACGAGCCACACAAAGAAATCACAAGATTGGTTTATTAAGCAGAAGGTTATTTTCCGATACTCAAAGGTGCAGCACTACGTGAAATCACGCTCCTATTAGTGCCCAGCCGCTCTCAGTGTTGTAAGATCAAGTTACCATGACGACTGTGCTCTGCCGAGCTGCTGGGCATGCTCATCGCCGCTTGCAGCTATATTTAGCAGTGTGGCCGTAATGAAATGTAATTGAATAATGTTAATGTGATGTGGAAAACTTAACTTATTTATGACTCCAAGTTTTAAAGGTCATCACACACTCTGCCACATCACTAGTGCCCCACTCAGTTTCAGAAGAGTTTTTTTTTCTTTTTTTTCTTAAAAATGATACGTGTTCTTGACAGCAGAACATTCATCAGTTTTCAATATTGTGAGCAAAGCAACGATTAAGGAGTCAGTTTCACTCAAAAGCTTAAAATAACGTCGCCTAGTTTTCCTCGTACCTGTTGATCTACCAATCAACACGTCCGATCAGCTCCACGGCAACAATCTGCAGCTGGATCTATGCAGCGCCAACACACACACGGAGACAGAGCAAACATGCGCTGCAAGGCCATGTGCTCAGTGTATCAAAGGGACAAAATCAGAATTACAACTTGAAAGGCCCACATCTGCTGTTCACATTAAAGCGATGCTTACGCAGAGAAATCGCCTCCAAGAAGTTCCCAGAAAACAAAATGAATTGTTAGTTGTTCAACTGACAGGAAAATGTACAAAACAAAACAAACAGGGAACAGTCGATATTCACCTAAGACGCAAAGAAAAGAATTGCATTATTATATTTTAAGAAAGTTCACAGCATGCAGTGATTCCGCAAGTATTCACAACCCATTTGATTTTTTTGTTAGAGATGTGGAAGAGATAAGATGCAAAAACCGTAATGAAAGATGTTTTGCGGCAATAAAAATCTTACTCTTTGGAGTCACACCCAAGTTTTCCTCCATTAGCTTAGCATTCAGCTCTATCAATCTCCCCAGCAAATCTAATGAGTATGACTGCCCCTGCTAAAGAAAAGCATCAAATATGTAAGTAAAAAATAAAATAAATAAATAAAATAGAGTTTTGTGCTAAGTTAATCAGAGAACTTCCTTCAGCATTCTCATTATGCTGGTTTCTGACTAGCTTTAAACTGGACTTTTTATTGGCTTTCTTTCAACATTACACAAAAGGAGTTTGAATGAAAAAGCACACCACATATAAGGTTTTATGAAAAGAAAAGAAAAACAAAACTTAATACTTTTTCTTTTCCTAATTCCAAATTCTGTACTACATTGTGCTGGTTTAAATGCCCCCACACACACAAAAATAAGAGTTTTGTGTTTAGAACATAGAAAGAACTAATACAGTTCAAAGTATATGAATACTTTTCAAGGCACTTTGATAATCTGAACAAGTTTTTGTTTCTTTTATGAGCACACAAGGCATTCTTGGCTGTAAACCGGACACAAACAAGACAGACTCTATAGAAAGATGTGATCTGAACTGTCTTTTCAGCATGATGCAGTGGGAAATGTCCTTTTTCTTCTACTATCCCAAAGGTACAGTGTGCATATACAGCTGGGCTGTTGCCCTTAGGGACAGCACAGGATGCGGTGGAGGAGTTAGCATACACCTCCCTGTGGGAATAAGAGCAGCTGGGGATGACTGTGGCAGGCCAATTTATCATGCAACAACACCCAGGATACTCACAGCAGATAGTTACAATCTATGAACATTGTGAATATCAACTATTAACTTTGAGAAAGAGGTGGACATAATTGATCACATCTGCAAGATGTAAGAATCTCTTTGTCAAAACTGTTTTGTAGAAAAGCACAATGTTTATTTTACGGTAGTTATATGAAGAATCTGCTGAAATGCAACAAGAGCACAAAATGCCTGAAGGGTAACAGTGATTTTAGATTTTTTTTTGTAGAAGACGACATCAATCTGAAATAATATTTATAAGATTATGGGTATCTGCTGTGTACTTTCAACCTAGACAACTGTCAATACTGCTAGGTTTTTTCAAATGCCAATTGTGTCAATCTTAAAATTGTCAAAAATTAGAACACTCTTGACACAGTACATTTAATTTCTGTGTAAGTAGTGTCATTTTGGTCAGGCAGATTTCTTTTATCGGCAGAAAAAAAAGATGCCACTCAGCCTTAGTTTAGTTTTGCTAGAAACGTTTCCCTGTTGAAGGTGAAATTTTCCTATTTACTGTTTCCCACTGCTCCAAAAAAATAAAAGAAGCTCAGCAGAAAAGAAATTAAAGGAAATGCTTTTACATAACATTTACTTGAACACACATCTTTGGGGCATTGGTAATATATTATGCACTGAATATGACTTGACTGAATAACAATTAGGTTGTATTGGCATGTATTTATCGCATTAAAATCGGAACTTGACAGCGTTAGATTGAGTGTCCACAAATTGCATTGGACCTAAATAGATCAAAGTGGTTGAATCTGGGCTGTTTTTGTTTTCTTCTTCTTCTTCTTTTTAAACCTCGTGGGATAACCTTTGTTGTAACTTTGTGCTCTGTAAATAAAATAAGCGTTCCCTGAACTGAACAGTACTGGAAAGGTAGTAGAGTAGGTTAATTATATGCCAAAACAGCCTGCCGTATGTTCGATCTGAAGGAAACGTAGATCGAAGTTTCTAAGCAGGGTTTGCAGCAGGGAGGCCACTGCTGCAAACCCAAAATAAACTCAGCAGTTTGAAGACTGCCCTGCGATTTACTCATCTAAACAGGCAAACATGGTTAACTAACTTTGAGTTCAATAAAATCTGCTTAATTATTGTGCACAAATTGTTTCTCGTAAAGCATCTGTAATTATCCCCGCTCTGCGAGGACATCTTGGAACCATAAAGGAAAAAATTAGAGGACAAAGGGAGGCAGGAAGCTGGTTTGTAGGTTTATAGGTAACAGGACATATCATTAGAGAAGTGAGGATGTAGTGCCTCAATTATCCTCCTCTTGGTTCATTCTTTAGTTGTTTTACTGATGCTCTTTATATTTATGCCTCCTTTCTATTCTTAGCAGTCAACACCCCACCTCACCATTTCACATTTAATGTTTCATTGTCACTTTCTCGTCAGTGAACAAGAACTCAAGTTCATGTTCGACCCCCGCAACAAGAAGAAATCCCTCATATCTGTGAGCGAGTAAAACAGCAGTCCATTATTTACATCGGAATTTATGGAATTCAGTCACAGCTCATGCACAAGGATTGTTTCTCTCCCCTCAGTCACAGAGACGCCATTGTCACGTAAACAATAGGTCCAAACTGTTAAAGGACCATGTGAAACGTAAGTGGGCCGCAGAGTGAGCTCACACAGAGGAGAGCAGGCACTTGGAGGCAACAGATCCGACAGTGTGGCTGAAACGGGAGGCTACTGTTAATCGTTATCAATCCATCAGCCGCTGTGGCTGGACGTTTTTTTTTCTTAGAAAATTTGGCTTCTCTGGTTCATATGACACGCAGCAGAATGAAGTAGCAAATGAGATATTTGATCCAAGGTTCCGGGTAAAAAAAATTAAGCCTAATTTTTATGCTCTAGATGGACACTAAATTATTTGTTATCAGTCAATAAAATCAACAATGAACAAAACATGTTCATGTTGTGTATCAGAAAGATTTGGCAAGATGGATTGACTAGTCAATTCTATATTGGGAACTTGGAAAGCTAATGCTCACTTTAGCATTGTCAGCAGCTAATGGTTAGCTAGGGGTTGTGGAGCACAGCCACCTGTGAACAGCTCCAGTTCCCAAATACTTGAGACACTCTCCAAAAACATTCATCACTGCCTATTTCAAATTTTCCAACACAAAGTATACCTTAATATGCATCACTACACAAAAGTGGAAAACATCTTGACACTATAGAAGCTAACATCCATGGTTGATAGCTTTTCTCTGAGCTTGTGGGTACAGCCAATGAGCTCCAAGGAAAATGAATGGCACTACTAAGTTTGATATTATTTTGCCAGTCATTAACATGTGTAGTGGCATTGTGGCTACGTATTTCATCTTTCCAGGGTGTGTTTTATTTTGAACTAGAAAATTTCGGAAGAAATTTAGCCGGGGCCTGCCAAGGCGCGCCCGTCGGGCATGGGCCCGGCGTCGTCACGCCACAAATCGGCATCGACGCCAAAGAACGCCGCGACGTAATCAGTGGCACGCGGAGAACCGCAAGAACGTTAAGCGAGGCGGACGTGCACCATTCGGTACGATTTAAAATGTTGTCAAGGCTTTTATTTTGGAAGTTTTGTTAAACTTCATTTCAAAGGGCCAAACTAATCCCAAGCGTAATAGTCCTTGGGTTAAAATAGTTATATAATGCTCAAAACACAAGTAGCTGATGTAAAAATATTCAAGGCTTTTATTTTGAAGCTTTTGTTAAGCTTCATTTCAAAGGGCCAAACTAATACCATGTGTAACAGTGCTTTGGATGAAAAAGTCAAATAAAGCCAAAAAGAGCAATTACGTCATGTAAAAATATTCAAGGCTTTTATTTTGAAATTTGCAGGATGCTTCATTTCAAAGGGCCAAACTAATCCCATGCGTAATAGTCCTTAGGTAAAAATAGTTATATAATGCTCAAAACACAAGTAGCTGATGTAAAAATATTCAAGGCTTTTATTTTGAAATTTTCATCAAGCTTAATTTTAAATTGCCACACTAATCCCATGTGTAACAATTGCTGGGTTAAATCAGTTATATAAAGCTCAAAAGAGCAATTTTCTGATGTAAAAATATTCAAGGCTTTTATTTTGAAATTTTTGTTAAGCTTCATTTCAAAGGGCCAAACTAATACCATGTGTAACAGTGCTTTGGATGAAAAAGTCAAATAAAGCCAAAAAGAGCAATTACATGATGTAAAAATATTCAAGGCTTTTATTGTGAAATTTTTGTTAAGCTTCATTTTAAAGTTCAAAACTAATCCCATGTGTAACAGTTACTGAGTTAAATCAGTTATATACAGCCCATAGCAGCAATTAGTTCTAAAGGCCAGTTCAGTCCTGATCTGTTTCAACTCAGGGTTTCACTATAGATAGAACTACAATGATGCGTATTTGTAGTCCAAATCAGCAGCCAATAGCCTCTTGAGTTCCGTTGCTATGTTAAATAAGTTTCACACCAAGGTGTGAAGTGTTACTGAAAGAGCCTGAGAGCCTCAGAAAATCCTGTCGCATGACTTTGCTCTGAAGCACCGTGACAGAAAACCGTACGGTCTAGATAAATTTCGAAAACATTTTACCGGAGCAGACAGGCGTATCAATGTCAGGACCGATTTTGATACTAATCGTGCGATATTTGTGGCCGTGATGGCGATTTCAAAAATGATTTGGGCTGAAAAAGTTGTCTTCATCTCTCACTCTAATCAGCCAGAGAGACACTCTAACTTTAGGAAAAATGAGAAACTTTGGGTCGCTTAGAGACAAATTGTGGACAAACCGTAACTGGTATCGACGAGCCGTCTTCACTTTCGAAGAGATCACAGACGTATCTACAAAATGAAATTTGAATGGCATTTCTAGGTGAATTTGTGACGACACAGAAAATCCTCAAAAATAGGGTATTTCTAGGATTTTTCCCATTGACTTATAATGGGGTTTTTTTCGTAGTTTTTTGCGAATTATGTCGCCACGTTAACCCCAAATCCCACCAAAAGTAATAGCTCCAATGGCGTGAATTTTCTGCACGTTTTGATACCTCATTTGTAGGTGTGCACCCAGCGGTATGAGCCGCATTAACGGTTACGGAAGAAAAATAAAGAATAATACTTAAAGAGACGCTTCTCTCCGACAATAGTAATAGGTTCCTGCCATTGCTTTGCATGGCAGGCCCCAATAACTCAAATATGTTCTGCAAAAACAAAATTGGAGATGCGGTGGAGAATTATCCATCCTCCATGCTAAGTTCTTGATGTTTGAGGTTGAAGAAGAGTCAGTGAGTTGAATTAATGAATTTCATTTATTAATACCAAAATGCAGCTGGTCCATTTCTCATGCTACCTTCAGGAGTTAGCAGGACAAAATGGCAACCAAGAAGAGTTTGTGATCTGCTTTGTTAGCCTCTATCTAAGCTACTAAGCATTCCCTAGTATGTCATATCCTCTAACCTTAGCTGTGAGGGTGTTTCCTAACATGTCATTTCTTTTAGCTTTAGCTAAACTACTAAACTACTTAGCAACTAGCTAAAAGAGATAGAGGAAAAACAGAGAATTATTTATTCTCAACAAGATGTTCAATAGAATTTGAGAATACGCCATCACTGAACCACAAATATGTTAGGAGTGGTCCACTGTGGTTCATACGGCTTTCAAATTATTATTTTTTTTATATTGTTTGTAGCAGTATAAATTAAAATATATTTTTAGTACTGACAAATCACTTACAGATTACCCTAGTTGGCTCCCTCGTGCAACACTGCAACTAAAGAACTACTGCCTTTCTTCAGAATAAAAATATCAAACAAATTTGGGGGCAAAGCCTAAAGCACACTTTCAAATTTAGGACCATAGAAATCTGACACAGACACTTCAGTAGATTGGTGTTGTATAAAATGCAGGATGTGGTGGCTTGAGAACATTTTCCCTTTGAAAAGTGGCAGAAAAATGTCTTGCACACCAAATTAGCCAATATTCTGCTCAAAGAATATTGGCAAAATTATGAGAGTTTGCTGGGTTTGTTCCCCTACGGGAGAAGAGGTATAATTACTTTTATTGTTACAAGTGCACAGATGTTTTGCTCCAGTGCCAGTTTCAAATCACTACAATCCCTGTGGCAAACAGCCATTAAAAGAACAATGAATTTCCAAGCGTTACTGCTCCTTCTTTCTAAACTTTCATAGTTAAAGAACCTGCAGGGCACGCTTTCACTTCAAGACCAAAGAATAGACTCAGGAAGTAATGTCTGATCGATTCATCTAATGTCAATTTAAAAGCAACTTAGATAAAATTTCTTTTGGACTGATCATGACCCCAATGACTGAATTTGCACATAAATTGTGCAAATTATTATTCCTTTATGTAAATTATGTATTCCTTTAAATAGAGAAACCGGCAAATTTGTCAGCTGTGTGTCAGATAGTTTTTGATTTACTCACTAAGTTTTGGCAAAAATCACTAATGAAAAAGTCAATCCTTAGGGATTGCTGAATACAAAAACGTCTGGCTTACAGGAAGCAAAAATATATATTGCAGTATAACTTTTGCACAGTATTGTACCCCAGATTTCACAAGAAAATAGATGCATTTCAGTGAATAAGGCTTTTGTGATGGTCTTGCCTTGAACCAACGTCTCAAAATTAAGCCGCAAGCTGTGTTCGTTGTTATAAATAAAACAGTCGTCAGCTCATCAGCTGACCTAAATGTAGGTCAGTAAAACTCTTATTTTAATAAAATTGTGACCAAAAAAAAATTAAAACTCTTCCTAATTTTTAACCACTTTATTGTGCTCTCGCCTAAAATACTGCTGAATTCTATCTTTCCAGGGGGATTGTAAAAGGAGTGCTAAAGTATAATCACAAAACATTTTACAGCGTCGACAACTTTGACATCAAGAACTCTAAATGAGTGGATTCATACTTTCGTATCGGACAAATATAATGCGCTGTGAATGAAAAGCAGGAAGTGTTGGCTCAGGAACCGCTGGCTTAAATATCCATCCTGGCAACCCAGATTCAATTCCTCTCTGGCACCGTTGCAGTTGATCTCACCCTAAATTTGTGCTCGTGTTTTTTAGAAAACAAGATTAGAGAGCAGCATGGTGCTCTTAAATTGGAGACAAATGATTAGTTTGGGGACACCAACAGGAGCAAGTGAAGTGGATTGACAAGAGGAGTCTTAATTTTCTTGGCGGGAAGGTTTTGGCTTTCTGACGCTTTCTGCCTCGGCACCGCCGGCCAGTGAAATCTGCTAACAAGCACCAACATGGACGCATAAAGGAAGACGGATACATAATCAAATGTGAAGACGAGGAAGAAGAAACATAACGGAGGCAAGCAATTAAGCTGCAGCCGTCTAACACATACCCTTGATCCTTGTTGCTGCTTAAAAGCATCATTGACACCATCAAACGACTCTGCTTTCATCTAAGCAGAGTTACTGTTTGTGTGTTGCTATTAAGAGGGATCGAGGGCAGGACACAGGAGGAGTTCGACTAACTGGGACAGCGCAGACTCCTTCGGTTGTACAGACACAGTTGTTGCAGTCGAAAAGCTGAAATCCTTAACCCGGCGACCCGTTTGAGCTACGCTTTTGGTCTTTATGTGAATTACGCAAACTAAAGAAAGGGCAGCAAGAGTGTGATTAAAATAGTTGTGGGCCGGGCTTGTTGGAATGTGTCGGAGTGTGTGTGTGTCGGTTTTAGAAATGGGATGTGGAGAGGTATGTGGCAGGAAACGAGGTAAGCTGGAGGGAAAGGGGAGCCGTTGGGAGTGGAGTTCATTTTCCCCTCTTTCCTGTTTTGCCTCAGCATGCGAGTCACCTTCTGACATCACCTACATGATTCCTCCCTCGGTGTGCGTCTGTGATAAACCTACGGTCTATGTAATGCAAAATCTACATAGGGTAAGAGAATATTTTTCCCCTTTGAAGTAAAGTCATCCATCTGTAATAAAAAAAGTGCTTTTCAGTAAAGTGGCAAAAGTATTTCCAGATCAAGATAGTTTCTCTCATACAAATATAAGATGAATATCATCTTCACCTTCCCCAAAAAATGAGGATGTTAAATTAGTCAGCAATTTGTCTTGACAATTTATTTTCTGTGCATGCCATCAGAACGACAAACACAAACTTTCTGTGACACATCCAAAAACTATCAATGGTCTTACATTCAAGAAATGTAAAAATATGTCAAACAAAACACTAAAATGTCAAAAAAAAAGTCGTGTGGAAGTTTTGCATCTTAACTATTTTAATTTTGCTCTCACAGTCACCATACTTTATTTATTTTTGATGATGAGCTGATGATGTCACTGGAGACACAGGAAGTGCCGGATTTTCAGAAAACAAAATCAGTCAAGCTTTTCTCCTCCTCAGTATATTGTGGTAGACATTTACATCAGACTGGAAGTGGGGCCCTATTTTCTTGCTGCTGCCTGTTCTTTCGGAGAATTTCAACAAAGTAGAACCAAAGTCGACGTGTTTTAACACCGAGGGTTTTTAGAAAGGCAGCTCGTGTTCTACGAATGTACTTGTAGGAGTTTTGTCAGTCCTACTGGTTGAAACTCTTACACAAATACTTCATCTAAGCTCATGCTATTATTACTGCGTGATCCTTTCCAGTTTCCCCTCACATTTCCCCAGATGGCTTTTTTTTCTTCTTTTTATACAAAAACAAAAACATTTGGTGCAGCAGGAGAAGATCATTTCAAAACCGGTTATCCCAGCTTTCTTCTCTTACTATCAATAGATATACTGAAAACTCAGTGGGTGGTCCACATCCTCATGAACAAACAACACTTTGTCACTCCAAAAAGGTAAACAAAACAAAAAAACGCAAGTTCACACAATTTCAGAAAAACGCAAACGACTTTTAAAGGAACGTTGATTTCCAATCCGTGTTTCTCACACATTCTCAAATAGGAGAGAATGATTCTTTGTACTGAACTGGAATCCTCAACATCCAAAAAAATACCAGAAGTCTCTTGTCATGACTTTTGAGTCATTGCTAATGCTGCCAATATGGGATGCTCTGGCATTCGGCCGTGTCAACCTCTGTGCGCGGCACGGTGGGTTCAGCAGAGCGTGTTTGCTGACACGGCAATGCGCTCAGTGCGCTTCTAAGCCTGCATGAATACGACCAGATGCACGGCGAGCCCACGCGCCTGCCTGACCGCGGTTATAGGGGGAGCGTTTGTCAACTCGTTCAGTGCAAAAAATCTGCTTTGAAGGGAATTCGCCCCCATCAACCGCATATGGATTGCACCTGCATTATTAATGAGAAGCTATATTTCACAGTGTATTTGTGGTCTTATTATAAGGAGAGAGCTTTGAAGTGCTTTTATTTCCTCTGTAGAAACACCTGAATGCAGTTACGATGGGGAAAAGCTCAAATACTAATTAATACACATTGGCAGCTCAGTTTTAGTTTGGAAGATGAACTCCATTCCACAATGTGTTTTAGATCTAAAAGGTATTACTCACACATATCGTTAGTGTGTGGCTTCCACTTTGTAATACCTTCCGAATAAAACTGAGTTGGAAGGATCAGGGGGTGTTTTCCACTTACTATGAGGATCAGCCAAAATAACCAACGTCATATTGTTTGCAAATATTCTTAAACAATGACAAACCCTGAAGATAAATTCATCCCTATACTGTGTCAGGCATTTCATCAGCTTTTATCAGGGCAGAAAACAATCAGATGTCCGACTGAAGTAACAGTCAAGTATGCGATGTGTCCGCTGTGACGCTGCCTTGCAGACAAAGATAATAATGTTTGAAAAGCAAATTGCAAAAGCTGTAAACGTTAGAATGTTAGTAAAGTAAGACGCCTCAGGCTACTGCAGATGTTGCCTTCTGTGCAAGCCTCATGTTACTGTGAAACTATGAAAAAGTAAACTTCATATTTTATCTACAACTGTGCGGTGCACTTCAACCACTGTAAAAAAAAAAAAAAGAAAAGAAAATCTCAGTATTATATATAAAAAAGTTTGTTTTCCATTAGCGTTACGTGTAGGATGCTTGAAACTGAAACAGAGACTGACGGCATGACCTTTTAATGCCTCTAAAATCTGACCACATAGGGCTCCCATCCAGCAATGACATTTCATACTTTGATGGTTAGTTGGAAATTAAGAACAAATTGTATAAAATGAAACAAGAGTTTGATGTCACTGCCAAAGTGTTGTACTTGCACTTCTCAATCCAACCACACCAATGAAAACTGGAACTATCAAGATTCAAAATATGTTGTTAATTCAAAGTGATAGAAGTACATGCAATGGATTTTAAATTGTCTCTCTCTCAAGGAACTTAAAATATTTTAAAGTTAAAAAAAAAAACTTTAAAGACATGACAGTATTTGATATCTCCCTTTCTTTCTTTACATTTATATCCATGTAACATGTTTTTGAATATGCTTATATGTTAAGATAGGAAACACTGACAATAGCAAATGCAAATCAAAACTAACTCAGGTGAGCACCCAAAAACTGTCACACAGAGTCCTGATGTACATCTTGCCAAACCTGTTTAATGTCTTCTATTCTCTTAACACCCTCTCTGCATCCCCCCACCTAAAGTGCTGTGGATACCGGATCCAATTCTGTGCACTTCTGTCAAAAAATGTCTTCTGGTGTTTGTGATTCATGACTGTGTAATTACATAGCCGTTTCACAGAGAGCTGGGGTACGACAGGGGCGGGCAGGGGCTGGGGTTATATGAGTGAAAGGGGAAAATTACAGCAGATGCTGTCAGAGAAACACAAGGGTGTTTGCGTGGACAGTACCTGGATATATACTCAAATACAAGTACCTTCATTCTATAAATAACATGTTTTATTTGTATTTCAGGTCAGGTTCCAAGTCACCCAGAAGTCACTGCTTCTCCACATCGAGAGGTGAGGTGACTATGTTTCTCGGCTAGCCTGCGGACGCCTTGGGATTCCCCCAGAGGAGCTGACCCAAGTGGCTGGGGAGAGGGACGTCTGGGTCTCACTGCACACGTGACCCGACACCGGATAAGATGGAGATAACGGATTGGATGGAAGTTCCAACAAAACCGATGAAACAATGACAAAAACGTGGAGGTGAAGTGAAACAATCGATTTCACAAGTACATTCAAGACGAGAGAGATAAAGTCTTTCTCAATACTGAAAAGGAATCTTGTCATGGTGGTTTCACAATCCCGCTTTTTTTGATCAGCTAAATAAACAAATTTCCTGCTGCACTCGACGTAACCGAGCTGAGCTAACTATGCAACAAAGCCCGTGCATTGCTGGCAGAACTTTCTGTCAGCACTGCAGGCGTATTTCACAAGAGTGAACAACGGAGGCTTGTGGGGACGGAGATGGAGAGATAGCAGTGTTTTGTAAGTAATACCGGGATTTTATTATCACTTAAGCCGGTGGGGCAAGGGTTTATCACACCAGTCAATCACAAAGCATTCACAATCTGCAAGGAAGTCGTTCCACTTTCTCTGCTTAAGAACACTTAGTCGGCTTCCAGTGGCTGGGGAGCGCAAGATAAAGGTGTTACAAAAACGAAGCAAGCGGCCTCAATGACAGTCCATTTCAGCTCGCGTTTTTTATCAGGTTTCCCCGCATCTAAAATTTACAAGCACAAATCAACAAGCTGCCGTTCACAATGAATGCGACCACTCGGGTAACAATTAAAGCACAAAAGAGTCAACCGACAAAAAAAAAGGAAAGAAAATCCAAACTTGTAATTGCTTTTTAATTGTTTCATTTCTTTTAGCAGCAGTTTGGGATTGTTGATGGATTGTTTTTTTGTTCTACGCTTTTTCACGCACCGCGTTCCCCGTTAATTGGCAAAACAAGGTGAAACAAGTTTTTTTTTTTTTTTTATGTAACCATCTAGAGACAGAACACAATAGTATAAGAAATGTGTTTCAGAAATAAGTATGTGAAACACAATGATAACAATTGAAACCAGGTGCAATTACATACAATGTATCAAAAGACACAATCTGTTTAAGATTAAATGAAACTAAATTCGTCCTGTTTTGTGTCAGGGCTGCCAAAACTATTTCCATTGGCTAAAAGCCAGAATGATTTGTCGCCTTAAACCCACCGAGTAACAAATTTGTCACTTTGTTTTCTAGCTTCAACTTCCTGGCTGACATCTTAGGATGTTGATTCAATACTTTCACAACTTTCCCTCCTGATGCCATCTATTTTGTGAAGTGCACCAGTCCTTCCTGCAGCAAAACACTTAAAGGGGCAGTGTCATGCATTTCTCAGGCATATAGGAACCTACAAAAACATGGATGTCCTTTTCAAATAAATGACAGGTTTGGAAAGGGATTAATAGCATCCATATTAGCTTATGGCAACTCTGGAGGAGCTGCAGAGAGCCACAGCTAAGGGTGAAGAATCTGTTAACAGGATGGTGGAAATGTTTTCTGGAATATCAGAGGATCAGTGCAACAGGTTTGAGTTTTCTTAAAAATAAACTTTTTAATAACTGGCATAATAATCAGTATTCTGCATTGTTTCAGAACGAAGATCATTTTTAAATGTATGTAGCTTTGAATCCGTCTATGTTCGGACTGATTATATACTTTTTGAATTTGTCTTGTACAGGGCCATCTATTAACCCTTATTTTGAATTATTACTGCATTTATATATTACATTCAAAAGAAATAGGTAACTGAATTTGCAACCAATAGTTGAGAGTTCCACATATGGTCAGAAATCCTGTTTGTACTTCTAATCACATGAGAAAGTTTTAACTTTTTGGTGTACAAGGAAATGCTAAGTCTCATGAACAAACTAGCAGTTTTATTACGCTAAACATACAATCGTTATAGCAAAGCATAGCGGTGGTAGCATTATACTGTGGGGATTTTTTGGCAAGAAAGTATGATGAGAAAATAGATGGATACAGGGCAATCCTGAAAGAAAAGATGCACACAAGTTCACAAAGTATTAATTTGGCAATACAAATACATGTTATTTTGAATTCTTATTCAAAGATATGTTTGACAACCATATATTTTAGCAATATGTGCAACCTTTTGTTCATTTTTTATATAAATTCAGAGTAAAATGCATTAAAGTTCAGGGTTGAAACATGAAAAAATGTAGAAAAGTTTAAGAGTTTTAAGCACACATTTACAAGGCACTGTAAGCTGTGAAATTCAATCAGCAAACTTTGCTGATTGTTTTGTATGAGTGCTTCTTCTCAGACATTGCATTTCCACTCTGTTTATGCGCACGTTTGGGGCAAAGAGAGGTTCAGGTGTCCGTCCCAAGGACACGCCGAGACTAAGTCAAAGGCCTTAAAGCAGCAAACTTCTTCTTAGCCCCAGCTGCCCACACAAATCAGCAACCAGGTCATCCTGCAGCCAAACAACAGCTGCTATCCGCAACAACAACAGAGCATCTTGTCCGGACCGCTGGTAACCTCCAACCTCATCCCGTCCTGCTCACGAGCCACACGGATCCCATCCCTGCTGCCTGGACACACTCGTCGTCTCCTCCGGCGAGGAGAACGCCAGTCCGGTAGTCGAACCGTGAACTGCATTCCCACTAATCCCTCTCCTCTGGCTGCTCTGAGTCTACTTCCTTCCCCACAGCTGCCGGCCGGCCCCGGATTGCGCTAATAATAGGACAACAATGTCCACCCTGGTTCTCCGGACACAAAGCCCTGCACCGTTACTTAAATAAGAGAAAAAAAATACATATATATAATATTTGAGCTTCTACAAATCATACAGTTCAGAAAATGTCATGCCTGGGCCCCGTTTGGATGCAAGACAAAATAAATCACAACACACTGCAGTTTAAGTAGACTGTAAGCACCAACATTTACCTCCAAAGAAATAACTTTCCTAACTGCTGACACAATCCAATCCCTCCAGAGAGTAGGTAATAAGCTGCAGCATGTAAACACATGTTGGTGGCGGAGTTACTATGGGGCTGCACACTCAACTGAATTGCTATCTGCAAGGACACTATAATCATGCCGAAGCTGATAAATGAAGACTACACACCACCGAAGCACTTAAACACTGCCTCTGCCTTTCCCACAAACATACATGGAGGGGAAAAAAAACAAAAACATCAGGAATGTGCATTTATGATATGCATTTATAACTTTTTTTCTTCTTCAAAGGTCGCATGTTACAGCTCTTTGTGTCTTCTCCTCATGGGAGACACGTCTCCTTTCCAACCTGCTGCTTTCTCTGACAGATCAGTGCTATAATGTCTGTAAGGCTCTTTCCGATCCTCGAGACAGGAAAAACCTAAAAGCAAAAAAAAAGCTGTGACTCGTGCATTCCTTCGTCTCACCGACTCGTTGGGCTACGAAAGAAGAGAGAGAGGCAGAAAAGAAAAAAAAATTACAAAGCAGAGTGAAGGGCTCACCTCAGACAAGGTCCCACAGTCGTTGAGAGAGCAGAAAGAAAATCATCCTCAATACAATCCACCCAGAAAAAAAAAAAAAAAAAGCAGAGCGCAACAAGTAGTAAGTCCAAATTATTCTCCTCCCCTCTTCCAGGGTCCTGATTTCTTGCTGTGATTCAGCCAGGCTACAGAAGCTGTAGATGAACTGGAGAAGTGTGTGCTTTTCCAGTAGGCGGGTGTGTGTGGGGGTGTGGAGTGTATGGTCTTGTGGACTCCTGCAGGGGTACTGACTCTTAGCAGTGTTCAGATCCTCCCCCTTCTCAGAATCACTAAGAAAAAGAGAGAGAAATTCTCCTCTTCTCTCTCTCTCTTTCTCTCCCACACACACACAAATGAAAAGACACACACCAGAAGAAATCCAGAGAGTCCTCTCTTTGTCTCCTGTCTGAGTCTCTCTGTCTTCAAATGTCTGAAACTCCCCGCTGTACAGCCCCCTTTCTCTTTCTCTCTCTCTCTCAAAGGGAAAGGCGAGTGAGACGTGTGTGTACGCTCAGGGAATGCCGTCGTACATCAGCGACTGGGAGGAAGAGGAGGAGGAGGACGGAGGGGTGGAGTTTAGGCTGAATTCCTATACTTCACTTCTAACCAATCAGGAGCCTGGCTGCGGCTGACCGAAAACCGCGGGGCCAGGCCAGGGCCTCTCTACTCAACTCCAGCTTTAAAGCATTAGCTGGAGTTTGCTGGTCATGTTGGCTACTTTTCTACAGAAGTGATGGGGATGACATGGAGCTTCTTCTTCTTCTTTTATAAGTCTTTGATCATCTTTGTTGAATGAATTACTCTTGTAATTGCTCATTTTCACACTGCAAAAACACAAAAACATTACCAAAGTGTTTTTGGTCGTGTTTCTAGTCCAAATACACTTGAAACAAGACAAAAAAAAAAGTACAAGTTCCACTAGCAGATTTTTTTTCCCACTCATAACTAGCTCTTATTAATCAATATTAAGGGAAAATTTGACTCAAAATAAGCTTTTATGTTGTGTTGAAAAGTTACTTGTTAGTTTTGCAGTATTTCTGCTATGATATTTGCACTAGAAGGTTGACCAAAATCACCGAGTAACATTTTGCATTTTTGCAGTGTGGGTTCATAATAAACAGACAAAGGCCTGTGTAAAATTCACTGTGCTCCGCGAACATAACCAAGCTGCATTTACATGCATTTTAGATCACAACAGAAAGCAGTGCACAAACTGAGCAGGTTGCATGTGAAATAGTAAAAAAAAAAACATAATGTGTTGAGATGTGCTTCCTTATCGTCTCCCAGGTCACTCCCCCCCTCTTGTTAAAGAAGCATCCTCTCATGTTTCTGCTCTTTTCAGACATTTGTCAAGCAAGGCATTTGTCCGCAAAAGTGTCGACAGATCACCTCCCACAAGCCCCCCGACTCCCTCCTCCATCCACGCACACCTCCTCCTGCTGTTCACATATTTTCCTGACTATTTTACTGACAGCCACACACTCCTCAAATAGGGATGTTTTGCCGTAACAACATTGCAAGTTGAAAGACGAGCACAGGATTCAATGTAATGTCATCATGTTATTCAAACAGAATAACATGGAAATGGCCAATAAGACTTAGCCAATCATCTGTTTTTACAAACCAGTTACAAAGAAACAAGTTTGATGCTTGCTGGTGCCCCTAGTGGTGAACATTTTGTAAATAACCTTAAAGTGATGGTCACTGGGATTTTTCCGGGTCTCATAATTGTTTGGAAAATATCCAGATAAAATGCACAATAAGCTGGTCATACAGTCATCCTGACCCAAACACAGACATCTTCTAAATTGCAAATGGCCATTGATCCAACTAACTGTCAACCCTTCACCAACCTAAAAACTCTTTATACAATATGACTACTCTCCATTTCAAAAAATGATCCACTTTTAAAAAATTAAAAGCAACTCAAACTATGATTATCAGGGTTGGATGAGGACCCATGTGTCTTCTGCCTCTGCACGCAGAGAGAAAGATGGCAAGGATGTTAAAAGATCTCTAGCTAACTAGAAAACAGAGCTGCAGCACACATTGCGGTATGTTCATGTAATTGCTGTAAATATTTCAGAGGAATACTTCCATTTATTTTACATGAAGTCATGCATTTTTGAAATATATAAAGGTACTTTTTGCCGGTTTCAATGTAAAAAAAAAAAAGTATCAGTCACCTAGAATGAAATCTAGGAAGATAATTGGGTCTACTGGGTGATGCTGAATGCTATACAAGTTTAGCATATATATTGCTTCTCACAAATTTTGCCCGCACTTCCTCACAATCGGACAGGAGGCTTTTATCCTGAGCATTTTTCCATAAACTGAAACATAATTGAAAAACACAAGGAACGACAGTCGTAAGTTTTGGTGCTGATAACATCTGCTGCACTGTTTAAGGCGAGATAAATATGACGATTTATCCACTGAATCCTGCTGACTTGCTGCCGAGTTGTGGTAACGGATTTGTACTGCAGTGAACTTTAAACTTTTCCAGCACAAAATTGCTCGGTTGTTTGCTTTTTTTCATTGCTGTTTATTTTTAAACACATGACCACACAGTAAAAGTAAAAAAAAACAAAACTTTGAAGTTGATAAGAGTTGGAGATTGAACGTGTGTAAATCTGAGGTGGAAATTTTCCAATCCAATCGCAAGAATCAGATTGAGGAATTTTTAAATGGTCAGTATTAGATTCCCTGACGTTTTTCAGCCGCAGCAAGGCTTACGGAAAAAGTTTTTTTGTAGTTTATCCAAAAATGGTATGTTAAAAAGTATTTACATACACAATAAATAAATAAATGAAACATTATTAAAATTATTGAAAAACCCATTTATTTTAGGAGCTTTATAACTACGTGAAGCACATTACTTAGATGTTTACTATGATTCTTCCACTTAAAAACATGACATTTAAAACTAGCATACTGCATCAGACCAATAAAAAAAGAATAAAAAACAAGACATATCTTCCATTTTACAGAATATGACTGTGTGTAGTTCTAAATAATCAAATGAAGAGGGTGACATGACGTCAGAACACCACATCAGCTTTAATAACCTAAGTAACCCTCTATTGTCTTGTGCATTTGATCAAGTTGGGGGGAAAATCTGTTACTGGCACACACACAAAAAAGAGATATTGCCTATAAAACTGATGAAATGTAGTATTATCATTGGAATATATAGGCAGTAGTATAATATCATATTTATTTTGACTCTCAAAGGAACCAGATCAGCATCAGAAGCATAATCCTGATGAGGTTTCTGACTACCAACTGAGTCTCTGACTCTCTGTGGACATACTCTGTGGTATGTCCACTGGGTAACCTGCCACTCAGCCAATGACAGCTGAGAAAAACGTCTTCTTTATGCAGCAGACGGATACAGAAAATGAATAAATTGACTTCGAAATGACTTCAAAATAAGCTTAGAAGACCTTCCTATCTAAAATCCTCTGTGGTGAGCACAGACGTCCACAGGTGTGGAAAGTCTGACCTGTATTTCACAGCACATCAATTTAAGTTAACGCAGGTGGTATAGAAGGACGTTGGCTGGTCTGAATTTCAACAAATAATTCACAACTGAAAACAGAATAAAAAGAGAGGGATTGTAAGATCAGAAGATGAGAAAGACAGAAGAAGAAGCTCAAGTGAGCGATGACTTTGGTATGTGGGCTATAGAGTTACAAAGGGACGACAAAGTGAAGCGCTGCAGTTCACTCCTACTGACAACTCGGACACACCTCTTCTTTTATCTCCTTCTTTGTTTGTCCTCCTTTCTGCCTCCCTAATCCCTCATCCGCTGTCGCTCTGTTTATGTTCCCGAGTCGGTTTCTGTGTGTTTGTGCCGGAGAACGTGTGAAAAGTATGGAGAACGGATGGTGACAACTACATTTTAAGTTGTGCTTGTTTAGTCTATTCATTTGCTGTTTTGTATTTATTTTTTGTTACCTGCTTGTGAAAGGCGGGTTACATGGGAACACAAGCGACAGAGGCAGGAGAATCACGGTAAAACTCGAGAAAACAAAAGTAAATCGAGGCTAATTTGAATCTACAATGAACCCAGCAAACAACATTCAAAAGGTCTCTGCTAGAAGTGAATGTAATGCATAAGGAAATGACCCTCCGGGCCTTGGAATGCTGAATCGGAGAAAAATTATCACATAAAGCAGATCCAACTTAAATCGCAGTGTCTGCCTTACTTTTGCCAGACACACAGAGGGGCACAGGGCAGTGAGGAATACTTACATTTACCATTTTGGAGACAAAGGGAATTGTCTGCGGGGCACTTGGGGGTAAGGTTGCTACCATTCCAGTGACTTTTTGTGGACGGATTCCAACTGGAATTCAAGTAGGGAAACGTCTATAGTAGAGGTGTCCTGCAGGAACTGCAGTCACTCATTATACAAGACGGGTGGAATGAAAGTCTCAAGGACTTCTATCACATTTCATTTCTTTCTCATTTTCCATGTGGTCTCTGACATCCTTTACCATCAGCCAAGTGACAAATTTTCAGCTCTGTGTGAAAGTGTTCATGCCTGTGGAACTTCATCCGCATCTTGTCGCATTGCAACCGCAAACTCGCAAGTTGAATCAGCTTTATTCACCTAGCTTAGTGGTTCCATATTTGCAAATTCACCTATTTACTCATTTGTCTGTGGAATGTTACTCCAAATTATTAGCAGAAAGGTTGCTCTTTCATGGATTTTTTAAGACTTTAAATAAAATGCAGATTGGGAAACAAAAATTCATTGACATGTTTTTGGCTAGCATTTGCAAAGCAGACAACATAGTGAGAACCATTCATTTTCCTAGGGGCTGATTGGCTCTACCACCATGAGTCTAGAATATAGAGATGTTACATCTGTGGCAGTGCTACAATGGCTTCCACTGCCACAGGTGTTTATATAGGGCGACTGTGGTCCTTAGCCTTTGCAAATACAGAGTTTCCACTGTAATTGATGCATCTAAAACCCATTTGTGTTCACTGACTTTAAAAATCTGCCTAAGTTGATGCTTTTATAAATCAAAAGTAGCCTAAACTGGTGGTTCTTTGTAAATATGTGACATGACTTGAATTGGCTACACTGTTTTATCATTGTTTAGCGATGACAGCCTCATTTACCATCAGAAACAACCTTCTTGGTTGAACACAAATATGCCACGTGTAGAATTATTTTAAGAATTTTAATCTGCATTGATTTTGCGTGAGTAACATTTTCCAAAAACTTCTTTTTTTTTCCAAGTATATTTACGTTTGATCCAGGAAGTTGCATTTGTCCGTCAAACTGTTCATATGTTGCCAGGGAAACCTGGTTTTAATATTCAATTTAAAAGCTTCTGTCCAAATACAACTCGTACAACCAACCAAGTTCTTTTCTAAGCAGCACTCCATCTTGCGTTTTATGTTGCAACTTCCACAAAGCCCTAATTTCAGGCTCAGATTACTGTATTTTCCCACCAACTCTGGCAGTGAAATAAATACCAGAGGATTATGGCAGATCTGTGACTGGATAAGCCACACAAACAAGACGGAAGGGTAAACAAAACACTGATTAAAATCTGATTTTCTTCTGGTTCTTGCCTCCTACTTATTAGAATACGATTAGCCACCCTCAGCTTCCTGGTTTTCGCCGCTCAGTGTGAGAAGAGCAAATTAAAGGAAGATTTACAGGGACACGAAAATCACTGCCGCAACACGAACGGTGGCGAACGAGCCCGCTGCTGTGTTGTTCGCCACTGAACGACGTGGACAGAAACCGCTAAATGCACGCACACGTTAGGTTACCATGTAAACATGTTTAGTATCTACAACATCTCCACCAGAAGACCCATGTGGATTCCAGTTTTTAGAGCAAGATATTGTGTTGTAACAGATGCTTCTTTTTTTTTTTACATCTCTTCTGTTTTTGCTTCCCTCCACAGCGGGTCTTCACAGTGACTGACGGTCTCCCATCAGGGAGGCTTTCTAACAAATGGGGCCAAATGGAGCTGTGCCACCGCCGCCGCTGGCCGCAAGACAGCTCCCTGAGGTTACTGCTTAACTCTGCCTCTGCAGCGTTATTTATATCCCCTCCAACCCACCCCACCCCTCACCCCCAGCCCCCCAACCCCCATCACCAGACTAGTTTTAAGTGTTTAATAAACTTTTCACGTGTCGGCAACCAATGTGGATCTTAAACACTTTTCACGTGTCGTCAATAAATAATAAATAAGCAAATCTAAAGTTTACTGATGATACAGTGCTAGTCGCAAAAGATGGCAACCAAAGTAAAGATTTTTTTTTTTTTTTTTTACTTTTTTGAGTGTGTGGTAGCAAGAAAACCTCGTCTGGCCTGGTTTGTCGTCACAGTTATGTGGTATTCTGATGAATACCACATAATAAAATCTGAAAACTTTCCATTGAAACTGACAGAAATTTATAGAAACAGATGGAAATAAATCAGGATTTTTTTTTAAACACTAAACGTTGAAAAACATATATTTCTGGGTAATTTTGACTAAAGCGACCAGATTTCATGAAAGTACACTTGAGTGCATCTGTACTATTTCATGACAACATGAACACAGCACACTGCTTACTTGAAGCCACGCCCCTTTACACGCACTGTGCACTCCTTCATCACTTAAAAGAGAAGATTTCCTGAACCCTAAAATATAGAAATCACTTTTTTAGCCCAGAGCACCAGATTATAGAAGTTGACATCTAAACCCGTAGACGACATGAAGTGAAGTATGCTTTGGAGATATTATTGGGTAAAAATATTTGATATATGGTTTTATTTTGGAACAAACTAGATAGCTGATCGAAAGCTGGATCTTCTCATAATTCAGTAAATTAGAACTGATGAGTCTCATTTGTCAGATCAAGAGTGTCGTTAGAAAATAACCCTTACAGAAATATTAAACATCCTTTTCAACGAAATCACACCTTATTTTCTGTATTGAGGGGATATTAATACATCATTTACCAGGGGTGCTGATTATTGTGACGAGTGTTGAGAAGAACAGCAGAAGTTCAAAAACCAGTTCAGCTATAGCAAAATTTCAAGAATTTGAGAGTCGTCTTGTCATCTCCAACAAACGCTTGAACCTAGGAGCTATATTTGGTCCTAAAAAGCAAATAATATGATAATGTATTATCTTATTTTCTGTTTATGAAAAAGCAAAGATTTATAGGAAAATTTAATGATGCTTAGTCTTAAAGGGTTTGCAGAATACCTTATTTAACTTAGATCTACAAAGTTTGACAAAAAGATTTTTGTGGAAAAAAGGGATCTGGAAGTCAGGGTAGATCTAAATGTTACAAATACTGTTCTATATTTGCCTTCTTAGAGGTAAACCGTACAAAATCCTAAAGGTACAGAGTTGATTGCTTTCCTTTTCTTTCTTGGTTTTCTGTATTCTCAGTTGCAAAAGCAGAATTTGGGCCAATATTTCTTCAAAACTGCTTGCTGTACTTGGCAAAGTGTAATAGATGGCTGTGCCAAATTTGTTTTTGGTCAAATTCACTGGAATTTTGTGGTCTTGTTTATTACAAAAATTTAAATGAAGGCAAAACTACTTTCTTTTTTTTTAAAGAAACTACTTTGCATTACACAACATTTTCAATTTAATGTAACATTTCAATTCGTTTTCATATTCATGGAAATTTGTACAATTCCTGAAATGTGGTCAACTGATGCACTTTCTACGCCTTTGATGAAGATTGTTGATATCCAATGAGGATTCCTTCCTGGTTTTAAAATTTTAGAAAGAAATTAAATATGCGCATTAGAGGTAAGGAATCTATTACGGATATTTACTTCACAGAATCTCGCTTCAAAAAACCCAAACTATCACTTTAAGAAATCCAGTCCCAGCTTTGGTGAAGACGAACATGTGCAGAGACAGAGAGAGCAAAACAGGAATCATTTAATTAATTTTTTTACCAGACTGTAAGAAAGTTACAGCATCATAATTATTAGCCATCTGCTTCTAGGTTCTATTATTCTCTTAAAGTGACTATAATATATTAATTTAGACCACTCAACTTTGGTATGCCAAAACTTTACTCAAACCAGCAGCTTGTAATGTCTCATGTGGGCAAATATACTGCGTTGGGAAAAAAAATAAAGACATGTCATTCCAACTTTAAGTTCCATAAAGCCTTCTAACTCCTCATGAGTGTACACTTTATCAATGATTACACCATTGTCACTCATTTCAGTCAGAAAGACATGGAAGCTGCTCCTCATAGACAAAGTCAAATAAAATGTCACACCGGCACAGTAGGACTCAGACAGTTAATGTTTTCTGGTGGATCTGTGATGTGTCTGTGCTGCTTGCTGGGGAACTAAAACAAAGTCTGATTTTCTTTTCTCTTTTTTTTTTAAACGTCATGCAGCAACGTCATCCGACAATCGTAGCACAGGAACTGAACAGCTATCAAAGAGAAACCCACTATTTCTGATGAAGATGATGGAAGACCAAAGGAACGCAAGAAGCTCATCTGGTTGCTAACATAGCGTCGCCGTTCCCATGACCATCACGACCTTCTGTGCCTCAGCGTGCTCATCTCTCAGCGGCCACCGCAAACAGATAGTTTCAATTTTGCGTGCATAATTCCTTGTGACCGAAGCCGCAAATATCTCCACCCAATCCACTGAAAAAGATTAAAGTACTTGGTGGCAAGATGGTGACCTGATAAACATGCTGATGGGTTTTTTTTTTTCCTGCACCAGGGTAAGGATTAAAACTAATAGTGAAAATCCAGGAACTCGGCTTTCAGCACAAAATTTGTGACAGAAGCTGTGAAGCATCGTGTCCATATTTTTGAAGTAAAGCGATTACGTGCCAGACTCAAAATTCTTCTTGATAAAATTAGATACAACTATGGTTATTGAATCAGTAACAGATGGTTTTTGTAAACCGCTGCCGATTGTAGAAGGACTACGAAAAGATTCATCCCTCTGAAATACTTATTTGAAGATAAAAAGCCGTAATTAGAGCTACATTTGGATTCAACTGCAAAGTTATCACATGAATTCTGTTAAAAAAAATAAAGTCTAGTGATCACTTTTCCCTCCTTTTTCCTTTTACGTCATGAAAATTGCCACCAGCTTTCAGATGGTATTCATTTAAAGCATTTTGCATATCACACAGAGTGCTGCTGCTCATGGAGAATATGTTGCCGTTTCCCCCGGCTGGAATTTACATAAAAATACACAATCATAAGCAGATTTTCCAGTAAGCAATATTTAATATATTGCGGGCAAACTTGATCATCTCAGTAGCGTTACTTTAAGAGTAAATCTTCCGTTGACTGCAGATGCACAAACTCTGCCTCGCACACATTTCACTTGTGCAATAAGTGAAATGTGTCTCACTTAAAAAAAAATATATACAGTATATATATACTGCTCAAAAAAATAAAGGGAACACTTTAAGTGTTAAACACCTGTTTAAGTGTTCCCTTTATTTTTTTGAGCAGTGTATATTGTTCAGGCCTTCTCTTTAACCTTTTAGGGCAAGCCAAGAAAATTAAGTGAAAAATGAAGTTTATACACAAACATGCATGCACATCCTGTAGTTTGAGGCACACGAACGCGGTTGCAACTGGAAAGAGTCTAAACGTATATAATTTTCATTTAGAAAACATCTGTGCAGGCTGTTGCCCTCACACAGAGAGATAGAGAGAGAGAAATGGCTCTTTTTAACTGGGATGAACTGCCCGTAAAGCCTGGTGTAAAATAGATTACAACTTCTACACTGACAGCACGGTTACTAAATATACGCCGAGCGTGCCACCCAAAAGTTTTACCACACGACAACGCAACCAAGAAGAAATCCTTTATCCCGAAAACTGAGTATTCTTTGTGACAAAGCCCCGCAGCAGTCTTGAGCACAAGACCATAGTTTCATGTTGACGACATCTGGGAGTTTTTTTAAAGTGTAGCGAGAAACACTTCAAACAAGAAATTGAAAAAAGGAATTGAAAAAAAAAAAAGAGGAGAAAGGCCCCCTTGTCTCCAATAATAGTGCTTCAAGTATCCCAGCTGGCTTACTTCTCCAGCTGAATAGAATCTTTGACAAGCTAAAATACACAGTCACACCAAATATGTCCACCTGTCTTCTGCTTTGCTACTTCAGCAAGCCTTCCACCTTTCTCATCTAGGACAAAAACAAGAAAAAAAAACCACACACAGGCAGACCTATTTACATGACAATGAGGGCCGCAGTGTGGAACTTTTCTTTTCCCCCCTCCTTGGTCCTTTTTTCTTTCTGAAACATCCTCACATCTCTGCAGGTTTCTGTAAGATGTTCTCACTTTGATTCCAAACAAAAGGAGTTCTGCTTGTTAACAAAAAAATAAAAGAGAGACAAAAAAAAAGAAAGAAATGCATTGTGAGGTTTTCAGCATATCCTGCAGAAAAACAGTTTGGTACCAGAGTTCCCTTTGTAGACTATTCTGATAATTATGGATACTGAAGCTGAAGCTGATGTTACAAACGTATCAGAATCAGTCTGGGACATTTTTTTGACCGGATGTAGGAAAAAACAAAACAAAACTGAAACAGATTATTCAACTATTCTTTTGTTGTAAAAGAATACAACAAAAGAAAGATACTACACAAAAGTGAAAGTCTTTGCGGAAGTACACTGAAGAAGCATTCAAAGCCCTATATGAAATGTTTGCTATCAATGCATATTTATCTCTATCAGCGTTGGAAATCTAGAGATTATGAGATTGGATGTAGAATAAATATTCAATAAAAAAAAACTCCTACATTGATGGGAAAGGGAAATTAAATAAATTCAATTATCATTAGAAATCTTCAAGTTTTGCAATATGATTTTCAGATCAATTTAGATCTGGATTTTAAAGGAAAGAACCCACAAAGCATGATGCTCCCACCGTTGTGTTGCATTTTGGTTAACTGCGTCAGCTCGGTGTTGTCAGGACGACGACACAACGTTCTCCAGTTTTTCAATGTTGTAGATGACTGTGCTCAAATCTCTGGCTTGCACACCCACTTAAATAAAATGTATCTTGTACCTTGATGTAAAAAAGAAAGAAAAAAAACAATCGGTCTTTCTGGCTTTAAAAAGGGATGAAAAAACTACAATGATGCTAAAAACACAAGCTAGAAAGACGTATTATTTTCTGATGGCCAACCACTCCCCCACTTGCCCCTTCTGACATTCAGTCGTAAGTTTAAGACTCTTACAGTGACTTCGCATTTTTTTTAACAATTAAAATTCAAAAGGACAACACAAGCAACTCCTGTTTCAACCGCTGGAAATGTGGCCGTTTCACGTCTCTTCAGAATCCCTGGTCTTCCACCACTGTATTCTGTATCCCTGGCTGAAACCGTGAGTTTAATATAAAGTCCTCAAAAGATGCCTTGACGAAATGCTCACATGGTTTCCTATGTAATTTTTATGTGTCACACTTGAAAATACAGCTTCTCTGTACGGCCTCTCTTCACTTTCTTTCAAATCTTCCCTGGCAGACAAGCTCTACTTTGTGACATTTCATAGGATGAATCATAGTAAAGAAAAATCACGCATAAAGTTCACCAGGGTTCTATTCTCAGGCAGCTTGGTAAAAGCAATTGCTCCCTGGAAGTTTTAGATTTGACCCATTCATCAACATTCGCCCGTGACGTGTGCGAAGCACCAGTTTGACATGATGAAACTTACCGGGGCTAGCCTGCGCTGTAAACAACTGCCCTCCGACGCGAAGAGAGAAGTGCCGACCCAAACAAAACGTCAACTCAATATTTGGAAGCGTTGCCAACACGGACTGAAAGGCTTCGCCGACTTCCTCTGCTGCCACTGAAAACCTACAGGCGGACTGTAATTCTAAAACAGCGCCGAAAAGTGACGTCGTCGTTCACAACCTGTTCTGTTCGCTGATTGGCCCGGTTCAAATTCAACCGGAGAAATCCACTTCAGTGGAAGAAAGCTCAGACGTGGCAGTGAAGGGAGATGAGAATCAAGCGGAATTGCATTGGATGGCAATGGCCCGGGCTAATTCTCAGGTCGCCCATCTGGACGCTCACACTAGTTCAGATTTCAGAGCACCATGTGAATCAACATTTCCAAAAAGGTTTCCAAGTGACTACACTGGCAATGATCGAGTGGTATACGAAGCATTTTAAGTTCCTAAATAAGTCTTAATTGTCAGATATAAACCGTCAACACCCTTCAATATATCAAGGACTCGGTGTTCTCGCAAAGTAAGCCGAAAGTAAGGGGAGGTAGCATTTAGATTTTAGGTTCCTCAGCTTTAACTAGCTCCATAAAACTTGGATGTGCAGAAGCTCTTTGCCCCCTTTTTAAGTCGGCCATATATGTGGAACAAATTTTTTTTTATCAGTTTTCATTATCAGTTCCATGTAATTTGTTAAAAATGCGCATTTTGATGAAATACTCCATGTTGCCTTACGTATTAACGAGGGAATTTTAAAAAACCTCTCCAATGCATTTCCTTTCAAAATCAAACCGCATTCAGCAAATACTGCAGCTCACAGCATCTGGTAAGACGAAGAAGAAGAAGAAGCGCCTTGACGGTAGATTGGAGGACTGAAGTCCAGACATGTTACCCACCCAATTTGACCAATGCAAAAATGGAAAAACACTTTGCAGCATCGATTCTCTGTGTTTTTAAAAAGGAGAGGCAGTAAACATGCTGCCCGCTAACACAAGTTACCAGCATCAAATCCTAACTCATGTTTTAATCTATGTTCTATTTTCAGTACTTTGTTTGAGAAAACTTCTGAATTAGCTTGGTAATGCAGTTTCTTTTCTTCTTCTTTTTTTTTTTTGAAAGTACTATTAAGTGACAAAAGATGCCCAGCATCAGCACAATCTTCTGACAGAAGCAGGAAATGGATGCAGTCACAGTTCGTTGCTAAAACAGTCAGCTAAATTCATCTACTTTGCATGGAGGGTGGGGGGGAAATGTGCAAGGCAATACGTAATATAAGACAACAAAATGCACACGGAAAGATAAATCCAGGATTGTTTGTTGCGAACAGCAGCAGTGGTGCGAGAAAGTGTGAGAGAGAGAGAGAGAGAGAGCGAAAATTGATACCCGTTTGAGAAACGGTGAACCCGGAGGACGTGATCGAATGATATCAAATTATGGCCAAGCCATCTCCATTTAGATTACCTTGTTAAAGTATTCATGCCCCATTGACTTTTTTTAAATACATTTTATCTTTTTGATGCAAAAAATAAATTAATACATTTCATTTTAAAATGAAAGGAAAATTAAATCGTTTAGAAATTTTTTGCTTTAGTTTCTAGATATATTTAGGTAAACAACCCACAGCTCCAAAACTTTCTAGAGACTGAAGCAATCGCTCGATCTTTTCTTTCTTCAGAACAATTAAAGCTCAGAGTGAATGGAAAGCGTTTTTTGTTTTTTTTTGCGTCCTAACTGGATTTAGTCTCGACTTTTAACAAGATCACTCTGACGTGACTCTTGACGATCATTTCCACTGGCTGTATGATTAGAATCATTGTCCCGTTTTCTGCCAGGTTTGCTCCAAGTTGACCTCTGTCCACATTCCGACTGTCCCGGATGAAGTGTGCCATCCCCGCAGCATGATGCAGCCACCACCACATTCTCCCTGCCCAGCTTGTCAGTTTCTTTGTGCAGATCTATTACATTAACTCCAAAATCCCATGTCCAAATGATAGAAATTAGATGCGTGTCATTTTCTTTCAGGGATCCTTGATGCATACAGGTGTGGAAAAGTGGGTTATCTGACTTTGACTGTTTGGAGAAGTCTCTTATCTCAAAGGACGGATAAAAACCCTGTTATTCTGCAGCTATCCCACCTCCCTCTTTTCTCTGGGACTTCTTCTCTGCCATGGCAGACGGCCCAGCACATAAAACAATGTGGCTTAGACGCTGGCAGAGAGAAACTATGGCCTCCTGGAAATATGCTCTCTGTTGACTCATTCTCTAAACTGCATTCTTCATCAGCAGCACAGCAGAGTCCTTCCCGTCGGCCATGAAGGCAAAACATCTTTTCTGGTCCAGTTAATAAGTGTCTTTTTGCTTCTTCTTCTTCTTCTTTTTTCTTTCTGCGTTTTAACTGTCAAGTTTAAGCGCCAACATTCAGAGCGGTGGAAGACGAGAGGGGGAATAAGAGCGACCGGCTAACAGCGCAGTCCAGATCCCCCTCGATTTATTTGTGTACATAACTCTCTCGCTCTCTTTCTCCGTCTTTCTATCTCTCCTCCCCACTTTATCCAAATCCCACTTTTCATTCTTTCGTGCTGCTCTTGGGTTTTTCTCGAAGCACACAAACACCCCACGTACTTCTGACGCCGTGGTGACCGCGAACCTACGGATTCGCACGACCGCCAAATTATCGTGCCGCGTTGGAGCAGGAATCCCACACCCACGGCCCTCGCATATGCTAATTATTCTGGTCAAAAGAGGAGAGGAGCGCTTCCAGTGTTTTTACGAGGCTCATGCCGGGAACGGATCGAGCGCAATCAGAACCCAGAGAGCTCCTAATCCCACACGCACTTTTCTCACACTTCTGCACTTTCTAGCTGCAAAAGCGAAACGGAGTAGACGACTGCTGAAGTTGAGTACTTCCACTGTGATTTCATCGTATTGTCATGTAACCCCCCTTTTAACCTCTTCACCCCCCCCCCTGCTCTAAAGTCCTATTCATGATGACCACAGAGGGCCAAGGCAACAGCCTGGCAATAAAAATAGGCTAACTGGAAAAACACGTGACCCAACTAACTAACTCTCATGCTTAAAAACTTTTTATTTCTCTGTTCTCCCTTTCAAGTGTTCTCATCTTCTCTTTTCTCCTTTCTTACCATTCGGTGCTTCTTGATTGGTGCTCGTGTCAGGCTCCATGGTGAACTCGCAGGGTGACGATGAGCGCTCAGATCAACACTCCCACATCCTGACTAAGACACAAACACACACAAAAAAAAGAAACTCTCGCCAACTGATCTTCAACCGATACAGGTAGGATGATGTATCGTCCTTCCGCTGCCGACTTTAGTCCTGTTGCGGTTTTCCAATAAGAGCTACTGGCACTGGTCTGGGCCCCCGCCGCCTGCCAGCTCAGCTCGGCTCCAGCTTCTGCTGCTGTGTTACATCTGTCTGACTGAGCCCCTCTGTGGAGAGCAAGGCAGCGAGAGCATAGCAGAGCCTGGAACAGGAGGGAGGAGACTGAGGGGCAGTTTCCACATGGAGCAAGAGAAATCTGGGTGGAGGGAATTGCGGCTGCGCTAAATGTCGCCTCTCCGATCAGACTTTTCCACTTTCTTTTTGAATAACAGGGAGATTTTAGTGTAGTTTCCGTAACCCTTAAAGAGGCGGTATCGTGTAAAATTGAATTTGAGCTTTACATCATGGCATCAGAAACATTCCTTTGATTCTTTCATGCATGTTTAAGAGATCTTTTAATCTCCCGTGGCAACCGTTCAGCTGTGCGAAACGCCTGGGTGGACCTAGCCCCGCCTTTGAGACACAGCTCCTCCTTGGAGTTGCGTTTTCCAGGCCTCCGACTCACACAGCAGCGCTGCCCCACTCAGCTCCTTCAGACTAGCCAGCAGCAATTAGCAAACACCTGGTGGAACTGTGCATCTGCTGAGCTCGTTATAGGAGCTACTTCTCAGTGCAAAGCTGGTGAAAACTTTATCAAGGAGCGATGTGATCACTTTCTGAAGGCGGAGTTTCAGAAAGAGCAGGAGTTTTTAAAGAGACAGTGGCCCAATTTCAATGTGTAAAATTACAAAATCACATTTCTTTTAAATTATACTTGATATATAGAGCATTTTTTTACAACTGAGGGTAACAGTTACTTGATTGTGCTATGAAATGGCACTATGTGCTTGGCAAAATACGTCATATTGCTCCTTTAAGGACCACCGGAAGTGCAGTTAGCAGTTTACTACAATCCTCGTGGGAAACAAAACAAACATGTGGATGAAGCCAAAATTGGGTTTTCTTAAGGAGCACTTCTCTTGAAGTTGTAGGTTCATTCAAATCTGAGGACTCAGATGGCCATGGGGAAAGAGAACACCATATTCTTTCGTAATATGTTTTGCTAATTTCAAACGTTCTTTGTCCTTGATGGATTTATTGGTGTATTCTGCATCTTGCGGTCTGATGTCATGGTGAACTTGTTTTGACGGTAGGAACTTGACATGTTGGGAGCTGTTTTAATTATTCCTCCAGTCATAAACTCTATTTTAAATGGTGATTTCAAATTATTTCAGAACATTTTTAATATGTTACCAGACTCGTGACCTGCAATAATCTTCTTTCTGAAGATCTTTGGGTCTACGGTGCTCCATTCAACTTTTCACATCAGGAGCAAACCTGACTACATGTCTGAAATTCAAACTGAGCAACAATTATTCAAAACGCTGAGTAACAATGTTTTATTAACATCCACTTCCTATTTTCCTAAGCAGAAATTTAGTTGTTTTAAGTAACATTTCAGACAAAAAGTGAGCCTTTTACAGGTTTATTGCATATTTACATTATATGAATTTTTGAGTAGTATTAAAATTTATATCCAATCATTAAAAAACAAACTAACTTAAAAAAAAACATGCTAGTATAGTTTGATTGTAGCTACAGGTTTTTCACTGGTGCATCACTCAATACTCAAAATCAAATTCAATGACAACATTTTCAGGGACTTTTCAAATTTTCAAAACAGCATAAGTTTAAATGCTATTCTTTATTATGGTACTGGTAAAATTAAGCTGGCGCGTACATTTTCACATCCTTGCATGCCACCCTTTTTCAGAGCTAATAGTCATTTTGCGCTCTGGGGGAAGGATTACAAGCAGGAATTAAAGACACATAAGAGGCAGCATTTGGGCTGCAAGATGAAATCCTTTAAAAGCATATCTCTGTTTAATCCTTTATAAATCACGGCAGCTCGACGCAAATTAAAAACCGGGAAAGAGGTGCAACGTGTGACCAATAAAACAAGTTGTAGCAACTACTTAGCGCTCTGCTATTTTCATAAAATGAATGCGTGTTCCCATCAAAACCGTGACGAGTTCAAAAGAACGGAGGCGACAGGTGAGATCAAACGAGATGAAAGCGCGCTCTAATTTGTTTGAAACCTCTTCATGGGCGTGTAGTTTTCCTTCCTTACGCTGCTCGTTTTGAACGGAAAGCCTGAGCAGGTGGGACGCACGCCGACTAAATTACAAATATTGTTTGTGGTTTTGCAGGGTGAAGAACCGGAACACACAAACGCACGCGCACGCATGAAACGCGTGCTTGCAGTTGAGATGCTTGAGACAGACGAGTAATATATGCAGTTAAGCCCCAAAATAGTCATACCCCCGGGCAGATTTAGGTTTAAACGAATCTTAATTTTCTAAAAGGTATAAAAGCTGTGAGAGATCATTGCAAAAACACAAAATCATACCAAGTATTTATATATATATACAGTATATATATATGGTTATCCAAGTAAGATGACATGCAAACTACAACAGAAATTACACCTTTTCCTTCCACTCAACTTTAAACAAACCAGCTTTTTTTTTTTTTACATGTATTTACTTTCAAATTACTTCACTTCCAAAATGTCTAATATTAATTAAGAGTTTGTGTATCGAGTCACACAGACACAAAACCTTAGCCCCATTTTAAAACCATGATGTGTGCTTCTTGTCCTTTACGAGCCACAAGCGTAAAGGTGCTGCTCCATCCAATATTTGTCCAGAAATCAGCTGACTGTGTAATTTAACAAGTTAGCTATATAGCGGCCGAGATACGGAGAACAAAAAAAAAAACGAGATAGAAATTCAAACAGGCCATAAACTTGCATCCTTGTTTTCTTGCCCAGAAGTCTGAGATGTGACTCAAATAAGAAAAAATAAATAAACACCTGATTACCAAAACACCTCGATAGGTTGCATGCCAATTAGCACCACCTTCTTTCCAGATCTGACTTTATGTGTTGATTGTCAACCCTGAGCTTTAATTAAGATTCTCTATTTGGATCAAGTTTATACACTTAGGCCTAAAGACTGGATGCCAACGAAAAAACTTTTACATCTATTTTTGAGTGTTGAAGTGTGATGAGTGCAGAGCAACAGTGCAAAGCAGCAAGCTCTCCATCTAGTGGACAAGTGGTAGAAACAAAACACGACACAAATCCCCTCGTTGAGCTGGGCAGCAAAACCTTCCTTTTTCCCTGGAGGGACGTTCACCTCACCGACTCCACTCGGCTCAAGTCTGACTCAAATGCGTGAAAACTTCCGATTTCAGTGAATCAAACATCTTTGCTGACAGTCGCAGATGAAATTGCCTGTGAAGCCAGTGAAATTCTGTCCAAAAAAAAAAAAAGAAAGGAAAAAAACTTGAGAGCTCGGCGTTAGCAGCGGGGAGCTTTGGGCTGCTTACCGCTCTCTGTGGAAAGCTGGCTGTGGAACTGTGGAAACTGAGTTTCCACTGGAACGCTGATGGTGCGTCGCAGGAGATGGGCCCTGGCTGACGCAATGCGCCTCCCCTGCAAAAAAAAAACAACAACAACAAACAAACAAGAAAAAAAAACATGATCAGTCATCTTAAGTCAGATAAACCAATGTCACAAAATTGTCAGAAGTACCACCAAAGACAACAAGTCCTACATTGCACAAACAACAGTTACTAAGGGTCTTATCGTTGTTGCTGTGGTGATTCTGACCACTGTGTTGGACGCCGTATTGGGTCGACGCCTCACAATGGCTGTTGTAACTGTGATGAATGAGTGTCTGTTGTTCTGAGCAGAGCAGACACTAGCAGCGCATCAATCTGTGTCAGACTTTTCTCTTCCCGTAGCTCGCATTGAAGATGATTGAAAACACAAAAGGGAAAAGAAAAGGGCTGTGATGAAACAACGGCCCGGTGTCCTTCTCTGGTGGCGATAATGGCTTATCTAACGCGCTCACACCTCTAGGCTCACCGCGGCGCCCTGTCCGCCTCGTTTTCTCACATCCTCCGAAACGACTGTCGGGTCATCATCATCTCCGTCTGATCCTCTCTGCGACTCTCTTTATGCATTGGGAGACTAAAGGTGCCTGTGTTGTTTCTCCGAAGTTTCTTTACTTGGATGTCTAAATGACCTACAACTCACAGAAGCAGACCGTGGCATCACCAGTTTTGCACATCTAGGGAAAAAAAAAACCCTCAGCTCTAGGTCCGTCTTATTGAATGGAGAGAATCTGTGAACGTTCGTTTTCAAAGCGTGTTCAGGGTTGAGGCTACGTTCGCACAGCAGGTCTCGATGCTCAATTCTGACTTTTTTTTTTTTTTTTGCTACCAATTTTTTCATGCTGCCAATTAAACCCGACAGCAGTGAGACTTCCGTGTGACCCACATGCGCGGAAGAAGAGTAATAATAGATTTGTGGATCAATTTAAAAGTTTATCCAACAGTATCGTCACAAGATCATAGCAACTTTAAGGAAGCTAATCGAAAGTAAGCAACGGCCTTTTGTGGAGTATTGACTGCAATTTTTGAAAAGAAAATTGCAGTCAATACTGTTTGGATGTGCAGTCAGAGCTAGGAGTGGTTTGCACTTCAGCGACAGACTTCTTTCATAAATTTCTCATTGTAATTTTTAGCCATTGTTTACATCCTGATTTACCTCAACTGGCCTTTTCTTCTGGTGCGGTGTTCTGATGCATGTCTGGCATCAATGACAGAAAAGCCGGATAAAGTTGCGACATGACCGTTCAGACCGGGGGACGCTTTGAAAACAATCGGATGCGTATCCGACATGTGGAAGTGGCACAGACTGGATTTTGTTGGGGGTTAAAAAGAAGAATTGGGATGTTTAGGCTGGAAAACGTTGGATGTACATCAAATCAAATTTCATTTCTAGAGCACACTTCAGCAACAAGGCATTTCAAAGTGCTTCACGTCATAAAAACACAAAGTCATAGAACACGCAAGTCAACAATTGTAACATTACACGTCTTGTACGGGCAAGAAAACGAGCGTGTTTGGGTCTAACTTACTGTACATATTGTGTAAACATAGCCTTAGCATGTTAGCTTTCTGCCATTTGTAACGTTTCACATGTAGTTCTCTTTAGTTTTGGTCTCCTGAGAGCAGAGAACCTTCCACGTCTACATGACTTGTGGGAACCTTTAAACTGAACTTATGTGGGTTTTCTTTTAACAATGCCGTTTTTTTCCTGGAAGATTTGCGGTGTGCACCACTAACAGTTTAACAGGCTAGCTGACTCTCCTTGCTTGCCTTATTAGTTCAGGTGGGCGTCCATTGTTTTTAGGTTGTTGTTTTTTTTTTGTTCGCAGTTGTGCCGCACTGTTTCAGTTTTTGGAAGATGGATTCAAAGGCACTCCATGAGACGTTCAAACTCTGGGATATTGTTTTTTATAACCTCATTCTGCTTTAACTCCTCCACAACTTTCTCCCATGACCTTTCCTGCCGTGTGCGTTGGTCTTTTTTTTTTTTTTTTTGCTGCTGTTTGTTCCCCGATGTTCTCTAAAAAAAACAAAAAAAAAACAAGAAAACCTCTTAAGTCTTCACAAAAGGTCTCCATTTCTAGTGAAATTAAATTGCACACAGGAGGATTTTTATCTACTCATTAGGTGACTTCTGTGGGAGGTTCACTGGAGTTCATTTAAGGTAGTATCTGAATAGGAATGCACAATTTTTAGATATTTAGGAGGAAAAAAAATAGAAATTCAAGCTTCATTTTCTTTTAGATTTCTTGGGGCGTAGGAGTGGGGATGAACTTTAAGCAAACCTTAACTTTGCGTAGGGTTCTAATATGAATAAAAGATCAAAAGGAGATAAATAACCCTTACAAGGACCTGTACGAACTACAAAGGTCAGTGATCTTTACGGCTATATGAGCACCAGATATTTGGAATTTGCGGCTTTTCTTTATTATAATGAGATTTTTATAGTCCATTATTCATCCTCTAATCCATTATTCATTTTTTTTTTACACTTGGTGACAGAGTAATAATTTATCTGAAGTGTTAGAGCACTCTACGTTCCCAGGCTTGAAATATTGAAGGAGGGGGGAAAAAAGAAAAAGAAAACAACATATCAGATACTGTACGGTGGCATTCGTCATTAGAGATAAATTGATTCTGATTCATAATTGAGAAGGTGGAACGATTCCAGGCCATAAGCGGAGAAGATGAAAACGTCTCCAGATTAATTAAAGAAAGGAGAGGAGCGAATGAGAATTTCAGGACAGTGAACGACAAAGAACGAGACATCAGAGGGTCGTGAAACATCGCAGCGATGTGAAACCAAAACCAGAGCAGATTGATCTGGCAAACCAAACTGAAATAAAATAATGTAAAATAATGCGCACACTCACACCGATATTTACCAACAATGAACCTCTGGTTGAATTAAAAATGTTAGTTTTAATCACAATTTGACAATGATCCCTTTGTGTTCTGCTACTTATAGATAAATACACAATAATGTCGGTGCTGTTGGGAGATAACTCCTTTTTGTTCCAACTACAGTTTTAGAACAATTTTATCTGATTAAGACAGATGGCTTTCCTTGTTTTTAGCCATCCGATGAAGTTTCAAATAGCTGATTTCGTGTTTCATGTAAGTTTGGGACAGGAGCAGCGACTTTCTTCCACCCAGCTGCCTGTTGCTACACACATCGCAACTCTGTGGTTCAGAAAATACTCAGATCTCTTCAATAATTTCTCTGGCATCTCCTTTAAAAGGCTAATAGTGTTAAAACTACAAAAGCCTTGACACTGGTAGCTGGCCCAAACTTGCTACCAACAACCAAGAAATACAACAGAACGGAAACTAGAGGCAGATTGTACGCAAGATAAGAGACCAAATGGAGCCGTTAAACCGTGGGGATAATTTTATCACTTTTGCATTAAAGAAAAAAAAAGAAACAAATGCAAGACATGATTTGGCATAATAATTTACGTTTCATTTAGCGAGTGCTCAAAGTTGTTTCTTTTTAGGATATCAGCCATTTTGTTTGGTTCCCTTAAAAAAAACTAACAAAAAAAACAAAACAAAACAAAGAAGCAGGAACTACACACAGATTTTCACAATCCAACTGTCCTTGGGGGGGAAAAAACTGCTTGCTCTGAAACTTTTCAGATTTTTGAAAGGATCTTTCTGACGGACAAACTCATAATAACTTGATGAAAAGTGAAACAGTATTATGAACATATATTTAAAAAACTTATT
Source organism: Xiphophorus hellerii (assembly GCF_003331165.1). Lineage (NCBI taxonomy): Eukaryota > Metazoa > Chordata > Actinopteri > Cyprinodontiformes > Poeciliidae > Xiphophorus > Xiphophorus hellerii. The sequence continues at coordinate 21,883,502 of NC_045679.1, forward strand.
TGCTATAGAAAGTCCTTTCCAGACCACACTTGGACTTCAACACAAAACCTTTTAATACTGTGGAGCATCAACTTATTTTTCTTTCCCCCCCCCCACAAGTACTGAGATTTTTTTAATCATAACTCTCATTGAGATTCTGGGTCTGCGTCCTAACTTAATTTCAAAGTGGAGCAGGATGAAAGTGCTATTGTGCAGGAGTACATCAGATTCACCCAGAAAAAGAAGACACAAAGACGACACAACAGATGAGAAGCTGCTCTCACCGCCTCCAGTTCGTCGAGAAGCAGCATCTGACGGTCGGCTACCGCAGAGCACTTCGGGTTCCACGAAGTTCTCTCTTCGTACGAATGTCCGCGTGACATCCGCTGCTGCGGCGGGCGCCGCACATCTGAACCGGAGGAGAGAGAGAGGAAAAGAGATGTAACAACAAAGAATAACAGCATCTGTGAAGAGCAAGGAGAGAAACAAAGAAAGAAAAGAACGCAGCCAAGATTTCTGCATGTTCATAAAACAGGAGTTGAGATTCTAAATGTCCAGATTTTCTTTAGTTGTATTTTTTTCAGCTCCTTTGCTTAAATAAAGGGAAGTATCCCCTTTATTGATGATATTTTAATTGATTATGTGTCACTTTCACTAAAAATATTAGTCTGTTTGATGAGTATGGCGTCTTAAAAATAGATATCACGTTCTACATTTTGCATTTTTTTCTCCAACACAAAATGCAAATTCTTGCAATTTTTTTTTTGCTGGTTCCATAATAGTGATGTGCAGAAGCCAAAATATAAGGAAGCAGCAGGAAAATAAAAAAGAAATAAAAGTTCTCTTGAAAACTAAGAAGTAACGGACAAGAGAGGATGGTGGTGTAACGGGGCGGTTTGACGAAGAACCGACCGGATGAAAGATATTGATGCAAAGAGAGTTGATTACTGAACAAGGATCAGGTTGTAGATTAGAAACTGAGTGCAGCTTTGAGGGAAGGCAAATAACTGCAGCTGTACTGAGGAAATGGGAGAAATGGCTGGTAGAACATGTAGGGAACATGGGAAAACAAAAACAGAAAAGTAAATATATCAGACAAGAGCCAACAGGAGAAATTGTCACCAAAAAAAAAAAAAAAAGGATTGAAGAGGACACCAAAGCAGTAAAAACCCAAGCAGGATAGAAAATATGAGCTTTTAAAATCAAACAAAATACACTAGAACCACAGCTACAGAGCTGAATAAAAATACATAACACCAAAGCGCAATGAGGAATCTTAAACCAAAACAAACGACTAAACTGACTATGAAAAGCCAAATTAATCTGATGACAGTAACCTAGAACTAGAGCTGGTAGCTGCTTATTCTGGGCTCCATTTACCTCTGAAACTGGGATCTGGCAATGACAACAAAGCAAACTGTAAAGCAGTTCCGAGTTTGAACATCTGTTGGATTTACTAATTGATAAACACAACAAACGGGCTATTTATTATTAGCAATAACAGTCTCGGCTACCGTGCTGAGAAAGTAGCATTTGCCCCAGTAAGGATTTAGTCTCTTTTTGCTTCTTTGCAGCCGTTGGCACCGACAGCAGCGAATCTTTTGCGTCACTGTGGAAGAAATTGGATCCACTCTTTATTTCAGCCACAATGCAAGTGTTTTTTTTGTTCATGGTTCACAGTTTGTTACAAGAGATACTTGTGACAAATTATGATTTGTTCCCAAATCTGTATTAAATTTTTTTTAAAAAACCTCAACATTGTTTTCACATAGCAACCTATTCAAGAGCATAACCAGAGTTATGCACGGATGTGGTATCTTGTAATCCATGTCTGTAAAAACTGCTAATAGGAATACTCCTCAGTTTTTCTTATGAAACCAGCAGAGCAGTTCTGAATTTTTCTTCCCTCTGGCTACTGTTATCCATGAGCTACTTACTATACAGCGCTCCTGTTACTGTCGCTCTCACACTTCTTCACATTTCCTAAAGGAAAAATAAATAATCCAGGTTCCAGTCAGGCAAACGTATAAATACACATAATCCAAAATTGAGGACCAAAAACGAGCACCAAAATAGAACCGTTGTCTGTGTGATGTACAAAGCATTTATACAGACATGCATCAGCCATTTTCTTTTTGGCTGTCCAAATTATCATACCACCTAATTGGAGATAAATGCATTTTAATGAATGCAACCAGACCAATCAGTGTGAATATTTGATTTTCCTGGTCAAAAAACCTACATCTCTCTTTGGTAAAAGGTACTTCCATCTTTTGACTACAATATCTCAGAGATCCAATTCACACCTTCAGTGTCATGTAGATGTCAGTTATGAAAGATGTAACTTTTCTTATTCATTTGGATCTGAATGCAGGCGAAGGAAAAGCCTGAAAGGAACCTGTAACACAGATCCGAGGTTAATAACAAAAGAAAACAAAACATTTACCAAGAAGCACTTGAAACTAAATTTAGGACTTTTCTAGTTGCTGTTCTTTCTAATTTTCTGGCCAAGTCTCTACGTAAGTCTCTACCGAATAAATCGGTTTAAAAAATGTTTAACATAATTAATAGTCCATAACACATCTTGGCTGCATTAGGTGTAATTGTTGCTTGCTTGTTTCAAATAAGACCAATTAAATTTTCTTTCTAACCTTTTACCACAGTAAAAGTAAAATAAAATCTACCGTAGCAGTTTCTGCTAAGTTATTAAGATCTGACATCTAAACAGATGCATATTTTCCCAAACCATCTGTTAATGTCTAATCACCCTGTCACCTCCTCCTCTATTTCTTAACAGTGTTGACAGAAAATTGGATTGATTGCTTTCCTCTTCTTCCTGTACCTTTTCAGTTTTCACATAGTTAGTTACAGATAACAAAATAAAGAAAGCACAGAAGTCTGATTAGAGAAATGAAATCAACTCGTGTGCAGTACGTTATACGATGCGTAGGAGGCAAACAAGTATATTTAACTTACTGCAGTAAATGAAGATGAGCACATACGCGTAGAGAGGCATCGTGGGGTCAAATAACACCCCTGCCGGGTGTTTATGATAACAATGCTTGTTGTTGGATTTTGTTTGCATAAAAGTCAAACCAAGATCCTCAAAATGCATGGTGTTGATCTAAAACAGCCACACTACGTGGGCTGTCAATAAATCCATCCATCCATTTTCTGTTCACCCTTTGTCCCTATTGGGGTCGGGAGGTGCTGGTGCCTATCTCCCGCTACGTTCCTGGCGAGAGGCGGGGTCACCCTGGACAGGTCGCCAGTCTGTCGCAGGGCAACACAGAGACAGACAGGACAAACAGCCATGCACACACACACTCACACCTAGGGAGAATTTAGAGAGATCAATTAACCTTACAGTCATGTTTTTTAGACTGTGGGAGGAAGCCGGAGTACCCGGAGAGAACCCACTCATGCACAGGGAGAACATGTAAACTCCATGCAGAAAGACCCCGGCCGGGAATCGAACCCAGGACCTTCTTGCTGCAAGGCAACAGTGCTACCAACTGCGCCACTGTGCAGCTGTCAATAAATCCAACAAGTGAAATCTATACAATTTAAATCCACTTTCCATATCATCTATGGAAAGTGGGTTATGTTTGAAATCTTACAAAAAGTAATAGTAAAAATCAGAAGTTTGGCTCTATTTGCTTTTTCTGTGGCGTTTTCTAAGGATGTCCGTCTTTATTTTTGTCCGCATTTGTTCTAAAAGTAATTACCCCAACAACTGCGTTTGTTGAGAGATTTGCACCAATGTGATTCAAGATTTAGAGCTCATTAAATGTACATGAAGTCTGACTTTGCAGACTTTGTTGTTTTATTGAAGGAAATCAAATTAAAATTGCGAAGCAAAGCTCCGTCAAGTCAGCGGACTTCCATCATTCGCTTAATCTCTTTCTTGTTTATCTCTCTCGTTCTCATAATCCTAGAGCTTTAGGTTTAGCTGATACTCTATAGCGTAATTTCATCAACACGGGGATTATGAACCTGTCTCCACAGAAGCTTGGTGAAAAGAAAAAGAGCAGCACGGCTTTTTCAAAACACGACTTCAAGCTGACCTGCGAGAAACCCGTCGTGTGCGTTCGTGCATTAATTTGACGTAGAATGACATGGTGGTGATGGGTTTTACACATCTGTGAATAAAACCTAATTTAAGAAAAGATGTAACCTTTAGGATTTCTCAGCGCTTAAATTATTTATTTGAATCTGCCCCTGCTGTAGCTGTCAGCTGTACGGGCCACCGTTCTTACGCGTACTGCCCATTTGTCTGAGGAATACATTACTGTTATATTATGCTGAAGAAATGGCGGCAGAATTTATGTGTGGCATGCTATGCCGCTATGTTTTCATGTATTGCTTCAGATTTATTTAAGCTGTAAATAAATATAGGGCTGCGATGGCAGGCATAACGAGCCAATTAAAGCAAGCGCTAAAGAGGTGATTGATTTTTGAACGAAAGTACCATCTCAGCGGAAAAGGCTGCGTTTATTAATCAGGAGAAACGAGGGGCGTCCTTTGAACTAGGATTCATAAACACGGGTGGCTCTGGAGACACAACGAGCTCTGTGGCGTCGTTTCGAGGTTACAGTAGGGGATGCACTCTGTGAGCCCCACGGAGAGGAGATCAATGCCATGACTGAGTGTGTGACCATCTAAAGCTTCGACACCCTCCCCCCACCAAAACGGTGAGATGCCTCCCCAATAATCCATAAATCACCAGACAAGGAATTACTGAGGTAAACAAAAGCAACTTAAAGTCAGGAGCAGAGATGGAAAGGAGGAGCGAGTCCCAATAGAACAATACAGGAACAGAATCAGGTCAAACAGACCTTGGCCATCCGCCTTTTATTTGTCACACCATCAGCTCAGGAGATGATGGTGATCCCTTCACGTCCTTTTCTAGCCCGTCTCTAGGAGATGAGATGCAGCTGGCATCTTGATTGAACGGAAACAAGGAAGCAGACCCAGATCCCGTTAGCCCCGGATGGACGAGCCATTTGGGAATCTGGAGGACATCCCAACCCAGGAGAAGGTTCCGGTGCTGTGGAAGACTTCCTCCCTAAGAAAACTCACCCATACTAATTGCAGATGAGTTGCTCTGACGTTAAACATAAAGAAGGTTCTAGAGAGTCGTCCTCTTGTTCCACTTGAGTGAGGACAGAAACCCAAAGAAGGGAACTCTACTCCCACCATAGTGTTTTACTCTGCGCAGTGTATTTGCAGAAATGCTGCAAATGTATGTGATGATGCTTATACTGTTGTCCGGTGTATCAGAGGTTGACATGATGCGGAGCACAAAGAGTTAGAGCAGCTCTAGAGTCTACTGATTAGAAATATTGTCTTGTAATAATTGTTTGCCTCTCCAGTGTTGCCTATTGGAGGGGAAAATCCCAATGTGGTTTGATGGACCAAAATAATCATCAATGAGAACCAAAGAAGTCCATCATTATGTCAGATTAAATTCAGTCAATGTTACTTGTGTTTTTGGTGTCAAGCATAATCTAAGTATTTCATACACAATTCATGAATTTTGTCATTTCAAATGCAAATGATCAAAATTAGGAATAATGAGGCACAACTATGACTACTAGATTGCAGTAAAGTGATTCCGATACAATTCCTTGATTTGTGTAAAATATGCATCAACAGGCATTAGTGGGGCAACTACACAACCATGCTTACATTGAAATAGGAAGTGGTTATTTTAGATTTTTTTTTTGCGAAGTTATTATTGGTAACAATTCTCTCTGAAGAAGACAGATGACATATCAAAGTGAATGTTTGTAAATTTGAAAAAAGTCCTCAGAATGGTGAATGCTAACTTCTAGTCAGATATACTGTATAGCCTCCATTTTATCTGACTTTGATACTGTTGCATCCCAATGACATGAAGACTTTTGTTCAATTTTTATTTGACATTAGTTCTGCAGAGGAACATGTTCCTTTGTTTTCCGGATCGCAAAGTTGTTTGAAAAACTATCTGGATGGTTAACTGGTTCACCGAATCTGCTGTTGAGACTCGGCAGATGCAGTGGGTACAGGTTGCTAGCTTCCACCGTCTGTGAGATGACAGATGTGTACTCTTGGTAAGTGAACCTAGCAATAATAAAACCTCACTTCAAAAAATATCCAAGCTAACCCTTAAAGTCGTGTTAAGCATTTTCACACCCACACACGTTCAACTCGTCTTTGTGTTTCTCTCTCGGTTTCCTGCATGCTGCCCACTTGTAAAACTGTGTGTGCGCTCCCACTGACTTCACTTGTGCAGGTAAGGTTTTTTATTTTATTCATTTTTATTAATTTGTCAGTCTATTGTTTCAATAGAATTGTTTTTGCAGTTTCTGTGCCCATTTTTTCTACACTAATGTTAGCTTTCATAATTGTGATCCCACACAAATTTAGCAAAATGTATCCCTCAAATAATTACAAAACGTAGTGGTACATTTAAATCTCATCTTTGCTAGCTTTTTTTCATGTTTCTAGCTAAGAAGTGTAAAATTATTCAGCAAATACCACCGTTACATATTCATCTTTCATAAAGTTGTTACTTAAATAAACGGTAACATAAGTTCACACATTTTCCATTTCTATGTATGTTTTGATGTGGATTTGTTCCGTGTTATTCGTGATTGTGTCTCAAAAGGTTATAAAACCATTACTGTCACCATTTGAGCCATCCAATCAGATTGCAGCTAGGTGCCCCAGCCTAACTCAGATTTGCATTTGCATGTACCAACAACTGTGCCATTATGCTCCTCTCCGTACTTTAACTTCTGACTGAGCGGATCAATAACTGGACAATATTAGCATTTTATCCCTCTGTCAATAGCTGTGACTAACAATACAATAATAAGCTCCGGTTTAACAAAGTTCTTATATCTGGTATTGACTTTATGTAAAAAGCCAAACCTGATTTAAGTCAATACTCCGAGTTCGGTGGAGATGCTTGTCTAACATTTTATTTGAAATATTTCATATTTAATGCCCACTGTGATGAGTCAACCCTAGTTGGCGCTCTTAAGAAAGAAAACTGATGGCTTAAATATAAACTTTTTTTTTATATTACTGGTGTTACTTTCACTGTATTTGAAAATCTGGAGGTTAACATTGACTTCCCATCACATTAAAGCGTGCGCACCCACAGTGAGACTCCTACAGAGTATGGATTTTAGCCTCCTTGCTCACCTGAAGCAGAAACCTCAAGGAAGCTTTGAGGTTTTGTACAAGCCAGAAAAATTCTGTTGACCCGAACATTTCTCACATAAAACATTTGCAGAATTTATTTTTAAAACCTTATGGGGGTTTTTTAAGCGTGCTAATAAATGTTGACATCTTTAGTATCCGAGACGTTTCGTTTGTGTCATTTCATTAGAGTATTTCAACATGGCCAAAGTAAAGACTATGCACAAGAATTCATTTACAGCAACCTTTCTTTTTGGAAAAAATATGATTTTCACTCCTTCTATAAATTACAAATGCAATCATATTTAAAACGGTGAGAAAAAACAACCGATTAAGTCTTTATAGGATTTAGAATTCATCTGTCCTTTTCTTAAAGTGCATTTCAGTTCACAGACGTCGAGAGTTTGGAAAGAACACTTTGGTCCAACATGTCCACTTGTTAAGTTCTCTGAAAAACAACTGGACTGTGAAAACCAATGGACAAAAAGACACTCTGCATGCAAGACTGTCCGAATGTGAGGAAGGCTGACTAAACAGAGGGAAAATAATGAGAGGGTAATTACTGATCAACAAAAACTTTGTAATGTAATATTAAACAACAAAAGAAACAGCACAGTAACTGCTGGCATAGAAACCAAATTACATACAGTATGACCTAAGACTTCAAACAATACTGTGATGCTGGGTTTTTTTTTTTCCTTCCCTGATTTGACCCAGTGTGTCATTTTCCTAATATCTCTAACATTAAGATGATTCCTCATTACCCCTAAATATAAATGTGTTTTGGGATAATTCATCATATTTTGCAATCAGTTTTCATTAGATTACATATTTACCACAAATTTCTGCTACCTTCGATCTCCATAGTACTGTCTGACAGGACGTTTACATTTCTTGAGCATCATCAGTGAGAATTTCTCATTTAAATCCCAGATTAAAAAGACTTGTTAGTAAATTAGAAGATAGGTTTATTTTTATTTTATTTTTTTTTTTTTTTTTAAAAACTTGTTTCTCACTTCTGCATGCGTCTAGTTTTTTGGGTTTTTTTGGCTTAGGCAGATTTGTATGAAATTTAAAATGTATAGTAAGCTTAAGTAATAATATGATTGTGCTAATAACACAATCATTTAAAGCAAATAAGTCATTATGACCTAATAGTATAAAACCAACAATTATTCCTACTGATGAAAAACATTGATTTGTAACGTTATGATTCTATATTTATCTACTGTGGTTAAGATATTTAGACTTAGTCAAAACATCAAACACAGATAAGGAAAAAAAAATACTATTCGTTTTCGAGTAACAATGCTTATTATACCTTATTCTGTTTCTTTAAAAAACTATAATGAGCTGGTATTAGGGAGTTAATTTATCTGCAGTCAGCTTAAAACATCTTTACCATAACAGCAACAGATGGCATTCCTTTAATTGGCACATTGTTGTTTCGGAAGCCTTTTCTTTTATTATTTCAGCCAGCTGGCTGAACATTCACAGCAACAGGTGGTGGAGGGGCAGCGTATCTCTATGGAACAAAAAAAAACAAAAACATTAAGCACTTTCTACGCCACCTCATAAAAATTTAAACTGTAGGAGTGGGATAATCAAATTTGTTGGCTGTTTTTATACAGCAGTGTCACTTTGGATGTCATGAGAACATCTTCAGTGGAAAAAAAAAAAAAGAGTTTAAATATCCAACCCAAAGTAAGTTTAAGTCAGTGTATTACCTTTAAAGCCAGATTTCTAATGAGAATTTACATCTGTTTTATTATTAGTGTGATATCATGATAGTGCTACCTAAAAAGGAAGCCGTTTCTGTCGGATATCTCAACACCCATCAGAAGTAGTTCCACGATATACAGCCTCATTACATATTACAGCTCCTGGTCAGAACAGCTTGTGTGTTTTCAGAACATTTCAGTATGTACTTGCAGACTTGCTCTTTGAAGTTTGGTTGTTTTTTTTTTCTTTTCCCCAGAAAGGGAAGCAGAGGATTATGCAACATTTCTAACACAGGGAGACTGTGAGTCAGTGTTGATCATCACGGGGAGCGTTTACACCTCTCTCTCGTCTGCTGAGCTTCACGCACTCTCACCGGACATAACCCGTTTATCACCGACATCGCATCAGGCACGTCGACACACAAACGACAAATCAACATGAAGCGCTGCGCGTAGCCCACACCTTTTCATGGGCTGTCGCATCTTGAGGTGTGCTCTTCGTTGCAGCCTCCAGGGCTCGTGTGAAAAAGTGATGGAAATCAACCTAAACACACATGCAGGCAATGATTTCAACCCCCTCATCCCCTAAATCAAGAGCCAAAAAAAAAAACAAAACAAGGTGATGGGTAATGGGCGGCGCGTCGGAATGGCGCCGACATGTCAGTCAGTCAGACGTGGAAAAAAAACTGCCAGCTACATCATTAAATCCGTTCCAGGTATCGTTTGGTTTGAGCACAAATTGTGGTCCGAGAATCTAAACAGAAACAATACGTTTGAATCTGGTTCAGGTGTTTTACTTTTTTCTTTTTTTTTCCTCTATTGTGTAACTAAATTTTACTATAACACTCTAAACTATCCAGGCAAAAGTGCCTTCAATAAGACTTTATAAAGTAGAAGTATTTCATTGAAATTTTATGCAATTGACCATCACAAAGTTGCATCCATGTTGTAAGGAGAAAAGTAAAGCTTGGGAGTTTTTCAAAAAAAACTAAACATTTTTACCCAATATGACTGTGTGTAATAAAATAGCTCTCTGTCAAGGCTACTGAGGTTTACCAGGGAACATCAGTGAACCAGTGACGTCACAAAGACCAAGGAGCTCTGCAGGCGGGTCAGGGATGAATCTCCAGAGAGATTTATGTCCCACAGCTTTTAGATCTGCGTCTGCTTTTGCACTTCTGAATCGATTACATTTCTGCAAAACGTGACTATTTCTTTTTGGTGTGTTGAACCCACAATTCAGATAACAGTTTAATTTCACCAGTGGATTAAGTCATTGTCCACCACACACCTTGTGGAGGAAATAAACAGAAAGAAAAAAAAAGATCTGGTCAGAACAGTACAAGCTTAAATTTTTAGCCCAAATTGGAAATGCTGTGTGTGTGCGTGCGTGCGTGCGTGCGTGCGTGCGTGTGTGTGTGGTGAAAAACTAAAAGTGCATCTCATCCTAAAAACCCAGTGAAACGCAGTGGTGGCAGCATCATGCTTTGGGGATGTTTTGTTTCATCAGTAACCCTAAATGTGTACAGTCTTGCCTACAATGAAATGGTCACAACAATAGCATGTTAATGTGTAAAGGAAGAAAAAAAATGGCCCAGCGAAAGTAACATTTTAAATGAAATCGAGAATCTGAGGGAAAACTTTTTAAAAAACATGAGACCAGATGCCCTCCATCCAATTTGACAGAGCTGCAGCGTACAAAAAGTCAATATTTAGATGTCAAAAGGCAAATAAGAATTTTCAATCTGTAAAAAAATTATAATTGTTTCTCCTATTTTAGTCATGAAAAGATTTCTGCAGGTCCTTGACTAGAAAACATGTATTCAATCACGAGTGTAATTGTAGTGTGCAAAAAAATATATATATATATATATATGGAGAAGTTGGAAGGGTATCAATTATCTTCATCGCTGTCTATTTGGTGATGAAGAGGTTTGCACAGTGTACTTCTCCAAGAACAAAAGCGAAGCAAATTCACGTATTGCGGCTGGGCACTTCCATTAATCAATCTGCTTCAATGTTCAGCCTAGATGCTTCCAGAAAGAGGCGACCTGCACCTTATTTCATGATGGCCCCCAGTGCCTTCATCATGGACACTCGGAATTAAAGCTTTACGTTACGCCAGCAAACTGCAGCAGATCTGAGTTTAAAGAAAAACCCGGAGAAATTGTTCCTACATCTAGGTCAGGAGAACCAACTGCTCCCCTCATCCATATGGAGTTTCACAGCTGGGCTTTAAGGGACCAGCCAGTTGTAGCAACAGCAGCTACTCCACTTTCAGCACTACCATATGGAAGGAGGCGCAACAACAACAAGCATTATCACCTCCTGCAGAACACCACATGCTCTCATAGGGGTGTGTGTGTGTGTGTGTGTGTTTGTGGGTGTGTGTGTGTGTGTGGCGTGTGTGTGTGTGAGGAAAGGGGAAGAAAAAAAATGAACACACAGATTCAGATAGAAGATAAAAAAAATTCACACTTCAGAAAAATAGATAAGAGAATGCTTAAATATGAAATTTTTTTTACTTTTTTTAAATGGAAAGATGACAGGTTTGCTTACCTGAAGGGGAATACGAAAACATGACTTCTTGTTGCTGCTGCTGCTGCTGCTGCTGCATCTTGAGTCCTCGCTCCTGGGAGTGAGACGACCAGCGAGCCGCGCGCTCGCTGCGTGTTGTGGTGACGGAGTCTGTGGCGGAGCAGCTCGGAGGGAGAGACGGCAGCAGGCGCGTCAACAGCAGGGCCGGGGCGACAAGACGGGAAGGGAAGCGATCCTCGCAGATTACCTTGGAAAGTGACTGCAGCCGCCACACTCTCAGTTTCTCTCATTCTTGTTCTCGTTCCCTGCTGGGGGGTGTGGGGAGGGAGGAGAGAGAGGGTGGAGAGGGGGAGGATGTGAAAGCACATGTAACTGCGGATGGAGATCTTTTGACGTGCACGCAGAGTCAGGAGGCATGGGAGGAGCGAAGAGAGCCGGAGGAGGTGCTGAAAGGAAGGAATTAAGCAATTACCTTTTTAGTGTAGGCTTACTCGCTCAGGCGTTGAGCCGTCCCTCTCCCCGCCCCTCTCCCCGCCCCTCTCTCCCCGCCCCCCTCGGTAACCTTGCGGGGCGCTGCACGCTGAACCAATTCGGAGCTTACATGCACTTACATCAAGTTTAAGTCCGTGTATGACAGATCCAATCTTCTGGGAAATTTGCGGAGCTGAACGGCGCCGGGCCAGCGTGTCTGCGAGAGAACGCGTCAGAAATTCTGGTAAAAAAAAAAAAAAAAATGTAATTAAATAAATAAATAAAAAGCAGTCAGCTGCAGGAGTTAGTAGGTCAGGAGGAGTCTGCATTTTGGGTTTCAGTTCCAACTGGGGTGCAGTGTGTCTAAGACACTAGAAAATGAAGGCCTGCATCATATGCATTCATAATGGAGGGAGAAAAGTGTGTCAAAATCAGGAACTGGACAGTTAGTTATCTTGGGATGCACAGAGCTATGGATAAGAATGTTTGTCCCCTTTAATAGTTTCTTCTGTGTTTTTGGTCACATTTTTGAAGCTCATTAAACAAATGGCTAAATCCAATCTGGCCTTTATGGAACAGTAAAGGCTCCACTGCGTAAGCAGGTACGAACCCGCCATCAATCTCTTGCCTCGGCTGGCAGCAAGTCGCTCACATCTCTTTGGAGAAAATCTGCCCCACTTTTCTTCGCAGATTTGTTTTAATTCAGACGTATTGGAGGATTTTTGAGCATAATCTGTCCGTTTGAGGTCACGTCACGGCATGTAGATCAGTCATTTGTCTGGACTTTGACATTTTAATAAATTCACCAAAAGGAAGATGTCGTAACTCGGAAGGCAACATAAGAAGCCAGATAATCTGTAAATGCCCAAAAGTATAAAGACCTTAATTTTTTTGTGACATGTCTTGTCGTCTGATGAAATAAAGTGCTTGGGTTTATTGACAACATATGCATGACACAGATGCAAGACAGTTTTAGACTGGTTTAGTTAGTAAAGTTAATTTTAAACACACACACACACATTATAATGAAATTTTGCAAATATCTGGTTTTAGTTGTATATTAGAAAAACAAGAGATCAAATAACAATATTGACGTTTACCTACTTCATTAATCAAATTACAAGCTTTAGATGTTTTTAATATTAGGATTGCAAAAATGCACACAAAGCAACTTAGGTTAGAGAGTGGTAGAAAACACTAAGAAACAAAAGACAGCAACTAACGAGTACCAAGAGTTTTGAAATCCAGTTAAGGAATCTTTCACTTTTGGTAACAATACCGCAAAGTATAAGACAAACAAAAATCTGTTAAGTCTTCAGAAAAGAAACAAAATCAAACCAGAAACAAAACCAGGCTTTGTTTGGTAAACTTACACTCAATTAGAAAAGTGTGAAAGCAAAAGAAGAAAGCACAAGACCACATTTGTCCAGGCTGTGCTGCTCACACCTAAAGAAAAGTCAGGACAAGCCTCATACTGGAATAATATATCTGAAATGACAAATGATATTTTACTTTCCTTTCATGCTGTTCACAAAAAAAGTTCATTCTGAAGCGAATTTCCTTAGAATAATAGAAAAGTCTGCACTTTTCTTCAAGTACTGGAGTTTCACCTCCAATACTTGTTCTATATTTCATTCTTCTAGGAATCGACTGACTCAACAAAGTCAAAAGATTTTTTTTCCCCTTGGCTCTCCTCTGAACTTCCTTGATCTTCCTCAGTCCGTTCATTAGCTTCGTCGACAGTCTTGCCACTACACGCGTACAAACTGTTCCAATTCTCTTTCAGCAAAGGGATGCGATTAGTTTGCGAGTCCCGTCACGCTTTCTCTTTTTGGCGACTCAGTGGATTCATTTGCAAAGGTTTTGTGAATTCAGCCAGCCTGGTTTTTGACAGAGCACAATGGTTCACAGGTGTCTGCTGTATTTTCAATATCAAGTCACAAAAAAGAAATAAGCCTCCGTTATGAGTAAATGGAAATTCATCATAAGCTATAGTGTGATAATAAAAGAGCAGGAGCGTGGCATCGTTTTTTGTTTTTTTTCTTCTGCAGGTACAACATGCGACTGTGCAGGACATGTGTGTGATTGACGGTGGGGAGTTTGGCCGTTGTGTGGTTCTTTTGACAGACATTCGAATCATTTCCCCCTGACGGATGTCGTCGCTGGAGGTAGAGGCGAAGAAGAAGATTTGTGTGATTCTAAGCTGTTCTGGCGCAAAAGTGTGCTGGAGAGAGATGTTCAACGGTTCTGTGAAACCAGCCACTGTCTCAACAGCACGGGGTGCAATGCGGACAACTATCAGGTTCTTCACCTTTGTGTTCGCTTGCTTCACATTGTCTTCCTCTTGTCAGCTGTGGACCGGTGGAGCACCTCCAGGCAAATAGAAAGTTATCTGCTCCTCTTCGTTTCATTTGGTGCATTTTGTCCTTTAAAGATGATTATTTGACTAGTGAAATGAATAACTCTGATGCATTTGAATTTTCTAAACAGCATTGAAGCTCAAATATAAAATTCATGTCAGCAGTAGAAGTTTTTTTTTTTTTTTTAACCAAATCTCTATAGAATGACATTTTAGGTAGCAGAGTGAGGAAATGTGCTCAGTCTGTCCTTAAAGCAGCATAACTAAGAATATATTTTTTGTGCTGAATCTGAAGTAAATATCGTAAAAACAAACTAAACTATTTGCTGTCATAATTTAATTATAAATGTTCAGCTTAACGTCAAACAATCTGAAAACGATTTACATTGTTTATCTTACTGTATGTCCAACAATTGTACTTGTTTCGGTGAACACAAACAGCGCCATCTAGTGAGCATTTACTTAAACAGCACTTCACTCCCAAATAAATCTGTTTCAAAAGACCTTTTGTCTTGAATGAAAACAATAAAATCATTAACATTTTTTCGAAATTGTTCGTCCATTTGCGATACTTGCTTAATAGATGTAGAGTCAGAAGGCTGGTGCTGTTTACGTTGTAATGTCTGTCACACGGGAACAGAAACTTACGCAACACAAAACCAGGGACACAGACAGCTAATTTAAAGAGTAGCATTTACCCAAGTCATATGGTTTTGAACTGAAGTACCTTGAGAGAATCCACACTTCTTTTGAGCTGTCATAAAAACAGTGAAATATAATTAAGAAGAACATTAAAGTCAAGGATATTCAAATATTTATTTTATTTTATTTTAATTGAAAGTCAGATTTGACTAACTTTCTCATTAGAAAACCTAATTTTCATTTAAATATTTGTAACCAGTTTTCCAAATATGGAAGTACTTCATATTTTATACAAACACCGAACATACAATTCCCTGCTTACAAAGTCTTTCTAAAATATACATTTCCTCCAGTATATGCTTTTGGGGTCATCAATAACTCAGTCTGTGCTGGCTTATTGTCATGTCATCTATGGCGGCCTCTGGTGGTGTGTTTTATTGTTGCACGTAACTTGCCTTTGTACTGTTTTTTCTTTTATCCAAAAGTTTTGATTGAACTTTCACAGCCCTTTAAGCCACGATTCAGATTTTGTAAAGGACTCGGGAGCCGAGATTATTTGTAATTAAGACCAAAAAAAAAGGGAAACAAAACAAGTAACAACTTACAAAACCGCGAGTGGAGAATATAGCGTGGGCAACGGAAGAGGCCAGCAGGAAATGGCAGCGAATGAGAGACTTTAATACTGGGGGTTGATTACTGACAAAATACAGGTGGGTGATTACAAACCTGGCGCAGCTGGGAGAGGAGGCAAATATTTTCGGTGTTTGCCAATAAACATCAAAGAAGAAGAAGGGGAGGCAAACAGGGAGCCAGGCTGTGGGACAAAATAAATAAAGCAGTTATTACATTTTTGAAGAAAACAGGATTATATATAAGATTTTAGATTAAAGGGAGATACTCTGGTCCATACGGAAGAGGATTAGGGCCACCGAAAAAATAAAAATAAAATAATTCTGAGTTTAAAGTCAGAATTCTGAGATTAAAGTCAGAATTCTGAGATTAAAGTCAGAATTCTGAGAATAAAGTCAGAATTCTGAGATTAAAGTCAGAATTCTGAGATTAAAGTCAGAATTCTGAGATTAAAGTCAGAATTCTGAGAATAAAGTCAGAATTCTGAGTTTAAACTCAGAATTCTGAGATTAAAGTCAGAATTCTGAGATTAAAGTCAGAAGTCAGAATTCTGCGATTAAAGTCAGAATTCTGAGTTTAAAGTCAGAATTCTGAGAATAAAGTCAGAATTCTGAGATTAAAGTCAGAATTCTGAGTTAAAACTCAGAATTCTGAGATTAAAGTCAGAATTCTGAGATTAAAGTCAGAATTCTGAGAATAAAGTCAGAATTCTGAGAATAAAGTCAGAATTCTGCGATTAAAGTCAGAATTCTGAGAATAAAGTCAGAATTCTGAGAATAAAGTCAGAATTCTGAGTTTAAAGTCAGAATTCTGAGAATAAAGTCAGAATTCTGAGAATAAAGTCAGAATTATGCGATTAAAGTCAGAATTCTGAGAATAAAGTCAGAATTCTGAGTTTAAAGTCAGAATTCTGAGAATAAAGTCAGAATTCTGAGAATAAAGTCAGAATTCTGAGAATAAAGTCAGAATTCTGAGAATAAAGTCAGGATTCTGAGAATAAAGTCAGAATTCTGAGAATAAAGTCAGAATTCTGAGATTAAAGTCAGAATTCTGAGATTAAAGTCAGAATTCTGAGATTAAAGTCAGAATTCTGAGTTAAAACTCAGAATTCTGAGATTAAAGTCAGAGAATAAAGTCAGAATTCTGAGATTAAAGTCAGAATTCTGAGAATAAAGTCAGAATTCTGAGAATAAAGTCAGAATTCTGCGATTAAAGTCAGAATTCTGAGAATAAAGTCAGAATTCTGAGTTTAAAGTCAGAATTCTGAGAATAAAGTCAGAATTCTGAGAATAAAGTCAGAATTCTGAGAATAAAGTCAGAATTATGCGATTAAAGTCAGAATTCTGAGAATAAAGTCAGAATTCTGAGAATAAAGTCAGAATTCTGAGTATAAAGTCAGAATTCTGAGATTAAACTCAGAATTCTGACTTTAATCTTAGAATTCTTTTTTTTTTTTTCGGTGGCCCTAATCCTCTTCCGTAGGTCCACACTCCAGCATAGTAGATGGCGATAATACCTCTTAACGTTAGGTGTCACCCGCCAGTAAAAATCAGAAAGAAGAAGACAGGCTGTGGGAAGGAGAATAAAGAGGAGGGGAGCAAATGGGGATAAATGGGAAGAAGGTTTACTACGCCATGAAACCTAAGCACAAAAGCGCAAAGACCATGCAAGGATAAAGCAAGAAACCAAATACAAAGGGACAAACTGATTAAGCAACAGCCATGTTTATATAAATGAGTAATACAACAATAATCAAAATAAAACGGATGAAAACCAAAACTCAAGACACTCGATCGTGACACTTTGTGTTCCCCTGTGCTGACAAGCTTCATGGAAATACTGAGTTCATTTCCGATTGACTTAGCACTTGTCCAACTCACTCCACACAGAGCCAATACCATACCTGCTTTAGTGACCATGCAATCGCTGTGCTTCATCGAACAGAAGATCCTCCTGACAGTAACCTCATAGACAATGTGTGACAAGGGTATTCAACTCCAGTCCTCAAGTCCTGCAGTGTTTAGGTGACTACCTGCTCTAACAGACCTGAATCAAATGGCTCAATTGCCTCCACAGTAGGTAGCCAAGTTTTACAGAGTCCTGCTGGTGACGTATTTTCATTTTTGTCTCCAATTAAAGATTGCAGGGGACCGGCCCTCGAGTTGAATAGTCCTGACTTATAGAGTGTTTTCAAAATATAAGTTCATATGTGAACTTTCTTTTTAGTAGGCCAACAGTTCTATTTAAAATTGTTATCAAAAATCATGCATTTTTTAAAGAAACTAAATGTTGAATTTTCATTATCTGTAAGGCATATTATTCAAAATGATCAAAAACAAAGGGTTAAAATTTCTACTTTTCTAAATATAGTACATTTCTTTACATTTTTTAAGCTGAAATAGTTACATTTTTTCTATGGTATTCTAAATTTTTTAGCTGTATATGTAATCCTTAAAACAGACACACACCTTTCACCATAGATAAACGTAATAATTCACAAGCGTTACCAGCAACAGCACAATCCCAAGAGGAAGTGGCACTGACTAAATGAAACTGTAATGTGCTGTTCTATTTACTTCTCTATGAAAGATGGCAGTAAAAAAGTTAAAAAAAAAACTTAATCCCTACTGCAAAATGTATTTTCACCATGACGTACCAGAAATAAGTCGTTTGAACCAAACTTTAGTTTATTTTCTCATAACCGTCTGTTGTGATCAACTTCATTTACAGAAAATAAAGCCGCGGCTTCATTTAAAGCTGCAGTCACGTTTCTCATCCGTGCACAAACACGAGGAACAAAAAAATAAATCCAAGTTGCTTTATTTTTAAAACTAAATTACATGTCGAACCAAACAGATGGCGTTACAGGCAGGGACCTGAGAATAGTGTGCAAATGGACGGATATCTGTCACAACTAACGAGTTGGAAAACAAACATGACGGCGTCATCCATAAGGTATTTGTGTTCGTTGGTTCTCTCGATTCACATTATAAATTGCGGTTCACAGTTTTGTGTTACAGTGTTGTGAAAAAGCGATTACATCCTATACCTAATAGCTGGTTGGACCACCTTTAGTGGCAGAAAACAGTGCTGTCAACACTCTGACATAACTCACAAAGAACCTTTTTGGTGGAATGCAAATTTTTGGTCCACTCTTCTCAGCAAATAAGACAATAAAACCTTAGTTTTATTGTTTTAACCACTTAGAGATAGACTTGCTGGTATTTTGGGTCATTGTTATGATGCGTGACCCAAATGGTGTATTGTTGTCTCTGTATTATATCTTTATCGGTTCATTTATTGTTCACTTTTTTGGTCTTATCAGCACCTGTACGTTTTTAATTGATAAATGTTGTTATTTTAACCACCACTGGTTGAAGCAGTGGAATTTATTGCCATGTCCTCTTCTTAAATATTAATTGTTGGTGTTTTGCTGTTTTTATTATAACTTGCACTTTTGAGACTTTTTAGCCTACTTCATGTTGTCAGACAGGTTTTACTTAAGTGACTTTTTTATTCGGCAATTTTAATCAAACCTTTGTGCATGTAAACCATGTAAAAATGTGTCAATTCATAATTTAAGAAAAAATATATATTTTGTCAAATTGTCTGGTGGGGTTGGATAACTTTTAAATGAACTCTTCATTGAGAACTATTATTATGTTCAATAAGGCTTATCTTTATAAGATATCAAAATTTGTTTGATGATCCGAAACCTTTTTAATGTGTATGACAAAACAAGCAAAAATAAAAGAGGGCATGTTCTTTTACACGATCCTGTATCTCCGTTCAGTGTAGGGTGATAATCACACAAATGATTGAAACAGTTACGATATTTGGCAAAACTATAGATTTTCTCTTGTTTTGTATAATTCGTGAGACAGAACAGCTGATTGGTTACGTTTGCTTTCAGGAGTACTGTGTGTTGGAAATTTTCTTCCACAGTAATGTCTTCAGGTTGTTAAGAACCAGCGAGTGGTGCACTTCCATCTGGCTCGCTAACCCACTGAGTGTCACACAGGTGCGTAGCTGCTTCTCCAGATCGCCCCGCAGGTCTGACGGGGCCCCAAACAGCAGGTAATCCTGCAGGAGCATGCACACCTTGGCGAGGTTGGGCTGCACGACCTCCGTGTTGCACTGCTTCACCAGTCGATCACATGTGGCGGTGCAGTCTTTGCCGAAAGTGCAGTCCGCGTTGCTCTCGCACCGCCGGCCCTTCAGAAAGGCCCGCACCACGGCCTCTGACGCCACGCTGCGCAGGTTGGCCATCTTGCAGTCGTACTTGGCGTTGTAACCCACGTGGTGGGGGCTGGCGTCGCAGATTAGGAAGCTCCCGTAGGATCCGTGGAAGACCTCCTCCACGAACTCCAGCAGGCCGATGGTGATGCGGGCCCTGCGGGGCCAGGATGGCGCCAGCCAGTGGTTCAGACCAGAGCTGAGGGCTTCCGGGACGACCGCCTCCAGGTAATGAGGGACCTTCAGCCTGTAGAGGGAGCTGTGGCTCACCCGTTCTGTCACGTACAAGTCTCCACAAAAGCCCAGAAGCTTCGGGGTGTGTTCCTTCTCCTGCA
Source organism: Xiphophorus hellerii (assembly GCF_003331165.1). Classification (NCBI taxonomy): domain Eukaryota; kingdom Metazoa; phylum Chordata; class Actinopteri; order Cyprinodontiformes; family Poeciliidae; genus Xiphophorus; species Xiphophorus hellerii. The sequence continues at coordinate 21,903,604 of NC_045679.1, forward strand.
GCGCCACCATCAGGAGGAACTCGTTGATGTGAAGCAAAGCCCAGATGGACTTGGCCTCGGCGAGAGACACTTTGCCGTCCTGGTTGACGTCAGCGAGAGTGATGACTCTGTCCACCAAGGCGCTCAAAGATGGTTGTTCCCCGAGATTAGCCTTAAGAAAAGAAATTAGATGCTCTAGTATTTTAAGTAAGAAAAAGAGCACATTAAGAGCTCCTTTTCTTCTGTGCATCATTAGAATGATTTCTATTTTTCACTGAAGTACTTTGACGTAAATGGAAAATGGTACCTTAAGGAAACTGTGCAGCATCTCTTTGAATTCGTCCATTGAGGTTCCACGAGTCGGCTTGTCAAATAAGCTCATTTCCGGTCTCAGCAAATTCTCTTGGACTCCGTCTATGTTCACTGGATCCTCGATGCCACATTTGATTACCACCGGCCTGTCCTTCCAAAGTCCAATGTAGACCTGAAAAAGCAAAATCAGAACTAGAGTTAGTTAGAAATATGGAGAATATTCCGAAGTGGTACCCGACGTTTGTGTAATATACCCTGTCCAGATTCAACCAAAACCGCATAAACTGTAAGTCCATATGCATTTCTTAGCTGCTTATAACTGTTATTTTACAGACATACACAAAGATAAATTTCAACATATAAAAAAAGCATCCAGAAGGAAAAAAAACAGTGTGCTTGCGTTTTACCTGATGGGTGGAGGAGGTGGACATGCAGCGGTGCAGCGTCAGAGTTTTCTGATCACACAAGCCCTTACACGACGAGCCTGAAATGATGCCCCTTCTGTAGTGATCACACTGCGGAAACAAGCAAAGAAATGCCCAACGTCTGACCACAGGAAACAGGAAGCGATCCGAAGTGAGCTAAGAAACATTAGCTATTTTAAGATCTCTGTATTTACGTAGTCTACGAGGTCTACTAAACAAAAGCTGAACCTGTGCAGATATTGAAAGCAAGTCAGTAAGACACATATCACTCTATAGAGGGACTTTTTATTTCTCCTCTTGTCTGATTATGATTTTACTGCAGATGTGCTGGAATTTCCGCCAGCCGGTGCTGAGGGCGGAGGTCACGTCACGCATCAGAAACTGCACGCTCAACCAGACAGAGTTAGAATTAAGGGCAAGCGAAGTTTGTTGAGCCTGAACAAAACGCGAGTCATTCCGAAAGGAAGCGATTCTGTTCTGTCGTCGACGTCATTTCTCACTGCAGCGGCATCACACATGTAAAGTTCAGACAAAGGCAAACATTTAGAAATACGCTGGTGGAAAAAAAAAAATTCTCTTTTAGCTGATGTAGTTCTGTTTTTTTATGTAAAGCGTAAATGTGTCACCTTGTTAGAAGAAAAATTGGAAACAACTTAGTTTTGAGCAAGATTAAAAGGAAATCCTACCAGCCAAGCCTTTAAAGCAGAACATTTAATAATCTATGGAGTTTTTCTGGTGTTATGTCTAACGGGGAAGGGGTGTAGTGAAACGTTCAGTGATGGGCACAGATACACTTACTTAAAATGAAGGCACACTCATTTTCATTTTGTCACTGTATCCAGGTACGTTGTGGTTCCTCCCTTTTTATTTCCGTCTTACTTTTTAAGACCCTTCTAGCCTACTTCGTGTTGTCAAACAGGCTCTAGTCACGATTTAACTGCAAAGGTTGGTTCGGATATTTTTTTTCCCCTCTATTTGAAAACAGAATCTTGCATTTACTGGTTCTCTCCTGTTTGCACCCTTTCAAACTATTCTGCAACATTTTTGGCAAAGTTGGCTGGTTTGCTAATTTGTTCCGAACAGCCTCAAAAAAAATCACATGCGCGTCGTCCAAGTACTGCTAAACGTCCCCTTTGTTAGCTCAACAACAGATCGGTTCATTCTTAATATGTGTGAGTGTGACTAAGAGCATTCAGTGCCGCTAAGTGGGGTCATGAATGAAATTTCACATGCAAAGGCAAAATACATTCCTTTTTTTTTCCATCTTTTTCTTTTTACTGTGAGTAAATACGAGTGCGCGTTTACTTACGATGACCATTTGACACACGTGCCCGCGACACAGCTCAGCGTAGGACGCATACTGCATGTAGACGATCCAGCTGATGATGAGAATGCCCAGCCAGGCGAGGAGAAGGTACTTCACCTTGATGGCCGGGAGACGACTCTGTGGAGCGCGGGAGAGGACAAAAAGGTGTCCGCTTAATTAGAAAGTCATTGCAAAGGCTCATGGGAAGTAGAATGTATTGAAAGGCAACACTTATGCCATGTATTCATAGATTTTTTACAGCAGCATTCACGCACTTGTGACTTTTTCACAATATGTTACGAAACAGCCAACATATAATTTAGGTTAAACTGGACATTTTCGCCGGAGTCTCTAGATTGATAGATCTTACAGAGTTGATTGCAAAGTGGTAGAATGACAACAAAATCAACATCAGCAGCCAACGTCGCACTGTAACAGAGACGGGAGATCCAACCTCAAAAAGAAAAAAAAGTGTTGCATGTAATCGAGTTTGTCAAATTTACTGTGTTTATGTTTGGGGTTTTTTTTAAAACATTACAATAAACTTAATACTCGGATAAACTTAATTCGACTATATCTAGCAAATTAACTCTTTTTTTTTTTAAGTTGGAGCTCCATTCTTTTTTTTTTTCAGTGCATGGCCAATGTTGCAATTTTTTAATTTCTCATGCTTTCTCATTTCTGGTATCTATGACCTCGTGACCCCAGACTTGCATATTCGTTGGCCCCCCAAGTGGGGCCTCAAAAGTCATCTTGTCTGGATCACAAACAGCTTGAAATGCCACTTCATCATTTCTAGCCAAATCAGTGCAGGCTCAAGGACTTCATACCGCACCATGCTCAAACTAGTGCAGCAACGAGTCACAATGTCACCATTTCTTTCTAAATAGATAAGCTGTTCAAAATAACACGTTTAGCACAACAATTTCCATATGGGCCCCAAATAGTCTGCTTCCTCTTCTCCTTCATTTCCTCAACTGGGGCCCAAAAGCGGGCACTCTCTTCACTCTTGCTTGCATTTGCATCTTCTTCTTTTTTTTTTTTCTCCAAGTGTTTGTGAGGTTGGGTTGGGTAGGATGAGGAGGGAGGGGGGGATACCTTGCGACATTTTGCGATGGACGTACATTCACGCAGATTATCTAAACAATGCTCATCGGGTCTTTTGTTTTGTTTTTTTTTAGCAGGTACCTACCTGCAGGCCTTTAGACAGAGGGCAGAACAGCATCAAATGGACCAGTCGCCGCAGAGCCCTGGGCATCCTGAGCGGCAGTGAGGAGGAGGCAGCGGAGCGAGAAAGCGGAGATCCCCGTCAGATCACATCCTCACAGCAGCCTGCGCGCCACGCGGTCGCACTCATAATTATGACGCACTTTATGCCGCCCTTGCATGTAAATATGCCTTCTGAATCAGGGTAATTTTTTTTTTTTTTTTAGCATTAATCTCTCGCACCAAGAGAAAAAGCAGGAATATCCGGAGCGCGTCCTTGAAATAGAGGAACTTCAGCCTCCATAAGAGCTTTTATATGTATATATATAAAAAATACATCACAAAGACAGAAGAAAGGGATGCCCCCGATTCCATAAAATGATCATAAGCTAACGCTCTTCCTTATCCCGTCATAAAATAGCAACAGTGATGCAGGCGGTGTGTCGCGCGATGCGCTCTCAGCTCAGCTCCGCGCTCTTTTAAAGGGACAGGCGCCAATCGAGAGAGGTGCTTTTATAATGGAGAAAGATCCATTTATTTATTTTTATTTGAAGCAGGTGTTTTGTTTTTTAGAAAAAAATAGTATCACCCTTACATACAAGTACATATTAAAAAAATTGTCCAGCTACACAATTACATTGAATTAAGTAAAAATCTCATAGACCTTTAAAAAAAAAAAAAAAAAAATCAATTCATAACATTGAGTGATGTCGCAAGCGTTTTGGGTTGATAATTTTGATCATTATGGCTTTTCAGAAAAAGAAAAAAAAACATTACGAAACATCAATAAAAAGTGATTTTTAAAACAGAAATGTAGTCCTATTGAATGTAGTTATGCGCTGTACACTTAAAGCTCTTTATGGCATCAGTGCAGCGCTGCAGGCAGGCCCAGGTTTATGGTGACCCTTCAGTTTAGTCTTATCAGTACACTCTGCCAAAACAGGCCCTTTGAGGAAATTCATCAGGCAGTGAACCAATACCAATTAAAACAAGCATTGGTGCTTTTAGCAGTGTGAGCTGGTGCCATGCTGGTCAGCAGAGGCAGAACGTGCTCTAACATTTGCTGTTGGATGGGTGTGCCTCGATTTCCCAAATAAATGCAAATTGTGTCGTCCGTCTTCTCCTTAGATTTTAGCATCGCCTGAGGCCAAGGAACGGCTCAACAGAAGAAGTACGGCAGCTTGTGTACAGCCGCGGCTCCACATTGTGAACCTCCACCCCTCTTTTGAATGAGATGTCTTTTACAATCCTTTCGAGGTTTTTCATGTCAGGTGTGGACTTTCCCTTCTTCACGCGGCACCGTGAACAGAAAATCTCCTTCAGCAACGACTTTGTTGTGGGGAGCGAGTCACTGACCACTCTGCATAACTGCCACGTCAGCAAAATAGTTGCAAAGTTTGGCTTTTCATTAGCTCTACGTCATGATAATCAAATTGAACAAAAAAAAGGTGCTTGATTAATATCACTCTGCCTTCAAAATAAGTTTGAGTTTGAATTCCATTGTTGAAATGAACAAACATTTCAGTGGCATTGCAGTTTGTTGTTAAGTAGCTTTAAATCCACCAAAAAAGTGAGCTCACCAGTAAAATATATTTTGTCTCTTAAATTAGTTTGAAAACACTGAATAAATTGATTATGCAAAAGGAAAACATGACAAGAGTAAAAATATATGAACTTTTTATTGATTTAGGATATATATATATATATATATATATATATATATATATATATATATATATATATATATATATATATCTGTGTGTGTGGGGGGGGTGTAGGGGTGTGTGTGTAAAAATATGTGGACTGCACTTGACCTGCTCTAAAAAAATGTCTAACTGCCTACTGTAATAGTTTAAACACCAAATAATAACAATATTTCTTTAGCACACGGTTTAAGCCGTCTTGCTGCTATCGCAAAAGCTAATATCTACCGTTTTCCTTTTCTCTGTGAATTTTCCACTAACACCGCTGTGCCGCTGTCTTCAAATGACTATCGTCAGAACTGGAATCCATTTGGAAGAGCATCTGCGGAAACAGAACGAAAAGGGAAAATTTAAATTTTGGTACCTCTCTGTTTCATGTAGCAACCCACATTCGCAAGGATTGTCTGGTTGACTCAAGAGCCTCAAGGTCATACCTGTCCCGGCCGAGGTGGACAGTACAGAAAGGTGCGGCCAACTCCTGTTTTTTTTTGATAACAAACAAAACATGAGGGGAAAACAATCAACACCGCTCAGTCTCCAATTTCAGATCTTCGTTGCATCATCTTTTTTGTGTGTGTGCAACAGTTAGGTCCAGCACAATCAAATTTGCGATTATTATTCGGCCCGGTTCCACACTCAAAGCCCACTGAACAACGGGGAGCTAAGCTATCGAGAGCCTGTTTGCTTTCCGCCCACCTAATGCGCAGCAGGGCCACTTTAGGCCGAGCTGCGTCTCAAGGGGCGGCGGTGACCGTTTATTCACGGCCGTGAGCCTGTTACCGTTCAATGAGATGCGGTCCTTTTCACGTCGGCTTCGGCGGTTTGAGTGAGGGCAAAGCGACGCATCTGCTGTGCTGCACGATTCCCTGCAAGAAAAGCAGCAGCACAGCATCAGGAGATGTTTTCTCATTTAAATAAAAGAGAAAAAAAATATAAAGTACTCATATTAGCTTGAGTTTTCAGATTACAACCAACAACTTCGATGTACTGTAGTGAGTCACAATATATTGGATTTAATATGGCATTGACCCGTTGAGAAATTTTATTTGACAGTGATAGTGATGCTGCAAAGGATCGTGGGGTATTTAACTGAAGTATAAATATCAGCAAATGTCAATTTATCTGCCATAGCTGCTGTAAATAATAATGTACATCAATATTGGAACAAATATATTTTTTTGTGACAGATCAAAACAATAATTGTCATTGGATAATTGTTAAGAGAAAAAAATTAAAAAATAAAACCAATTTTGTTCTATGTACGCCATTAGATAAAATCCACTATTCCATCCATCCATCCATCCATCATCCATCCATCCATCCATCCATCCATCCATCCATCCATTCATTCATTCATTTATTTTCTAACACCCTTGTCCCTAAGCAATTCTGATCGGTATGCTGGCAAATTACATCAATGTGAAAGTGTGTTGAACATTTAAGATATGCTCATTAATAACATTTTAACACTTTGTTAATGGGTAATTTCATCAATGGATTCTCGCACGACCGCCCCTTTAAGGTCATTCGTTGTCTGGATGAGGCCCCAGGATAAAAATGAATTTGACACTGCTCTAAACTAAAACAGGGCGGTGGCAGCATCATGCTGTGGGAATGCTCTTTATTTTTAGCGAGTCGGTCAGAGCGAAATACAGGGCAAAAAGAAAACCTATCAAAGGTGGTAAAAAAAAAAAAACAACAAACTTAAGAGTTGTAATATGAAATAATTTTTTAAGAAAGTTCAAGGGGTTGACTTTTTTTTTAAAAGGCGCCTTACAGGAACTGTGCAAGAATGCAAAGTGCAGTCCCGACTGAACTCTAGCAAAGATCTAATGTATTCCGATGTCCCTATACTGCCAAAGAAATTAATCAATAAACAAATAAATAAATAAGTTGAGTAATTTAGATAGATACGGTTTTATTTTAAACCTACATGGTGCCAGAGACTGGTGTGAGCAGTCTTTACATTTCATAACTGCATCACGAATATTCTCTCACTTCTTTTTCCCCATTTAAGACAATAATCACAATGTGAGTTTCCACGGCTGTAACATTCTTTCATTTCTTATTTTTAGATTGTTTCGGATTATTCCCCAATCATTGCCAAAAAAAAAAACAAAAAACAAAAACATATTCCAAACGTACACAAATACGGTGGCGGATTGCAAGTCATTTTAAAACCACTGGGTACGAAGGGGCCACTTCGCTTCACTTGTCATATTTCTGTTCACATGGGTTTATAAACAGGATCAGTTTCAGCAGCCTCCTGTGGCCTGGAAGTTATGCGCACGCAGCAGCTTGTCGATCCTGTTACTAATTTAACAGGTGAAGTGATATATGCAGGTTTAAATAAAGAATAAAAACATGACCAGCGTAAGAAAATAATTAATAAGTAGGCTACACTTTATCCCAGATTAAGCAGCCTGTTGTTTACGTGCTAAGCAACAAATGTCCGATTTTTCAACCAAAAGGGGAATTCATCATTCACGACTAACTGTTGTGCGTCAACAAACTTCGAGTTCAACATTAATTACATGAATATAGGTAGATTAAACAACTAAATATAAATTGCGCGAACTTATATTTCTCAGCGTGTCTGGTCGGTATTTACAACAGTGTCACGTTTTAAAGCGACGCGCTTATTGTGTTAAACGTAAATCTGCGAGACTGAGGAGAAACCCCATAAAGTTAACTTTATTTGACCGCCACGCTGACCTTACTCACCACGCCGTCATTTCGTCCAGATTTCACCCCCTTGGTGGTTACAGAAAAGAGATTAAACTACGGAAGCCGGAAGCAGCCAAACACCTGCGACGACATGCAAGTCAAGCATTGACGCCACACATTTAGTTTGTATTAATAAACAGCAAACACGTTGATATATGATTATAATCATCCTCTTAATCCAGGACAACATGCATAAGGAGTCATAAGATAAAATTATACCCGACAAGGATCAAATATTCATTATTTTTGCCTTTATATCTGCACAAGTTCATCTTAACAGACTTAAAAACAAGCAAAACAATAACAATACATTTTTACCAGGTTTAAGGAAAATTCCAGAGCTTATAATATCAGCTTGCTTTACCCACTCCAAAATAACGTTTTTACGTGGGAACATCAATTTTTGGCAAAATTTCAATCATTTATCTATGATTTTAGGTAAAGTTCTGTTTATGCCTTTTACTTGCTCTCCTCTGCACCAGGACCTCTGGAGGTAAAACAGATCCCAACTACACAGCTACCACCAGAAAGTTGTTCTTAGACATGAAAGTCTCACATTGCTATCAATCTTCCAGTGATAAAATTGCACGTTATTTCATCATTCCGACCCCCACCTAAAGCAGTTTTGTTTTTATCACTAAAATCCCACAGTTAGGTGAAACGTTCAGAATCTCCCCTGAATAATTCTTTTGAATTTTTTTTAAAAAAAACTTGTAGGTATATGTTATCTGCTTAGATTATAGCTGTAGTGATTACTCTAGCCTATATTATGCCAATTTAGGCAGATTTTCAATGTCTTATTAATTATTTTCAATTCCTTGTAGACAAACTATACTTCCAGCGGCACATGATCAACTTTGATTTATTTTATTTCCTCCTTTTCTTCTGTTATATGCATTATTAGAAAGACATTTTTGCACTAGGTATTTATTATTTAATAAAAATAAACCAGTGATATCTGATTAATCAGAAATTGTAAAACAAATAAGACATTTACTGCAGCATGAATCCTTAGATGTCATCTGGAATGGCTCAGCATCGAAACACATTGAGTATCTGTTACTGTATCAACCTCCCAGACCATTCAGGTCTTCAGGTTCTGGTCTGCGCTGCATCTCCAGAACCAGAATCAAACATGAGGATTCAGTTCCTCTAATGTGGAACAAACTCTCAGAAAACTGCAAAACAACCAAAACACTGAGTTTCTTTAAACCCAGGCTAAAAACTCAACTGTTCACACCTGTCTTTGATTAGTAGCAAGTGGAACCTCGATCAACAGACTTGATGTGTATTTACTTGATGATGGACTTTAATAAAATGTCATGTTTATTGCTGGTTTCATAATTGAAGGCTGTATAATGTTTTCATGATGCAAAGCACTTTGAACCGCTTTGCTGAGATGTGATAAATTTGACTTGAATAATTATGAGAAAAATCCTATTGCAGTAACAAGATTTCTTTTTAATGAGCAACATACACACAGTCCTGTGAAGTCAACCTTACAAGAAAGACGTTGTAATACAGTACGAGCTGCAGTTCTTTTTTCCAAACTGCATCATCGTCTCTCGTTAAACATGAATCATGAGCTGGACGACGACGGCTCCGACAGGCTACGAAGGAGCTCCATCTGTTTTCGTTTGTCTTTGGCTCTGTTGATGGTGGTCTTGAACAGGCGGCAGTACAGCTCCACGGCAACCGGAGAGTCGTCGTTCCCTGGCACGGGGTAGGTGAGCAAGCTGGGGTTGCAGTTGGAGTCCACCACGCCGACGGTGGGAATGTTCATCTTGCCGGCGTCCCTGACGGCCACGTGCTGCTGGAACACGTTGTTCAGCGTGGACAGGAAGACGACGAGGTCGGGCAGGCGGACGCCGGGGCCGTACTGGACGTGAGCGTTGGTGAAGAGGCCCCCCTGCCAGTAGCGCGTGTGCGCGTACTCCCCGCACTCCTCGGCCGTGTTCTCCACCAGGTGGCAGAACTGGCGGCGGCGGCTGATGAAGAGGATGATGCCGCCGCCGTACGCGGTTTGAGCCGCGACGTTCAGGGCCCGCCGGAGGTGCTCCGCCGTCTTGTCCAGGTCGATGATGTCATAGTCCAAGCTGGAGTCGTACAGGTAAGGTTCCATGAGCCTATAGGAAGGAACGCATGTAGCCATCATGAGAAAAACTTCTTGTCAGAAAGCTAATGCTAATTTTTAGCCATATTTCCTGATGTAAATAATTAAGTATGAATGTTGTTTGCTATGCTCTATACATTTTAACATTCTAAGAAGCTCCACTTGGTTTCAAATTTTTAAAAAAACATCCTGTCATTTCGTACTGTTTAATTTTAATTTCATGTTAGTCAAAGTGGATTTTTTTTTTCATTTACACAAACGCAGTGTGCAATCTTTCAACCATGTCCTCCTTTTTATTTTTCGTACACATCCATTCAGGTCAGGACAGAAGTGCTTCCTTGCTCCTACACAAACAGCACTTTGTGACTTTGTGCAATCACCCTGGGAAGTTAACAAGGAATTGCTTTGGCTTTCAAAAGAGGTCGTTCTTCTTTACTAGAATTGCAAATGAACAGATTAGTTTCATGAATCTGTTTCTGAGGTGATCTGCGTGGTTGCCGTGGTAACTAAAGGGCCATTTAACGCCACTGCCAAGGAGCAGCTTTGTACAGGTAGATTTCTTTAAGCCATGAAACACAACAACAAAGAGCCTGTATCTTTTATTTGAGCATATTGTATGTTCTGTTGCTACTCCAGATGTTCCCCAATGAGGAATTTTACTAATTTTAATATAAAAATGGCCAGAATGATGGTCATTCAACCATAGATTAGATTCACTTGGCTAAACTACATTTTTTGTGACAAAATGACCACACACTTTACCGTATACTTTTAGGATTTTTTTTTGTGATACACCATCACAAAGTAGCGTATAATTTTGAAGAGGAAATGAAATAAAGCATTTTTTTTTCTACAAGTAAGAACTTTTGATGGTGTTGGTATCAGGTCAGTAAGAACGTTTTGGAGGTGTTTAAGCCAAGGTTAAGTTTCATAGCAGTTATGCAAGTTTTGAACACCTGATGTAGGCCAATCCATATTTATTAATAGAAAGAGTATGAAACATTCTACAAAAAGATGGCTGTTCACTTCAAATGAGAGAGAGCTGCAGAAATGTAGAGCCCAGTGTGAGAATCTGTTAACTTTGTGACTATAAGTCATACACCCCACAAATCATAGAACAGTAGGGAAGCTGATGATGTATTACAACAAACACACACTACCCTCGACAGTTAGCAACAAGCCAATTTCATGCATAATGCTATGTGTGAGTGTCAGCATTGCTAAGACGTTGTACGGAGCTAAACACTGGGAAATCCTGGAAGAAAAAAAACAAGGAGGAGAATAATTTTTAGCAGGACAAGATACAACCTGGGCTAGTATTGAATGATTCAGATAAGATTTAGAATGGCCTAAGACGTATTTCAACTGTAAATTTTGGGGAAAACTTTAGGCTCCAAGTTTGAGCTATTTTGAAGAACTTAAAAGCTGTGCAAATTTGGTACAGAAATACCCCCAAAAGACTGGTAGCTGAAGTACTTATTTCTGCATTTACTTGCTTTAACATTAAAACAACACAGATATTCCAACTGTTCCCCTTACATGCCTAAGCCACATATTAAGCATGTTCTAGTGTGTTTTACATTCTACAGAAAAATCATACATTAAATCCTACAAACCTGTGCCTGCAGCCTTTTTTGTGTCCAAGATGCACTCTGGCGTCGAACAAGTCCTTCACAGTAAAAAGCTCCGACACACGGAAAAGGTCCCGTTTCTCTAGTGGCAGGTCCAGTATTTTATCTGAAACGGTTAAAACGGGCTTCAGCTGCAGTTTAGGAAAAAATGTTATGCGTAAAGACATTTGTTAGCAGGTAGAAACTCACCTCTGACGGAGTCAGTTTGCGGTGCAGGTGATATAACAGAGGATGCAGTGGCAAACTGATGTCCACTGTTGGATAATTTAACTGCGGCACCCCAAACATGGCGCAACCCCAACATACCTGAACGTGAGGCATAAATGAAGATTAGAGATTATTACTGGACATGAAAAAGGAGATAGACACTTGAAGTAGCTGTACAGTTTCCTGCTCTGCCCTGTCGGACAACGCTTACAGGAGAAACCACAGCGCAAAAAAGATTAAAGTTTTTCCAATTAGAAAGCTTGGGACACCAACATGAAGCTTTCTACACACAGTAAAGCGCAGTTTTCATGTACATACCTTTTGTAAGCGCCCGGGTAGCCACGTTTTACAGCAAAAGAAGGTCAACAAAGTGCGCCTGCGTGACTGTAGTTTATTGTGCCGTAAAGGGGGACGTTTTGTCGTGTCACCCCACGTAAAACTACAACTTCCGCAGTGCTATTCTTTTGTTGAACGTCAACATTTTTGTAAGGAACAAACAACGAGACATCACTAAAACTAATAATAACAAAACAAAGAATTACAAATAAATCATTACAAGCATGTCCTGAGCATAATACATTTAAATAAAAATAATTTTAAATAGTCAATGAATAAAATAGACTAAACTATTTCCAAACAAAAAAAAAACAAGGACAAAACAAAATCATGAGCCGTGACAAGCATCTGGAAAGCTAAATTAAAGTAAAAGAAAGTCATCACTTAAAATAACTTAAAACTAAAGCAAGCTAAAAAAAACAAAAAAAAAGTTCCAAGTTGAAAAAATAAGAATGTCAACATAAAGTTAAAGAGCAGTGACTAAATTTAAGTAAAAAAAGGTTTCAGTTATTAATATGAAATAAAATACATGTACAAGTATACCAGACAGAAAAATTTAAAAACTCTTAACAGGGACAAAACCAAAAAATGGACACCATTTGCTGTTAACATCTGAACCTTAACTTTCTTTAAAAACGTGGAACTTGAAAAAAAGCAATATTTTCTTCCTACATCAAAGAAAAACTTAAACTCAAGCTTAGATGCATAAAATTGCCAATGAACCTCTGTTAGCCACATTAACAACTTAAAATATGTTTAACGATCAAGACCTGCTAACTTCAAATATAACACATAACAGGGAAAACCAAATGTTATCCTGTTAAATCGAGTTGCCTGCCTCCTTTCTCCTGCAGAGAAAAAAAAGGAAAGACATTGTGGAGCATTTTTATAGATTCTGTTTTTCACTGGAGAAACTGCTGCTGGTTAACTCACTGGAACAAACCGAAGCTTTCTTTTGACATGCTGCAGTGTTGCTGTATGCTCAGAAGAACAAGTGAGAGGCCAATTCCCCTGAAAGCACGATTAAACACAACTCTTATTCTACGGATTTTGACGACAAATCACTCAAAATTTGCGTCTTTGGAGAATTTGTACCTTGATGCATTTCCTAACCAGAAACTTCCAGTCGGACACCTTGCTTCTTTCCTCTGACGTAAGAGCTATGCATGGACTTATAGTGAGGCCAGGATCTATTTCTCTGGACAAAGACCTGAATGAGGCAGAGCAGAATGTCATTCATACCACAAACATCTTATTCCATCAACATGTTATCTTTAATGGCTAATTAATCTGAATTAATTGCAACCAAACCTGATTATGTTCAGTCTTGACTCTTTATTTTACACTTAAAAGGTACAGCAAAAGTTGTCTTTTAATCCAAAGAATGAAAGAAAAAAAAAAAAGTTAAAAAATATTTACAAAAAAAAGTCTGGCATGCTGGCAACATGCACAGCATGTTCAGTAATGATTCCATTTTTTTTTTTCAATAAACAAAAATAAATAGCTTTTTTTGTCACAAAGAAAATCTTTGATATGACAAAGAAATGAGCACATAACAGATCACATGCAGTAAGACAGAGAGGGTCGATGGCGAGGTTTCAGTGGAATCTGGAACAACAATCTTCATCGCAGAGGTTACAAAGGTCTGACACTGTTAGTGGCGTTCCTCAGCAGCAGAGCTGTAAATGACTTTAAAGCGTACAGTTACACACAATAACATCTGATTGTTTCAAGACCTTAGTCATGTTGAAAGTATACCTGGTATCAAGAAATTTTTCATAATTTCCATTTTGTAATGTCCCGTTAATCAGATGCCAGAGTGACCGGTGCTGCACACTGCCAGGCAGCTGGCAGAAGGAAGGTCGCTACACATTCATCTTGCTTACAAGAAAGACAAATGTGTCCATTTTGAAATATTCCCAGTCGCAAAAACCACACGCGTTAAATAAAGGCTATGGATAATATTACCAAAACTATAATAACCTAGATGTAGCATTATTCTAGCAGCAATAGAAGTAATCCTTTCTTTTCTGTTCAAAATATACGCAATTCAGTCATGTTATAGACTTTTGTTTTACATTTTATTGAGCTCGTTTCGCTCAAAAAGGGTTTTGTACCTGTAAGAAATGAAACCTGAACAGATCTTTAGAAGCAAAAAATGTTTAATGTTTTGATTTTGTGTGGTAATGTTGATAAGACCACTTGTGGCATGGACAAGAAAATGAAGAGTCACAATAAAAATACAAAGAGGTGGTTTATTAACCTCACAGACATTTCATAACCCATTTATCTTGTATATTTTCAAAGGACTGAAGTCGATCTGGTCAGACCTTCAGTGTAGAAAAAGCCACTTCTGTTTTGTTTGTTTTCACCCACCAAAGCAGTTCTCATGCTGAACCAAGGCAGTTTCTACACTTAGTTTTTAGAGTTAGTTTTATAAACTCAGTTAAAAACCAGTCTGGTTTTATGTTTTAAAAACTTTCTGTAAAGGATCACAGAACTGAGAGCGTTTTAACTACAGAAATTCAGATTTTTCTCCATATTCAGCAAACACATTTTTAAATATCAGCTGCTTGATTTCAACAATCTGTGACTGTGGATTTATGGTTTGAGTTGTACTATACTATACTATACTACATTTTTGTTTTTTCTTCTGATTTAGAACTCCATTTGCAACAAAAGAAAGCTCAGTAAAATAAAAAAATATATACAAGTAAAAATGTAATTTATATTTTAGACATGTGGCTCATAAGATTGTATTTTATGGTTTTCTGTCCTTCTGGGGTTAAGTATACCAAATTTTCCTATGACACAGGCATCCTATTTTGCTAGTGGAAATGGAGAAAAATTGCCGTGAGGCAAGCAATAGCTCAGGTTCAACACTGGAAAAGGTTTGGTGTGGGGGAAAAAATAAACAGTTGAAGAAATGTGGGGGAAAAAACAGTAAATTCTCTTCTTGGAGAAGTTAGTCAAAGGCTATTTTTACATCAACTCACAATGATTTACTGTAATAATAAATTTTTGCTCACTGGTCTGTTTTTTAACTCAGATTTTGTTTTATTTTGACTTGACAAAGAAAAAAAACATTACATTTTATCTGCTGCACGTATGAGGAATGAAAACAATAACGTAATACACGGTTAATCTGGACTCTTCAATATGAAAGACTGATAAATCGCTCCAAAGATACTCATTTCATGTAATATTTTTAAAATCATTTTGCTACCCTGCATTCCCAAGTGGCAATATAAAAAAGATCAGCCCAAATATTTTACTTTTTTTTTTTTTTAAGTTATTATGACATTGTCTTGGTGTTGCAACTTCGTCTTCTTGTTGTACCAAAACTCCACTGTATTGCTTTTCCAAGGATTAAGGATATGAAATAATATTAGAGCACAAAAATGGGATGATGCCACTGTGTTACACATTTTATATATAAAAAAGAGCATGTTTTGTTTAGATATATTAACAAGTATTCCCTTAGATTCTGTACATGAATGAGCTTAAGAAATATGATATCAATTAGCAGGGCGACATTAGGAAGTTAACATATAGAACTATGATGCTGTTGAGGAATAGTGATCAAAGCAAATACTTACAACGCTGGAAAGCCCTGCATCTTATCTGGATCTCTCCTGCTGTCTGATTCACAATCTGACTCATCTATAAACTCTTCATCCTTTCTGTCTTGATCAGCTCCTTCATCACCAATATTCGTGCTCTTGCCTTCTCTTTTTCGCTCTCTCAGCGAGTCTGCCTGCTCCTTTCCCTCACTCCTTTCCCTGCTTTGAACCTGGACATGGTTGGTCCTGTTAGTTTCCAGCTCTACAAACACACTCTTGTCCTTAGGCACATGCACCGTACTCGCCCGCCCTTCTTCCATGGAGAACTGGGACCTGTTGCCAGGCGTAAGGCTCTGTGTAAAGGTCATCTTTGAATGCTGCCTAGCAGCAGAGAAAAATTTCAAAACAGGGGGTCTAGCTGTGACATTTGCACCTGTCTCTGTAGAGGCAGAAAACGGCGCTCTGCTGCTCCTTGAAGAACACCAGCCGGCAGCCGGAATTTGTGATTTTAGGTCCCTATTTTCTGATGAAGTGTCTCGTCTCTCCGAAGAGGTGATGTGAAAAGGAGTCCTGCTTAGAGCCCTTGGGTCGGGAATTGGAAGCCCCAGGCTCTGGCGCCACTTAATTGACTCTGCAAGGGAGCGAGCATAGTTGGGACTCGAGGCTGGTCGACCTCTTTCCGCCTGTTGGCTGCCATTGATTAGGCCATCTCTGGCAGTGTTGGGCCTCCTTTGCTGGTTCTTCGCTGCTCCTGCGCCATCGGCCGGCTCCAGAAGACTGGGACTGCAGGACTGGACTGAAGAGGCACGTGACTGTGGGCTGGCAGATGAGACTTCAGGATAGTACCTCTGTTGGGTCCCTACTTGAGATGCAGAGACAACATTGATGTGTTTTGGAGAAATCTCAGCCAGCTGAGTCTCCGGTTTGAAGTCTTTAAGTGGAAATTGAACCTCTGAATCTTGAACCACAGGGGATCCATTTCTACACAAAGCTCCATCTTTACCTTTGTCTCCTGTGGAAACTTTGGCCTTCTCAGCCAGAAACCTTCTTATCTCTTGCTCGATGCTGTCATCACTGTCTACTGAGCTGCTCTCATCGTCCGTTCGATGAAGTGGTTCAACTGTTTGCCGTGACTTAGTTTCTATTCTTTCCCCTACCACAATGTCTGCTGTATCACCCTCCTTACATTTATCCATTTGCTTTTGTTGTGAGACATTATTTTTACTGAATCCACACTTGTCTTTTACGTCATTGTCGCCCCCGTGTACTTTTTTCAAATCACTACACTTTGAGTCAGGCTCGTGTTTGAACTTTCTGTTGGGTAAAGCATTTCCCATCAGCGGTTCTTCATCTTTGATGCACTTCCTGTGTTTCTTTTTCATGTCTTTGATCTTTTTCTTCGATTTCTTTTTTGTCTTTAGCAGGTCTTTGATCGCAGTGTCGAGGTCCTCGTCACTGTCAAGTGAACTGCTTTTGTCTCCACTTTGGTCTGCCTGGTGTAATGCTGTGCTTGGTTGGGGTTGACTTCTCTGCGGAAGTGTCGAGGCGTTAGATTCTCGTGCGTGCTCAGTAGTTTCTTTACATTTGTCATCAGCTCCTAACATGTTCAC
Organism: Xiphophorus hellerii; assembly: GCF_003331165.1. Taxonomy (NCBI): domain Eukaryota; kingdom Metazoa; phylum Chordata; class Actinopteri; order Cyprinodontiformes; family Poeciliidae; genus Xiphophorus; species Xiphophorus hellerii. Next base: position 21,920,722 of record NC_045679.1, read on the forward strand.
CACAGTCATGCTTTTCTCCTTCTGTTTTCTTTTCTGCGTTAAAGACAGCCTTTGTGATTTCTGTTGAATAGCAGCATCTTTCCCTTTCCCCTTCTCTGGATCAACAACACCACGAGGCTCTTCCACAGTGGGTGGCTGTTTGTGCATTTGGGCTTTCTGCTCAAGAAATTTCCTGATTTCCTGCTCAATCCCATCCTCACTGTCAATGGAACTGTCGTTGCTTTCTTCATATCGGTGTCTGTCAGGAAGAGAGGACATTGTGGAAGGTTGAGCCGGAGCACACATGCCGAGGGAAATGCCCTGATGGAAGGCTCCAGGCATTACGGTTTTGGAAATGTCCAGTATTGCTTCAGCACACATCAGTTCTGCTGTGGTGTTAACTTTGGAAGGAGCAGCAGCTGACTGCTCTTTAGTCTCTACTTTCGAAGAAGGTAGTCCATTTCCCTTGACCTTGGGGTTGAATGACAGTGAAGTCTTGGGTTTGGAAACAAATGGAGTTTGAGTCTGTTTCCCTGGTTTAACTTTTTTTCTCTTCAGTTTGTTTTTCTTCACGTCATCAGAGTTTGTACTTCCAGTGGCATGTACCGCTAACTTGATAGGGGCTTTCGGCTTGTAGAACAGTTGCTTCTGGGGGCTATTCTCTTTCTGTTGCTCAAGTTGGTAGCTCCGGATAGCTTCTTCAATCCCATCATCGCTGGTGGAGTCAGAATCTTCTTGGAATGTTTGTGGATTAAAGGCTTCCCTTTTGCTCTGCTCATTTTTCTCTAACTGGTATCTTTGAATGGCTTCCTCGATGCCATCGTCACTACTGGAATCATTCAGGTCTTCCTCTATCTTTGGCATTACTGGGTACGTTAGAGTGCTGTTGAAGAACCTGATTGTTTCAGAGGGACTCCTCCATTGTTCTTCGGAACTGACTAAGCTATTGGCTGAACTTTTATCCACCTCAATGTTTTCATCCCGCGAAACCTTATTCTTGATATACTTTTTTAAAGGTATAGCAGCTGCTGTGATAGGAGTCTCTGATTTCATATTTACTGGGAACTTTCTACTGGATATGAAGGACGAGTTGCCTTCAGAGTTTTGCTTGGCAAACTCAAAGGGCGGTGGATTTTTCCTTGGAATTTTGGACGACTGATGGGAAGAGGAAGATGTTCCAGCCTTGCGTTTGTGACCATCCTTTTCTTTCAGGTACTCCATTATTGCCTCCTCAATTCCTCTGTCTACTGAATCGTCACTGTCGGAGTCACTGCTATCATGTTTTGTCGTGGAAGAAAAATGGGCGTGTGGGTTTTCAGTGGGCCTTTTTGTTTTCAACTTGGCTCCCACATAGTTACCCACTGCAGCCTTGCACACTTGCGTATGGTGCTCCTGTCCTGGTAGCATGTTTGCCTTGATCTCATCGCCCATCTCAAGTGAGGACTGGCTACTCCTGAGGCTCTCTATGATCATCTGGACCTTATTTGAGATTGGTGTGCCTCTGGTGGACAAGTCTGTGTCAGAGTCATTGAAGCAAACTGGAAGGCTATAGCCTCCAGATGTTCCACATCGTCTCCATTCTGTTTCCGTCGCTGCGATAGGAGGTACATTCATCAAATACATTCTTGAGAAGTGTGGAGAGTTCCTCGAGCATTAGAGGGCAACAGCCTCTGACAACAGTTACATGGTCCAGTCTGGGGGTGGAAGACAGAAACAGAATTTATGTCAATAAATTGAGGGGGAAAAAAGATCAAAAATGACTTTTTGAAATATATTTCATAGAGAGGTGAAATTTTTAATCAAGTTTAATCAGTGTACGTAATTAACTGCATTTTAATCAAAGATCATAGACAAACTATGAAACATTCTCAATTCAAAAAACATTTTAGCTGCTAAATTATTAAATAAATAGACATAAGTTCAACGTAAAGACATTTATTGTGTTTAGTGTTATTTAGGTTATTAAAACATCAGATTGATGCACAGTGTTATTGTATTCGTTTCAGGAATCCTGATAATTTATGTAACTTCTTTGAAAAAATACTTCTATAGAAATGTGGTCTGTGGATGCTGACATTAGCGTTGGGGATGTCTGTGCTTGCAGCAACATATTTTGCACTGACATTGGTATTTCAGGCTAGATAAGCTTTGCTGATAGGCTAACTCCTTTTTGCACAACAATAGTCATTCCCACCATCTCATATGAGGAATTTGTTAAGCAAAAGCTACCCCCAGTGGGCCAAGAGAAGCAGCTTTGTTGTCTATCTTTACTATTTGTGGATGTCACTTGTGCATTACAGGAGATGTGTCAATACAAAAGTTCTAGCCAGAAGTTAAAAAAAAAAAGAAAAAGTGATTAATTGCATTAAAATTTTTAACATCTTATATTATAATCTATATTATTAATTAATCAAAATCAATGCTTTAAAGTCTCAAACCTTTTTTAATTTAAGAGGCTCCTGCAACACATGCAACTGATTATGTGATATGCAATATCACAGCATTGAGATGAGGTTTTTGATATATATTTTTAAAACAACCTGAGCTGTGACAAAGACGGCTGCACAAGAAACAGAACCTCACTGTTAAGAGAGCTGCATCAAAAGTAGTTTCTTGGGCCATCGGGTCTCCATAACAATAATTTATAATTTATTTATTTAATTGTGGAAAGCACTGTATAGAAAAGATGCACTGATGCACATGACCAAGCTGAACTAGCCAATGATATTGATCTATACTCGTCAGAAAAACATTTACTGTGAAACAGGAGATGATTAAGTCGAGCTGTATCGTTTATCACGCAAAGAAAAACTTACTTCAGGGTACAAAAATAAAATGACAGCACACACCCTGCCCCAGTTGTACACAACAGTAACGTTGAAACGCTGTACTATCGCTGCAGGCTCGGTGGATTTTCATTGTTACTCCTCACTTGTGTTTCGGTGGCTTCGTTTAACTTGGAGACCAGTCAGACAAGTTAGGGGCAACGTCTGGCAAAATAACTTGTGGTATGTGATTCCTGTTACACAGCATGATGGTTTGCATGCACACTAATACAATCTGACAGGTCTTTACAACAAAAAAATGAAAAGGGAATTGTATTACAGTAATGAGGTAAATAAAAATAGCTACCCCAGCTTACTTAAACAATGTATCACATGAGCATTTCCCAAACAAACTGATAATGTCATCTCCCCTGTAAGTGCTAAAACACCCCTTCTAAACACGCTTTAGATTACACGTATGATTAACATGTAAGTTCATTCATTGTTTTAAAAGGAATGGTTGTTTTTTGTTGTTGTTTTTTTACATGAGGTTGTGTCTAAAGTTTATTAGTTACCATCTTGTGTGCTCTCTTGGCACACTAATTAAGTATAAATACAGATTCGTTGACTTTGGAGAACAGTTAGTCTGAGAGGAGCCAAGGTGTTTGGCTTGGGTGGTTATATATAATGTACACAGAAGCTGACAAATATTTACTTAGAAAATTAAGCTTGGCGGTGGTACGCCACCAACGATCTTCCGGTGTCAAACACATACTCAGCACAGAACATGTAAAGCTTTCCTGGTCAAAGCATCTGTCTAACAGAAAAGTGGGGCTATGCAAAAGTTCATAAAAAATTGTTTTTATACTACTTTACTGTTAGTTAGCTAGTTCATTTGACCAGAGAAATTATTTACAAGCTACACTCTAAGAACATGTTTCGCACAGGAACATCATCAGTGTTGCACAGCCTCCAAACTTCTTTTTTTAAAATTTCTTTTATTGGTTTATTTAATGTGAACATGGTGACAGTTTACAGGTTCCTAAAATAGCATTATTGTTATAACCATTTACAGTTTTTCTAATGTCAAATAACACTCCTGATGTTATTTGCACATCTAACGTACTTTTTGTACATTTTTTTGTTGTTGTTGCAATTCTTGTAAATAGTCTGTTATGCACAGATTTACGTACACGTTTTGTATATATTTTTTATTTATTTAACTCTGTTACACATTTCTTTGAGTCAGAGTACACCATTTTTATTAGCTTTATTATGTGTGTGTAAATCTGCATGCTCTGACTTACAGATTTACACCTTGCTGGAGGTAAGCCTGAATATCCCCCTGAGGAACAATAAAGTTTACTTCAATTCCGCTATGTTCTATTCTGTCCTTTAAACCTTAACATCATTTTTGAGTCAAGAGTCCACTTCTTAGACAAGCAGTTAGTTTCAGTCTCTGGGTGTAGCTAATGTAGATTTCTAAATATAAAGTGAATTAACTACAAGAGCTAAGAAATAACCTACCTATCTGCTTTTAATAGAACTTCACCTAAAAATCTTGAACTGTCCCTTTAAAGATAAACGACAATGTGACACAGCCTTAAAATTATATAAAAGGCAACAACAAGATGATTTTTTTTTTTTTTTTAACATCACATATATCAGATCTAAACTTGGAATCCAGAACTTTCTGTTTTGCTTGGGTGTAAATGTAGATAGCGGCCCGTTTCTTTTAGCATGAAGACCGAAGCGGATTGTAAAATTACACACAGTGAAGAAAATGGAGAGGGAGGTCAACAAAGCCTCCAAAACCCAATGGTAGAGAACTGCGGCAAAGAATGGCATCGTGGGAGCTGCCAAGTCCCCATAACAATCATTTAGATGTTATCTATATGCAAACTAGTTATTGGGGCTGTATGTCAGAATAAATCACTTCCTGTCCCACCATCACAAGAATAACAGTTACATTTAGCTAAACTCTACAAGGCCTTTAACTGCAATGAGCATTTTAAGCAACACACACATTTTTTGGCAAAAATAGTTTGAATATGAAGGAAAACATCTCAAGCATATAAGTACAGTAGAGGTTCTGTGATCCTGTGGGCCTGTTTCTCTTCCACAGTCCAAAGGACTATATTTGAAATATCAGGTTAAAAAAACTGGATGACTTTACCAAAAAAATCCAAATAAGTAGACAGTGTGGTTTTAAGCGGTATATTGGTTGGAGGCATAAGTTCAAACGAACACAAAGTGAAATTAGTCATCTTCCATACAGTACACGTGTTAGTCTTGCTGCTAGCTTTACTCCACAGATAAATGTTATAAAAGAAACAATACGATCAATGAGTATCAGACGACATTTTTTTTTATGGAAAAAGAAAGGGAACAGACATGTTCTGTTAGACATCTGCCCCGCAAAAGAGACGCTGTGCCGAAAACTCCAGTCTGTCCGCCCCGACCGTAAAGCCACCCTTCCAGTTCAGTATGCATAGACAACCCGGGTGACTTGTCCGAAGAGCAAAGCCAACATGCAGAACTCCAACACCAACCCAAATGATGATCATTTGATGAAACCGAACCAGCGTAGCGTGAAAACAGCGACACGAAACCACAGCTGGTCTCCAAAGACGCCCAGCTGAAAACTGGCGAGAAGCGCATTTACCGAGTTTTAAAAACGTCACATCGTAGTGTGCCAACTTTGTCTGCTATATTACAAAGAAACTTTTAAAAAAGGACACCCCCCAACATCAGCAGGCGGCTGTTTTTATTGCCTAGCCAAACATGTCGCCGCGTCTGTTTTACCTCCCGATCCCTTCCTGGACTGTTGCAGAGCAACACCGGCTGCCCCCGTAACCCTCTAGCGGCGCGGACCGCTTCAATGCCCGGCGTGCCTGCGTAGGAGACTCCGCAGAGCAACCATGTTTCCTCGCACCGGCCACGGTTGTCAAAACCCACGTTGCTCCCTCGATAGCGCCTCTGGTCGCGAGTAGAGGTCGTTAAGGCGTCATGGTGAAAGCTACAGGAGGTTTTTTCTTAAATAGAAAGGCGAGGATGGTGCGAAACAGTGGAGCAATAAGCGAGGTGAGTCGGAGACTTGAAAGACACAAGCGGGCCTCCCGGCTGCTGCAGCCCCGGCATTTTCTCCGGCGAAGAAAGCCTTTGTACACAGTCGCGGTCCACCGTCCTATGCGCGGTTGTTTTACACGAAATATCTAACATAGATGTCAGTACATATGTTCGACCCACCTGAATGTGACTCAACGCGAATCATGGGAGAAGTGAGTGCTTTTCGTCGTGCCGCTGGTGGAGATATTTCGGTGTCCGTCAGCGGCTTCGCTCGCAGCCTGAAGCTCTCGCTGTCGAGTCCCCCTCCTCCGCTCCGACTACCGGGCGGACAAGCTTCCTCTAACCCTCAGTCCAACCAACCATAGACCCATTCAAATATGACATCGACGGACCTACCCGGAAAACATTTACACTTACATATTCAAGCGAGTACATTATCCCCCCCCCAAAAAATCAAATACATCTAACATCGTTATTTGAATTTATTTATTTTTTAAAGGGTTTGACTAACCATTAGTAAAAAAGCTCTGCGTTTTATTTTAGTAAGACCAGAAGTGAAAAACTAATGTGAGAAGTAGAGCATTCTTCTGTTTTTATGGGTTAAAATACATTTCTATAAAGGTGTAGTTGATTTACAGACTACTTGTAACTAACAGACAACTTATAAGACTTTATCTCCTGAGCCAACTCCCAGTTAAGTTCATCACTGATATCAACTGTATAGTTTTAACTGGCGCCTTTTTTACAGTGCAAGATCATTAAATGCACTGTTCCTTGCAAGGAAAACTGCACGATTCCTGCACTGTTTTTTCCTTATACATCCCTATTATACCAGTAAAACACTGTCATTTGCACTTTTGGAGACAAAAGTGCAAATGCCAAGATTAATTCTTTTTTTTTCTTTTTTTTGGCCAAAAAATATAAATATTTGCTAACGTAAATACGTTTTTCCATCATTTCTTGTGTCATGATGATATTAATCACATTTGAAACCAGATGTGGGTTCTCAGGAATTTAGAATTCCTTGCCAGATAATAAAAAAAATATGAATACAAAAATGTTAGGAACTACACATTCATGGGAAAGAATGATTACTCGACATATAACAGATAGTCATTGACAGTCACTGATGTATGAGCTCCCAGCTGCTGTTCTAAGCATAATAGAAAGTTGAATGGAAAGACAAAGTCTAGTAGAAAATCACACCAGTCACAGGAATGATTATGGCCTTGAGAATAGTCTCACACAGCCCAACGTCACTGGGTAATCACCTTCATACCACACCACATTTGTGCAGCTATGCCAAAGGAGCCCAAACTATGTATTAAGTGTGTACTAAACATATTTCTTTCAGTAGGATATCCGCTTTGTATTAAAAATGCTTTTCCATGTGATATTATAGTTTTCTGAGAAACTAGATTTGAGGTATTTCTTCACCGTAAGCTATAATAGAATAGAATAGAATAGAATTCAACTTTATTGTCATTGCACTGTCACAAGTACAAGCAACGAGATGTAGTTTGCATCTATCCAGAAGTGCTCTACGAGATATAAATATTTATTTACGGATATACAAGACTATGTATGTATGGACTATATGGGGTTATAGCAAGAGATATAGATATTGTGTATAAATATAAATATGGGAGCTATATGCACAGATTATAATCATAATCTTGTCATAATCATGACAATACTGTACTTTGCTCTTTTTTTCATGAACATATATGACATGTCAGTTAGAGATGCACCGGCACGCACATTTGGGCCAATATTGATGTTGATATTCGGTTATGATCCATAACTGAAATTTACCAATGTTTTGTATTTATACTGTCTCAAAACCATGAAGAAATAATCTCCCCACTTGCTATGAAAACATGCTGGAATAGCAACAAAATGGAAATAAAAATGAGTTATCGATATCAATCTAGTTTTACTTATGGGGCCGATGGTATGTTAAAAACAATGACAGATGGAGATATAGTGTCACTTTTTGAATTGCATGACTGAAATGAATCGACTTTTCCATTCTATTCTCATTCATCGAGATGCACATGTTGTTTGTCATGTGTAGAACAACATGTTGTGGTCAGTTTTGTTTTGGTTTTTTTCTCTGTTGATTGCAGTGGCGTTCCCCAAAAAATTTTCAAAGGGGGCCCAGATTTATTTCCAAGGGTGGCTGTGGTCCCCCGTTGCCCCGCCTTGGCTCGCCACAATCTTTAAATGTAGACCAATTAATAACTGATGAGATTTAGATCAACGTTTTTACAGTGATCAGCCATGCTACAAAGTTGTCAGAGAATGAACGAGCATTTAGGGAAATGCAACTTCATTTGAAAGTCGTTGACAGCTACATAGTCCACTCAATCTTGTGTTGAGTATTCAAGAAACAAAAGAAAGAGTTAAAAGTTCTCGAACCAGCAGAGACTGCTTCCAATGCATCCTCATTTTCATATATGTGCCGATTTTAACTTGGTTTGCGTTGCTTACTCATGCAGAACAGTTGCAGACACACTTGGTGCAACTAAAAGCACAAAACCTTTTTTCAATCAATGTTTAATGGCTGATATTCTACCCCTTGCCTATCAATATGAAAACATGCAAAAAATATGTACAGTATGTTTGTGCTGTGTGAAACCAAAGCAACTGATTGGTAAAATAGCTGTGAAGGGACTCCACACAGATTTTAGCTGAGATCTTCACAGGCATTTAACCGCAGTGTTGCCCGTTTTGAGAAAGCTTATGGCAATACCAAAGCGAGGCCTTTACTAATCTATTCGCGGCAGAAATGGATCACTTTCTGTGGAAAAAAATCCTTCTCTGGTTAAACTTAAACTGGTGCAGATTGTAAATCTTAAAAAGCGACACTATTCCTGAGATTCTTACTTTTTTGGTCCAAACTATGCTTCCACTGTTGCTTCCATGAAAGGAGTACTTAGTTCTCCCTTTTTTAGTTTAATACATGATTGTACGCAAATATAGCGTACGATTACCAGTGTAGGTGTATTACCTAATCTATTTGGTATTGTAAAGTAGCTTTCATAATGTCTGGTAAGTTGTACTTTCAGAGAAAAAATTTGAGGCTATATACATAGCCTCAAATTTTCTATTGTCAAATTTGGCTACTCCATCTCCTCCTGTCTTCTGTGAGAGCCACATTGTTTAAATACAATGCAGGTATTTAGTAGGCATTTAGCCTACTAATTTAGCATTTAGTAGGCTCACATCTTCTGCATTCAAGATCCTATTTGCTGCGGGATCTGTGACTTTCTATTCAGGCTTGTCTCCCTAAATCAAAAGCATTCATTTATTCTTGTCAGACAATGACTTTGCAAAAGTTTCTTTTTCCAAGTAAGCTGGGCTGCAGGCGTTAGATAAAATCAATAGTTTGTCGTCTGGGTCTTGCTTGTGTAATATATCTCCCCCCAAAATATAGAAAAAAAAGAAACTTCACCATAACCACAAAAAAAAAAGATACAAAAGAGTGAATATTTCTGCAGCGGCTGTTTAGAGAATGAAGCAGCTGTCAGCAAAACCCCTGACAGCTGGGTTTTGCCGCTTTATGCAAAACTATAACCAAAGTTATTATTGCTATACAGAGCACAAATATATTATAGTGTGGCATTTCTTTGCTATATTGACATTAAGCTCACTGAAAATGATACATTTTCAATATACTGTGTGGTCATAATTGGTGAAAAACAATGGAAATAGTCTTCCCTGCATATTGGTAGATACAATCTTTCCACCGTAACTCATTCTGCAAAGAATTACTCTTGTATTTGTTGTAAACATTTCTGGAATATAATCAAAGGAAATTTGCTGAAGCAAGAAAAGCTTTAACTAGACTAATCATCGGATTAAAAGCACAAAAAAATATGGAAAGCATCAAAACAAAAGCTAAAACAGCAAGGCATTAATTTTCTTTACTTGTTTTGCTAAAAAAAAATAAAATAAAATAAAAAAAAAGCTCAGAGGTGGCATTCTACGCAGCAATGGAACCATGCTGCACTTCAGCAACACCATGCATAGCTGAATAAATGCAGCGGGAAAACATTTTGGGTTTAGAGTTTATTTGATCAAGTTGACATTTAATAGGTCATATTTGCATTCAGCACATGTTCTCTTACACTTCTAGTGAATACAAGTCTACTTTGATCACAAATGAGTGACACTCAAAGTTAAAACGGGTTTATCAAAACAAGATTAAAGAGGATTAAAGGAGAGCTGTGGGTGTCCAAATATCGCACCACAAACCTGCAACATTGGATTCATTTATTAATCTGGAGCTTCTTTTCATACTCTGATCCCCAGCCAAGTATTGAATGTACAGTATATGCTCTACAGTGCATTTAGTAGCCTCACATTTTCTGTACTCTGCTCTTACAGAAAATATTTTCTCTTGATCTGAGAAACTGAATTTTAGTGTTGCATGTGCTATAAGCCACAACCGTCGCAATTAACATCGACAAATGTTTGAAATTTTGCATTCCACTTATAGTATGTCTATCAAAAGTTTGAGTTTTATATATTTTTTTATTGAATCGTTTAAATAAAGTAATCTAATTTACTGAGATTTGCCTGAAAGCATAGAAATGTATTTTTCTCTTTTGAGAGAGAAACATTTAATTATTTCTGAACAACCACAAAAAAAAAGTGTATGGGTTAGATATAGTTTTTGTGTTACTTTTGATTCCCCCACTGTTCCTTTCATCGTCTGTCAGACATGAATAAAACAAAATGGACACCAAATGTCTGTCTGAGCTCCCTTAAAAAGGCCCGAGGAAGTTGCTGCTGTCTGAGCTTTCTTCACAAACAAGAAAGGCAAGGACGTCTCTCTCTGACAGTTGTGCTTTATTCTAATTCCGACAGGTTTCAATAAATATTCTTTTAATGGACGCCCTTGCGAAGTTGGACAAGGAGGCAGTAATGCTGCGGCTGTTCAGGGACAGCAGGATGTCCACATCCTCAGCGACAAGGCTCCTCTTTTCCAATGATCGCTTTTTAAGTTGCTCCTGCAGTAACCGGCTTGTTTTTCACGGTGCTGCATAGCCTCCCGGCAGCATCAACGTTTTTTATTTTATTTTTAAAAAATCTTTCTGACCTTGTTCGCCGCATTTAGCTATTTCACTTCCATGCTAATGAGGAACGCTAGTTATTGGTTCTTGGGGGTAATGGAGTCAGATGTTGCAATAAGAGGAAGACATGAGTCGACCATGTAAGAAGTCCTCCGTGATAATTAAATAAAATAACCAAAACATAAAATACAAAACCGCTGACCTAATTCTCTTTGTCTAAGGTCAGTTGGCTACTGCGAGTTGGAGGCCATAAATTGGACCATGATGACAAGGGAGGTTCAGCACCATGGACAGCAGCGCTGCCCACTCCTGTTTTAAAGGAAAGGTGGGAATATTGGCTCTAAACTCCTGCGGTGCATTACCTACAAACGGACGTTTATGTGCACAGCATGTGTGAAGAAAATTTATGCTACCTTTTAGCAATTTTTTTTTTTTGTTATTAAAGAATGTGCTAAACCAGAGGATGTAAAAGTTTATCTTAAACACCACGGGCATGCAAAAAGCTTGAAATTATTTAGAAGCTAAACATTATTTTAGACTCACGTGACATTTGACATTTAAAACGACAATTACCAAGCGCTTTGTCTTCATATTTCATATTTGTAGGTACTTGGCCTGGCAAAAGCTATCGCATACATATGTGTGCGTTTGTGAGCGTCAATGGCTGAATGTGGCTCTATTGTGAAGAGCTTTGAGTGTTCAAAATGACTGAAAAAGTGCTGGGCAAGTTACATCCATTTGTCAAGACCATTTACACGAAAAAGAAAATGACTATGTTTTGTTTACAATGCAGACTCTTTAATTATTGCCTGATTTGTTTTGTGTATTTCATTCTAAAAAGGTTGGAACGATGGCAGTCCAAGAGTGGGGAGTTTTGATTTGGAACAGACATTCCACTTAATTTGAATAGAAAATGTCTGAAGAAGTTTAAACTTGAGGGAAAAAAAGCATGAGCCGATATTGCAAATAGTCTTCAAAGAAAACAATATGTACCGCATCATAAAGGGATTGTAGAATTGCTGAAGAACGTATTGAAATGCATATCTGCAACCCTAAACTGTCATCAGTATTTTAAGCTTTATAGCCATACTTCTCAGCAACACGTGGAAGTCAGGCTCTTTTTTTCCCCCCAAAGATTAAGTAAGACCACATCCTGTGTTCGTTGAAGACAACATGCGCATAGAAAACTAAGATGGTTTTAATATTAAAATCCTAAATCTAGTGCCACAGAAAATATTCTATGTAACATCCTGCTGAATTTGTCTCTGAAAATATTCATATTTGCACAAACACACATAAAGTTAATAAACATTGTGGTTTCAACACAACTTTGAAGTCTTTTTTTTTTTTTTTTTACATTTTGTCATGTCCTCGCTACCAAATTTTATGCATTTTATTAGAATTTAATGCCATAAATCAACTCAAAGTTTTCATGAAATGGAAAGAATGAAAGTTTAAGATGAGCTGATTTCAGCTTAAATATTTAGTGTTCTAATTAAATTACTTCTTGATGTTTTACTTATGTAGTCATATTAACTTCTACTATCATCTTGTGGGCTCCTTTGTAACTAACCTGGGTACGTTCCAAAAAGCCAAATGGGCTCGCTCGATCATAATGTAATAAAACCGAAATGATTAATCACAAAAGTTACTGCAGGAAGATGATTGTGTGCTAAAAACTTAAAATCAGGAAGAACAAGTTTTTACAACTGCTTGTAGAGAGATTAACATTAAGAACAAAAGAACACATGTGACACCAAATCCATCAAAACCAAAAATAAATAAATAAATGCAACAGTGATGTTTTTCTCTCTGTGTGGATCAGACTGCAGCACATTTGCCTTTTGAGTGAAGACAATTACAGCAAAATCAAGTCAGCGTCAAATTACATCTGATGGCAATAAGAATAAGCCTCATTCAGTCTCATATATATTACAAAAGACAACGCTTATTGTAAGAGATCCACAGAAAGCCTGGTTTGTGACAGCCTGTGTAACCACCTTGCTGTTGAGCCAGTCTGCAGCTCAGTGTGATCCGTACAGCAGCCTGAGGACAGCTCGTGGCCAGCTTTATAAAAAGCCTCAGGCAAAGCCTCAAACAGAGCAGCCCAGAGCTTCTGGGCTATAGCAACCGCAAACAGAGGCTATGAATAAAACCCAAAGCGACTTAATGACAGCGGCTTACACGGTCAGTAACTTCAACAGATCACAATTGCTGTATTCTGTTGAATTTAAAAGAGTTATTTGAAATAAACCAACTCGAACGCCCTGCTGTATGTAATCTTCGGAGGGTCTACGCCGGTTTTCCCCTCAGTCTACCACCAGATGGCAGTGCAGATCTTCGTAGAGACAGAAACGCTGTACCTGCGTGCTCTGTTGTTCTTCTGGGCTTATTGCATAACAGACGCAAAACAAGGCTAAAGGTTAATATTAATTACACCACATAGAACACGTTTCGTCAAACCGCATGCTGTTGGTCTGTACGGCCAACAGAAGCAACGTATTTTATGTATTCATATAAGGTGATATTTACTCCTTAATAAATATATGTTTTTGTAAGTCAATCTCAAACTAAAACAACGTTTTTGTTTTTTTTTTATTATGACATCAAATGCCAACATATCAAATTTTGTAACGGAAAACCTTTTTTGTTTGCTTCTACCACAGCCTGCAGGGGGCAGCAGAGGGTTGCTTTGAACCTTTCTTTTCTTTTATTTCGAGGTATTTGTGTTATTCAAATCAGCAAACAGTCATTTTAATTGAAGGGGTTTAATTCAGAGTTATTTTTTGTTTCCCATGCATACCGTCAGTTCACTCGTTTGAGAAGAGCTCCTAAGATTGACATGATTTCTGATGTTTATTAACAAAGAGTCAGAGCTTAAATGTCACGCAGCAGGCCTGCTATTTCCCGTGATGCAACTGTCACGCACACACACAATGGAATGATTGCCCTGCAAACTTAATGTGATCTCAAAACGTGTCAATACAACAGAAAAATATGAAGATGCAAATATTTGAAATTGAATTTTGCACCGACTACAAGCAGAGAATCGGTGATCAGATGTGAGGGGGGGGGGGATGCATGAAGACGGAGTTCAGGAGGAAGCCGAGATCCCCGCTGTGGCCCGGCTCCCACTCAGAACACATGTGCGGCTCCACCTACACACAAACACAGGCGCAGGGCTCCTCTGCTGAGTCCCGGTTTTAACTCAAGGTTGTAGCCAATCGTAGCGAGAATAAAAACGTAACAAAACGTGTCGATGAGGTTGAAACCTCTGAAACACAGCGTCTTACAAACTTGTTCTGACCCATCTTCTACATCGCCTCCAACCTTAATGTATTCTGCGGGAATGTAGTATGATAAATACACATCGTTTTGAAGTGAAAGAAAAAAAATAAATCATGGTTTTCAACCAGCTTGAGTAAACTAACTGCGTATTTTAAACTATCGCTCTAAGACTGTTGAAAAATGTTACTTTTCAGGAAGGGAAAAGCAACTCCCTGGTCCTAAATGCACATTTACAGTTTAGTCGAAGCCACGTGCTCTTTTTGAGACTTGCTTTTACTGGATATCTATAAATGGAACAATGGACCAATGTAGAGGAAACAAAACAAAACAAAATAGCTTAAAATTCTGACCTAAAGTGGATTTTGTTGTGCTTGGATTCCTCTCCCAAAAACACACCACCAACACATTTTGATCATGTTTTAGTAGAAAGATTTGTTTTAATATTCTGTTAATCAGGTAATATAGGTTTTTAAAGCAGATTGTATGTAAACATAATAAATATCAGAGGCTTAATTACCATTCTGATGTTTTTCATCTGAAAGGCAGATGAAAAACACCAGCCATATGTGTTTTTCCCATCCTGACAGCTCAGTTTTTTGTTTTTTTCTTCTTCTTCCCCCCACGTGGTTCATCTGTTGTTTGACTGAATCTAAGCCTCTCAGGAGCCGAGCAATATTTTTGGAGCTGAGGATTGACACGCCATGTGATTGTGTGATCCCTGGCACCCTGCTCGAGTGACTACCTCCACATACGCACGCTGCATGCAGAGCATGGCGGCAGAAGGCAGGAGAGAGAGGGAGTCAAGTTTTCAAATGAAAGACTAATTCTTACCTTGTCTCTTCCCATTTAGGTCTGGCAAATTAGGATGTGCTCTGTGGCAATTGCAATCCTATTAGACTTAAAAAAAATGTAAAAAAATTCTAACGTAATTAAGAAGACAAATTAATCGAGCTCTGAGGTAGTGCCATGTTTAATTTGTTCTTGCACGCCGCGGCATGTTTGCTAACTTCACACAGGCAGCTGATCTTTCGAGTTCGGCTGCCGCACAGCCACTGCAGCTTGCTCAGGCTCTCCCTGCCTGGTTGTTATTGCAAGTATGTCCTCGTTTTGTCAGAGTCAGGGGCGTTCCGATGCACTGCAATGTTACCCAGGTGCTGCGTTGCAGGACCGTCAACGCCGGTGGCCGTGTTGCAAAGCCACATCAACGTGGGACGCTAAAAATAGTAAAATAAGACGCGTTTTCTGTGTGTATGTTGGTCCACAGACCTGTGTTTTTGGAAAAAAAAATAAATTAGTTGTATCACTGCCCAGTGTGTAACCTCATTCATAAACATCAACAAGTGGACAATATGGAGAAGACTTGCAGCACCTTGTTTGCAGAGGCGACGTGTGAGATGACTCCCAGAGTTGTGAGGACAGTGTGGTGTCAAGATAAACTCTCCACTTCTATCCCCAGCAACCTCCCATCATCTTCATGCAGTGAGGCCTTGATCGCTAAAGAAAGTACATTTAATTTCGCTTGCGGCAGGTTAGCTGTGCCGGGCTTGTCCTTCAGACCTCTTTTTTTCTTTTCGTGCTTTATAGAGTATTCCAGAGCCACGCTCACGAAAACATAATCATGAAAGAGAAAGAAAGAAAGAGAGGATATGTACGCTTCCAGCATTTTTCCTCTGTGGGGAATACTGATTTTATAACTGTCAGGGAAAAAAAGAAAGATCCCCACATGCAATTGTGCGCCAGTTTTTCACCACTGCAAATGTGTCTTGTGTTAACTCAGAGTTCATACATGTCATCAGTTATATGAATTCGATTGGCCTCAAATAAAACTCAGAGGTCCTGTTGGAGTTTCCCCGACATTTCCTCATTCGCATCGTTTAGCTGAAGCCACAATTTGCTGAGAGGTTACGGAGGATCAAAACGATCTGCTTCTGCAAAGGGAAATCAGCAATGAAAGTTATGAAATAGTAGCACAGAAGGCTGTTAGCTGTGAATGGGGAAAATGTGGAATAGTAGGAAAGTGGGACGCAAGAGGAAATGGAAACTGGCCATGGAGATCGACAACAGGCTGAAATCAACTCAGGTGTAGGAAATTTGTGGCAACAAATCTTCTGTATTCTCTATTTCATTTTCTTCTTTGGAAGAAAAGAAATTAAAATCTCCCCAAACTTTGTGGAAGAATGTCGTAGGGTGTCAAGAAACCAAAATCGAACCTTTGGCCATATTTCCAAACAGTAAGTTGATAAAAATAACAGAACAGCACCAAAATAACACCAGCATTGTTATCTTGGGTTATTGTTTTCAGATGGAACTAGATTTTTTTTTTTTTTTTGTCAACAAGGAGAACAGAGTTATAATCCTAAATGGTGGTCAAGCTTAGGTACAAGAAAGCCGGTCATTTTGTTTTAGCTTCACATTCCAAGAATACATCCAAGTCAACAAAGGAATTTATTCATGAGAGTAAAAAATAAATAAAAGATATGGAATGACTTTGCCAGTGTTCGAAACTAGATTTAGCCGAAAGTCTGTGGAATCCTAAAGTGTGATGTGGACAAAAGATGTCCTCACAGTTGGACGGATTTGGAAAACATTTGCAAGGTAGAATGGGCAAATATTGACATTGGGAGATGGGGGATAGACTCCTTGCAGAGGAGACTGCTGGAATTGAATCAAAATTAGCTCAACAATGTATTAACAATTTGAGGATGTGGACACACATCAGGCAGGTTATTGCATCTTTTTTATTATTATTTCTTTCCTCCTCACAGATTTATTTGCTTTTCGGAAAAATGCTGCCTTGTGTGAGAAAATATTTTGGAGTTACTTATTATTTAGGTCCCTGGTTGTATATAAAAAAAGAAATCCTGACATTTTCACTGTGATTCTTGCACTTCTGGGAGCCACTGTAACTTTATGTGAGAAAGAGATTAAAGTAGTCTGCATTTGTGGACGTTCTTAGACATGTTGTCTCCTGAATACGGCATTTATTTCCAAAAATAAGAAAACAAGAACATTTTGAAGTCTAACATAATAATGGTGTTTATATATAAACTCCTATGCATTTTTATATGGACATAAGTAATGCAGCAAGCAGTAAGAGAGCCTAGATTTTTACAGTCTTTCTTTATCTGTTCAACCAACTCATATTTACATTTCCCTTCATTCATATTTTACCAACTTCTTTTTGTTTTCCCAGGGTTTTTGCTTAGCTTTCAGTATTATTAAGTTGATCTATGTTCAGTTATGAATCTGGGCTGTGATCTGTCCAGAATTCACCCAGACTCACCTAAATGCACCGCTGGGAATGTTCTCCACTGTCAGAAAGGAAGTGGTGCCTTCCAGGTCTGCTCGGAAATTGGGCTTTTAAGCTTTTCAAGTCTGAAAATCTCTCTTGAATGTCTCCTGAATTCCAAATACCAACGTGGATAAATTGACCTTATAATCCAACTTGGCTTCCAAAGTACACACAAACACAGAACAGCGACAATAAACTGTTTATTTGTACATCTGATCGTTTTTATCTCATTAACTCCCACACTACTTATAGCACTGTTCAGTTTCTGACACTGGATGTAACGTAACAGTGTTTGCGTAAGACTAGTTTCTTCAGTAGTTAGGTTGTGAGTGAGGTAATTTGGATTGCAAGTTTATTTTATTTCTTGAATTATATTTGGATGTGATTGGTCACATCCAAATATGTGGATGTTACTTATTTTTTTAAGGTTTTCTTATATTGATGTGCGCCTGTCTTGTGTTTAGATAATGCATTTAAGTTGAACAGTGTAAGGGAAATATATATTTTGGTTTTTGGGAGCAATGATCCATATCCTGACTTTCGATGGAGAACTAGTAACAAATATAGTGCTGAAGTCTAGCCTGCTTTCTGGCTTGTGTCTGACTTTGCAATACTTTTCCTTCCAGGCTTGAAGAAAAACAATAGTGCAATGTTAGGACGTTTCAACCTTGGTGAAAGAAAGAAGAAAAATAAACACATTATCACGTCTCCTCTCTGGTTGTATAAACACCTTAATATTGATTGTGTGGGTGGGTGAATGTGTGGGCAGCCAAATATATCATTTCAAACCCAGCGAGGTTCAAACTTCTCATATTTATCCTTACAAGTGTTAAAATAATTTTCATTTCGTGCATAAAACCCCCATCCGCTCAGCATGCACAAAGTCAGGGAGTTCTGGAATATTTCATCAGCTTGCTCATTTAAAGTTTGAGCTCACTCAGCACAAAAAGGCTTGATGGAAAACAGAAAGAAACTGCTTCTATTGCCGTGCATAATCCTGCACTTGAAAATGTCAATAGGCGACACCATCTTCTTTTGTTTCACGAGGTTGGAGCACATAGGGATTCAGTTTTCAGCCTTCAGTCGTCTGAGGCAGGGCTCTGTCGGCAACCTGCGTCTCGGTTTGGCAATATTTGCAGAAGTTCTCCAATTTTGTTAGGTAATGAGAACATTTCTCTAAAATGAATTTTCCCTTGATGAACTCAAAGACTTTGACTCAAAGAGATGCCTAATAACCTCTTCTTCTTCTTCAGTTTTTGGCCGGAACTTGAAATGAGGTCAAAGTAAAATGACAGATTTCATTGTCTCATTTATTTTTTTTTAGCGATCCACTCGTGTGTTTTATTAATGTGCTCAAATTATGTGCTGGCATATATAAATTACATTTATAATGCTGCTGTAGTAAAAATGGAACGTTATTTATGCTGATAATTGTGCGCCGTAAGGGAGATTGTGGAGGAGGCTTTGCCCTGGTTGCTGCTAGGGCACAAGAACACACTGTTTTCTCCTGTAATGATGTGGTGTTTGGATTTAGGAAAACAGGAAGCAGAGCCTGCTGATGTTTCTGGCTGATCAGTGAAAGGAAGCAGAAGCTCCCAATAAATCGGGTAGCAGCACACAAGTCATTTGCTTCCATGGAGCTGAAAAAGAAACAGGACTTTGCAAAGGAGATAAAATGAAAACTGCCCAAGTTTGCCTGAAATTGTCTGACCAGCAGGCTAAATGCCCTGCCTGCAGGCTAAAGTCTTGCCGCCAGTTGCGTTTCATTGGCTCACCCGTCTGAAAATGTTACTATTTCCATCCAACACCACCAGTTTAAACCGCAGAAATGACCTGGTCCGCAGGAGCAATTTCCAAATGGTGCATTAAGCATGTTTGCACTTCCAGGAGAAGAATGTATGCAGCGCATTCGCTCTAATGCAGCTGCTGTGGGATGCCATGAATATTTAAAGAGTGCTATTTGTCCCACTTACAATGAGACTGTTGAAGCTAAGACATAGGTCTAAATCTTCTGAGCTTTCAGCTGTTGACACTTTGTGCCTCTGGGAGAATGTCAAAGTATAACCATAAGCCTCCTAATAGGACAGTAGTCCCAAGTGTGCCTCTTGTTTTTTTTTTGTTGTTGTTTCCAGAAGACCCACTGTTAGAGCTTTTACAGCAACATCCAAGCTCATTAAAGGCACAGATGATGTCACATGCAGCCCTTTTGTTTTCCCCGTGTGTTGAGGGGTTCAGCCTCGTTAAACATCAGGAACACAGATAAGGCAAAGTTGGTCTTCATTGGTTAAAGTTTATAAATCTGGGCGCACGTTTCATCGGAAGGAATCCGCTTTCATTCCACGTCCGAACAAATGTAATAAATGAAAGCAATCTGAGAAAATGTTACAGCCACAAAGCTATGCATGGCACATGGCGTAGTTACATGGAAGGAAGATAATAAATGGTTTGCAACAATGACATGCACTGAGTTAATGCTTTGTAGTATCATCTTTCATTGCAGTCGCAGCCTTTTGGACTTTGACAAAGGAATTCAAACACATGAGTATGCTTTCATTTAAACCACACCGATTTGCTGTATGTTTACAGTTAATATCTGACCCAGTTTTGAACCTTTTCTTAATTTTCTTTCACGACTGCCCTGTACTTAGCTCCATTAATCTTCTCATCAACTCTGATCAACTTCCATGACTCTACTGAAAAAAAAAAAAACTCACTTCAAACGCATAATGGACCTTACCAAGCTCCGCCCACAACCGACCCACGTGACCGCAAGTCTCACAAACAAAACCTGGCAGCGCGTTGTTTCTATGTAAACATGACTCAATTACTGCATCATTTCTACCGGATTTTCACAATATATCAGCTACTAAATGGACAGAGGAACTAACAAGTTCATGTCATCATCTGGGAGGAGGTTACTGGTTTCTCAGTCACAAGCTGGTTGCAAACCTGAGGCCAGCAGGTGTCAGTCAGTTATGGTAGATCTGAAATTTGGTTTGATGACGTCAATATGAGAAGCTACAGACTGATAGGAGGAACCAAAGAGCTCTGTAAAGGTAAAGGCAAATCTTCTGAAGTTGGGATATAATTAATTTAATTTCACATAATTACCTCGGTAGAAGCCATTTGTTTGTTAAAATTTTATGAAATGTATTTGTTCTATTGGTAATTAGTCCAACGTTTAGAAACTACAGCGGCTGTAATGCGCCACAGCAAAGGTAAACAAAGGTAAAATAACCCGAACAGGTGATCAACTCAAAACCACTCGTACCTTTTTACTCTCTCTCTCTCTCTCTCTCTGTAGTTTAACTAGAACTGCTGGAGTTAGTCCACGTAGACAACACTCCTATTCAGTCTAGAGTTGTCCAAATGGCCTAAGTACCCTTAAGTACCCTTAAGTACCCTTAAGTACCCTGGTAATGGCCTCAACGCATCTCACAGTTGCACAATTGTTCCTTAGACTTCGACTTCGACTTAGACTGACTTTGTTGTCATTTTCAATGCACAGGGTGTATACAGAACGAAATTTCATTGCATACGGATCAGGACAATGTTTGAGGTTCCAATGTTGTGAGTAAAATAAAATACAGTATAAAATATGAATATAAATCTAAATGTAAAATATAAAGTGCAGGACTGACAGTAAAATAGAAGTCCACCCGTCTCTCCAGCACCCCAATGCATGCCTGATAAAGCACATGTGCATTCAGTGCTGCCATGTCAATCATGTTTGCCAGGTTTGCTGACCAGCTGTCACATAGTGATGGAACCTTGGTCACCCCCCGCAAGATTATGACTGAAATAAATGCCATTAGTTCTTGTGAACTAAATAGGTGAAGCAGTCACCTATTTATCCTCCACAGCACAAAAGGCTGCATGCAAATTTGCATGTGCAAAGTCTCCCAGATTTCTTTTGCTTACACTTTTTGCATGATTTTTTTGAGGTGGATCAACACAATTAATTTGGTTAGTTTATTTCTAAACTGTCATTTTATACCCTCTTAGCTTTATTTCAAAGAGAAACATTACTAATTTCTTTTAGAAAAACCTTTGCATACTTTTTGAAACAGATTGTATGTTTTGCAAACTCTATGTACATTTGGCAAAATGACCTGGATAATGCAGCACAACATCATGGATCAACTGCAAAAAGTCACATCTCTCCAAAAACATCGCTTCAAAACTAAACTGACTAGTTGTAGGTATCATAGATACCCACCCTCAACATGGACTATTCACATCCCTACCTTCTGGCCTGACGGTCAACGACCACATGTACAATAGAACAATAGAAGAATAGAAGAATGGATGAATGGAGGCTAATTTGAGCCATCAGAGTCGTCAGGTTTTCAAGACCGGGTCTTGAAAACCTAGCACTCCTGGTGTTAAGCACACCTGTTACCGTGGCAACCGCCTGCGCCCCGCAAGACGAGCAAAGATTACGTTAAAAACATAACATTCAGTCCGTTACGATATCAAGTTTCCAGGCTTGATATTTATTTCTCGATTATTAATCAGCGCTTCCCTGAACACAGCGGTGGTTGATTGACTAGCTGTACTTGGTGCTAACGTGGCTAACACGAGTAACAGTTTAGTCCGAATCCTTTTCTGCTAAAATAAAATCTTTAGTGTATGTCAGATACAGTACAGATTGCATATTGATCTGTTTAGCTAACGTAAGACTGTGTAGCAGACAGGCTTCAAGGTGTAGAAGTTGTATCAGTTCTGCCATTATGCTGTACTTAGCTAACGGGAAGCTAAGTGTGTTTGTGAGACGGCCACGCACGTGACCACGTAGAATGGGCATCAGCCAATGAAAAGCGGCCCCTCTGGTAAGGTCCATCTCTGAAGCTCCCAAGTTACCCGTGAGCTTTTTACTGCTACTCTCATTCACAGTCTTTGCATTTTCATTGAGGGAAAAAGTTTTGAACATTTCATAGTGCACTTTGAGATATTTAAACGGGTATTTGCAATGTATTTTTGTGCTCCCGGCAAGCAGAATTGTGTAGATAATGAATGCAGATGAAAAAAACATAATAAAATAAAAAAATTTTGGAAAAAGTGACTCCCAAAGTTTTCAAGTAACATTTTGCAAATGTGTTCTTTGTCCAGGAAGCGTGAAAGTTTTACGGGTAACAACATGACACTTAGGATATCGATTTTCTTAAAGCCTTCATACTGGATTTGTGTTGGAACATTGCTAAACATTTCGGGGTACTAAAGTGGACTGCACACACATATAAACACAATTTTTCAGATTTTGGTTTCTAAAAAAATCTATTTGGTCCACTTTGCAATCATGCAGTACTTTACGTGTCCTACACATAAAATGCCAGTGAAATACAATGAACTTTGTGGCTAGATTGTGACAAAATTCTAACTTTTATTAACAGAATTGAAATATCTTCTGTTAGAATTTTAGCACCAAACGTAAAGCATTTTCAACGCCACTTTTCATGCAATGTGACAATTATTGTCACACAACAAACATAATGAACACTAACATTAATTCACAGGATCCAATTTGCATAGATTCACTTGAATCGGAGATCACCATAATAATTACAAAAATGAAATGCGGCTTTTTTCTTTATGCTGCTGTCGCTCTGAAGCGGCTTTATTTGCACTCATATCCTATTTAATACAGTGAAAATGTGAGGTCGATGTTTTGGTGCAAGTAATCACAGCTCTCGCTCAGTTTCTGACAGCCAGGAAGAAAATGTTTGCGTAGTCAATGTGACTTTTAACCAGAATGCCCCCCTCAGGTTCAGAGCTGTGATTGGAGTGAAAGGTTGTCTATAAAATATGCATGTCGCATTAGGGGATGGCTCTAGTGTAAATGTGAGTGTGTGTGTTGTCTTTCCTCAGCGTTTCTGTGCTGCAGAGCTGTGGAAATATTTGTGAGCCAGAGAAGTGCGGAGGTGTGATGTAAAACGCGCTGGTAATATGCAAGTAGGCTTTGACGGTGCAGAAATGCCATGCAGTAATTCAAATGAAATTGCGAAACCATAATAGCTTTTTGTTTTTTTAGTTGGTGTATACAAACCCTTCTGCTCCTCTTGAATTCCATCATCGGATTCATATTGGTGCATATTTAATGTTCTCCTAACTTTATTCATGTGAAGGCAGTTGAAAGAGAATCACTCTGTTGGAGGACTGCCATTTTTTTTCTCGCAGACACTGCTGCCACTCTGGAAGAGACTGACTGTTTGGTGTCTAAATGTTTATTACACAAAGTGTAAGGTTTGCATTAGACCTGTTGCTAGCGAATATTGATCCTATCATTTTAATCTGCGCCGTGCGACACCCTCTGGATTGAGACTTCACACCAAATAGCAGCCTCAGCAGAAACCTCATGATCTGGCATTTTTTGTGTGTGTGTGTGTGATTTCTTGTTACATATATTTATCCCCAGCTTTCTTTGGGTTTAAAATTGTGGAGAACTCTGATTCTAATTTTTTTTGTGTGTGTGTCTAACTTGAATTTTTGAATTTGGGTCTAATTTGAATGAGTCCAAAACAATCTAATATTGGAAAGCATGAAATTTCCCATTGGACTCCTGGTGTGTGTTTTCAATCATTTTCTGTAACGGTAAATGTTCAGATGCAGAAGAAACATTACAATAAGAAAATGTGAATTGGCTCATATACTCTCCCTATGCAGAGTATAATATTATTTATTTATTTTCTATTCTTTTGTAATGTAGGTACTATTTCAAGAAAGCAGTAGACCTTTTAAATGTTTAAAGTGTACTTAAACATTCGTCTACTGACTCCACTCTTGTGAGCAGAGGTGTTCCCCAGGTCTGTTTTCTCAGCCCACCACCTGTTTAAATAGTAAATAAAAGTTTGTTTCGCTAACTTTTATGGCAAGAATAATGATTTTGGTGTGTGTCAGCCCAGGCTTCTTCCACATGACAAAAACCTAGTGGATTTTGTTATTAATACATACTCAACTCAGAATCATTGACACTGCTAGGGTAAAGGAAGTACAGACTGCACCAACATTACATAGAGAACAACTTTTTTTTAATTTGACAATCATGTTTCTGCTTTTATCACCCTTAAAATAGATGTTTTTTCCTCTCCAGACATCTATAAAAATATGCTAAAACAGATCACGGTAGAACTGATCAACAAATTTCCCAGAATGCAAAGGCTGGTGACCTAATATGGAAGGCAAAATTGACTCTCCTGCTCAATAAAGAAAATCTCAACTCCCTGGTCCTTACCATATCATGTAACAGTTATTTAGCAAACTCCTTAATGTGTAGCTTTTATTATTGGCCCTGGACTGTCTCGGACAAAATAAGCTAATGTAGAAAGCGGTGAAGACATCAGACAGAACCGCCACTCTGTTCCCTGTAGAGTACCTCTACTAGAAACACTGAGTGGGCAGAGCCACCAAAATAGAGTTGGACCTCTCCAAAAAAAAACTGTGTTCACTCTGGTGTCTGGAAAACAGAGTTTCGTTAAAGTCGACTCAGACTCTGCAAAAGGTTTCCTTGAAACTACAGACACTCCCTAGGCTGTATAATAAAGAAACACAAACATCTTGAATAGGAATCCATGCACCATCACAACCCAAACATTTCTTCAAGTATTTAAGCTATTTCCCATCTGTGCGTCTTAATAGTTGACAGTTATTGCACTCTGAATGCGGACGAGCAGCATTGCTCTGCTTGTTTTATGATTCGAAAGACATTAAACTACGATTTGATTTAGAAGTTGGCATAACTTGTCAGTGATCTAAACAGATATATCCAATTTCTGAACCTAAGATCCCTTTCTGCTGGGCCCAAATGTTACTCAAAATGTTTTATTAGGTCTACCAGTGGGGTTTTTGTGTGTGTGTGTGTTGACTGATCAGTGTTCCCGTAGTTATTTTGGCTGTCAAAGAAACTTTTCTTGAGCAGAAGGTAAAACATGTCTCTCAAAAACAGCAACTGTAGGCACTATGGCAAAAAAAAAAACATTAGCCTGAATGTGTCTGGGTTGGCCTAACAGTTTTTATTTCTTGCGTGGGCGTGCGGGGGTGTATGTGTGTGTGTGTGAGAGAGAAAGTTACAACCACAACTCCAGCACAGCATTATCTTCCTAAAAATTCCCATGAGCAATGTATTGATTTGGAGTTTTATTTCTGGTGACATGATGAATGGAAATCAATAGTTATTCCCTGAAGCTCTGTTTACGCGAAAGCCAATTCCTGAGGAAAACTTCCTGCTTTTCACTGGGTAAACACCTGACTGTCACGACTTTTTATTTCATCTCCAGCTTTTTTTTTTCTCGGCAACACAGTTGAAGAAAACAATTATGTTGTGAAGAAAACAATGACTCTGATAGTCCATGAAGACAGTAACCTGAGAGAAAATATATGAAAGCTCTCTGAAAAACTACACTGAGTTCATTGATAATGTTGTGCAGCTTAACTTGAATGAAATCTACTACACATTTTATTACCATTCATTTATGAATATCAACACAAGTAGTACTGCTGTCCAAAGTTTGTTGGCAAACAAAATATGTTAAATCCTTAGATAATTTGCAAGAGTCTATTTTTTTTATCTAAAAATATTACAAGGTTATATTCACTCAAAACAGACAAATATATGGAAAGTCAGAAAATGAATGTAGGATACAACTGTTTGCTGAAATCTGCTTCACTCTTGTGAGCAGAGGTGTTCCCCAGGGCTGTTTTCTCAACCCACTGCCTGTTTATACATTTACTTCTTATCTTTTACAGCAAGTAACAGTTAAGAAGTAACACACAAGTGCAAAGACACACTTTGCACTTGTGTCTTTTTGTCTTCCACAGGACAAAAACCTAGTGCATTTGTTATAATCATAATTATAATCGTGAGTTGAGTGTGTATGACTATAGATTATTGCTCTGTAGTCAGAGAAATTCTCAAAAAATGTCTAATTCTGAATCTGTGACAAAGAAGGCAGGAAGTGGGCCCATATTTATTTTTGCCTTTATATACAGTGTGGAGGAAGGTAGGGGCTTGGGAGACCTGCCAGAAAAAAAAAAATTCTCTCCTGTGTTTCAAACCTAAACATGTGGAACTTGCTAAAGACTGCGAGGAACATTATGCTTTAGCCTG
Source organism: Xiphophorus hellerii (assembly GCF_003331165.1). Lineage (NCBI taxonomy): Eukaryota > Metazoa > Chordata > Actinopteri > Cyprinodontiformes > Poeciliidae > Xiphophorus > Xiphophorus hellerii. The sequence goes on from NC_045679.1 coordinate 21,947,299, forward strand.
ATCATACTGAGATTGTGGATGAGATGTCAAGAACAGAATAAATGTTTTTTTTCAAGATACTTTAAGAGGTACACCAACCTAAAACTGGATTGACTACCCTCAGAACTTCATGGCATACATATTTGTTGATACAAACCTCCCATTCCACCACATGGAGATAGTGATGTACTGGATTGAGATCCAGTGGCATTGGAGTGGGCCGAACTCATTAACATTTATCAAGAAACCAGTTTGAGATTATATGAGCACTGGGACATGGAGCATTAATCCCTACACCTCCTTTGAGAGGATCCGTGACAGTGAAATTAAACATTGGATTTTTCAACTTTAACTTCTCTATGTATGATTGGGGAGTAAAGACGTATTTCTTTTGAGGTTTTTGCAAATTTCCACCTATGGTACCAATACTTTTAAATGGCACTACAGAATGGCTGATGGTGGACAACTGAATTTTCGAAGAAAATAGTACAAATTTACTAAAGCAAAAAGTACTCTTTTGTGTTTTAGATTCTGATAAAAATGTTGCCTAGCAACCCTTGGTGATCTTTGTAAACCAAGACAGAATTTTAAAAGAAGGAGTTTTGGCTATTTGCTATTTAGTTTTCCCACTAGCGATCATCACTACAAAGAACCTCATCTGGACACAAAGAGAAGGTTGTGGACTGATCCCTGGATCAGACAGTGACTGACATGACGTAGCATATGCTGGGACTCAGGAAGCAGGTGGAGTTGAACCAGACTTCCACATGAAGCTGGAGCCTCCTGCCGAGCTTCACTGCCTCGCGTTGTTTCAGCATTTACCCTACCGTAGTTCTGCACACGAGGAAAGAGATGTGAGAAAATGACTGCGCCGGTACAGCAGAAGCATGAATACCACAATCAGATTCACAATCAGTGTACACGGCATACAATCAAGGCAGCTGTTTCTCTAGGTTAAACATCAAAAACAGAGATTTCCATATCCCTAGTTTTGCTTTGTAACCCAGTTACCATAAGAGAAAAACACATCAGCATGCCACTGTGTTGCTCCAAGAGAAATTTCTCTCAATGGGACCAACAAAAAAGAAAAAAATAATTAACCCACTCCATTAAAGAAATCCTAAGCAATTTCCAGTCCAAGCACTGCACAGAAACTCCATCGTAGACGGAATCGCTGGATAGTTTAGGATAATGTCACCTCCCTCTGCAATGCCAGCCCCTTTAGTTGGTTGCTAGGAGACAACACTGTAGTGCCTAAAGGTTTTTAGACATTGTGTAATGTTCCAGAGTCCTACTTTTTGCAGCTTGGGAGTGAGAAACATTTTCACGGTGGGAAATGATTTGGTTTCTCAGCCAGCCTGTCAATGCATGTGTTGGCAGTGGAACGTTTGCTCAAAGAAACACTTTGCACTTGTGTCTTTGACACTGAAAGGTCTGGGTGATTTGAAGTAATACACAATAACAAGAGTCGACAAGAATTACTGAGAATTGTAAAAGTCTTATCATATTTTTTCCTCTTCTCCAAGTTGGTGTTGATGGGAGCTGATTAGTCTGTCTCCAGCGGGGGGCAGTAAAGGTCTTTATCAGCCTGACATTAAATGGCAGCATTAGCTTTTTTGTGTGCCCATTTTCACTCCGTTATGTCTCTATTTTCTTTCTATGAACCCAAACCGGAGTTTAAGAACTTCAAAGCCGACACAATGCAGAAAGTCAACTGGTGAATTTAGAGAGGAAGGCATTGCCCAGATTGCCACTTGAGATCAGTGACATTTTATCCCAGTGTAACACAGGCAAATTCTCCAAAATAAAAAAACGTGATGAGACAAAGGGCAGGGGGGGGCCTCTAGAGAGTATAACAACATTTATTGTTCTATTAAAGTGATACCTGTTGAGTGACCATCCAGGAAACTGGGAACATGGGCAAGCATTAGGATTTGCGCCACAAACAGCAAGGAATAAATTTGATCAGGTGCCAAAACTCAATGATACACAAAGTCTGAGAGTGAATATGTGAGTGCTGAGCAGAATGAAAACAAATCAGAACAGACTTGGAACAAAATGTGCTGGTCAGTTCTGTCCCTGTTTGCTGCTTTGTAACAAAACGTCTCTCTCCTTTTAGACCTCTGTCTGATAAGCCTTTATAGGACGTGCTGCTGAAAACAAGACGGATCCATATTTTATACAGATTTTTTAGGAACTTCGAAGTTTAAAATGTGGAGGAGTGGCACCACAGAAAACAACACGGCGTCTTATAAAGTTCTAATCTCAATGTTTTGACTACACTTCCAGGAAATTCACTTTAGCAGCATACATCTTGATTGTTATGACTTTGTATTTCTAACTGTATCTGAGGTTGGAGCTCACAGTAGTGAAGATGAATCCATACCTGAAACAGCATGTAAAAAAAAAAAGGATCAAAGAAAGAAAATGAGATGAAAGTTGCTAAAGAGTGATGGAACACTAAACTTGAGAATGAATGCGTATTTGCAAATGAAGAAAACAGAAGGTCAAATGTGGGGTCTCAAAAAGCAAAATAATTTACACAGCAGTTTGCTTGGTGGGGAGTAAGAAGACAAGAGAAGGACTTTATTGGAGATCTAACAGACCAGCACTCTACTGAGGAATTTTAAAGCACTCGATAGCGAGCCCCGCCCTACTTTCCACTCTCCACAAGATTTTGTGACCATTTGTGACAAAATTCTAATCAACAAATTCAAATCCTTGCAACATTCATCCATATTTTATAATCACCCTTATGGCTCTGATGAACACTTTTACTCTGATGTACACTATTGCCCCATTTCACCTAACAACTCTGTCAACATGCTGCTTTAGATGGAACACCATGAAGTAGCTCATTTATATTCTGTAACAATGAGCTACTGCGAATGGAGGCATCCAAAAGTCTCACTTGTTCAATATATAATCAGGCTGTTTTGGGGATTTTTAACTTCACTGCAGCAACGTGAGTCACAATATCACGATTTGTTGAATCAAGCTGTATAATACCCGAGAACCTATGCTTTGCGACAAACAACACAGACTGTTGCTATAATTGCCCGGCTGCTGACTCGACAACAGCTTTATGTTTTTCACAATGCTGAACGGATGTTGTGCGCTCTCAGTCGACAGGTTTGGGTTGCTCCTTTCCTTGAATTTAAGGTTCCCATTATTTCATAATCCTGCGTTGATCTTGTTCTACGTGTATTTTTTAATATTGTGGTAACTCTGTTAGGAGGAAACATAAAAAGCTGTTTGTCCTTCGGGATAATTCTGCAATGCATGTTGGGGTTTTTTTTCTGCTTTTCTGAGAAAAAGACAGACTAATATGTGAATAGGCATTAAAAGGATTACTTTAGTGCTAGGATCACAAAATAAAACATCACTTCAGTAACCATCCGACAATGTGACATTGGGAGCTTTGGCCATCATACGTTCTCGATCGGTATATCGGATTTAAGGTTTAAGAGAAATCTAAATATATGTATGTAATTTACAAATGGTTGGGTAAAAGCTCAGTTGGGCATTTGGACTAAATCTTTGCAGCACTTCAGAAAGATGGGATTCATAAAAGCCCATCACGACCTCAACAGCAATGTGAGATTTGCTCAACATCACAATCTCAGTTTGATGCCTTCAGCGCAATCCTCTGATTTTGATTCCTTCCACTTTTTATATATGTATATATATATATATATTTACTTATCACTATGTTTGCTGAAAGGTCATTCCACCCAGGTTAAAGAAATGTTCACATAAGTCGTTAAGTACCCAATATTCCCGGACATTTTGAGTGCATGTAAACTTATATAATGGCTCTGAAACTACACCGTTTAGACAAAGACGAGGTGTGATTCACCGGAAAATGCAAATTCATGTAAACCCGTAAGCAGACAAGCCTGCCTGGAAGAGGAGGCACAGTGTGAAACAGCACAGTGAGCATGGCATGTGTTCATTTCAGCTCCGACAACAAACCAAACAAAGAAACAAGGGCGAAGCATGTACACAGGGCGCTATTTGGGTGCAAATCGGCGAGCTGTCCTGAAGCGACTTCCTGTCCAGGAGTAAACAGAAGAGCTACAGATGTACGGTCATCAATCTCATGAAAGCAACAGCCGAGAAGCTGGTGGGCTTTAACCCTGGACACTTTTTTGTCGTCAGAGACGAGGCTAGATTTGTCATTCCGGAGCAACTAAACAAGAAAGTGCAGCGACAGTTTGAAGTCAGAGAAAAAAAAGCTTTTGTAATACAATACATTGGCTAAACTTGCAGTGATGTTTCTCTTTGTTGTTTGATGGCTCCACATAGAGGGAGCTTCCTGTCGTTTCTTTGGGCTAAGCCCAGCCAACGCCCAGAGGCAAAAACCGAGAGCCACAGCAAACACACCTCTGGAAAAAAGTAAGAGACCACCCAAGATGATCAGTTTATCTGATTTTACTCTTTATAGGTACATGTTTGAGTAAAATGAACATTGTTCTTTTATTCTATGAACTACTGACAACATGTCTCTTAAATTCCAAGCAAAAAAATTGATTATTTGCAGAAAATAAGAAATGGTCAAAATAACAAAAAAAGATGCAGCGCTTTCAGACCTCAAATAATGCAAAGAAAACAAGTTCATATTCATTTAGAAACAACACTAATGTTTTAACTCAGAAAGAGTTCAGAAATCAATATTTGGTGGAATAACCAGGAGGTTTTCAATGGGGTTCAGTGCAGTGGTCTCTTCATTTTTTCCAGAGCTGTATAAATCTACATAAGAGAGCAAATAGATTGCATATAAACATAACAGATCTTGAGTAATTTATTTATTTGATCCACTTTAAACAAAATATCCATAGGTGTTTTGTTTTATACTTTTACTATACGCTATCTCCGGTTCCTAATAGTTCTTGGGATGTTTTGAATATCAACCTTTCCGTACAGTAATGATGTTCTGTTCTCAAGCAGTCGAAAACAGTTTGACAGCCCGAAAATCTCCCTTTAATGAAACTATGAAGCTTCACTTTTTTTTTTACAGCCACAGCTGAAGCTGCATCAGTATGAACCGAGGGTTTGCTGGAGGACAAATTAAGGATTTGATTTGGGTTTTCGATTTAATTCCGAGCGTTTCTTCTCCTTTCTTTTTTTTTATCTCCTTTGAATTTTTCATTAGCGGGGTTGACAGACACAGAATTTTAATTAAATGGATTTTTTTTTTTTAAAACAAGCTTTACTCCCTGTTTGTGATGCTTTGTGTTTGAGCTTTAATAACTATGAACGTAATGGGAATACTGCCAGAAATGTGGTTGAGGGCATAATGGGATTTTCAAATGAGATGTGCTGTAAGGATCAACAGATTAAAATAATAATAAAAAAACAAAACAGAACAACTAGAAACAAATAACTTTTTGGCATTTCTTGCATGTTCTCTTCGAGTGCAGTACTTTCTCTCAGTTGTGGCTCGCTTGGATGTGATGTTCATCTTCGGGGAGTTAAAGGTAAAGCGCTGCCTGGCTAAAAGAGGCTTACAGTTTCTTGGCATGCCTTGAAGCCCACACACCCCGGGTGAAGTGGGATTTGTAGCAAAAGGATTTTTTTTTTTTTTTTTGTTGGGAGCAGCATACGGAAGGTGAGCGAGGCGAACTGAACTAATGGACTATTCATTTGTACTGAAAGGGTGCCAGTGTATCTGGACACGAGCCATATGCTGAGCCTTTCGTGCGGGTTGCTCGAAGACGACGCTTGCAGGAAGCACATTTCGGTCCCGGGTGGATACCGACAGCTTGTGCATATTGGGGTAATTTAGTTTTAGCAGTGCAAAACATCCACTGAGAAAACTCAGCCACCAAAAAAAAAGCAAGAGGGAACCCAGTGCTGAAGCTGGAAGGCAGAGCAGGTCATGTATGGCTGGTGTCAGGATTTGCTGTTCTTTTTTTTTTTTGTTGCAAAAGTGGCACAATTGGACTTCTTGAGGTCAATAAAAACACACGCAGGTTGATTCCAAATCTACATTTTTAAGTGCACAAGGTTGTTCTTTTTATGCAAAGCATTCACATCCCTTCGATCTTTTTACACTTTTTTCGTGTTGCCCTCACAAAATTAAATGTACCACAAAGAAACAAATGGTAGCAAAACGTTGTCAAGTGGAAAGAAAGTGACACGGGACGCGTGTACAGTCTCACAGTTTGAATTCTGTCGATGCTCGCTTCCTTCCTGAAAAGGTCAGGTGTGTATAACAACTGAGCCTTACTCAACAGCGCTCACTAAGAGATTCAGTGTCTACATTGGGATGCAAGAAAATATTCTCATCCTGACAAACTTAAATGAAAAGCTTTTTATCGCAGTCTTGGCTTCCGTGTTGTTTCAAGTAATGAAAAAGCCTGTTTCATTTTTTTTTCTCTCTCTTTTATTTTGTCAGTGGAAAGGTGCATGTTATCTCTCAGTAGTGTGTGTGTGTTTTTTTCTAAATGGGAGACATGTGTTCAGTCAAAATTGTTAGCAATAAAAATGGAAACCTTTTAGGAAACACGATTGCTATTATCTAATTGAATTCTTTCCTTTTTCCATTCATCCCTGTCCTCCGTCTCTAAGCAGATTCCAGTAAAACCTTTTAACCTGGTTTACATTTCGCCTGTTCAGCCCATCTACACATCTTTGCTTCGTATTACTACTGCTATTTAAAATATGAGTCATATATGTTCAAGTGAACTTTATGGAAACCTCTTCTTTCGCTTTGGGTTTGCCTCGAATTTCGCCGAGTGTGTCATTGTGTTTGCCGTTTTATGTAGATGAAGAGGGAAGTTCAGCAGTGCATAATGACTCTGTGTGTTTGTAAAACACTTCTACTACGCCGCGTTCCTCCTGTTGGTTCCCCCTTCCCCTCCCTCTCAATCTCTTCATTGCTTTTGCTGACCTCAGCTTATGCGCTCAGTTTATTAAAGAACACAGTCGTCCCAAAGCAATACACCACCGCACTTTTACAAGTCTTGTCACATTACAGTCATAAATGTCAACATTTGTAATGAGATATATATATTCTTTTTTTTTTTTTTTTACAAGATAAAAACACAAGTGGAAAGACCAACACATCATTTTTCTTTCTTACAAACGTAACTCCTAGGTGCATATATTTAAATTTTAAAAAAAAACACCAAATGAGTTATAGTGCTACAATTTGCCCAGCAGTAAACCGAGTCAATCAGTGTGTAATTTAATCCCCTGGGGTATTCTGTGAAGACCTCGGCGTGTTCGTTGGCAGACAACACGAAACAAACAGCGTCTCGAAAAGCAATGGACAAAGCAAACAGGTCAGGGATGAAGGTTATAAAAACAACATCCCTCAGGCTTTGTTGCTTTTTTTAACAAAAAGAAAACGTAGAAAAATATAGCTTTAAGTCGACTTCTTCAGTAGTGTTCAAGTATTAGCAGGATTGAAGTAGCGCTGGAAAGTAGTCTGCTAGGTTCAAGCGAAGAAAGAAGTTCCGTTCAAACACTGTTGAAGCAAGAACTCCTTGAGGCTTTGTTCCCCGTTCTGTGGGGAACAAATGTGGGGAATGTGAGCTGTCCACGGACATTCTGTCCACGGACACAGTCTGGCACAACCAAAACATAACCAAGCTGAAGCAACAGAAGCTAAATGTTGAAAGAAAGTCGCATTATGTCCCATTTGTCATTCACCACAATCCAAAAAAAAACCGTGAAAAATGGTGCTGGGGGAAAGTGAACACCTTTAACACACTGTGATGTGAAAATGGTGGTGGTGGCAGCATCATGCAGGGGGCACGCTATTCTTCAGCGGGGACAGGAAAGCTATTCTGTTGTATCAGATAAAAACGTCTCAAAACACGAGATACACAGTTCGTGGTGGAAATGTTAGAAATGTGGCGCAGTTCAAGCGATATGAATACTTTTTGACAGGCTCCATAGATCTGTCTAGCTTAGAAGTCAGTTCTCAACTATTCTTTTGTTATTTTTATTTCAGAGAAAAATAGATGAGATCATGGAAGATCGACTACGAGCAGAGAAGGGGGGGGAAAAAAAAGAAAAAAAACTGTCCTATATTAAATATTTCATCAGAAGCTGCTCTAGTTGCAAACAGCTGGACTGCGATCTACAGCCCCAATGGATAACCACAAAGAGACATGTGTAACATTAAAGCTGCATTAAAAAAAAAAATTTTGCCACTGCCTGTCACTTCATGCATGTGTTTTTGGAGGACTGTACAAAAACAGAAAACTTAGTATTAATCGACACAAGAAATGGTTGGCGATGCTGATAAAACTGGCGGCCATTTCTCAGCGTTTCACTACGTGCAGCGTTTTCTCCTTACTGGTCCCATTTCCTATTGATTCTTCGCCAACACACACAAGCTGTTTCGTTTTCGACAATTTCTCTTTGACGGTAAAAAAACAAAAAAAACAAAAACAAAGAAAAACTGCGGGAGACAATTATTTTTTTGTAGTAGCTCTTTAATGACTCCTGGGATTTGACTGCTTGGAGACAGGGGAAATTTATTAAAACATTATACAAAAAAAACATACAAATAACTGTTGGCTTACAAGGTTTGCTATTTGACCCTTATGCACTGAGATTTTGAAGGAAATATTTAAGGCAGGGTATGTTTTATAGCGGAATTAGGTAGAATGTCTTGAAGAAACAGACGAGGAAATAATAATGGAAGCCTCTGACTGAAGACACTGTGTGGTTGTACAGCAGGGATGTCTATAGTTTTCTTGATTTTCTGAAGAGTTCTTCTTTGCACAATGACTTCCAGGTGTTCAGTAATAGTTCCAAGGACATAAAAAAAAACTTTCAAAAAAAAAAATCACCTTAAGCTTTTCTGAGTCCCTGGCTCTGATGCTGCTACCCCAAGTCAAAAGATAAACTAGTTATATTCCCATTGACTTTAAAATTGTGCAAATTGGAATTACAAAAATACAATTTTCCTAACAAAAATATGGCAATTTAGAATACCGCCCCCACATTTTTCAGTAAAATGTTTTTGCGCTAGGATGATGTGGTTTTTCTGCGGTTTTGAAATTAGTGTATATCGCAAAACTGCAACGGAAACACTTTCTTTTCGAATCACACAAGTCACGTGATCAACAACCGGATGTTGCTACAGGCGGAAAAGACGTAGGAGGACGACGGCGTGGCATGACTTTCTTACTGACACTGCATGAACAAACTTAGTCATGAGTTAATTGCGTTTCTTGTTTAATAGAAACATCACAATTGCAAAGTAGTGTGTTTTCGACATCAACGCAATGCCTACAAAGCTTTGCGCACATTTGTAAATAAAATGCAGCCAACGATTGTTTACATTCCAGCAACGCTCTGTACTCCGCTTTTTGACGAGTTGAAACAAAATGTGCTATGACGTTTTCTGTTGTGACGAGATGTTTAAGACATCAACACTTTTTCCAGGTACCATCTTACAGAAAGTAACTTAAGGCTCTCCAGGGGGCTTCAAGGAAGACCCGAGGTCAACTCCACTGGAATTATTCCTTTGGCAGAAGAAGCGCAGAAGGCGGCTAGATTAGATCATCTCAAGCAAGTTGGAAATTCCAGCAATATTAAACGGTCCTGCTGGTCTTTTTGAGCGGTGGCTTGATTATTTGATTGGAAACAGGTGAGTGAACAGCAGGCCCAGTGCCATCGCAGGCAAAAAAACAATCAGCCCAGAGGAATGAAACAGAATGAGTAGATTCCAGAGAAAAACAAAACCTCCAGAGGTTCACCACAATAACAGTGTTCTCAGCGAGTCACCTCAGGCTTCCCCTAAGTTTTTATTAATTTAGCTCATCCCTTGATCACCCCTCTGTACTTAGCCCACAGACGCCTACTTATTTAGTTACTTCCCTTTCCTCTCTCTCTTCCCTATCATAAACCTGTAGTTTTCCCCTCCCTTACCTTCATTACATTATTCTTCTTATGCTCGCCCCCTCCAAGCAATACCATATTAAAATCCTCTGTCTTCTGCAGCTGTGACACCGCGGTTCCAGCTGAGAAAACGTGCAAGAAGACACAGCCCTGCCCATATGGAGGAGCAGGAAATGTTCCCGTCTACCTGCGGCGCACCCGGGGCTGCGTGTCTAAGCTTTACCTCTGAAATAATGAGAAAATGAATGTGGGTCACGATCGGGCCTCTGTAGTGCTGCGCTTTTTCAGGAGGGACACCACAGACCTCATCTTCCTTCTCCTCCTCCTCCTCCTTCCTGCTGCTGGAATGGAAATGGGGACAACTCTTGTGGAGATAATGAGCAGAGTCTGTTTGTGTGCACGTATCCGGTGTTATTTATGAAAATGTACCCTGAAGCTAATGACCCATACATGAAATCAACTCCACAGATCAACACCCCCCCCTTTAAAAAACAAAAAGAACTTAAATTCATCATGATGTAACTAGTTCATTATCCAAAGCTGTTCGATACCGCGCCGCTTCGCTTAGCATGCAAACACGACAACATTAAGCGCATGCAACAGCAGCAGCTGCTGTTGCAATAACGGTGACACTCATTGGAAATGTCACAGCTATCAGCCATGTAATCTTTGGTGTATCTCATTTGTGCCAATTGCGGCCTCAGATGGTGCAAGCCCCGTGCAAGGTGTGTGCACAGACAATCGAGTTAGCTTCTGGGAACCCGAGCCGCCTCATTTGGATTCTGTCGCGCTATCACCGAGGTATATAGAGATGCTCTGATCCATTAGTGCCACGCAGCCAAGAGTCGAAGCCTATAATTACACGCTAATTTAGCCTCCCATCTAGAATAGAACCGGCAGAGGGACGGGTGAAATGAGCGTTGGATGATAAAGCGTCACGGGCAACGGGAGATGTCACACATAGGCAATTCTTTGGCAAACACTCGTGGGAGCGAGATGACTGAGATTAAATTAGAGCTCACAACAAAGGAATATGTAAAGGGAAAACTATTATTGTAAAATATGCGCGCTGTCTTGCTTTGTACAAGATCATGTGGCATTGAATATCACCCAACATAAATGAGCAACAAACGGATTGTGTGCTGGCGTCTGCCACTAAAATAGAACATACAAGCCTATGAAATAATCTATGTTAATGAAATAAATATGAAATACACCAAATTGCATTCGTAACCCTTTGCAACCGTAATCCTTATATTGCCTTTATATGCACACATTATGAACATGAGTGTATTCCCAGTCTTATGACATGCGCTCTAATATGATGTAGATTCAACGTTTGCAGCTGTAGCAGCTTCAACCGTTCAGGAAACAATGTTTTGGAGTCTGTTAATGGAAATATTAGACTATAAACTCCTGAAAGGCATTTGTGAGGTAAGACACTGATGTTGGACGAGAAGACCTGGCTCATAGTCTCCACTCTAATTCATCCCAATTGAGCTACATTGCGTTAAGGTTAGGCTAGTCAAGTTCTTCCCAACAAGACTGGCTCATCCTGATGCTGATGGACCCTGGTTTGTGTTCTGGATGGTGCTGCTCAGTCCCAGAAACCCAATCCACCCACCATTTTGGACTAATCTGAAGGCCACATGGAGTTTGGAGGTCTGCATGTCTGCTCCATTCAAACCGAAGAGCAATGAATGATCAACGGAGCTGTGTTTGCTTTAATTTAATTTGCATCTCAGAACATGAATGCAGAAAAATAACTTCACCAGATCGAGTCTCTTGAAATGGAAAGAAAGCGTTACTCCGCCCGTCTTACAATAAAGCTCCACTTTTAGTTCAGGGTCCATCAAAAGATCCCAACCAGGACTATTTTTGAGTACCTTTTTCTTAAATGACCCTTGTTCCTGCAGTGGAAAACTCACCTTCTGTTCTGCTATGTGATGCACTGGCAACATATCTCAGGTGTTAGGAGACGTTTGGTACCAACGGCAGGATGGATATAGATACATGATAACTGGTCATCAGAGCGAGACAGCCTAACTAAAAAAAAAACCCAAGCAACGGGTCAGAAGGAGCTGGCAGGAGAACATAAAGTCAATGACTGTAATTATGGCATGTGTGTATAGTACAAGCACTGTAGGCAAAGTGAAAAGAGGTATTTAAAGGGCCATGGGACTGCTCAGGTCGGCATCATAATTAAAAGAAAGGCTAATGGTCACGCAGGATGAATGCATCTAAAACGTTGAAGGCAAAAAGAACATTTTTGTCTTGGGAACTGGAGAGTAGATAATAGCTGAAGACTCTGTAACCTAGCCCCCCCCCCCATTAAACCAGTTCCATTGCTAAGCAACACCAGAGAATGACCCCTCCAAAAATATACATAATTCCATGTAATTTAATTATTACAATACAAGAAACATCCATCTAAACCAGGTTCTCAATGATCCACTGTCTATTTTACACAGCTTGTATAAAACGTACAAGGAGCGTTAAAGAGGAAAAGACGCAGCTTAAATACGGTCAGTGTTTCCCACTGCAGCAGCCACCTAAAAGACAAAGTGTCAATTTTCTACTCTAGTCAGGCATAAATCTAGACAGTTTTTGTCTCACGAACAAAAAATGTAACTTATTCCGATAAAGACCCAACCTGATAACTAAAAAAAGCTGACAAGTGAGAGCTCTAATCCTCCTGTCACTGCCCTAAAGTATTTCGTCTGTAATAAGCTAGAACCAGTTTAAATCCAGTCCTTCGTCAGCACCGGATTGATTAGAAAGAGGGAAGTTTCTACTTTGCATATCATCTAAGTCAAGTAAAACGATGCAGTCTGAGAACAACGATCCATGACGTCCTTAAGATGGAACTTGGTCATTAAGAACTTGTGGGGTGGAGAATTTTTATTGTTTTTTTTCTGAAGTTAAGACAGAGCCAAAGAGAAAAAAGTAAAATTGGAGAACTGTGACCCCTCAAGCTTGTTCTCGTTAAAACTCCAACAGCAGCCTTTTATATTAGCTGAAACCTTAATATGAACTCTTTTTTTTTTTTGCAAACTTTTATGGAGACACAACAGGCCAGCTGTGACACTTTATTCATCTCATTTAAGACCTGGTGACAGTCAGATTATTTTCTTCTCTACTGTAAAAGTGCAAAGAGAGTTTGCTTGCTTCTTCTCATGATGGTGCGGCATCCTCCAGAGACATGTGGGAACTTTTTTAGCAACTTCTGAATGGAAATAGTTGACACTTTTCGAATTTGCCAGTAGATTCAGTGCAGTTGACAGATTCTCTATTTTATAGCTGACTTACAAGAGTCAAAAGTTATAGCAAATACTTATTCCTCAGAAACTGCTCTTTTCCAACAGTACCAGTCAGAATTTGATACCAACTCCTCAGAATAATAAATATAATTCTGATTTTGAGTTTATTATTTTTGTGAAGCGAGATAATTCATGGATTTATGTGAACCATCAGGCTCACTTGCCAACAGGCAAAAATCTGCTGCACTGACAGGAATCCTACACAGTCTTGGAATATTTTTGAAAAGTAAGATTATTTGTTTTAGAATTCAGTTCTGGTAAAGTATTAAAATGTTTGTGTAAAGACAGGTGAGGGCACAGAAAGCCGTTTTAGGTTCACTCCTTACAGAATTATCAAAAAAATCTTACATTTTTACTAAAGAGTTGAGATGAGTCAATTCATTTTCCAGACTATGAACTGGCAATTTTCTCTTGATTGGGTCTGTTCTGTGATTAGCAGTGATTGGCACATTTATCAAAATCAAAGCAATTCAGTCAGGTGATTGTTTCACAAACAAATCAACCACCGGCATGCACTTTGATTCTGTCGTGACGTGTGGAGGTCAGATGTCGAGGCAGACACAGTGGACCCAGGTTATGGAGAGTAAATTATGGTTTTTAATGACAAAAACGCGAGAAATCCAGGCAGCACAGAGTGAGCAAAGCCAGGAACTGTTCTCTGACAGCAACTGGCAGAACAATCACAGGAGCAGGCGTAGGAAGGCAGACAAGACGAGGACCTGACAAGGAACAAGGAACGCAGGTGGGTTTAAATACACAGGAAGACAATCAGGGGAAACAAGGAACAGGTGTGACTAATCAAGAGGTGGACGGGACAACACAGAGACGCAACAGAACACAGAAACCCAAATAAACACACAGAAAAAACAAATCCCTACAGATTCTTTGTTTTAATATTGTTTTTGTTTCTTTTTTTTTAGTTTATATTCAGAAATCAAAGAAAGGCGGAAGTCATTTTATAGCTGTCCATATGAAAAACAGTTATGATGAATATTTGGGATGATCGTCCGATCGGAAAACCCAGAGGTGCTTAGACTTCCACCATCTACCTGAGGATTGTGATTATGACCTTATGATTCCATTAATCTGGAGTAACACCGCAACTAACACAGGCAGCAAAACAGCCTTAGTTGACAGTAAGAAAATGTTCGGTAACACTTTATTTGACGGGGTGTGCATAAGACTCACATGACATAAATGTCATAAACATGACATAACACCTGTTATGAACTTTTAATGGAAAGTTGCTTTAAAGGTTGCTTTAAAAGTCCATTAAAAGTGCCAACTTTGCATTATTTTGTAAATAATTACTCTTTAAAGCAAAGTTGGCACTTTTAATGGACTTTCAATGCAACTTTCAATGCAACTTTGCATTAAAAGTGTCATTATTTACCGAATGATACTTCATGACAACGGTCACAAACATTCATAAAGACTCCTTCATGTTCATGACAGGTGTTATGTCAGTCTTATGCACACCTCGTCAAATAAAGTGTTACCAAATGTTCTCATAATGGTATTTTTGGCACACAATTTAGAGCAGGCACACGTTTTTGGTTGACTTTTGATGTAGATAGTCCCACTGGTGTTCTAGCGTCTTCCATTTTATGACAGGCATAAGATTTATTCATTTCTTGGTTGTTGTTGTTTGTTTTGTTTTTGTTTTACATCTTAGCCAGATGATTTATCTGAGGTGACATTTTGGAACATAAAGTTGACGTTTAGAACAGTTAGCTGTCTGACCTAGAAGTATCTACCTAAAACTGGTTTTAGGATGGATGTCAAATTAACCTTCTGAAATGGTTTTGCCAAAACCTTGACCGTATTGAGAGGAATTGTGTCTTAAGTTGCAATTTGTTCTGTTGCTTTCAGAAGTAAAACAGGTTTTTTTGTAAGATCAGATTGGTTTGCCAATATTTTACCCTATATCCTAACTAACTGCTGGATCCTTAAAAAAAAAAACTGTTCATAAAATAGTATTTGCATATTACATTGTGTTTTTTTTTTTTTTTTTTGGTAGAATACATTCTCCCATGGCACAATAGTTATTGCTTAGTCTGTATGGTCTGGAACTGAGATTTGATCAACTTTACATAAAAAATATCCACAACCTTTGGCCAGTTGAAAATGTATGGACTGTTTTTTTGAAAGATGGATCTGTAAGAGAAAACCAGGCATTCAGGCGAGTTGTTTGGAACATTCAGGGCAACGCGGTTGTCTGAGGAGTAACAAAAATGTCAATTAAAGTAGTGGTGTTATTC
Source organism: Xiphophorus hellerii (assembly GCF_003331165.1). Lineage (NCBI taxonomy): Eukaryota > Metazoa > Chordata > Actinopteri > Cyprinodontiformes > Poeciliidae > Xiphophorus > Xiphophorus hellerii. Next base: position 21,962,723 of record NC_045679.1, read on the forward strand.
TTTGGGGCCGTGTCATTCCAAGGGAACCTGGTGCACGGAACAAAGTGGACGGCGTAACGAACGACTACCTCTAAATTCCTCAACCTTATCTCACATAAAACGCTAGATCGATAAAGCTGGCTGAACGAGGTGTTCCCGCAGGACCATAAATTCACATCAAAACTGGTATTGAATGTATAAAACAGAGTGTTATGAAGCTTTTGAAATGGTATCCCCATACCAAGACTGCATTTCTTTGAAATACTTAAGAACTATTCTTTTAAAGGCGTTAAAGGCCGGCAGGAAACAAACTTGTTTAAAATAACTTGTGTGGTAGAGGTTGAACATGCTAAAGGCTAATTTAAGTATTTCCGTGTTTGCCTGTGTAATATTTAATTTTAAGTACATGTAGCTTTTGAGCTGTGCACCAAATATTTGAAGAACATTGGAATGCACAGTGCAGAAAAGAAAGGCAACAAACGCACAACTGAAACAGCAAAATAATATATCATTTATGAGCATGGTGACTTTATGCAAACATCTGAGCAATGCTGTTCATAGTGACAGACAAAAAAAAAGAATCCAAAGCGAATATTCCAGCCAGAAAGAAGAGGATTAGTCATACAGAATGCTTCTCTTGTGTTTACATTTATCTGGTCAGCGAGTTTTTAAATGGTTTTCTTTTTAGACATCAGCTTTTAGAAGAATGTAGCATTCCCCTCCGCCTTTGATTCACGTTGAAAGCCGACAGATAAACATGGACTGGCCAAGCGAATTGCATTCATCACTGCAGCGGTAGAAAGCTCAGGTCCTGGAGCTGAGCAAACACACAAGAAGCGGCCACCGATAATGACACATGTTGTTCCCCTCCTCCCCTCATCATTGGGCAACTTCTTTTCAGTATCTAATCTATAACAGGAGACTTGCTGCAGTCAAAACAACAGCTGAAGCTTAAAATCTTTTTATACCCATAGCGGAAGCTTAATGGCCGCACCAGACCTTCCAGAAATCGTCGCGTGTGTTTGGGAAGTTTCGCGAGCAAAATCTGGGTACGATTAGGCGACAAGACAGCCTGGAGCTGTTGGACAATGTCATCTGCCAAAACGTCTGAGAGCTATACATGGACAGGCTGATCAGTGAGCAATGAAAGGCCCTTCACAGCTGATGGGAGTCACGCCACCAGGAGGTGTCAGACTGCCTGTTGGACGGACGCACCCAGCAGAGCGGAGGCAGCGTCATATCTTGACCAGAGCCGCGTCTCTGACAGGAGGTCTGTGTTGAGGTTAACGAGATTCAAATCCATTGTTGCTCCAGCGCCTGTCACCGGCTCAGTGTGCTCAATCTGAGACAGCTCGGTCAGTCAGAAGGGGACTTGTCTTGAAAGGTTTCCCACCAGGCCCTCCCTTCGTCTGTTCCCTAAAGTAATTCCTCTCCTTACGTTTGCTTCCAAACCATTATCTTCCAGCCTTCAGTCCGTACTGAAATCTTTTAATGTTTTATTTTTGTTGTCGATCAAAGCAGACGGGTGTTCTTTCAAAAAAGCACGGCACCGAATGGAATTTCCACACTATCATTTCATCTCCGTCTCTCCCAGGCTCATATTGTGGATGGACCCTGCAGTTTGTGCTGTTATTGTTTTCAGGCAACTAATGGTAGGATAGTGTTTAGATAGGAAGGTGTTTATGACAACTGTTGGTTAACTCTGATACCTTGAAGCTGTGAGGTTGTGTATCAGGTCTAAGATCACTTATTTATGTGCAATGTTCTTAATTTGTTTGTGAGGTGAGAAACCCCAATTTTACTTATTTTTACAGATGCCTGAACACAAATAAAAGCCATTACATATATATCTACCTGGGAGTAGTGATGGACTCTGACCTGAACCTCCAGAGCCACATAAAGACAGTCACAAAGTCGGCCTTCTATCACCTGAAGAACATTTCCAGGATTAAAGGACTAATGTCTCAGCCAGATCTAGAGAAACTCATCCATGCATTCATCTTCAGTCGTATTGATTATTGCAACAGCGTCTTCACAGGTCTGTCCAACAAATCAATCAAACAGCTGCAGCTGATCCAGAATGCTGCTGCTCGCGTTCTCACTAAAACCAGGAAGATAGAGCACATAACACCAGTTTTAAAGTCCCTCTACTGGCTCCCTGTAGCTCAAAGAATAGACTTTAAAATACTGTTGTTAGTTTATAAATCACTGAACGGCTTAGCACCACAATACATTAAAGATCTGCTGTTGTTGTATCAACCTTCCACACCTCTCAGGTCTTCCGGTTCTGGTCTGCTCTGCATCCCCAGAATCAGAACCAAACGAGGAGAAGCAGCTTTCAGCATCTATGCACCACAAATTTGGAACAAACTTCCAGAAAACTGTAAAACAGCTGAAACACTGACTTCTTTTAAATCTCGACTAAAAACCCACCTGTTTAGAATTGTATTTGAAATGTAATCAATTACAAATTTATTGATGGAACTTGACTTAAAGCTGTGTTTTGATTATTGATTCTATGTTGCATTGTGTTTCTGTTTGTAATGATGTAAAGCACTTTGAAATGCCTTGCTGCTGAAATGTGCTATACAAATAAAATTTGATTGATTGATCTATCTATAGATAGTTTATATACTTTGCTCAACCCAGAATCAAACCTATAATTAGAGCAAAAAGATCCAGATGATTTCATCCAATCCAGAGCAGGAATCGGAACAAACTTAGAATCCAGGAAAATTCCTATTATTATCTATTATCTAGACAAACTACTTATTACTTTAGGTCAACATTATCAGAACAAGAATCCAGAAAAACCTCTACTAGTTTATAAGTCACAGAATACTTATTCTTAAACATGGGGTTATACTTTTTTGTTTGTTTCTTCTTTTGCCCTTTGCTTTGGTTTGTTGTTTTGCTGTATCTTTGTCTAATTCATGTAAAGCACTTTGAATCGCCTTGCTACTGAAAATGTGCTATATAAATAATGTTACCTTACCTTAAATAAAGGTGTATGTGTGTTTTCATTCAGTATACATAAACATGTGCTTTCAGCTGTAAATATCCAGCCACACATTACATATACCCATTTTAGTTTTGCAGGTTGCTGGGGAACAGATGCATTTGGAGCAGCCAGTAAACCTACAAAATTTTGGGAAATTAACGGTCAGCTGATGAAACTGAAGACAAACCAGTAATGCCCAGGGAAAACATCCAAACTTTACACAGAAAGGCCCAGACAGGGATTCATATCCAGGGATTGGCTGCAACAATAAGTATCTAAACTACACTACTGCAGCTCTGATTGGATGCTTAGAGACATTGCTCTGCAGTTGTCCAAGTCTCAAGATGTCTTCCTTGGTCTCCATGATGCAATTTTTTTCCACTGATGTTCATGTTGCAGTTAATGCTCAGGAAGGCACACATTCATATAGTTTAAACAAATATCAATCCATGCATCCTACCTCCAGCAGCCATTGGTCAAGAGGTCGAGAGGCACATCCTAGACTAGTAACCAGTTCATCGCAGGGCAAGTTTACATATATATATGAAACATCTACATATAAAAATGTTGTGACACATAAAGTAAAACAATATCAAGGGCCTGCTGAGGTGTTCAAATGTAACTGATGCTGCTACGCCTCGCCGAAACCCTGGAATAAACGAACGCGTCGACGAACGGCGATTCACTCCCGTCGGAAAGCTGAGCGAAAGTACAAAGGGGAGCGCTTTTAGAAACGGCACAAAAACTTGGGAACAATCTGACAGGCTTCCTTTCAGCTTTTCCCGCAGCAGCCCGGAGACCTGCCACAACTCATTTATGCAAATGAAGGAAATTAGTTTCCCAAACAACACGTACAGTGTTTGACTGGAAGCATCCCATGCTGTGCTCAAAGCTAAATAAGAGAGAGCTCTTGACATCTAAGAACGTCTAAAACTCTGGATATTGCAGTGCGCTCCATATGTCGTCTAATTGCTGAATGATTTGGAAACCTCAATTTAAAAAAAAACACGCGAGTTGCAGGGAATACAAAGCTTTACCAAAGTGACACAAGTAAACTTGTTTTTCTTTGTTCCTATCTTTTTTAATATATTCATTTGGGAGAGGAGAACATCTGTATAGTTTAATCATGCGTCGTGATGTGTTCTTTGCCTCTCTTTCTCAGACTCTTTCTGACCTACATAAAAAAACTCAAAGAACAATTCTGCCTCGGCACTGACAATTAGCCGAACACTTTGCTGAAGCTCGATACGATGCACAAGAGGGAAAATGTTGTACTTTACCTAGAAAGAAAAAAATATATATATAATAAAATTAAATAGCTGCTTTTAGAAAGTATGTAAAATGGCTATTGATTTGAAACACAGACCAAAAAAAAATGCTTCTGCATTTACTGCATTCATGTTTACCAGTTTAGAGTCCCCGTCCACACTGATATGGATTTTTATCAACACGCTGCTGTTTGGAGCATTCATTCACACACAGACTGTATTTTTAATGAAGAAAAACTGAATAAAGAAATCGATACAAAATAGATTGTTTTTAAAGTTCTCTCTCTTTTTTTTTGTATCTGTGTGGAATTGCAACAGTAACATTTTGAGAAATAACTACGCCTATGTGAATCATTGATTCTGGCTGCAGAAACAGGCTAGGTTAGCAAGAGAATATGATCCACGGATATTTTCTAAAACACTAAACTGATTTTACACCAGTAATTCTGTTTCCATTTGTAATTTTGTGTATTTATCGATTGCAATTGTGATGGGATGTAAAACAATGATAAAGAATGTTTTCTGTTCTGCAAATATGTGTGTGTGCTGCAGTGACTAGACATGATGCATCAAATGACAGAGGCTGTTGCTGAATTTGTGTATTTTCAGCTCATGCATATGTTAATTTCAAGTAAAATGTATCATTTTGCAGAGTGTATGTAAGTATCTGGTCTAAAATGTATGCAGCTGTATGAAAATATATATTTAAAAAAAACCCAAGCAATGACTTTGCCATTTGAATTTTGCTCTCCTTTAACTGATGACACTGACAGAAGAGTTAGTGACATCACGACTGTCTGGTTGCAGGTTGGTCACCATGGTAACCCGGCAGATTGGTCAGACAGGGGCTATGAGGCATGGGAATGAGTTATTAACACTGAAAGTATAATGAAGTGGCACTGAGCAATTTTTCTCCATGAGATTCTAACACATCTCATGATTCCACTACGTCATGTCGCCGTGCATTTAAATTTGAAATAGCGAAGGTCAAATATTTTTGACAATTTTTCCCTTTCCCCTTGTGACGCACCGATTATCGTGTCGCTGTTTATCCACAATTTCTGGATAAAAAGACAGAAATGAAACAGACAAAAGTGAGATGACAAAAAAGTCGATGCATAACACAACAGGCTCTCCAAAATATATCAATGAAAGCAAAGTAAGTTTATATGTCATGGTTTCTAGTTAGAACAGCAGTTTGGAGATCTAACGGACTGGCACTCTAACCAGGGATTTAAAAGCACTGCTGCGCTGTAACTTAACATGCTTGTAAATGGACACTTACGGAAAAAAACATCAACACAGTAAAATGAGGTAGAAGTTATTCCTGCTTTTTGTTTTGAACAGTGTTCGAAGCAAAAGACTTTGCAAAGAAAAAAACCCCCATCAGCAGTAAATGAAAGAAGTTAACATAAAGCAACAAAAAACGCAGCAAACGTTACATGTTTTGAAATATCATCAAAAGTCGTCAGAAAATATTAGAATGAAAACTAGCTTTAATAATTCCACTCTGTACAAATGTGCTTTTAGTCTTGATTCAAAGGAACTCAGTATTTCAGCATTTTTGCAGTCTTCTAGAAGTTTGTCCCAGACTAATTTAGGACACAAACTGAATGCTGCTTCTCCATGTTTGGATCTGATCCTGGGGATTGCAGAGTAGACCTGAACCAAAAAGACCAGAGTGAACTGGATACGATTGACCTATCAACTCTCCACTATGATTATCATTGTCATTGTGGTGGGTCCGCATCTTCAGAATCCCACCATCATCCCCTTTGCTTTACACACGTTGATCCGGATATCGGTTCAGTTAGGCATCAGTCGACAAAGTCCTGAGCTGCCTGTACTTTAAGTCGTCCTTTCCTGCGATGAGGCCGACGACGGCTGAGTCATCAGGGAACTCGTGTAGAAGGCAGCCTGGGGAGTTGATAGAGAAGTCTGCATTGTAGAGGGTGAAGAGGAAAAGGTGCCAGCACAGTTCCCCGCTGGGCCACCGTACTGCAGCCCGGTCTGTCAGACACACAGCCCTGTGTTCTCACATGCCGTGCCCACTCCTGATAGCTCCAGCTTGTACCAGCAGAAATCCAGGCAGGATGGCTCTAGCGGTAGGTTTCATCGCACTACAGTAGTAAAGCTGTCATGTAATACAGCACGCATTATTTGTGGAGTCTGTCAGTTTCCAGTGCAGGATTCGAGTGTCCTTGTTTTGACAGTTGTAAGGTTCATTAAAAATAATAATGGGAATAGTTTGTGCCTGCAAATGCAATCTGTCATTCATTTGGCTCAGACACTGAGGACAAAAACTGGGTAATTTCTGCAGCTAATTATCTTTAGTGAGCAAGAAGAGGAGGAGGAGAGTTATTGGCCTAAATCTTTCCAAGACATCACCAGATTTCTTTGAGTTGATAGAGAAATTCTGAGAAAAACCACACTGTTTCTTGCGATTTCTTTTAAATGCTTTGCTGAGAAGCCACACCAGCCTAAATTTTTTGCCTGCTAACTTGACTACAATTCCCAAGCATCGCTGTGGGATAAACTGTGTTGTGTCCTCGTCACTTGTGCTGTTTCTTTTTATGAGTCAAATTCATATTTTTTGTACTCCTGAAGCAAACAATGAAGGCATTTTTAGTGGGTGTGTGTGAAAGAAATTTTCCTCTTCACCTTTTTACTGTCACCAATTTTTTCAACTTATCCCTCACGCACAATCTTTGGGTAAAGTAAAAGTTTTCAGTCAATCTTTTTCTTTATTTCCAGTTGAGCGGCCACACGTTCATTTAATACAACAATTCAGAAAAAAAAAAGTTGTATGGTAGTTCCTTCCTGTTTTTGAGAAAGCTAGCTCCAGAAGCTCGTTTTCTGTCCAAAAAGTGTATTTTAAAATTACATTATGCTTCAAATCAACAATGGAAAGGTCAACTGGAATCTATAATGTCTCCCGTTTACAACATTCTTGGTTTTCCAGTTCTAAAACGTTAGAAAAATTGGCCTTAAATACAATGTAGGCCTGCGTTTTGGTATAAGATTGTAAACAACCTGAGGCCCATTTATAATAAATGTCATAGATTTCAGACCAAAATTGCTTTCCCTACCTGCGAATTAATTACTTTTGAAACTATGGTGATTGTAAAATCTGTTCCTTGCATGTATAAAGGTAAAAAAAACATTGTTTTACACAGAGTTGACCTTGTTCACAGTTTGGTGAGCAAATCCTGCCCATACCCCATCATACTCATCCTATTTTATACATTTTGTACACTGTATTTACTTAATTATTAGAAATCTAATCAAACAGATTATATTACTTGATCATTTTTTTGTCACCTCAGTATTCAGTGTTTTAATATTTCACCATCAAGCCTTCTGATTTATAGGTTTTACCCAAAAGCGATGAACACAGACATTATTGCTGACTCTCCCCAACTTTGTAGGTAACCTCCGTCTAACCCTCTCCTGAGAGCCTCCTAATTTATTTCTTGTTTTCTGCACTTGAAAAGCAGAGCATCAACAGAAAAACCTAAAATGGAAGTATTTGATGTGACAGTCATTTACCTCGCATTTATCCAGAGGCGACCGCACCAGAATTGATTTTCCACTTTATAAAAATAAATTGGACACGTCAGATGAGTTTACAAGGCAGACGCGGGTGTTTTTTTTGTCTTAATTATTATTATTATTATTATTTAGTGCCAGAATAAATCAGAAAAATCTGGAATATTATAGGGGCCTGAGAAAGTGAGACTGCGACAGCTTATTTGGTGATTTCCACAGCTTTTGAAGTAATGTACACCCTTCTCTGGTTAATGTAGATTTTTTTTGTGAATCAATGCAAACATCTGCTTAGTAAGCTGATGTTTGTTTCCCCCCACAACCTTAAAATTGCCGAGTATTATTCATGGTCCATAATCGGCTGTTTTCAAACTGCTGAAACTCAGCTGATCACCTGAAAGCAACCCCAATACTATTGTGATTATTAGATGAAAAAAAGAAAAAAATATTATTTAGTAATATTGCACAGTAACATTAACATTCCCCTCTCGCCATCTCATGAGTGTGATTTTCGCAGTCTTTTTGTTGTTGCTTCTTTTTTTTTTTTTAGCTGTTAGCTCATCTGGAGAGAAAATAAAATGTTAGCTCACCCTCTGCATTATCTGTGCTGAGCAGATAGTGCTCAGCGCAATAATGCAATTATTTATTGATGGGGGTTTTTATTGTTGTTGTTGAGACAGCTGGTAACGAGCTTGGCAGTAAAATTCATGCACAAGAAAAATTCTGCGATGAACAGCTGGAAAGGACGCCGAACTGATACACTTTTTTAAATATTCAAATTTATAGCTATCCAAGTTGCAAAATGACAAAAACAGTGATTTAATTTAGAACATGCTTATGCTCATTTTATTAATTTTTTTGTCCTCCGAGTTAGATAAGTACTAATCTAAACATCTACTTCTGAGAGACTAAAAATTCCTAAAACATTACAAGTCTGGCTCATTTTCAGCTTTATGTGAGGTTTATTTGTCTGACTTATGTTTGATAACTCCAGAAGTCAGAGTGTTTGATGTCAGTCTGAGTGACTTCAGATTAAGGATTTGCCCTAAGACACTACATTACTGTGTTCATATTAATATTGTGATTTCCTCTCATTCAGCAAACTCGCCGTCATACTTCGTCTGTTTTTAAGCATCATCTGAAAACAAATAGTGACCCCTGACGGAGCTAAATGGCGAAATGACATGGCTGTGGTAGAACAGATTTACTGGCTTCATCTGACAGAGAGAGAAGAGCAGAGAGCTTTGACACTGGAGATGCTCTAAGAAATCGTTAGATGACCCAGATCGGCCCCATTCTCAGTTTGGTCGGCCCCGGCAGATGACTGTCCGGCTGAAAACTCGAAAAAGAAAAAAAAAAAGCAATCTTTTTCAAATCAGTCAACACCCCACGGCTAACCGCCATTGTGTTCTTGGAGCAGCAGCAACACTCTACGACGTGAAAGCGATTATTCCAGAAAAAAGACTCAAACGCAGAAGAAGCAGAGACGTGTACGAACCTAACAAATTTTCTTTATTGTTGAAAATAAAGGGAACTTTATTTTCTCTAAAAGACGTCTCTTTTAGGAAGTGAACAAGAGAGCAAAGCTTTGAACACTTCCTGATCTACAAAGACTCCAAATAAGGACCACAATATTGTGTGAGCAAAAATAGCAGTATAATAAGTAGTATGTTGTACACAAGCCACAAAGTTTGCATGTGCAAAAGTGGTGCAGACTACCATCCTTTTTTTTTTTTGTGACTTTTGCCTGTGCTACATGAAGAGTTACGAAAGAAAGATGGCATAGAAACCAGCATATCTGGATATCCATCAAGGCAGACATGATAAATGTATTGCACCTTGGGCTGCTGTGGTGGTGCTGGGGCACACCACGACCCACGTATTGAGGCCTTAGTCCTCGTGACAGTGGTCACAGGTTCAATTCCCGGTCTGGTGACATTTGCCGCATGTCTTCCCCCTCTCTCATTACCCTGTTTTCTGTCAAACTACTTTCAAATAAAGGCCACTAGAACCAACAAAACCTTTAAAAAAGAATTTATTGCACCTTATGTGTGGTTTGTTGATCAGATTTGCAGGAGCTATGAAGTTTGTGCAAACCTTTAGAAAATCTGCCACTGAATGCAGCACTGCCATGCTGCTCTGACATTTCATTTTACCCTCTACCTGTGCATGAAACATGCTTGATTGGAGTTTTGGAAATCTCAGACTTCAGAAAAGTATTCACCGTTTAGGGATATACAAGAAGACAAACTGAAATGTCAACAAAATACCGGTTTTTCATTTCGTTTCCAGCTAGTAAAACTCTGTTTTACAGCTAGTGTCCTTTTAAGGCCGAGTGTGACACCACCGCTGCTCCAAATATAAATAATTGATGTCTACTGGTGGTAGGAAGGCTATAAAAATAAAAACAAAATCTTTAATCCTGTTCTTTTATTTTGATCTGTTATACTTCTTAAAAGGAAGTGGGAATCAGTTAACAGCTCCACAGGAAGGTCAAAGCTGTATCATCACAATCACCCTTAAAACGGATCATCCATTTCTATTAATGGTTACTTTTATGTGTTTGGGAAAAGCCTTAAAATTTGCATTTATCATAACGAGTAAAGTCTGACTAGTTTGTGTCAAAACATCGGTATGCAAGCATTTTAAATACCAGCTTTTCTTAGCTTATTTTTAACCAATTGCACTTTTTTTTTTTTTTTTTTTGCATTTTGGGTTTACATAGCAAACACCTCTCTCTGTGTGGGAGAAGCAATCCTCTCTTCGTTAGCTCACATGCTGTTTGCAGTTTTTTTTTTGTTTTTTTTTCCTGCAGAAATAAAAGGCTGACATGTGAAATGATCCACCCTGATACCGGCGTCATCCCTGGAATACACCTGCAGGGAATTCTAATTAGGTGCAAAATGTCAAAAACATGTTGACATGCTGCCACGGTAACATAAAGAGAAGGGGGAAAAAAAAAAAAAAAGAAACCACAATTTTATTATATACATAATATATCTATATATATATCGCACAACTTTGGAGAAATCAAATTGCAATTCAAATTAAAATGCAGTGAAACAGCAGCAATAAATGGAGACAGGTTATTATTAAGATGTGTAACACAGTGACCCACTGGTTCCAGAGCTCCAAATTTGGTTTTTCTCACATACTGACACACTTGCATGCGTACAGCCGTTCCGGTCGTCCCCTCTCCAGACAAATGGGTCACTAGATGTGGTGTGACAGGCCACTGAGCTCTCCAACGGCTTTAATGAGGCCTGCAGCCCAGCGGGGACTGGCTGGAGTGGCCGCACCAGTATGTTTCCATTACTGAGGATCAACGGCAGCAGCGAGAGAACCCGCACAAGTGACAGGCGCTCTCGATGCCGCACCTCGGTCCTCGAACGAAGAGGCGCCGGAACGTCGAACCGGAATGCAGCTGCGAGCGACAACAGCAGGAATGAAAAGCTTATGTTATCATTTTCCTCTCCCATGTGATGCTCACAATGGGGGAAAGATTTGTAATGCTTGCTGAAGAAATTAAATCACAAGGCACGTTGGAGCTATTTTTAACCTGCAACAAAAAAAAGGGGAATCGGTTCCCCCCAACCCCCAGAGGAGGAGTGAACGCTGAAAAACGGCATTATTCATTTGTTGTGCCCTTTAGCGTTTTACGAGCGATGAGTCTGGCGATTCACAACTCAAAAAGTGTCTCTTTAATAGAATTTTTATTCAAATTATTCTCAAATTTTTAAATGTAATCAACGATGTTCATTTTGACTCGGTAAAAAGTTAAGTCAGTTTTTCTGTGTGAATAATTTGGTATGGTACAAATGCACGGCACTGCATACGTGCTATATTATACAATCACATACTAGCACACACACAAACTTGAGCAACAATTCTTTTTTAATCCATATGATTTGATATGATTTCTTTTTGCCCTTTGGGCTTTCCTCAGGGTGAAACTTGAACTATTCTTCCTGAAAGCTCATGTGTGAAGTCAGACACTGATGTTGAACGAGGAGGCCAGGCAAACAAACTGCAATTCATCCCAGTTGTGGTCCAAATTAAATATTAAATCATCAAACCATATCAGACTTTCTGGTAGAAGTCAAAACAATTTTATGCCGGTCTCACTCACAACAAGCTTTGGCGCTACTGTATGTGTTTCCCACCAAATTTCTTAATCCATTTTCTATTGCAACTTTTTAAAAAGTTTTTGTCCAAACATGATGTAGCTGAAGGTGCTAGACCAACAACCCACCTGATAGAGTTGCTTTTGCAAAACCAAAAGAATACACTAACCGAGATTTTAATGTGCAATGGTGGCACTTGGTAACGTTAGCCATCAAAGCTAACGTTAGCTTTGATGGCTAACATTAGCAAAACCAATCTGTTAGCATTAGCAAACAGAGAAAACTGTGGAGGAGCAAGTTTAAATGCTCTGTAGATGGTATAAGTCTTGTCAAGACTACTGCTGTATCTATCAAATCAAATGTGCTTTTAGACACAAATGGCGATTTGTGTCTTCAAGCGCATATATAACATTGCTTTTATTAACTTCAGTATAAAGTTGACCACATTTGGTCCACACTGACCAGCTTTGACCACCAGTGGTGTGTGTGTCCAAGCATGAATCAAAGAAATAGCCAAGAGACCCAAGGGGACTGTGGAGGAGCTGCAGAGCAGCTGCTCCACTGGGATAATCTGTTTCACACGCACAAAAATAATAATAAAAACAAGCGTCAAAAAGAAAAGACATACTAAAAGAAAACCAGAAGAAGTCCCATTTAAAGTTTTAGACTGGAACGACTCTAAACCTACAGCCATGGCAAAGATGCAACGGTTCAAACTTGAAATTTATGTTTACACGTTCTCCATCCAATGTAAATGGTTAATGTTGTGCCGGCGTCAGAATATGCACAAACATAATCAATGCATCATGTAGAATTGCAGATTTAGTCCCCAGACAATGGCAGCTGAATTCCTAGAGTGTTATTTATCTTTTTTTATGTTCTTATGGCGCCGTTGTCAGCCTGTGGGTCTGCGGGACAGCAGCAGGCTGACAGGCAGGGAGAAAAACGACGAGAAAATGCAATCCACAAAAATAACAGGATGAAAAGTTGCAGGAGAAAGTGAAGGTGCGAACAATGTTCGTGAAGAAGAAGAAGAAGAAAAAAGCTCGCGAATGTGTGCTTGAGAGAGAGCGCGTTGCAAAGTTGTCTCGGCAGCAAACACGTTTTTAATCAATGCAGCAGGAAGTGCTGGTTTCAGTTCTCAAGATTACAGAGAGATTGTGTAAAAAAGCCTTTTCCCTTCTGGTTTTAATGTTCAAACTTTTCTCTCAGCCTTGCTCGTCTTTCCTGTAAAGGTGGTCGTTACCTAGCAACAGAGGATACATCCAGCTTGTATAAAAAAATAAAAAAAGTCAATAAATTACATAAGCACTTAGATTTCTCCTCTTTCTACAAATTTTGAGAAGCACATAGCACACTTTTAAAGGCACAACAATGATTAGAATTTGTAAGACCGAACCCTTATTTTGTTTTCCGACACCTACTTTTAATCGACAGAATAAGTATTAATTTGTAACCTGAAATGATGTGTATTTCCTTAACTTTACTACGTCCTCTAAAGAGAGATGTTGCTAGAAAGTCGACTTCACGTTTCAGTCAGAAAAATGCCCCGAGGTTCCAGTATATGAAGAATCAAATGTTTTTCAATAGACACAGAAGACAACAAATTTAAAAAAAAGAAAATCTCTTCAACTCTGTGCCATGTGCATCATTGCTATTCTGTGAAACGTTGAGCTAGCCATCAGAATCGCTGAAAGCCACCATCCAGTTTAAACATCACAATCACGCGGCAAAGCACAACTTGTCTGTTGTGTCATTTTTCTTCTTCCCCCCCTCCTATAGTGTCAGCTGAGTGTAGATGAAACCATCAGAAGAAACCAATGGCCTGTTGCACTCCGAAGGAAAAAAAAAAGTTAGAAGAGGGGAGAAAAAACAGAAGAAGAAAGAAAACTACTTTAAGGGAAGTTCCACACACGTTAACAGAACATGCACTGAACACGTTAACAGAACATGCACTGAATACTTAGTGAGACAAATGAGAAATAAAATTTGGCTATTTTGTTAATACACAGCTAAATAATACAGACATTTCAGTTCATACCATCCACAATAGCACCAAAATCCTTTACGTTGTTCTTTTATTTTTAATTGTCAGGACGCTGATAGTCGATGTTGCCGCGGTGACCCAGTTTCCTTCGAGAGGCCATCAAGGCAATCATACTTTTTTTTTTTTATACACAGATTAACACACACACGACAGGAGCTGCGTCTGCAGGCAGCCAGCTGAGCCGGCGCCATTTTTTGAAGGAGGACATGTGGCAAAGGTCGACGGGACCGGGAGTCGAACCCGCGACCGGAGGTCTAAGGCCTCCATATGTGGGGCGTGCTAACCCCCTGCGCCACCACAGCATGCCCCTTTTTTTTTTTTTTTTTTTTTTTTTTTTTTTTTAAGAAGAAGTTTCATATGGAGTCTCTGGGAGTGGAAGATTAGAACTGTAGCCAGAAGTTTTGGCTTTTACAGTGCACAAGTGAACATGCTGTCAAAAATTGGATTTTGTTCAATCCGAAACAGATTAAACATATTGATCAGACAGTTTATTCATAAATTCTAATCATAGAAAAAATGAATGCCCTGAATTTGAATATACAATAATATATTGCAGAAATATGGATGGAAGTGAAACTTGAGGTGGTCCATCCATCCATTTTCTTACACACTTGTCCCTAGTGGGGTCAGGAGGGCTGCTGGTGTCTATCTCCAGCTAACGTTCCGGGCGAGAGGCGGGGTTCACCCTAGACAGGTCGCCAGTCTGTCACAGGGAAACACAGAGACAGACAGGACACACAACCACACACACCTAGGGAGAATTTAGAGAGACCAATTAACCTGACAGCCATGTTTTTGACTGTGGGAGGAAGCAGGAGTACCTGGAGAGAACCCACGCAAACATGCGAACTCCGTCCAGAAAGACCGGGAATCGAACCCAGAATCTTCTTGCTGCAGGGCAACAGGGCTACCAACTGCACCACTATGCAGCCCAAAATCGGGTTTTCAAATTTTCAGTGCATACAAAGAGTTTCTATTTGAGAACAGAGGTAAAAGATTATGTAATGAGTTCACTTGACTTATTTCAGACACAGAAGTTTTTGATTTAGTCTTCTTTCAGCTCAAAAGCCTCTGGCCTTGAACAGCCTGAAGGCTCTAGTTTCTCCAGCCAAGTTGCTTCTGAAAGCAACTCGGCAACTCCAGTCGTCCGGAAAACTTACCTAACTTAACCAGCACTCTGGTGTCAGGAACAAAACACAGCGATTTAAAGGTATGCAGCATATGAAAAATTGATGAGTTACACTACAAGACGCAAACAACTTCTCAGGTTATTTATTGTGAACTCTCTGCAGGTCAGTGCCATCAGAGCCGACTTTCATTAGGTATGATCAAAGCGGGACGAGCTGCCTGTCTGAGCTTACAAGTGCGCATCAATAATTCAGCTTCGGTTTTGTTCGGCTGTGTGTGCAGTGAGAGCGCGTCGAGCCGCCGCCACCGGTCAGCTCCAGTCTCCGTCAGACGAAGCCCAGAGGCGTTCGTGTCCCATGAAAGAATCAAATCCAAACTGAAGCATGGTGTTCGCACCTACATCAAGCCCTCGCATGGATAAATGAGTAGATAGATTTAAAAATAGTCACGTTAAATCAGATTAAATTTTATTTGGGTCAGTTAAGACTCCACAAATTATTTATCTTTGCTAAGTGTCAGAATAAATATTTTTTTTAGTGATCAAAACACAAAAATTTTAATGCATTTGAACTATTTGGGAAAGTCCAGATGACAATGTCGAGATGACAATGTTTTGCAAGGTGACTGGTTGTACAGTAAGGAAACACCTTATGCATTCTGCCTCCCTGAGCAACTTCGCAGGAAAATCAAATGCCAGGAAGAGAGTTGTGGACTTCCACAGGTCTGGGACATTGTTGGGAATAGTTAGATGCCTCCACCTGCCACATTCACCCGTTTGAACAGTTGAATGATGCAGCAGACATTATGAGACTCTCCGGCTGTCATACCACTCAGGAAGGAGACCAGGTAGGTCTCCCAGACATGAATGAATGTGTTTTGTTTCAAAGTCAAGGAATCTCCAAAGCAAAAAGCTTTTTCTGAAAATTCTGGCTGAAGCATGTGGTGGCTGAATGCACCAGGGTGTGGGAACATTTTACTTGGGTCACTTTACAAAACACATAGCATCATGACAAAGAGCATTATGGTAAAATATTGAAGCAAAATCTAAAAAAAAACACCAGCTGGAACGGCAATGTTTGGGTAGAATGATGGTGCGTTCACACCACACGCGTTTTGAGCGTCAGGCACGTCGAGTTTACATTCAAAGTCTATGCTGAACGTCGGATGCGTTGGACACGCTCAATACGTTAAATGCTCCAAACGGTTCAAATGGCGCCATGTTAAGACGCTCGAAACGCGCCACACCGGCCCTCGACGCGCCTTCACATACTCTTTGGATGAAAACCAGACATGCCTGACACTCGAAACGCATTTGGTGTGAACGCACCATGAGCCTAAACATACACAAAAATGAGTTCTAAAGGAGATTAAATAAATGCTATACAAGTTTAGGTGGCTTACTACTTACTCAAAATATGGGAAAAACGTCGTGTGTGTTTTCTTTTTTTAACAGTGGATATGTTTAATAAAATGTTTGTTGGAACAAGGGAATGGAGGAATGGTTTAGCTGCAATTACTGATAAGGTTTTTTACTGGATTTTAAAAGGGAAAACCTTTTCTTATATATATAAAAACAATATCATGGTTCGCCCATGCTGAGGGTAAGGACATCTTTTACCATTTACCTGTAAAGAAGTATTGTGATGACACCTTAGTTCTTTTCTTCAGACTTTGTTTTTTCCCTTGACACGTGCCTGATGTTCACGTGTTTGGAACTGAGGTGTTTCTATTTTGCTGGTTTGACAGGAAGACGTTTGCTCCGCATGACTTGACGTGTCCTACGGTGAACCGCGAGGCACATCTTCATCAGCGCTTTCTAGGCATATCTATTTTTATTTATTTTTTTATTTTTGCCAAGGAAGACTGAATTATCTGAGGGAAGTCTGCTTTGTGAATGGGACATCTGGCATCTGCTTCTGGTTTGGTCATATGCGATTTGAGCATTTGCATAATAATATCTTGTTTCCAATTGGTTTGACAAGGTATGCGCTGCCAGTCGAGCCTCCTCTACAATGTCGCTCCATTTAGCAGAAATGCTGATATCATACATACATATATTCCAATGTGGCATCCGCCAGAATGAACCGCTGAGTATCAAAAAGGGGAAAGCATGTCTGTTTCACTCCGACACCTGTTATTCCTAAATTAATGGATGGAACAAATGTAATCCAGCACAGACCAGCTGTGGCAAAATAGATATGTGGAGGAAAAGCTTGACTCTTTCTAAACCTGGAAAAAAATAAAGGCATTATTCCTGTTTATTTTTTGTCTTTCATTGAATGGATAACAACATTCCTGGTGCATGTCTCTGGGACCTCGGAGTGAAGAGCCACTGTTCAGCTTTCTAAACAGAGAAGTGTGTTCTTGCAGAGAACTGGAAGTACTCTGCTTTGTGCTTTCACAACTGCCAAAGTGCCAAACTGGCAATGCATGCCGGTGCCATTTTTGGAAAAAAAAAAAAAGGTTGTGTGATCTCTCTCCTCTCCTCTCCTCTCCCTCTCCCTCTTTTTTCCTTCATTTCTTCTCATGTTTTCTATTTGTCTCCCAGCAGCAAAGAAACCACAAGTGTCAGTACTGATGTTTGCAGACACAAAATATTAAATTCAACATGGTCCAAATACAAATACAATATTTGACTCGTCAGTGAACAAGTTAAATATATGTATATATTTAAAGAAAAAAAAGCAGATCTATAGAAGTACAAATTGAACACATCACAATAATTGCAATATTTTAACCCTTTTAAACTTCATATTTGTTTCTAAAATATAATTCGTCTTTTGTCGGTTTGCCCCTGGGGCGACCTCTGAGACGCCTTTTTGGATTTGAAACCAGAAACCATTGAGTCATAAACACGAAATATGCATTTCCCAAACCCATTTACCGACAAAGCAGATGCAGCGGAAGCCTTACGATTTTTAATTTTCTCAGAGTTGATGACTCAGAAAACTAGGACTTTAAGGGAGGCTCCACAAAACCAATTCTCTGTGAACTGATAATATCCCCAGGGCAATTGAGAGGAAATAAAAAAAAGAAAGAAAACCCAAAAAACAAACTAAACAATTCCACATTGTGTAAACACAGCAAACTACCTAGTGGCACATCTAAGTGGAATGCATTTTTCAGGCTCTCACACACACACACAGCTCTTCTGTGAGTGTGTTGCTTTCTCCGCCGCACGGACTTTCAGATGCATTTAAAATTGATTGCACCCAAGAACAAAATAAAAAAAAGAAAGAAAAAGCACACACAAAAAAGAGGTCATTATATGTAGACATGAAAAAGACCTAAAAGAAAGCAAAATAACTCTTTGAAAAGATCTACAACAAAAAAACAGTGTTTAATTTGTGTTTACAGCAGTTGTGATAATAAGCACTGAGTGAAAAGACAAAGGCATTGATTTCTAGCCGCAATCCAACAGAAAAACATTGGTTGAGAAAATGTTCAGTTATCAGTTACATAATCATCGTCTACAGGCGGAGGTTTTACTGCGCAGCGCTTCATACTGACCCATGACACAAGCGGGATCACTGGTGGGTGCACGCAGTCAACAGAAGCGGACGCTCGCGTGTGGTTTTGGTTAAGCTCCACAGGAAACAAGTAAATTAAAGTACAGTCAGAGAACAGCAGCACAAAAAAGTTTAGAGAGGATTTCTTTTTTTTTTTTTACTAGAAATCATTCTTTTAATAGAAATGTTTTATGAGACCAAAACTAAATAGTATGATTGAAGTGATATGAGGACAAATGTTTTGGGAGTTTTCTTCTTTTTTTTTTTATAACAAGGACTTACGATAAAATTTGAGGCAGCGCAACCTCATTGGACAAAAGGCACACTGTTAAAAGTTTAAAAATGTTGCCCAGGGAGACGCGAGGCGACTGATTCCTCTCTGGACTTTTATTCTCAAGAGTCAAGGCAGGTCAGGGCCCCCTTTAAATGATAAGTTTCCCACCTCAACATAATATTTCAGTTTATTTCTTTCAAACGTGCACACACGTAACTTGCTTTCATTATACAGAATTAGCAAATTTCCCGTAATTAGGTGGGATCACATGACATCTGCTACGCCTGTACCTCCACCCTAAGGTTTTTCACGTATAAACGTAAAAGTTTGAAAACTTAAATGCTCACATCTTTAATGAGAGTCCATGGCTATAAAATCACAGCAACACTCATTTATGTGTTTGACAGATTTATTTTCTAATTGCGCCGCGTTTATTCATTACACATTAATACCTTTCATCTGACGCAGAGGAACATCTTCCTGTTATATTTACCAAGACTCTATAAATATATAGGTTAGATTTAAAAAAAAAAAAAAAAAAAGATGAAGAAGCTCCTGGGTTCCTGACTCTCTTTGTCTCTTTCGCTCAGTGTTTGCTCTCTGAACATCAAAGGCTGAGGTGACAGGTTGTTACTTCTGCTCAGCTTTCATCTGTTGAATGGGCGATCTCCACACTGGAATGTCAACATTCACTTTTATCCAGGGAAAAGAGGAGAGAGAGAAAGAGAGAGTCACTGATGGAGCCAATCTGCCTCCCACATTTTCTGGTCGTACCACTCTTTTGCTCCGAGATGCACGCTTCATTTGCTCAAATATACCAGTTAAATATTCATTTGTTGGTGCAACAGCATTTCAGCTTATTCTAAATACTGGCAGAAAGGAGTGCATTAGCATTTTTTTCTTTTTTCGTGTTCTCTGAAAATTGGCTATTACTAGTGGGTTCTGTGCCTTGGCAAAATACTTTATGTAATAGTTCTTGTTTTCGAAAAGTAATTGAAGCAGAGCTTTTAGCAGTTTTGCATTAATTCTTGCTGAGAAGATTTTTTTTTTTTAAAACAGTACAAATGGAGCCAAAATGGAAAAGATACTTTGGTAAAACAAAGCACACTTAAATGTTCTTTCAAATGACTTGAAATAATCTTCTTCTTTTTTTAAGGGGGCAATTTATGATTCCTTGAGATCTCTGTGGACATTTTTGTTTCAGTCCAATCAACCTTAGAATATTTAAATTCATTGACGTTTGCAAAACATTTATTGAAGCACCATTATGAGGTCCGGACTTTGACTTTATGGTTGCACTTTTTCCCTTATTTAGCCATTTCCGTTTGAGAATTACTGTCGTGTTTAGGATCCTCGTGCTGTTTTAATGGTTAAAGGTTTAGCTCTCAACCAAGTGGCACCATTGGTCTCTTAAATGCTTTGCAATGTGTTCATGGTTGACACCTGAAAGTTGATATTTGGTGCTTGGACGGATACGCTCCGTCTTTCCCTCAAACTTAAAAACGTTAATTCTGGCCTTGCATCTCCACTTTGGCTTCATCTGTCCTAAAGACATCGGTCCAGAAGTCTTGTCGTTCATTCGGACTCAGCTACGATGTTGCGCCGCCATATTTCGTGTAGAGAGAAGCTAACCTTGTGAAACAGGCCATCTTTCTTCAGTCGCTTTTGAAATGTACTACAACGAACTTAAACATTCACTCAACCCCCACCCCCCCAAAAAAACCCGACGTGACTGATTTTCTTGTAATTTCTGACTTATCTGTACTGACCTTATGGTTAATTTGTCGGGACACGTCTTCCTCTAAAGGTTGACGGCAGCTTTGAAAGGTTTCCGCTTGCAAATAACATTTTCTGCTGTCAAACCCTCTTAAACATTGACGGGTCGAAACAAATAAGGTCACTGCTAACGTCTGTCCACCTCGGTGTTGCGTTAACCAACACTCTGATGAAGTTTATATGTTGAAAGAAAAAAACTGTTTAATCTGAAGAAATGTCTTCTCCAATCAGGATGTTCCCAGCACGTAGGTCAAGCTGGTACTTTTTGTTCTTACTAGTGTTTATGTTGTCTCCAGTTTGCTTTCACTCGTCCTTTCACTCCTCTCCTCTCTTCTTCCCTCTCAATCTGTCCGGCCCGGTCTTATTCTACTTTACTCACTCTCTCTCTCATGTTTATTTCAAAGGGGCCCTCCAGCATCTCAGAATAAATAAATTATACATTTCATTATGCAGTCGTTTCAAAGCTCCCTTCAGGAAGGGGATTGCGCTCGTTTGTCCGTGAGCTTCTGTTTATCCCAAATGACGGCATCAGACGTGATCATGAGCATCTGGGAGACCCTGGTTGTCTGTGCTCGTTTTTTCGTGTACCAAGCCTAATTCCCCACAAAGTTCACATTCCCGCTTTTCTAGCGCTGCAGCCAGGGCGCCGCTCCCGGGATTAGATTTGGCAAGCGAAGGCAGCAAAACTGCGTGCAAGAGCACACCAAAGGACTGCTAACATAAATTACATTCATGGTCGGTGTCAGTCAAAGCGATGCACGGAGATGACGCAAGCAGATTAATGTTTGCTTGTTTCGAAGCTCTGAGATGATAATGTTTTTAAAACTTTTTTTTTTTCCCCCCATTTCCAAAAATCAGCTCTTCGTATCGAGAGCAAATCTAATTCTGCTTTTGTGCGTCACTTTCTCTCTATACACAGCCGTTGCAGGCGAGAGCCCCGTTCCTTCTGGCTTGTGCTCGCAGTCATGCATTTTGTCTGTGCGTGCTGCTGGGCCAGCTTGATGGACCATGTGCGATAATGAACTGCATCTCACCAATTGACGTTAGTAATGTATTATTCTTGGCCCCGGCGCCGCAGCCAAGCAGCTCCCGCTGAGGGTCAGCTTGACCCATGGTGTTGGTACTGCCCGGGTCACAGAACAGTCTGAAATGACTCCGTCTGGTTATGATAGACAAAGTGAGCGGAAATGAGAGAAAAAAAATGATTCGGTTCACCTGAACAATCCCACAAGGGATTCTACGGTGCGTAAAACCGGGTCCGTTGTAACGTGCACACACGTATCTGTTCATGTAGACAATGCCAGTAAAGTGCTTGGACACAATCTCCGACGCATATGGGCCGCCTCAGCCATCTGTCCCAAACTGGACGTGCCAGGCTCTGCTAGGTGGCTCTCCTCTCTCTCTTTCTTCATTGGACCATAGTGCTGCTCCTCTGCAGTGCTAAGTATTTAATACATGAACTATGGTAACCCTATGGGAACACACACTTGGTAGGAGTCACCTCACTTAAAGTCACGAAGTCTAAACTTGGTGGCAATGCCAAACAGGTGGCAACAACACGCTTCCTGCATTGGCCTCTCCGGTAAAAGGGGTCAAAAAGCTCAAAAATGAATGCACGTTTTCTGAAGTGGCCTTTTCAAATATCTACATATTTTGTATCTGCAATGGTTGGACAGGGCCTTCCTATGCAGCTCTGGTAAATTTCCTACCGGGCCAATCAGTGAACAGGAGGAGAAGTTGTGAACGCTGACAGAGATTTTCTGTGTTGTTTTAGGAATGTTGTTTGTAACTTTATCAGTGGCAGTAGAGGACGTAAACAAAGGCGTTCATGCAGTGTTGGCCACGGTTCCAAATATTGAATTAACATTAACAACTGCCTCGTTCGGATCAGCACTTCTGTCTGCGGTTGTTTACAACGCAGGCTATTTCTGGTAAGCTTCATAGTGTCGAACTGGCACATTACAGACAACTTGGGCAATCATTAGCGATTGGGTAAAATTTAAAAGCTCAGCACAGTCCACACCTCCAGGAAGCGATCGTTTCTCAACAGCCGAGAGCCTAGACCTTCTGGAGCTAATCGGTGTAGGACACAGGCCTGGTTTTTACCAGGCTAGTCACACTGGAAAAACTTTAGTTTTTGCATAAAACCATCTACTGGAGTTATTGGCATCCCTGATATTAATATTTTGTCCAATCTCTATTTGCCAGTGCAACATTAGTCTTCTTCTGTAAAGTTTCATAAGGCCACAGTGAGAGGAGTCCTTGGATGCTCCTCTTAGATGTGTTTGAGGAGGAGGCAGAAACACTGAGACAAGCGTTCTGGTGCCTTTTCCAAGTATGTTGTTAAATTGTAAGCTTTATTAATTTGTCCCAAAATGTTCCAGCTCCTGTTCTGACGGAGCCAAAGTTTTCTGGGTAGTTGCTCCAGTGATTTCTCAGGAAGAATATGAGTCATAGACTGCAGAGCAGAAGTCCTCCCCACAGGGGAGCCAGTCTGTTAGTGACTGTGTTCCAAAGAGCTGCAAAGAGCACCTCAAAGGTTCAGCGCAACCCTCAGACATGTCACCTCGTCCAAAAACAGCAACATTTTCACTCCTCGCGAGTGTCTTCTCGGATAGAAATCAAGTGAGAAAACCCGAGTGTTGTTTCCCAGTTATTTGCTCTCTGCCCAATGCTTTGATTACATAACTCCTTTCAAAGCACCCTTGTAGAATTGAATGGCATTGAGAGGATAGTGAAAAGGAGCAACAAGATGACGATGGTTTCATTGGTCTTTTTCGCAATGTAATACAAACATTGTAAACATGGGCTGTGATGGAAAAGTCTAAAAGTCAAAAAATGTCTACTTACACAAGCTTCCCGTCCAGCATGGTTGAGTTTGGGCAAAAAAATATCAATATCCAGTCCCATTTCTTGGAATTTGACCAGATAAAAAATAATGATTTATTCAACTAAATGGAAAAAAAAGAGAAAGAAATACAGCTGTGATTCACTTAAAATAACATCGATTGAGGCATTAACTGATGGAACTGATCCATTCCTATCCAAGAAGGATGAATCCCAGAATTGAAGTGTTCCTCATTATCAGTTTTTGTCTTTTTCTAGATATTTTTTCAGCTAAATTGTTCAGTGTGAATGCTGAAATACATTTGGAAAACATTTGAAATAATGTATTGTCATCTCACCTTTTTTCACATAGAAATAACGTGTTTTTACCAAATGGGTTTTGTGGACATTTTAGATTTGAAAGATTTCCCTGACAAAGTGTTGTTGTCTCAGTCAAAACCTCCCGTATCCCCCACGATGCAAACCGAAAATACAAAAACCAGATTTGATTACCAATCGATTTTCTTACAATTTCAGTTTGTATGTGTGATTTAGGAATATTTTAAATTGTGTTCAATTGTTTTATTTAGCTACACTCAGTCTAATGTTATGCTCATGTCTTACCCAGTGGATCTGTGGCAAAAAAGATCAAATTCCGTTGAGTGCAGTGATAGGTTTGGTTTGAAAAAACTAAGAGTACGAATTCAAATGTCTTTTATTAGCTTATCCCAAACGAGAGTTCAGTAATCAGCCCTACAGTGACTTGTGAATGGGTGTTTTGTATTTTAATAAAGTGTATGGGGTCTTTGTGACATTTTCATCACATGAGCTTTGATTGCAAAGTGTTTGTTCTCAGCTCTTATGGACTCACAATGTGAAAATATGAATACACTGGTAGACCAGAACAAAAAACAAATCTAGTACTTGAAAACAGGTTTATGTGTAAAATTCTGATTATTTTAATCATAAAATGACAAAATCTTATTTAAACTGAAAATAAAACTCACAAGAAAACCAGAAAAGAGCTTTAATCTCTTTTGTTCTCATGTCTGTTTCTCTATTTAACACCAGAACAGAACATGCCAGGTTTTCCCACCTTTGCAGAAGTAACAAGAAGAAAACACCTTGTCACAATGCTTCAGCCCGTTTTTCCCACCTATGTTGAGTTAGTGTCTCCTGACACCATGATGTTTTATGAAGTGTTAAAGAGGAAAGTTATTATGTTAGCTTAAATTTTGGAAAAAGCATGGCTCTCCTTTTCCTCCTGTTAGCCGGGTCGCGAGCGGATGTCATCACGGCTGCAAAAGTAC
This sequence comes from Xiphophorus hellerii, assembly GCF_003331165.1. Taxonomy (NCBI): domain Eukaryota; kingdom Metazoa; phylum Chordata; class Actinopteri; order Cyprinodontiformes; family Poeciliidae; genus Xiphophorus; species Xiphophorus hellerii. The sequence continues at coordinate 21,987,511 of NC_045679.1, forward strand.
GGCGAAACAGAATGACGTCACAGATCACAGAGTTTAATCTCATACAAAGCAATCGACAACAAAGCTGCAGAGATACAGAGATATGCATTTTCTCATGAAAATAAAAACACACAAGGGAAGACAGACGAACACAAAACATATAAGACAGACAAAGGCGCCCTCGTGGAGAAAAGATGAAAAAAACTCTCTCAGCCCCTCTCCGGTGCTGCCCTGAAATTTTAACCAAAGAGGCGTTTCCCTATTTAATATATGCAAAGAAGGCGTTCTGCTCTTCGACCAATTAGAACTCCCTCAGGCCCCCAAAGAAAGTTGTGACTTCCTGATTTATAGCAAAGGTGTCTGTTTTTTATCTAAGCAAAGGCGGACCACTTCGTGCCCATCGCTGCCTGATACGGAAGATCCCTGGCGCCAAACGTCCTAAGATGAGATTTCACAGACACCTCCGTAGTCCCCACTTCCATTGGAATGCAAATTTATTGCTCTGGTGTGGGGGAGGCAAAGGGCCCTGCTCTGTCTGCTTACCGCATCTCAGACGAGACCTGTTCCAAATAAGAGTATTGTATATAACTGTTACACATGTCGTAGATTAACTGTATTAAGCGCCAACAAATAATCATTTTCCTTTACAGAAGCCACTGGTTTCTTAAAGGAAAAGAACATGCTAACCAACTTCAAAGCCTCAATTTAATTAGTTACACAATCTCTGTACTGATTATTTAACTTAACTTCTGACTTTATAATAATGTCCTACTCCAATGAACTATTTTCCACTTGTAAATGTTGTTGTTGGACTCAGTGCTTTAGCATTAGCCATGCAAAGCTAAAGCTAATGCTTTGCATGATGCAACGTGTTAGCATTTTGTGCTCTGTAGCAAGAGGTCCACTTAAAGCAGACTATACAGCTAGAAGAGAAAATCCATCAGAAGATAAAATTTATCCTTTCACTAATTACAAAATTACTAAACACTTTGCAAGCAGCCATTTTGAATTTTGTGGTTGGCGGAAATGTCACAATTCTACCTTTCGGGGTGTTCAAAGTTTATTTCTAATAAAGCTTGAGATTACATGTGTTGTAAAATGGCGATACATAAATTAAGTGAATTAAATTGAGATACTTTTCAGATTCAAAACTTCTCATCCTCTCTAATAATACTATACTATTTGAATTTGGATGATGTGCAGTATTAGTTTTCCATTACACGTAAAATTTTGCATGTACCTCAAATAACTCTACGTTGGTATCACCAACTGTAGGCCCCTTCCTCCACATGTTTGGTGTGTACGCCAAGTTGGCATGTAGAAAACCTCAAACCTTGTGCCTTGTTTGGTGGAACAATTTTTTTTGTAAATATTTTATATTGAATTCTATAAAACAATTGACACCAGCAACATCTGGTCGCCAGCTGAGGCTTCAAGGCTTGGCGCCATCAATCCCTTTTTGTATCCGTTCTATTCAGGAGCTCATAAAAATGCTAATGACACCACATTCCGGCTCCTTGTGTTATTGCCTTTCGGACTATAGCAAAAAATAAAAAATAAAAAATACATAAATAAAAGGTGACCTGGGTGGCTCACAGTTTTTCTTTCTTTTTTTTTTTGCTGAAAAATAGACTTATTTCAGAATTGTCAGGTAAATATATATATATATTTTTACCTTCCAGCATGCAGCTAACTTCAAAATACATCAAAGCCGAACCTGGACTGTTTGAAGTGAAACAAACAGCCACTGCGCTTCTGTTAAGGTTCTCCCTAAGCGGCCGAACAAACCTCCCTTCGTCGTTTACTCTGTCCTATTCCAGAAAACACTCCCCAGATTTCTCATTGAGCAAAACAAAGTACCACAAAGAATGTCAGTCCTACTTAGCAGAAATGTTGATAGAAGCCCACTGCTTGAGGCAGACTTGGTAGAGAGGAGTTTGTGTATTGCTTATCACAGCAGGAACAAAAGGATCAGACCGTCATTTAGTCCGTTTTATAATCATATTCTGCAAGGTCATTGGAAGGAATGAGAATGGCCCTATAGGCAAATACTACCTATAGAGTGGTGATATTTATGACCTACTTTTAGCTAAGCCAGCCAGTCCCATAGCATTGCTTAATTCATAGGCCCCTATGAACCACTTTAGGGAAATTAAATTATTATGCAACAGATAACCTTTACAGTTACCTTCCTGCTGCGTCGTCGGCGACACCTGCAGTGAACTTCTTTTAAATCGGTGGACACGTCTTTAAATGGCGCAGTGTTAATCATTATATAAGCTGCTGCTCACTGAGTGCTATAAATTCAAAGACATCCTCTGACCTGTATGCACACTGGGCTCCATCTGCAGCAGAGACAACCATCTGGTAAAACTCCGGAGAAGAAGCACGTTGGTCAGCGAAGGGACAAAGAGCAACCGCTTGTCAATCAAACGCGGCCAATCAACTCTCCCGTGCTGCGGAGTTGCTCCACAGAGGTGAAGAGAACCGGCGAAACAGGCGGCCATGTCTTTGCAAAATTCAACGTCGTATTCACAATGCTGTTTGACAAGTGCAGCAAGAGTTGAAAAAAAGTATTCCTTTAACGTTCGTACGATTGTGGCAATTCGCAACGCGTCGTCTCAAAAGTCCTATTATGGTTTTCAAGTTGAACCTAGCGACCAATGCAGTCCAGCTCAGTTTATTTTTCAAGTTGGTTAAGAGGATCTATCAAAGGAAACCCGGGAGATTGAGCCGAGTCACTGATTTGCTTGCATAGTTGTTGACTTTGTTGCATTCAGCATGAATGTTGTGACAGCAGAAAGTTAAACACTCTTTCAATAGGAAGAATCCACTAGCAGAACTCGGCGAGGTTGAGCCGTCTATCCCTATGGATTGAGGGTTTGTGAAGAATGAGCATGGAAGCACTGATTCAGATCCAGAAGTCATGCTCTCTCCATTTTGGATCTCTGCCAGAGGGCCGGAGCTTGGGATGTTGCTTTAGAAACTAATACAGCTTTCCTCCTGACCCATCTACTCTGGTTTTCGGTCTTAATGATGCTATTCAACAATGTTCAAAAAAGATAAAGAAAAAAACCATACCAAAACAACCTCTGTATTCAGCTGTGCTGGTTGCTAGGAAACTGGGGAAAAATGTGGGTTTAAAGGCATAAATACTGTACGGGCTAGAGGAGGAGAAATCAGTCAACTCTACCTCAGTTTGATGAGTTTGCAGTGAGTATTTAGAAGCTTTTGCCTCCTGACTTCACTTCCCTACATTTACGGTGTTCTTACAACACTATACTGCCAATGTTTTACAATATCAGCAAAATAGAAAATATAAAATTGTCAATGTTAACCAATCAGCTTTTTCTCTGACCTTATAAATACGTAAATTGCCATTAAGAAAACTCCCCAAAACCACAGACTATGGTTTGTCTGTTGACAATTTACATTTTTTTTGTTGGTGGCACATGAGAGATTGTCACTGATTGGCTAGCATAATAAATCTTTTCAGGCATTCTCATTGGTCTGGACACCGGAAAACGTAAGGATTATATTTGGCTTGTTCAAATGTGAGGTATGCTAAAATTCTTCAGAATATTTTTTAGATGTCTTATTATGTTTGTGAGGTTTTCCAGTGTGGTATGATAACTCCTAATAATTCTTTAAGGACCCCTAATAATTTCTGATCAGTTCCGTCAGTCCATTACTTTCTGAGCATAGTGACAATCACAACCTCATGGTATAAAATCCTAATTTTCTTTATTATTATTATTATTCCAGCAGATCATTATATCAACGCTTACAATACAGATAAAAGTGTGAACTCAAACCACGTTGCTTTTAGAACGAACAATTATGCCAGATTACATGTCCAAGTTACTGTAGAGCATTAGCTCCAACAGACACTGACATCAGAAGTGAAATAGTCCTACAATTTCCTACACTTGGGGTCAGAATCCTGTTTTAACAAAGCTATTGCTATTTGCATCATTATCATCCTCATCATAACAGTAATCGTTACTGCCAGGCTTATCATTGTCCTCTCTACAAGCCGTACCCATAACAGCAGCAGCTGCAATTTAGTGTTTCTATAAAATTCTCGTCTACGATGACTGATGTGCAGTGTAACATATGCAAATTTGAAAGGTCGCCATAATGTCCACTATTAAATAGATACAAATCTACCTGAGACAGTCATGTCTGCCAGTTTGGCCCAGAATGTTTTTGTGAACAGTGCATACCTTTTATTGTTACTGTTATTGTATAGGCTGCTTCATGCTTCCTGTCAATTAAGAGCAAAAATAAGAGAGCAGCTGGAGTGAACAGGGGAAGCATCCCCCGTTACCTAAACAACAATAATTAGAAAGCTGGTGAAGATGCAAACTTCCAGAAAACAGCCGAAACACTGAGTGACTTTAAATCTAGATTCACCTGCTCAGAGTAGCTTTTGGAACAGCAAATGAAACATTAATCAAAGTTTTGATGTGTAACAATGGCACTTGATGAAATGTAATCCTTTAATTGTTGACTGTGAGGTCTACGACTTTATATTTTTGTGTTTTTATGATGTGAAGCACCTTGAACTGCCTTGTTGCTGAAATGTGCCACACAAATAAACACGAAGACTTCGAAATCACTCAAGCGAGTTTAAAAAAAAACCAGGTAATGTTTTCCAGAGAACTTCCAGAGGAATCCTTAATTGTTCAACAATCCCCTTGCAAGCCAAAGTATAGACTAGAAGCTGTGCTGAGACTCTCAGTTCTATGAAGGAAGTCGGATAAAAGTCTGCAGAGCTGTATCAGGCGAAAAGATTATGAGCGATTTGTCAAAGAGATAAAAACGGAAAAGACATAGTGGTCCATTACCAAATGACTAAGTAAGTAACATTAATAAAATGTTCCATCTATTTGGTCGTCGTCCGCTGGTTGTTCTTTACCTCATCTATTTCTGCTCTAAATGTAAACTAACTTGACTTCCATCTTTTCATGTCCATCACCTAAAAAAGAGAGAATTACAGATGTGCCCCGTCAGGAAACGAATTCAGACACGAGTGACAGATCAGCAAATCTCAGAGCCACTCACAGACTGAAATCAGACAAGTACTCTGCTTTGATACCCGTCATACCTCTGCATATCACAGAAAGCAGGGAAGTGTGTAGGAACAGGAGCAAGGGAAATCAAATATCTCTCAGTGACTTTCCACTTAGCATGTCTCAGCTCTTGTTAAAATGTTTGTCTGCAGTCGTAGCATAACCTCAAATTACCCTCACATCAGGTGATTTCACTGTGAAAAACTGGACTGTTTTCTAGCAAATGTGTTTTTAAAGTTTTTTATAGCAGTGTATCTTGCCTCACCATCAATACCTAGTAGAGTACTTAATCTCAGGTTTATTTCTATCCCTTGACCCTTTTTTTTACGTTGCGTCGCAAATTCAAACTTCAGCGTTTCTTGTTGATTTTGTGAGACAGATCAGAAGAACACAATACAGTGCATGATTGCGAGGTAAATAAAAATGAGGAAAAAAACAGAGTTGTAAAAGTTTTTACTCAATAAATCAGAAAAGTGTGGTGTTTGAACGTGTCTAACCCCGTGGAGTCATCACTCTATAAACACATTTACCTACATTCCAGATGCATGGTCTTTCGGGGTGTATCTCGGGGACCGCTGCCCTGCATGTATTAGGCGTTTTCCTTCTGCCGCACACCTGACCTGAATAAATGGGCGATTAAGAGGCTGCTGTCGGGATGCTGGAGCTAAAGCTCCCATTTGAGTCAGGAGTGCTGGAGGCAGAGACATTGAAATTATGCTGAGGCGGTGGTCCCTCGGGACTGGAATTGAGAATCACTGCTATAAGAATAATAGGAAGGGAGCGATGGGGTGAATGTCTTAAACCTGTGTGTCTTGTGAATGATTGTGGCGGTTAAATGGGATGCAGAGACGGATCGGTTGTTGCGAGAGGCGAGGCTCTGAATCCAAGAAGTGCAAGCTTGGGGTTGGCAACAGGCGGGAAAACCGAAGGTGGAGAATATTTTAATCTCTTCAGTAAGTTGTAGTTGAAAGAAAACCTGGGTCTTGGTGTTTACCACAGATGGCTGTGGAAGTTTCTTGAATCTGTCGGCAAACCTCCGCTAAAAAGACTACAAGTTTGGCTAATTTAAATATCAAGTCTTGGGTTGTGGTTAGGTTTTAAGGAGGACACTGATTTGTGAAAGACATATTCAACATTTTTTCAATTGTCATGCTGGCTAGATTGCACACAGCCACTTTTAAAGCTAAAAGTCAGCAATTAAAGGTAAGTGTTTTAAATAACTTTCTCAAAAAGTGATCTGATTGTTCACACACAGAACGACCAATCAAAATCATATATTCAGTCATGCAATAGCATCCAGGCTATCAAACATTAGCACTGCTAGGACAAAAAGAATAATTCTGATATATTATGCTTGACACTTCATTTAGATGTGGTGTATCTTTAACAAACAACAGAACTATTTAAGCCTTTTAATTAGTGTATGTAATACAAGACGTTAATACAATCTGAAAGAATTCTTCTGGTTGCAACACGAATGCAATCAGACGATGTTTCCGATGGTATCTGAGCTTTTGCTAGTTTTCCCTCCAGCGCCAGCCACACAACATGAATGTTTTATAAATTTGTACTAAAGAGTAGGACAGACGAAACGGTTAATAATGAAAAGTAAAAATAAAACCAGGACTGGCAGACGCATCGGGTTTTCACACTGGGTCGTCCAGGAGCCTCTGATGTAAAAAACAACAAAGATTTATCGAAATATGAGAGACTAAGCTGAGAGTAGTAGCCAGAGTGTTTACAGAAGGATAAATATTAATAGCCAGTTCTGCAGAGTGAGTTTAGATGAATGTTTTATTGGGTGATGACCTCTTAGGACCAGCTTAATGCTTCAACCGCATCCAAATTCTTGCGTCAACATTGTTTTTTCTGCCCAGTTGTGATTTCAGAATTGGTTAAACTATATACTGTAGTTTTTCAGCTCAAACTCCTTTTGTGTCACAGATTTTCAGATTGTGTTATGGATTAGAAACAAGATTCTTGGTTCGTTTTACAATCTGTGACACATTTTAGCTTCCTCTTCCTCCCGATTTACATACAGAAAATAACTAATCAATTTCATACCAAGGATTAAGAGTATGTTTATTTTTTTTTTAGAATTAAAAAAAAACTTATCAAGACAGGATTATAACAAGTTCAGAGCATTATACCCACGACATAGCAGCGCATCTTGCCACACCACCAACACCTAACAGAGTATTTAATCTGTCTGTGCTTTTTTCAGGTTTTTTTTCTTTTTCTGAGAGCCGTTTCAAATATCTGCAGGTGTTCAAAGAATGCCTCTGGTGTTCACAGTGGAGGCAATTTGTGTTTGTAGTAAGTTTAATACTGCCTCTGAGGGCCGGGGAAGTAGGCCCAGTCTCCGGAGACATCCCTTCAGTTCAGAGCGGAGCTGTGAATTACTTCTGCTCTCTGAAGCACCACATGGTCTGGTCAAACTATATAGGAAATCAGACTCACTGCAGATAGGGGGGTTTTTTTGTGTATGTGGAAAAATATTCTTTACAGCAGATAAATATTTCTTTGGATAGTGCATTAGGTTCTGTAAATATAAATCTGAAACCAGAGGTTCATTGAACAGAGACATTTTTTCCTCAATGTCTGAAGTTGAATCATACAAAATGCCTCTTGATTTAGCTCAATAAAGCAGCATGTCGAGTAGTTTTGCACCTCTGTATGTCAGCTTCCCAACTTTCACTTTCTTTAAAATATTAAATATGTTCTACAAAGTAAATCTGCTGATACTGAATGCTAATAACTGTAGCATTAATTCCCCCTGAAATATTCACAGATGTTCTCTTAAAGTGAGCTTTGAAGATTTTCTCCTTACCTTCCTCCTCAGAAGGCAACGCGGTGAGATACGTTTGGGTCATTGCTTGGCCGTGTTTCCCACCGTTTATATGAGTAGCTTCTTTTTTTCCAGATTTATGAAGTTTTAAATAATCCTACAAGTTTGTATGACTAATCTGAAATGCGAAAGAGAAATTGGCCTCTCTGTCATTCCTCAGGGGGACATTATTGTGAATTGTTCATTAAAAAGTCCAAGGACACTCTGTTCAATTACAGACAAATTTACAATCTGCTTTTGTTACATTTATTCTAAAAGGAATAATTGCCGAGTGCCCATTTGTATGGCTTTGGGGGAGGAGGGAACGTGTGCAATTCTAATTTACCACTAATTAAATGTGCTCAAATTGAATATTGGATTTTGGTTTTGGTTTTCAGAGTGAAATTATGGTTCTTCAATACCGTAACTTTTTACTCTGGTTTCATGGATAAGTAGAGGGTGATGTCTACTTGTGAACCGAGAGAAGAGTCAAATGTAAACAGGACTGCTGTGGGCATAAGATGTGAATATAGCCAGCAACCGAATTCAGACTTTAGACTATGTTGGATTACTTCTCTCTCTCACACTATCTGAGATTTGTTAATGGTTCCTGTCCAAGGAGCGCCAGATTCACAAACAATCACAGCATTCAATTTGTAGACACAACAAACACCAGAAGAGACAAATATTTGCCGTGTGAGACGCTAAAACATGGATGGCATTTGTCTTCCTCTCCCCCGGTGCTCGAGTTGATGCGAGCAGGACTACACAAAGCGCCGCAGTGTGGGATTGCTTTCCCATTACACTCCAGGCCTGACTGTGGTAAATTACAGCGGATCCTCTTTCAGGATGAATAAAACGTGCTCCCAAATGACTCACTTTTAATTTGGTCGCATAAATTACATCCTCAACTGTGTTGTCTCTGACAAAATAGACTCTCTATTTAGAACTGAAGTTGAAAGGTTCAACGTTAATGCGTCATAGCTGATATTAAAGCTTAACAATGTTATTAATGGCTCAGCGATATTGTAAATGTACTGATTTCTATAACTTACAGTCACTTCCGTGCCAATCTTTCTCAGCAGAAATGTTGCATAGTTTATTACACAGGGTGCTTGCATAAAAGGTGAACATTTTCTTCACAAAGAAGTCAAACTTCTGGATAATGTTGTTAGCATGAACGTGTTATGCAAGTAAAACTTGTATAAGAGTTAACTATAATGGTACAGAAGGATTGTCTACATGGCCCAGAAATAATTAATGCAGTTTTTGGAATTTGCTTCATATGTATTTTTTTAGACTTTGGAGTTTTTTAAGAGTCAACATTTAATGATTAATAGCATACATAGTGGAAGTGAATTGAATTAAGCTGCACTTACTTGAACTGAAATTTCAGCAAAATTTGCAGTTGGGCTAAGCTTGTCTGTGTTTAGCTAGCGCTAGTCTAGAATACCTTTATTACTGAAATTTACATTTCAATGTCGCCCATCCAAAGAACAAAGAATTTTAAAAAACAACATAAGACTTGGGTAGACAGGTGCCAATGTCTTCCAGCTGTTAGACATTTCTTTTTCCTAAAATTGCACACATGCACTGCTGCCACAGAATTAATCTTAGGCTAAAATATGCAAATCCTCTGTTTGAACTGTTGGAGAGTCACTCACCTCTGCATGCTGAGTGCTTGTATTGGCTTCAGTTGAGAGCAGGCTGGTCTACCTTCTGATAAATCAACTACCGTATTTTCCGCACTATAAGGCGCACCTAAAAACCTTCAATTTTCTCAAAAGCCGACAGTGCGCCTTATAATCCGGTGCGCCTTATATATGGACCAATATTGAGCCACAACAGGTCTCGCAACTATGGTAAGCAGCCGCCGACTTCATTTTCCCCCGTGGAAGAAAAAGCGCCCTGGGTTTTGTGTAAAGACCCCAAAATGGCTCCTATTAAGAGGCAAGCTTAGGACGCAGTTTAAGCTCAAGGCGATGAGTCACGCAGTAGAACACGGGAATAGAGCAGCAGCGAGAGAATTTAACATGAACGAATCAATGGTGCGGAAGTGGATATACAGTATATTGTGATTGCACTAACGTTTGATTTACCGTAACAGTATCAGACTGTTTTTTACGTGTTTATTGAATCGAGGAAAAGTTCCCCTCCACTACATGTTATACCTTGCTGTTGTTAAAAGATAAACTGTGTCATGAAAATACCACGTCACTGACTTTACCTCGAGGAAAATAATAAAACAGCTGTTTATTCATTTTGGGAATGAACAGAGTTTTCAGAACGCTGGTTTGTAATTTATTAATAAAGTTTGACTGACCTATCTGACTGTTTTGTTGACATTCCCTTTCGCAGTTCCATCTAATGGATGCATAACGCAGAGGTGTGACCAAGTCACTGTGTTGCAAGTCTCAAGTAAGTCTCAAGTCTTTGTCCTCAAGTCCGAGTCAAGTCTCAAGTAAAGACAGGCAAAAGTCGAGTCAAGTCTCAAGTCAGGAACCTTTAATTTCAAGTCATTTCGAGTCGTTTTTATTTTATTTTTTTTTTATAATTTGCAATTATACATAAAATTCAAATAATAGACCATTTGTTCTTTTTAAAATATGTATTTGAGGTTCATTTGTGATCCTCTTATTCATCTGGTATTCTTCAAATCTGTCAGAAGTAAACAGATGTCAGAAAATAAATTACAGCCATTCATGAATTACATTTGACTTCAGTTTACTCCTTCTATTCATAAATAAACATCAACACTACAACAATCATAGTTTTCAATAAATGAAATAAGTATAAATGAAGTTATCACAAGTAAACTCAGGAAGGTCTGGTGCATTTATTTTTCTGCTTTTATTTCTAAGTATGTTAGTTTCAGTCCTCCGTAAATATGGGACAGATATTCTAAACACAAAATTTATTTGGGACAGTCACTGTATTTGGTCTTTTTTTTTTTTCCCAGCAAAGCTATACTACTTGGAAATGGGTTCTGTGCGACATGTGACAGTCACGCCGGTCAGTGCATTAAGTCAAAAACAGTTGACTTAATGCACTGACTGCAGTAAACAATATATTGTCAATATAATTTCCCAACATAGATGTCTTCAAATACACCAACCATCCTTAGATGATACTAGACCCGGCTCATCATCATGATGGGACAGAGAGACTCTGTTCCCTGTGTTCAGGTCCAGAATCTGCTTTCTGTTCCGGAGCCCCGCTCACTATCCACCGGCTTCCTGAGCTAACACGGTGCACATTATTTGTGGAGGCATTTGAAGGACCGGATTTATGGTAAATCATCACCAATTTAACCCGGAGTACACATGCTAACACGAAGTTAGCTAAAGTCAACTATCTTACAGCAAAAGAAAAGTGCCACCTACCGATCTTTGTGAAGCTTCAAATGCCGGACAAAGTTGGACGTCGTGGCATCTCCATCCGATATTCTCTTCTTGCATGTTTTACAAGTTGCAGTTCGTTTTTTAGTCGAAAGTTCATAACCTACATAGCCAAAAGAAATTACTCGCGGAAGCATATTCGAGCGGTTATTTCGTATTTCGTTCCCTGAGCTCTGTAGCTTTGCCGCGTTTTATTAAACGTCCAAATCCTGTTAATTTGATTGGTTGTGCTGCAGCTACGTACACATACATACATAAGGAGAGAGGAAAACCATAGTGACGGTCTGCGCATATTGATACGGAATGAGTGAAATTAATTAATGACGCCACTTTATAAATAATGTGTTTTAAATTTTAAGACTTTGAGTAAAAAATATCAAGTCTTTTCAAGTAAACAGCTTCAAGTCGAGTCAAGTCCCAAGTCAATGGCATGAAAGTCAAAGTCAAGTCCGAGTCTTTGAGCATTTTTTCAAGTCAAGTCTCAAGTCGTGATTTTAACGACTCGAGTCTGACTCGAGTCCAAGTCATGTGACTCGAGTCCCCACCTCTGGCATAACGTAACCCCAGCCTCTACTGTAGCGTCTATTCTATGCGCCTTATAATGCAGTGCGCCTTATATATGAAAAAAGTTTTAAAATAGGCCATTCATTGAAGGTGCGCCTTATAATGTGGTGCGCCTTATAGTGCGGAAAATACAGTAGTATTGTTTTGACCACAAGGCAAGTGTCTATACTTTACATTGATCTTTCTGAGATGTATGGAGAAGTAAACAAGCATGGGAGAAAAAAACCCAACAAAAAACATCACAGCAGAAGTAATGTACCCGATCCTAAAGGACTAGCAATCTCACAAGGTTTCTTCTACAAAGTTTGTGACAGGCCAGTTTCAAAGGATGGCCTTGATAGCCACAAATACTCAATTTATTCAAGACTATACCCATGACAAATGCTCTACTAAATATGAGAACATGTGGCAAGATAAGAAGCAGTGTTGACGGTAACTTTAATTTGTCTAACGTGAAACAAATAATTAAATACAGTTAACAGTTCATTGCTTTATTGTCCAAATTTATTTTCTCCTAACTAAGTGTTCATCACAAAGTGCCAAAACATCACTGCCGACACCGCAGCGGAGACGGTTCAGGAGCTAATCCCTCTCGGTTTGGGACAAACACGACGTCTATATTTGCTCTTTTTCTTTTCGACTGTGACTGTCTCCTTCACAGTGACTCATCTTTCAACAGACACATTTTCACACACCTTTAGCAGTCACACCTACCAATGGAAGTGTCAAATTCAGTTTGCTTGTTTTTTAATTTTCTACACTGAGGTAACGTGTTAGCAGTGGTGTAGTTGGAAACAAAAGAGAAAGAAGTACGCACATTGATTTCAGTGGAAACAGTTCAATATGCTATGAGGAAACATGGTACTAGAGCAAAGTTATTTAGACTGACTTACATGATATAAATGATTAATTTTTAATGTTTTTTTTACCCAGGATGTGGCTGCAAGTTTATACAGAACGCTCAATATCTTATGAAATATTGAGATCAGGAACTGAAAATCCCCCATTCAGGAAAGAAATTTAGAGAAATTGCTCATTAGTACCAAAAGTGCTGGTGATATTAGACTAAAAAAATAGGAAATGTTTTAAGGATGTACTTTATGAGTTTACATTCAAGTCAAATGTGGCAGAAGAAATGACAAAAACACTGTTAGAAACTGGAAAAACTACCCATTTTAGCATATTTTAGTTGAGGGCTTTGTTTATCTATGCATCTTCTTGTTCATCTCAAATTCTCAACTTTGTGCAATCAACAAAATAACAAAAACAAGTTTCAGTATAAAAAGTTGTAAAACGTTTTCCCTTTGCTTGTCATTAAGTGATCAGCAGGTAAGACAGTGAGTCCATGTATAAAAAAGTAAAAATTATATTTTATTGTTTACAGCTTCAGAAAACTTTTTTTTAAACTAGAATTATGGCCTTTATCAGCATTTCTCATAGACAAAAAAAACTGAATAGTGTCAGTGAAATATTGCAACATAATGTTGAGGTTTTACTTTCGTGCTTTTTTTATTATTATTTAGAGCTCCTAAAATCCAAGCTTATAAATACAAGCCCGCAAACCAGAGGGTGAAACCACTAACAGCAAGCCTATAAAGTAGCAGCTCCATATTAAAACTTTCATATCAAAGTCGACTCAGTTGTTATGCCTCCAACCATCAGCTTTGTGACCTCCAGAGCAGACGCATTTGCTTCACGTTGTCATGGGGAAGGTTGAGTTGTTGTGCAGTTGTTGACGGCGTCCTTCATATGACCCTGCATTTCCCAGCTACATACCAACTTTTTCTGAAAGTTATTATGCAAGAATGAGTAGATGGTGTGTGGTGAATCAATATATTTTTTTAGTATTTCATGAATTTTGCATTTTTCTTGTGTGGGAATACACTTGTTTGAATGTGCAAGCAAGTGGAGTAGACCGCGTCTATGCTAACACATATTTAGCAAAATGATTCTCTGCTATTTTGACATCTCCATCAGACGTGTAGAAAGTGTTTCCAGAAACAAAAACTGATCTAAAAAATGATTTACGAACAGAAGATTGCTTAAAAAGAAACGGTTTATCCAAGCAGACTGGATTTTTGGACATAATTTGAGAATATGCTCTGAAGTTCCTCTTCCATCCATCCGTTGTTATTTTCTATGTTTGAAACCATAATGAGAGTTGAGCTGTTTTTTGAGGTTTTCTCCCACATTGTTTTTTCTATTTGTGCAGTCTTTATTTCGTAAAATAAATAAATAAATAAATAAAACAACCTCAAAACAAAAACAATTCAAATTTTACCAGATATATTTTTTAGCCTTAGGTGGCGGCAAGTTAAACATAGTTTCTATTTCTAACATCTTTGTGTGGTGACACAATTAACACCTGTTAATGTGTTATTGCTTCATCTACATTGTGCACTAAATTGGTTTTTGCCTTCTTGTAATAAATGCAGATTTATTTTCTAAATCTGCATTTATATGCTGTGACATCCAAAATAGGCTGTTAAAACTGTTACAATGTACATTATGAATGGAAAACAAAAGAGTGAGGGACAATGTAATGATTTAATGAACAAGTCGATATTAGTTATAAAAAGCTGTTACATTGTTTCCACTATCATTAAGTATTGTAACCGCAAGTTTATAAATTGATCATTCAATGACGAATGAGGATCTTCCCAGGTGGATTCCAGCGGCAACGACTTCAGATTAAATGTCTACACTTAAGTCTGAAGTCTTTTCTTTTGAGACTCAACACATCTCTGATGGATGGATGGATAGCAGTACATGCTTTTTTATGTGATGGGTTACACAACTAACCATCTGGACAGCTTGGACCTTTTACAGGAGCCTGGAACTCTTGATAGTTGGCAGGGAACACGGCAAGCATAATCGTCAGAAGATGAAAAGCTGCAGGCTGTTTTATGTTTCACTTGGGCAGATAAATGAAAATTGCATCAAGCAAAATCCAGCCAAGAATCCCTGCAGATTCTGTAAAAAAAAAAAAAAAAAAAAAAGGTGGGCTAATCTGGTAAATTCTGGTCCCGGGCAGATTCAAGTTTGATAAACGAGGTGTTTGCACATCAGCTCCCTGCAGCATCAATCTGCACCGTTCTTTGTTTTCAGTCCCATACTATAAAATGTCTCAGCCGCACGCAGAGATAAATGTTTACTGCACAGCGGGTGACACAGGGGATTGAACAGTCCAATATAGTGCACATTGTTTCAGAAGTGTAGCCAACCTAACATAACGCCGACCCAATTCATCATCAGCGAGAACCACATCAGATATTGGCTTGTATATCTCTGAACCTCTTCGTCACCAGACGGTGAGAAAAACTGAAATTGGATGCTACGTTGAAAATATACAGCAGGCTGAGCGTGTTGCCTTTGAGGTGCAGCTTATTGAATGCGAGTAAGTCTCTATCTTCGGCTTCAGCCGGTTTTCGGAAGCCACCCTCGGGTAACCTTTGGCATGTCGACGAATGTCAAGACCCTCTCTAGAGAAATGGCATTCTCGCATGAATCCACAGACATATACTCCAGGGAGAAATGCAAGGGGAGAGAGAGACAGAATGGGGAAAGGGAGATGAGGTGTGGAAAATTATGGCAGCCACAAATAACTCAGCACAGAGTAATGAACTGTATGACATCCTGGTGACAATGTTTTGCTTAGGTGAGAATATTCTTACGTTAACTCAATAAACCAAATTCTTGACATATCTACAGGGGGTTGACTTTTCTTAAAGATGAAAAGTTAATATCAAAACAGTTTTACCAAGAACATCTGAGTGTTGGGTTTTATAAAGTGATTGCTGGAGAACATTAAGTAAACGTTGTTTACTCAAATATTTTGAAATTAAGGTATTTAGTTAATTTCAAAATTTCATCAGTTATGTCTAAAGCTAGAAAGACATTATTGCCATTTAATTTACAATTTGTCTTAAGCTCAAGTGACAGAAATAACCGAGGGAAGCATGATTTTAAAAAGTAAAATTGTGCGGACTACTTTAAAACAAATGTGCATTTCAGTGCATGGAGTGAAAAGATGGAACAGTTTGGATGAGGATTTGAAAAAATGTCCTACTTTAAACCAATTCAAAATACCTTGTGAGAAAAAAAGGATGAACTCTTATACAATTTTGAGTTAATGAGGCGAATGATATATTGTTTGTAAGTTATATTCTTAATTTTATATACGAAAAGGAGATTTATTTTTGTAATTATTGAGACAGGGGCAGGTTTATATAAGGTTTTTCTTCAGTGTTTTCAGACTATAGAAGAAGTGTTACATAGGTGATGAAATGTGTTTTGTTAAGTGAGTAAACTTATTGATTGCAATCAAAAATCCCTTTAAGAAACAATTCTCCGTCCCAACAGTCAGTGGTCAGAAGTTGGAGCTGGCCTTGGTACAGGTTGCCAGGACATTGAGGAGTGAGCCTGCAGCAAAGGGTCATTAAGAGTCACCATAGACATAAAGTCCATGTTTTCAGACCGAGAAAACCAAGAAAAATGCAACAGATGCAAAGTAAAACATGTACAACTGTACAAAAAGCCCATTGGTGGGTCTTAAAACAACCATCTTATGGTGAGGTAACATTAATACCCATCAGGCCACAGTACAACACAGAAAGCAAAAGCAGATGCCATCATACTGATATATCTCTATAATTCACAGACTATGGAATAACTCCTCAGCTCTGCTTCTGCTCATATTTTCACGGTGTAAAAATACTGTTCACAAAACTGTTCAACCAGTTTTGCGAGAGACGGTCCGATATAGATCACCCTGGCTGTGATGAGTTGAAGCATCACTACCGTTTTTTAACAAACGTTAGAAATACGGTCACATTTTATTGGTTTGAAAAACTTGCCTCGTTTTAAGTGAAGATGAGTGCTGAAGACAATTTCATGACAAACCATGTAGTGTTCCATTGTACACACTGTTTTTACGCTAGATATCAGTTCAAGTGTGTGTTTGTACCTGTCAGAATACAAACACACACCGTGAATGAGAAGAACAGGGGGCAATTAGCGAAATGAAAAAGCATTTTAACAAAATTTCTGTCACTGCTTTTTTTGGAGACAGAAATCCCTGAAGCTCAAGTTGTCTTCCATGATAATAGAATTTGGCTAAGATGCCTCAAACTGGGATTTAGTTTCCTGACTCGCATGCAGAATCACATTCAGGACTCAACCTTAAAAGAATCAAGGATTTATTTACAGTTATATGCACAGAGAATGAGAAATGTGACGGCGAGGATCCAGGAACAATTTCGTCTGAACGAGGAGAGGCAGGTTATCTGTTGATCAGGTAAGTTGAATGATTTAAACGTTTTTCAAAAAGGGAGTGGCTGACTGTGATCTGAGGCAGATAATTCCTTGGGAGTAGAGGATCGGGTTCTAAATCGAACGTGATTATTTGGAGTCCAGAGGCGAGTATGAAGGTTAACAGCGTGCTCGATGATCCGGAAAGCTTGATGGTGGAAAGCAGGCAGGCAAGGGAATAAATAAGGACATTAGAGCTGCAGCAAAAGTAATCTGTTTCACAGGTGGGTCCGGAAACAGAACTTGATCCTGGAGCACAGGAGACTTGAGCTCAGGCAAATAAGCTGGAACTAGGGAAACTCAAAAGGTGCCAAATGGAGCAAAAGTTTTGCAGCTCCTTAAATCTTCAACACACTGATGAGGCTGATTCCTATCAGCCTCATCAGCTCTCCTAACATAGATCCTCTCTGGAAAAGATGCGACACTCACACGCAAAAAAAAACAAACATACTAGAATCCTGATGTTTTTATACAGATTCTCAGATTTCTTTAGCTAGTCTCTCGGTGCATAATATATCTTCTCATTTTTAAATAAATCAGGCCATAGCTTTGTTTCCTGTTTAATTTTGAAATGTTTTCTGTGATTTGACTTATCTTTCTTGCCACCAGTCTGCCCAGTCCTAATCGTTCCCACCTGTCCCTTCAGCCCATGTGTGTAAATATAGTCCTGTAAATCCTCCATCTTTTTGTTGCTCCATCTGTTGACCGAACCTGTTGTGATGTCGTCTTGTTTCCAGTCTTGTCATTCTCGTACCTCTTTATGGAATTCACTGTTTTGGGCGTTTTCGGAATCTATCGACTGAGCCAAATCCATGTGTCTTCAAGTTGCGTCTTTAAAATGTTATGGTTTCACTTCACAATGTATATGCTGCTGTGATACATAGCGTAGAACAAAGTTTGCAAGGCGTTGCATGTACGAGCAATTGGCGACACTTACTGCAGAAATATTCCATTTTGCTGCAGGAATAATTCGATCATCGTACTGAAAGATATGCTGAATAATCTGAACATTAAGGTCTAGAAGTTGCAAAACAGGGGTTTTAAAAAAATCAAATTGTGAATAGATTCTTATTCTAATCTCTCACAAATCCTAAATGCTTGTGAGTTAAATGGCTTCAGATTTTGATGATTCTGGACAAAGCAGCATTTGTAGTCATTGCCGTGAGCTAACACAATAATTTGTGTATATCCCTGTGAGACAATAGATGGCTGAACACGGCTCTCTGTCTTGAGCTAATGAGGTCCCTCCAGAGTCAGCGAGATCAACATTAAGCAGCTGCATTACAATTCTCTCTGAGGAAGTAAAAGCTCTTTTCTGTCCTCACTTTCTACTCTCATCAACTCTCCAACGGTACCCTTCCTCCCTCCATCTGTTTCCCTCCCTGTCTTTGTTTTTGCGGTTAGTTTTTTTTTCTTCTCTCTCTCTCTTCTTCGTTTGGAAGCCCCATTTAGTCCCTTTTGTCACTTCTTGCGTCTCTTTTTGTCTCGGAGTACATCTGATGCCACTGGAACCAACACGGTTCTACCACATCTGGGTCAATTTTCAGTCTGAGGATTAATTATGCATGAGCCTATTTCCAGAGCTTCCCAAAACACCCATCAAGGTACTCAGAAAGTGAACACGCACCTATTCAGCATGCAACCAATGTTACTATCTCAAGGCACACACACACATATATAAAGAGGACATCCTTGTGATGCTGTTTTAACATGCAAGCAAAGAAACGAAAGGCGTGATGGTTATGATCCTCCAGGAGCAGAATAATTTGCTGAGAAGAGGGAAGTGGACGATTTCGATGTGTAGATAATTAAATCCTGGCCTGTGAGAGGACTAATGATGAGATTTTCTCAAAGCTCCTCGACCTTATAGTTTTTATCTGAGCTATAAAACCAACACTGACGGAGGATCCTGCTGGCACTTTTATCCGTCACTCAGCAGTTCACTCTCCCTGAGACGAACCTCTTCTGAGACCAGAGTAGTTCGGCTTTTAATCCGCTACAGACGTAGCACAATGCTAGAAGTGTGTTGGGTCTTACCAAAAATGTCTCACGTGAACTCATTAGAAATTGGAACATTTGCTCAGATTCCTTTGTGCTTCACCATAAAAGAGCAGTGAGTTGCTCATCTTTATTTATTTACCTTCTTCAAGAAACATGATGAAAAATATGATGTAATCTGATGACATCTAAAATATTTAATGACTTGCTAGCTAACTAGTTAAACATCTGAAAAAAGAAAAAAAGAAAATTAGAAAATGTGCAGAAACGAGTGAGAGTGAGTCGTAAAGCTGCAAACAGTAAAGGACCTGAACTTCTACAGCATTTTTTTAGTGATTCCATCCACTCACAGCATGTCACCCTAGAGCCACATTCACAAACAGATACAACGATGGGTAGCTAACTTCAGGCTCTTTTCCACTAGTGCCTATTCAGCGTGCTTTGACTTGGCTCTAGGCGGTCATAATTATTTTCCGTTGGTAGCAGTCAGTATCAGCCCCCTTTTTTTAGAAGCTACTCCAAAGGGCCGTTGCCCAGGCGAAAATTGCCCTTCGGCGTTGAAGGAAACTGGAGTCGGAACTAAATGACTTCAGTGCGTCAACTCTTCACAATGAGCACCACAACTACTCTTACCCTGAAACTGGTGACATTTACTTCTTTGTGTCTTGACAACATTTATGAGCACAGAAGCCAAACGAAAGCACAAAGTAAGCTGTGGTCGTCCATTAAACCACTCTCATAATACTGTATAAGAAAATGTGTCAAACTTAAAGCCCAAATCCGCCCTGCCACAGCTTTTTATGTGGCCCTCCTCACTCTAAACGGACACATGATTAGAATTGTCAAGGTAACAGTGTGTCAATTGAAACTGCCAAATTGCACCAACTAGTTCCTCCGGTTTCTTGTGAATTACCTTGAAAAATCATGCAAAATCAACAAATCCCTGCACTTTTTCACACTAACGCGTAATTGTGAGTTTATTGCAGATTTTTCGCAAAAATGGTGAAAAACATTGGATCAAAGTGATGGTTTACTCCTACCTGCAGGTGGCAGTATTTCTTACTGCTACTAAATAGCTGCCTCACTTAATGTTATAATCCATAATGACATGGAACATAATAAAAAGTTGCATTTACGATCATACTTAAGCGCAAATATTTCTAAATTACCACCACAAACCCTATTTTATTGCAAAAAATATATATATTAAAAATCACAAAAACAATCGCAAAATCCTGGAGGGACTGAAAAGATGTTCAATTTTATTTAATTTTAAGAAGTTATTTTTTACAGGTTATTTTTCATCATTACATTCTGGCACAACCGGCCCTTTAAGAACATTCATGATCTTGATTTGGCTGAAAAGGAAAATGAGTTTGACACCCCTGCAGTAACATTTCAAAATGACCATTACTGGAAAAAAGGTAAATACAGCATATTAAACCCACATGTAGTAATTGTAGTTAAATAATCGGCATCCCACGAGGCATGCCAGGATAGGCAGAGATTTATCTTTGAAAATCAAGCATATGCTCTAACAAATTTCTATGATAGCATGAGATCCAGAGACGCATGACAGATATGCCCGACTGTGGCTGTGAGAGCAGCGGAATCACGGCGCTGATTTTCTACGACACATTCACTTATGCCTGACCAGAAGAGAGCGATGCTGCTTTAAATCCCTGAAAAATGTAGCAGTTGATAAATAGTGTTTCCCCTGAACCCTTCAGACGATTCAGTGTTGTTGGGTTTTTTTTTCTCTTTTTGTGCCTTTCACAGGGAATACCGTTAGTTCATCACCACAGTTTTAGATTGCATCCACTCTGGCAACGGGATAGCTTGGGATATTTTTAGCTGGTGCCTCGGCTCTATTGATCAGAAACTCGCAAGAGGACACGTGTGGCAAAGTGGGAGTCCCGGGCAGCCTGATCGATGTGACAGAACATGACACATGACGCAACGCAGGAAGTCCTGAATGACACTTCCTCTTTTACCTCTGTTTGTCTAAATAGGTACAAATCTTAAATGGTTTCTACATTAGTTTTAATTTAATTTCCACAGTAAACAGTGTGGTTCTAATTAGGGGCAGGCTAGGGCTAAAATTCAGCCAGTTTGGAGAGGCCTTTCATCCAATCGCACAAAGTAGAATCAAAAGTGAAATTGTCATTTTAAAACCAAATAGCTCTATTATTTGGTTTTAGTTTTGTTATTTTTTTTCAACCAACAAAACTACTGTGTGACAAAATCAGTCAACAAAAGATTATCAAACAAGCAACTTATAAGAAGCAAAGCACAAGTCAAAGCAAACGACGTCCAATTCAAATGTTGGAATACAAAAACACTGGGAATTTTAGCAGAATAAGTATGCAAAAAATTAGACCAACTCAAATGGTTCTTTAAACACAAACTCATTACCAATTCAGTTACTATAACAAAAAAAACCCCACTTTGTGTAAAGTTGAAAAGAGATGCATGGGTGAGGATTTGGGACTAAACGAAGACAAATGGTGTAAGATCATTTTGTCTCTGTGCTCCAGCCGTATGAAAAATTAAATTGGATCCGGAAGAAAAGCAAACAGTGGGAACACCAATAAGTGCGCCATTAGTGGTTTTGAAAATGGTCCACGAGACAAAATACGTTATTTGTTCAACTACATTCCCACATTATGAATAAAAGAGCTGTATATTAATTCACCAACAAGTGCCAGAAACTTCTTGTGCTGGTTGTGTTGCTATTTTGCAGGTTTAAAAAGAAAAACATAAGATTAAAACAGTTCTAATCCTGTTAGCCTCGAGTCCTTGCTTTGTGTTGAACTGTTTGTGCACAAAAAGGGATTAACAGAAATAAAGTTTACGAGACAAAAGAGACACACTGACATGTGGTCAACAAAGTCTTAGATTTTTGGATTTCTTTTAGAGATGACCTTCAAAGAGGATGAAGCTTCACTCTGAAACAAATTACTGCCCGGACGCTATCGGTCGTTGAATCATTTTGTATTTAGCAGAGAAGAGGCTGTGTGATGGAGACAGGAGATTAGCAGATGTTATAAGGGGCTTACGGCATGAATAATGAGAAAAATTCAATATTTAATATCTGTAGTGCCATCATGTGTGAAGCTAAATGAAAAGGATGGAAAATTTCCGATTACGTTCATTTGTTGCTGCTGAGGTGCATTCTGTGTAGCGAAGGGGCAAGGTGGAACATCCATCATTCTTATTAGCATGGAAAGGATCGCTGTGACCTACTTTATTACTACAGCAACTTTATGAGAGAAGTCTGAGGATATATAGCCTTATGTATTTATGTATTCACATTCTTTATTATTAAAAGGATATGGAAATTAAATCTGAGCAGAGAGGGCTACGAGATAACACAAAGCCGAAGACGCTGGTGAAAAGACGAGGTGAGCACCTTATGTGATTGAACATATGTGGAACATAACATCAGGGGGAAATAAGAAAATGCAAAGAAAACATAGATCATTTGAAAAATATTTAAGTATATAGATGGAGTCTGTATATATTGGGGTATAACTGGCTCTAGATGTAGTTAGTGTTCGTGCACAAATACAGGAAAAGCCTAATACTGTACATTCTCTGCTTTATTCAACTCCCCTGTCAGTTTAAGCAAACATTATTGTGGGCCTGGTTTCCTTGTGGTACCAGGAGGAAAATGAAACATTCCTCCTGTTGCTCAGTTGACTTTGTTAAAATAATGGCGTAACAGGCCATATCTGGTCCAGGCAACAGGAATTGTTTACTGTCACAGTAAACATTATATCAATTAATCGCATGATAAATTAAAACGAGTTCAATTATTTTCAATACTTTTTCAAAAAACTGGATGATAAAAGTCTTCAATCTGGTGTTTTGGTCTTAATTATCCCCTTTTTTGAAGGACAATTTAGTTTACAAAGACTTCATAATTGATTTTATTTGTTTTTTCTGTTGTTTATTTTGGATATTTAAAACGTCTTCCATTCCCAGTGTAAAATGTTCACTAAAATTTAATGTTTATTAATCTTTGAGAATGTGTTCTTGCATCATTATGGCTTTACCAATATATTGCTAGAAAATGGTCTCAAAGCAGCAATATTATTTTTTATCGCAATAACTTCTGGGACAATTTATCGTCCAGTAAAATTTGTTATTGTGACAAGGCCAATTATGACACACAAAAACAAAACGCAAAGATGCTTTTAGATACGCGATGATTTGATGGTGAAAATATACGAAGGTTTTGGTAAAACTTTAGTCAAGAGAGCTGAACCTATTTTTTCGTCATGTAACTTGTACTTAAGTATAAGGTGAATGTGTGGCTGTTTGTTTTTGAGTTAACCTTTGATGGACTTGCCGTCATGTGAGAACCAAACCCTCCCTCTGTCCCCGCTAGTATAAACAGGTACAGATGATTTGTTGAAGGAGATTGACTCATTTTGCCTGGCAGTAAATCTCTGCCTCCAAGGTAGGATTAAAACTCCTCTGACAAGCTCCTTTTACCGTCAGCATCATGCACTAATTGATTGGGATGTCATGAGCCAGTTCAAAAGCAGCACCAAGATCTTAAGGAGCTAAAACTACACAATCCCTGAGATCTATTCGAATAAGGTCACTACAAACTTTAACGTTTCAGTGTCAAAGAGACTAAAACAATCGCTTTATGTGCCGACACCAAAACAGCACGTTAAACTGTAACGCTGAATAATGTACAACCGCATTGCAAGCATTAAAAAAAATAACCTCAGTTAAGTCCAAGATAAGATAAAAGATAACCGTTTGCTAAACTCAGCTGTACAAAATGCAGTTTCAAACCAAGTGCTGCCTGCACATTAAGTCAACTCAGGTCCACTTAGGAACAAACTAAAAAGCGTAAAGAATTCACAGCTTAAAGTGAAGAACTGCCAAAGTAAGGAAGGACAGCTGAAAAATTTGAAAATTGCATAACTTATAGTGATTAAATATGTCACAACATTATCCTTTGGTGCGGGGGAGGGTGAAACGTTCTTCAACAATGATCTCGCATTTTTATGAGTCTTTCAGTTGCCATAGACGGGAACAAGTGCAAAAAGATAGGGTCTGCACATGAAATAGTCTACAGTGGACCAACTTTACATTTTTGATGAATCCATAAGCAAGCTTGTATAATATGGATTAAAGAAGAATTTGATTTGCCTTTTGAATTAATAAAGTATTTTTAAATAGAATTTTAGAAAATGCGGCCTTTGTTTTTATACGCAGTCAAAGACATGTTCCAGCGCTTAAATAGAAAGAATAATCATTTTTAGTCATCTGACTTCGCTTTTCATAGACTATGCTTCACCCGATCTCTGCTGTGTGTCAGTTCCCCCCCCCATAGCATTGTGTTTTGCTTGTAAATCATTGTTGGATTGTGTTTCCCATGACAACTCTCTGGATGACACATGAAAACACAGTTTGACTTTAACGCACTGAGATCAACCCCCACCGCAGGCCTCTCATGATAATCAGTGCTTCGGAAGCAGCGACTGCAAACACATTACTGGGAGACTGGTGCCCACAAGCTAGCTCTGCACAAATTGATCTTTTGCTGTCTTGGGGACGGAAATGGAGATGAGAGCCCTGTACTCGGTGTCGGCCTGAGAAATATATGCTCAGAAACGTGGCATCATTTTATTAAACTGAAAGATAGAGTAAATTGTGGCTCAATTTACTTTGGACAGGTAATATAAATGAAAAGCAGTTTTCCCCCTCCGCTACATATAGCTCACCTCATGTTGTGCGCCTCTGCAGTACCACAACACACTGCATCTATTTCAGTAAGTAATTAACTCCACCTCATTCATCAGCTGCATAAACAAGCTGATACATCAGATTGTAGATTTATCATAATTACTACAAAGTAATGTGGCTGGAGCTAAAATAGGCAGAACATTTTCAGCTATCAGAACACACATTAGGTCTATAAAGCACCAGCCCGTTCGCTGAGGGCGCCGGCGTGCGTCTGGGAGATTGTCGCCCCTGCAGGGCTCAGACTTCATATATTAGATGACGGATTTTTCTGCAGACCCACGTGTCAAGAGAATATGTCTTTCGGGGGCGCGGCAAAGAAATGAGCTGATGCATAAGGTGTGTGCCTCGCCGCAAATGAGAGCACTCAGTCATTGGCGGCTGAAGTTTCAACATGCTCCACTTTTGAATCCTTACTGGCAGCAACACATTTATCACGCGGCGCTTTTCTTTAGTTTCCAAACAAAATGGAGACTAAATGGTGCAGGACTGTGGCCCTGCAGTTGGAGATATATTCAGGATATCCAACATTTCTTCAGGGGATACTCCCCAGTATCCGTCCTGTAAATGTCAGATTAAGTTTTGTTTAACCTTCCTTCCAAAACTTGAAAGGGGACACAATGAACAATTCTCTCTTTATTGTTATTTGTCCATTTATCAACTTTATTGTCTTTCGTCATTACAGCTCTCACTCAATTCATCATAATTAATTGTTTAATATGTATTTTGATATCCCTAAGCCAAACACAAAGCACAAAAATATCACAGTGGCGAGCGTCCAAGGTATTCAGATAAGCCTCATGCACTGCAAAAACACAAAATCTTACCAAGTATTTTTGGTCTAGTTTCTAGTGCAAATATTTTATTACATTGGGAATAGGACAAACTAAAGTACAAGCAAAGTTTTTATAGATATAGAGGCTTGTTTTAAGTAAATATTGATGAAAAAGTACTTGTTCTATTGGCAGATGAATTAACTTATAACATGGGAAAAACGTCTTGTTGTAAATTAAATAATCTGCCAATGGAACCAGCACTTTTTCATCAATGTTAAAGAATTATTTTACTTAAAATCAGCTGCTATATCTTGCCAATAAATTTTGTCTTATTTCAAGTTTGCCTGTCAGATTGTGTGTTTTTGCAGTGTGGTGGTCTCACATATACGACAACAGAAATAAAAATAAATGCATAACATAAAAAACAAAATGACAGGTGTTTAAAATAAATTCAAATCACCAGAGGAAAGCTTTTCTGTCATGCAATACCTTCAATAGAGCTAGATTCTGTGTTTCCTGCCATTGCATTACAGTCAAAGCTTGTTAATTCGAAGGCTTTTTGCTTCCCTCTCTGAATAGCTCGACACTTGAACTGAATAGAAACTTAAATTCTGATTGATGATTTAATCGGCCAATCATATTTCCTCCGCAATCAGTGGGCATTGTCTTCATCAGTACAAGGTCTTCTTGCCTGCCGAACTGCAGTTATAATTTGAAATGCAGTCGCTGAACACTCCGATTAACATCGGAAGTATAAACCACCACAAATATAATTTTTTGAAAAGGTTTGGGTTGAATGTGAGGATTATAAGTTCCATATTTGTTTTAGGGAAGCAGCTTGGAAAGAATGAGCTTAACTCACACTTTATAGTTTTGCTACTAGAAGACATGATGCAGACTCCAGCAGCTGTGTGGATCTGGAAAAGCTTGGATTCTGCACAGCGACATTAGAAGGACTATATATGGACCGAGTAGAAAAGCTCAGATATTACACAATAATAAACCTACCTAATTGTTATTAACAAATATTCCAGATAAGACACAAATAGTCATACAAAAGTTTTTGCTTTATTTTAAAAACCTTGACATAAAAAGTATTTGCACCCAACATGTCTTCTCAGAAGTCAAAGTTTCTTTTATTTCTTTTTAAATGTGATCCAGTTTTACTTTAAAGTGGTGTTATGCTTCTTGTGGGGAAAAAGAAAAGAAAGTCTTCTTTTCCAGCTCAGGCTTTGTAATATTCAATCACTTGAAAGCATTCATAGACTATTTATTGAGCTTTCATCCTCAGACAGTAGGAAAAAAAACACTAGAACAGTGTGAATTAAACACCCTTCATTTAATTATCTTTGCTGCGTCAAAAGCAACACCCACACATTTCATAGATTTTGCAGGTCTTCATCTTTCACAAAATGTGATAATTTTCCTTATGCTTGCAGCATCATGAAGCTGAAGGAAGCAAAAAAAAAATCTAGAATGTTTTGTTGTGATCAAAACATTTATTTGATGAAAGTCCAGAAATAAAGTCTGAACGTTTCTAGCAGTCCACACACACCAAACGAAGGAGAAAAACTCTGCAAAATCCAACCCGCTACATAGGAGGTCGAAGTTTCCATCATAAGTTGCCATGGAGATAAACACAGGTAACATGTGAACTGGGATTGTAATTTAAAAGGGAAAGCCCTGAAATTAATCTGAAGTTACCTCGCTAATCCTACTTTGTTTTACAAGGCACAGCTTTCATCAGACCAGCATGTTTTGCCCGATAAGAATAAAGGGAACTACATTATTGCACACACTCAATCTAGGATTTATGTTGCCCCTGTCATGACAGCTTCCCTTTATTTTAAAACCTACTGCAGATTGATGAATGATGGCCATTTTTAACCCTGTGATCCCTCCAACATGCAATCCTCTCACTGGACAGACAAAAAAAAGTATGATTTGGGTGGTGTGGGTTATGGAACGAAACATTGCTCATGAAACAATGACCTGTAAGGGCAGGCTCAAAGAGATTGGAAAAACGTAAAGATTTGAATATCGTATTTTCTGAAGAGGCACAAAAACCAGTTGTTTTTTTTTATCAGCGTGTTAAAAATCAATCAATAACACAAGCAAAAACGTGCCAAATCACCAAGAAAGCAGACTGGATGGCGGAACTTGTGGCTGACATCAAGATAAACGAACAAAAACCCGTACATCAACAGAACATACGGCTGGGAACACTCAGCTAGACTCAAATGACAAGCGTAACAAACCTATAAATATAAATACATTAGATTTATACGTTCGATATGAAAGGCTTAGCATCCAGCGTTTCTGTTCTGATATGCATGAACTGTTCCTTGCCTTGTTCCTTGTTCCTCGGCTATCAAGCGGGATTAGCCCGATGCTACAATATGTGGTTACAGTCATGGTGTTAACAGATGGAGTGAGAGTTAAAGGACGAACAGAGGGTTTGCAGAAACAGAGAAGGAGAGATGATGAGAGATACACAAAAATAAATTCAAAGATAACGCTGGAGGAAGAAGGAGGATTTGAAAGGCAAATAAAGCTGTGTCTAAAAAAAAACACAGATAAAAGAGTAGGAATTGGACTTCAAGCAGCCCAGATAACCATCAAATTAAACAGAAACAGACACCGGAGTTCAAAGCTGGGCTGAGAGTGAATCCCCAAGATGAAGTTGTAAATTTGAAGTGGAAAGCAGGAAATTATTTAAGAAAAGGAACTAAAGAATCTGAACGCCAATAGAATGAGTCAGTTGCAGAAACCGATTAGACAGATACCAGGACATAATTCATCTTCCATCTGGAGGAAACTAACGGTCTTAGCAGAAGATAGTGGAGGTATTGTATTTGGAAACAAAAAATGCTATTTGAGACCTAATAAAACAGTCCACTGTGTAAAAACAGTGGATTGGAAAATAATTGACTATCCTTTTAAATAGTTCATTTTTAACGCGCATTACAACTAGAACCTTGAAACTTCAACCTCTTCATCTGAAGTAACTTCATAGCAGCTGACAGAACAGCTGTTTTTTATGGTATGTTCAC
This sequence comes from Xiphophorus hellerii, assembly GCF_003331165.1. NCBI lineage: Eukaryota > Metazoa > Chordata > Actinopteri > Cyprinodontiformes > Poeciliidae > Xiphophorus > Xiphophorus hellerii. The sequence goes on from NC_045679.1 coordinate 22,016,257, forward strand.
ACGCGACGCATTCGGTCTTTAGACGGACCGGAGAAAGGAAATGCTTTTTATCTTGTGGGACACAAATGTGTTTTCTAATGGAGTTTTTGTCTAATTTAACTGTTTACACACATGGAAAGGCAAGACAAGAGATCTCACTGTCAGCTCAGTTAATCACGCACTATCAAAACAGCAGCATTTTGAGTCAAAGCAGTAAGCACGAGGTGATTAGATGTTGCTCAGAAAATGATGTTTGTCAATGCCGTGCTAGATACACAAGCAAACATAAGAATATGTTTACTTGTAGACAGCTGAGATTAGATTCTGCTTCGATGCTAATGATTTGTGAGGGATCAATGCAAATTTGTAGCTCTGTTTGCAAGTATGCACTTGGGTTGGGAACTGGTCACTTGCTTACAAATTTCCATTTGCTGCTGCTGCTGGAGGAGTCTATAGAATCAGAATATTTCCAGCAGCAACGGTGACAAAGTTGAACATTTTTAATCAAATTGAAAAGTGGGCCTGTGAGAGTGTGCGAGTTGGTTGGACCAAAGTCAGTGACGTTTGGACACAGGAATGATCAGAGCCTTTTAAAACGCATCAGTTAAGTGAATATCACTTAGTGTGTGTGGGGGTGTGTGTTCAGAGAAATGACAGAACTGGAAGGACGATTCGCCGCGGTGCCCTGCGTATAAAATGCTTTCACATAAAGCGCTTTTCATTTATTGTGATAAAAAAGTATTGATCAGCACAGGTTTATAGTCATTTTAATTCTCTTGTAATTCCGTCAATATCTCTCCGCTCGCCTCGTTCCCACACGTCCTCCTCCTTTCATCCCTCCTTGGTTTTTCTATGCATTTAAAACTCTCGAGTCTTTTCTGCTGGGACTGTATATCAAACCTCGCTTTGTGATCGATCTCAGATAAACACATTATGTTCCGTCGAAGGTACAAAATACGATTCTTACCTCTGCGTAATGACACGCTGCGCGGGCAAAAAGACAAAGAAGCCGATAAAAAACAAAGCACAGTTGTTCGCCGAAGCCTGCCATTTTTACCTAAGAAACCAGGACAAGTTAATGATGCATATAATAATTTTACATTTAAATTTTTGTTTTTTGTCCCATCCAAGGCAATCCGATGTACAAGGTGATGCAGATTAATTACTAAACATGAGGCTTTAAAGGTTAGCCAAGACGTGGAGGACCTCGATCCTCAAAGCCAGCTGGAACCTTGGAGTCAGATCAAAAGCTTACTAGTTGCAAAATAGAGAGAATAAAAAAAAAACCCAGACGGATTTACCCCGGCAACATCAGGTCCACAAATACACAGAAAATGAACCCAGCGCTAGTTTGTGTGTACGCAGTGCGTGCCAGTTTGTGTTCTCAAACAAATGTGATCATTTGACAGCACAATAACTTTTCCTGGAGCGAAATTTTAAGATGGAAAAAAAAAAGAAAAGAAATCGGAGTGCGGGAGCCCTTTACTTTACAGAGCGGCTGTGTGTTTGCAGAAGCTGTGTGTGCGTGCTGTTTCGGTTGATTTGGGAGCTGCGGGGCCGCTGCCTTGTTTCATCCGTCTGCATCCAAATACTGTTTGATCCTCGTCCAAGGTTGAGAGCTTCACTTTCAGCAGTGAGTAGAGGGGGGTTCGCATTCCCCTGACCCTCAAGGTCATTGAGCACGTAGCGCAAATCTAACACACGAGAATTAGACGTTTTAAAGTCACGCCTTTCAGACTGCTTTTAGATGAAGCTGAAGTATTTATTAGTGAAATAGCAGTTGCAAAAAATTTAAAAGCACAACCTAGTCTTTGCCAGTGGTGGATCATGCACAGTGACGAGCTTAAATTTTCAAGATTGATCTGTATGATCTTAACTCACAATTCCTCAGTGGCCTAATCTCCCCTCACACCCCAGCTGCTGCTGCCCTTCAGTCTCTGGATATGGCCACATTCTCATTCATGTATATGTCTGGCTGGAGTCAGATACTGAATATTAGATGCAAGTTCAGCTGCAGACCTATCTAAAAAAAAAAATGTTTGGAATTAAACCTAAGGTTCTCCAAGGCCCACAGCAGTCAATATTTCATGCCCTTGCTGAAGGAGCTAAACTGGAGCCTCAGGAAAATATATCAGGGGGCAGTGGCAGAGGTAAAGAAAAAAAAAAAGTAAAAATGATGAATTTTGGAGGTGAAGTTCAACTTCAAATAAAGTCCTATAAAAGAAAATATGGCGATACACAAGTTGATGCATCTGCATGTACAGTGTAGCTACAATCTGGAGTTTATGTTTTACAGATTTGATAAAATGCTACAGTTAACTATAAAATCAGAGAGAAATTTTAAAAAAGAAAGAAAAATAGGAGCAAAACGGACTCAAAGAGTCCACACTGACATGGATAACTCTGTCTTTGTATATTTTGCTTCAGTTTGTAACTATTTATTAACTTTCAGCCACCACCCCTCACCCCAATGTAGTCTTACTGCTTTTTTTTTTCAGTCTCACTTTTGAGACAAAATTTCCTTCTTAAAGGTGTGGATTTTATTTAGACAGAAAATGTTTCAGCTTATCTGATGCCTTTTCTAAGTATAAAGCAAAGGTAGAAATCGGAGACCGTTTTTCTTTTGCTTCCCTTTTACATTCACCCCTGTTCTCTAATTTCTAATTTGCTGCTTTGCTGAGGCATTAAGAGCTTAGAAGAAACTGATACATTACTGTGTGCAAACACCTCACTCCGACATAATGGGATTGATGCGACGTTACCGTTTTAACCCATCATTATGGAAGCATAAAAGGAAGTCAAATGTCAAACCGGCAACATGTTTTATTAAAAGGTATATACAGTGCCATAATTTTATAATTACCATCTAGAAAAGAAAACGAATTCCTTCAGTAAAAAGTTATTCAGACCAATCACACTCTGTCTAGAAAAACTGGGTTTCCCTCCTTTGGCAGCAACATCTGCCATCAAGCGGTTGGGATATCTGGCAATGACTCTTGACTGTTCGCCAATTAGACAGTTGAAAAAACAAAAATGGCATCAGACAGTCTGAAAATAATCAAACTGCCATTTTGAAGGCATCCGTTCCTCAACAAACCTCAATAAACGACAACCATTATCCAGAACTGGGGGAGAAAAGGCCTGGAACAGTGGGCAACCCTCTCAGGATGCCAAAACACTGCAGGCCTCACACGGTGGTTAGAGCTGGTCTTAATGACTTAAGACATTAGCAAACCAAAAAATAGCACAAAGACCCCTCTCGCAATATAGTAAAAGTATTTTTTTTGCTATATTTCAAATGATGTGCGCCAAATTATAACATGCAAGAAAGTAGAAGACCTGTGGAGAAAGAGCATGATAGTGACAATCAAACATGGTTGAGGGGATGTTATAGTTTGGTGTTACTGCTTCATCTGCTGTAAATGAATAAGCCATGGAATCTGCTCGGTGGTCCAGACAGCCCAAAATGGGGAATGTTTGTGACTTTAAGCTTAAGCTTAAAGCACTTGGCATATCTAATTGAAACTTTCATGTCATTTCAGGACAGCAAATCCATTTATACTCTTCAAATATGTCTCAGGACGCCCCCCGCAGGGCGTTTGTTTAAACACCTGATTGTGAATTTCTTTCGATCACTATCTAAATTGAAAATACCTAAAGTTACCTGCCATCTATCCCTTGGCTTCACTCAATACATAATTATATAAAACCATAAATCATGTGTTCACCTTCAAACCCTTGCAAAAGTATTTTCTTGTAGTTGAGAAAGAGGGGGGGAAAAATACAGTCGAAACTTCATTGAACTGAGAAATCTCACACAGCGATGGCTCCTGTTATCTACAAAGAAGTTTGAAATGCTCATTAAAGGTTCTGAGTAGAAGGCGACAGTACTTTTCTTTCTTCCTGTCTTAGCCAAGATTACATTAAGCCGATTAACGTCCAAAGGTTTGCAGTGAGATTACTTACAAAGATCTCTATCGTTCTCATTTCACCCCCGTTCTGAAATCACTAGACTGGCTCCCAGTTTAATTTAGGATTTAATTTAAAAGCTGTCTCCTTTTTTAGCGAGGCCTCAGATGATCCCGGTCTACATTTCATCAGCGAACAGACAGCATTAATGCCTTTCATCCCCGCTTTGCCTGTTAGATTTAATGAGTGAGGCCTGTTAGTATCTGTACCTCATGACTGCGAACATGAGAAGGCTATATTTACAGTTCACCGTTGTGTCCCCGAGCACAGGTCAACAACTCACAGACTATTTGGATGTGGAAAAACTCTGAAATACATTTGCTTTTATATATTTAATTTTAATTTGCCAGAAAGCAAAAGGACCTTGGATTTTAAAGCAAGTTTAAAGCAACGTGACGCCTGGCAAAACGTTCAGGCTTTCAAAGACATAACTCGCGCTTGCGTCTTACATTTGATTTTAGAAATGCATGTTGAACACCATTTCTATTTTTTTCAATAATCAATAGAAAAATCCTTACTGACATTACATCAGTCAAACTGTACTTGTAGTTGCGTGTTTCCACTAGTATTCTGATGAAGCCGGGATTACAAGAGCACACATAAAAATAAAATGGATTCTTTATTCTCAAAAACAGCTATTTTCTCTGTGTTGCAAAAAGGAAAAATATTCAAAATATGGAGTGAAAATAGTTTTTTTCTTACGTATAATACTGGTATAAAACTCCTAGCCAGCAACGGTTTAAACAAAATGGCGCATTAACAGCACTATTAGCACTGGATATGTAGCGACGCAGCTTCACAAAAAACTGAAGTACAACTATATACCAAACGGCAGTGGCATCTCTATAGCAACACTATCTTCGTACACGGAAAATAATACAGAAATTGATTACCGAAAATCTGAATTCTTCAGTCATGTGGCCATTAAGTCGTCTTATCCCACAGGTCTCGGCTCAAATGTGTCCTTCTCTTCCATTTTACCAGTCAGAACCAAGTACACCTCGCTGCAGCAAACAGAATGGGGCGGGGACGGACAACTGTCCGTCTCATACCTTATATGGAAATGGTGGGGACGGACCACTGTCAGTCTCATACCTTATATGGAAATGGGACTATTTCATTCCGGAAATGAAGGGGGCGCTAGTGACACTATTTCCTGTACCGATCGTGTTATAATAATTATACTAATAACGTATTTTATTTGACAACGCCTTTTAAAACACCCAAGAAGACTTTCAACATTAAAAATACAAATTAAATAGTAAAGAAATGGCTACAAAACGTGATATGTCACGTGGTATGTCTGTCACGTGGTAAGTCACTTTTTTTATTTTCAAATCTTTATTAAATCTTTATTTAAAATTATATTAGTAACAAACAATCTAGAATAAGCAACAATAAGGAAACATTATGGAGATGTATTTATCTATCCTTACACCCAATCCATCTCAAACAAAAGTAATAAAACATGAATCAAATCAATATTTTGGAGACAAATGTACATTACATTAAGAGCACATTTATCCATCCATTAATTATCATGATTGATCCCTATAGTTGGGTCATGAGGGCTGCTGACCCTGGACAGATGGCCAGTCCATCGCAGATTAAGAAAACAGATATAAACAAATGAAGTTCAAATAATATATTTTGATGTTGTGGATGGTACTCTTAAAATAAATAAGTTGCAATCTAAAATATAATAGCCTCTGGCTTATTAAATAAGAACTAGATGGAAAAGAGGTTTGGTCTGTAAAACATTTAGTCAACAATTTTGGCCAACTTAGTACGTCCATTCACAGCGCACTTTTGTTGTTTATTTGCCAAATATTTTTATTATTCACATTGTGAATATAATTTACGAAAAAACCAAAGGACTTCTGAACTTCTAACAAGTGCCATTCTGAAAACTAGAATATTTTTGGTTGTAGGTGACCTGGCTCAGCTGTTATCATTGTTTACCATAATGTCTCATTGGAAACTTTTGCTATAAGGACTCCAGTTCAACCAGTAAACTGATTGGTGTCCCACTATTCCATTTAGAAATTCAATTCTATCAATTGCAATCGATTCATAAAATAAAGACCTTAAATATCCAATTGTTGCAAAACCCAAAGTGATTCATTTAAAACTTTAAACGTAGCTTCAACCTGGAAAGACTCGCACAGAAAGAAAGTAGGTTTTAGAAAGTTTATTTGACAAGAAATAATCTTTGGCCCTCGGACCCCGGCAGTAGACGCTGCGCTGGTAACTGCCAGAGAGAATGATCTTTTTTCTATATGAAAACCTTTTTGAATAAAGTCACTAGTTACATAAATTAAACCAGTGTGTAATTTCTAACTATAACTGTCTTCATCTCACCTGCTCAGCCAATCACCTGATCATGTGTCTCCATCCCAGCCTAACGGCGCCGGGCTCATCTCTCTTCATAAAGTCCGGCTCAGGATACCTTTAGTCTTATGTTTGTATTATGACTTTGTAACCGAACAATATGTTTCTGTATGTGCTTACTTTATTACAAAAAACCCAACAGTTGATTCTGTTAAAACATAAACAACTTAGCTGTATGTCAGGTTTGTAAAGAAAATTTGTATTGATTCCAGTCATTGTTCAAAAAGTATAGGAAACATTGTATTTACACATATAAAATATTGCAAGTTATTAGCTTTGCTTGCATTTAAAATTTTTAAAACAAGGTTATCCTATTGTTAAATAACGCTGTTACAATATATTTACAACTACGTTTTTGGTTCTACTCTCTCCAACAAATTACAGCCACAAAGTAACTTTGTGTGGAAACGGCACCATTTCTATGAAAACTAAATAATGTAAATCAACTGAGCTACAACAAAAGGAACATTCAAAAATGTAAATAATATTGAAAGAACACATTATTAAAAAGGATGACTGCACACGTCAAAAGGCAAATATTCTTTAGCAGAAATGATTTAAAATGGCATGTCACAAAAAAAACAAACAATGTGTGACAACTGAAATGTGTGAAAGACTGAGGAAAGCAACTAATATTCTCCTTGCATTAGGTATTGACAGTCAGTGCAGTGTCCAGGTCGGCCATCACAGTAGTAACCAGGGTACTCTCCTCGTCTTCCATTGCCGGTGAAGCCCACAGTCTTTATATTACCGGTGGCAGGAAGAACACGTTACAACCGCAAAAGGAATCCGGTTTTCTGCCTTGAATGTTTTTGAAAATTTGCCCCAGTTGATCTCACCTGTTAATGAAAAATCGATTTCATGTAGTTGAAATCTAATTTCACATGTTTTAGGTGAAAAAAGTCAAAGGTCCTTACCATCCAGCCAAGCAAAGTGAGTCTTCTTCCTAAAAACTGGCTCAGACACAACGGCTTCAAAGCACTTGCAGGTCAATGCCAAGGTGAGGTAAGCTGAGTCTCCCTGTGCTGGTATCACCTCCTGGAGAACAGCTTCAACAACATTCAGAGGCATCTGAAAAAAACAAAAGACCAAACAAAATAAAAAATCACATTGCACATTATGATCAGTAAAACAGTAGTTAATAATAGCCATTTCACCAAATACTTTGTTACTCTTACTTGTGTAGTTTATTGCAGTTATTTACTAAAACTATATTGAAGTTGTGCTACTCGTCATTAGAGTATCACATCTGGGTACTACACCCACCTATAATGGCAGCTGTTAGTTTATAAAATATATTAGACTTTCCAGAAATTTAACATTGGTGTACAAAACATATTTAAAAAGATTAACCTTTAAAAATAAAAGAAAAACACTAGAAAACTGGTAAGTATGTAAAACATATTTTATATTTTTCAAGTGTAGTTATACATACCGTTATGTTGAACCATAGCAGTTTGTGCTAAATGGTTCTGTAGCTTGTATGAGCAAAGGGAACAGCAATATTTATGTTCATGTTGCAAATAGATACGTGGATCTGTATAATGAAAATTAAAAACAGTTTGAGCATAAAATACATTTCTCAATTATACATGTTATCTACTTTTCTATTTTTATCTAATGGTGCCCTGCGGGATAATAATTAGCTATGCTACATGCTAAAATTAGCCTTCCCCTGTATGAATTACGAATTTCACTAGTTTACAGCTGTTAATTATATTTTCAACCTAATCTAGAAAAGCGTATTGATTTACTATGTGAAAAAATGTTAAGAAGATAAAAATACCTTTTGTTGACTTTGTGAGTTTTGCATTGTTGATCGTGAGCCGAACATCAATGGAAGAACCTCTCAAACTTCTTTCTTTCTTTCTTCTTCCTTTCCTCTTAACTCCGCGTCTTAAGGTATTTATACTAGTGATTATGAAAATAGCGCCCCCTTCATTTCCGGAATGCAATAGTCCAATTTCCAAATAAGGTATGGGACTGACGGAAAGGTCCGTCCCGCCCCTTTCTGTTTGCTGCAGCGAGGTCCTTCTCGTCAGAACACCAGAATAGGTAAACTTGACGTTTTTTCAACTTCCGGTAATTTTAGACCTCTCTGTAACAACAGCACCACATGCTGACAAAAACTGGAATTACAAACACTACGTGAAATAAAAGCAACACAGGGTTTACAGAATATATATTAACAGATACCCATTTTTCACATGGTTACAATGATGATTCATGTAAGTGTTTTAGGCTGGCTAGCTTGTCATTACTCTAATGTTCAAGTTTCTCAGACTTTGAATAATTTCAACAGATTGATATTACTTCCAATCAGAAAAAAACTTCCCTCCACTCATAGTAAGAATTGACTTAGTCAGGGTTACTTGCTGATTAACAACTCTCTAAGGATGACCCCTCCACCTTTGAGATATATGTCACTGTTGCGGGTTCCAGCCAGTAAAGATATTTTGTTGCAAAGTATCAAACAAGACACAATTACATTTAGCTTACGATACAAAATGTAGCTATTGGTTTTGACCTTCCTATTGGACCAATATGGAGGGCATAAGGGCAAAGTGTGGTCACATGGTTAAAAGACATTTACTTTCGCATACACCCTTCAAAGTCCACAAATCACACCGAACAGAGCTCCAGTGAAACCCTTCTCACTGCACTATTAGACATTTAGAACTGTACAATAAATAGAGCAATTATGGCGGAGAGGAACAACTATTACAAGTTCGGAGGAGGAAGAAATAGTTTTATTTTCCATGTTATCTGAAACTAATAAAAGAAGAAGGTGCATGTGGGATGTTCGCCTGCTGATCTGGACCAGAACCTAGCAGGGTAGTTCTATGTTTTCGTCCCAACAGTGCACATTTTCTCACAGCCTCTGACAATTTCTCCTCAAAGCTAGCCATATTGCTCTCTGGCCTCTGGAAGTTGAGTAGTCAGCATTGGTCTGCCAGCGCTTTTCCATATAAACAAACACACCCATGAAATTCTGACCAATCACACGATAGTTTCATATGCGTGGGAAAAAGAGTTTGCCAGGGGAGACTGTGACACGTACGGATAGACGACGTGAGGCTGGAGAGCGAAATGCCGCAATTTCGTCAAACAGATTTTGACACTTCGGCCCGACCATTCAGAACCCTTCAGCCTGCTGATCCACTTAATATCAGAATCTAAAGCACTTTGTTCACAAACACAAACTTAAGATTCTTGAAAGCAGCATCCAAAAAGGGAACCTTTTAAACACTTGGATTTCTTTCTCGGGGATTCATTATGGCAACCACAACGCATGGCCAACTCAAGTCTTAAAATCCAGAGACAATAATTCTACATTATATATGCACCTTCTTGCCACATGAGATGGAGTGTGTTGCTAGACCCCCCGCGCTCCCGATATTAATTATGTCATCCATTTATCTAATTGCTAAGATCCGATATTCAATAACGCAGCTTCTTTACCACCAGCTGCTCCAAAGTTGCCACAAGGTGACCCTGCTGAGGCAGCTCTCTGCGGTTCTCAGGGGCGCCGTGGCGGTAATGCCAGGGAGCGGGTTTATGTAAAGACAAGAGAGAGAGAGAGACAGAGAAGGAAAGATGGTGCTCCTTCCCCGTTTCCAGCTGCTCTTATTTGTTGCAGGCTGAAAGAAGGCCAGCTGTGAGAGGAAGGATGTAATTTAAGCACCTGCTGTGGATTGAGCACCTTTTTTGTCTCGTCTATCATCATCATCTCTTCTCTCCTATTATTACTGCTCTCTCTTTTTTTCCTGTGTTTTTTATTATTATTATTATTATTCCCCCACCTTCTCCTGCGACAATTCCCGAACCATGGGCTGAAAGATACATACCCTCGTTTGTAGCAGAGCCAGAGTAAATAGAAACAGTGATTCCACAGTGTTTGCCATACATATTTCCTGCTTGGGTCCATGGGGAAGAAGGGGAGAGGGGAAATGTTTGAAACGGCAAGCCCTTTGCTGATGAAATGTATTCTCCAAAACTTTCTCTTTTCACTTGGATGTGCAGGCAAAGACACAGAGTGTGTAGCTGCGGAAGGCCTAAGTGAATGAAATGGGGAGAGTGCTGGAGTGCGAACACTCGCAGGGTAATATTGAGAACGTGGGCATTATGAAAGCCAGATTACATGTGACAGGGGTATTACGGAAGGAAACTGACAGAAGAGCAAAGAGCATGAAATAATTAGGCCATGAGTGTGTCTTTTTCATTTTCGTCTTTGTGCTCGAGCATGGGAAGAGTGCGATCGTGTAGTCGACGATCCCGCATCTGTGCATCCCTGTCGACGCGTCTGCGTGCATGCCTGAAGGACAATCTGTCATTTGTAGAGTGGCTTCTTCTAAATATATTATCATTTCAACAACTGGAACAGGAAAAAAAGAAAATTTATGTTGTCTTAGATTCCAGGGCTTCAGAATATAACGAAAAACATCAGCTAAAGGAACTATTACGTTCTATTTTTTTGTCCAGAAAGTAATTAATAAGGCATTTTTTTGTATAGTGAAAACTTGATTTAATATTAATTGGAAAAACAGGTAAATCTGGATATTTACAGCTTTCTAAGTGATACAAAAAAAGTGGTGATCAACCTCAAGCACACTGTGCAAAGTGCCAGGTGACCTCTGTGAAAGGCGTAAATAAATTTGCTTTCCTGAATCGACAAAAATTTTGTATATTGCAAAAATGCTTGAGCTAAAGGTCACGACAAAACCCTTTCAGATTTTCTGGTGGTGAGCAGATTTCATGGTCCCATCAATTACGGTAATTTGTCCTAACGCAGTAAAAGACCCCATAACCCACACACTGCCAGGGCCAGCAGAATATTTGATAGTGTGATAGTCTTTCTAAAATGATGTATTATACATATTATAGTTTTACGTCAGATGTAAGAGGATGGACATTTTCCACAAACTTCAGTTTCTTAAAAGTCTTGTCAAGCTGGCTAAGTTGCAGTCAGGGGAGGGTAGGCGAGGTTCTGTCTCAACAGTCACAACAAGTAAAATACAAAAAGAAAAAAAAATACAACAAAAAAAAAATCCATTTGTCCACTTGACTGTTCTATAAATATGTTTGTCGTTTGGTTTCAACATTTGTATGGACAAACTTTATAAATTTATTCATTGCCTGTTCAGATATGGGTGAAGGATGCGGTGTGCCTCATCTCTGGTGGTGCAGTGTTACTCACTGAACAGCGGTTTGCATGTCTATTGCTGTCTTTAGTTGTACTGCTAAAATATATTTGATTACACATGTACTACACAAGTTCCATACTTTGGAATGTATTTAGAGAATGTATTTAATTTTTCTGATCGGCCATAAGTTTTTCAAAGAACATGTGCAGCGTGAAGCGAGACGTGCCGAATGGAACGGTCTTGAAAGTTCAATATTTGGAAGCGAGGCCAACATGGACTGAAAGGCTTTGTTCGCTGCCTCCTCCGCTGCCATTGCCAAACTACGACGGCAAAGTGCGGCAAACTACAGTTCTGAAACAGCGGAGAAATTGCCGTCTTCCTTTAAAACCTCCCTTGTGTTGGCTGATTCAACAGGAGAAATCCCAGACGGAGTACTAAAGGCAGATAACTTTTGAGCAGAATTGCGTAGGAAGGCAATGGCCAGACTTATGGCCGGTAATTGATGAAAGCATGATACTTATAAAAAATGTTTCAGTTAAGGTCAAAACATTAGAAACATTAGTCACTACTTTGAGTTGAACATCTGCGCTTGTGCCTCACCAGTCATGAACCTCACCACATGTCACTGCTAAGTGTCCTTCACTCAGTAACAGTCTCCACACCAAAGAGAAAGAGATTTATTTTAAACACAATGGACTTTTTAAAAACTTTTTCACCAACAATTCACTGGTCAGGTCAGACTAAGCTGTAAGTTGATTCATCTCTGCTGATGCTCCAGCTGCTTTTTAATCTGATGGTCCACAGTGCAAAAAAACCCGAAAAAAATCTTAACTAGGCAGCCGGAAAATAAGAGTTTTAATGGATTTCATGACAATGTTCCATTTTTCAGACCATTTTACACACGCCTATTTCAGTTCCAGTCAACAAGTATGAAAAATAAATGATTAGGTTAATGCATCATCTCTGCCAGACAGCACCCATCTGTGCTTCACAGGGTAAGTGAGTCTGTCAGTGTAGGCTGGTGCGCCTGTTTTTCAGCGAGAGCAAGAAAAAAGAAAGCGCAAAAGAACAATCCGCTATGGTGCACACAGCTTGAGTGTGTATTTCTTTTTTTTTTTATTGCCTTTTCTTTAACAGGAAATATAGTCTGGGTGCTGCTGGGTGTAAGTTGTGTCATTAAAAGTTTCGCAGGCACACTGGATAGCTGTCAGAGCCCATGCCAATTAGTGCCACTTTAGGTGTCAGTCTGGTGGGCAGGAGAGACGAAACAGGCGGGTAGGCTGAGAGGAGCACCAGGAGAACCCTGCTGACTGAGCCTTCCTGCTCAGCTGAGCATCCTGCAAAGCGTCGGCTTGATTTGACGCAAACGGATGAGGAGGCTTTTGTTTCACTCGCAGGGCAATTTCCATTCCCTTTCATCCATACCTGTGCGTCTGAGAGGGGGGGAGATAACCCCACCGTGTCGGTGCTGCTCCCAGTGTTTCAGCTGCTGGCATCTTCCACGAGCTTTTCAGTTAGACTGAGTCAAAAACAATCAGGCACCTGACTCAAAGTACACAGCGGTGTGGCTTTGGACTTCAAATAAATTACTGTTAAAAAAACAACTATAATTGGTTGTGTCATTCATTTTAGTTTAATAAACAAAAACAATAATTAGTTTTTCTGGTTTTCCATGAATTTGTTGCAGAGTCTTAGGAAGCGGTTTTAGAAGACTGCTCTAATTTGGTCTTTTGGAAAAATACCCTGCCAAAAGAAAAAAAAAGACCACAACATCCCATTTTCGGTTTTCTTACACATTCCATCAGATGGTAAAATAAAAAATGTCCTGGATTTTCAAAGACTCTCTGATGCCATGCCCTCAAACAAGGTTCCCACCACCTTTAGAAGAGAACAAGCCCGCAGCATCACAAATCCATCTATCCTTTTTCAGTTATTTTTTTGTTTTGCTCTAGACCCAATTGGAATGTTTGTTGCTGAAAAGCTTATTTTAGTCTCATCAGACCAAAGTGCATTAATCTGAGTAAAGTCCCAATAGAGTTTAGCAAACTTCACGTTTATATTTGTGATAAAGGCTTTTTTTCCCTCTGGCATGCAGCCTAAAAACAAACAAACAAACAAAAAAAATCACATAGCTCCCTTGCTACTAGCTATCATGTAGATAGCTAGTAGCTACTGGTGTTTAATACGTAGACTTGGTGTTGCAAAAATGCCACTCTTTGTTGCAGGTCTCCGTTGTCGTCTTGGCTGCTGCATGTGGTGGCAGGATTATCTTGATTCCGCATCCTGCCTTATTTGTACAAGTTTAAGGTAGTACTTAGTTACTGTATCTGCTTTTTGCCATTTTCCCACATATAAAAACTCAGGAGTGGCTAAAATAGTGAACTATAAATATTACATCAACTGAGAGTAGAGTTATGGCAATGACATTCCATCAGACTTAGCAAGAAATGAGTTGCCCAAGACATTTGCACAAAACAAATTTGTTCAAAAATTTTGGGCAAAAGAGCTGAAAATGTGGGGAAATGATTTGTTAAATGTATCACGACATAATGCGTAAGTTTTATAGGATGCTTTCTTGTACTGGTTTTCAAGCACAGTCCAAAATGGTAGGATTACCAGCCACAGGTGGTGTTTCAGATGACTTTTCCCCCTTTGGACATATTTTCTTTCTTTAACTTATCATGATATTGCTTTCAACCTTGTCTGGAACTCGTCTGTGTGTTCATGTCACGTTCACCCTATGCGTTTGTCTCCAGGTACCGTGGTTTCACAAAGCTGTGCACTTTGGGTTACTTTTGGGTTACTCTGTCACTTCAAATTACTCTGCCTGTGAGCATGGGTGGTTGACTCATTTGAGTCTGTGTCGGTTGTCCAACACCCTTGAAACTCACCAGAGTGTGCGCAAGTGTTGAAGAAGAAGGACGTGATGCAGACAACGAATGAACAGATGCTCCACAGAAATGCCAGACCTTCGGTTTCTGCTAATACTCACAGTTCAATTCAAGTCAGTTTAGTTACATAGTGCCGGTTTACAACTTGTCAACTCGAGACACTTTACACAAAAATGTCAATTCAGATCAACAATACATACATTGCAATTAATTCTAGTTATCAAACAGTGTAGTCAAGATCCGTTCATTATTCAAATTGGTTGGAAAAAAGTTTTCCAATTAAGGAATTGCATTGAGTCATTGTTTTGGAAATATTCCACAGGTGACAAGTTGAAATCCTCGAAACCTGGTTAATTTGGGATTTACATGACGTCCTAGTCAAAAGACACACAGATATTATTTTCTTTATTACAGGAGGGTAACTTAATGCCATCCAGCTTGAGTGATGAGTAGTTTATTTTTCAAAAACTTCACAATGTCATCGATTTTAAAGTTTTGACAAAACAGTTGTATTAATATGTGATGACTTACTACACCAAGATCGCAAAATTAAAACATTTATTTATAACCTTGAATGCAATATATCTAAAGGTTTGTACTTGAATTGTTTGAAGTAAAGTATTTCCTCAAAGTGCTCTCACCTGCGGGAGCTGAATCGATTCTAAGCAAGTTTTATCCAAGTTGGGAAGTTAGAAATGTCTCCAGTTGATGTGAGGCTATGAAACAGACAATACTTAAACCAACTGAGCCTTGTCGTTGTTTCAACTACGCTGCGCCTTCTGGAGGTGTCACCCACCGTCTCTACAGAGTTTGTGATACGACAAGAAGCAAACTGAAAATGTGAGCGGTCTCATTAATTAAACGGCCTCCCAGCTGTTCCGTTTTCTTCACAAAGTTTCTTTGTTTGGTATTTGAACACTCTGAACACCAATTTACCTCAAAACAGTCGGAGGCCTTTTGTTGTTGTACCGCATATTTTGCTAGTAAAGTCGTAAGACAATGTAAGCAACAAGTTTGCCCTAGACATGAACAAGGGGAGCAAATTACCCATTATACAAACATTTTCACAACTTTACTAAATCAATGTCAGTTATTATGAGTCAGGACACGTTAAACTTTTGAGTAACACAGATTGTGCAAAACAGCCTCATCTAGACCTAAAGACGAGTGGTCATGATTGTATGGCTCTGGGAGCTCTGCTAAATATTACATTCAAGGACTTTGCTGGGCTACTTCAGTTTGCTTTATTTGCAGTATATTGGGTTTAAACAGTAGATGCAGCTTTGAATGAATATTTGATATGATACATACTTGGAACAATGAGCTTTGACCAGTTTCACCTTTGACTTTATCCAGGACAATTCCTTCTTTCTTTCTTTCAATTTCCAAAGAAATGTCTGACCATACTGTTTTGACGTCCGACTGCACATCAACGTTTTTGTTTGGTGGCATTTCTTTTTCCTTCATGTCATCTGCTTTTTTTTCTCTTTTTTTTTTTTTTTTAAAGAAATGGCTTTCAGCTTTCCAAGTTCCCCAAAGTGGCACAAACCAGGAGACCTTGAGCATTTCTCTGAGCTTTTAAACTAATTGTGAAGTCATGTTGCATTAATGATAAAGTAGGTCCTGCTTGGTTGCACTGAAGAGCTCCTGCACAGAGATACACTGGGCTGTGTGCAAACCTCTGTTATAAAGATCTAAATGAGACTGAGTTGCACATAACTGCAAGTTCATTACAGCAAAAAATCGCTAGCAGCAATTAACTCTGGGCTGCTGTAGATTACATTTTTAAAAATGTTCTTCTGCCAAAGAAACTGTTCACCATTTGTCAGTTTAAAAGTTACTACGGTGTAAACACAAATATCAAACGGACAACATTTTTCATGGAGAAAATTAAGTTGCAAGTGAGAAATAAAAAGGCCTAAAATGAAAATAGTGATGGGAAATTAATTGGAAAACCAAAGGGGAAAATGACAGCGTGAGTTGTGAATAAAATTTGCCCATTAATGAATATTAAATTCCAGTGACAAACATTATTGATGCGCTGATCAGCGTTCGCAAATTTTTATAAATATCTGACCTGCTGATATTGATTTTAGCTGATGCCAATTTCAAGAGTTGTAAATATGAAAACACTTCTCTTGCCTTCTGCATGAGCTGAAATTGTATCAATCTGTACAATAAAATATTTACTTCTGATTTTTTTAATTCTCGAATGATCAAGAGCTAATCTAATCTCTGTAATCTACAAATGCAGTAAAATTGTCTATCTTAAACAACAGCTCCATCTTTAAATAAAATCCATCTAAAAACAATTACAAAATACACCATTTACTACTTTACAAAACAAATTATAGCTTTTCATTATTTAATTTGTCCAGCACAAGACATATGAGTGTCAAATTGCAAAATTTGCCATATTTTTTTAATAGGGACAGTTAAAAATAACAGCAGGGACTACGAATATTTGTCCAAAGAAGCCCAGAATTACTAATTTCATGTGCTAGATCTTTAAATCTGTTATGGGTTATAATCATAAAGGGGCCCTAAGCAGCCTTGAAATGTAATTATTTATTTATTCCAGGAACAGATGCAGTGACCCACATATTTTGAGCAAGAGCAGTGGGTGTTACGCAGCTCTGCAGGTAAACAGAACGTCACCATTATTTCATATCAAAGATGAAGCAATTACTGGATATTCATTTTAAATGGTCTTATCCATCTTTTCACTACAAACCACGATGTTTTGTGCAATTTTTACATGTAAAAAAACATGTATTTTGCAATTTGTATGGAATTTCTGCTGTAGTTTAAGAATGGAGTGAGGGCTACAAAGATCAGGATGTCGTGATTTGACCGTAATCGTAAAAAGGATCACTTGTCTCTCCTGAGACCTAAAACCATAACCACATCTTCTCTCAGCATTTTTCTGTAATCTTTTACAAAAACTGGCATTTCTTTTCTGGTGATCGATCGGCTAGAATAGGTTGAGAATTTTCTCCCCCGTGCTGTTTTGTTGACAAAAAGTGAAAGAAGAAAACATACCGCGTCTTCTTCAGGTTGAAAACTAAAGCCCTGATGAGGAGTAACTCCATTTCACTTTGGGTGCATGTTCAACACGTGCAAATTGTTGAGGCCAGAAGCTAAGTCTCATTTGAAGGCAACTTTAGGATTACTTTGATATGCATTAAAATGTCATCTTTGTCTTGAAAACAATGGTACAAGCTGCCTAGTTAACACTGCTGAGGGAATTAATTATTTTCCAAGCCACTCTTTTAGAGAAATGACAGCGTCGCCATGTTGTGTAAATTTTTATTTTTCAATTGCGTTATAAAACGACTGTTTACTTTGAGGTCAGCCACAAGTCAGACACAATGTGTAATGTCCCGTAGCCATTTAGAGAAGAGGAATGTGCCTGACTCACTGTGACAAGCTGAAATGTGCACCAGGAGGTCGGATTAAGACCACCAACAAAAATGAATGTAATGATTACAAGCAAGCAAGGAAATCAAACATGGAAACAAGATCTCCTTTGCTCTCGCAGGCGAAAGACATATTTTGGTCACACACTCAAACCTGCGAACCACTGGTGTGTATGTGACAAATGTCATGATTGAAGTCGGAGGTGAAGCGGGGTTTCGCTGAAGTGCGAGAGGAATGGTGCCGTGTCAAAGGGAACCATTTTGCAGCTGCACTTTCAGCTCATCCTCTGGCTAAATTCAGCGATCCTAATAACCTCTTAGATGCTACATAACAGCTTCTCCCACGGGTAATGGCTATGTGGAGGTGGGGAGGGGAGAAGAAACTCTTATCTCGTGGCTCCTAATTCCTAGAGACAGACAAAGGCTGTAACTGGTAAATGATTTCTTGTAAACCGTTTCTGCTTCGGACGCACGTTGACCGAGGTGCTTTAGAGAAACCACAGTCCAACTAATATACATACTTAACCCACACTCCTGGCTTCAGAAAGAGCTGCTTCACACCCCCCTGCAACCTCTCAATAATGGACCACGGCCCCTTAAGTGATCTCTAATGGAAGCACTTAAGAGGAGGAGGCACTCATTCATATTCCATATTTCAAACTTGCAACGGTCGACCACTGCTGCAAATGGGTCAGAGCAAATACCATCGCAACCAGGCTTATCACTCTCCAGGGAATTGCCATGACCGGGGGAGGGGGATATGAGGCTGCTGGTAATCCAGATTAATTTGGGACCCCCCCTCACTCCCTTTTCTAATCTGCTTTTAATCTGAAACAAGCAGTGTGTGGTTTAAGAGCATGCCATATGTGGTAGTGACGACGAGTGAAGCTTGCGCATCCTGAGAAAAGCTGAATAGTTTGACATTTGGAAATATGTTGCAGTCATGTCTCATGTTCATTCACAGCCCATCACTCTGCCAATGTGAATTCGCTCATTTGAGTGACTCTTCATTACATCAATTTGCAACTTTAGAATTTTATGACAGAGAGGAACACAAAGTAGGGAAATATTCGGAAAGGATATATGATTTCCAATTTTTGATTAAAATAGATACGTCTAAAAAAAACTGCACAATACCCCTAAATAAAATCCAATGTAAGCAACTGCCCTTAGAAATCAACTTGTCAGTAAACAATTTGATTTCAGTGGAAAAGCTACTGTTCTGCTCAGATTTGTGAGAGGCATTTTGTGAACAAATAGCATCATGAAAATCAAGGAATATGGCAGACAGGTCAGAAGTGATGGAGAAGATTATCACAAGCTTTGAATATTTGTTGGAGAACACTTCCGTCTATGATCCAAAAACAATGACAGCAAATGGCACAGCTTAAAGTCTCACCAGGACACATTCATCATTTGGCAGTTCTGGAGGAGATGCAAACATCCACAGCTCAGGTGGGAAAACGTGTGGAAAGGATAACTATTAAGTCGTGCGTACACTCAACTTTGGCTGCTCTCAGTTTTTAGACGAGACTGAAGTCGGACGACCTGATGTCGATGCAGACACCTCTGTTGCAGAAAATGAACATCCTGAGCACGTCATCTCTGCACAATGTTGGCAGCAGCATGTTCAGCAGGCATATGGAACCTGGAGAAAGAACCTGGAGAAACCTTTTGCAACGATGGATGAGGCTAAATTTGTGCAATCTTGAACATCAGCAGACATGTGTCAGGTGACGTTTTTAACCAAAGAATAAGACGCATAACGCTGAAGTCAGCCAAAAGAAAAAAAAGTTACCTATCTTCAGCTGTGAGTGTTTTCATCAGATGCATTAACGATCAATATGAGAACCGGACTATAACCACTAGCTAGACACTGCTGAGGATAATAGAAAGTTAAGGAGGCGTGATAAGGAGCAACATGCATCATGCAGTGCTGCTGATGTGCTTTACCCTTCAGAGATATCGAAAGATTTGAACGTGGGGCAGATATTCCTCTTCAAACAGGAGAACTACATTGAACATAAAGTCAGAAATGGAACAGGTTTGATGAAAGCATATTGATAGGGAATTTGTGGCAAATCAATGTTAATTTTATGCTGTCCAACCAGTCAGGTCTGGTCAAAAGTATCAGACTGTAGATACCCTCAAAGACCTGAGGATAGCGTTAGCTCCAGGAGCTAAGCATAAACTTACCCTTTAGTTTTTTGTTTGAAAGAAATACGCAATACCATGCATCCTTTTGCTCTCACTTCACAATGGAATGGTTGGTGTTGCTCCATTACATAAAATCTTATTAAAATACAGTGGAACTTTATGGTTGTCATGTAACAAAACGTGAAAAGGTTCACAAGATATAAATATTGCTGCAAAGCGCTGCAAATTTTCTTTCTTTGCTTCTCTGTAATTTCGGGTGAAATTGATTAACAGTACTAGGATGTAGTTAAAAGGAGCTTGTCAAGAGTTATGAGACACTGAAATGATAGATTAGGGGAAGGAGGAGAAAAAAATTAAAAAGCCTCGCTAATTAGCCACCTGCAAACAGACACACTGATCATCCGGTTGTCGTTTGCACAGCACTGTGACTTGTTTCCCCTCATTAAGCGACGAGCTGAGCAGCGGCTCAAATGTAATGCCTTGTAAGAGACAAAAAAAAGGCAGAAGCCGCTATAGGCCGACGCGTGCGAGCGCCCGCCGTCACCAGGGCCACCAGAACGCAAGGGGAGACAGAGAGCATATCAAAAATTTATGCGCCTCACAACGACGTCTGCTGTGTGCCGTCTATGAAATATTCAGGGATACATGCGGAGACGTGGGAGATACATGGCGATTTGTCATGGTCTGCACGCTCCGCGTTTTACGGTGCGTGTGCTGAGCCGCGGAACGGAGCAATGAACGGCGAGGAGGGAGATCCGTGGAGTCGGGGAGCGAGAATCCTCAAATGGCAAAAAACCGTCTGTAAATTCAGAGTTACAACAGAGCGGCGTTTAGTGTAAACACAGGAAGCTACACGCTTAGATTTTCTCTTCACTTCCTGAGCACCTTCTCCCGATCTCTGCACACTGCTGATATTAATAGACAGCTCAACTTCCTTTCGTTTTCACCCCTCCTTTGTATTCCACACATTCCCCCCGCCACACCTCGTTCTTCTGCGCCCCTATCCCCGCCCCCAGCGCTCCGTCTTCACCTCCTCCGTTCTGCCTCCTCTCTCCTCCCCTCGGAGTCAGCTTTGCAACCAGCTAATTCAAAGACGGAGCCGCACCTCGTATCTGCGATGAGTCGGGTTTAACCAAAATTCCCCCAGCCTGTCAACACACTCCCAAGTTCAAAGGAGACAAAGGAAAGAAGGGCTGTGGGAAGAATCAGTCCCCCTCCACTTCAAGTCCCATAAATCTTTTAATCATGGCACTGACAGAAACAACTTTTGCCTTCTTTCTTCCTTTCCTGATATGCCAGAAAACTTCTTCTTCTTCTCTCCATTTTCTTGTCTTTTATTTAACATCTCGGTGCTCTTGTTTTCCTCCGTTCCACGTGGACGTCTCGCCAAAGCTGACCCCTTTTTCTTTTTCGGACCATCTTTATTCCTCCTGTTGTCTGCCTACTCCAATCTGACGACTACACTGCTCTGGTCCGTGAATTATTTAATAAGTGGGAGAAGAATCTCCAATCCATTCACATGCCCCACCATCTCTTGTTATTCCAAAAATAGACTTTCTTCTTTGGAGAATAAATCATGTGCAGAAATTGGGAAAAAAGAAAAAGAAAAAAGTGATTCCAGTTGCTCTACTATCTCTGACTTGAGCATCAAATTTAACAGAATATTGTCTTGTATGGAGACAATTAGGGTGATATTACTTTTTCATTTGTTGACAACAGTTGGTAAAGCAGTTTGGGTATATATATATATACAGAACATATATATATATATATATATATATATAAACATTCCCAAACCACAATTCTAATTATTGCAAAACAAGATGACAATATGTAGCAGTAATATGCCATACTTTAGGGGCTGGAAAACCGAATTACACCATAAACTGATAGTGTTGCATTTTTCTAAGGCTTAAAAATAATGGAACATTGCAATGTCAGGATCTAATTAAATTCTACAAAATGTATCGACATGAAGGTTAATTTACTTTAAACAGCCCAAGGTACAACACATCAACATAGGGTTCAAAGAGTTTATGCAACACTCTTAAATTCAAAAACAGAAATCATAAGCATACGACTCATCAATTAATGACAATTGTGAAACAAGGAGAGGCTTGATAGCAGAAGGCAAAAATAGCAAATTAATGCTAAATGTCTTGTTTTGGTTGAGTCATTGCATGTGTAGACTATTATTCCTTCTGGTTTTGGATGCTCTGCAGCTAGAAGGATTTTTGCTCTTTTTTATTTTTTTGCAGTTGTTGCGATGCGTAACTGTGGCAACTGGTTGTTACATCTGGAAGCAGCTGAGTAGCATCAAAATGTCCGATAATACCTGAACTACGACCCCGAATCCCAGAGGAGTTGAAAAGGAGACTTCATGGATGTAAAGCAGGACCAAAGAGCAGAAGGGGAAGGAGGAAATTCAAACCATCTCTTCCGTCAATCATAATGAGTAAGGTGCATATCCTCAACTCCGACGTCTCTCCGCCTCTGCCTAACAGTCAGGCAGAAATTTAAAAAGGAGCGGCAAAAGCAATTGAATTGGATTAGAAGCATTTGCCAACTGATCATGTCTGTCATACAGCAACAGTCTTCAACCAGATTGCAAAACTGACTGATATCAGACATATTTCCTGCCCTAATTTCCCGATTTTGCAAAAATGCAACAAGGGACTAGATGACATTTGCATGAACTGAAACGAGTGCACACTTACCAAAGCACTTACGTTGCACATCCTCGCCGACTACATAGGGGGTTGTTGAGATAACTTGTTTCTACATTTACCAACTTTGCATTCCTTCTCTCTTGCGAGTCAACTCTCGAAAACCGATGTAGCTTAAGCGCATTTGCTCTGTGTTTATCTTTATCAACAGCACCTTAAGCCATACAGCTAGGCTTATTATTATGAGGCTGGAATCCTGAAAATGGCCAGTTTGCAAATCTGTTAATCTGACCTTACTCTGATCCACTTGGCTCATTTTAATGCAGTTGGGAGGTCAAACAAAGGCCGATTGGTTAACGATATCCTACCGACATAGTCACAATGACTCCCAATGCCTGCAAATGAATTTTTATGATAAAATTGCATGCTGAAAGATAGGAGTCTGCATTATACTAAACACTAAATAACAACACTACAAGTTGTGGGCAATTACTGCACTCAAACCAGAGCCTTCCTGACCTGTGATCTTCAGATTCCGAGAGTAAACACTTCGGATCCAATCAGAAATTTTGGCATTATCTTGCTAGTTTAGAAGTGTTACAGAGAATTCATTTACTCCCAAAGGTACAGAGTTTATTCGCTTTTATTGTCTTCTTGGTTCAATGCTTACACGTAATGCGTGTTTGCATAACTTGCACATTAGATTGCTGCAATTTTAAGCATCCTGGTCCTGCTAGAAGGATTTTCAGTAGGCTCGACTACAAACAAAATTTAACTGATTGCATGCAAATGACAAGATGTGGATGTTTGCATTTCACTGTTTAATGTTTTACTCGTTTCTTTTCAAACTACTAACCCTTGAAATGTTAACAGGTCAAATTTGAACAAGTTTAATTTAACCCAAAATACTCAAAACAAAAAGTTAGCAGCACATGCCTACCTTACTATGTATTTATATCAAGATAAACCTTGCTTGGTAACTTTATTTGAAGGGGTGTGCTTAAGACTGATATGACACTGTCATAAATATGATATAACACCGGTTATGAACACGAAGAAGTCTTTATGAATGTTTATGATTGTTGTCATGAAGCATAATTTGGTAAATAATGACACTTAACGCAAAGTTTCTTTAAAAGTTGAATTAAAAGTCCATTAGAAGTGCCATTTTGCATTAAAGTGTTGTAATTTACCAAATAATGCAAAGTTTGCACCTTTAATAGACTTTTAAAGCAACTGTGCAGTAAAAGTGTCATTATTTACTGAATGACAACATTCATTTCATGTTCATAACAGTCATGTCAGTCTTATGCACATCCCTTCAAATAAAGTGTTACCCATTAAATATTTTTATTTTTCATCCAGACTTTTTTTAATCAAAATACACAGAACTCAAAACACAACAATTTTAATTCTCTCAGATTCACTGAACCGAAGACAATATCATCTGAGTGTAACTGACTGATAACAGAGCAAACCTACCAAAAAATTGGTTGTTTTTATTTCAAAATGAACTAAATTAGCAACTGCTTTATTGAAGGTAAATGCAGATACACTGTCAGGAAAAGGCCATTCCTTTTTAGCTCAACTCACTTCATTTTAGTAGTAAGTGCAAGCTGAAAATTAAGCCACGCATTGAACGTTGCAAAACTATGGCCAGGATCTCCAGGCGTAAGGAGTCGTACGTGTCTGGTTTGGGAATTTCGTCTGGGTTTCGTCTTTGCATTTTGCAGATGTTGCGATTCTCCTGGTGTCTGCTGGCGTCTTCAGCGTGCACTGAAGCGATCCACGGCCAATTATGAAGCAGCCAAGATGAAACGCAGCTCTTCTCTTTCTCAGGTCATGGTTCTCCACTCTCAGTGTCGGGGATCCGTCTCACGTTACATTTCTAAGTGCGTGCAGGCAGGATGGAGGGAGAGATGAACAGACAGATTGGGGGATTGGTCCTTACGACCGCATATACTGTTTTGTTTATTTATAACAAAGAAAGAGCTGAGCTAGAGAAAAGCTCTTAATTCACCTGTCTGTCTGCGTTCCGAGATTAACTTATGCATATGAGCTATAGATCATAACTGTATTATCAACAGGAGAGAAGCGTGTGACGTGACTGAAGTCTTTGTAAGAACTGTTAATTAAAAATATGACTTTTATTGTTTTGTTTTTTGCACAGTTTAGTGTTTGGGAGCAAATCCGATTAACAACGCGCTTTGAGACGAATTATCACCGTCCTATGGAAAATAAATTCTTACCCAGAAATGAGGCTAAAGATCGCCTGGGGAGCTGACATTTGTGGGACCTCGGTGTTATTATCACCTCAGCCATCCACCGGTTATTGTTCAGAGGCACACATTCCCCTGAAACCAAACACCTCATCAAGCGATGTGTCAGAAAAGGAGCGGGAAATGATAAAACAGCTTTCGTGTGCTGCATGAGATGGTAAGCTTTGATGAAATCCCCCCAAAAAAACCTCCGCCCCCGCCCCTTCGTTCTGTCCCGCGGCTCCTACGCCGTCTTCTCAGCTGATGTAGGGAGGAAAATGTGCCTCCCTGAAAATGAAACAGAACAAACAAATTAGATTGGGTGTGCTGACCTCACTTTGTAATCCTCCCTGAAATATGCTTTCTGATGCGCGCGTTAAACTAGACACTCTCCACGCTCCCCGAATAATCCGTCTCCCAGTTCGTGTAGTGCGCGAAATGTTTCAGAAAGGAAGAAGCGATGTATATTACTCATCGTTTTGGAATAAAATGTAGGACTGGATTAATTACGGGAAATGGAGGAAACTCAGAGGGAAGGAATGAGTCGGGATGAGACGGCGCATGAGATGAATGAGTCAGTAACGTGTGCAGAAAAGGGAAAAAAGTCGTAATAATCATTTTTCACATTCTCCGGTTTTAAATTGACACTTTTGTGATGTACAGTCACTGAGGTACCCACGTACGCAGAGATTAAGAGACAATCGTATCCACGTCATTTTCACAGAATCAGTATTTGCTCTTTTCTTTGAATGAATCTGCCCTGACTCATCGGGATAATCCTTGTGTTATGGTGAATAATAACAATGGCTTCTAGAAAACAGACGAAGAGCTTTGTTCTGAAAAAGAATGTCAAATCAGGCTTTCTCCCATAAATCCATCAGGGTTTGGTATACCTGTTTATGCCAGTGAGAGGTTGGTCAAAAGATAATAGATTATTATTTCCAGAGTATGCTGTATAAATGAAAGAAATAGGGTGGGTAATGATGGCATGTTTTTTTTTCACCTTTTCATCACATTTAAATATTTCACAACATAAATACATTTTATTACCAAAAGAATATAACGTCCGTAAATACATAAAGCAGTTTTTGAAGATTTATTTTATTAAGGTAAAAAAAAAAAGCTATCCAGATCAACCTGGATTATATATCCGCATTGCATTTTTTAGATTTGGTATTGGGGAACCTAGTCTGACTGTAAGTCAGTTCGTAAATATCTTAGGAACATTTCGTACCAACTGTCACGATCTTCACTATTCCTGTTTTACGATGCTCCACTGCTCTGCCCCTCCCACCTCTGCTGTCTACTGATTACCGTTTGATGCCACCTTTGATTTTATTCTGCCGTCAACCTCTGTCACAGCCTTCAAGTGTTCATGAATGCCTGCTTGTGAATTTAATCCCTACTTCATGTCAGTTTCCCGTGGTGAATACCGATCATTGTAGCGGTGAGTTTATTAAAGCTTGTCTTCTGTCTATAGAGTGCCGTTCTCTGTGTGGTCCTGCGGACGAAACAATCCCTGGTAAACGGATACTTTCCTCTCTCTACAGACAGGAGCAGGGGGAGAGCAGGCCTTTCCTGCTTGCACATTTATATAATAATTGTCAAAAAACAACTGCTTAGCCTTTATGGGATTGTCATTTCAGTTGTAGGTCAAGAACCTAGTGAGTGCTAAGGAAGAATAATATAACATTAACTTTGGACAAAAAGTCTGGCTCCTTCCTTAGAGTCCCGGAATCTCTGGCAGGCGGGCTGCGGCTGGAGGAAGTGAAACCACGACACTGCGCGTTGACGTCACAGATCACGGAGTTTAATTCATAACAAAGCAATCGACAACAAAGCTGCAGAGATACAGAGATATATTCATTACCTGCAACAGGAGAAATAGAAAAAGAAACACAAAGAAACAAAGACGCGTCTTTGGAGAAAGCTTATTCTGCCAAAAGCAAAACAGTGGTAGCATTCTGAATTTTTAACGTTTACATGAAGTTTTATACTGAGTGGGCGTTTCTTCAATTTAATATATTCAACTAAGGCGTTCCGCTCTTTAACCAATTAGAAACTCCCGTAGGAACTACAGGAAACTTGAGAAGTCTCCCAATTTACAACGAAGTTCCAAAGGCGTCTGGTTTCTATCGAGAGACAAAGGCGGACCAGTTAATCTTGGACGATACCAGGTACGAATGTCCCCGGCGCCGAGAGTCTTAAGATAAGATTTCGCAGACACCTATAAATCTGACGTCTCTTCCATTATCTCTCCTAACGTTCTCGAAGAGACTTGCATCTGGTAATTTTCAAAAAATGTTATCTTTACAAACCCCAGTTTTGCTTTTGCACATTCAGCACCCCCAAAAGATTAAGTTCTGCCAAAATAATACATAAAATCTACAGGACAAAATAAAGTATAATTCCTGAGCCATTTTCTAATAGTAAAAAAACATTTTCATTCAAACAATTTCCATTTGCTTCTAATATCGTCACAGATAATACAGTTTTCAGATACATTCATCATTTAGTAGTTTTAAAATGAGATAATACAATCTTCAGTAAAAACATGGTATTAATACTTAGAAATTAAATGTTACGGGGTTTCAATCTTCTATTTTGCATTAATTTTACACCATCGCAGATGCTGAACTCGCAGCAGATCTCCCCCCAACTGCCTGCAAGACTGTTAATTTATGTTTCTGTGTTCTACCCGGGCTGCAAGCGGCCCTCATTTAGTGATCTGCATTCTAACCCCTGTCTTGTCCGGTTCAAAACAAGAGTATGAAACCTACCCTTTTACACATGCGTAAAATTAACTGCATTAAGCACCAAAATCAATAATTTTCCTCGACAGTGCATTACACCAATTGATGTGCTTTGATAATTTATATAATCTACTTACCGTATCATCAATGTATATTTCTATATCCATTAGGACATTACCATCAAACTCTGACATGTTTGATGGTAACTCTGACCATCTCCACAGATGACTAACATTTTAAAACAATATAGATGTTTCAAATTGTAAAGTGAAACAATTTTGAGTTTCAGAATATGTTGCTTTAATCGCCCTCTCACGTCGGCTTTTTAACTGAAATATCTTCTTCAAACACCCGTAGCTCATTTGCTTCTGGCTGATGTTTTTTTTTTTTAGGGTTTTTATTTCCAGAGTACAGCAAACTAACTCAAATGTTTCTGCTGCACTTGCTAGATATTAATGCGCCCATATTAATGCGCTCACATAGCTGCCAGCTAGATCTAGCTCTATGAAAATGTGTCTGACTTGACAAGGTTTCTGTTCTTTTTTCTTTTCTTTTTTTGATTGTCAACTCTTGGTTGGCATCCCTACACAGATCATCTGCAAATATTTCTCTTAAGGTTCTTTTACAGCATCTTTTCTAGACTTTTTCCCCCCCTCATCCCATGCTTAGTTTGGTTCTTAATGGCAAAAAATAAGAACAGAATGAAACAACAGGACATGAAAGTAACTAATTGGGCTCTGTTAAAATGTAGTTGAACATACAACAGGGTGTATTCACAAATCATTCCACTCCTTTATTGTTTTCTCTTAACAACCCTCTTTAATCAGCTCTACTTGTCTCCCCTATAACAATTCTGACGTTCATGACTTTGTCGCCCTGATTAATGTCGCAGTCTGTCCACAGCTTTGTTTTGCTCCAGCAAACCGTGACAGATGAGACAAACAAATCAGCTATCAGAATCCCGTTTTATCTGAAGCCAAACAGTTGCCTCATTTAGAAAAATGAAAATGTGACCTTGTCAAACTATTGGTGCATTAGCTGCTCTGTGTATCCGTCATTGTCTTCTCCAGGTTTCTGACTTAGATGAGCACTGCAGCGCATGCAAAAGCAAGCAACCTCACATAGTGACAGGTTGGATATGTAGATAAAGAATGTAGCATTCCTTTTTATACGAGATGACAAAAAAAAAAAGTGACACGAAATACATACCCAAGAAATCAACTCTGAATGCAGGCAGCAAGCATGCAGCTGGATGGAAGATTTGAAATGCAAAGTAAAGGAATGAGAATAAATAGAATGTAGAGAATCTGGGAAGTTTTTTTTCTTTAACTGGATTTACATCTTGACTTATAATTGGGCAAATGAACATAGTTTAATCTAAGCTATCCCATTGCAGCCCCAGTTGTATGTTTAGAGTCATTATATTGCAGGAAGGTGGATCTTCACCCCAGAGTCAAGTCATCTGCAGCCTGCAATAAATCTTCTTCCATTGCTTGACTATATTTTTGTCTAATTTCTGACTATACTTTGACACACTTTCATATTTCTGGTAAAGCAATGATGCTGCCACCACCATGTCTCAACGTAGGGATGGTAAGTGACGTAATCTTTGAAGGCAATTGGTTGCATGGGATTTTATCCAGGGTTTTTGGATTTACAGGGATTCAAGAGAAATGTATGCCATACTCTACTGCATATGGGTTTGAGATGTTGGTCTACTCTTTGCATAAATAACAGTTCCAACTACTCTTTACAAGTAGGAATGTGTTGAGATTTTTTTTTTTAACCATACTTCCACAGAAAGAGATTTATGAGATCAGAGACTGATGATGGATGAGAAGACATTGTTTACAGTCTCTGCTCTAAATGCGTTCTGTTCAGTTGAGCTCAAGGCTCTGAGCGTGTCAGTCATGCCTGTTTGCGTGGACCTTGCTTTGTACACTGCCGACCCCCACTTTTCCCACAAAGTTCAGTTTTTTCGTTTCGTTTTTGTATGCTAAAGCAAAAAGAGTTCCTTACGTTGGAACCTAGAAGGCAGTCCCAAGTCTTTAATCACTACTCCCCACCATAATCCAAACTTTAAACGTGACAGAATGGAGTAAGGAAATCATCATCTGGTAAATGTCAAACCCAGATTCCTCTACAGAATTGCTAGACAGAGACAGATTTGTCATTCTAAAAAAAAAAATGGCGTTGTGCTTTACACCACTGTGTTCAACACTTCACGTTGTGATCAGTCATAAAACTACTCCATGAAGCTTCTTACATATTATGTTTGGTCTAAAATCCATATGATGTTTGGAAGTCTTGCACCCCTTGACTTTGCAGAAAGTTGGCAACCTCTACACAGACCACACTCTGTGATTCTTCTTGGCCTACCACTTTGTGGCTGAGCTGCTGTCCTGTTTAGTCCATTTCACTTTGACATAACACCTCTAGCAGTTGAATGTAAAATACCAGGGAGCAAGAAAATATCACTGCGGGAGTTATTTCACAGATGAAATCCTATAACAGTACCCCACTGAAATTCAATAACCACTTTAGAGTGGCTGGGTCTTTCACAAACAGTTTGTAGAAAAAGTCTGTGTGCCTTGGTGTTGGACTTTCAACATCTTTGGCTATAGAAGTGATTGAAAAACCTGAATTCAGGGATTAAGGGAAGTGGATTGAATACATTTTGCGATAAGATATAATTCTCCTTTCACTTCAGTTATTTGCTTCTTTTTTTTCATTTTAAAGATAAACTGTGAAAAAGTCCATGATGTAGTTTCGCAAGGTACTGTTCGCATAGAACTCTGGAGGTTTTTGGTGGTTTGCTTGCTGTGTGTTCAATAAACATTTTCATAGTGCTCGTTCAAATGGTTCATCTTCATTGTACCTCAGTCTATTGTAATGTACAAAGGTGGACTTAAGGGTCAAAGTTGTCACTCATTTGATCGTCAATGTCACAGAGTTGAATCGATCTGCTCTACGTAGGAGCAGTGGATCTATTCACCTGATCCTGCTGACAAACGATCCAGTGCTATTGAGATACTGTAAGTCCTGTAATCAACTTATTGATTACAGGGAACTTGTGTTTTTCCTGAAAGTTAGAATTAAAATACCTACTTGAACTTGGTATCCACTTTTGGTACACTTTTTCATTTTCTGTGATAGAGGAAGGTGAAGATAAATAAAAATCACAAGAGAAAATGTCAGAAATGTGTTGTTTTACAGCAGGAGTAATGATCTAGGTTTGTTAAATATAACTGTGGAAAATAAATACAGGCCTGTTGCCTTGTTAGCTTTTGATCCCCCTGTTGCAGTTTATAAAAGGAGGGAAAAAAACTAGATATTATGGGAGAACCATCTCCAATTAAATATGTCTGCTTTGTATCACTTTGACAGTCCCGTAGCCGGTGCCTGCGGCTTGAAACTTCCATCTTCGTGAGGCCATTAAAATGTGCTGTCAATTTCCTGTCTGGCCTCTTTGGTTTTCCTTCTTAGTGGATATCTTGGCTTCAAGCTATGCTGCAAATAAATGTGACTCTTTTGCTAATAAGACACGTTTTTGGTCATGGTTCCCTGTAGAGCACAAGAGAAAAATTGATGCTTTTTTTTAATTATTACTAAATATACGACTGGCAGACGCAGAGAAAGTATCCACGGAAAATTTTAGTGTTCATATTTATGAGGATATTTAAAAACTGAACCAATACTGTAGCTTAATGACAAAGGCATAAAAAATGTACAACCCCGTTATTGTAGTGAAAGGAATGATTAAAAAGTTAACCACAGGCAGAGTGTGACATGCCATTTTTCAGTGCAATAATTTCAGTCCGCTGCCCGATTGACTTATGGATGAAAAGTGTCCATTAATCCAATGGGACCGGAACGGACATTTCACACTTTTGCTAGGGTCCCCGGTGGAGAGGTGAGAAGTAAATGTAATGGTCCTGTCAGAAAAGTGTTGTGATTCTTTTGCAGTAACTTTGAGTTCGGGTCAAATGGATAACAGAACTGACTGAAAAAGCACTGTGCTAGTTTTAAGTCAGGAGGGTGTGGGATACTCTTTGGCTTCCCACGCAGTAAGTCTAGGTTACAATATAAAGACCTATTTTTTCCCTCCACTTATACTAAACACAATGTATTTAGACCTGCACAATCAACATGACCATTGAAAAAGATGAGAAGTTCTTAAGTTTACATAAACGTATATTTTGTCTTTAGTAGAACGCGATTATTTAATTTCCCTTTGGGACCAATAAAGTAGTTTTGAATTTGAATTTGACATCAAATGAGTCATTTCAATATGTATGGAAAATTACCTTAAACTTAATTAAATAATTTCATATTTAAATAACTAACTAAATATTGTGGGGGTTTATTATTATTATTATTATTTTAAGGTATTAAATTCCGTGAGGCTGAATACAAAAGCCAGTTAAACTTTTAAAAAACTACCAACAAAATAAAACCCAAGGAGACTTATTGTTGCAACGTCTCTAAAAGTAAAGGGGTATGAGATATATATATATATATATATGCAGGCAAATGCAGAGACAGATTAAGAGGGCAGACTTTACAGTCAGATGTTTCATGTACCCTTACAGTCCTCTCTGTTAATGCAGAAGCACTTGGTCAACAGTGTTAGTGCAGGACATTCTGCTGTAACAAGACCCTGTGTTTTGCTTCTTTTGGTGTATATAAGGTACATTTTTATCTTATAGCACCCTGAGAATGTAGCCATGCTCTCTGTGAAGAGAAGAAGTCGAGCCCTGACCCTCTTGATGAGTCAGTCCTTCCCCTTCTCTTACTTTATGCTCCAGATGGCTTGTTACGTATAACCATCTGGAAAGTCCTCCATAGAAACCTGTTGGAAAAGGGCAGGCTCTTAAAAAAAACAAAAAACACCAGCTGACTAGATGAAATGACTACCATCATCTATACCAGCAATGTATGACCGGTGTTGACTAAAAGCAAAGCGTTTATATTAAAACGATGATATGCCTAATTGTGGTGCAGTCCTGTTCACTTTCAGCCACAAACAATACGGTAGACCTCAAAACTTGTCAAGTTAGGTAATGTTACAAAAGAAAACCTGAACAATTTAAATCGGAGACAGGCAAATGTGACTGTGATAAAGAATTTTTTTTAAATGAACAAAATATAAAAGCTGCAATAACTTGACTGCACATGTGTGCACACCTCCGGACAAAGAGTTCGGACTAAAATTATTTTATTCAACTTTCGGCCAAATGCCAACATTCAATCTTTTTGGGTACACACGTAACATCAGCTACAGTGAACATGATTAAGATGCAGATGACTGCATATTTGCTCCTTTACAGCTAAGACAATAGTTTAAGAGAGGTTTTCATCATTTGCTACAAATGACAAAGCAGCAGCACTGAGCACCACAAAAGCACCCTATCCACAGGAAACCATGGTGGTGGCCGCCTTATGATCTAGCAATGCTTATAGAAGGATGAAGAGGAAGATATATGATAGTCTCATTTTCTACACATAATACTCTGCCACGTAACTTCAGCATAGATATTTTGGACTGGAGAGATCCAAAGAACTTTACCAAGGCAGAATTGATAAATATTAGAGAAGACGGAACATACAGATGGAATACTGAGTGATGAAATTGAATCAAAAGGTGATACAACAAAACATTGTAAGTATTTTGTGTTCTGCACACCTATGCAGCCAAGTAATTACAGGGATTTACTTATTTATTTAATCCCCAAACAAGGTTTGTTCCTCTGTTGCAACATATATGCATCACATTTAATATGACATTTAATATTTTCTTTCACAAAAACCTGGTATTATAACAGAGGTGTGAAAACCTTGAGAGTCACTGTATGTAGGCCAAAGTACAGCAGCTGCTTGCTTTGATGCCTGGGCTTCAATTAATTCAGTTTTAATGGGAGAATCTTGGATCTGTGACGAGTTTGCTTATTAAGGCTTTTTGTAGAAGAAGAGGGATTCCTCCTTGTTGCTAGCCTGCTAATTAAAAGCAACCTGTCACCAGTGTTGCCATCTTTTCCCTTCTTATACGAAGCAAGGTCAGCAGAAGTGACAGCTTTCAGCCTTGGCAGCGTTAGAGGTGTCCCTTAACTTGTCTTAATTAAATAAAAAATGAATGTCCGACAGCTTGGAGGATATGTGGAGGAGAAGCAAAAAGCAGCATATGCTTTCGTTTTATGTTGAATTGATTCAATTGATTAAGATCTGCGATGACAGTCTGGAGATGTAATGCTAACACCAAAGTCTTCAGTTGAGACTGAAATGAGGCAGTATTCACACCTGATACATATGGTCCATTTTAAACGGGGTTGAGTTTGTTTCCCCCAGTGATCTGGACCTTTTGTGCAGGTGTGAATACACTCACACTTCCAAACAAACTCTGGTGTATGAGAGGCTCCGTGGGCCAAAACTTACAAACTCTCTCACATGTACAAAGTTTGATTCCAATGGAAGTTAACTTAAAATCTCAGCTTCTGATTGGATCCCAGGCAGGAAAAGGCAGGTTTTCACAGACAAAAAGATAGCTGAGCGGCAGCGACTCACCGAGGTAATTAATATTTAACATAACATCGTTAATGCTTCTACTGTACAGTAGTGTCAGCATTATCAGAAGAAGCCGACAGCCAGCATCGGAACCCCCGTCTGCCACCACGGTAAAGCTAGTCGCCTCTTCGGAAACGGCAGTAATTCCAGCCTGCATTCGAGTTTGACGTGCACAGCGGCACAGGCTACGACGCAGCTCCTTTATAAGTTCCTTTCAAAATAAAAGCGCACCTCCGGTTTATGTTTGATTCTTTAAGTTTCTTTCCAGCGGCTGTAAAAGTTTAAAGCTTTGTGTTGATTCCTTTGCAAAAGGAAATTATGTATCTGGAAATGAATTAAAATACATTGTGTGGGGGAAAAAATTCCATAAACCACATATGTGCAACCTCAATCGAAATTGGTGACATTTGACAGGCAAAAAATCTTTCTGATTCCATAAACGATGCGTTACCAGTTACTTCTCTCACTGCAGGGTGACACTGACACGCCTCTAGAAGATACCCAGCAAATGGTATCCGGGAAAAAAAACAAAAAAAACTAATGTGACCAGTTATTGAAGTTTCATAAATCAGATTATGGTTTTAATTATTCAGCTATTAGTACTTAAGATTCAAACCCATGTAGTTTTGGAGCTGGAGTGTTTCTAATGCATTCCAGATGCATAAAAAGTACTAATATGAGCCTTCCATGAAGTTTCATAAATCAAAGAAAGGTTTCACAAATAACATATTTGTTTATATATTTTTCTCTACTAGTTTCGAATAATCTAGTCTAGACTAATGACCTGGTGTGAATACATCCTAAATTGTTAAATCAGCCTATGAGTCAATTTTTTCACCTCTTATTTTAGACATTTCATCTTCCACTGGCTTCAGCCCAGGTCATTTTTTCTCCATTCTGCAGTGCACAAAGCCGGCCCTACTGGCTGAAAAGCTGACAGTGGATGCCCCCCTGATGACCTACCTGCTGACAGTGTGTGCGACTGCAGCACTGTGGTCTGACACCCAGTGTAGTCAGCAATACCAGAGCTCTGCAGGGGATGATCCTAGCTCCCTTCTCCTCACCTTCTAAACCACATATCTGCCACCTTCAGACATTTTCTGATGACTCTGCGGAACCACACGCAGTTTAACGTGGCACGGTGTGCGAGTTTGTCGTAGCCAGTGGCGCCCTGTATGCCAGGGCAGCAGACTGAGGTGGGTGGACATCGACAGACTCAAACAAATCAATCAGTACAGACTGGCACTTCACTCTCTCTTTCTCATTATGTAAAAATATTCGATTCAAAAAACTAATTAGCAAGAGTGGATTAATTACAATCATTTTTAGACTGCATACTCAGAGACACTATTTGGAAGACCCATATGCACTCAATCTATACTTCCTGGTTTATTTCTTAAAAGAGGGGTATTATGAATTTTACAGGCACCTACTGCCATTTTATAGCACAATCAACTAACTATGTTACCCTCACTTATAAAAATATTGTATACATCGTAAATAACTTTAACCCTCGCCCCCAAAATCACCAAAAACGCCTGAAAAGGTATACCCAAATTAAATCAGCTGCTGTTCTTGAACAATTTGGAGTACACGCAAAACCTTGGTCTCTTTATGAAGATGACAAGCTAAAGTTTCTAGTTTTGCAGTCAAAATTACTTTAACTGTAAGTAGTTTGTAGCTATTACGTTTGTAACACAAAAGAAATGGAAAAATTTTGCTTCACCCAGATTTTTCATTTTTATTTCTTGCAAATGCACATTGAGTGTTGAATGTATGGACTGGGAAATACAATAAATCTGTAGGATAAAGTATTCTGCTCGTGGATTTCAAGATTGATCAAAATAGCACAAAGAAGGGGGGGGTTAGCGTACAGTCAGACCTCCTCCCCCTTCTTGCAATACGCTGTCCGTCCACCTCCTGCCCCCCAGCACTCAACGGTACGCCAGCCCCCCAGTCCCTTCCTCTCCCGCAATCAACTTCTCTCCTTCGCCTCCCCCACCCCACTCGTGTTGCTTCTTGTTACCATAACCAATGTTTCCAAAAACATTCCAATCCAGAAAAGATCCTGTCGTCACCATCACCGTGAATCTCACCTTGTCTCGGTGGAGTACGGTTCTGACTTTCATTACAGTGCCTCATGTTGCATGTCGTGTCTCACCTATTATGTCACCGAGACGCCAAGCATAGGACATTTTTCTAAGTTTAATGAACAGGTCATATCGTAACTTCTTCCCAATGTCTTAATCTTGGGTGGGATTATTTGTCCTTGCTTTATCTCCACACCTTTTGTTTATAAGGGGTGTGAGAAAGGGATTACTCTCATGGCCAACCAATAAAATTCTATTCTCCACCCTCGCATGTTCAGCAGACTGTGACAATGCTTTTTTGCTTCCACTTTCTCTCCACCTCTAGGACGTCCTGTGCTAACACACTGCACACAGAGGAGGCGGAGCAGATATTTACGATTATTACAAATAACTTCCATGTACATTTGTATTAAACGTATTAGCCCTTCCTAGACTGAGATTCCTCTCGGTCCCTACTTAACGTGCTGTGCCGATGTAACTGATGGCCCATTACTATCTAGTGCTTGCATAGCCGGTACCATCTGCATTGCTTCATCCCGTAGAGAGCAAGAGAACATGAGCAATCAGATGGCGAGGGAGCTGCAAAATCCTCCCCTCGTAATCTCAAGCCAAGAACCAAAGCTGAAATCAATTCAGACCGATGGGACATTTGGGATTAACTAAGCACAAAGGACTGTTTTTCTTCCCCCGTCCTTCAGCCATATTTGCTTTTCGTGTGCCAGGCTCCGAAGCACTGTGTGCCAGATCAGTATTCAGAGGCCAAAGGAGGCACAGCTCAGCAGTTTACCCCTGTGAATTCAGCAAGTTCTCCCTGATGTTTTCAAGGAGTTCTGCCACACTAAAGAGAAGTCCCAGAGGGTCACAGAGGGTGGCGTTTGTAGTTCCTCTGCAGCAATACAGATATACTCTCTCTCCCTCTGCGGCGGGGCTAGTTGTGTTTGCAGTAAAACACCAGCTGATGTAGTTTCTGGAAACCAGGTATTTAAATACACTTTGTAGGACGAGAACCTCTCTCTCTCATTGACCAATCTTGAGTTAGAGAAAACAGTTCATGTTTTAGATCAAACCCCCAAAACTGTGGATAAAGGTCTGGTCCTTGCCAGGAAATGTACCAGTTCTGTCAAGAAGAAGGCACAAATATCCAGCCAGAAATGTTAGAAGTGTATTGATGGCGACAAAGACCTTAAAGAACATTTCTCCAAATATTAGTGTGTTTAGATACCCTACATATATATTTGGGTCTGCATGTATAATGCTGACCCTTTGGGAAAATTCGCCTGGAAATTATTTCATATGAATATTTCTTGTTTAGAAATATCACTGAAGTTGATTCAATTGTTGAAAACGTTTACAAAACTAATGGCTAACGTTGAAACATGGCCTTGAACAACACCACTAATAGTATCAACTCTGGAATTTAGTAGCTAGGATAAGCTGTTTTGCTTGATTTAACATGTTAATATCAAGATAATATCAAGACACAATATCAAGATGACCTAAACTTCTGCATGAAAAGGCTGACCTCTAATTAGCAGCAAACTGATTTTTCACAAGCGACACAAAGGTGTCCATTAATCTGGGTGTAATTTGACTGGGAACTGTTTGAAGGTGTGTGATCAGTTGTGTCATTTCAGATCGTTTCATCATTCACCAAGACAAAAAAAGCTATCTTTTTAATTAATGTTGTGCTGTTTTATTAACCTTTAAGTTAATCTTCCTTCATGATTGTCCAAGTAAGCAGGAGATTAATCGCGTTTGCCAAATTTAGCAGTGCTGTAGATTTATGCCAAAACATTTTTTTTTTTTTTTTAGAAAGAATACCTACAGCTTTTATCGTTATTATTCTGAGCTGGCACAGCCTTCTTAACAAGGTGACTTTGTCATCACAGGATTGAAGATGATTGAATTTTCCAGTTATCAATCTAATAAATGTTGCCCTTTGCTGTCAAACGGCAACTGTCCGCTGCAATAAGTCCTATAGGACTTGTTAATAGGCATGGCATTGGTCTTACCTTCCAATTTTCTCTTTTTATCCGTTTCATAAAATACTATATATCTCTTCTCATGTCCAAAATGTTGTTTGGATACTTTCTTCAATTACTAGTGACGTAACATATAAACAAATAATGCAATAGAATTTTAACATACTTAAAAAAGAAATATTAATATGTCTACACTTTTTCTTTTGCTATACAAGGAGAATTAACTCAATATGCTGTACACTTTGAAATATGTGACAGTACACAACTATCCTGGGGGGAAAAAGGTGCTGATCATTGCACATTGGTATAGCAACAGAAGCATGGATTCCTTTTATTAAAAGGAATAGTTGATTACAGTTAGAAGTATTTTTAGTTCTAATATTTAGTACAGGATTTATTCACATTCAGCCAAAATCTTCGCAAGATATTTTGTTTTTACCCTGTTTGATATGTTGTGCATCAAAACATGTTTATATCAGGGACATAGAGCCTTAATGCAATGTTAGCTGAAAATGCTAACACAAAAAATGCTATATACATTTGCATATAACTTGAGCAAATTAATATATTTATACAGTATATATTTTTTCAAAAAGATTTTAGGTACAATTTAACTGAAAGATTTTTTTAATTTATTTTACAACTTAAGACCAAAACTAGGCAGCATACAAACCTTTTTTGTATGCTGCCTTTTTGCTAGTTTACCTAAACTACCTAATATTATTGGCTAGTTTTCTGGTGGTAATTAACCATTAGTTAGTTATGTACTAACTAGTCCCTAACTAACTACTTGTTAGTTTACCTAACTAGTTTACCTAAAACATCTAATACTATTAGCTAGAAAACTACTAGCTAGTTTTCTGGTATTAGAAAACTAGGTTACTGTTAGCTAGTTTACCTTCACAAAACTAGCTAATAGTTTAGCTAGAAAAACTCATTTCTAATAGTTTTCATAAACTAGCATTGTGAATCTACTGTATGTTTTATTGAACAGACTGAGCCCTTTATAAGAGCTTAGCACTGCAGCTATTCTTTAAGCAAGCAGCCCTG
This sequence comes from Xiphophorus hellerii, assembly GCF_003331165.1. Classification (NCBI taxonomy): domain Eukaryota; kingdom Metazoa; phylum Chordata; class Actinopteri; order Cyprinodontiformes; family Poeciliidae; genus Xiphophorus; species Xiphophorus hellerii. Next base: position 22,055,567 of record NC_045679.1, read on the forward strand.
CTGCTGTGTTGTTTTTTTTTAACAACCACGCAGCCTTTCAGTTTTCAAAAAACATTTAATAGATTTTCATTCCAAAGAAATGACAAAGATATACGATAGCAAAATTATTTTAGCAAATGCAGGGGAATAAATTAGCTACATTCATAGCTGGTGGATTCAATTCGATCATTTAATGGCCATAATTTCATATAAACCAATACATCATGAAGGAAATCTTATTTACACGAGAAAAGCACTGAGGCCATTAAAAAACAAATGTTTTTTTTCCATTTAGAAGAAAATATACAAGATAAAAATAAATAAATGCCAGAATGTAAATGTAATTAAATCTGTTTGTAATTACTCAACTAAATGTTGCAGCCTGGATAAAAATATTTTGAGTGCCACTCCCTAATAAATGGTGTTCTATTAATGTAGAAGTCCATGCAGCCTAATCAGATGGAACTCTATGCAGCCTAAACAGGCCATGCAATGATAAATGCATGCAGATACATGCCAGTTCATACTATTGCATTTTTTTTTAATCCATTCTCTATTAATCAAAGATTCTGTCAGAAAAAGAAAAATCTTTGCATTGCTGTAGCTCATAACCTTAAGTCTAGGTCACCATTTGCAAGCCAAAACCCATTTTCATTTTGAAAAACGCCACTCAGACATACATCTGGTTCTGTAAGAGACTGAAATGGAAGCTTTTTTTTTTTTTTGCACGTCGACTTGATGAACTGTTACACAATTTCCTGTGCACTTGCCTGTGGCTAGTAGAGTGCTCCCTTTAGCCTTAGGACTAATGATGCCTTTTCTTCCCTCTACAGTTTTTGCACATTCACTTTGAGAGGCTGTGCATTTCCGTTTCTCTAATAGGATTGTGTTCCGTAAAAAGCAAATGACTCCTTTTGGACCACCAAGCAAAATGAATTATAGTCCTTTTCTTTTTTTTTTTTTTAAATGGGAGATACAAAATTCCAGCCGTATACGGTGCAGCATTTCAAGCAATCATGCTCATTTAAATATTGAATGCAATGCGATGCAATATTTTCCTGGATGACAAGAACTCGTTTGAAATATTTTTGCGTTAGCTGGAAAAAGCTCCCATATTGACTGCAAAAGCTGAAACATTTAAGTCAAAAAGTCCAATTTGAAGGGAATCGAGTCGCGAGAGCTCTCTGAATAGTTCTGTAAGCAGGATAAAAGTTCAATATGAAGCGTAGTTAGCAGTGACATTTTCCACTTATGATTGTAACCGAGTGTGAGAACTTTTTAAAGAGACAAAAACTGTTTATTTTTGCGCCTCAAAAAAAAAAAGAAACAGAAAGATTGAAAACAAAATGCTTTTATAACTGCATTCATCAATTGTCACCGCTTTCACTCACACACATTTAATCGTTTTTGTGTTTTAAGGTGAGCAGGTGCTTTAATGTCCCCTGATGCTGCTGCAGCAGAAGCTCTGTTGCAGGATGAGAGGGGGGCAGTTATGCACTTAGTCTTAGTGCTTTTTTGAAACATTGTTGAAATAAGATGAAGGAGTGAGTGTGACAAAGAAATGGGGCCGCATAAGATCGGGTAATGCACACAGTTGACACAGAGTTTGTCACACTTGAAAAAACAACCCGCACAGGAGGGGTAAGTCAGAAAGATAAGGAGATAAAGAAAAAAAAAATCTTACACTAAACAAATCAGCTTACTGTCATAACCGCCAAGACTGCAATTTCATCTTTGTGTTTTGCCACTCTTGTCTTGACTGAAATGCGATTGTGCAAACTAAGCCTATTTATGCAAATGACTCGAGCAATCCATTTTACTTATAAATAACTTGAAGCTCCTGTAGAAAACGCTATAGATCTCTTAGCTCAACATGTTGTAAAGATCAAAACGTTGGTATGTCTTCCCAAGCGGTATGATATCAAATGTTTCTGTTTTGTTTTTTTTTAAAGGGGTTTCTTTCTTTTTATTTTTGCAGTAGTGGCTGTCAGAATCTTCTTTTATTGTGTTCTTTGAACATGTGGATTTTGCCAGTGATCAGTCATCGGAGCGACTGATTCATTGTTATAGAAAACATGGAACAAAAGGTTCGACTTTGGTCTCTTCTGGCTAACGTACCTCCTTCCACATGTTTCTAACCCTGCTTTAGACATCATTACTTTATCCATGAGCCGTCTGTTGGGTTCCTTGGTATACTCAATTTTTTATGATGTTTATATAATAATATTCTCTAACAAATCTATGAAACCTTTCCAGAACAGCCGCATTTAAATACAGAATAAATTACACAATGGTGGGAAATGTTTATTAGGTGAATTCTAAGCACATTTTGCTGTATTGTATAGGGTTCCTAGAGAATGAAGATTAAATACAAAAAGTACACCATGTTTCTTTTAGATTTCATTCGTAAAAAGAAAAATAACATTAAATCCATTTGTAAGTCTGCATACACGTCACAATTATGCAAGACCTAGTGTTGGTCTCTCCCATCAAATATGAATTTTGTAGCAATAACAATAAGTAGTTAGAACAATTTTGAAAGCTACCGTATCTTCAGTTACACAAAACCTTAATGGTTTCCAAATGGTTTGCTATGTTATGTTACATGACATGACATTTTTATGAAACTTTTTTTTTTAAATTCTCACGTAACATCATGAGTGACACCAAAAATACTTTGTTTCAAAAACATCATAAACTCCTCTCCATTCAAATTGTTTTTAACTAACTATTAAATGTACTGATATGTAACGTTTATTGTAATGTTTGTATGTGCAGCACTTTGGGACTAATGTCTTGAAAGGTGAGTTTTACTTTTCTATGAAGTGTGCATGTAAAAATACAACTGGTTCACCCAATGCCTTACCATTGGCTGATTTAGTTTTATGGCACTTGCTCAGTTTGTCCTCGTCAATGAGGATGGGAGAAATGTTGGACATTAAGATAAAGTTTAGGGTTGTTCTCTGAGGCAAGACAACTTTCAGACTTCTTACAAAAAAAGAATATCGTACCGTATTGTTGTATAGTATAAAAAGACTCTTAATAGTTTTGTTACTGATAAAACAAAAAGTACAACAGAGCAAAAGTCCTTTGCTTCTTCAAAGAACCCTTTGTAGTCGGAACTGTTCAGACGTCCATAAGCTTGACAATACACTACACGACAAAACGCTATTTGGCAGATCAGAGAATGCGGCTCGGCTACAACTTTTCAAATTTAATAGAGGCTACTGTTTGGAGGAAATGAAAGGGATGGGTGATGCGGAAGGGCTTAAGAAGGGCGATGTCAAGCTGAGATGTGGGTGCCGGATGAAATGCAGGAGGCGAAGCAGGCGTGCCAAGCCCGAGTGGAGTTATAGACATGCAAGAAAAGCGTTTCCAAATGCTGTGGGTGCATATTAAGTCTGCTGTCAGACTGGGTCAAATGCAAATGTGAAATATAAATTTACCTCTTCACCGAAGGGTTGTAGGGAAGGTGTCTCGGCTTTATATTTAAACCTATTAGAAAGTTTTAAAGTGAAGAAAGTGGGTATCGGAGCATAAAAAAAGTTGAGTCACAACTTTGCACCCTTGAAGTGAAGAACTATTTTCCTGAACCAAGTGTCCTTTAGAACATATTATTGTAGTAGTTTTATTGTACTTTTAGACCATTCTAACAAGCTACTGAGCCATTGTAAATCATAAAGGCAAATGTCCGTTAAAGGGCAATGGGTTACTTTATTAGCTACGTGAGAATTGTAGGGGTGAATTCAAATGAGGGACACCATGACTCGCCAGTCGGAGAGGTTTCTGCAGAACATGTCGAGTAGGAGAGTGGGACATAAAACAGCAGTGGAACAGGCCGTAGATATTAAAGGAGGAAGAGAATGAAAGGGAGTAGTACAGCTGCTGTATAAATTTGTGTGAGAAAACGAGGGAAGAGGATGAGAGAACAGGTGATGGATACTGAAGCACAGTGTGCGGGAATGAATCGAAATAGCTATCCTGGAGTAAACGATTGGAGAGGTGCTCCCCTGTTGTATGCACCAGATGGTGTTCATTGATTATTCATTGCGTGCGATGGATGTCACTGTCACCACACACGGCTCTGTTCTGCATTCTGCTCTCTGCCTCTGTGCACCTGGGGGCAGCGATAGATGGGGAGTGGAAACGGGGGGTTGGGGAGGTATTGCTGTAGGGCAGGCATGTCCAAAGTCCGGCCCGGGGGCCAATCACGGCCCGCGGTCAGATTTCATACGGCCCGCAGCTTCGGTCTCATAATGTATTATTTATGGCCCGCCTGCACTGTGAAACAGAATAAATAAATCATAAAACTTGAAACTGTAATTCCTCCTTTCACCAAATGGTGGCAGCACCACTTTAATACTATCAGTCTCTGCCTCCGTGCAGCAAACCCCTCTCCACTCATTTCTGCCATGGCCACTGCAAAGAAAACAAGGAAAGTTGACAGTGAGGGCCGCCGCTTTCAAGAGAGATGGGAATTACAATACTTCTTTTCTGAAAATCAAGGCAATTGTGCTTGTCTAATTTGTAATGAGACGGTTGCCTTGTTTAAGGATTTTGACGTAAAGAGACACTACCAGACTAAACATGCTAACACATACAACAAGCTAACAGGGAGTGACCGTGCTGAAAAACTGAAGCAGCTCCAAGCTGCACTGGCATCACAACAGCGATTTCTTTGGGCCTGAGTCAAAAGAAAATACCACCAAAGCAAGCTACGATGTTAATGTTAATAGCTAAACATGGCAAACCTTTTACTGAAGATACATTTATCAAAACTGTGTTTTGAAAATGGTGGAGAACATTTGCCCTGAGAAGAAGCAAGAATTTGCAAATGTTTGCCTGGCACGTAACAGTGTGGCACTGAGAGTTGAGGACATGAAACTGAGTGTTTTGAACGGTAACGTCTGTCACTATCAGCAGTGAAGAGCCAAAAGAACATTTATGCACTTGGATTTATGGCACTTATTTTTATTAAACTCTTGAGTAAGATTTGGTTATGAACCTGTAGATGAAAACTATTAATTTCTGAAAGATATTGTAAATGACAAGAGCAAAATTCACTTGTTTTAAGATTTAATAATAACAGACAACTTTGCATTACTTATAACACCTGTTTAAAATGTTCTTGAGGCAAAGATATTTTTAAACTCATGTAAATTTAAGGTATTTCAAAAGCAGAATTTGTGTTTTTAGAGTTGTTCTCATCTGCCTGACTGGCTTATATTTGGTTTTTTTGTCATTTGAAAAATAAAGATAATTGTAACAATGAAAATTGTTTTATAAGTGCATGACACTTTTGTAGTTAAAAAATGTCCGAACAAACTATTGGCCCCGGGCATCTTGACTTTATCAAATCTGGCCCTCTTTGCAAAAAGTTTGGACACCCCTGCTGTAGGGAGATGCGCTATACGATATGTGAATATTTCTGGGTTTGGTATGAAATTGATTTATAGATTGTCTGCATGCAAAACATACAAACAGCAAATATGCTGGGTTATTTCTTTATTCCAAATGTTGGATTTGCAATGTTGGGATAAAGGTTGGGTAGTTTTACCCAAAAAAAAGAAAAAAAAACAACATTGGGTCAACACTTGTGAGCTATTTGCTGTGCTGCAGAAGCAGCTAAAATAAGCAACATTTTTTATGCCACACCCTAGATGTAGAGGTGCCGACAAGTGGTTGCAGAGGTTTTCTCAATGTGTTCATTCATTCAAGTTAATATGCAAAATACAAATTACATACATGTTTCTGCAAACAACCAAGCAGTAGAAGATTACACGGTGTCTTCCTATTACAACAAAAAAATCATTTTAGAAGATTGTACGTGTAAATGTACTTTCCCCAAGAGAACGGATCAGATGGATTTAGGCAGCAGTAAGATGTTGGTTTGAAATCAGCTGGTTGTCAATGCTGATTGGTCTGCATGTCTGATTGGTCTGTTTGTATTGTTCTGGATGCTGCACCAAAGTTCATGCATTCAGACAATATCATACAGAGTTTAGAATAAAATAAAGATTTCGACTAAACAGAACCCAGGCGCCTCCATCACTGGATACACACTTGAACTGAGTGTGTATCCACTCATTTTGGGCCATAGTTACTCCTAGACTTCAGTCACAATCTTCTCCTCCACTTCCATTTGACCAAACTGCTTCACTCTGTCATTCATGGATATAATTCGGGATTACTCTGTCACTCCCAATTTGCATTCTTAATGCCGAAAGAAGAGACGGTAAGGGAAAAACTGTGGCAAGAAGTCCATGACAGAGACAAGTAACACAATTATGATCGTCAGTAAGATGAAAAATAGTCATGAGAGGTGTGGAGAGATGCATTCAGTGTAGCACTCACATTGTAAGTCAAGGGCTGTACGTGGCATTCAGTAGGGAGGGTTGAGAACATAATTATACATTGCTGGTGCATAGGGGCAAACTGCCTGGAGGTATTGATCCAGGTCCATCTAATTCTGTTTTTGCTTCTATTGTTGGAGACTGGGGTTGTCAGGTGAAACAAAGTAATCAGACTGAGCATAGCAGGACTCCTGCACCGTAGGTTCTGAGTAGAAAGGACTGCCACCTTGCTGTATTGGTTTCCAGATTGAAGGTATTCGACATTACCTGGTAAGTGAGAAGGCCTTTACCACAATTAGGTTATTCTGGTATTGACATATTCTGGTGGAGGTGGCAGACAGTCAGACATTTGAATGCAATAGTGACATCATTTTACAGTGAATCCATCCATCCATTATAGGCAGCAGGGATGCAGACTCTAAGTCACTTAGATGATTCTCACCCTATCTCTTGGGGAGAGCACAGACACTCTGCAAAGGAAGTCCAGAGCTCAAAATGGACTGGTACAGGCACCACACTAATCCTATTATTGATTGCTCACTCCATTTTCCCCCTCATTTGTGAACAAGAACCTGAGATACTTTAACTCCCCAACTTTGGTCAAGACCTTGGACGCTCAGAACTGCCCATTTTAATAGCTCATCCACAAAACATTCCCCAATATGCACACTGGAAACTGGCTTAGCACTACTATCTTCCTTATTTCTCTTCTTGTGGGTACAGCCTGCTTTGCAAAAACCAACCAACAGCGGGTCAAGCATTACTTGATATTTCAGCTTTCCAAGCTGCATTTCCTTCACAATATCTTCGATATGTTGTATGAAAATCAACACAGATTTTCCACAAAGTAGTCAGAAGTTACACTCAACAGAAAAAACTCTATAGGTGAATCAGCAAATACTGAATCGTGAATTGGTGGGCGTCCGCTGTAATGTACAGGGGTGTTTTGCCACAAATTTGTACTGAAGCTAGGAAATTCAGTTTTGTTGAATCTGAGCAAACCATCTTCCACATTTTACCCATTTAGCTTTTCGCTAATTACAAACGAGGCTTTTTAAGGCCTTCTTTCAACAGAACAACATTGAGATTGAATTACAGCCAGACTATGTTTACTAAAAAAGTACTTTCTGAAGGCAATTGGTCGTGTTGCATTTTATTTACAGATATCAAAAGGAGAACTTATTACTTGATCATGATAGATTTTCCAGATTTTGTGGGGGAAATAAAATTTGGAAAAACATGGTTTTCCGCTTGATAACTATTCACTATTTTGTTTTTGACTACCACAGAAAATCCCCCAAAACAAGATTTGACGTTGAAGGGGTGTAAATTCCTTTACACCTTTTACAACAGTATCTTAATTGCTTTTATTCATATTGCAACATTTCCATAATTTGGTTTGATTCACACAAAGCAACTGACGCTGAATAGTTCATTGCTTACAGTTAAAATAATCATTAGAAATAACGATGCTGAATTATACATTACCAAATCTGATTTAAAAGTGATTAGAATTTGTCTGAATTTTTTTTCATCACTGTTCACAAAGTAAAAGTACAGATCCTCAAGCCAGCTAAAGCAAGAATAGTGTTCTACCACACACAATTCTCGACTTTCACACAAAAGAAGAAAAATGCCATCACCTCCAATGTGGAAACTATTGAAAATGACTGTGGTGAAGATGCGACTGGCTAATGGGCTGGAGCATGTTGCTTTTAGCTTCCCTGCGATGATTGGCCGATGTCCCTGAGAGGAACACTGGCGCAGCCTTCAAACTAGAACGAGCGTGTGAAATCTCTTGTGCACACAGATGGCACACATTTTGGCAGCACAGCTCTTTAGCAATACATACCCACAGATAAGTCTCCACACAAGGCACACATGAATGTGGACACACGGAAGATTTGAACCTTGGCAGAGGACCATCCATAACATTCAGCCAAAAATGCTTTACAGCATGCAGCACATGTGTCATCCCTACATGTGGGCACTTAAGTGTGAAGAGAACTGTCCTTGTTGCTTCTTGAAGCACAGTTATATTTGTGGTCAGAGATTTACACTCATGTGCATAAATTATGTATTAATATCTATATTTTTTATACAGTAGATATAAAATAATCACTGAGGTTCATAGATTTCAATTGTTTGGCACAGACTTGGCTTTTAAGGAACATGCATGATAGGTTAATTGGCTTCTCTTAATTGCCCTTAGGTCTGTGTTTGAGTGTATGGTTGTTTGTCCTCTGTTTAATTGTGTTGTCCTGCAACAGACTGGTGACCTTCGTCCTTTGCCCTGGAGAGAATTTTGTGACACCAGGAGTATATTTAGGCTCGTCATATTGATCAAATTTTATCACAACCGTTTAGCAGACGTTCTTGACACATTTCACCCGAGAATCCATCTCGCACTTCAACATACTTTGTTTGATACGCAACTCTGTTAAAGACTCACGTTGAGGTGATATCTTTACTGATATACTATAAAAGTGATTTATCTCCAAATCTGAACAAAAAATGCAGTCAAACCAGCTTATTATTGAAAAGGAAACATCCGACAATATTGTGGAAAGAGAAGTTGAGCCAACCAAGCTTAGGAGCAACAAGAAAACGGTGGTACTGTTCAAAGTTTGGTTTGAGGAAAACAAGCATCGTTTTGATGAAAATATTGAAAACCAAGACACTTCACTGGACACTGAACTACAATTTATCTCTAAAACACAGGAGACAGTGGATCAGCCAGACAATAAACAACCCTCTTAGTGTAAGCGTGTCAAGAAGACACCAGTGATATGGGACAATTTCCCTGTGACATACTGTATATTTGCATGACTCCAAAGTCATCCACCGAAAATGTTGAAAAGCAGGATAGTTTTGTTTCAGAAAAACAAGGTGATCAGGCAGGTTCCTAAGAAAAGGAGACTTCTACCAAGGAAACTGTGATCGCTGCTCTACCACTGGTCAATGAAAAATAATTCATCTCTAAAACACAGCAGACAGTGGATGAACACGGGGAGAAACGGTCACCCAAGAATCACAACAATAACAAGGAGATGGTATCATCTGAAAGTTGGCGGGATGAACCAGCTCCCACATACCAAAAGATTTCTGCTGAAAACACTTCATTGGTCACTGAAATGGAATCTATTTCTGAAACACAGGAGACAGTGGATGAAGTAAGGTTGAACCAGTCACCTAAGAGAAAGAGGAAGCAGGAAAAGCCATCATTCCAAGCCTGGTTGGAGTTACATGCCCATATTGACAAAAACATTTCTGCTGAAAAAAACAAACATGAAATGAAAAACCCTCATAAACCAACTCAAAACTTTTTTCCAAAAGTTTTGGCAAAAAAACTCAAAACTTTGGCAAAAACGTCAAGACAAAAAGGCACCACAAACTGTAGAAATAAAACCAGTGAATCCCCAGACAGATTTTGATTGAAAGAAGACAAAACCTGTGGCGTCCTCTAAAATGCAGAGTGATCAATAGGAAAAACCAATCAAGTTTGGCGAAACAGAGAGGAACTCTACAACCAAAGAGAAATCTAACCTAGAAAGGGGAAGAATTCCATTTTAAGGAGTCTAGAAGTAGGAAGTCAAAAATGGAAACTATCAAAGTCAACAATGTACCACTTTTTGGAGAAGTTATAGATAAAAGAAATCTGTGTTCAGGGATCAGAAACACAAGACGTTATCGTCCTGGCTGAGCAGGACAGTAGCTCTGAACAAGAGAGCTCAGCAAAAGAGGTTTCACTGTGGATGCATTTTAAAAAAAGGCACGACTCCATCACATCCGTGCCAGTACAAAGACAGAAGACAAAACTACTCACAGTCAACTTCAACACAGATCTCTGGATATTTTATATTTCAGAGGGAATTGGGAGCTAAGTGAGGGAAGTTTGGGTCTCATTGATTAGTTCTGGGTTTTTCATAATAGTCTAGTTTTATTAAGTTGTGACTTTTTGTTTGTCCAATTCAGGTAGATTCAATTAGTTTTTAGAGTGCTAATTTCAACTAGCTATTAGTAGTGAATATTGCTTGGTGTTTATTAGTCATTGTAGTAGTTCTAGTTTTTTCATACTTCTATCTAAAAAAAAAAAAGAAGTAAGGGCTGCACTGTGGCAGAGTTTGTCCCGTGTAAGCATTGGGTTCTCCCATTCCGTCCAACATCCATGTTCATCTATTGCAGTCTTCATATCCGATTCTAGAAATTGTCACCAATAAATGGGGGGATTCAAGGGTCGATTAGATGTTAAATATACAATACGTTTTTGGAAAAACAGGGCTATATCATATAAAGAAACATAACATTAACCAGTAATAATGGGATGCAACATATCTAAAAACGCAACTGGTGCAGCCTTGCGCTGAAAACTTGTCTCTGCTCGGATCAAATCTCTGCTTGCAAACCTCTCTGCTTGGAATAGAAAGGTACTGTCGCCTGGCAACCTCTCAGCCAATAGGATGCAAGTGTTATACTGGGTGTGGGTAGTAGAGTTTCGAGCGCGAGGGGAAAGGTTTGAGAAAGCCCAGTGAATATTTGAAAGAGAGCAGAAGTTTTGAGTACAATCATTACAAGTTCTGAGAAGAAACGCATAAAGTCCTGCTTTTAAACTGAAAATGTACGCACAAGTATTAAAGGTTTTGAGAACAAAAGACATAAAATCCTGCTTTCAGACTGAAAATGTGTGCTCTCAAATTATGGCAGAAAAATTTCCCCATATTCTACACAGAGGAGACTAGTAAGCATGGCTCCATGATGGAGTATGTTTAGCTATGGCATCGGTAGATAAACAATATGCTTTACATTTAAAAACAGATTATATTGCAACGTTCCACTCTTTTTATGATTTATAAATAGCTAGTAAGCTAACATAAAAGCAGCTACAGTTACTCTATGTTAGATAAGGTTTGCAACCTTATCTAGGTAACATGTGAAGCCAGTAAATTAGCTATTTTCATTTTTTGCTTTCCACAGGGTGACATTTCACATGCATGTTATGCGACTAGTTTTGACATGCGAGTTCATGGGTTCTGATGAGGAATGTACCACACAGCGACCAGCAGGGGGGAGAGGAAGGTGTCCTCTCCCCCCTGCCTGATGCTCGATCCGTGGAGCATCAGGCAGGACACATGCGAGGAAGGTCAGAGGTCGCGGCGTCGGTCCAATTCCTGGCCATTTTAGCAGAGAGAACATGGTGTGTGTAGAATTTAAGATCAGAGGTTGCTGCTTATGAATGCGTAAGTTAGCTCCGTTTCAATTTTTTTTTCCCATTGCACATCATAAATTTTATTAACCTTTTATTTTATGTAGCATAATGTCAGTTGTTGGTAAAAAAAAAAAAAAGGCTTTAACAGCCCTAGATTCAAAAAATCTTACCAGCTACTTTCTTTATCATCTGAATGACTCAGAGTAGGTCCTGGATGCAGCTGGAAAAAAAATGTAATAAAGAGCATAATCACATTATGCATATAAACAATATTAAAGCAAGAAATGCCACACACATTCCAAACCATTAGATACTTACACACAGTTGCGTCTCTGTCCTCTCCATGAATATCAGAGCTTGCTTGGAGATCGACATGGATGTGCCCGCTGCACTGTGAAATGTCTGTGGAAATAAATGTAAATTAAAACATAAAATAAATTGATATTCTCTTTCACTCACTGCATATGACATCCAGCCATTGTGATATAAAGAATCAATACAGTGAAAGAACATAATCAAACATACCGGCTTCATCCCACCTTATCATTCTTCCGAATACCATCTGAGATGTGGTTGTCTCTCCATCTTCATATTGGAGATAATATCCGCCATGACGTGGAGCTCTTCCGCTGAACGCACTCAGTATGTTATACTGTAATATAACAAAAACAAATATTAAAAAGCCGGGAGATCAGTTTTGCACTGAAATATCTGATTATCCACCACTGAAAGTGAAATCATAACTCACTGCATTTCGCTTCGTCCTCGTGGAGTCCAGAGGACGGAGGCCGCGAGGTCCAATGCGAGGCGAGGCTATTTTGTAAAAGAAATAAAAGAACATGCCAGAATTTGTCAGAGCTCACGACATCAGATGTAATTTTAAATTTTAAAAAAATAATAATAATAAAAACTCACCCTCCCCTTGTTTTGGCATTATGAAAACGACAGTCTGCTGAAGATGGTTGTGTGGCACAAAAACACTCACCATTTTGCAAAAAGCATTCTTACCGTGATTTCGAGCGCCGTGGCGTCATCTGTGGTTTTCTGCCAGGACATTGCTTTAACGTCAATGTGATACTGAACCGGTAACTCCGTAAAAATCGTACCTTTTCCCGCCATTTCACACAAAGCACCTTTTGTTTTTCTTTCGTGGGCTTCAGCGGCTTCGTAGATCTTCTTCTGGTGTTTAATGGCGGTTGCCTGACGAACTCTAAAGGTGCGTTACTGCCACCAACTGGACTGGAGTGTGAACAAGAAGTTGACAGGAAAAAAATTAATTCTAGAAGATTTGTTTTTCAAAAATTACGTGACAAGATTTTAAATTTTTATTATAATAGTTACAAAACGTTTTTAGCTGTACTAAAAACGTACAGCTATTGCAATATCGAAATATTGCAATTTCAATATTTACTCATGAAAATGAATCAGCAACCAGATATATTCTGAAGATGTAGCACATTTTTCAGTGCTGATGTGTTATAAAATGGGAACAATATATTACAAAATAACCTACATGTAGGCTATTATGTGAAATACATAATACCACTTTATGATACCTAGGATTATAAACAGCTGACTCAAGTGCAAGTGTTGTAAACACTTTCGTAATATTTCGTTTACTGTTAATTTCTGACAGGCGCACAATGAAATAATTTCACCATATCTAAATGCACTTAATTCTGATCCAAAGGAGTAATATTAGACTTCCTCCATCAACAGTAATACCATAACCATATAAAAGTGGTTATTTTTAATAAAAAAATATACCAAATCAAGCAGAGATACTTACTTGTGAAGCATTTATGAAGCTAACTCTGGATCGATTTTGAATCCTTTGAGAGCTTGGTAGCTCCCTCCAAATTATAAAGCGCATCTCCGATATTTACCCCGGTTTTATTTCGGGCTCGGTCTAATTCTGTCTTTTTAGCTTTGCTTTTTTAGCGTTAACCTTGGTTGGCTCCATTGTTCATCCTGTATTGTTCTTGTAGACCTAAATATTCCCAAATTGCAGATCTTAGTAATAGAATTAAGTCATCTCTGCTTTTTTTTTAGTTATCTGCAGCTATGATTTTTTTTTCCTGTGTCTGAGCCAAATAGAGGACAAATTGTAAATCCATATTTTCATTTATTAAACTAACATGAATACGCTCAAAATAACGAGAGTAATAATGGAAAACCTTTTCTTCTCTCCGAAGCTTCAAGAAAAATAATGATTTGAAATGGCATGTTAAGCTCTTTGTGAGCTCCAGCCTCTGTTTACGACGCAATAATGCCGCCAAAAATAATTTTCCAATTAACAACGGAATGCCGATTCCCAAGTGTTATGCTGAAAATATGAACTTATTGGAAAATGTTGACCTTTAAACCTTGCAACGCTCACAATTCAGCTACGTGATCTCCCTTTGACAGGCTACGAATGCCTCACTTCTCACATTAAAAATAAAAAACAGTCCACATGTCTATAGCTCACTTGAGCTCAGCAGCATTCACAAGTCAAAACAAGAGTCTCGGTCTTACATTCAAAATGATGAAAAATCAGCGTAGTTTGGTTTGTGCTCTGAGTATCTATAGTAATTTCAGCTTCGTATAGTGTGTATGTACGCCCATATAAGAGCCACACATTAATGCTAAGGCTAATGAGGGGACATTTTGTGAGTGAGCAGGTGGCTGAACTGCTGACAAGGACGCAATTGTAAATATTACTGCCAAATTGAGAATCACAAAGGGGACATCTGACTTTATTTTTGCTTTGCCTTTTTATTGCACTGTAATTAAAATGAATTGTCTTTACGTTGTTGTTTCTCCTCTCAGACCCCGTCTTTATTGTCCCATTGATTTATCATCGGCTGTTATTCCAGTCCATGCTTGGCTTGTAATAGGTTTTGCTCCGATGTTGCCCTGTGCCTCAGTAAAAATTTGGGTATCGTTTCTACTTTCTTTCTGGGCCAGTGAGATGAATCTGGAGAGAAAATATTTGAAACAAACCCAAATAAAGGGAAGTGTATTTGAAGAAAAAAAAAAAAAAAAAGTGTCATAGTGCATTTAATTTGAAAGTACTCACAGTGATTGCTGCAGTCTCGGGGCCAGAGATATATTATGACTGCTTCTGCTCCCTGGATGGTTAAGAATCGGGTTACATCTTAATAAAAAGTAAAAACTGAGTTATTAGGTTAAATAGAACTAATTAAAAGCACAGGTTATTTTTTTCATGTTCAAAAAACATTGATATTTGTTTAAATAAAACGCTGTGATTTGAAGCATGCAGGTGTTGGTGTGTTTTGAAGTAATTATTTCTTTAGACTGGAAAAGAGGAACTTTTCAGAGTAGTTACATGGATGTAACAAGAATGACAGAACTACAGACCAACCAAAACTTGGCTATATTAAATTGAAAGAGATAATTTAATGAGAACAGCAGGCGAAGCAGCAGCTCATAGGCCCATAGTAATCAGAAACAGAATCACTTTACATCATTAGAGAGTGGAAATGATGAAACTGAAAGTGCTTATGAGTTTTATTTCCCTCTACGAGTGTAAGACACATATAGAAGATGCATGGAGGAAGGTGGTCTGGTCCAATGTAATCAAAAAGCAACTTTTTTGGGCTACAGGCAAACCACAATAGAAAGCAAACCCATCACTGTAACGCTGTGGGGTTAAGAGAAGGGAAGCTGGAAAGAGTGGATAGGAAGACGGATGAAGCCAAATATAGGCCAATCCTGGAAGAACACCCAGAAGAAAAACCTGCTGCAAAAGACTTAAGAGTGCAGCGAAGCTTTTTCTTGGAGTGGTACAATAAACTCGACCACACAGATATAGGTGCAGTCCTGAAGACTGGAATGAAATACCTGGTTTAGGTCAAAGAATATCCTTGTGCTACAGTGGCTTTCAACGTATTTCCAATGGATAATCTCTGGCAAAACTTGAAAATTGATGTGTCTCTTCATCCAGTCTTCCAGAGTTTGCACTAATAGGCAAAGAAGTACGGTAACAAACTCTTTCTTGGATGATCAACTTGAGTAGCAAGTTTGTCGGACTTAATAAACGTTTGAAGACTTAAAAAGAGGTAAAAGTCCTAAATATTTAGTTAGATTATCACAGTGCTTATTCATGTTTTAAGAAACGTCTTCCTGACAATCTGTCAAAATGTAGCGCCGTGCTCATAAAATGTTAAGAATCTGTAATTGGTTGTAGCACTCTGACTTTTTATTCCTGACAGAATCTTGAACTTTGAGGCGTACGGCGCCCTGCACTGCGAGGTCAAACCCCTCACCGCCTTCCTCCTTTTGTCTCAGAATTAATGCTACAGCGATAGCAGCGAAAGGCCAAGGTACGCGCAAGCTAATTACCCGACGTCGCTTTCAAGAAATCCTGGGCGAGTGTGAAATAATTGCCAGAGAGGGCCAACATGCACCATGATGAAATAAAGTGTAACTGTCAGATCCAAGGGTGTATGAGGTTGTGATGTGGCTGCTGAGAAATGCAGGCTACAGGCGGCGCTGATATGTTTCCTAATGCATCCCTTCGCTGCTTGAAGATGCAAATATATTCCCCTGCTGAGTGACAGCTCGCTGTGTCATGTGCAGTGAGATCCTCCGAGGAACACGCTACTTCTGCGTGCAAGTTTACTTCTCTCTCCGTCTCCAAAAAAACATTTTTTTTAATATCACCCCCCTTATTCTGGTGAATAGATCAGTTTGTGTCAGGTGAGCACTCAGAGTGAAAATAGAAGCAATCATTTATTCATCGATTGCAACATCAAAGGACTGAAAGACGGTGGGGGGGTGGAGGGAGCAACAAAGAGCGTGAACGATTGACTGGCTGAATGATGAAGGGGAAAAAGAAAGATGGCAGTTGAGGTGATGGAGAGCGAATCAAAGACGGTAAAAACTGTTGAGTGAGCAAAAAGAAGGCGGTCTGGCTTCAAAAAGTAGAAGCAGATGAAGCGAGGAAGAGCAAGAAAGCCCTTGTGGCTTGTTTGTGGTAGATCACTACAAAACATACGTATAAGAAGTGTTTAACATCAAATTTAAAGAGACAGAAAACATGTTCCTTTTAAGACTACAACCCTCCCTGGGTCAGGGATATTATTTCCATATTCTTAAGTAAAATAAACGGACAATGCACAGAGGCAGGGAGACGATACCTCAGGTTCAGAATGAACTGCAGACTAAATTAAGAACGTCATAAGAAATTCAAAATGTGACTAATCTGATGACTAATCGAACAAACATTTTTTAAATTCAGGAGGGAGTCCAGTGCTTTTTAGATAACAATTGGCTGAACTGTTTGGCAGTTTTCCTTTTTCTTGTTACGCTATTGGAACTCATCTCTTTGACTGAACTCTACAAACCCTCTCGTCCATATTCATTTTCTGCCTCTAACCATCCATCATTTCTAGTTCCTTGACATCAAGTTAGTTGCTGATAACTACCACGCAGTGTTCAGATTGCCAATGCTGCTTAAAAGCATTTGAATTTTCACTAATAACTAATTGAAACTATTTGTAAAAATATTAAGGTTTGAAAAACGTCTCATTCCGCAATCCGATTTTATCAGCCGTAAGCAGAGATTCTGCATGTGAAATGTCCAAATTAAGAACGCTACAGTTGGATGTTGAAATCAGTTGCTGTTTGCTATGGTGCTAACTATTATCAGTCAGCCCAATGGCTGGGCTGACAACTTATGAACTGCAAATTCTGAGTACAAAGAACGCACCATTTGCTCAGGGAAGTTATTTCTATACGCAGATGACATCTTTATTTTCACACAGATGTCTTCCCTACATTAAGCCATCAGTTCTTGGTGGGCATCATATCTACTTACGATTTAATAATAAGATTGTAGCAACTGGTTGTTAGTTTGGTTATAAATATGTGAAAAAATTTTTTTTTATAGCTAACCATTATCATATTGTGGTTTGTTGATATTTTCTAAATATCTGGAGGTAATGATCTGACACATTTTTAGGGACAAACTCAAATATAGTACGACTGCAATAATATGACTATAATTTTGACTGCAACTTTTGCTATTTGGTGCATTTTTTGGTGATAAAACAACATAGCTTTGGCGCAAACGACACTCGCAGATACTTTTCAAGTAATCCTTTTCCAATTAGCATATCATTTTCAAATTTTTATCACAAAACATTTTTTTACTGCATTGTTTCCAATCATCTGCAACAGGAAGTTCTGGCTAGTAAAAGAAAAATTAACTCTAATCAGATTAAAGTTGGAATGTTTTTAAACAAAAAAGATCTAACAAATATAGTGACTTAATGATCTTGAAACAGGTGATTGCTCTGTTTCAGCATGTGAAGGTGAAGTATTCACTATATGACAATATCTTGCTTTACCACAGTCAACAGAAACAACGTGTAATTGTTGAGACCTTCATTTTCTTCACACTCGCTTCAAAAAGTGAATTTAGCCTTTTCTACTGTACACACACTCAGTATTTTGCACTATTTATGACTCTCTAGGATGCTCCTCAAAGAATATTGCAATAAAAGATGTTCTCACTATTTGATGTGAGCTTGAACCTCAATTTAAACCAAACACGCCGTCTAAAAGATGCCCGTAACTTTTAAAAACAACAACCCGAGAATCAGATTTCTCTGTTTTATTGACACGATTCATAGACCATCTCATTTCAGATACAATACATTGTCCAGCAAAGCGCAAAAAGGGTGAAAAGCTTTTGTTTTTAGCAAGGGTATACGTACATTTAACAAACACGCTCCACTCGCAGTGGCGGCTGGGGGGATACAGGCTATGAGATGGGATTATTCTTTTAATGTAAACCTCTGACCACTTCAGGCTCATGTGAAATGAGGATAAGCGAACCAGGTTCCCTTACCAACAATGCATCACGTCAGAAATTCTGTTTTTTTTTTTTTTTTACTTCGTTGATTAGTGAGCTAGCTAGATTCCTCCGACAGTTTAATAAAATAAATACAAGGAGACCAGCGGCTGAATAGTACATGAACATTTAAAATGGAGGCAAAGAAACAGAAGCAAAAGAAGCAGACGTTACATAGGGAGAAGCCGGGGGACAACTAAAAAAAAAATAAAAAAAATTAGCTAAATCTTTGAATTGTGTTTCGCCTTCTTCCAACTCCCTTTCGCGTAAATTCGTAGTATCGTACAGCAAAGGACATTCAGCAGGAGCAGACTGGAGTTATAGAAAACAATCATGCAAAGAAATCCGTTTCAACACATAATCACTGATACGGAAAAATCAGATCAAAAAAACAGCGCGATCAACAGTCAGTGCCTTCAGGTCTTTTATTAGATGTTATTGTTTCTCTACAGACTTTAGATTTGCTACTGTACTTTGATAAAAATTATATGACAGACCCGCTTCCTCTTGGATATCCAGTCCTCTGACTGGACTGACATTCCACTGTTATCCGTAGGATCTTGGGCAGGGTGAGGATCCTACAGTTTGTAGTCAACAGTCGTTGTTCCAGGACCGCCCCCTGACCCCTGACCTTCCCCTGTCGACCACAGAAAAGTTCATCTGGGAGGAGCCACAGGAATGACCTTAGGTTGATATCTGCTTATATTAAAAAAAAAGGCGTGGTATTTTCTTTTATTGGCATCTGTTCTTACTATTTTGAGTCTAATATATTTTCTATTTTTACAATCATCTTTTTTCTAGACAACAAACGATCAAAGAGTTTCATTCCAAAATAAAAATGCCTCTAATATACCACTATTAAAGGCAGCTATCAAAATAAAACACAGAATTAAAATCAAAAAGTCATCTTGAGACATTTATTTACAAAACCTTAATATTCCTTTCAATTATCTTTCTTTTTTTTAAATTTTTTTAGATAAATAATATTGCAGTATTTCTCCAGTAGTAACATCTAATTTTGGAATGAAACACTTCAATGATAGATTTGTGTTCATGTACACATTCAATGCATTTTGCATTCACGGATAATGCAGTCCTTCACAAGTTCTTTGTTTCAACAAGATGTTCTCGACATGGTCTCTTCTTTCAGAGATTGAATAGAATGAGTTTGTTTTTTCTTTTCCCTTCTTCCCAAGGACAATGTTTATCTATCCTTACTGAATCCTCCTCCGTTACAGTTCCTCTGAGCGGATGACGTGAAACAGTGTCACGTTGTAGAGCACCTGGTGGCCATTGTTCCAAGCATAGAGGGCACGGTCATGAGGATTGTAGTCCAGCATGGAGATATGCGAGTACTTGTTCTGCAAGGGAATGTCAATGTACTCGTAAGTCGAGGAGTTGGTGGAGTACGCGTAATAAACCTTGGTTCCTCCCGAGTATCCGTTTGTAACGTAGAGCGTGCCGCAGATCATGAACGACTCGCCGGCGCTCCGCTTGGGGTGGTTGGTGGTCCAGCTCTTGATGATCTGCAGCGTGTTGGGGTTCAGCTTGCTGATGACGATGTTGCCGGCGTTCTGGTTGGTGGCATAGACGGCCCACAGGCCCCCCTCGTCGACCATCAAGTCGATGTCCGAGTGGCCTCCCCAGGCGTAGTGGTACGCGTTGTTGAAGCCGGCGTAGTCCAGCTGCCGGGACTTGCTGATGGAGGAGGTGCGGAAGTCGAACTTGATGATGACGTGGCTCTGGAACTTGTTGAAGTAGATGGAGCCGTTGTAGACGACCTGGCCCGTCCCCGACCACGGGTGCGGCAGCCGGTGGGACGTGAAGTTGTCCGACGTCATGAAGTCATGCATGGACTTGTACTCCCGAACAAAGCGGTTGTTATGGTAGCCGTCCATGTACCAAACCTAAGCAGAATAAAAAGAAAAAGAATTCTTCAGATTTCTGCATCTTATAATTCCATAGTGTTAAATTTGCCTCGCAGTCAAAACTAAGTGTCATAATGAACAAGCATCCTAATCAAGTTAGCAATTTCTAGGGATTTTTTTTCATTGGAGCCGACAACACTTTTAATAACAATCATTTAAGAAAACACTCCTGATGTCATCTTCAGGATGGTAGCTGACAGAGCCTGCCAGGATAATGCCATCTTGATTCAGCTGCTTTTTACCCTGTTTCCTGTTGGCTCCTTTTGCGGTCGCCATTCCAGAGCCACTAATACCTTCTCAGTCTCTGCGGAAGCGATATGGCTAAGGCTCTTTCACCACCTGGTTCCCCCTGCTGCTGTGACTGATTCGTGAATGCCAGTCACATGCAGGGAGCAGGTCCCCTTGGAACGGGATAAAACACACTGGAGTAGAAAAAGAGGTCGAGTGAGACTGTCCACTTCTGCCAAGTAAACACTGTTGTGCCATTTCGCCTTTTGGTGTGTTTTGATCAAAATCGACAATTTTAGTCTTTACGAAGGTCCCTTTTTACACTTCAACTGAATTCTTAGCATTTTTCTTCACTCTGATGTTAAATTGCCTCATAGGCTGTATGGAATGTGTTATTTTTGAAACAGCTTTCTAAAGGAAGGTGCTATAATTAAATAATTGATTATCTGTTATCGAGCTCCATCCTCTTCAAGGCCCGACGTCCCTGTTAAAATCTTACAAACGTTTTCTTTGTAGTGCATCATAATTATATGAGTAACAGCTGTTCCTGTAATTTTGCGTACACTCGTCTTAATTATGAATGCCATATTCACTGTGGGAATTTAGCCTTTTGTTTTTCCAACATACAAGTTTAATGACCACAGGTTTGCAGCCATCAACAAGGCAGTCGTATGATATTGGCTGTATATTAGACAGCTCTTCATGGCAGGGTCTGGTAGAGTTTGGTTAAATTAGTTGGCTTCCTTGCACAGACCTGGCTTTTAAACTCAGACTGCATATTTTCAGTAGGACTGAAGCTGAAAAAAAAAAGGATTGAAGCTTTGGGGAGAGAGTTTTTCCACACTAAAAATTCATCTTCCTCAAGCGTTCTTGTCAGTGTGACCGGATAAACTAATCTTTGTCTCATATGACAATAAATCTATAACGCTATTTGGTTTAGCCTTGTGGGTAGATGCTATTTGCAGCTTAAATATGTATGTTTTAAAGTAGGAACTTCTTTCTTGGTTTGTACATGCAATGTCACAAATGCCCACTTTTATAACACTTTGGATTTTAAACAAAAAAAGCCAAAAAGAATCAGTTTTGCATGGGCCATTACCATTAATAATAAGATGTCCCAAGAATATGATAAACTTTGATTAGCAAAGTTCTAAAAATTTCTAATCAAACTGTTCCTGTGCTTTAAGGTCCTTTTATTAAGATGCCAAAGAAATGTTAGAGTGACCAGCTGTTGAACAGCTTTTGGAGCAGTTGTACCTGTGTACTGCACAGCTGCTGGGAAAAAGAAGCGGACTTTGTTTTTCCCTCTACGAAGAAAATATCAGCTGTAGATCCGGTCACAAAAGACAGATGGTCAACATTTTTACGTCTATCAAAATTACTGTTATTTTAATCACTATTAAAATCCAAATTGCAATCTTTGCCAACTTGCAAAGATTACAAAAACTGTGCATGACTTAAGTTAAAAGTTTTGCTCATGTGCTTTCTTGATATTCCGGAAATAAAAAAGATCACCACACAGTCCTAACAAAGTTTGCCAAAGTTTAAAATTAGATTTTTAGTTATTTCCAGAATAGTATGGAAATAATTAAACTGGGCAGAAAATGTTTTGGTCTCTTTACGATTTTCTCCATGTTCAGTTTTTCAGAGTGAGTAAATCAAAATGTTTCCCTTAGAGGGTCATTTCTGATTTCTAATTTCAATATTTTCAAGAAACTACGTTTCATTAAGAAACAGTGACCTAATTGAGCTGTTACTGCTGACACTAACTCCAATTGACTCAAATTTGTGGAAATAAGTTTTTCAACAATGCCCAAAGCCATGACATCGTCTTCTAGGTTTTCCCAAACTGATACCTAAGTTCAGACATGCAATCTTAGCATGTCTGAACTATCCATCCATCCATTTTCTGTTCACCCTTTGTCCCTAATGGGGTCGGGAGGGTTGCTGGTGTCTATCTGCAGATACGTTCCAGGCGAGAGGCGGGGTTCACCCTGGACAGGTCGCCAGTCTGTCGCAGGGCAACACAGAGACATACAGGACAAACAACCATGCACACACACACTCACACCTAGGGAGAATTTAGAGAGACCAATTAACCTGACAGTCATGTTTTTGGACTGTGAGAGGAAGCTGGAGTACCCGGAGAGAACCCACACATGCACACGGAGTACATGTGTGGGTTCCCGGCCGGGAATCGAACCCAGGACCTTCTTGCTGCAAGGCAACAGTGCTACCAACTGCGCCACTGTGCAGCCATGTCTGAACTAATGAAACTAAATAAAAAAAAACCTCTACAATATAATCTCTCCTGCCAATTATCAAATAGAAATGATCTAAAAATAAATAAATAACAGAAGTGGTAAAATAGGAAAAGTTTTCCATCAACTGTTTTTGGCAGATATATCTTACCCAACCGGTTACCCAACCTGTTTCCAGCTCCACTGTTCGACTTCCCCAAGGGATGCAGAGCACCAAAAGCTTTAAATGTCCAATTCTTTTTCAACAACCAGACTAGATATTGTCATAAGGTCGCATTTAAAACCCAGCTGTGTTACTGTGTGCTGCACCTACCCGGGTATCTCCTTCAGGCGCCAGCGGATCCGTCATCCAGGAGCCAAACCTGGATCCAGACGTCTTGATGGTGATTGGATCACTGATGCCTGTCAGTTTGCCGCAGGCTGCAAGTAAAGAAGTCAAATGGGAACATCTGCAGCAATGCCACTCCCCTCCCACTTCAGCTAGGTCAAGCTTTGTGGGAAAATATTATTTTGTAATAAGGACGAAGTTGGGAGTTCCACTCCAGCTCTTTGGTATCTTACAGCCTTTCCCCATGAATGATGTACTCTACAAGAAGTGCTTATTATTCTGCTCACATATGCTAATGCCTGTTTTACCCTCAGAATGGGAATGTGTGAAGAAGTGAGGGAAATGAAACAAACAGGGAAAAAAAATCAGGAAAGGGAGAGGCTCTCTGTACTTTTCCTCTTGTGTGAACCACCAGGCGTCATGGCGCTAATTAGCGTTGATTGAGGTGTTAATCTAAATTTGACAAAAATAACGCCGGTCTTGCGTCCCTCCTGACTGAGTTCAGACTAATCCTCTCTATCTAATACGCGCAGGCAGAGATTAGAGGGTTTGTATTCGTTAGGCTTTCTAGCCATTTCTTAGCAGAAAGAGAGAAAGAGAAAAAAATAATAATAATTGAGATCATAGCGAAGGGCTTCTCAAAAATCACAAGATGGGAGTTAGCCACAGTAAAAAGCTAATTTAAAGTGCAACTCTGTGACGACTGCTCTTTTATGGGTTTCATTGGCCTCTCTCTTTCTCTCTCGCCTCTCTCTGCGAAGCGTTTCATCCATTAGTCCATCATCCCCTTTTTGTTCTTCACCGAAGTGAAATGTCGCGGCCCTTTTGTGGACATACAACCCGGGATTAATTTGTGCTTCCCTCTGCTTATCTTCACACACATTGCAACCCCTCTCGCTGTCACATTCCAGCCTCTTATGTAATGGGACTCGTGGCTTTGTGCTGGAGCGCCGGTGTGTCTCCGTGCGCGGCATATGTCATGCCCGAGAGAATGTGTGGGAATTGCACCTCGGCCTCAGCTGAGAGATAAACGCATACTCGCACGTTTTGGATCTACCGTTTCTACTAAGGGGGTGCTGAGTCCCTTACATAATCCTAACTGTGGGGGGGGATTAGAGACCGCACTCAGACATTGGCCATTGATTTATTTATTTCTTTTCTATAATCGTGCGTCTATCATTAGAAGTCCACCGATGCTGCACTGGGCAACACTGATGGATCTGCTTTCTGGAGATACGGCGCAGGTTCTAATCCCCTTTTGGCCTGAATTTGTTTAGCCTGAATCAGAGGCCAAATCCAAGTGGGGTGGGGGGTGGGGGGGCAAAAACCCTAACAAGAGCTGCGGCCAATGCCACAAAAGCACAACCAGCCCATCAGTCAGAACTTATTAGCATTTTTAGCATGGTACGCACACAAATGTGTTTCATTGCGATTTTATGTGACAAACAGTCCAACACAAAACAGTGCATGAATATGGAAAAAATAATGCATGGTTTTCAAAACTTTTATGTAAATAATGCACTGACCCTCAGAGTCAATCCTTATAAAGTCACCTTTTTGCTCCAACCGCTACTGCAAGTTTTGTGGGTGATGTCTCTATAAGCTTTGCAAAT
Organism: Xiphophorus hellerii; assembly: GCF_003331165.1. NCBI lineage: Eukaryota > Metazoa > Chordata > Actinopteri > Cyprinodontiformes > Poeciliidae > Xiphophorus > Xiphophorus hellerii. Next base: position 22,080,325 of record NC_045679.1, read on the forward strand.
TTGGAGACTGATTGTTTGCCCATTCTACTTTGCAAAAATGTGTAACATGAATATGCTGATCTTAACCACCCAGTCGTAGCCTTGCAGGAAGGTGAACCTTCATTCTTGTCTTTTTCCCTCTAGAACACTTTATTCTGCAGCTCTGGAAAAAACAAAGAGCCCACTGCACTGAACTCCATTGAGAACCTCCTGGTTATCCCACCAAATATGGATTCCTGAACTCTTCCTGAGTTAAAACATTATTATTATTGTTTCTAGATGAATATGAACTTGTTGTGTCAAACTGCAAATGGGACTTTTCCCAACGATTAAACATTGTTTATTTTGTTTTATTTTATTTTATTTTATTTCATCACTCTTGCTTGAGAAACCAAAACAAGCTCAGGAACTTCTGCAGTTTGGTCATTGCTGTGAATTTGGAGTTGAGGATTCCTTCGTACAAACCCACTGTCATCTGGACGAAGCAGGCTGGCAGCATTGTGAGGATCATGTTCTTTGATTTCTCCAGCGCATTCAACACAATTCAGCCTGATGTGCTTGGCAATCTATTACCAGCAGGCGCTGTAATAGATTGAAATCTTGGAAGCCCCTCAGGAAATACAGCGCATCTACAAAGTACTCACAACGCTTTTTCCACGTTGTTATTTTACAGCCTCGTTTCAAATTGTGTAAGACCGATCTAATTTCTCAAAAATCTACACAGACAATAATGGAGTGGCTAAAGAACGAGCAGTTTAAGGTCACATTGAGGCCTACTCAGTCACCAGATCTCTGCCCAATAGAACGAGTGAGCCAAAGATTTGCGTTACCAAGCAACAGCCATGAAACTCGGAGGATTTTGAAAGCCTCCGTAAAGAGAGTGGTGTCAAAATTCTTCCTTATTTGCATGAAAAGCTGGAGAATCAAATTCTTATTTCACTCACTGACATGTAAACTAATTCTTAACTTTTCTTTTGCTACTTTCCTGTGCTTCCCTACAAACAGAGAACTAGGAAGGAACCACATCCTTATTTGTATCATCAAGGTGACTTCTGAAGACAATTTGTTGCACCTGATTTACTTTAGGGGCATCAAAATACAGGGGATGGAGAGATGGACACAAATCCTCACCACACTTCTCAGAAAGAACTGAAAATCACACATCCGTTGTTCTCCACTTTAGAGTTTTCTCATACCTTGTGTTAGTCTACAGTATGACATAAAATCCCATTGAAATACATTGATGAGATTTTTGAATTTGGGGGATTTTTTGGGGTATTTTCCGGTTTAATATTATTTACGGTCCAAACAGAGAAGTGGAATCAGCTGCCGTGGAGCAGCCAGCAGAGGTATCTCTCCTGCTCCTCCATCCATCAGTATGTCTGAGTTTCCATGGCCTCCGTTTGCCTGCGGCTCTGTGTGAATTCACATTGCGGTGGCACGGCAACGGGAGATTTATTTATTTGATTATTGCCTAGCAAGCTGGCATGTCCACTTGATCGATGGCCATTGTGTCCCGACAGCCGCGGGCCGGTTACTCTATCTGGCACACAACAGCTTGAAGGACAGCTCAGCGGAGACTCTATTTACTCTTATTCGCTTTTCCTGCTCTTTTTCACTTTCTCCATTCCATTACCACCCCTCCTACAGCCCTCCCTGTCTATCACTCAGAGGTAAAAAATTTCTGCCGCCTCTGTTGTTTTTTTCCCCTTTCCCCCTTGTTATTGGTCATATGCAAATGTGGCCAGTGACCTTGGCCAGTTTAATCTCTGCACGGTGGCATGGAGTTGGAGTGCATCTGTGTGCACGATGCATGAGAGCTTTAGCAAGCATGCAAAGATAAAAAGGAGAGCCACCCTCTGCTCTGCCTAAGCCAGCGTCTCGCTGGGTGACCTCGCCTTTATCTCCTCCGATCTCGCACACGCCACCGTTCCGTCCCAGAGGTCACGGCTTCCTCCCGTTTCCAGCTGCTTGGCCGCAGACACGAGGAACGGCGTGTTCAGCGAACTGGGAGCGGAAACACTGGAAGGGTCCTGGCCCCGTGCCGGCAGGCCGTGGGGCCGGAGGTGGCTTTTGATATAAATAAGTGTGAAATATACAGCAGTGCTGTAAGTATTCACTTCCTTGTGGAGTGTTTTTTTTGTTTGTTTTTTTCCTTTTGCTTTTACACTTAACTGTTTCAAGTCAAACTAATTTCATTATCACTTGACAAACACAAAATGCAGTGAGCTTGTAGAGATAAAAAGTTGTCCAGTGTCCTGTGTGAAAAAGTGAATGAACGCTAAATTTAACATCCGACTGTGTCACACTCGGAGGGCAACAGCTGGCATCAGTCTTTTGGAAAAACTGGCAATCCATCTTTTACTTCACTGCGGATGAATTTCGGACAGCTCTGCTTCGCAGAATTGCTTTAATTCAGCCACATCGGAGCCTTCTTTTTAAGGCAGTGCCTCAACATCTCAATTATAGTTAAGTTCAGACTTTGGCTAGACCATTTTTGAGTCAGTCAGAGGTGGACTTTCTGTTGGCTCATTGACCTGATTTTGTAATATCTGTGAAGTTTTACCTAAAAATCTAACTGATGGTGAGATAGTCTCCTTTAGGGATTTCTGTTGAAAAGCAAAATTTGTGGATCTATTACAACAAATAAACTAGTCTTAAAAAAATCACCACCAGGTTTGCCTGAAGGTATGATGTTCTTTCTCTAAAATGCTGTTACTTTTACATCATTGTAATAGAAAATCACTATACAAAAATAGTATTTTGCCAAAGGTCTTATTGATATACTCTTTGTGTCTAGTCAGCATTAGACAGCCTTTGAAGCAGTCAGAAGCTCCAAGGGTTATCATTTTTGCCCAGTTCTCCTTTCTTGTTGTTGAATTAACAACACAGACCTTAACTGAGGTAAGTGAGGCCTACAGTGTTTAGATTTTGTTCTGGACCCTTTTGTGACCTTCTGGATGAGTCGTTGAGGCACTCTTGGACTAATATCGGCAGGTCAGACAGTCCTGAGAAGGTTTTTTGTTCTTTTTTTCCATTTGTGGATAATGATTCTCACTGTGGTTCCAAAGCATGAAATATGACTTTGTAACCCTTACTGGACTAGTTGGTGCCAAAGTCTGTTTTTGAACTTTGTTTGTATCATTAATATTCTATTTAATAAGTTTATTGATTCCTCAAGTCTGAAATTAATCATTTGGCCAAAGTGTTTTGCTAATGAATTTGAACTAAATGTGTGACTAATCTTAGTTAAATCATGAGTAAACCACGAGGGACGATGAAATCATCATTCGAAAACTACGTTTCGCATCTGCCTATGTCAATCTCGCCTGATATTAAAATCTGTGCGATGACACGAAAAGATTAAAGATTCACCGCAGAACGTAAGACGACAGAAGAATCAGTTAGCGAGCTGAAATGAGCTAACAGAGGGCATTGTGGCTCAAGCACTTTCTAAATTCCCCTCTGTCATCTTGCACTGTGAATTATTCAAAACAGGGACACAATATACCCGCGATGTGCTAAGTGCCTCTGCTCTTCTAATATATCTTAGTCACCATGTGGGTGTGCATCTATTAGCGCCGTCCTCTGTCACAAGAGGTGTGAAGACACTGAGGAAGGGGCTAAAAAGCGAAGATGAGACTGGATCCACGTGAGCAGCGCAGCTGACTTTGCGGGCATATTTTCGTGTGCCACTTTGAGGCAGCAAGTGCTTCATCATACCGTTCTGATGGGGTTGCTGCAATGAAGCTAATCAGGTTTCGCATATTGAGGAACGCATATTAGGTAGGCTGAGATGAGGGCTTCTCCTGGTAGCAGGATGCCACATAATATTTCTAATGATGTAAATTAGGAAGGTGATACACATTTGCTGGAAAGAATGTGTGAAAACCCCTTAAAATCAATTATTTGCACTTCTGCAGCATAATCGCCCAATGAAATACAGCCTTTAACCCAAATACAATTAATCAGTTTGGAAAAATCCAATTGATTTTAATAAAATTACCAGTGGCAAAATTGTGTGCAGCCATACCTTAACCCTGATTTGTAAATAAGGCAGCATCCAGTCTAGTCTAGTATAACGTAACAAGCTCGGACCAAAGAGGGAGGGGAATATTTGATTATTCCTTTTTGCCGTCTGTCTCTAGACCCTGCAGAGTTCAGGGTCCTCTCATATGCTCTCTAGTCTTTACCTCACTCCAGCCTTTTTTTGTGAAGAATTTAAGTCTTGGGATGAAGACGGCCATAAAAGGTTGATTTTGTGCCTGCTTAATCCTTTCTGTGTTGATTTGCCAATGTTTTCCTATCGCTAGAGCTATCTCTTTAGAGATAGCCAATGATGACCTACTTACACCAAATTTGTATGAAAAATATTCGAATAGTTCAACAAGTTTCTGAGAACATGCCCTCTGAAATGCCCACAAATCCTCCATTGTACTTGACAGTCAAAGACACTTCAGGTGTAAGCTACAATACCATCTAATGGTTTGTTTTGGTCTTTGGTACTTTGTATTTGTTGTACTTTGTTACTTAAGAGACCATTTTCACTTCAAATTTATGAAATACCAAAGGTAATAAAGTTAGCAATGGGGATTTCTAGCACCAACAAGGTGATTCCCAAAGCATTCAGACTTTCACATTGAATTCTTTCTGTTTTGGGTCTTTTAGGTACCGGTGGTATGCTGCACTTCTACTTCCGCCCTGCACTTCTCTAGTTTCACATTTATGCAGAACATGTGTCACATTCTGTTGCTTTGGTCAGGAACAATGACTCAACACAAACATCAGCAAAAGGGGGGAAAAAAGCAGCCAAAATCCAGAAAAAGAAAAAAAAAACAACCTTTTAGAGGACTTAAAAAAAAAAATCCTGGGGAATTACTCATCTTGAAATACTTTCAAAATACTACAAGTAAGGGTGGCTGCTTTAAAGCGGTGGTTTAAAAATTTTGAGCAATTTTACACATAAAGCAGGTGTATTTTGAGGGTAGGGCGGTTGCAAGGAATAAACCCACGCACAATATTCCCTTGCTTTCCACATCATCATGTATGTATGCCTGAAAGTAAATTTCTGGGCTAATTATGACATCTTTAGTCAGTGTGTGTGTGCATGCAAGCAAAGTGTGTGTCAACAACTTTCTGTGCCTACCTAATTTTTGCATGCATGCTCGCAGTCTCTCCTCAAGATTTGACACTCTGTTGTGGAGCTCCTCGTAGTCATAGGCCCCCATCTCTTCTTGTAGCTCGCTTAGAACTGACGTCAGATTTCGGACCTCCTCCTTAAACTGCAATACCAATTTGGCATCGGCTTTGTACTCCTCCAACACTGGTATCAACGGCCTAAGCGCCTCCATTTTCGCCTTTATGGCCTGAAAGGATTAGAATAAGCTCGGTTGAGTGTCAAGCGCGACCAAAGAAATGAAAAAAAGAGAGACTGGTTTTCCAGAAAAGAAAGAAAAGAAGAAGAAGAAGAAAAAAAAAAAACACCTGTCTGAGCCTGACTACTCTAACTCTGCCCTGCTTCTTCACTTATTGAGTTCGTGTTCGGTGTTTGTGCGTCAGGTGTACTTGTTTTTGTTTGTTTTACTTTTACGTAGTTTGTCTGTGCAGGTGTGTCTCTGAGCGAACAAACCCGAAGAATACTTTCCACCCGCTTGGACGGAGCGGAGCGGGCGGGGTCGGGCCCCCTTTCTCTGGACGGCGAGCAGCCGTTTTTTTGTTGTTGTTGTTGTTTTTTTTTTTTTAAAAGCAAGCCCTCGGTACACGTACAACAATTGGGAAAGCTCTTTATTGGTCATCAACGTTCAAAATGCAACATTGTATTAAGGGTTACATGCTTTACATGTCACACACAACAAAGTGTCTCGAATTTTTACGTCTAGAGTTTTACGTAAAGAGTTGCTGATTAACCAAATATGCATAGACAAAAGCCAAAAGAAAAGTGACTAACACCAATTAGTAATAATAATAATAATAATTAATAATAATAATCATCATAATAATAATAATAATAAATGTATTTACGCCAGCAAAAAGCTTTTAAGATGGAAAACGTTGACAGCAGTAACATGCAGGAATAGATCAGTAGTGGGTTGGTTTGGGAGAAGGGTGAGGGGGGTGGGAGGTCTCTTAATCTTAATGATGCTAAGGGTAAATTAACTGTTTGATGCCCAAACACTCTCAGTACTGTGGCGCAGTTCAGGGGGGGAATCTGGAATTGACCTGCCTCTTCTTCCCTGTGGCTCTCTTTACATGTCTTAAAGTTAGCCCTGCAAGCAAGAAAATGACAGACTGTTGACAGGGGCTAGAGCTTTCTAACCTGACTCAAGAGACACACAAAGGCACACACATATTTAGTAAAATGCACTTAAACAATGTCACAGTAAATTGCGCGCATGCACTGAAAATGGCAGCGTGAGGTTGTGTGCTTCGCATGCTTAAATGATGGGGATGAGACACTTGGAGAAGTGCAAGACAGACGGTATGAAAACAGGAGCTACTTTAGATTCAATGCAGCAAAACTCTATTTATATGGTATAGATGTGCACATAGCTAAATCCCTTGCCCATTTATTATTAGGAAACCAGTAACGGGTGAAACAAAATCTCAAACTGACAACAGAATATTTGTTTTTGCCTGGACAGAGTTTGTCTGCCAAAACTACTAGCAAGGGACTTAAGACGCTAATGTAAACAAGAAACGCTGTAGAAAAACTGATTAACTGTTAGCCGCAAGGGAAACTAAAGCTAAAGACTTATACAGGAGAAGAAAATAATCATTTTCAATACTTTTGTGGCATTAAGCCCTCATAATTAACATCGATAAATTAAAAAATAGATATCAATGTAAAAATTTAAGATACACTTTAGCTAAGTTAGACATAATTTACAAGTGCTTTCAGTATGACCTTTGGTATGTGTTAAGTATGCATCAATAGGCATTAGTACACATATGCAAGCTTGGAGATGTGGCAATTTGAGGTACGTTCATGTCAATAACATAGAAGAAATTAAGAGCACATTAAATTATGCATATAATGCAACACATAGACTAGTCAAAATATTATTCTGCAACGATCGCACACTCTTTACAACGCAGAGTGGAAAAAGCAACAAAAAGAGTAAATTTACTTTTCTCAAATAGTAAATAGTAAAATTACCCAGAAATGGACAAATCTAATCTTGTCTATTCCTGTGAAACCACTAATATGTATCACATCGAATTGTCATTTGAGCTGAATGTATTGTTACACCCTTACTATAAATTTACTTATACATTAAGGTTTAATATCAGTCTTTTGGGAAGGGTAAGGACAATATGTTGTATAAGCGGATTAACATGAAACTTTAAGACAATATTATTGCATTCAATGCCAAAATTAATCTGTTCCAGTTTATATGTAGAAGAACAGAAATATTCATATTAAACAATACATTATTCCATTTGTAAAAACTTATATTTTTAATGAGACTAAGTAGCAGCTCAATTTGTTGGTATGATATAACAAATTTTATTGAAACACATTCAATAAAAGTGTTTTCAATCCTTTGCAATTAAAATGAAGCTAAATCTTGCTCTGTCAAATTAGCTGTGTCAAATGGGATTTCTTCCACTGCTTCCCTTTGGCAGCATTTCTTTGAAGGCAGCTGACTTGAGAGGTGTTTATCTCCAACAGCTTACCTTAGTATGTTTGACCAAAGGCATTTCGATGAGCATTTATTGATTGTAATGTCATGAATTTAGCCGCGAAGCTAAACACGGCTGCAGCGCTGTTTGGTTTCAGGCCAATTGAGAGGGAGAGCTCAATAATTTAAAGGTGTCGACTTGAGCTGCGTCGAACTGAAGCAAAAAGGCAGCGATGTAAAGGGCACTAATGCAAATGTTACCAGAATGTCACGGCATGCCAGATGTGATCTCAAGCACCAGGTTTAGGAGGAGACATAAGTAGAGACTCTTGCTTTAAAAGAGAAATTTTTTTTAGATACTTATAGTTCCTGTATCTAGTATAATTGTGCATATGTGTGTTTGTTAAGCTAATATTATACTGAAACAATAGCAATTTAAAGTGGATGATTACAATGATTTATCAAAAATCTTGATGGTGACACTAGGTTTTTTTGGTAGCATTTTTTTTTTCACCTACGTAAAAGAGACAGGCATTTACAAACTGAGGGATATACACTATATTTACTATAATGATTGCGGTGATTCTATACTCTTTCTCCTGACAGACAACATAGGATGGGTTAGGCTGCTAACACTGAGTGACACAGCAATCTCTGAGGGTATGGTGGTGGGATGGATGGCTGCAGAAGGGGCCTCCTTACCTTGTATTGCTTAGCAATGTTCTGCTTGTGGTTCTCCTCCACCTCCTTGAACTTTGTCTCTAGGCCACGGAGCTGGACCTCCATCTTCTCTACGTACTGAAGGTCCCTCTGGGTGCGCTGGTCCAGCACCTGGATGGACTGGGTCATGTTCTGGACCTGGGGATCCGGTAAACAAAAATGGAGGCTGAATTTCTAAAATATCTTTGTTTTTTTTCCCTCTACCCCAAAGGTTTGCTTTGAGTCTCTGGTGTAGAGAAAAAGCAACAGGTTTCCAATATGTTGTTTTGGCTTGGCACGCATTTTGTGATGATTCACAAACTCTGACATCAGGCAGCTAGTCAGGGGCCTCAGAAGAGAAGAAGGCATACTGTTCAGACATTTGGCGTCTCCAGAAATGTTCTACTTGATGAACTCCCTAAACTAAGAGGAGTCTGTTGATGTCGGCTCGTGTAAATCGACTAATCTGCATTACTTTGGATTAGCTTGTTTACCAATGTTTGCGTTGTAGCTCCCAGGCTGGGCATTGAGCTGCGTTGCATCATTAGACATGTTGCTCTGGATGCACGCAGCGCAACATAGGCACAGCGTTCAACTGCCTCCCATGATGACTTGGGTTTCCAGGGAGCTCATTAGACACTTGATTTCTATTCTTGTCCCATATTCAGGGAGGTGACTGGGGGACCATCTCTTTGTGAGCGTGAAACAAGGTAAAAATGGCTACCCTGGGCATTGTGAGACGCCGATTGCCGTTGCTGGGTATTTAGCCAAGCAATTACCTTCTCCAGCAGCTGCCTCAGTTGTTTGGTGCGAGCATCCCGCGAGCACATGGACTGCTGGGGCGCCACCACGGTGCAGACACACCTCCCTTCGCTGTCCTGGGCGGAACTGTACACCTGCCACGACTCCTCTGGGTTTGCTGGCAACACCTTCAAGCAAAAGACAACAAAAATAATCAAAATGTGTTGTCAAATGGCCTGAAAAACATAGGTTTTCAAAAATCATAATAAACAACAGTAAGCTTTGTTGTTTTGTGAAATACGCATCAACTTCTGGGCCATGCCCATGATTAAGCACCGCCTGTTCGCCATCAAATACCGCACGTTCTGAAGATGCATCAGAATACCATACCATTAAAACTGATCGGCAGGTAAGTCAGCATGGTTACCATGGAAACTAAACGCAGACTTGTCCAAAGGCATCACTGACCTAGAGGTTATAAGGGTTGCTCAGGCAAATCCTCCTGCTGCTGGGATTCAAGAAATGTTTTCAGGTGCTGCGCCCTTTTCCTACTCCCCACAGGGCTGTTTGGTCTTTAAAAAGGGGAAGAACCTCCTCTAAACAAGAGAAATGCTGTTTGGTTTCACTTTGATCATATTATTTTGGTATATACAATATGAAAACAAATGATTTCTCCCCTGTTATGTAATGTACTTTAAAAACTGAATGCCACGGTTACGCACATAACTTACGAGTCAACCTGAGGTAAGAAGCAACTCCATGACAACTAAGGGTACCATGAGGCCCCGGTGGCCCCAGGAGGACTAGCTGTATCCATGTAAAGGACGATATTCAAAATTTAATTGAATCAATGCTAACTTATTTGTATTTGCTCCTTGTGTCATGTTCACATTACATCCACACTGTGATTGTAGGTACGATGATCAGGAATGTTTTTTTGTGGGTGTTTTTTGTTTTTGTTTTATGGAGGTACCAATCAATAACCAGAAATCAGAATGCGGCTATTATTTCATGACCAGCTCCAATCGATGATCAGCAGTTCAAACTCCATCGTCCTGTTTAGCACGTCCTTAAAAAAAAAAAAAAGAACTTCATTGTATAAACCCATCAACCAACTGCATCCAATTTGATGCACTGTTGTTGAGTTTAGTTCCTCAAAACGACAAAAATGTTGATCTTGTAGTTTTGAACCTAAACTATGTCTCACCAAAGAATGTGCAGTACATTGTTTTTTCTCTGCCTTCAGTCTATATATGGGTCACTGCTCTACGATTCCAGAACTATGACGTCACTTTTTTCTTTTTATAATCCATCACAAGAGACGTGACTAATCCATTTACCGTCCTGCTGTTGGGATCAGAGAAAAGGAGTGGCTTTTTTTAAAAACACATTCACTACTGTGTGTCAGCTGCCTTTTAATCCAGCCAGGGAGGCGGTGATAAAACAAAAGGGGAATGAGGCTACAACTGAGTACTCACTAATTGCATTAGGAAAAAAAAACAACTAAAGATTCACGCATAAGGCTTTTTATTACTTTTTCCCCTAAGGACTATAACCTATAAGAAAATAAATGGCTTTCAGCTTCCTTGGTGGAGTTAATAATAGCATCAGAGCCTAATTTGTGTTAAACTCAAAAGGCCGTCAAACGCACGCGCTGCTGATTGATGCTTCCGAATGGAAAATAATGGGAATTCTTGCTTTTGATCTATTTTCAGAATCTATCTGACACGATTTCTGAAAATCATTCCATGCAGAGGCACCATGTGAAGGAGTACAGCGGTGGAGAAAAGCAACGACCACTTCTAGAAATGTGCTGCCTCTCCTGGTCCAGGCAGTCTTGAAACGCAGAGGAGAAGCCAAACATTGATGAGTGAAATCATGCATTCATTCATGCTTATTTCATTAACTGTTTTGTTGCACACCCCTTTGAATTGTCATCCTCTTATGCACTAACCCGCACATAACAGAAGGCAAGTAACTCCTACAGTTTAAAAGAAATTTGCATACTACCCCCTGGATTATCAACGGCACCCATTTGGCCACCCCCTTTTTAAAACTTCCTACAGGCGCCCCTGTTAACGGGATTAATTACACTAGGCCAGTTATTGTATCCACTGCTTAAAATCCAAATATTTGACAAGAGCAGCATGACAAATACTTGATTTTGATTCATCCAGCAGTGGCATTGAGCGCCTCCTTCTTCCATTCACCCAACTGTGGAGAGAAAAGATGAAGACCGCAGCTGTTTCAGAGGGGATCGAGGAAAGCACGCTCTTTTCTTTTCTTTTTTTTTTTACATTTGAACCATTTAAATTTCCATATATTTTTAGAATCAAATGAGAGAGGGAAAAAATACAATAAAATAAAAGACCAACTTTCCATTTCGGTGCAGCAGCGCAACATCAAACACCAGAGGAGGAATCTATGATGCCTCTCCAAAATCCTTTACTAGTCCGGGGCGCACGGCACGAGCTCAGCTTTAAATTATGAATGAACCAACAGCGCTTTCCTATAATTAACATTCCCTTAAGTGATGGGGGAGAAAAAAAATCGGCCCGATCTCTTATGGGGGTTGAGGGGGCAATGAATGGAACTTACTCCCGTGCTCCGGTCTGGGTACCCTCCCTGCGCCGCCGTCAGCTTGGTAGTATTGAGCCCCACCAGAGAGGGGAGGGTCTGCGACATCCAGTTGGTGATCATCGCCATGGTGCTCAGCACGACCCCGATCTTCAACAACGGCACCGTCATCTTCTTCGCGCTCCGGACGACTCGGACTCGACGTTAATCCTCCTTCATTCTACGGACTCCGTGGAGAAACCGGGGAGGCGAGTCGCGGTGCCCAGAGCATCTCGGCGGTCCGACCGGGTCTCCGGCTCGGCTCGGCTCTTCGTGGACATCTTCAAAAGGAAAAGGGGATGCGGGGAGTGCTCGGACGCAGACGCGCAGATGGGTATCTGGGACAGAGGCGAGAGAGCCGCAACGCTCGATACCCCCAAAAAGTGCACGGCGGGTGTTTAAAAAAACACACAAAAGAAACCCCGAAAGCACGCAGCGGATGGATAGATCCTCTTTGCTGGCCGTCCCACACAATGCTGCTCCTGGTCTCCGGTTCGCCTTTTACTATCTGGGTCCGCCTCCTGCTTTGGGTGCGCTCTGTGATGAACTGCTCGTACGGGCGGCTCCAAATGGATGTGAGGAGGGAGGCAAAAAAAGAAAAAGAGGAGGTGCTGTAGATCTCCACAGCGCCAGACGCAATGATGTCACACAGTACGGGCTCCGCTCATTGTAATAGCCAATCTCGGACCTCAGCGGAGTCGTCAATAAGCCGACCGTCACAAGCTTCACGACAATGAGGTCAGTCAGACAAGTGATGTCTGAGAGGACTCTGTGATCCTGGCGGTCATATTTCTCTCTCTCTCTCTCTCTCTCTCTCTCTCTCTCTCTCTTATGTCCGCACAATAAATCTCGAGCATTCGCTTCAAACTTGAAAAAAAAAACAAAGAAAAAAAAAAGTATAGCTGCACAGCCAACACAAAAAAGTGCAACACAAAAGGCAAGACGGTTTGCAAAAGCATTGGAATGAGCGTGTTTGAGATTTGGTTGTCTGATGGAAATGGAAGCGTTCGGTTAGATCAGAGAATCTGCTTTTCATTCGTGTGACTCTGGCGCCATCTTGTAGCTGATTTTGGTGTTGCAAGTTTAAATATGCATTACTTATTAAAGGCGCATTTCAAATATAATCTGGCGGGGATTTCAGGTTTGACTTGCACCGACCTTTGCATCTACTGTATGTACTGTACAAATTTGTGCTGTGACTGTCAAAAGAGATAAAAAAAAAAAATATGTAGAAAATCATGATATTGATGGAAATGCGGTCATAGTGTCCCTACCTATATGAATCAGTAGAACTGACTGATGGTCACAAGTCCCATCCAGTGTTTTGTGGGTCAAAGGCTGGAAAGTTAGGGAAATATTACCACTGATAGAAAATGTCTGAATCCCATCCCCTGGGACAAATTCAGGTAGTGGTAAAAAAAAAAAAAAAAACACTTTGAAAACACTCCTTCAAGATCATCAGTTAATGTTGACTTGAGCTTTTAGCAGTGACTTCATTCTGTATGTGTTAAACTTTTTTTTTAAAATCCAGCAGCAGATATTACTTTTATGTGTATTGAAAAACATAAGTGTAAATGGAAAATAAATGTTAATTAATGTGCGTAGATTTCTGACAATGCATTGCCAAATTTAGTGACAACAAGTGTACTATTTGCTATGTAGTTTTTATATCAGACTTAAATGCCTTATGTACTATAAGTCTTATGTACTCTGATTAAGTATTAGTACATGATTGCCTATGGGCCCATTTCTCTCATTACTTGTTGAAAAATGCACCAGTTGTACAGGTGTTAACCGAAACCTAAAGTTTCATAGTTATGTAAACAGTCGTAATTTAAAAGTTATGTTAGCCTGTTGCATTTAATCTTGGGGGGAACATTGTATGCTTCAGTAGTTTGTAAATAGATCAGCAAGTAAAAGTCCACTTTTTATAGCCGATTCAGAAATCAACACCAAACTTGGTCCTTCTTGTGGAATGTAGGATGCAATAGAAAAAGGGAAGGAACAAAGGACTGTGTCCTGAAAGTAACCTCAAAGGGAATAGATGTACCTCTTTCTTGATAAGCCCATGCAGCTAAAGCCCTCAGGATTTAATCATGGAGGACAACAGTTATGGTGACAGAGAGTGATTAATAATCATTGACCTTCTTGTAGATGGGTCAGTCAGACTGTTTATCAAGACAGATTGGGGGATATGCAGCAGCATTGATTGAGCATTTATCCTCATGGGGTTCATGCAAACAAACAAGAGCAGTCAGTGAACTGTTATGTGCTGCGTTTGCCTGAGAATAATACTGATAAGTCATTTCTACAATGCATTCATCATGAACAAATCTGTAGGTAAAAGCAACAGAACTGCTGGGAAAAAAATACCACAAAAAAAACCCCAAGCTGGCATATTTTACAGCACACCTCCACAACGACCTCGTACTGCTCTGAGATTGAGCATTAAAGCTTGATGAGAGTAGTACTTCTGTCTGGGCTCTTTGTGCTGCTGCAGCTGTTTTTACCTTGTAGGACAACCACAATGTCACATTCAGAATCTAGAGTTTTAGCTCTTTTTAAAAAGAGTGGGGAAAAAAGAATCCATCACATATCTCAGCCTACAAATGCGCTGTGAAATGCATCGTACCTCCACCTACTCCTCTTCTGCTTCCTTCCTCCTCTCCACCCAGTGCCTCAGTCGGCCGTACTGAATCATAATCATCAGCTGCCAATCACACCACGCATAATGAAATCCACTCTGAACCCATGTAACGCCAGACTGAGTATCATTGTTGTTGTTTTTTTTAGTTTCCTCCAAAGAAAGCCTTTGAAGCCAGTTTGTACCTACACGAGCAAAAAAAAAAAGCTTTACAAGCTGAGCTAATTCTTGGATTACCACGTTGCACGGCATCGAAAAGATGGCTTTCAACATCACCACCTGCTCCATCATGTGTTGCTGAGGTACTTTAGGATGTGAGCCTGAAGCCCATTGGTGGAAGAGGCGGTGCAGGTGAGGAGCAGATGCTGCTCTGAATGCTTACTGTTCCTCTTGGAGGGAGCGTGGGGTCTGCAAAGCCAAAAGTAAACCCAGGGAGCAGAGAGCGGGATGAACGCAGCGAGGGGGTCTCTGGCTGCAGCCAGATGTCTCGAGGAAAGACCTTCTCCTTCAAACTTTGCGTCTAAAACTGTGGGAGAGTTCCTGACGTAGCTCAACAGTAAGAGCTGCAAGTCCCTAATATTTACAGAAAGAATTGTATTATTTTTCCCTACCTGGTTTCAGTCGGAGTTGAGGGTGGGAAGATGTTTGGTTTCCCCTCCTACACCGAAAGGTTTCCACGAAGCGGAGGCAATAAGAGCTGCAGCTTTGTCAAAGTATCTTGTCTTTTAGTTTTTCTTGCGCAAGAATATCGACTTTCTCACAGGCCGTCAAAGAAAACACACTGTCAGTGTGTCGCGGGCCCTGACCTGCACAGGAACCAGGCTGCTGGTCGCAACGCCAGAAAGGAAGGCAAAACGCTTTTCTATCCACCTCTATGAATTCGCCACATCCTGCCAAGACAACCCCTATGTGCATCATATTTTCTTTAAATATGAATTCAAGAGGGTGCCTGCGCTGTAACTCACTGTCAAGCTTTAATGGGTGGCAACAGGTGCCTGCTGCTTTTGTACTTGCCAGTGGGACATTTCATACCCACATTTCACAACTGATTAATTAAATTGACATTAGTTGGTTTACAGTCCACTGTAAGGAAATGCACCTATAAGACTCCAGTAAGTAATGTATAAAACCAGGAAGCAGCTGAGGGTTATTTTGGTTTATGTGTGTCACATAAACCAAAAAATGTGTCACATTTTTATAAAAGCTATTAGACAGGAGCTCAGCTGAGAATAAGAACCAAAATGAATGGAGAAATTATGTGATACACAGAGGAATATGGGATATATAACCCAGGGTGCCCTCCTATCTTTGGGTGGCAACACAAAGTTTAAAAGTATAAAATTGTAAATAGACTAGAGTTATTTTTCACTCTTTACTTTTAAAATTTAGTCGACTTTTTAAGCACTGTAACCTTATACATTGATGAGAGTTTACTTTAAAACATGGCTTGAGAAAAATGGCATTTACTTTGTTTTTGGCTGTTTTGGAATACCAAAAATGGAAGATTTAGACACACATAGATATTGCTTTGTATATATTGGTCAAAACCTGCATGGAACTCTAAATACTGTGTTAAGATGATGATTTGTGCAATCTGCCCCCCCCAAAATGCCCCAAACTAGGGGAAATCTGTAAGTTTGTTAAGAATACAAGTAAAACTCTTTTCATTTAATTTTGTTGAGTGTATCAGTACAAAATAGATTGTTTACTGGCACAACTTGGGAGTAGGTTAGGGCGAAAAGGCGGCCATGTTTAAGAAGTTGGGCCATGAACTGTCAACAGGGCAAAGTGAATCTTTGCAGATTTTTGTGCATTTTCGAAACTCAATAAAGTTATCTTTAGGACAACAATCCCGTCCATTCTCTTTCTTTGATTTTGTTGTGGCACCCCAGGATTATCAGGAAACTTCAAAACATCCATGTGGCCCCCTTGCCCCTCCTCCCCTCTTGCTTCCATCAGCATCATCTGCAGCTGCATTTTGCTGACTTGCTAGTAAGAACTCGCTGCCAGACCAACAAAAATGTTAGCATCCAAACTTCTACCAAAATAAAAATAAAAAAATAAAACATCCTTGCATGAATGTCAAAACCAAGCTGTTGCTTCCCTGACTAAAAACTTCCTCCTTGTTCATGGCATTTCCCATGAAACCTGTTGGAATCCACCCTACCCCTTCCACACACACACCCCACAGCCCCTGCCCCATCTCCCCAATCCTCTCAAAGCCACATTCTGTCAATATTGTTCCGACACACTGGTTGTCAGGGCCGGCAGGGTTTTTTTTTGCAGCAAACTACTTTACACCCACATTATTGAGTTTGTGCCTTGTGGCGTGCCAATAGGGGGGGGGGGGGGGGGGGGGGGGGGGGGGGGGGGGGGGGGGGCAGAATTTATTGATAGCGCCTCGTTCCACATTTGATATTATTTTCTCTCCGATTACCAGTTGCAGTTGGATTCGCAACACAGAAAAATATGACTTTGTGCTAAAGCAAGCATAATTAAATAATAAATAAGAGAAAAATAAATAAATAAAAATCCTTCACTCCGGCGTAGGCAGCGGCCTTGGTGATGAATAAACCCACTCCCCTCATGCTCTCACCAGCGTGGCAGTCTCGTGTTTATGATGTTTACTGCCTGTCAGGTGTCTCTAATAAACAACCCCAACGTCTGACTGTTTTTTTTTTTTGTACGCACACTTTTTTGGGCCCATTGTTGGAATAATTGCTCCCTTCACTCACAGTGTGGTCAGTGGGCATGCTCAAACCCCCCCAAGCCCCCTCCACCACCCACCCTTCTTATTTGAGACACTGCACTTGATTGTTTAGCTCCGATTTCTGTAAGGAGCAGCAGTCCATTAGTATTGTTAATTGATGGCCTTTTTTAAAATTATTTTTTATTTATTTATTTATTTATTTATTTACAGGAAGCTGCGGGCAACATCTGGTAGCAGAACGGTGGAAATGTTAAATGAGACCTTCCGCTAACGAGGACCGATGTGTCAGCGGTGGAGATAAGTGAAGGCACAACGCATTCACAACCATGTAATCCCGGGCTGTTAATCTGCTTAAGGAGGAGAGGGTGGAGGGGGGGGAAATGGGGCTAATTCTCGGGGTCTCCTTGTATGAGGGAGAGCCACTTAACCTTTAGATACATATACATAAAGAATAAACAAACAGGTGGGAAAATGGCGTGAAGAAAAGCAAACCTACTTGGGTGAGTTCTGTGCCCATGAAGACGAGGAAAATCAGAGTCAGGAGCTTGCTCGCGGGCTGCATCTCTTGCCTCCGGTGTGCGCGCGCCTGGACCAGCGGTCTCACATGCAGATCGGTTCCCTCCTTTCGCGTCCCCCCCTTTTGGCTCAGCAGTCTTTTTTTCCTCTTCAACCACCTCTCTCGGCTCTGTTTCTGTGCTGTGGGTCACTCGACTCTTTTTTTCCCCTTTCAATTTTCTCTTTCTCTCTTTTTTTTTGTTTGTCTTTAAATAACGATCACGATTACAGTTTAATCCCCCGCAGCAGATAACGGCGAATCTGTCTCACGGAATCGTATCCGGGCATATTCATTTCATATCGAGAGCCTTTATCTGCCTCCGGAGCCTCTCCCCTTGTCGGGCGGCGGACGCTCTTGGTTCTAGCTGCGGCGCGCGGCTGTGATGGACATGGGAGCAGAAGGACGCGCACACTGCTCCGCATACAACCGGGTACAAATCTTCAGTCAGGATATTGGCAAAAGTTTACCTCCCCGCCTCAAGCTGCCGTATAAGGTCTCGGCGAGGTGGGGGGAGAAGAAGAAAAAAAAAAACGAGAGAGACGGAGCTGTCCGCGGTGCTGAAAACGGAAGTTGCATCGCAGGGAGAGCGAGATTTAAACAGGCAGGAGCCTGAATTATTAAAAACCCACGACAAAATTTTTGACGATCAGATTGTGACGTGACTATTTGATTTCTAAATGAAACTGTATTATTTACAAGAACTTTATTTTTATTTTTTTTTACATTTTTTTTTAAATTTCATCTTTGCCGTGAATGTCATGAGTTGTGCGTTTATGGATGGAATAAAATCCAGACTCGAGCTAGGAGCATGGGTCATGTTAAATATTTTAAATAATAAAAAAAAAAAAGACAAAAAAACTTACAAATAAAATAAAACAAAACAGGAAACACAGGGAGCCAGAGCAGAACAACAACAAAAATAATTAACATGAACAACGGGGTATTAACAGTATTTAACTGGAGGAGCCAGCAAGGAGGAACTGAGAAAGAGTTGTTTATATACTGGGGAGGTTGATAACTGAGCAAAAAACAGATGGCTGATTAGAGACGGGTTGCAGGTGTGAGGAGAGAGAGAAAGAGAAAGTGGCACAGGAGACAAGGGAGAGTACACAGGGGACTGGGAAATAAATTTAACACTAAAGAAGAACTAGACCTAAGAAACGTAATTAAACTAGATTAACCGATAATAACTAGACACAAGAAATAAACGTAATAAACTATTTACTGAGGAAGGGTGAATTAATGTATAACAGAAACAAGACTGTCCTAATAAAAAATAAAGAATACAGAATAAACAAACCTCAAAACAGCTCAGGATCCTAACAAGGAATACAAATTTTACACTTTGAAATCCACTTTATATTAAAAGCCAAAGTGTCTCAAGGGTCTGTTCTTGGTATTGGGTCTCCAAGCAGCAGCTTGCCTTCAGCTGCCTCTTTGTCACCTTACAATCCAAGAAAAATCTGTTATATAATCACACAATTTTGGTTTCATTACTTTCTCAGCATATCATGAGTTCATAGTCAATGTGGCCTGTGTTTATAAAAGGATTGTTTTGAGGTGCAGGTGGGATCTGTACTAACGTAAATTATATGAACAATTATCAGACCTCTCACACAACAGAAGAAATATCAATCGAACCGATATTAAGGCTTAACTTATTAACTGTGGAAAGCTGTATATCGACTATACTTACACTTTGGTACCTAAAGACCAGGACCCTCCTTTGTGAAAATAATCAAAAAGTAAAAGAAAGGCCATCATATTTATGTTGACCAATCACAAACAGCATTGTGGAAACAATCAGAATCTGAAGGGTTTGCTCTAAAGAAGCAGGTTTAAATTCGAGTCAGTTCAAATGCAAAATATCCCAATACCATATTGATCCCAAAGGGAAGCTAAATGTTGTTATAACTCGTGTTAATTCAAATTATTCAAAGAGTTTAAAGTTTAAAGGGTCTGGCAGCAGCAATACAGAAGTGTGTAAAATAAAAGAACCTTTATTGACATTAAGTTAAAGAAGAGATGACACCAGTACTTTCTGAATTTTACAATTATTCACATTAATTCCTGTGAATTGATGGCTCTTATCTCCTGTGGTCACTGGGTGACCAGTAGGGTGCGCTCTGATCAGGTCGCCAGTTTATTGCAAGGCTCATTGCAGCATGTTGACAAAAATATATTTATTTATATTGGCAACATTTTACCATTCACATCAGGTGATCAAATATTTGCATTTACCAGAGGCCATTTATTGGTTTAATATATTCTAACTACCTCATTCTTATATTAGAATTAAATGTTCATTTTTAAGTTCTGGAGGAATAAACATTTCAGTTTTTAGTTATTCAGACAGCGATCGAATGTATAGAAACATAAATTGCAATTATTTTTCACTTAGTTAAAAAGAAATATAGAAATGAACCATGTTATAAAAATAATTTTAGGATGTAACAAGCACAATAAAGTCTATAAATGTGGCAAAGACGATCATTTACCCCAGTATAGAATGAAAAAGCACCGAGTTTGTTATTTCCATATTTGTGTATAAGTTACTACCATAGAACCAATAGTTTATGCAAAAAAAAAAATGTTTTCATTTTCTTCTTTCAGTATTCCTCCTACATCTTGTTGACTTTACTCCTTGATCATCTTTTTGTCTTAGTCAGGCTTTGAGAAATGCCTTCTTTACTTTGCCACTGATAAAAAAAACTAGAAGTTTTTGCTTTTTTTGTTTGTTTTTGTTGCCACAAACCATGTGAGCAGACATGTGGCACCATGTGCTCCGGTCAGACGACACCGTAATTTAGCCACCTTGCTGACAGGCAAACAGCTCTGCTCGCTCTGATGCATCTTTCTCTTTTCACTGTGCCGTTCTGCATTATTTTGGGTCTATGAATAAAAATCCACTTTATGTGGTTGGAACATTAAAAAAAACAAAAACTTTTGGTAGTATTGCATGACCCTATATACTTTACATATTGAATCAAAGTGCCTTTCTCAGCTTCCATGATCATTTAAATTTTTTTTTTAGGAAAACATATCAAAGGAATATACATGCATGGGAAATGATAACTCACTCACAGAAGACCTGACTGCTAGGCAGGGCTAACTTATTGTCTGAGTGATGAGGGTGGAACACTCTGGACGTAAACAAGAGCGTTTGTTGGTTGGCAGGAGTCCTTCCCTGCATGTCGGTGCACAGCCCACACACACACGGGACAGCAGGTGACACATCTCACCAGCACGCCGGCCAACATTCAACTTTGTTTTTAAAGAACAAAGCCGCAGCAGGAACCACTGAGCCAAGCAGGCCCTTAAATTCTGCCTGATGAAATGTTCTCGTTTTGCAAGCTGTGAAGAATAATCGCTGTGGAACAATCGATTTGTGTTTGATTGCCTATCAGGCTACAGTTCTTGCGAGAGCAGGGAGTGGGAGGGGGGGAACAAAAAAAAAACACTGCTACAGTTATGCTGTTTAATTAATACACTCTCTAAAGGTTTTGTTTAAAAAAAAAAAAAAATCAAAATCCAATCAGAGCCACTGGTTTCATTAGTCTGTTTGAGGTAAGATGTTGCTTCCTGACAGGAGATCATTGGAAGAGCAGGGGTGAGCGAGTGATGAATGAAAACACAATCAAAGATACTGAACACCAACTGGGAAAAAGCAGAGAAAGACGACAGAGCGCAACAGTGAGTCTGCGTAAATTTGATGAAAGAGCTGCACATAGCAGCTTAGCAAAGAAGCTGATTTAATGCAGCTGCTTGAGGTGAAATTTATTTTCTGCTCATTGAGGCGAGAATACAAAATATCCAATTGTCTTGTTTTGCATGCAGATGTATTTAAGGTGTCCTCATTGCAGGTGTACCATTGGAAGCTCAATGGGTGGCTGCAGATGGGAGAGGGGGAGTCATTGTTACGTGAGCTGTCAGGGTTGTAATCAGTTAATGACCAATTGTATAAATCTGCAATTTCTTTATTAACGTAATGTGGAAATCTATGGAAAAGTTTCCCCATAAAGTTTTAGCGACCCTTATTCCCAATAAGTTTGACAATAAGTTTTTTTTAAAAATTATTTAGATTTTGTTAACTGTTTGAAAGTTTTTCAAACTTGGGATAAAGGCTGTTGTCCTTATCATAGCTGTTCCTCAACAGCCCGTTAGTTCTGGAGTTCCTCAAGGAGCCATCCATAGGCCTTTTTTATTCTGTACATATTCCCTTGAGTTGTCATGTCATAGTTTCATAAATATAACATTTCATTCGTCTTTAATGCGTAAAAAACACAAATGTATAACCCTGGAGAGGAGCCGGATAAGACATGTGAAAAGTGAGCTACTGCTCTTGACCCCCAAATTATCAGGGGCCTCTATTTAATGCTGGAATGTTAACACAATCCATATATCAAATTTATGAATTTATGTTAAATATACATATATTTGTTCAGAACAGAAATGTCATTAAATTTTATTAGCCATTTCAGCATGTCAAAACAAATTAAATTCTGCTTAAAGTCCCATACAAACTACCTATCATCTGTCCCTGCCAAGCTGTGTTAAAGAGGTGAAATGCTGTAATACTATTAATACAGTTAGTGAGATTGAGATAGTAATTTTTGGCCCTTCTAACTTCCACTTAATTCTTGTGGCCCTTCAAAACCAAAAAAGTCATATTGATTGTCATTTAAAATCTAATAAGCACGCTAATCCTAGTAAATAACTGTTTCCTATAAATCAGAAATGTGTCTAATGTGAAGTCCATCATCTTTATTAGAGACATTAAGACCCATGCTTTATAAAAGAAATAACTTTTACGTGTTGGTTGTAGCGGGGCTCCGTGGCGGCCGCTTCATTTCTGGTGAGAATGTCCACATCCGGACTTGGTCTCGTCCAACATTCCTACCAATCTGTGCACAAAACCTCTCCTCTGCTTCCGCTTGGCTTTGAATGGAGTCGCTTTATCTGCCAGCACGAAGACAGCTGCCATTCTTCCTGGAAGTGACAGATTGAGTTCATTGAAAAGGCTGAATATGACACACGAGTGGCACAGTTTTGTGACCCACTACTTGTCACCGAAATGTGCAGCCAAATGAGCTTTCATGCTCGAAATCTCTGCTGTGGCTCTTGTAATTCAAAGACTTTCCCCAGACTTTCCCCTTAGGAGAGCCTTGTTAATGCTGCAGGGTCTTTGTGCTGTGTGCCCATCTCCTTAGAGCCTCTCAAACAGGCAAAAGTCAGTGATATGCTTAGTAAATCTTTTGTTTACACAGTATTTCTTCACTTTAAGTGCAAGCCACAGAGATCCACTTCTCTGCAACAGAAGTGTCTCACTGTCTTTGACTGTACCTTCAATTTGTTGACGAAGTGCGATCGTCGAAAGAGGAACCCGAGAAATGACAGTCTTCAACCGTAAAGGGTTTCCCTACCTTAGCATTATTGTTAGCCTCTAACCAGGAGCCTGTTAGGCTTTTCAGATCTGTTGATGGGGTGACCTTCAAAAATGATTTCTTTCCATCCATCTCAGATTTGTCTGTTAATCTGGAGAATTTGGTTTTCAAGTACTGATGATGGCTTGAAGGCATCTGTGCCTCATTCGACAATCCGTTTCAACATATTGTGTCAGGAAAGGCTTGAGTGCATCAGAAATGTATGTTTATTAAGTCAAGAATTTTGCTTGGAACTTGACTACTCATCTGTGGGTCCTTGTAAAACTAGTTCTCCATTGTCATTTAGAGGTGCCTAAGACTGTTTTATAGACTAATGTTCTATCAAAAATTTTATAATAATTGGTTTCTACCAAAGAAACCTTTTCGGCAACTTTCACATAAACAGTCAGGACAATGAGCAAGGCCGTGCAAAAAAGGTTCCTCTAGCGGTGTGAACGAATGAGGGATGTTTTTGACAAACACTAAGGTGAAGTGAAGCCATTTGAAGAAAGATCGGAAAAATAATCCTGCAGCCTTATTTTTTTTTTGCTGCAATGGTTCATGACTCGGGGTCCGTGTCAATTGTGCAAAAGAGGAACAGATGGACGTCGTTCAGAGGATCACACTTTTAAGACCCACAACAAAACAAAAACATCCAGGTTGTCTTTCAATACATTTGCAATAATAGCAAACAAAATTCTGCAAATAGCCATAAACTGCTACCATTCCTTGCCTCAGCGGTTGGAGGCCACCACTTTAGTGCTGATCAGTTTTAGATACTCACCCTGCACTCCAGTATACTTGACATAAACCTCGATACAATAACACCCCTAAAATGTAACTCTGGCTCTCAACCCCAAAGTTATCGGAATGGATTTCAAAGGAATGGCCGTCTGGCCATTCCTTTGAAATCGTTTTAGAAGTGTCCCTGGTTACTCTTTTGAGTAAACGTGTAATTATTTTTAGTTTATTGGGGGAAAAAAAAAGGTTTTATCATCTTCTTCTCTTCTGCTGTTTTGCAGTTTTGTCTGAAAGTCAGTAGATGCAACGTGCAGACAGCAAAGCAGCTTCCAGTTTTGCTCACGACAAACATTTTGTTCCCACTATGGCAAGTTGCTGTTGCTTTCCCCTTCCATCACTTTGTCTCTCTTTGCTCTCCTCAGCCATAGATGACTATTAAAGACATATTCTGTTTTATTTTGTCTCTGTGATGCCCTATTCATTTAGTGAGCTCGGGACCCAACCTCCATAATTCTGCGACCTTGATAGGCTGCTGTGCTAACAGGGGAGAGCTCCATAAAAGCATGATTTAACAGCACCTTGTGTGTGTTGGTCTTGAGTTAGCATTAATGCTTTGTGTAATCACTCTATCAGCATTAGTCTTCAGACCTTGGGAGAATAAAGAAGAATGTGCCTGAATGGTGTACGGAGAATGAGAAAGCAGAGGAAGGAGGAGCGAGAGTCGGGTAGAGCGAGGAAGAGGAGTGCAAAACAAAGGTGACAGGATTTTTCTTTCTATTAAATCAAGTTCAAAATTTAATTAGTGGATTTCTGTTTCGCAGATAAATCTTTTGCACATTAGGATTTTATCTTCGACGATGAATCAGACACGATCAAAAGGAGCAGTTATCAAACCGGAAGACAGTCCTAACATCCTGACTCCCGTTGTTTCTTCCTTCGCCACCCGTTCAAGATGTGCAAAAATCCTCAAATAGGGTCATCTTTCGTTGGCAATGAAAGTCAGCATAACGTGGGAAGTTGTTTTCCACAAATTCAACATGCCGGTGTTACACTGCAATGTCCAAATGGTCCCCCATTTATAATTTACTGGTGGAGGCCACTTAATTTTGATTTAAACCATCATTTAACATGGTTCCCAGGGCGATTGGGAAGGGAACATCACTACAGCATCATGGATCATCCATCTTTGGTAACAATGATGAAGAGGTGCTTTTCCCACATCTTCGTCCAGTACCTCAAGTGTTTGTTTCTTAAAAGAATGGTCTTATGTACTTCTCGTGCTGTAAAAATGAAATACAATTCGGTCTGACTTTATTTCTTCTAGTTTTATGAGAAGTCACAGCTATCAAAGGTTACATTTGAATATGACTATAATGTTTTTTTTGTTTTGTTGTTTTTTCTTTAAAAACATTTACCGGAACGTTTTATGTTTCATGCATCTGCTGCACTTGGCGAGACTGAACGTACCCACCTTTCCACAAACACATCAAGCCCTGCATTCAGGTCCTTTTGACAGACTGCTAAATCTTTTCTGCGTCAGTCCTTACAGGAAGAAAGCCATCCATCCATCCATCCATCTTCTTCCGCTTATCCGAGGTCGGGTCGCGGGGGTAGCAGCTTCAGAAGGGAGGCCCAGACTTCCCTCTCCCCAGCCACTTCTTCTAGCTCCTCCGGGGGAATCCCGAGGCGTTCCCAGGCCAGCCGAGAGACATAGTCCCTCCAGCGTGTCCTGGGTCTTCCCCGGGGCCTCCTCCCGGTGGGACGTGCCCGGAACACCTCACCAGGGAGGCGTCTAGGAGGCATCCTGACCAGATGCCCGAGCCACCTCAACTGGCTCCTCTCGATGTGAAGGAGCAGCGGCTCTACTCTGAGTCCCTCCCGGATGACTGAGCTTCTCACCCTATCTCTAAGGGAGAGCCCAGCCACCCTACGGAGAAAACCCATTTCGGCCGCTTGTATCCGCGATCTCGTTCTTTCGGTCATGACCCAAAGCTCATGACCATAGATGAGGGTGGGAACGTAGATCGACCGGTAAATCGAGAGCTTCGCTTTTTGGCTCAGCTCTCTCTTCACCACGACGGACCGGTACAGCGCCCGCTTGACAGCAGACGCTGCGCCAATCCGCCTGTCGATCTCCCGCTCCCTTCTTCCCCCATTCGTGAACAAGATCCCGAGATACTTAAACTCCTCCACTTGGGGCAGGACACCCCCCCTGACCCGGAGAAGGCACTCTACCCTTTTCCGGCTCAAGACCATGGCCTCGGATTTGGAGGCACTGATCCTCATCCCGGCCGCGTCACACTCGGCTGCGAACCGCTCCAGCGAGAGCTGCAGATCACGATCTGATGAAGCCAAAAGGACCACATCGTCTGCAAAAAGCAGAGATGAGATCCTAAGGCCACCAAATCGGATCCCCTCAACACCTTGGCTGCGCCTAGAAATTCTGTCCATGAAAGTGATGAACAGAATCGGTGACAAAGGGCAGCCCTGGCGGAGTCCAACTCTCACCGGAAACGAGCCCGACTTACTGCCGGCAATGCGGACCAGACTCTGACACCGGTCATACAGGGACCTGACAGCCCGTATCAAAGGGCCCGGTACCCCATACTCCCGGAGAACCCCCCACAGGGCTCCCCGAGGGACACGGTCGAACGCCTTCTCCAGGTCCACAAAACACATGTAGACTGGTTGGGCGAACTCCCATGCACCCTCCAGGACCCTGCCGAGGGTGTAGAGCTGGTCCAGCGTTCCACGACCAGGCCGAAAACCACACTGCTCTTCCTGAATCCGAGGTTCGACTATCCGACGGACCCTCCTCTCCAGGACCCCTGAATAGACCTTGCCAGGGAGGCTTAAGAGTGCGACCCCTCTATAATTGGAGCACACCCTCCGGTCCCCCTTTTTGAACAGGGGGACCACCACCCCAGTCTGCCAATCCAGGGGAACTGCCCCCGATGTCCATGCGACATTGCAGAGTCGCGTCAACCAACACAACCCTACAAGAAAGCACCGGCATTAAACTCCTGGAGGCAGTCATGTGATGTTAAACGCAGCTCTCGCTTCCTTTCGAATGATACCCGGAGCCATGCGCCACGAACACATTTCATCTGATGATTGCTCAGCATGATTGTATCGAAAGCCGAACTGCATTAGACTCTGTTTACAGCCTCACGCAGCGGGGGGAGTGCGTCTCCCTCAAGGCGCTCTCAGGCTGCAGTAAGAAAATGCCCCATAACCAAGCCTTTTGCTTTATGGGCCACTCTGTGGGCAGATTCATTTGTATTTGGGAGGAAGTAACAACACAACGTGATATCGAACTCCTCCAATCGACCGCAGGCATGTTGACGATTAAGGGGATGTTTGGGATTTTACAGGCCACAGGTTAGGTTTTTATTATCCGTCCTGCTTCATTAACCTCCGTCAACAATTGATGCGGTCCATCGATGCTGATCCAGTTGTTAAGTTAGGCCGATAAAAGTCAAGAATTGAAATTGGTTCACATGGTGTAGCTCATTGATAAGAATCCGCAATTCCAAAACGACCAACGCATAGTTTTTCCTGAGGCATTTTTTTAAAATCTAGAGCTTCTAGGATTTCATGCTCTTTTTACGCATTGGGAATGGTGCGCTTCACTTTGGAGAAAATACGGTACAATGATTATTAGGCTGCTGAAAAGTATCAAAGTCTAGGCTTTCCTTCATAATCCAGGGATTTCCTTCATTAATTGGAAAACGCTCCGGTGAATCCCTGAACTAATGTTTAGTTGTAGGACCAAATTCTGACACCTGTGATCACATTTTACCGCCCAGGAGTTTTGGACTGCACACAGCAAATTTGGTGGAGTTAAATCAACACTCTTTCAAGTGTTAAAACTGCTCAGTCTCTTGTTGGAAAAAAATGTCTTCAAGAGTTAAATTAACACAAGATCTGAGAAGGAAGGAGTTGATTTAACGCTCCCAAATTTGACGTGTACCTTCCACACTTCCTCTCTCTCTCTTTTTTTTGTTTTACCTCAGAAACAACAAATGTGATGTCAAAGCATCAGTTTTCTATTGTATAAAGGTCCACAGATTGGGCTGGCCACTCGATAATGCTACTTTTGTTTGGAGCTGAGACGCTGTGCTTGAGTAAATTTTCTCTTCACAAGAAAACATAAACGCTTCAAAAATTTCAATACTTTCAAGCTAATCCACGATCCCTGTTGAGTGCCAAAGGCAGTAACGTGTTGTCTTGGTACTACAATTTGAATTCAGAGTTTGGAGGATATCGAACTAATTATCTGCGAATAAATAAATAAAATAAGCAACCATCTTACTCAATTTAACAGAACTGTTCCAATTGTCTTTAGTCAGTGTGTGCGATGGCACGTTGTCTTCAGGTCATGTGGGATTTTTTTTTTTTTTTTTTTGAACAATTGAACTACTGTTAGGGAAAATGATTATTTTACTACTTAATACAGTTAATTTTACGCATGTGTAAAAGGGTAGGTTTGATACTCTTGTTTTGAACCGGACAGACAGGGGTTAGAATGCAGATCACTAAATGGGGCCGCTTGCAGCCCGGCCAGAACACAGAACCATAAATTAACATTTTTGCAGGCAGTTGGGGGGAGATCTGCTGGAGGTCAGCATCTGCGATGGTGTAAAACTAATGCAAAATAGAAGATTGAAACCCCGTAACATTTAATTTCTAAGTATTAATACCATGTTTTTACTGAAGATTGTATTATCTCATTTTAAAACTACTAAATGATGAATGTATCTGAAAACTGTATTATCTGTGACGATATTAGAAGCAAATGGAAATTGTTTAAATGAAAATGTTTTCTTTACTATTAGAAAATGGCTCAGGAATTATACTTTATTTTGTCCTGTGGATTTTATGTATTATTTTGGCAGAACTCAATCTTTTGGGGGGCTGATTGTGCAAAAGCAAAAAAGGGGTTTGCAAAGATAACATTTCTTGAAGTCTCTTCGAGAACGTTAGGAGAGATAATGGAAGAGACGTCAGATTCCGAGGGTGTCTGCGAAATCTTATCTTAAGACTCTCGGCGCCGGGGACATTCGTACCATTCATTACCTGTAACAGGAAAAATAGAAAAAGAAACACAAAGAAACAAGGGGGGCAAAGACGCGTCTTTGGAGAAAGCTTTTATGCCAAAAAAGCAAAACAGTGGTAGCATTCTGAATTTCTGAGGCTTGCATGAAATTTTATACTGAGTGGGTGTTTCTCCAATTTAATATATTCAATTAAGGCGTTCCGCTCTTTAAAATTAACTGTATTAAGTAGTAAAATAATCATTTTCCCTAACACTACACAGGCTTCTTGCTGATAGCTTAACTTGACATCGACGTTTTCTGGTCGCTAGATCTTCTTGGATCAGCCTGGAGCTGATCCTCACTGTCTTTGAACCGCTGGCTCTTCTTTGATCCATTCTACGGTAGTTTCACCGTAGTTTCACAGATTATGTGCTTTTTCACAAAGCACATAATCGAACTCCACGCCACTCCTGCTTTGAGCGTTTTCCTTTAATACACAAAGCTCTCCTCGATGTTGATATTATGCAACAAATCATTAATTTAAAAGAAAAACAAGATGTTCCTTTTCTTTAATGGTTAAAGACATAATCACATAATGATTAAAGAATCATTATGTTAATCATTTACTAATAGTAGTAGCAGTTGCAGCTACCACTAGCGGTAGCAGCGACTCAATACTGTCGTGTGCAGAATGTTTCTGACGCTTTTGCATGGAGAATAGATAAACTTCTATTCCACATTATCACTTAGACTAATTTTAAACATGCATACAGCAACCTCCATGGTTTTTTTTTTAGCACCTCCACGCGTAACAGAATAAATAAGAATTAATTCCCACACACACAAGAATGCTGCAGTTTTCTAGTAGCGAGCCCTGGAGACTTTTCACCTCCATTTCTATCTTCCTCACTAAGACTTACTCGTGTCCCCGTCCAACACTGTTTGTCGCAGCTCCAATTTGTAATTATTGCTCCGACTGTAGATTTGAGCAAATTTAAGCAAGTAGGAGGTATTTTCTAGGAGCCGTTTTCTTACTTGTGAAGGTGAAGAAGGTCTGGCCTTCACAATGCGTTATCTCGCGTTTTCCATTTTGAAAAGTTGATTCCCTGGAAATCCCTGCATCACTCTGATTATCTTTTATTAAAAAAATCAACAAAAAAAACGTTCTGTGACTTTTTGTCTTAAATGCGAATATTTTCCAATATTTTCAGTATTTTTAACTATTATGGCATTACATTTAGAATCATACCTTTAGTTTATTTTATTATTTAAAGTTTAATAACGTAGGTCATACAATAAAAAATGAGAAGCGGCATCACATGAAGCACCTTTTAACATCAATTAAATTATCTTATTAATACCTAGCACTGTGCAGAAACACAAAAGTATAAAAAATATATTTTTTAATTAATAGCAGGTGTAGAACAGGTTAATATTTAATGTCCTCCAAATCAAATCCCAGTGAGACTTTTCAGCCTTTACAGAGCTGGTGTTTTTATACATTTGGTACATTTTAATGAACAGAAAATGAAGTTTGAAGTTCACCTGCTGCCATCTTAACACAACCCTAAAACGTCTGCAACTCATTTTACTCCTTGCACGGAATTACATCATCACCACATGTCAATCACATCTGAGGTCTGTAAAAAATACCTTTTTCTTTTCTTTTTTTTTTTTTTTTGCATAGCAGCTATTATAAGTTTAAGAGAAATGGATTTTTCCCCAGAAATAAAAAATAAATAAAAATCAGCATTCATCTTCTCTGAAACCAATATTGGGTTCTGTGTGCTGTACATTCCTATAGTGCAATATTGCTGATCAGCATGTGAGGATGTAAAGCATCCATCAGAGTTTATTTTTATTCTTTTATTCAAGACGTTTGTACAGAAATCTTGTTAGATTAGACTGAGTCAATTGCAAGGTTGTTATCCAACTGATTAAAACCTGGACATGTTTCTGTGTTCATTGACTTTAGTACTTAAAGACAAATATGACTCGTGACAAACAGCTGTGCTTTTATTCTGACATTGCCTCTTCCACATTGAGATGATTCCTTTTGTGTCACAGGGGAATTGCTTAGGTTGAAATATGTTTATTTGATGACAATATTTTACAATTTAATGAGTTGTGACAGTCATCTACCCTGACCTATTTTTATCTTGTCAAGTAAGATACATTCAAAGCTCTGGTGGCAAGTGAGAGCATCCATCCATGCACCCATCCATGCATCCATCCATGCATCCACCCACCCACCCATCTGGAAGTTAGAATAAACCATCAGTCTACATCTTTGAAGTGAAACACAGATTTCACTTGTCTTAATTATTTTTATATTTCTTAGGTAATTGACAGAAACCTCAAAAGATGTAAATGGAATTTTATTTGAAAGACCTATTTAAAAGACTAGCTCAAAGTTGTTGAGTAGATAGGAAAAATATATGATTTTAAAAATTTGATTACAAGCAAATGTCTAAAATGAACAACACATACAGTGGCATGCACAAACATTTGGGGAGCAGGTGCTCTAGTGGACACAAAGGGCACCTTATGTGGCGCGCACACACACACACACACGCACACACACCCACACACACATATATATACGTATATATATATATATATATATATATATATATATATATATATATATATATAATTTTTTACAGTGTATTCTGTAATACACTGTAAAAAAGACAAAATATTTCAGAAGGGCACTTTTTTTTCCCCAGAGGAAATAAGACAGGTGCTTTAGGACCTATAGTGTCTGCAACATGCATATCTATTCGCAATCCCCCTTTAACTCAATAGTTATCTCAAAAACATCCCTGCAATAACTGCCAAAAGTGTGTATCATTGTGTGTCTCTATGCTCACTGTGGTGAGCAGTACTACTTGTAATTAACCTTGGCCAAAGAGCTTAATTTCAAAAGCGCCTTCTTTTATATATTTGATGCATCCTAGAAGTCACAGCTAGATGCCACGCCGTCACCGGATGTTTCCCATCAGAGTTTTGAATCTCAGCTGCTCCTCCAGAGGGTTTCATGAACCTTTCGGCTGCTTCTCCGGAAATTGTTCTTCGTGCCTGACCGGTGGGTTCAGGCGGACAGCTACAGTACGTGTTGATAGGTTTGACCTCTTTGCTCTTGGCATGAGCTGCAAATTTAAAAACATTCTTTTAAAAACAAAATTTAAAAGCAAAATAGCTTTTTTTATGCATTTAAGAAACTCCACTTGTCCTGACAAGGGGGGCTGCATTTCTGAGCAGCTGAGGTGGGTGGATGGATGGGAGCATTACATGCATTACATGACAGGTATGCTACTGATAAAGTGCAGGGCATCCTCATAAAGTTAGCATTAAAATTTAACAGATCATAAAAATATGCCAGCAGGAAAAGCAGATGGCAATTTTTCCCCGTGATATTGCACCCTCTGTGCTAATGAGCTTTCTCCAAAGTTGCTTACTTTCTTCTTCTTTTAAGAACAAAATGAAGCGGCTCTTGTGTGGTCGCTCTGCAGTGGATCTATTGTTTTTATAACCTACTGCTTTATAATTCTCCTGCACTTTATGCTGCTTTCCTTGGTCGTCATACTAATCTTCTCCAGCAAACCTCGGAATAAATTGCACACAGTCGGACTCTATTCTGTTTATTAATCTACTGGGTGACTTAAAGATGCAATCGGAAGCGGGTACAAATGCAAGCAGCATTTTTCAACATTTGTATCTAAAAGGAGCATGTTTTTCCTTTTCGCAGCTTTAGTCGAACCATTCTGTGTTTGGTTTTTTTTTTTCCCACACAACATCCCAAGAAAACACATTCAAGTCAAACAAATCTCAAGCACTTTGTTTCGTAAGGGGCGGTGTTCGTTCTTTACCAGTGTGCGGTGGCCTACAAATTAGAAATAAACGTGACGCTTTGCGTTGAATGCTGATTATTAGCACATTTTCTCTGGCGCGGGCGCACACACACACACACACAGCCACATAATGAAGATCTGAAATGCGAGACCATCGCTTCTGTTGGGCGCCGTGGGCCGACGTGAGCGAGATTAAAGACAACGGGTGTCACTGAAGCCCACACGCTCCGTTCGCCATGTTCAACACACAGGCAGGCGCTCCGCCTTGGGTGGAGAAACCCACAGGCCAGCCCTCGGGCCCTGCCTTTGATTCGCTCTCTGATCCAACTAATACAGAAAATGTGAAAACGTGCTAGAATTGGTTGGACGTTCTGCGTCACGTAAACTCGTTTGATCGCGTTAGGACGCCGACGACGAGTTCAGTGTCATTACGACAGCGTCACGCGCGGGGATTCTCCTTCTCGACGCTGAAAGATGATTCGCAGCAGGCGGCTGCTATCCACTTTCACCGCTCCACTCAGAGACACTTTCTTTTCTCTCTCTCCTTGCTGAGCTGAACAAGCGTTTGAAGGTTTCAGAGCGTCTACATTAGCCAATTTGCTTTCCATTCATTCTCAACCCTTTATTAAATATGAGACGTGCGCATTGCTCGCTTCATTTGTTAATTATCCGTTCCATTTATTACTTTATTTGCTGCATCCAGGGTCTTTGTGGATCCCGAGTCAGCCCATGTCTCTCTGACTGTGAATAGACTACGGTGTTGTTTGTGTGTTTTTGCTTGAGGGTAGAAAGGGGGGGGCGGTCATGTCAGCAAGCGACTGCTACAGCTCTTATTTATGCTTGTGTGTAACATTGTGTGCAGGGGTGTGTGTGTGTGTGGGCCTGCATACATGAGGAGAAAGAAGAGGGAGCTTGCACCTCGCTGCCACAGAGAGGCCTGCATCATAATGCGTTAGCTGCATGGAAAATAGAGCATCCGAGGTCAGGCGGGTCAAGCCAGAATGATGCAGCGGATATGAACGGACAATGGGATTCAGGGTTTATGGCTGGACAGGCCGGAAGCTGTTTGCGGAGAAACACTGAGTAGTCAGGAAGACGAGAGAAGGACGCGGAGGGGAAAGCTCAGTCATCCTTGATGTCGGTGATTTTGTCATCCAGTGGAGTCCTTTTGTTTGCTAATCACACACAGCATCTCCATGTGATTCTTGTATTCATGTCAGAGCTCATTACGGCACGACGCTGCCGGATGGGTCGCTGGGAGGACAGCGCAGCAGCCCGCCGACGAGCCGCTCTTCCCCGACCGGGCTCGACAGAAATGGGGACGTCTTAATTACTCGGCTGGAGCTCACAGCGACGCCTCGCCTCCCGCGCGCCCCCCAGCCGATTGCGTCGTTAGGTTTCAGAGT
This sequence comes from Xiphophorus hellerii, assembly GCF_003331165.1. NCBI lineage: Eukaryota > Metazoa > Chordata > Actinopteri > Cyprinodontiformes > Poeciliidae > Xiphophorus > Xiphophorus hellerii. The sequence continues at coordinate 22,114,355 of NC_045679.1, forward strand.
TTCCTCCCCGCGCTCGCCTTGAAGGTCAACACGGCGCGTTTTAGTATTCATCTGGACGCACGCTGCTCAGCTGGGAAAAATGTGGCAAGGAGGATGTGCAGTTTTGTTTGTTGTTGTTTTTTTTTGGTACTCATTTCTATTAAACGTGCTGTAATTGTTAAGAAATGAGGCCCGCCTTACTTGGCATTTATCAAAAGTGTACAGCTGTATAGAAAGGAAACAAAGCAGATGTGGAATTCAGCTCTGCATCCCCGTACTGATCTATTTGAAAAGAACAATTTGACTGGATATTTGTTACTGCAATTCCACACAACTCTCCAAACATCATTTTGCCATTTTTCGCTTCTCATATTGACTTTAAACTATTTGTTTTGCACACTCAAATTCATTGACTGCTGATAGCGACGTCTTGCACATACCCCATGAAATTATATTCTCCACCGATATCCTAATGGTGTATTTCTGGGATTATATGTAATAGACAAACAGAAAGTAACATATTGTTTTGAAATGGAAAGAAAATAATACATGGTTTTCAAAATGTTATTCAAACAACGTTTCTGAAAAGTGTGGGGTGGATTCGCTGGCCAATACATTGCAGAGCATTTGCTGCAACTACAACTACAGGTATGTGACGTCTCTCTACCAGCTTTACAAATCTGGAGACAGGGACTGTAGCACTTTTAGCTCAGTCACACTGTACTGGATTTGACTGGACCATCTTAACATATGATAAAGTGTTTATCTGAAAAACTATGTCTCAGCTTTTTCTCAATTCTTATTTTCCTAACATACTTCAGTCACGTTCTCATTTATTCACTCTCCTATGTCGTATCTGTGGCACAATCTGTGTCAAATCCAAACAGAGCCCCTTTCAATGAAAGTCAGATTTGGGGAGAATCCGACCTATAGTTGTTGAGAAATTCTCCTACACGCAACTCCGACAGCGTTAGAATCGATCAGGCTCACACGTTTCTTATTACTGCTGGTTTCGCCGCTCTACACAAACAGCCCCGTCTTGGAAGGTTGTCAGCAGAGCCACTCTTTCCATTTTCAGATAACAGATAATAGCGCTGAGCCTGATGTTGAAATTTTGCTATAATTTGTTATCAGATAACGGATAATAGCGCTGCATGAGCCTGATGTTGAAATTTTGCTATAATTTGTTATAAAGCCTTATTTGAAGGTAATTGGTTGCACTGGATTTTATTTATTGGCATCAGAGTAAACAGGGCTGATGCAGTTTTCTGATGTTCATAAAAGAAAAACAACAACAACAAAAATCACATTTAACCTTCATTTGTTTGGGTCTGGGACTAGAGCTAGCGGTTAGGGTTATCCTCAAAAAGCTACGTCAACATTTGTGGTTGCAATATGACAACAAATATAAAAGATTTCAGTGTATTTCAAGGGTTCCGCGCACGATCTATGCAATTATACCCCTGCATCAGTTTAAATAATGAGATGTTTGAGCCTTGGCAGAATTTGTGGCATTAAAAAGAAAAAAAGAGGAGAGATTCAGTTGATGTTTCTCGCCGACTTTACTGGGTGTTTCAGCAATTATTTTCCGGGAGCTGGGTTTGCAGTTTTGACAGACTGTAACAGTTTCACACATCATTTGGCGAGCAGTGCACGCACAAAAGAAAATGAGAGGCAAGATCAGAAGACAAGAAGAATTACTTAGTATTCCACGTCGGTGCAGGGAAGCAGTGGTAACGCTGCTCGGAGTGATTTATTCGCTTGAATATGTGTGATTTGTTCTTAAGAGCGGAAACCTTCCCCTCTCTATTTCACAGTGATGTAGATGCATCTCAGGCTACGTGAGCGCAGCGCAGTACTGTGCTATGGGTTAAGCAAAAAAAAAAAAAAAAAAAAAAGGAAAAATAACAAATTTCAGAGCCCATCAAAGTGAGCATTTGGATTATGGCGGCTCGCGGATAGCTCAGTGGGAGTGTTACAGCATCAAAGTGGCGACTGCAAGTTCCACACTGGGGTGCCCATAAACAGCAAAAGCAGAAACTTCCCCCTTGTGCATAGAGACAGAAAATGCCATTAATCAGACAGCAATGAACATCCTCTCCGTGTGCCGAATGCAGTTAATCTTTCAGGACAACCCAAAGTGCGGCCGCTTCATTCAGCGTGCGGTTGTTCGTTTCTGTTGCCGCCTTAACAAACGGCAGTTCATCAACAGGGGGCTTTTAACAACCTCATGAACGTCGGCAGTGAATGCGCCTCCGTCTCTCCCGTACAGTGTGGTTTATTGCAACAAGCTGTAGACATCTCTATTGTTCTGCATTGTTGCAGGAAAACAGATTGCTGTGGGTTCTGCTAATATACTGGCTCCATCCCAGAAAGCGTGTCATTAATCAAGCTAAGACACTGCAGAAAGGGTTTTTTTTGTTCTTTTATTTTAAATGTATTCGCAGCTCCTCATCTTTCTGTGGTGTATCTGATGGTTGGCCTGGCTGGGGAATTCATCATCCTAATGCACCACATATAAGCATCTGCTAAAAAAAAATCCTCCACGCTGCATTTTTTTAATATTCATTACGGTTGTAATATTTCTTATTTGGGTGCCTAGGGCAACTTCTGTAGCCAGCGATCGAGGATAATTTAGCGGTGTGAAATCAAACAGCTGCTGATGGCGTTTCTAGATATGGAATGGGTGGCTGTTCAGGAAATGCTAGCACACTTTCATTCACACCCACACAGCCTGTGGGTACCAAGAGACTTTTCCCCACTGGAGTTAGCCTCAGTTATATTTAGTTTTCTTGCCTTGCCAGAGTAGAGACAAGGGTATTAGAAAATGGATGGATGGAAGTCAAATCGTGTCAGTCACGGTAGGTAAGTCAATTGAATCCAATCAAGTTCAGGCAATGATGCTGTTAATTCAAGCCAGGTAATGTCAAGTCATACAAAGTACTCTCATAGTCATCAGTCAGGTCACTTCAAGACAAGTCATGTCAAGTCTGAAGTTGCCAAATCACGTCGAGTCAAGTTGAGTATTCTCAAGTCAAGCCACATCATGTTTAGACTAGTTATCTCAAGTCGAGCTTAAATCAGGTTCAGTCAACTTGTGTCAAATCAAGTGATGCCGAGTCACATGCCCATCAAGTCAAGTCACTCAAAGCCAAGTGTGTGTCCAATCAGCTCAAGTCCAGCTGCGTCATCTCAAGTTCAGTCATTCTAGTTTATTTCCCAGCACGTTCCTTACCCCTTAACTGTCACCCTATGAATTATTCCATGTTAGTCAATGGGTCCATGAGGACACCAGTGTCCTAAAGACAGTTAAAAGGTTAAACTTCTTTTATTTTAACCCTGTGGCTTTTCACTTGTCTCCTGCATTTCTGTGTCCTACATTTGGGTAATATCATCTACTTGCGATGCTCACGTGACACCAATGCACCCAACAAAGGACAATGGGCACGCAAATGAGGCAAACCTACAGTAAATCATCTTCGACCTTTTACACCACTCAAAGAAAAATGCATTAAAAATGAAACAAGTGGTCCTGGCTCGGCGGGTGCCGTCGCAGCTCTCCGCGAGAGCCATTAAAGCCCCAGTAAATGTCAAATAGCCAAAGGGTACTAAACACACTCCAATTCAAACAACTGCTGGAATGCATATTTTTGAAGGTAGCTAGCTTCACTTTGCCATTAGGAAGAATGTACATTTTTCTTTTTTCCATCCAACATCATTCCTAGGTGCTCAATACTTTATGTAATTAGAAGCATGTTGAGTGTAGAAAATCTGAGAAAATTTATGACAACTATTATGAGACGTCAGAGCTGTCTGGTGGAGCCCAAGTCATTTCATAGAGCAGGAAATTGTCAGTACTGACATTTGAGTGCAGAACTTGGTCGCGTGTGTCAAGTGTGAGTGAAGAGTGGAAACTTTTTAGACTTTGACAGCATGGTGCATGTATATCGTAATCCTGTTTTTGTTTTAAAGCCAAATATCCTGGCAAATACATACTTAGCACATGTTTTAGATTTATCTAATGTTAATTCTTGTATTGTAGTGTATTTTTTATTTCTGTATGCCTGTTCTTGTGTTTTCTTGAGATTTATCTCTAATGACCTGTAATGTTTCATGCTGATGTTTAAGGATAGTTTTGTATGAGGCGCCTTCTAGGACAAAAACAGTTTTCTCCAACATTCACAGCTACACCCCCCCACACACACTTAAAAGACTAAAATTGCACATATTGGCTATTAAAATATCACACACACATACAATTTTCTCTCACACACTACTACAGATGCACACACACACAAAAGAGTAAAATTGCTCATATACACACACACATACATACCGTTTAAAGCATACAGACATACAAGACTGAATGAGAACTCAGAAATGTATGTGTGTGAACTAATACTAGATTGTAATGTGTGTGTATGAGTCTGTAGGCGTGTGTGTGAGGGGAAACATAGTTTTTGCCCCTCATATTTTTGTATAATTTTTATACATCATCTTTTGTGCAGCACTTCAATCCTAAGTGTTTTACGTAACTTATTCGTTTGTGACATTTTAACTACAGTGCAGTGTACTAGCAATTGCAAAGATCACTGCATTAAAATGTATGGGTTTTGATCAATGTCAGGCAGGAATCAGAAGGTTATTAATTAAAAAATAAAACAGCTGAATTTTCTTAATTTTCATCCATCACACAATGGTTTTTCAGTGATGCAATAAGATTAAAGCCATAAGGTTTTGGGTTTTTTTAAGCTGTTGGACAGCCAAGAGAGCTACGTGCTACAACTCACAGCCTCAGTATCACAGCAGCAGTGTTAGCCTGCCAGAAAACACTTTATTAATGAGCAGCAGCTTTCCAGATTCACCTGTTCTGAACCCTTTGCAGCAGCCACCCCAGCCCCCAAAAAAGAAACAAAAAAAATACATGGTGCAGAAACCTTTGAGGAAAAGAAAAAAGTGCTGGAGTATAGGTTCTCTGTCAACAAAATGAAACAAAGTGCAGCATCGTTGCTCCCCTATAGATTCATGTCAAGCAACAAATCTGTGCTCACACTTTTTTCCGAAACGGGGATTTCTGGTGGGTGTTTTTGTTTTTTTGTTTTTTCCCCCCCATCTTTCTTTCTAAATTTATTTTCAGATCTCTCTCGAAGCGCACGGACCGCTTAAAAAATGCACTGCAGCACGCTTCTGTGTTTCTCTTGCACATTAAGAACACAAGGTAGCAAATGGGTGTTTGATCTGCAATTCTGTTTACTCAACACCACAATAAAGCAATTGTTAAATGGAGCATGTAGAGACATTATTTGGTTTTCTGCATTATGCGCCCGAGCTGTGTAATATTTCACTCATTGATAATTTCATTTAGACTCCGAAGATATGAACTGCATTCATCAATACGGTGATGAGAACTTATTGTGGTAATTCGTGGCACAATGGAAGGCTATTTCTGGAGAAGTCGTTTGAGGAATATCGACTCCCAACTAAACGTTCTGGCATTTCGCCACTCTGTGCCTCTTCGCTTGGCATCTTTACGGATTGGTAAACATTTAAGTAAGAATCTCGCGTCGACGTTGATACGGCATCCGGCTTCGGACGTCAACAGCGTAACGTTGAGGTCACTCAAAGTCGTCGCCTCTATTATTTCAGGAGGCTGCACGGCGCGCTGAGTAAATCCAACCGACCTGGCAGAGCTGAGCACCTGGCCAGACAAATACAGTAGATTTTATTAATTTTATATCAGGAAGTCGCGGGTCTCTTCGTCTTATACCAGGATTGTCTGCGAACAGAGTGCTGGTAGATTTGTGTTGACAGATTCACACTGTGCTCGAGTGCCCTGTTGTGCTGCTCGAATGGGAACAGGTAGATGATATTTGCACCAACTGGACATTGAGTAATGATGCTGCCTTTGTCCCACCAAAAAAAATCAACAAAAAAGATGCGGAGAGTCAGTTTAACGTACATTTGAAGATTGGATTTTGATGTGCGCACGAACCCAGACTTCCAGTTTCCAATCCGATGCATGTAATATTAAAGAGCGCCGACGCTTTCCCCGGAGTACAGCACCATCCGTGTCCCCAGCTCCCTCCAGCTTGGCAGGGCTGGTTAAGCCGTCAGTGTGAAGACGAAAGGCCCAGTAAGTGTAAAAACTGCCCCCTTTCTGGGAGGAGGATTTCGAATGCAATCCATCACCAATTAAGAAATGTCAATAGAAGTTTTTTTCTGTTTGTCTTTGCCGATGGGATATAAAAATAATGTTTGCTTCCAAATTTTATGGCACAATGTAAAAAACAGAGAATCTATCCAAACGTCATTAGAGCAGATTTTTACCCGCCCTCCCCTCCAACAACACCAATCCACTTTAGATAGAAGACAGACTAAGGCTACAGTCATGTCCACGCCAACACAGATATTTCAGATGATAAACCTTTTCTGCTGAGCTTGCAGCTGTCATCCACACACACACCGCGCTTCTAGAGGAGAACGAATACTTTATAGCAGGAGAATCGAGACCAGAAGATGTTCACTAAGGGCTATGGTAAATCATTTGAGATATGCTCATCAATCTTAGCAGCTAAAGCACAATCTGAGGGAATAAAGGTACTTTTTTTCTTTTAAAGGATGGCATTTTACATATTGTTCAAAAAGCCCACTTGACTAGAGAAACGATTTGCAAAAATATCAGTCAAAAATTGCTGGAAGAGTGAAGCACATCCTCAGTTTTTTTCCTTTATGATGACATTGTGAAATTCAGCAGGAAGAGAGAGACACAAGAATATTTTCAGTCTCACTTTTTTTTTTACCAAATGTACTTCAAATAACACGGATATTCAAATGAACCAGAAATCTAACGACTATTTTATGTGCTGCTAACTTTCTAGCCAACACATAAAAGCCCATTGGTACAATTGTTAAATAGATGGCAGTAAAAATGAAATCGCATCTCTAGAAATCTTGTAGTCAAATTATCAACTGTGGGGGGAAAAAAAGAAGGAAAAAATATCACACTGGACCTCAAGAAACTTTTATTTTTAACAAATCTATTATAAAATTAAATTTAATTGAAAAATTTGATTTTGAAGTACTAAGCAACAGTTCCTTTTCCCTTACATTCGATGATCCATTTGTGAAATCTCTAGTTCAAGAGTGGTTCAACACAATGAAGGAATCTACCAAATTACTGAGCAATCCTCGTTTCACAATCCTACCAAGACAGCAAGTCAAACATTTCCATTTCCACACTTTCTCCTTCCACTCAACTTTTCAAGCTTTCGTAACGATGAGCCTTCAAGTGGCTTTTACGTCAACAATGACAGGTTTTCACCCCGTCTTCATGAAAGGGTGTCAATGACTCTCTGCTGGAGAAGTCAGTCTTCTCCACGAGGGTGTGGACCAGAGCAGGAGCGTAGCATTAGCGTAGCGTTGAGTTTCCATTCAACCTAAGCCACGCTAATCAAAATCAACACAAATAACCGATCAAAATATATCGCTCTGTTTAAAAGAGGATATGGTTTCTTTTTATGGCTTTTTTTTTTTTTGCATCAAAAATAAAACCAAGTTGCCAGCCATTCCAGTTTTAAAAAAGTCAACTACAAGTGAATCAAACAATTACTTCATTACTATTAACATAAACTGTCATCCCAAACAACAATCGCAGCACTAATTAGTCAAAGTATTTATGTCCAAATGTCTGCATGTCACTTTTTTTTTTTTTTTTTTTTTTTTACATTTATTTAAAATCAGTAAAAGAAGCTGCCTTAGATGCAGGTGGTGGTGGAGCTGTGTGGAGCAAGATATTCAAATGCCTTTTTCCCCAGCTCACAGAGAGCCATCAGTGCAGTCAACAGAAACAATTCAGAAGAGAGGGCACAACAAACTCCCGGATTTTACAATATAATGCAGGTTGAAGGAGGAACACCAAAAACAGCTTTAGAAATGACAACGTGTCGGGTTCAGGAGGCACAAAGAACACCATCTAAACGGGGAGTACAATCTGCCGTGGCAAACCAAGGTAAATGGGACGGTAAACAGATTGCGAATGGATCTGTGTACCGTTGCCACGCAGCGCAAACATTTGTCATACACGCAACAAAAATGACAAAGCTTGATTCTTAAAAACAGGTTTTGCTTTAGCAGCTGTTGGATGTGAGGCTTTAAAGCCCTGTCACATTCGTCTTGGTTTTCGTTTCAAGAAGGAAAACAACATCGCTCAGGCGTCGCGTCACTACACTCCAACACTGTAGCATACGCAATGTCATCACCAGATAACGCAGGCGTTAATTAACGCAGGCGTTAGAATTTCTCAGAATGCGCTACTGTTGCAGCAGCAACACAGCTGCAACTCAACTCAAAACAGTTACTTAATATAGCATTATTTCATCTCACAGTACACCGTGTTTATGAAGATTTACTGTTTGTGCTATTGCTAATATTCTCGCCCGGCATTAGAGACCACTGAAATCTACTTAACTAGTGAATGTCAGTAATTTTGAATGTAATATTTCATTCGCCTACTCTTAACTAAACATGCTTAGCTTAATAACTTAACCATTTTTCAGTCACAGAAGTTGTGCAGCCTCATTTTTTTTCAAAATCAACTGAATGGTTTCAGCAAAGAATTGCCTGTTTCTATTATCACGACGTGACTCCTGCAATTTGAGTGTTCCGGCGAGTTATTCTGGTTTTTGCAGGGAAGTGGAAAAGGGATCAGCATCTTGTGGGACCACCAGGCGTTTCAATGATGATAAAATTCAGCCGCTGCAGCAGATAGACCGGGGAGTCGAGGACTTGAGCAACAGAGGATCTCGCACTCAAGACCTTTAAATATGGACTGCAAAAAGGTGGGTTGTCACGGTATGGATTAGAGCAGGGGTGTCAAACTCCAGTCCTCGAGGGCCGCTGTCCCACAGTTTTTAGATGTGCCGCAGGTACAAAACACTGGAATGAAATGGCTTAATTTCCTCCTCCTTTTGTAGATCAGTTCCCCAGAGTCTTGCTAATGACCTAATTATTCTATTCAGGTGTGGTGCAGCAGAGGCACATCTAAAAGTTGCAGGACTGCGGCCCTGGAGGACTGGAGTTTGAGACCCCTGGATTAGAGGATAGAACAGCCTGTTGTTTCCACATTTCTTTCCCCTTTTGACCTGTGGGATTGTTGCCCACATAACCTCAATGATAACCTCAAGGATTCAGATTACCTAAAAAAAAAAGAGAGAGAAAAAAGAAAAGCTATGCATTTCTTAACTATAATGTATATATTTTTAAAATTGCCAACTTAACAGCACCATGCAAGTTCACAGATGTTAAATAAAATAAAAAAAGACATTAAATAATATTCTTAGTTAATATTAGCTAATAATAGTTAACTAGTAACTATTCTTAGTTAACATCAGTTAAATATTAACTAATATTAGTTATTAATCAATTTTAAAAAGTTTACCATGTTCAGATCATTTATTTATTTATTTTCTTTTCCTTCAGATTACCCTGAAAAAACATAAGTACTCTATATGTCCTATGATATATGTGGAAGAAAAGTATGACAGATAAAGCATGCTACTTTCTAAATGTCATTTATCTTTAGAGGTGCTTATTAGGTCTTCTCTTCTGAAAGTACTTCCCCCGCCCAATCCCACACCATCACGGCTCAATAGTTCCCAAGTCTGGTCAAGTTGAAGCAAATTCCTCACTTTGAACTGGTTTCCAAGGTGGATAACTAGGCTGGCAGAATTTGCTTTAAAATGAGATTTTACACTTGAAACCTGTATTGATGTATTCACCGCATCCTGCCAATGTTCACCTGGACTCGATTCAGCAGCAGCGTTGGCAGCAGCTCATTCTGAGTCTCTACCAGTCCAAGCCATGTTGGAAAGCCATACTGGTTTTTTTTATTATTATTTTTTACTGTAAAAGGTGGAGCAGTAGCATTCTGTACTGACTTACCTGTCTTTGTTCAACAATTTACCTCTTGCCAGATGTGACCCATTTTTGCAAACCGCATTCAACTGGCAGATCATTCAACCTCCCCAATTGGGAGAAAGAAAGTGTAGGAAAATAAGTGCGGAGATTTATGACCGGGAGCAGAAGTTCCCAAAACTACTTGTTAAATTAAGGGTGGAATTTTGTTTTTCCACATTAGCCTTTCCTTTTCCTTGTTGGCTGAACAAACAAACAGAAGGGGGAAACATTTGCTGGAAAAATGCCTGAGGTGCTTGACCCACAAAATGAAAGAAAATGAAAACTACTTAGAGCTCTTCCTTCAAGAAAGTCTAGTTACATTTAGGGCAAAAACATTGAGAAATATTAAAAGCTTAAAGGATTTTCCCCCCCTAACGTCTAGATAGGTAGTATTTTACCCTCACTGCGAGGCCATTGTTCAGTCAAATTCCTCTTTAGCTCTTGCTTTTAACCAGACATTAACTAGAGCTTTAGTCAAAGACCTCAAAGGAAGACAGGTGGACAGGATTTACACCCCCTCACAGAAGGACTTTTCATCTTTTCCCCCCCTAACAAGACATTGAGTGACAGAGTGGCCCTGTCATTACTTCTGCGGCAAACACAATAACAATTGCTCAGTTCTTTTCCGATATCCTTTGATTTGTGGTGACAACGACAGACCCAAACATGCATGTCGAGGTGTTTTTCCTGCTCTTAACTGCTTCTCTTATATAAATCATGTTTCATTCTCCTGGTAATGACTGCAATCCTGCTTCAGATTTAAAAAAATCTTGTAAGAAAAAAAAAAACGTACATCTGACATGTCTCCAAGCCCTTTAGTTTTTTTTTTGCACCCACTCAACACGTCAAGAGACTCAAATGTTGAAAGGCCTGCTGTGCCTACATACTGGAGCTAAGCTATAGCTATAGCTATATTGGCCCAGTATAACTGGGCCAATATAGGGGGACAAAAACCTCACCAAGTTATGCAGAAAGTTCTTGTACTGTAATCACAGAAATATAGTTATTTATTTATAGTTATTTACTTGGCCATCAGTCATTTTCCAAACTGAAAACTTTTTCCACCTTACAACCAAGGAGATGTGTACACACACACACACACACCCACACGCCATGTATGAATAAGATGTAAGTGTTTTGCTCGAACCCAGTAATGGCAGGCATCATGATGGGGGAAGAAGGGTGGAAAGATGAGGATTTGCCCCGGGTGAGAGTGGACAGACTCTTTGCCGCCTTAGGGTAACCTGAGACATTTCTGTTTCACCCTGCTGAGGATGATGCACCTTTTAACCAAGTTGTGTTCTCTGTTATCCCTCCCCCACAGGAGGAAGCTGCCTTCATTAAGCTCAATTGTCTGCATGTGCTTCTCCCCCTGAGCTAATTTAGGCACGTGCCATTACAGGAAATGAGCAGTTTGCCTCCAAGGCTGCCTGGAAGAAGCATAATTGTTATCTTGAGGATACTCCTAGTATAAAAAGCCAGAGGCTCAGGGGTTTTAGTTTTTTCCTTCCTGTCCAGTTGGTGTACATTATTGAACAGCTGTACCTGTGGTTGGCTCAGCTCAAGCGCTGTGTGTGTCAACGAACGGGGAAAATCTCAGAGATCAAAAGCCCTCCGGGTCTTTCTGGCCTTCTCGCCAATGCCATCAGCAGCCAAAAGATTTTAAACCGAGAATATGATAACTTGGAAACGCAGCGATGAAACAGCCACCACAATATGATCTGAAAAGCCTTGAAATAGACTGATCTTTGTTCGCAGTAGCAGAGTCCCACTATGAAAACCTTTGTTATCCCTGCTGTCAATTTGTATAATTTGCTCTTCTGGCAAGAACATGATTTAGTTTTTTCCTATATCATTCTCACCAGGTTGGAGGAGAGAGGGTGAGCTTTGACCTTTCACCTTTGCAAAATCTCTGGATTGTACTAAGAGCAAGGAAATAATTTTCACCAAGATTTCTCTACTAGTTGTCCCAGAAATGAAATATCCCATCAAGAATATGTGAATGTGTATTTAAAAAAATAATAATAATAAAATTGTGATAATTTAGCAATAAAACTGGAAAAACTGAAACCGTCATGAATAATAGAGAATAACCTTAAAACAATTGGCCGTCCAGAGGAAACTGGATGATTGCGCAACTCACAGCTGGTGCTAAATTCATTGCCAGTATTCGATGTCAACTCAATGTACCAACTATGATGCATCAGTGTTGGGGGGGAAAAAAAGTTGGCGTAATTATTAAGAGCTAAAAATGGGCGATCCATAACCAGTGGTCCTGCTGAGCAATTTGACGATTAAAAGTTACGTCAGTATAAACTGTAACAAAAAAAAACCAAAAACATAATTAGCTTCGAGTCCTGATGGATGGACGTTGTGATGGTGACTGAACGCAACGCGTCACACTCAAACTGTAAATTAAAGCTCGTTAATCACACACGCTGCATGGATCACGGTTCCTGCTAACATTCACATCATGTCCACATCCAGAACAAGAGAAACAGTTGTCAGCTGTGCGACTCGGCAGACTAATGATTTCATTTTTCTCGAAGACGAATCTGCGAGGCGGGGACTTGTTTTGTTTCCCCCTCCCTTTGTCGCAGATGCCGCCCCCACCCCATGATTTCATCATGGGCTTCATATTGACTTTGTCATGAGGGTGGCATCATGTCTTTTTGTATGTGTATCTATCACGCTTGGTGCCGGTGGGGGGGAAATGTGGAACGACGCTCCCGGTAACACAATCTACTCCTGTCACTCATCTCTTTCCCATTATTTTTGCTCAGTCACCTCATCCCCCTCAGTCTGTGTCACACACACACACACACGCCCACAAACACACCAATACCGTTTTTGTCTCCCAATAAACATTTATTGCTCGGCTGAATTTAACTCCCCCCTCCTAGTCTCCTTTTTGTTTACCTCTACTCTGCTTTTTACAACCACCCTATTTTTTATTTTTTGTTCATGTTGACTTTTTTTAAGTGCGACTCAACACCATCATTGTCCAATCATTGGTTGTGTTTGGATATTTTTCTTACAGCCATATAAGCACAAAAAAAAGAGAAAAAAAGAATTGCTTGTAATACTAACTGAGCAACCAGTGTCTACATTGTGGAGAAACCAAAAAAATAATAATAATACTGCAAAGCCACAGAAGCACATTACAGCTTACTGAAGGAAAAGAGTGGCAGCCACAATTCAGAAAAAAGAAGCGTCTCTGTTAGTTTTGGAAGTTAACTTGGAAGCTGCGGACATTGTGAAGATGCAATGCTGAGCTTAGAGAATAAAGTGGGAACAGGAGAAGGTCAATTGGAGGCTTCTTGAGGTTTTTGTTTGATTATCTCACTCTCCGTGGTACAAAGCAAAGCACATTTACAACGGGATAACGCCCTCTCGAAGTACGGACAACCCGCAGTGCCAAGTGTTGTAGAAAGACTCAGACAGATAGAACAAGAGTGATCTCTCTGATAAGTTGTAAGTATTCTTATGAACCTATTAAACCGCAGAAAACAAATCAGAGCCGTCAAATGTGCACCTAGCATAAACACTTCAGTATTATTGGCACCAGTGGTGGTTCTCACATGAATGGTGACCCATGAAAAACTACTTTATCAAAGATATTAAGAAATAACGATTCTTCATCATCCGATGATTTAAGATGTGGTTCAGTACAAATAAGCCTCCATAACTTTAAATGGTTAATTTAGTCTTGGCCAGCCGATTTTCAAACTAAGATAGCAAAAAATAAACGCTTCGCAAAAAAAAACTCTTTGGTGAGTTTTCACAGATAGAAAAAAAAATTATCAAGTGAATCTCAAAGTGCATTTTAAAGAATGGAGGTTCAGTGCAGAATTAATCAGTGCAGATCTTTCCATACTATTTAAGCATTTTGCACTAGAGACTTTTCAAGTCGATCAGTGTCTATTAACTTTGAACTAAAAGGTGTACATACAAACATCGCAGTGAAGCACATTTCCTTTAGTCACTCCTAAATGATGAAATATATGAAGTAAGGGATGTGAAAGTTTTTGTAGGATTTGAGGCCAACACCCAGCAGAGCTCTGCTGTTCAGAGAGAGAAGCGCTAAGAGGCCCAAAAGCTTGTAATTTACATAACGACTTGGCTGATAATTCCTTGCAGACTGTTTTCACACTGTAAGCAGTTTTTCTTTTTTTTGCTGCAAAAAAAAAAAAAGAAAAACAGCATTGATAAGGAATGATGACAGCCATCTACTGTAAGCTATTATGCAGTTGTTTTGTGCTCCAGAAACCCCCCCCCCCAAAAAAAAAACAATGCAGCGGAGTTTGTTTGCTCAGGCAGAAAACAACAACCTATAATTACACTTTAAGAGTATTCCACCTGAAGAGTCATAAAAACAAATGTATTTCAAGTGTTAACCTGTCGTTGACAGATATGCCTTTTAATTTTTTTTTTAAACTCAGACATTTTTCTTGCCATCTCTTAAATTTGTGTCTGCTTGATCATTGTTCTGATCTGTATCTGTTTGGGTCACCAATGTTACGATTACATGCACCCTCACGGATCCACGGGGGGTACAACTGCATCATCAAAGAACATATTATAGAATTACAATGTCACCTAACATCACAACACAGTTTTAGCAGAATTCTTGGACGTACCGTCCTTTTTCAGGACCTTTGTTCAGGTTAGTTTATTTGCATTGCCCACAACCCTCCTTATTTTGTTGGACTTTCTAGCTTGTTAATGGAGTCACTGTTGCAACAGTGGGAGAAGTGTAATTATGTAAAAGGCAGAACAAAGAGCTTAAAGCATCGACAGTGTCAGATATTGAAAAACCTCGACACGCCTAAGTAGTTCAAAGGACAATGTCAAAGAAATGCCAAGTGCTGAGTTGAGTATCCAAAATAAAAAGCTGACACCTGGGGGCCTCTTGAACAAATGGTGCAGGGAAAAATAATGTGTCACATGCTCTCGTCCATCCAAAATTTCAGGTGAGTTAATGATGAACTTAGTATACAGTGTGGTGGAAGGGATTTGATTTGCATCTCTTTTCCCGTCAAAGCAAAAGTCCATGTTAAATGGCATGACAGTCATTTTCACAAGACCATTGTGTGCGTTTGGCACTCTTTATTTTGATTTGTTGTTTTTCTTTGGCCCCACGGTGGTCTCTCTAATTAGAGGGGGATTAGATGAGGAGGATAGCGTGCCATCGCAGCTTCTGTCTGCACATGCTTTTATTAGCTCAGCTCCTCATCTTGGTTCTCAGAAGAACGGGGAGACGAATTTCGGTATAGACGGATCAAAGCGGCGCCCGGAGACTCCGTGGTGGCGGGGGCTTTGTGCAGGGTACAGCTAATGCCGATAGACAAATTCATGCTCCACAGGAATTACATCATGGCTGTCATAAATAACCGTGACTAGCACCAGAACGCCAGCTGCGCGAACAGCAGCAGAGGAAGTCGAGCACCTCATAGTGGGGGTGACGTGTGGGTGTGTTGAAAGATATGGAACGTGGTGGGCAAAGTGTGAAGGTCGCCAAATTTCAAATCTCGTATCCATGAAATCTTTCTCGTCGTCGGAACGACAGAATTAATGGATGTGAAAACTGACTCACGGCCAGCGCCAGAGCTAGCCCGCCCAGCAGCTGTTTTGGCATCGCCTCATGATGCACAGTCTCACGTTCAGAGGTTTCATGTAGGGGGCTTTAATCCTTATGAAACATCGAAATGTTTTTGGCTACTCGCCTGAGAGAGCACTCTCAGTCTGCGTGCGTGAAAGAGAGAGAGATGTGCTCAGCCTCTTCCTCCGTCTTTGTGCATGTCGGTGCCATCATGCTGCAATCCTGCCATCTGTCCTCGCTGAGAATCAGGTGCCCTATGCTTTGTGACTTGGCTTCCAGCTATCTCCTCTTCCCACAAGCCTCCACGTCTCTCCGAGGCCAGTTTACGCCTAAACGAACCCAACTAAACCGATAAGGACACCGCCGCCGAGCTGCAGATGTCCCAATTTCCATGCTGACCCAGAGCCACACTGACACAAATACTCTGCTTTCTTCTACTAGTCATGATCTTCAAATGAAGAACCATTTAGATAACGCAAAAAAAACCCCAAAAACAACATGGTACCGATGTGAAGTTGCGACACACACATGTTCAGAACCATTCTCAGTCCGTCACTTGCAGGGTGTGTTCTCAGCCTCATTATTAATGCATGGCACCTCTCCGAAGCTATTTTGGCGACGGAGTAAACAGGGACATTCGTCTTATTTATAGTGAGATCTTAAGACAACGCAGCCTTCAAAAAGAATTTCCAGCACTGTATGGGGAAATGCTTAAGGTTTTCTGACACCTATATGAAGATGATCCCGGCTTCTACAAGTTTATTTTAACCAGAGATTTATAGTCTCTGGCTGTGCCTCACTCCCACACTGTGTGCTCTTCAATAAGCTGCCTCCTCCTACATATAAGTTGGGCTTTTATAGCCCGTCTTCATATTGCTCAGCAGCTCAGCTGTGCCGCCCGTCTCTCTGGAATGAGTGATCCCGCCTCTCCCCACCGACCTACTGTAATAAACGACGACACGTGACTGACCGCCGTTCCCTCAAGATCCAATTTCCTTTGCGCAGCAAACCCGACCACCCCCCCACACCGAGGTAACACTGCCATGCAGCCAATTCCCCGAAAACCCGGTGCAAATCACTTCGCCCGCTTCTTCATCTCAACGAGGCTGGAGTTTGTTTGTTTTGTTTTTTTTTGTGCGGAATGCCAGTGGCGTTGCATCAGGCGTCGAGGCCGTCATTGACGAGGAATACGCTAATTAGGAAGAGAGAAGTGCAGAAAAGTGGTTGCATAGGAGAAATGAAGTGAGTAAACAAAGGCAGATGGCAGAAAGACATGCGCGCCACCTTTGCGTGATTCAGATTTGGTCTGCTATTATCACCGTGTAAATATGGGAGTCAATGAATCACCTGTGACCCATCCCTTCCTAGTCTTCAAGTTTGTTTTCAAGCGACAGATTGCACTCAAGCTGTTTAACTGCACACCCTTGGGGTTTGAAGTTCCCATGCACATAATGTCTCTCATACTGAAGCAAAGTGGACAATGGTGACAACACAGCCTCTCTATAACTCATTTTCTACAACTGCTTTTTTTCTTTTTTCCCCTCATTCCTGTATTTTACTTTGGATTTCTGTATTGGTTTTTGCTAATCGGTTAATCAACAGATTTTTGTTGTGACTTTTGTTAATGTGTTTTGCAGTTTCCTTGTCTGTTTTTGTAGCATTGTGGCTTTTGCCTTTCGAGGATCCATCTGGGCTACCGTATAAGAGAACCTGAAACTAATCAATTCCAGAACTAAGAGACTTAAACACTTGTTTCTTGTACTTTGATGTCATCTTTTATTGGGTTCTTCCTTACCTTAATATCCCACAGCATTATACATATGAGTATTTTTTTTACATTAAAGACACAAACTTCTATGTGCATGTATTTTATATCCATATAAAATACATGCATATTTTATGTGCATATATTTTATTGGAATTTTCGAGCTGCTTACCAATTTGATTCCAGTTCAGCAGGTTATTTTAAAATCATCAAGGAAGCATGAAGGATTGCTAATTATAATCTAATAGTTCAACAAAATGAAAGTATAATACCTCAAAAAATAAATAAAACATTTCACTGGATTTGAAAAATGTCAGTAGATTCAAACCTGATGGATTATGTTGTTCACAAGTAAAACCCCAATGAGCAAAGAGAAACACCTTTTGTTGTTCATCCCTGCAGTTTGTATGTGCGTCAGATTTACAGTCTTACCAGAAACACAATACAAAGGTTCCAGTTTGGGACTTTTGTATGTAGGAGGGGGGAAAAAAAGAGAAAAAAGTAAAGCAATTGTGCTAAAACAAATTTACACAATCAAATCTACGTCATTGAATAATTGAAACTAACATGTTGATGTACCGGCCCTAGTCATAAAGTAAAGATTACAACATTTGGAAAAGACCCTCGGGATACGAATACTTCCAAAAGGCACTTGCCACCTCAGTAACCCTTGTTATGGCACCACAGAATTATCTCCAAGTCTGAGGAAAGTGAATATGTAAGATTTACTAGTTGTAATGAATATTTTAATTAGACCTTCCAACCAAGGTTGTCAAGCAGGGCATTTCAGCTAATTCTGACCAAAACGAGCCAATAATATCTGTAAGGTCCTCCGAATATCTCATCTCCTTTGAAAGTAATGGGCAGCAATAAACCCGGTTGACCCCGCCATATATTAGTTATGTTTTAGAGAACTGGGGGGGGGGGGAAATGGTCACGGCCTTCGCTCTCCAACCAAGCTTGATGCGAGCTGCACACCAATGAACGGTGGTAGCTGCTGCAGACATGGCTCCCATAATGATCCTCCTGAAAGCTGCAGGGTTTTTCGCTCTCATCAAAGTTCCGAATCTCCCTGCTGAATCGGATGCAAGGTGCAGAGAAAGGCCCCGGCAGCCTTGGTGCAGCTGTAGACTTCTGCAAATTGGATCTAGTCAGATTGTGAGTTGTCACTTTTTTTTGCTTTCATGTACGTACAAAAAAGGTAGGCTCATTTTTTTTTCCTAGCTGGGTCAAGTCATAGTTAGGATGCAGCTCCATGTTTGTTTTTTTTTTTTACATTTGTTGTGTTTGAATTGTGTGGGAAACTTGACCTAGTGTTTTTCTAAAAAGGGGGAAAAAAGCATTTATCATATATTTGCAAAAGAAGGAAATCTACATTTTTGTTTACGCGAGTGTTTCTAGGATCAAAGCCAAGTAGTTTTGAGCTTTTCTGAACCGCAACACTCGTGGTTACAAAATCAAAACACTTATATCTCATTTATCAATGCTTTTTCCATTTTGTTTATACTCCCTTTTAAATGTGTCATATAAATAACTTTAAATTGCCCTATTTAAAAATGTGCCATGCAACTAAAACTTCCCTTCTGTTCCTCTTTAGAGGAAAATAGTGCAGAAACAGGTGCGTGCTTTGACACTTTTCAGTGAGACATCACACTGAATTTCTGAGCTGTCAGAGCTCCTTCTTGCACCGGGCTCCGGTTTGCCAGCTGCACACCTGCGCCGGCACTCGGCAGCATCCGAACGTCAGACAGGCCCGATTGCGCCGCTCTTTGAAAAGCGCTTGATTTGAACCGTTAGTGACAACAACAAATGGCACCAGGGTGTGCAGAGCCATGAAGAAGCATCTGGAATTTGTTGACAAAAAGATAGTTTTCGGAGACACAAAGTGTCTTTTCTCCCAGTTTGACGATATGGGTAGTTAAAGTAAGGTAGATGCACTAAAACGTGTTCATGGTGCGATATGGGAGCTGCAGTTAAATGGCAAGAATCAAGTGCATACAGGTAATACTGAAAAGACAAATCTTTGCGCTCAAACTTGGGTTAACATTTAAAGGATTAAATACAATTTCTCAGTTTTGGAAGCAAGAGACCAAGAAGTTAAATAATATTTTTAAAAAGATATTAATTCAGAATGTAAAAACTACTTAATTTAATTAGCAATAAATTCAGTAGGAAAGTTACTTTTGTTCTAGGGTCACACAGGAGGATGAT
Source organism: Xiphophorus hellerii (assembly GCF_003331165.1). Lineage (NCBI taxonomy): Eukaryota > Metazoa > Chordata > Actinopteri > Cyprinodontiformes > Poeciliidae > Xiphophorus > Xiphophorus hellerii. The sequence continues at coordinate 22,133,866 of NC_045679.1, forward strand.
AAAACATACAAGTTTTAACAACTCAAGTTTATTTTTCTTTCCCCACAAAAAAAAAAAAATAATCCAGGTAACACTAGTTACCTTAATAAAATTAAGGTATAAAACTTAAATTGTCCACCCTTATATAAAAATATCAAATTAATATATAGAAAATTGAGGGTAGTTTTTCTTAAACAGTAGCTTTAAAGCTTATTTCAACAAAAGAAATTACATATTCCAGTTAGTCCTTCAATATAACAGTTCAGTCAGTCAGTTCAGTCAATGTGCATATAAGTTGTCCGTTATGAAAATGTTCATGAACAAATAGTTTGTGGAATAAAAAAAAATGATTTTTGGGCCCCCTTTTTGTTCAATAAGCTTATCTGTTGTCCACGCAAAACATCCAGCAGCACCAGTCCTTCCGTCTCTCCAGGCTTCAGTCCGAGTCACAACGATGGCGGCGGAACCCTCCTGGTTCTGGAACCACTGGCTCGTTCAGGTATCGGTCGTCCCCAAAAAAAAAAACAACCTGCATGCAGAGCGTTAACCGATCAGGCAGGTATACGGAAATCATAGAAATCTTTCAATTACTTCTCAGTGAAAACCAAATTAGCGTTTAAAATAAACCAAAAACGCTCAGTAATAAAGAAATTACTTAATAAACATCAAATCATCATAAACGGTCTCATTTCACAGAGCTAAGCTGCTTACAGAGCGACACTTTATACTCCGGTTGGGGTTTTTTTTCCAGTTTGAGCAACGTTAGCTCCAGCTAGGTAGCCATTCTGCGTAAGTAAGCAGCTGAAAATAAAACAACAGACTCACCGGATAAATCTCAGAACAGAATGTACATTATCCAGTTCAAAATAAACAGATTTCTCTCATATCACAGCAGCACTTATGAGTAGTAACTTCTCTACTTCTGCTGAAATGTGCTTAGTCTGCATAGTCTGCCATTTTTACTCTTCTTCTCGTACCGACACAGGAGAAATGTGGGTCTAGTGCCCTCTACAGGACATTCTAAGAACTAACAAACAAACACATTAAACATACAGACAGATCCGCATAGTTTATGGGGGTTACAAGAATATAGCAGATTTGTTAGGTCCAGTGGAAACATGAGACTTGCTGAAAAGAGAGAGAAGCAACAAACCGCATTACAGGAGTAGAAATGCAGCTCTATCAACATTTTGTTACATTATATCCATGAAATCCAGCATTTCCTTTGGCTTTTTTTGTGATGGACACAAAATAGTGCATTGCTGCAAAGATAAATGATGGTTTGGATTTCAATTGACTTTGTAAATAAAAATAAAATAAAAAAACTGCTAGATTTTAAAAGGCATCTCTACTAAATAAATCTAAATAGGTGGATTCTTTGATTTAAAGTAGCTCGGCGTTTTGGCTGTTTTGCAGTTTCCCCGAAGTCTGTTCCAGATTATTGGGGCATAAAAGCTGAATGCTGCTTCTCCATGTTTGGCTCCGATTCCTGGGATGCAGAACAGACTTGAACCAGATGACCTGAGTGGTCTGGAAGGTTGATGCGGCAGGTTTTCAATGTTTGTTGGTTCTAAGCCAGCAACCCTAACCCTAACTAACTGATTTAACCAACTAACAAAAGTATTTTAAAGTATTTTCTAAGTTCTTGCTGGGACATTTGCCCTTCAGTCTTAGGAATATTCTTCAGGTGACAGAAGGCCAACTTTGTAAATGTCTTTGTGTTTTTGAAGGTTCAGGTCTGAGTCCATCACAACAATCAGACTTTAGACGTGTTCAGTGGTTTATGGCTGTAATAACTAACGCTGTGTACTGACTCTTGAACCTCTTTAGGTACAAAAATGATTACGTTCATGGCAGAGTGCAACATAAGCCAAGCAGCACTCTTCCATTAGCCAGCTAGATGTAATGAAAATGAACAAAATCGTGTCACTCCATGACAGAACCGCTGAAACGTATGCTTGGATTTGAATCCTTTAATCCTTAATCTGGGTGAAGTCTGTGGTGGTGGTTTGATAAAACATTTAGTGTATATGAATAATTTGACAAGCAAATAGCACAGTCAGATTCTCGTATGATGTTCTAGCATGGTGAGAACTTGCTACATTCTTCATGACTCGTGTTGACGTTGAGCTTATCCAGTCTACAAAATTAATTCTGCTTTAATCCTCAAGATTTTCTGTTAGATAATTTCCTTTTTTCTTCTTCCTCTTCAGCCTCTTTCCTTGCCAACCAAATTATGTTTATTCCTCTAATTGAATAATCTGGAATGTATATCTCTTTTTAATCGTATTTCCTCCAAATAAGTGAGATAAAATGGCTGGAGACGGCGCCGCGTTTCTCTTCTGCTGCCAAACCCGGGACCAAACGCCAAGCATTCACCTTGGAAACATCGCTCATCTAATTTCTGCACCTATTATCTTTCTTGTTAGAGATGGGAGTTCATTATCGTGAGTGCAGCAAACTTTGGCATCTCGCTACACTCGAGCGTTGTTTCCAACTTAACAAGGTCTGAGACCTTCTCCTCAATTACGCTCTGCATTTCTCATCCTCTGCGGAAATTTCCTCCTGCTCCACGTGCAGCTCAAGGTTCGTGTATCGGGATCAATACCGTGTATTTCATAAATCCAACCGCAATGTCAACAAACGCGAGCAACGCATTACGCAAACAGAAGATTCCATGAAACCGAGGTTTTGTATCACTCACTCGCACATTTGTGCAGCCATTTGCTGACGATGGGCTCTTCGTCACCAGTACATTTATGAAAACCCACTCAAAAACAGGAAGACGCACTTAAGCAGCCATCATCATCAAGCACTGTTTTTTTCTTTTACTGTTATCTTTTGCTTTTAGACAGCTGAAATTAAAGCTTGTAGCCTGCTCCATCTGCATTACATCAAAGATCTCAATATGTCAGCGAAGCTGTGGAGGATCCAGCTTAAAGTCGTTCGAAATAAATTGGACAAAAGATTTCTTGGGTTAGTTTCACTTTTGTGTGCTCCCACCATTAAATGTTAGAGGGAAAAACCTTTTATCCTTTTCTATTTCCATCCAATTTCTTCCTAGCTGTGTTGCTATTGGATTGGTTTTAGTTGCAGTTCTGGTTGGCCGTTGATGTAAGTTGATGTAAGACAGTTTTCTTTTGATAAGGAAATCACTTGTAACAATCTGTATTTTTCTAGTAACAAGTTTGCATTTTCTTCAATTTTCATCTTTGTATGTTATAATAATCGCGTGTTCCTGGGATGTGCTGGCACTTAAAACAGATGCATGTTGAACATGCACCCAAAGTGAACCGTAATCATAACTGAAATCATCGGTTCGGGTCCCAACGGTTTCCAAAAGACCAAAAAATAAATAAATAGACAATGGTTGGAATCTAAACCTGAAGAAACCGCTGAAAACTCTGTACTTTGGCTCCTTTTGTGATCAGACTGCGATTGATCACTAGGTGAGATCAGTCATTTTCTGAAATGGATTAGCAACACTGTTGAGAAAACACAAGATCAACGTAAGGCTTGGAATGCACAAGCCTTAATAAAAAAAAAAACCATGAGCAACCTTATTTCTGTGTTTGTACGGTTCTGATTGCTTGTTGCTTCTTGATCTGTTACAATGGCATCGCCACAGCACATAAAAACAGAAGAGTAACTTATTATGCCATTTTAAATGTAAAAGTAAACCCTAACCCTCTTCTCACTTGATTTAAAGGATGTTTGTATGAAGGAACATGCCAAAAATATGTTGAGGTTTGGACTGTAGGAAGAAAATTGGAATACCCTGAAACAATCCACACGTTTTTGGGGAACCCAGTAAAAACTCAGATTGTGTTTATTAAGGCCACAGGACTTTCTTTAGGGAAGGATTCTTGCATCGTGTTAGTAATAAAGACATAAGAGCGCTACTTGTGTGGGTATGAAACGCAGAGCTGACTCTATATTTATGCAGATACATACTGCTGTCTGTCAGAAAGCCTCTTCCTCTTGTGTTTCTTGAAAGAAAAATTGACAGAAAATTGCAAATTGCAAGCAAAAAAAAAAAGAGTCAAAGTTGTATAACTAAAATGGAAAAGTGCACTGCAGAGACACCTTGCAAAATCTTTATTGCAGCAGTCCCCCGGATTGATGATAACTAACGGTGGTAGGATACCTGGGGATGGATTATTCCTTAAAAAGCTAATGCTTCCTGATGCCTGCCTTGACGGCATTAAAGATGCATCACCCTGGCTTATTTGATCCAGCTGGCTTTTTGATGATGAAACGTCTTTGTTGTACCTTCTGACGACGTGTGCTTTGCATTTTCCCAACCCTGTTGTCATTATCGCTAGCCGTTAACGACACGCTCGCAGCAGCAAAATCAACTCGGAAGTCGGTCCTTTTGGCACAATCAAGTCGACAGTCTCAGCTTTTTTTTGTTTGTTTGTTTGTTTGGTATTCGAACAAACCAATGATATTCTGTCTTCACTAACAGCTTTGCTTCTTGAGCACTTTGCTAAATATTTGGAGTCAAAATTTTAAACCCTGACATCTAGGTCGGCGGGTGTTGAGCATTTCAGAGTGGAGCTGACTGACAGAACAAAACTAATGTCTGGGTTGAAAATAGATTAAGTGTGTGTGTGTGTGTGTGTGTGTGTGGAGGGGGGTGAACGGAGGGGAAAGTCTGCAGTGCAGGCCGCTGCTGGTACCAGGGGAGGCGAGTGATGACAGCAGTGAGCCGTGTCACCTTAATGCCATTAGATGAATTATTCGGCCCATCCGTCAGTCTGGCTCTGGACATTAAGAAAAACTGGCCTGACAGGCTGCGGTCTGGATGGTTGAGCCTCGCCAATCTCCTCAGTGCACCTCGCTGATGTCATTCCAGCGCACGAAGCAAGAGAGCAATAACTGCATAACCATTTCACTTTAGAGCAATATATATATATATATATATATAATTTTATTTTTTTATTTTTCCCCAATGCCAGACGTCCTTACGAACATGTGTAATACATTTCCGTAATGCTATTGCAGCACTATGGGAAAGGCCGGGATATTAAAGTGCCACAACATCAGCATTTCATTTCAGACCAAAGAATCATTAATCATTAATTTAAAAAAAACCATTTTGCCGTTGCCCACAAGAATACATTTTAAATAACAACGGGACTCTCGTGTTAGAGTATAAACTTCATGTACAGTACAGACCAAAAGTTTGGACGCACCTTTCTAATTCAATGGGTTTTCTTTATTTTCATGACTATTTATAAGGCAAGAAATCCCACTTATTAACCTGACAGGGCAGGTTGACCTATGAAGTGAAAACCATTTCAGGTGACTACCTCTTGAAGCTCATCAAGAAAATGCAGAGTGTGTGCAAAGCAGTAATCACAGCAAAAGGTTGCTACTTTGAAGAAACTAGAATATAAGGGGTATTTTCAGTTGTTTTGCACTTTTTTGTTTAGTGCATATTTCCACATGTGTTATTCATAGTTTTGATGCCTTCAGTGTGAATCTACAATGTCAATAGTCATGAAAATAAAGGAAACTCCTTGAATTAAAAGGTGTGTCCAAACTTTTGGTCTGTACTGTAATAAAAGATAACTGGGGTTTGCTTAAGAATTGCAATTTGTTGTCTAATAACCACAAACTTTCTGTAGGTTTTTTTTTTTTTTGAGCAGGTATTGCATATTTATGAAGTGGAAGGAAAATAATGCATGTTTTTTTTTGTTTAATTAAAAAAAAAAAAAGTGTGCTGCACTTCAGCTCAGTGTATTTCATAGGACCAGCTTTGACCTGCAGTTACGGCACTAAAATGTGTGGAGTATGTCAGTACCCACTTTATACATATCGACATTGAAGGTTTTGCCTTTAGGCTGTTTAACACGTGAATGTGCTTTCATCTGAGTGGTTCCATTGTAGCTTTGGCTGTACAGTTTTTTACAGATTAAGATAGATTCTTTGTCTACTCAGGGTTTTTTGCTGCATATAAGCCACAAAGTTTGATTTTAGTCTTAACTGGCCAAAGCCGCTTTTTTTACACATGGCCTTTCGCAAACTACATGGCTATATATCGCCGGCAATCGTCCTACCATGCATCCCATGGAGCTCAGACTTGTGTAGTCTAGAACTGATAGTTGTCTCATCCACAAATTCTCCAGTATCCATCCTCTAGCTTGTTAGGTTAGCCATTTCCTGGTAGGTTTACATTCTGGATGAACTTTATAAGTTGTGCGTGAAGTTCAAAGTTTGTAACCCTAACTAACTGTGCAACTTTATCCTTGAGTCTTGGCCTAGTCTTGACATCACTTACAGAAGAGCTATATTTATGCTGCCAATGCTTGATTTAGCATTGAACGAGTAAAACAGACTGAGTACAACTAAAATGCCACACCTTCAGGCTTTTATAAAACGAATGAAATCCATGTCTGGTTTTCCTCCTACCTCTGTTACACTTTACTGTCTTTTGGCCTGCCACTCAAATGCCTGGTAAAAATCAACCAAAGCTAACGTTTCTGTGTCAAAATGTGAAAAAAGTCTGAGGGGTGTGAATACTTTCCAAGCCACCATGTTTGGGTTTTTATTATTATTATTTTATTTTATTTCTCACCCATCAGCATTTCCCGTCTTATGGTTCTGCAAAGGCACTCAGAGTCAAATACATTTGCTTGATTTCAGACAGTTCTCAATTCAAACCACATTTCATCCTGGAAGCCGAACTCATCCGATTGAAAGTAATAGCATAAGCATAAATGGACAACTTATCTTCCTGTCAAAGGCCTTCTGACTGTATTATTGTAATCCTCTAAATGGTGTCTGAATTAGTCTCCTTTTGGCTGTTTCAGATTGATTAGATCTAGCCTGAGCTAAGGTGAGTGATAAAAAGTATGAGCACAAAACCAGCCCTGACATGTATTTGCACATTTCTGGATTGATTTTGAAAGCTGTTTGCTTTTCAGGCTGTAAAACGTCTCGTTTTGTGTGATCTTATGGCTGTGGGTGCACCAGAGAGCTCCAGTCATCCTGCATGTGTCTCTTAAAGATTCCACAATAAAACATAAAGGTGGCCAAGCTGGTGCAGCCGCCTGCACTCTGAGAAGTGTATTTGAGCTGCAGTTCATGTTGTGGACTTATTTACATTAATCTCACTTAATTCTTTTGGTTTGGTGATGTCAACTTACTTTTTGGGGTTGAATTAAATGAAAAGGTTACACATTTCTAACTTAAAGGAACTTTTTGCTCTGATTTTACTTGAAAACCATTTGCGTTTGTATCCTGCGTGAGCCCAAAAAAAAAAAAACATCCTTTATTAGTTATCTTCTTTGCGTAAGACTGACTTACATTTGTCAAGTTAAACCAACTTAATAAATGAAGTTGGATAAACTTAATTGAGTTACTTGTTACCAATTGAAGCAATTCAATTAAGTTGGTCCAACTCTTTTTCTTTCTTCAGTGTGTCTGATGTTAACGAAGAGTCTGTCCACTGGACTGAAATTACTGCAAAACACTCAGCAGTTTGGACTTAGATTTAATTATGGTAATTTAATTTTAGATTGTTGTTACAATATTCTGACTGGTCATACTTTACATCAAATCTTAAAGTATTAAAATGGACATTATTATTGTTTCATATCATGTCTGTCTGTGGGTTTATTTCAGGCGGTCTCGATTTCATCTCTCTCTTCAAGCTGAGCTCTTATTTATTAATGCGTTACTCGTCACTTGCCTCACTATACGCCGGTACTGTGAAAAGATGTTTTCCCCTTTGCAGATGTCTTCTGTGTTCCACCGCTCTCTAAAGTTTTAAACTTTATATTAATATCAAACAAAAGCCAGAGTGAATAGATAAATGTGATCGATCTACGCATTTTTTTGTCATGTTCCCAATATAAATCTCTTGCGAAATAATATAATTTTGGCTCTTTAAATAACGGTTGATTCTTTAACGGCGTATTGCAGATAGAATGCTAATTCAAACCCGTTCAACACATTTAAATAAATTGGGGGGGGGAAAAAGAGATTTGCATCATTGCCGACATTTGCTGACGTTTTCATGCAGTGCTTTCTGTCACACACACATCAGAGATAACAGTGTGTTGTCGTTTGTTTGATTTAAAAAAAAAAAGAAGAAATTTTAAAGCAAGGACGCGTCGGCCTGCAAAACTGCGAGCCAAAGACGCCTCGCCTGTTTGATTCGTTGTGGCACCACTGTCTCCTTGTGATGATTTATCGGAAGAAGCTTTCCGAGCTGCAGAGGTGTTGATGCCGAAATGACGGGGAAGGATTACTTCAGTGTGCTGTGACCTCAGGTGGCGGATTTGTCATAATTCAATCTTTTTTTAATGTGTTGTCTTATTTTGGCAGGATGCAGTTTAGCTGGACGATTTGTAATAGGTGTAAAAATCAACTTTGAGCAAAACATGATTTTTTGTTTATTTACTCATTTTCTACTTCTCATAATTCAGGTGTTGTCTATTGTAAATATCTATATATTTATTTAAATAGTGGTGATTTTTTTTTTCCTTTTCCTGTGTTTCAAAGTTCAGTGTTCCAGATCATCGAAAACATGCTAATATCAAGCGAAGATAAACAGAGTAAATACAAAATTTCAATTGTTACATTTATGAGGGAAAAAGCTGTGCAAAAGTAGTAATTGCCTTGACAACCCCGATAACTGGATGCGCCTTCCTTGTGGATGTAACATCACTCCAGAGGAACGTCAGCTCTCTCTCTTTTGAAGAATTATTTTAATTCAGCCACATTTGAGGGTTGTTGTTGATAGACTTTCTATTTAAAATCATGTGAAATCAAGATTTAAGATTTTCCAAACAATAGGAGGCATTCCAAAACGTTCATATAGTTTTTTTTTTTGTTTGTTTGTTTTTTTCTGAAGCCATTAGGTGGTGGTTTTACCAATGTCCTTAATGGTTTTCGTCCTGCTACGTAACCCAAGTTCACTTGAGCTAAAAGGTGTAAATTACTGTCTGGACTTACCCGTCAAGATTCTATGGTAGAGAGTAGAATTGATGTTTCCATCAATTGCAGCAAGTCACGGAGGTCCATAAGCAGCAAACAGCCACAGAATAACATATTACCCCAGAGAGCCGTGTTTGGCTGTCGGTGTGGTTGGTTGAACAACAGGTATAACAAAGATATATGCCTCCCAAGAGGGCCCACTTTCACCTGGACGGACCACAGAACAGTCCTCCAAAGGATCTTGGGGATCATCAATGTGTTTTTTAGATAGAGTTTTGCGTTCTTTTTGGTTAACAGTGATTGTTTTTTGTTGTTGTTTTTCCCCCCAAACTTATTAACTTGTCTCACTGGCCACTTTGACCAGCAAGTGACAAACTATGACCTCATTCCACCAACAATGCTGAGTCGGGCTGAAACCACGACATCAGAAGATTGCTGGTCATTGATTGGCGAGGCCAGGCCAGTGGCTAATGAAGTCCCACTCGTCTTCCCCAAAAATCTGGTCAATCAAAGATGACTCGCGATGAACAAGGAGCCAGGTTGGTTTGGATAACTTCATGTCCCTAATAAAATAAATGATCATTTTCTGTTTTATATCTGAAACAGAAAAAAAAACAGAACACTGTAATGATACAAGTGTATTCGCAGTGGTGTCACAGCACTGTACATACAATAATAGTCTCACAGTGTTCCAAAAATGTTTTATGAAAATTTGAGTCTGAAGCAGCTAACTGTGATAAGACTACATATGGTTCTCATTTTTTAGGGATTCTGAAAGCCTCAGACTCTCACTGCAGTAGGGTTGAGTTATTTTTGTAAATTATTTTCCTATTAAAAACAAAGCAAGCCTGTGCAAAAACCAATATGTTACTGGAAGCAAATGACTCCCCGAACACACATGAACCTGTCAATCAACAAACGGGTCCTCCATTTGTCATTCTCCACATGATTTAACAGGAAACTAACGCACTGGAGAGGAATGGGAATGAATATCATTTGCCTTTGACAGCATCATGAAATATTCAGATGAGTGGACAGGCACTGAAATGACTAGAAATGATACTTCTGGATCGGCAGGGCACACGCTAATGAATAGGTGTGCTGTTTCACGCTAGCAGTAACAGAATGGTGTCATATGGGACAGTTAATTTCTAAATTATGTAAATCACCAAATTGCTTATTAATAATAAGTCTACCAATTCAAATAATGCGGTTATCCATCTAAACCCCCCCACACCCTTTTTCTTGCAGGAGTATTAATTAGGTAATCGGTCAGTCATGCGGAGTACACCCTGGAAAGATAGGCAGTCCTTCACAGGGCAACTCTACCAAACCCCATGTCTTAAAATAGCTTTCAATGTGAAATCTTCTGATGCTGTACAAGACTATTACATCGTAGAATTAACGGAAATCTACAAAAACACTACCACGTGAAGTATTTCGAAAACGTTGTCAGCATACATGTACGTAACTGAATCTCACTTATCAACAAGTCATATCAAAAGAGAGAGAGAGAGATGATGTTAACATTTGCCTAGCATGTCAGCTGCTCCACATGACATCTTAAAACAGCAACAACACAAGAGCTTGTTGAGGTTTATTCTAAAGTAACGTTAGTGGAATAATGAGTCGTGTGTCTTTTTATTCAGTGCATGTAAACATTTTTTTTTTTTTTGCACGTGGCAATAATTTATATAGGCTGTCATGAACATGAAAGAGTCTTTATGACCGGCCATGAAGTGTCATTTGGTAAATAATTGCACTTTTAATGCAAAGCTGACAGTTTTAATAGACTTTTAATGCATGTCCTAATGCACTTTTAATGCATCTTTTAGTGCACCTTTGCATTAAAAGTGTTATTATGTCATGAAGAGTCATTCATGTTCATAACAGGTGTTATGTCATGTTTATGACAGTCTCATGTCAGACTTATGCACACCCTTAAAAATAAAGTGTTACCATTTGGATCAATGCACTTTCTTTTATAACCCGCCTGCAATATTAAAACTAATTTTAAAAAAAGCTTGTCCTATAGACCAGATCAAGTCGATTGCCTGATAATCTCTAGTTCCACAAACAAGATTGCCAATTGCTGCCTTACAGTCCTGGACTGTTTATAAAAGAAATTCCGTCTATCAGAGTGCATGCAAAATGCAAAATGTGACATGATCGACTCTAATCTTTTGACCCACATGCAGACTCAACAAGTCCAAGTCTAGTAAAAGGGATTTATTAACAAAAGATCAAACACAATGACAGGTCCACGTAGCGTCTCTGGATAATGGAAGTGATCCACAAATGGCGGCACCTGGAACAGAGCTGTGTTATTGGTGGTCAGAGGTGAGTTGATCTAGATGCAATAGGAACTGCTTACTCGTATGACGGTTCTGGTGAACTGTGGGGGGAAGGTTGTCCTGAAACCCGTGTGGAGTTTGGTGAAGGTAATGTGAGCCAAAGGTCCAGAAGGCGTTAAATGATGGCTGGGAATGGGCAGAGCAGGCAGGCAGATTCTTCGCAGGTGAGAGACTTGGAAGGTGAAAACAGATGGACAACTCCTTCTAGGAAATCTCCTTGATGAAACCTGAAGACAGCAACACAAGGATATGAAACTCTGATAGCAAAGCTCGAGAGACTAAACATAAGCTAAAACTAGCAGACAACGAGAGCGAGAGCCAGAGAGACTACCGGTAGCGTTAATCCTCCAGCACTGATTGAAGAATCTGCAGCTCCTTTATTCCCAACCCCTGATGAGGCTGATGATCTCCACCTGTGTTGACTGCCCTGGCTCCTCACCAAGATCCTCGCTAGAGAAGATGCGTTACTCACACACACACACCCACACACACATGCACACGGGTTCCTGACAAAATGTCTTATTTAGTTACAGGAAACACCGCACACATAGTGGCCCAAGCATTGATTCCTTCCTTCCTCAAATAGGCGTACAGCTTAGAAACAAATCTCAAACAGTTGTGTGTCAGAAATTTCCACATTGGAGGATCACATTTTACTGGCTTTCATAAAGATTCGGCTATAGCCACCTGTGGAGTGGATGGCAGTGTTACCGTTTGGCTCTGGAAGTGAAAGCACGACGAGTTGTGTTAATGAAACAACACATTCTCCATTACTACAACACCCAACCGTATTCTGCTTTTCTCACCACAACAAGTCTTGTCTTGTGCGTCATAATACAATATTTATAGATAGTTTCGCTGCATCCTCTTGTGGAGAGAGAGATTTTTAAATCCGACTCAGATGAGAGTTGGAGGACGGTGTGCTGTTGTCGCCGTCCTGAGTTTCCACATCCACGGCTTTAGAAGCTAAAAGTGCAGACAACCCCTAAACTGAGCAGCAGAAGTGCATCACGTTGGTGAATAATTTACCCCGGCCCTGTTTATCTCCATTGAATGCCGTCAAGAGGGGGACAAAAACAAAAAAACATGCTTGCTGAGTCATGGAGAAATAACTAACGCTGGGACTCGGGGCCTGTCCTTGGATGTTGTTTGTTTGGGTCCTGCGCCACGCGGGCCTCCGTGACCCTGTCTCTCTGCGGGGGGGTTTGGGGGCAACAAAGTGTTTCGGAGAAGCCCGGCCGCTTCAAAGCCGATACTTAACGCAATCCTGAAAATAGAACAGAGCGACTGCGTGTGAGTGAAAGGGAGGGAGAAAAGTGCAGGACCATATGCTCTTCCTTCTGGATGCGAAACAAGACGATCTAATTAAACCGAGTGCCGGGTTTGACAACGGTGGGACGAGGCCTCTCCTGCAGAAACACGCTTTCGAAGCGAGGCCGCTGGCTGTTCGTCGTCGTTTCGCTTCGGTGTCAAAATGTCTTTCTCACAACCACCACACAGTTTAGGTGCTGATCCACCTGAACACAAGTACAGAGTCCGGGTTCCTCATGCTAATGTGGAACATTTGACTATTTCTGATTTGAAACTTTGCCCGCTTTCATGTGCTGAGACATTTGAGGTCTTTCACCCCCTGAGACTCCCATCATCTGAGGAACCGAATTCAGCTGCGTCCCATATGTTGCCGTCCCCGATGACAAAGGCGGAGGGGAACAAAGCTTGATGAGTTTCAGCATGTTAATGATCTCTGCTGACACTTTGCATAAATATATATTTTTTCTAAATCTGAACCCCGTCTCATTTGGTATTTACCTGAGCGTCTGCGGGGAAAACATCGCCGACTGCGGCGTATTTACACATCAAACATCCCATCCCGATCGCTTCTACATCGCTGCTTTACTTTCTTTTCTTTCCCTGCAGTCCTCTCCCATCTGCTATTTTACCAGCACAATATTTCACCGCGTTTTTGCGCTTCTTTATTTTTGCTCCTCTTAAAACCTCCACTTGGAAGGTTCGGGACGGATGAAATCGTGCTAATCTCCTAATAATCATATTAAAATTAGATCGTAATATTCAACTGTGTTTTAATGTCCTCGAAAGTTTTAATTAAACTAGAGCCAGCGGCGGAAAGGAAACTCCTGGGGGAAATTAAGGATGTTTTCAAGTGAAATTCTGCCTTGTCGTGATCCAGTCATGGAAAATCCCACCATCATTATCAGCATATAAATTCTGACAGTCTAAAGATACAAGAAGAATCATAGAAACTCTTCCTGTTGATGAGGAGGGATTCACTTTGTTTTTCAGATAATCCCAACCTCTGAAAGGTTCCCATGACTAAACGCTTGCTCTCACAAAGCGCCGCCCGTTTCTACAAAGCTCCTCCTTGGAGCTGCGGCCTACAGCCAAGCTTCGACCTTACAGAGCTCCTCTAGACTAGTGGCAGCAGCAATCAGGTAACACCTGGTGGAACTGCGCGTCTGCTTAGCTCATCATACGAACTACCTCTCAGCTCAGCGCTCTTAAGAACAGTTGTAAATGGCGTAATGAGAAGCGTTGTGATGATGTGTGAAGTGTTGGAAAGAGCAGGAGCTTCTTAAAGAGACAAAGGCCCAATTTCAAGGCGGCAAATTACGCAGTCAAGTTTCTTTTATGTCACGTTTTATTTATACAGCATTTTTATAACAATTGAAGGTAACACTTGATTGTGTTAAAATGCCACTCTGTGCTTGGAAATGCATAATATCATCCCTTTAACTTTACTAAATATTTTTGCCAAATTAGCCGCTGTTCTAACTGGTTCTAAAGTAGCAATATTGTTGTTTGTTTTTTGTAACTTTCATTTCATCAGTGTTTAAAACTAAGAGTTGCAATACTATGTCACATATCCCAAGCTAAAGATTAAGGCAATGTTTTTTTTTCTTTCTTTTAGCTATGATGAATACGTACAACTTGTTTTATTTATTTTCTTTCCCATGTTGCTTTCAAAAGTTATATATATATATATATATATATTTTTTTTTTTTTTTTGTACCATCTGCAACTGCTTCAAGTTCAGATCACAACTAAAGGAACTGAAGACAAACCTCCCAGATTAAAAAAAAGTTGTAACGCTGAAGCCACGTGGGGGGAGAAAAGGATCACTTCAAGGATTTAAAAACACAAGAGAAACAAAAATCCTGAAACGACCAAAGAACACGCACATCAGCCCAACTGAAACGTGAAAGAGAAGCAATCCTATGCCCAAGCATATTCTAAGAAGAATATGCTTTTATATATATATTATTAGAGGAAGAAATTAGCATTTCATTCTGCACTGCATGACGACTTAAATCGAGTTTACAGAGGATTTAAGCTGCCCCTTGGTCACTGTGATTGGCTTTGGGATGGTGGCTAGAGGGCATCCAAAACAAAAAAAAAAAAAAAAGAGTTGCCCAGGCAACAGGGATGTCTTCACAGCCTCTTTAAAATTTCGTATTCGTATACATGGATAAGGAAATAGACAGACTTTTTGTGTCTACTGCAGCATCACAACGATCAACTTAGTGTCAAAGGTATATTTTTTTCCAAACAGATTTCATAAACTGTGGCAGAGTACAGTTTTTTTTGTGTGTTTTTTTTAGATGTTCAAATAGGTATGTCTTCATTTCAGTCTCTATTGTTTCCAGTCAAGAATGGAAGCAAAAGGTCGCCTCTCTCTGCAAAATGCCATCCCAGTAAAAGCAAACCGGCAATTACTGGGCCTGAACGGCGGCGGCGGTGGCGACGTGGAGTGATATTTGAAAGATGCGGCCGCGTGCCACGCTCGGGCGGCTCGCTCTAATCGCATTAGAAAAGGCAGCAATTTGAACCGCAGCCAGTCTTCAATCTTAAAGGCTATTAGAGCAGAGAAGGCCCCGGTATTAATTTTCCCAATATGTCACCAGGCTGTGTTGCAACACTATCTTCTGCTGTCTGATTCATATGTAAGTAGGTCAGCGGTGCTGGGGCCTGGCGATGAATGGGCTCTGTTAGCCAAAGTTTCACAGGCTCAAAGCAATTACGCATTAACACAGGGGCTGCGTCCAAAATCTCTATTTAAACATCTGACACTCGACCTTTATAAGCTCCTCCCTAACAAGCGCAGACCACACATTAACAGCTGGCAATAAAAGGTGCTTATTTAGGTAATCGGTTTGCTTAAGCAATCTTTAAAGGTCTTATAAGAAGAGTAATAAAAAAAGATAAATGCCAACGCATGATATATTAGCATCTTGTACAACGAGGGAGTCCATAAAGACATCCCTTAAGCGTAGCAGTGAAGTGTTATGATAAAACACAGCAGGCAGCAGCTTCTCGGCAACAGTAATGAGATCCAGAAGAAAAAAAAAAGTGTCTGGGTTCTGACTGCTGCCTTTGTATTCCTGGGTTTCCTGTGAAAAGGTCTGCAGTTTTTCCCCAAACAGAGCCGTACTTTGTCACGGAATGACGAGACAGGCAGAATAAACCACAGCGCACAGAAACATTTCTTTTTTCTGTGTGTGTGTGTGTGTGACCCAACTGTTTCAATCTTACTTTTTTGTTTTTAGGTGAACCTCTAGTTCATGCCAAGTGAGGTATCTTTAATTATATTTTTAAAAAAAAAGACAAAAAGAAAGGAAAAGTTTGCAGTAGAATATCTTATCTCAAAAATACAGGGGAAAAAAAAAGTTTCCAAGATTCCTTGTGATAACTTTGCTTTGCAATATTTACAGTAAGTCTGCGTTTCGGGGAGGGAGATTGCTGTAAAGCTTAAGTGCTTTTTTTTTTTTTTTTTTTTTTTACCATTTGCAGCCTGGTGAATGTATATTTGAATTATTCTGAAAGACTTTATAGATGGAGAGTAAAAGTATAGTCACAGACTCTGTGAGCGTATACAGTCGGTAGACAGGCTTCACAGGAAACGGTGATGGAGTAGACGGCGCCCAGCAGCGCCATCGTTACCTGCTTCTTTCTGCCAAAAGGAGAAAAAGAAAAAACTGTCAAAAGCTAGAGAGAGAACAAAAAAGATAACCCCCAGCTGGCTGGTTATTTTTGTATCTCTGAATCAACACTGCGAGCCCTGAGGTCGTCGCCCTCGTAGGACCAGCAGTGTTCCTCTGACCAGTGCGGTGTGACCACTGAGTGGAACTCCTGTTCGGAGACTTGAGCGTCTCAGATGTTGTGTCGGGTCGTTCTGCCAGGAGGATCCAGAGACTCACTGCTGGGGACCAGCCACTGTCGCTGCAGGGGGTCACATGGGTCGACGCAGGACTGTTTGCAGCTACTACTGACCCACATGTTGGGTCATTCTGCGACTCTAGCTCTTTTCGTTTTGCTGTCACTTGGAAGCCAGTACTTAGTGGGTTCATAATCTTTGAACTAATCGCTTATGTCCATTTTTAGTCAAACTTTTTCATCATGACTTGCCATGTGTTTAAGCCTGCCACCATAAGCAATAAATCAATTAAAAGTATGATAAATTAAAGTGAGCTCGGTCATTTCTATATGCATGATCCTTTGTTCTTATCTCTCTCTCTCTCTCTCTTTTTGTACCAAAATCTGGATGACAAAACCTTCAATCTGGTGCATTAGTCTCAAGACTACAATATCCATTTTATCTGTTGTTTATTCATTTTGCATATTTAAAATGTCTTCCAGTTCCAGTGTTAAATGTTCAAATAGAAATGAAAGTTTATTGATCGTTGGGAGGGCGTGCTTGCATTGTTATGCCATTAGCATCGTATTACCTGAAAATGCTTTGAGAACAATATAATCGTTTATCGCAATACCATCTGGGACGATTTATCGGCCAGAAAAATTTGTTATAGTGATCCATCACTAAAACCAGTACGATGTGGCAGGTTGATTGTTGTTCCCACTGGTGATTTCTTGTTGGCACCACTGTTGATGACTGAGTAACTCAAAAATACAAATGTAAACTTAGGACAAGGAAGTTTGTGCTTGATTGTGATACATGAATCCTTTTTGTGATAATGCGTCTTGGTGATAAATCAAAGGCTGCTCTCTTGAAATGGTTTCATATTTGTAAATATTATGCGTTTCGGGTTGAGCAGCAGAGTGCAGGTTGGTTGGAAACCTGGAAAATTCTCAGATGTCGAACACGCTTCTGTGCTGGCAGTGCGACGGTGTGGAGAAACAAAAAGGTTTCCATCATGACAGATACCAAGATGACATTATACAGTCGGTGGCATTGCTGTGTCTCCACAGTCTGGCAATTCCAGACAGCAGCGGCCGTGCTGAAAGGTAACCCTCTGCCTCCCAAGCCGCACAGTTTCTCCGCCAGCCCAGATCCCGCTCCAGTTCCGGGACCAGTACCTCCAGCTGGCGATTCAGCCGGCGTTCCAGCCGGCGCACCCGAGGCCGTTTCAGCCGGCGTTCCAGCCGGCGCACCCGAGGCCGAATCAGCCGGCGTTCCAGCCGGCGCACCCGAGGCTGATGCAGCCGGCGTTCCAGCTGGCGCTCCTGCCGAGACCCCGACTCTCTCTGTTCCTCCCGAGACCCCGACTCTCTCTGTTCCTCCCGAGACCCCGACTCTCTCTGTTCCTCCCGAGACCCTCTCTGTTCCGACCGAGACCCTCTCTGTTCCGACCGAGACCCTCTCTGTTCCGACCGAGACCCTCTCTGTTCCGACCGAGACCCTTTCTGTTCCGACCGAGACCCTCTGTGCTCCGACCGAGACCCTCTGTGCTCCACCCGAGACCCCGACCCTCTGCGTTCCGACCGAGCCCCCGACTCTCGGCGCTCCTCCCGAGACCCTGCCTCTGGGTCCTCGTCGCCACCTCCAGCGCCGCGGGCGACCGCCGGACCGCCTCCGTGGTTCCCGCCTCCAGCGTTGCGGACGTCCTCCGGACCGCCTCCGTGGTTCCCGCCTCCTTTGCCTCCGCCCACCCTGTGGGTAGTTTTTTGTTTGTTTTTGGACTCTTGGCCCTTTCTGTGCCTCCGCCCACTCCGTTGGGTTGTTTTTTGTTATTTTGGACTCTGGCCCCCCGTCCAGCGACCCTCCACCCACCCTTGTTGTGTTTTTTGTTTTTTTTGGGGCGTCTGGTAGCCGCCCTTGAGGGGGGGGTACTGTCATGTTCTGTGTTGTCTGTGTATTTAATTAGAGTTTTCTGTGTCCCCGAGTCTTTGTGTTGTCCTGTCTTCCCCTTGATTGTTTCCCAGGTGTGTCTCGTTTCTGTGATTACCCTCCTGTGTATTTAATGTCACCTGTGTCCCAGTGTCTCTGTCGGGTCCTCGTCTCATTTGGCATCTTTGCTGTCTTGTGTGTGTTCAGTCCGTCGTCAGTCCAGTCTTTTACCTCGTTGCTACCTGTGATGAGCCTTGGTCTTCGCTCAACAGTGCTGCCTTGGATTTTGGACTGTTTTTGTCTTTATTAAACTTCATTCACTTCACTACAACCTGGGTCTCAAGCGTCTGCCTCACCATCTACACCGCATTTCATGACACTATTCTGTTAATATAATCTTACGGTTTCAACCATAAGTTGCCAAATTACACACTAGTTTTTTTCTAGTTGGTCTTTTTTAACATAACATCTTTATGTTCTAAATTGTTATCATCATACTCTGAGTCTACTGTCCTCTCTCCGGCTCACACACCCCACCGTTCTACTTTCCGTGTGATTTACCATGTGACTGTGAAACTAAAGAGACCAGCTCTTCCTATTTTATCCCCATTTCCCAACCTATTTACTGTACATGTCCCACTTATCATAACTGCCTTTTCGATGTCGCCGTGTGCTCACTTTGGTTTCACTCACTCAGGATGCTACCTCCGGCACTTTGATCATTGTAAATTCATCCTGTAAACACCGCATTAAATATTGATGATGGTACCAACCTTTTATATATAGAACTATATATTTATATCAGGTTTGCTGCGCTGGGCTTTATGCTCTCTGTGCGAGGCTTTCTCTTAATGAGATGCTTGAAGTGCTGCACACAGCTGATCAAAGCAGCTTATTGAAATTAGAGGCGCACGACAAGGTTAACATAACTTATATTAGCAAGTTCACTGGGAGGAAAAAAAGAAGAAGAAGAAAAAAAAAACAACCTGCGGCAAATGCCCACATCCAATCGCTCTGTAAATAATTTACGACTCAGGATAGCAAAATGCATGCACTTGGACGGGATGGAAGGGCGTTAATTGTGCATTAACTGTGCATCAATCGCTGCTGCAGTTGTTTTCAGATGGATATGGCTCACTGCCCAGGGCAGCAAAAACATGGGGCTAGCATGTACTTTTGACTAAATGAAATTTATAAATATCCCCCTTAGGTACATGTGGCTTATTAATTTGAATCCATTTAATTTGCAGCTTCATATTCACACACGATTAAAGCAGTGCTTCAGTGTTTTTTTTTTTTGAAGACTCTGGTACGTCTCTACTTTAAAATCGAATGCATTTATACTCATCACCTCTGAATCAAATATTTTCACATCCAGTCAAGATTCTGTTTAAAAGACAGTTTGGGGGGTTTTCCAGTATGTCATTGGAAACATACGGGAAAACATGTAAACATGAAACATCTTTATGTTTCTTCATGGAAACATAAAGAGACATTCTTTTAGTTTTGGTAGTAAGACCACCTTGGATTGAAACAAGCCCACAAAGCAGGACGCTTAAGCTGAATTATTCTTTTACTGATGCCGTTTGAGATGTGTGAAACATTTATTTATTATGTTTTTAGTTTCATAAAACCGACAGATTGGAATTATTTACAAAAACCTGCAGCGATCTCTATTTAGTACTTCATGCAGTCTGTGTTTGCGCCTGGCTGTTTCAGTCTCTCGAGTTCATCTCTATGAAAAAATATTTTTAAAAAGCACAATGCGTTAAACCAAACCAATTTTTTTGTGTGTGTGTGTTTCCTTTTCTGTGGTTCTTATAATGTAAATAATTTAAACACAGTTTGCAAAATAGGCCTTGTTGAGATAGTGAGTGTGGGGTTGAGGGGCCTCGGAGGAAGAGGCTTGCCCAGCACTATAATAAAGTGAGGACCGCCACTGATGGGTTCAATACAAAGAAAAAGGAGGAATCTGATGACGACGTGGCCAGAGTTCTTCCTTCTTGTGATATATCTGTGGAGCTAGAACTGCGTTATAACACATCAAAAGACACACGTGATAAACTTTAAAAACGACAAAAGGCGCCCAGTTGTTCATTTTTGCAATCCCACCTAAAAAGTTACACACACAACCATCAGATTAAAGCAAAGCAAAAAACAAAAGTTTTGGCCGACTGCATGTGTGACTATCGTGAAAATTGCCGCTAAAGAGGTTTGTTGCGTCAGATAAGCGTCTACACAATTTAATTTGTGCTTTCCAGTGTGCATGTAAAGAGCGGGAGTTTTACACTTTCACTATTGGTATCATTTATCATTTATTTTTTATTTTTAAATATCACAATAAATATACTACATATGGACATTGGCTTTGGTAAGAGTTACAAGTTCATCACTGTTTGTTTCTCCACTTCACACACTCGGACGTGACCTTTGTCGCTCGTCCCGTCGGTGGCACCGGCAAAACGGATGTATCCTGACGACACAGGGGTGAGGGGTCACTGGGGGTCAGGAGGAGGGGGGCGCTGTGTGGAGATCATGTGGCTCAAACAAACTTATAACACGAGGAAAAAAACTTTACTGTTTCATGCATGCAGATAGGTTTTAATGCTTCAAAAGAGATACAGGAGTGGGATGGCCACAGTAAACTTGAATTTATTGACACAAAAAAACCAATATGATCCTCTATTCTCTTCACCCTTAAAAACACAGGTTTTTTTTTTAATATCTTTTCTTTTTTGACAAGACTGTGAAAACAACAACCAAAAAAAAAAAAAAAAAAAAAGACCATAGAAGACATTACAAATGGAAATCTACAAAATAAAACATAGCAACGACAGCATCGATGCTGGTTCTGGAAATTTACAAAGTAAAATGTGTATTATTGTTTATTTATTTTTCCCCCCCTATCTTTTCGTCCGGTTCTTTTGAGAGCAAAAGTCATAAATGTCGGATGTGCTGCAACACCGTGAAGAATAGAGCCGAAGATCTACAAGCGTATGGAGTTATATCCTAAACAGCAAGGATTCAAGTCAAATAAAGATTTTTTTTCTTTTTCTTTTTTTTTTTGAAAAAAAAAAAAAGGAAACAAAACAAACCTATGTATAAAGAGCTGTAAAGATTCTGTGGTAGATACTAGTGGTCATAAGCATAAAGAGTGCATAGTTTGAACAAAAAAAAAAGCATTGAGACATGAAGAAAACCAACACTGCATGAGCAATATTTTCTAAAAAAAAAAAACCAAACCAAAAACAAACTAAAAAGGCTGATTTGGTGACTTTTCAAGTTGTTTCTCATACGACCATGACTCCGAGTCACGTAAAGCTAAATATTTAAGTGAAAATCCTTTGGATAGGGTGCAATAAATCCCTTTTGACCCGTTACAACATATCCATTTTGCCAACTCTACCTGCCCGATTCGGAGCAGGTGATCCGTACGTAAAACCAAAATGAGAAGGGGTGTGTGTGTGTGTGTGTGTTTCGGAGGGGAGGGGGAGAGTTCTTTTCCTCTCGTCTTTCCAAACATTTGGCACAGGCCATTTCTGATCTGTGCGGTCCATTGAGGAGGCGGCGAAGAGAAATGACACTCAGAAACCTTAAGAGATGGGATTAAGAGAGGGAAGCGGCTGCAGCAGAGATCCGTGTCGTGAATAGATTCAGAGTACAGGGAGGGGGCGCTGTCGAGCAATGTGGGCCGTTAACGCCACAAGTTTTTTTCTCTTAAGATATATTTTTTTTCAAAACAAAAACTTGAAAAACATACATAGCACCACAGAGGAGAGAAATAGCACCTATGTTTTGATTTCTTTTTTTTTTTTCCGTTCGTTACCTTCCACTGCACAGTAAGATGAATATTTCAGCAAAAAAGTACAGAAGCAGTTTATTAACTTAATTACATTTCCACCAGAGTGGGGCTTTTGTTCAGAGGGTACAAAATGAGGGAATGTATTGTACTTTATATAACAGAGAATATTTTTTTAGTCTTTTATTTCCAATCTGTTCTTAAATTAAGAAAAAATAAAAATAAAATAAAATAAAAAATAAAAGTGTGCTCTACAAAGACAGAACTTCCAATTGCGTTTTTTTTTTTCTCTTTTTTCTCTTCTATCCTCGTTTTGGATGCGTGTGTACGATTTTAGATGTTTTCTCGTTCGTCTACCTCACAATTAGTACAGTCACATGCATGTTTTGAAGCCAGAAGCAATAAACATTACCAGGAGAGAAAAAAATATACAGAATGTACTTACAAACATAAAAAAAAAAGAGAAAAAAAAATCACTTACATATATTTATAAGTATATAAATATATAAGGTCCATTCCAAAGAGAATGGGGAGACACTTATGCACAAACAAGAAAACAAAATCAAGAACAGAGAAGGTGGCAAAAGGCAGGGAGGAAAAAGGGAGGAGGTGGGTGGAGGGGCTGTGGGGCGGGTAGTTTGGGGCATGAGATCAAAACAGAGCCAAATGGGATGGTGTCCGTGGGCAACGCTGCGACCGTCTGGAACGGCAGCAGCTCTCAGGGTCGCCTTCGTTGTTTCAGACCAAAAGAATCGAAATCAAATGCGATGACATGGGGCGGGGGACTAAGGCAGGGGAGGCTGCGTGTGTGTGTGTGTGTGTGTGTGGGAGGGAGGACGCAAACTCCAGTTTCAAAACTTGCATGTGATAAAAGAAGGCACACTGAGGTTTCAAGGTTATTTTTCTCTATTCCTTTAGATTTTCACTGTATTCCTGACGTAATTATGTTTGACTCGTGTCGCTTTGTGGAAACAGTTTTTCTTTTTATTATACAAATAGCATCGTCCTATTATTTTTCAACTGTTTGTCTTTTTTTTTTTTTCTTTCTGAGAAAACAAAAGTAGGATTTTCTTTTCTTTTTTTTTTTTTTTTCTTCTTCCTCCATTTGCTCGGTAAAAGGTCTCAGCCGATGAAGCAGACGGGCCCCACTTCGAATCCGAACTTCTGCGTGGAGCCGCCAAAATCGTTGAACATGATGTCCACAAAAGGCACCTGCTCCACCTTCGGAGTGTTGATCTCGAGTACTGTCTTTTCGTAGCTCTTTTTCAGCTGTCGAGAGAGAGAGCGACACAGTGGGATTAATTTCAGAAATCCAACAGACCGAGCCGCTTCAACAGACGACAAGGACCGGGTGGCTTTCGTTAACCTACCGCGCAGCCATCGACCACGGCGCGGATGTAGGGGTTGTTGTCGTACGACATCTCCTCATCGTTGGATCCCAGGAAGCGGATGGCCTTGTCGTAGTTGTCCTGCTCCTGGTCGTGCCACGCCACCGAGTGGTAGCAGTTGTACGTCATGTTCTGCCGGGCCGCCGCGCTCAGGAGCCGCAGGAAGGTCATCTGGACGACGCCGATGGGGTTGCCCTCGGCGTCCACGTAGGAAAGCTACGGAGAGAAAAACGCCTTTTAAAAATGGAGTCTGGCATTCCAGCTCTTACACCGGGATAGGAACAGAAGAAGGATTAGAAGGCAAATGAGGGATGCGGGAACTGATTTCCAGCAGACATCTACAAATGCTCTCGCACCCTGCAACGCCGTGATAAGTAATAATGTGCTGAAATCGGGATTCAAAATGTTATGAAACATCGCTACAGCCGCATTACGCAATAAAATCCTTCAACGCATTTTGCAATACTTTTTCTCGCATTAAGCAACAACGTTGCATATCGCGCCCATTATTACGTAATGTGGAGGTAGTTCTTCTTTTTAGAAATAATCTAATAATGTGGCACATAATGTAAAACGATCACAAACTGTTCATTATGTGGACGCTTAAATTGACGCTTTGGATAACAAATAATTAATTTTTGGTCGTTTAGTCTCCTTTCCGGACTCATGCCCTCGGTATTAACCTACAAGTTGTTCATTCAGAATGAGTTCAAGGATTTTACTCAACTATTACATAATGCTGTTTTAATAATGTTTTATTACATTTTAAAGCCTGATTTTACTACATTATTTTGAATTGTGATTACATAACGCGGTGTTACAAACAAACCCAAGCTACATTTAATTTTGTGCACAAATTTCAGTGAAATTATCTCAAGATTTAAGTTGTTTTTTGGTTTTTTTAGGTGTGTGGGAGGATTTCTGGGAAATGGCCAATTTATGGACCCGGATTTAAGATGCAGTACTACCACCATGCTGTACAGCTCCTCTGAATTACCAGAATATACAGGATTCTGTAAATAATCTAAAGTAGGTATATATAAACTACATAAATCTGTATAACACATCAAACCCAGACCAACGTGAGCGTATTTATTTCTTTTACTGTCAATATTCAAAGGAGTTACTATTATTACCAGCATAATATTATTGTCAGTAGTTGAATTGTGAATTGATGTCATTACGTAACCAAATTAAGTGCTAGAAATATAACATTTATGTCAGCCATCTTTAGTGCCAGTTTGGATCTTTGGAAGTGGGCTTCTGTGGCGTCTCTTTCAGTAGTTACTATCTTACCTGTATGATCTCAATTTGGAGAAACAGAAATTTTAGCTGGATGGTCCTGCTATCAACTATTCACCAAAGGGGATTTTTGTTTTTCCATCTTGCAAAAGGTAAAAGCTAAATTTATTTTATAAATCCTTAAACCAACACTACTTTGGATTATATCTGTTGTCCTCTAAGTATCAATAAGGGAACTCCGGCTGCCTTCAGTGGGAATTTTGGTATCATTTGTCCACAGGGTAAGATCAAATAAACTGCTATATTGAGCTAATGAGCAGCGACGACAAATAATTGGGCTTTTCAATCACTTTGGTTTTTGCTTCCAATAGAATTATCTCCAAATTAAAGTGCAACTGACAAAAACAGAGATTTTGAGACTTTTAACCAGAGGCGCTAGTTTCAGCTCTACCTCTGAAGTTAAGAGTGTGACTCTGGGAATGGCTTCACAAAGGGCTTGCCTGACACAGAAAGATGAAGAACAAATTAGATTTATCACTAAGCTTCTCCTGCACACTGTAAATCTGACACACCCTTCATCCTAACATTAATGCTCTATGCATGAACACTGTAAGAGACACAATCTTCTGAGATTTCTAAAACTAGTGTGTAAACTCAAAGCCAGTTTTTTTTTTTTATGTTTATGAATCATTTATGAAAGTGGGGAATATTGTAAAACAACTGCCTGATTCCTTAATGGCATAAATGTATTTTATGTATGTTATGTAATAAATGTGTTTACAAGGGGAGGACTGATGCCTCCAGGCTACAAAAATGATAAAAAATGAACATGGAAAATCCTTTGAATGAAAGGCAGACCCCCCAAATAGCTTATTTAGATGCTAGATGCATGTATGTGAAGAATCTCAAACCCACACAAGTGTAATTCTCAAAATAGGAAATATAAGGTAGTAATGACATGCTAATTGCCTCATAATTACCCCAGAATCCCCCCCACGCCCTCCAATCCTCCCACTTTCATGCTCACATTGCACAAAACTGAGCTACATCCCATTAAGATGATTACAGGGCTTCATAATCCAAACTGATTAGATACATCTGGAACCAATCCTGGTTGATCCAGTTTATTTTAATGCTCTTAAACGACAATCTGCATACCAACCATCAGGAATCCATTAGATCCACTTCGCCTTGCAGACAAACAGGACTTACTGAGCGTAGAGCGCATGCTGAACATGTGCCATGCAGCCGGAGCAGCAAACCATCTGGTGCCTCGGTGTTTTCCCTCCTCGACTGGCTTTGGCACCTGGTGAGCCGATGCTTGCATGCGCATGCACACGAGATACCCCACAGGGCTGACATTCAAAATGAACGGTGGCAAAGAGTGAGGGGCGCCTGATCCCTTTCCTGTACTTTTCCAGACTTATGTCAAAAGTTTGCAGTGTTTTTTTTTTATTTTTTTAGGGTTTTTCTTAAAGGGGCAGTATTATACGTAAAATCGACTTTATTGAGCCTTACACCACGCTATGATATTATTCCATACTTCAAAAACATAGCTGGAGTGTTGCCTTGCTTCCTTCATGCATGTTTGAGAAATCTTTGAATCTCTCATGGCAACCGTTCAGCTGTGCAAAACGCCTGGCTGGGGCTAGCGCCACCTTCGAGGACAAAGCTCCTCCTTGGATTTTCCAAGCTTCCCAGATTCTGAGCTTCCACCTCACAGAGCACCCACCCTCCCCTGTTCCCCCACTCAGCTCCTTCAGACTAGCCAGCAGCAATTGGCAAACACCAGGTGGCACTGCACATCCTCTGAGCTCGTCATACGAGCTGCGTCTCAGAGCAACGCTGGTAAAAACGTTGTTAAAGGGTTAATAGAGGAGCCATATTGTGATGACTTCCTGACTTTCTCAGAGAAATGGGCCGAATTTCAAATTGTTAAATTACAATGTCAAATTTCTTTCAGGTCATCTATGATATAGGCAACAACTAAAGGCAACATAGTTACTTGAGTGAGCTATAAAATGATAATATGAGGCTGAAAAATGCATAATACTCTTCCATTAAGTATAAATGAATTACCTCACGTTGTGTTTACGGCAGATAAAAAAAAAAGAAGAAGATATCTGGGTTATTAAAGATTACGTTCGGTGAAAAGAGTCTGGACATCCATATTTTCCATATCTTTTTCAGAGTAGGAACCAGGGGAAGATGTTTGTCGTTTTGATGTATTTGTGCTGCGACTCGGCGCAGAGTCATAGATAAACGAGTCTAATCATTCAGGAGACGTCGTTCCATAACAACACAGGTGCTGAGGCTCACGTTCAGGAGTGGCTTACCAGTTAGCTCTTCTTTTTGTTTTTTCCCCATTCACATCCCTCCTCACTCTCTGTCCCGAACACTGTGAATGCAGCCACACATCTCAGGAGAAACGTTACCTCTCGATCATCACAAGTCAACAGACTGAGGAGCCAGAAGCTCCTGAGTGGTGACTGAGTGCCCTGACCGCATTGACCTGGATCCACGCTGACACACTGAGAGTGTGTGATCAGCTGCACAGCAGCAGCAGCAGCACAAAGGGAATTGCAGGATTGGAATATTTATGCTCTGCTTTTTTTTTTCTTTTAAGAAAGAAGCATAAAGTGATGAACTTGCGTTTCATGGTCATGGCGTCAAGGTACTGAGTCACTTAAGAGATGCTACTTATATGGAGTAGAGGTATCATGGACTGGATAGAGCAGGAAGTTTTTTTTTTTTTTTTATAAAATCCAATTTTGCATCTAAAGCAGAGGTGTCCAAAGTGTGGTCCGAGGGTGATTTGTGGAACTTGGAATGATTTGGTTCGGCCCCTGACCACAAGTGAAAAATGGTGAAAAATCTGGCCAATAGAACAGAAAACAACTGATGACTCCGTCTGTTTTTTTCTTTTAATAAGTTAACAGTCTGAAGCCCTGTTTATGTCTTTGATCTGTAAAGATTTTCTAAAAAAATTATTTTTTGTTGAGCAGGTAAATCCAAAAAAAAGAAAAGAAAGAAAGAAAATCACAGTAATCTAATTTTTGCATTTTTAACTTAATGGAAACTGTGGTCCAGTAGTTTTAACACTGCAAAAACGCAGTCCTAAGTCTTGTTGCTTTCTTTCTAGTGCAAATACCTTAGCATACTTGAATTAAGACAAACTAAATTACATGTTACTTTTCAGCAAGATATAGGACCTTGTTTAAGTCAATAATTCATTAATATTGATGAAAAAGTGGAATAATACTTTGTCATCGGTTGTTTTGGACCCCACAGCACCACTGATCTAAAGTAATCCTTATCATCCTTCCACAAACCTCTCCTCCATTTCTTTCTGACAGCATCTTTTCTACATTGTTGCTGGACTGAAGAAAAATGCAGCTCATGCCATGTCATGCATCATAAATTAACAATCTACAAGCATAGTGCCAGGCTTAATACATACTTCATAGTGCAGAACCAGAACCAGAACCATGCAGAGCCCGGGCCTCTGCCGGGGACTCTGGGAACCGCAGGCCGAGCCACTTACCAGCGAACCTCTCTTGTAGTGACTATACCAAGTGCCTGGCGAGTCTTTGGGCCATTTTGCCATTTTGCTCTGTAAAATATAAGAAGTGTTCAGGGGAGGGAAAGGGACTTAAGAGTCAGGCTTACCAGTTTACCACGTTTGAATTCACTGAACCAGGAACCGGCAGTCTCCTTTACCCAGGATGTGAGCCTAGCCTGGGGGCACGGATCAACAAAAGAAGGCAGAGGAAGGGTGGGGAAGAAAGGTGTTAAAGAGAGGAAACAGATTTGACAGAAATCTCAGCCCCTCCCCTTTTCAGCTTTTCTTCTTTCTCATTTTGTTCTCCAGAGATGAATCCTACAGATCAGAAACGCGGCTCAGTGAGATCAAGCAGCCTTGCCGGACTACGGCATGAGAGTTTCCACCCACCGCTACGGTACAAACTGCAGCTGGCGGCTAATTGCTGCTGAAATATTCATAAGTACACAGTGATATTAAATGATTGCCTGCCTGCATGGAGATTTTCTTTTTCTTTTTACATTGATGTTTATGTTTCTGCTAGGCAGTCTGTGCGGTTCTCTGATACTATTGCAGTGATTTGTTAAAGTGTTCAAACCACTTGAATGTTTTCTAAAAAGATCAAGTAATTTGAGTCCGCTGCTGCTTTCACAAGAACTGTGGATTACAGCCTTACAGCAAACTATTCCTTTATTGGAAAAAACTCAAGCTCAAATACAAAATGAACAGGAAGCCACAGGTTCTCAACTGATTTAGGTCAGGACTTTGACTGGGCCATTCTAACACAAGAATATATTTTGGTCTAAACCATTCTATTGTTACTCTGGCTGTAATTTTAGGGCCCCTTCTGGAAGGCAAACCTCCTCGCTGGTCCACAGTCTTCCTCTCAGGATTGCGTTTTCTTTAGCTTCATTCATTTTCTCATCATCTCTGACCAGTTTTCTCTATCCCTGCTGAAAAGAAAATCCCCACAGCATGTGCTGCCACTACCATGTTTCACTGTGTATGTATTCAGTGTGCTAATTTAGTTTTTCTTGCCACTTGTCCATAAATCGTAGTTTCAGGGTTGTTCTTCTTAGCATCAGTGAACTCCAGCAAAAAAAAAAAAAAATGTACCGTTTCCTTTTCCATTTCATCTTTACCGTGGGTTTTGGAATTTATCAGGTCGTTTATCGTTTATCACTTATCGCGATACGCCTCTTATTCTGATAATAATTTTCATTTATCAATGCCACGATAAATTTCAATTAACGCTGTTTAAAACTCTCCAACATTGTCAGTGTGGTTAGTTGCAATGGTTTCTCCACTGTTTGTTCAATGAGTGTCAATACATTTGAAAACATAATTATGCAGTTGCTGCGTGCATTTTAGTGACACAAATCACACGCCGTCATGTGACTGGTGTACTAAAGAAGTGTATTACAAATGGTGTGTTGTTCCAGAGCAATATTTGCGGTCACAGCCATACACTTGCCTAAAAAAATTTATTAAGTACTTCTTATTGACACCATAATACAACAAAATAGCGTGATAAAGCTTAACGTCCATATTGCCCACCTTTACTTTACAGGTAAGGGTGATCTCCTTTAGCAACCACAACTTTGTGCTCCTTGGTTTATCCACTAATATTCTCAAACAAACCTTGGCAGAACAGCTGGATTCATTCTGAGGGGGAAACACTTAGACTTTTCTGGTCAAAATTTCTCAGCTATGTGCAACTTGGTTGTTCTGTCACACAAAATCCCGATGAAATACGCTTGCGGTCGTAAAAAACAAAACGAACAAAACGTGGAAAAGTTTGACGAATGCACGAATACTTTTAGCCAGACGCTGATCTCTCCAGCTCAGGTTTACAGATGGGCACTAACATCGTTCTGCCATCAAAATCCACGCCGAGACTCGTAACGACCTCAGCCGTGACATTCATGAATTCCTCTATAATTAGCGAGC
This sequence comes from Xiphophorus hellerii, assembly GCF_003331165.1. Classification (NCBI taxonomy): domain Eukaryota; kingdom Metazoa; phylum Chordata; class Actinopteri; order Cyprinodontiformes; family Poeciliidae; genus Xiphophorus; species Xiphophorus hellerii. Next base: position 22,164,149 of record NC_045679.1, read on the forward strand.
AAGGTTTGATATGAAACTGTCAGCGGTCGCCTAACGCGTCGATGAAGAATCACCTGTCGACGTGCATCAAACCCCCCCCCGCTGCCTTGAAGGGCAACCTTCGCTCGTTTTCAGAGCGAAGTTCCAACTTCCTCCCTCTCAGCATCTCTAGTGTTGTGATTTTTCTTGTGCTCCATCTGGACGGTGTGGGTTAGCGCTCTGATGATAATATGTGGGAGAGTTTTTTTGGCATCAATGCCAAGACTGACAGCGGGGGCTATTCTCTCTTCCTCAGACACAAACGAGGCTATAAAAAGTCCACTTCATTATTCCGGGTTTAAGCAAACCCTCTTACCTCTCCCACCGCCCCTCTGAGGCTTGATGAGTGGGATCATTAAAATGGCTGTAGCACTTGTGCTATTACACAACCCCCGAGTTGTCAGAGACAGTGTTCCTCCACTCCGCCACACTCCTCTCTCGCTCATGCATAATGAACCAGAAAGTGTTCTCGCTGTGTTTGTCACCTGCCAGTGCTTTCATATGCCACTGAGTTCTCTCTGCTCCCTGAGAAAGCAGCACTAGGATAGATAAAAAAGAATTAAAAAAAAAAGCTTTTGGGTGAGTTGGAGAGAATGTTGTCTGCTGTTTGTAAAATATAACTGATGAGTCATCTCCCACATCTCCTTGTCCCGCCGCAGCAGGGGATCCAACGAAGGCTAATTACGTGACTACACGAGTCGCAATTCTCGAGGTGTTCATGTTATGAATACAGCAGTTGGTCCCACGTGTGAGAGAGGAGGGAATAAAAAAATACACGATATTTTCCTTATCTGCTGAGCTCTGCAAACATTTCCTCCTCTGTCGATTCTAACGTGGAAGTTTTCTTCCCAATCTCTGCGCATGTTTTCTTTTGTGGAGATGTACGGCCAGACGTACCCCTTCAGACTTCTTATCCGGGTAGATACAACTCTCTCCGCCTGCTGTGAAGTTGCAGTGGACCTTGAAGGAGTCCCGCGAGCAGCCCTGGTTTGGATCAATCCAGTATTCACCTGCAGACAGGAGGCAAAGCGGAAGACGTTTAGAGGAGAAAATAGGACGTTTGGTGAATGGTGTACAGCAGTCGATGCCTGTCCTTTTCTCATTCAGAGTAACCTGACATCTTAGAATTACATACACAGCTCTGGAAAAAATTAAGAGACCACTTTAAATGATCAAATTTGACTTTTTATAGGTATATGACTGAGTAAAACAATACTAATGTTTTAACTGAGGAAGAGTTCAGAAATCAATATTTGGTGGAATAACCAGGAGGTTTTCAATGGGGTTCAGTGCAGTGGTCTCTTCATTTTTTCCAGAGCTGTAAATGTCAAATGCGACACAATTAACCTTACTTAGAGGGGAAAGTGTAAAAACTGCAATGGGAGAGCTTTGTATGTATAATCCGTTTGGCTAAAATGAAACAAAAGGGTAAAGAAACAGTCTTTTTGTATTCTTGTAATAAAGTCAGTGTTTAAATCAGATCCAGACTGAAAGGTCTTCCAGAGAACCTCCTTTGTTGTTGACATTCATGGTAAAGATCTGTACATAAGGCCTTAATAAATGTCAGGAATTTAGCAGAATTATTAATATTCACCTTCATGAGCAAAATTAGGCGATATTTTGAAGAGTGAAAAACTGGTTTCTGTAATATGTTCTATTTATAAACCAGGGCAGCGGGAAGTAATGGACTGTAAGTTAAAAGTTTGACACTTGGATAATATGAACTTAAAATTTTATCGCAAAATTTTATGGCATTTATTCAGCAAACAATAAAAGCGACACTAAAAGAAGTATTTAAAAAAAAAAATGCAACCCTCGTTTGGCAGCAGATCTGTCACCGCATAAAGTCGGTAACGAACACATAAGCTGCTCCAAATATAAAATCTTCCATCGTCAAAAAAGGCTACCTGGCACTCCGGCAACAGAGTAGTGCTATTCTGCTGCTAAAGAGTTTACAGTAATTGTACTTAAGGCTACAAAATACCAGGAAAACAGAGCTGTTGAGCTACTACTGAATAATGCGCTTTTCCTTCACCACAATGTCACAACCACTACAAATACACATCTGTTGTGGGCAATGAGGGCAGGAAAAGTCCATCCAACAGGCTAAAACATATTATGGCAAATCTAGCATTCCAAATATTGCATTCACGGAGTCCTCAGTTGCATTTATTCCTCACTTCAGATATTGAAATTTGGTGACGCTCCAAAAACTGTGGAAAAATTATATGAAGAAAAGTATGCATGTTTTTTCCCTATGATTATGATGAACACAAGGATTTCACATGACTTAGGCGTATTTTCCTCACTGACTAAATCAACAAAAATTAACGGTTAGATTTTTCCTCAAAAAATCAGCATGATACTATATATGCTTGAGCAAAAGAAAACTTATTTTCAGTTGTTTTTGAACATATATACCAAGGGATCCGATAATTACAGAGGACACTGTGTTTGTGTTTTACCTTCCTGTCAACAGAGGAGATTAAGAGACTTAAATATTGTGCAGGCATATTTTTTCTTAACATCCTAGGCTGCAACTGTCTTGTCTGGAGATTAATTAAGCAAATAAATAAAGGAGCACCTTAGCTAGCGGTGTCCACCGGGTCTTCGGGAAAAGATGTCCTGCATGTTTTAGATGTCTCCCTGCTACACCTGATTTAAGTGGCAGAATTTTCCTGCTCAGTTTATCATCAGGTTGTGCAGTCGCCTGGCAGTGACTCATTCATTAAAAATCTGTTGTGCTGAACCAGGCTTGCTCCCTCAAGGACGGATTTTGGACACGATTCACTTGTGCTAACCAGAAGCGGCTCTAAACAAGTTGGATCAGTGGATAAATCTCCTTAATATACTATCCAGAACTTAGGCTCCCCAAGGCCAAAATTGTAAAGGAAATGTTAAGCTATTTTTCTTTTTCTAAAACATCCAGTGGTGTGAATTTTACAAAAAATAGCAAGAACTAAATTCAGTTTGGTTGCATAATGGTTTTTATCCAAATCAGTCTTAAGTGAAATTTATGTAAAAATAGCAAAGTAATACATGTAAATTAAGAATTTAATCAGATGTACTGTAAATATTGAGCCGGGTAATCATGAAAAGCGATATCAGTCTCTGGCTGTTACGTTTTCTCCAAAATCAACTCAAGAGTAAAAACTCTGATATTGTGTGCTTCAATGTTTGTGGGGTTTTTTTCTTCTCCAATTTTTTTGTTATTTTTTTTTTCTCAAAAGAAAACCATTGCGGCCTTTAGAGCGTACAGAAACATGAGGCATCGGTATCCGTAACGGAACTCAACGTCCCGTTCATCTGCGCTCTGTTGTCTTAAACACTTCTCTTTCGCGGCTGCTGCTGCATTATTAATGATTCGAGGGCGAGATATGAAGAGCGGAGCAGAAGGGCCCCGCGTATGAAACGGAACATCACACGAACCATCGGGGAAATCAGGGTGGCACAGCTGCAGGTCCTTGCAGGTGCGAGCCGGGTTGCTCTGCGTGCCCAGCGGATGCTTCATCTGCTCGATCTCCAGCTTCAGCGAGTTGAGCGACCCGAAGATCTCCTCCATGCCGTCGTCGTAGTCCTTGTAGTTGGCGTCCATGGCGGCGTCGTCCATCATCTGGCTGGCGTCGATGTTCCTACGTGTTCTGCCCTTAACGGGAGAGACGATAGGGAGCGGGTGGATGACGTCACCGGGAGGACCCTGTTGGGGATAGATGGGGGGAAAAAAGCTGTTGAGACGCAAAGAAGTGTATCGGTAAACACTGGGACAGAATAACGATCCTGTTGGATTACTCACAGGGGGGCCAGGAAGACCAGGGGTTCCAGTCTCTCCTTTTGGACCTGTTTGACCCTGAAAGAAAGAAAACCAAACCGATTACTCTTTACACATGCTTGTTGTCGCCTCTACAACAATCAGGTTTTTGTAAATGACTTACAGACGACCCTTTGGCTCCTTTGGGACCTGGGGGACCCTACAGACACCAATGACATCAAGCAATCAATACCGGTCAAGAAAGGACAGTGGCTGCTATCAGGCTAATGTGAAGAATATAGACTTACAGGTAAGCCGGGAGGTCCAACTGGACCTAGGGGACCTGTAGGACCAGCAATACCCTAACGGAGAGAAGACAACATGTAAATCCCCAGGCATGTTTATTCTCTGAATTATACAGAACTGACAAGTTCAAGATATAACCAAAGGTTTCTGCCTGCTAATTTAGCTGAACTAAAATCTTTCCCGAAGTATGGGTAAGACTGTCAGGGTCGTTCAGAGAGGTTGGCGATTGCTAAAGTAGGGTTGCTCCCCTCTGGGCCGTGTTGCTTACGTTGTCTCCTTTGGGACCGGACGTTCCTGGAGGGCCGGGAAGACCTCTGTCACCCTTTTCGCCCTGTTCACCTGGGGGTCCAATCAGACCAATGAGACCCGGATGGCCCTGCGGACGAAAAACAGTCAGTAATACACCAGTTTGAGCATAAATACATCTATCTGACTGAGCCTCTAAACATAAGGTTGCCAAATTGACAACCAGAGGCAAAGAAATCTCATAAGTTATTGAGTTTGGTCATTAGTTTTAATGTTACGCCGGTGCTCTGAATTATTTAGCTTGCTTTAATGGGTAGTGGAGGTATTTACTTTCTCTCCTTTAACACCAGTGTCTCCTTTCAAACCAGGCAAACCAGGAGGGCCCTGTGAAGAGAACAAGAGTCATTCGGATCAGACCAACACTGCATGTTTGTAAGCAAATAGTAAAGCTGGGGCCGGTGCATTTACTCACCATAGGTCCAGGAGGTCCATCTGGGCCTGGAGAGCCAGGCAGTCCTTGCTCGCCCTTCAAACAAACAACAATTATTCAGGATTTTCAAAGCCTATCTCCAAACAGTGTGAATCTTTTATATTTTGCTGTTAGCCAGAACGTTTCATAAATGTTGCATTTTTTTCTTTCTTCTTTTTTGCAAAACAAAAGAAGTCAGGTTGTACTTACAACTGCGCCAGGGATGCCCCTAAGTCCTTCTGAACCAGGCTTTCCGGGTGATCCTTGAGGGCCCACAGGGCCTGTTTTTCCTTGGGGACCTTCAATTCCTGGCTCTCCCTTTTAAGGTTATAGTTTGCATTTTTATTCGTATGGAAAATATTCACAAAGTGGAAGACATGAAATATAGAGAACTTTTACGTATTCCATGAGTTACCTTGGCCCCTTTCTCTCCTTGTCTTCCCTCAGGCCCCGGTGCTCCAGGAGGCCCCTGTTTATTATTGAAGTGTAATGCAAACACAGAACATAAGAGTCTAGAATCTGGTAAAAAAAAATATTTTTTTTTATCAAAACAGGATGGAAAGACCTCCAGGATGTACTTACTCTCTTTCCGGGTGGTCCAGAGGGACCAGACTCCCCAGTGGGTCCAGGTGAACCCTGGTTTGAAATAAAAATGCAGCCATTAACACTTTTCAACAACGACAAAGCAGTAATAACCCCCTTACAAGTAACCAAAACACTCACAGGTTGCCCGGCCTCTCCGTCGTCTCCCTTATCACCAGCTGGGCCATCCAAACCCTGAATTACACACAAACAGAACCTCAGTCAAAAAAAAAAGTTTTATTTAAGCGATGTAAACACCGGAGCTGAGAGGCAATCAATCATGTGTATATTTACAGCTGGACCGGGCTCTCCAGGGGGTCCAGGGTCTCCAGGGAAGCCACTCGGACCCTAAGAATTAGATAGAAAATAAAACCCACTCGTCTTTTTGGGCTTGTAATTTTTAATTTAGCACAGAAAAGATCACCTGAGCAACCATTGTTGCAGTGTCAAAAGTGTTTTTGTGTTCTGCTCAAGGCAGATTAGAACTCACAGGGCTGCCCTTAGGGCCGTCATCTCCAGGTGGACCTTTAGGGCCAGGAGGTCCCGCAGCACCAGCTGGACCACCCTCTCCCTTCTCTCCACGCTCTCCTCTTGGACCCTAGGGTAAAATGATATATACATATATATATATATATATATATGAAGCAGATGCACAAAAACAAACGGTTACAATTTCAAAGAGTACACCTTAGATCATTTGGCTCAAATAAAGTCGAAGAAAGAAGAGACGGATTTACTCACCGGCGGACCAACTTCCCCCTGAAGTCCCGGCTCTCCCGTCTCACCGGCATCTCCCTGAGAGAGGAGGACGGACAAACACATACATTATCAGCCGAGGGATCCACTGCGGATCAACAAATGCCGTCATTTGCAGCAGCCCTGACTGTCCCTGTGCCCTTGTCACCTGAATGAGAACAGAAAGACATGACACGGGAGATTTCAATCCCTCAAGTGTGAGGAGATGGTTGGAGGACAGAGCCTGCTGACCTCACTGTTCTCCCCAAAGCCTGTCCATATATCTTGTCCTTCCCCCATGTCACCCTCCCAGCTTCACCCTACTGAATAGTTGCCCCGTTGACTCACCTACGCGCGTGACAGTGTCGTTATTCACTGTCGCGTAGAGCTACTGCCCTCCCAGCTGGGGCTTAACGGATAAAGTCTGCTGCACTTGTTTTGTGGAGAAAATATTATCCCATGTCATGTTCAGAAGGCAAGGAGCAAACCGTTCCGCAGCGGCAGAGACGGGGTTGCTGCGCGGCAATGTGTTGTCATCAGCACATCCGGATTCCCTCAGGCGTGGACGGCTCAGTGTTTTTTTTTGTTTTTTTGGGGGGGCGTCGGAAGGGATTTTGTAAAATAAGCGTTGAGCTGTCTTTCAAAACCTCTCATGCTGTTGTCAAGAAATCCAAACTAAGCACGATTTGAACCTTAAAGTTTTAGCAACACATGCTGTTTTTTATTTTGTTTTTTTAATAAATGCAACCCTGCTTGCGTCCACCAGTGGTGTTTTTGGCTAAATCTGCTGACAAGAGGGGGCAAAAAAAAGAAAATCAAGACAGCTGCTCATCACAGATACACCAGGGATTGTGTTTATAGGAGAAAAAAAAAAAATAGGCCTGACTTTTTGTTGCCTGCCAACTTTGTGCGCCGGCCAATAAAATGCCATTTCAGCTGAAGGGCGATTAGCCAAGAAGAGCAGTGTGTGGGTTCGTGCAGAAGGAGGAGAAGCTATTCAGACGGGGATTATGAAGCAGCAAAAGGTGATTCTATTGACTGAAGGAGATAAAACAAATCACATCATCACTACGGATGGAGAACGATGAGCTCAGCAGCCGCGCAGCTGCCAAAATGGGCCTCCTTGTAATGAAATAGCAGCAACGAATGAGAAGTCTATCCGAGAGTGGCTTTTAATGAAGTACTCGCCTGCATACACAGAATTCTCCTTCACTGGATTTGGTAGCGAAAATTGGCAGGTGCGGTTTTAAAGTAAATGCAAATGTTTCAACGTTAATGCTTTCAGATTGCTCCCAATCTGGCTTTTTGTTTCTACTGGCAAATAAAAACACTAGAAATAATTCCACCAATCATATTCCCCACCCCCCTCCCCGATCCATTCGATCCATCTCAACCTCTGCACTGCAGCCTGATTTGGAAATATAATGTCTTAAAAGTTATTTCTTCGGGCGTGCAGTGGTGGCGTACGGGATAGCACGACCCACGTTTGGAGGCCTTGAGTTTGATTCCCGGACCTGGCGACATTTGCCGCATGTCTTCCCCTCTCTCCTTCCCCCTTTCCTGTCAGCCTACTTTCATATAAGGGACGCTAGAGCCCACAAAAGACCCCCAGAAGGGGGGAAAAAAAAGTTCTCTCTTCATCCATAGGGTTCAAAGAACTAAATGTGAATTAAGTATTATAACAATCTGTTTTATCACTGTAAAGTGGATAAAACAGAGTAGAAAAAACTACAGTGTTGTACCCTTCAAGTGGGTGCAAAGGTCAGCAGCAGAAACATACAGACACACAAAGCCGTCATACAATTAGCATTTGCAATAAAGCTCCCCTCCATTTGTTGAGACGGCATCCCAGAAACTACTTCAAAACTTAAACCTCGCTGTGAACTCTTTAAATTACTGAGTCAGCATTTAGCAGAGGAAGCAAAAAAACTGGAGGGGAAAATAAAGTTCCCAACTCGACCGAACTCAGAATCCGGTCCATAAAACAGGAACATCCTCCCATAAGTTCCCCAGGCGCAGTGTCTGCAAAAGGTGAGCTGTTAGCGTAGTTTTAAGGGTAGCATAGTTTTATGTTAGTATTCTTGTTTGTTACATGTTTTATGGTTTAAGTTATGTTGGACTGTTACAGTGAAACAAAGCTGCTACAGCTACGTAGTCAATATGTAAAAAAAATGCCTGGGAAGCTAGCTGTTAGCGTAAGCTAGGCTAGCTGTGCTAATTCCTAATAAATGCTGGTAAAAACAGCTTAAAAATATTACTTTCATATATTTTTGACACTGAAACCATAAACACCTCCTTTATTGAGTGGTTTTATGCAACTTCTCTCAATCTCTTACATAAAATGTTGCCTCTACTAATAAATAGTGAATTACTATTAGCTGCTACCATGTTATCTGTTTGCTAGATCTGCAATTTACACACCAATAGTTCTAGAAGCAGCCATTACTTTCTTCTTTTATAGATTTTAACAATCTTGCTAACCACGTAGCGAGGCAGCGTAACACCTTGCTTAGCTAGCTCACTTTAGCATTAAAGATAACAATTACAGTGAATATGTGGATTTCTTCTTATTTTCAGTTGAGTGTCATTAATTTATCCGGAAAATGTTTTGAGATATTAGTGAATAAAACCAGGTGAGAAGTTTTACCTTTTCTCCAACAGCACCAGGGTTTCCGACACCACCAGGGGGTCCCTGAGGACCGTCGGCTCCAGGGGCACCTGAAGGACCCCTGGGACCGGGAGGACCGGGTGGACCCTGTAGTAGACGATAAAAGTAATTTAAATTTGTGAATGAGTTTGGGCTGGATGTCTCTTTCCATGCAATCACAGTCTCAGTGCCCATCTCACCATTTGACCGACGTCTCCCGTTTCACCTTTCTCACCAGGTGGACCAGGCAAGCCCTGGAGAATTAGAAGACGGTTGAATTTTGTCTGTTCTTGATTTGATTGTTCAAAATACTTGAGATGATATTGCAGTGCACACCTGCAGCCCAACTGGGCCTGGAGGTCCTGGGAAACCTCTCGACCCTTCATCTCCCTTCTGACCGAACATACCCTGCTGACCTCTGGGACCTGGCTCTCCATCTGCACCCTGCAAAAAATAAGAGGTTATAAAGTGAGCCATGTTGTAGAGTTGCTAAACCAAGCAGTAAAGATACACAAAGCGGACACTTACAGCAGGACCTGGTGCTCCGACGGGGCCTTGAGGGCCGGTAGGACCTGGAGGACCCTGGAGAGGAGCACATCAAGTCTTGTGTTATTTTTCTTAATATGAGGCGCCTGTATTCACTAGAAAACTAAGTACGCATCAAAATGTGAAGATGTAAAATGGTTCATTAAAAAAAAAAAACTTACATGTTCTCCTTTGTCACCTTTACTTCCTTTCTGTCCTGGTTCTCCAAGCTCTCCCTGTAAAACAGAACCTTCAAAGTGAAACACAATCCTCAGCCACGGATACATCATGCACATTATGCTTATGCATCACCTGATCGGACATCTCCCATAACAGAAAACCAGATATGGGAAACTGACAAAACCAACAGGCATTTTATCCAGCCCTCTTTTCTGACAATTTACACCAAAAGGAGGGGGCAGAGGGGGCTTATCATGAGTCCCTCGCAAACTATCGAGCAAAGGAAAACAAGATAATTGCTTCCATTAGAAAGCACACTGAAATATACAAAATAAAGCCATTTGTACCTTTGCACCCTTTCAAAACCTTTTCTACGCTGTGGGTGTTTGGGCGTGTATTCCTAATAGCTATCAGTGCTGAAGGCAATTACTTTTATAGCCAGACAATGCATTTTGTTTTGTCTCAGGAAAAAGCCCTTAAGTCAGTCAAATCTCCACGGTGTGGAAAGTGTCTGAACGCGTGTAAAATGTTAGCTAGTAATATCCCGTAAATCATACACAGCAAATGCTCCCGGTGTTATCTCTGTCCGTCCACTCTCTGCAGGGACCGCTGTGTGGCCCCGTAAGAACCGAGGAGCTCACCGGCAGGATGAGAGATTATCCTTTGACTTTCTGCCGCTGCTGATCTTCCCGCAAATGTTTCTGGAGAGGATAAGGAGTTGCTCTCACCTCTGAATGCTAAAGAGTCACCGTGACACGTGTCACTGCCTCTAAATTCAGCGCCTGTCGCCGCTTTGTTTGTGCGCCGCAGCAACAAGGCTGGCTAGACGATTAAAAGATCTGCAAATCAATGCAAACTCTGTAAAGCAAATTTCTCTCGGAGCGTTTGGGTCAGAGGGAAAGGGATGAAAAGAAATATGATTTATATCCCAGCTTTGGTGTCTGGCGTAAGGGGCACGGGTAGGGTTACATATATTTCTGTTTATAGCACAGTACATGTTTACATTGTTGGCAAAGTAAATTATGTGAATCTTCATCTTTTGAATGAGTGTGTCTGCGTAATCTTTTCAGCCATCTGGCTCAAACTGTTCTTTGTTCATGAACCACTCAGAAACAAGCAAGACTCAAACTAGTGTCAACGTACTGGACTGAAAAAGTGCCGACCAGAAATGACTATAAAAGGACACTTGCTCGGATGAAATTTCTAAATGTTTACCAGGACAAAACCAAAGTCTTCAGGAGAGCTTTTTGGCCAACAAGAAAACCCCTTATACTGATAAGAAGAACAAGTTTTGTAGGAGTTGATGTTCTCAAGGTCTAATTCACTGATCCAGTTTATGGAGTTGGTACAGTAATGTACATGGAGGTCTACCACTAATCTCTTAATCTGCACTGGAAAAAGCCACTACACTGAACCCCATTAAAAACCTCACGGTTATTCCACCAAATATTGATTTCTGAACTCTTCCTGAGTCAAAACATTACTATTGTCGTTTCGAAATGAATATGAACTTGTTTTCTTTGCATTATTTCTCATTTCCTGCAAATAAATAAAAAAATCTTTGCTTGGAATTTCGGAGACATGTTGTCAGTAGTTCATAGAATGAAAGGACAATGTTTGCTCAAACATAGACTTATAAATAGTAAAATCAGAGAACTGATCATTTTGCAGTGGTCTCTTACTTGACTGAAGCTTGGACATAGCTGTGTGTGTTAAGAGGTTATCCATCAACAAACACACATCAAACAAAAATGACTGAAATGCATAAAGGTGGCAAACATTAAGCTTCTACAATGGTCCTGACTTCTAAGTTATTAAAACCTAACATCAGATTTAGTGGTTTAAGCTGTATGTATCATTTTGGCTCTGTGTGGATTGGAATAAAATCCACAACTACTTGAAACCTGTTCATTCAATTCTAAAAAAAACAAACAAAAAAACACACACACACAAAAAGAACTGTTAAAATACTCAAGCAAGAGTCTAAAATATAACGTCTGTGTCAATGGTAGGACTAGGTAAACATCTGACTAGATGATTGACAATAATTGCTTTCCATTGCAATTTTTTCCGTTTAGACAGAATGGAAATCGAGCTATATAAAGCAACTGACCTTGTCTCCGTCCTCTCCGGGTGGCCCTGGTGGCCCTCCAGGCCCTGGTAGACCCACAGGTCCCTGAATACCGTCTCTTCCGGCTGGGCCCTGAGGACCTTTTTCTCCCTAGAGTTGTTTCATAGCAGCGCGACGCCACACAGTCAGTCAGAAAGGCACAGCAATACATCTAGCACGCCACGGCTATTTCTGCAACACGAGCCCCTTACCGGTCCACCTTTCTCTCCAGCAGGGCCTGGTGGTCCCTGTGGGCCAGAACGTCCAGGTGGGCCTGTAGGTCCGGCTGGGCCGGCAGGACCCCGCTCGCCAGGAGAACCCTTCGGCAAACAAAACACATCGATGTTAGTCACCAAAACAACAAAGCGGGATCAAAACTAACATACACACAAAATCCGTCCCACGTGTCGTCCCTCTTATGTACGTAACATATTTTACATATATCATTATATGCACTATATAGCAACTTTAGCATGAAGTCTGTCCTCAGAGATGCATCTGAACTAATGAAAGGTTAGCATGTAGATGCAGTGAATTATACTCACAGCAGGTCCAGGTGGGCCTTGAGGACCCTCATTCCCTTTCAGACCATGAGCCCCCTGCAGAGCAAAATTAAACAAAAGCATGAGAAAAAAAAACACACACACACACACACACACACACACACATGCATCTGTCGAGGAAGCATCCTGCCTCATAAACTCTGTATCTTTAAACTGGCACAGCATGAGGTAGAAAACCTCCTGCAGTCTCCAAAGCAGCCGTTCAGCAGATGGAGAAAACAGTTCTTTACCAATACAGCAGCAAATCTGCTTCATCGCCGCAGAGAGAGGTGGCGTGAGTACCGCACAATTCAGCATGTCACGACGAAAGTGACTGAATTGATACTACGAATGATTTCTTGGTATCTACTTTGCAGTGAGAAAGTGTAATAAACTTTCTCGTAGAATGGGAGAGGGGAAAAAAGAACAACCTAAAGTTAAATAAACAGCCTGTCCCGTTTTGGAGCCCACTTTGACTTTAACACATCGCTACAGCAGTTTAATAGCTTATAGCCTCAGACTATTATGAAATAGACATGAAGCGAGAGATATTGATTTTGTTGGAAGGTATATGTGAATGCTGAGGAGAGAGAGACGACTTACCACAGGGCCTGGCAGACCTCTCTCTCCGGGAAAGCCTCTTTGTCCAGGGGGGCCGTCTTTACCAGTTGGGCCAGCAGGACCGGGGTCACCCTATGGTTAGTTTGAATAAATAACTTCCTAAATCAAATAGTGAACAGATGCGGGAAGTCCGATTAGTGGTCCAGAGACCAAAGTTTCACCTTAGCTCCTTCTTTCCCTGCAGCTCCGGGCAGACCGTGCTCACCAGGCGGACCTGGGGGTCCCGGATGACCTCGATCTCCCATTGGCCCAGTCTCACCTGTTGGCCCCTGCAGGTAAAATAGTAATAATAATTTTAAAAAAAATCTTAAAAAGTGTAACATGTCAACTGAAATACTGGGCCTGCAGCTATCAGGCATAACATTATGACCACTGACAGTTATATCCTCACTGTTGATGTGACATTAATGGCTTGTCTAATCTGATTGTAACAGAGAAGCAACTGGAGCTCAGATTGTTAAATAAGTTAGCAATGGTTCCAATAAAACGATCACAGGATACAGGACATTTTTGTTTGTAGTAATGGGACTTCATAGCTGCAGACCAGTGTAGGTGCAAAGTCATAATGCGAGGCTTAATGTGTGTACTTGGTGAGGAATGTTGACGGAAAAGACGCTTTCAGTTCTTAAATCCTTAAGAAGTTGAGCATTTGCTGAGTAGGAGGGCAACTCCTCCTTAAAGCCTCGGTGTTCCTCCATTATCGTCAATGTTCTCAGCTGGCATTAGCAGAACTGCTTGGAGGGTAAGTCTGCTAAGCAGTCATGCATAATGGATGAAGAGCCCAAAGCTAATATAGAAAGAGAAACAGCACCCGAGGTATGGCTCTCGCAACAATAAATCAGCAGGACCGGCTGAAAGCGTTCCTAGCTGTTCCCCTTCGCTTTGATGCGAGCGCATTTCAGAAAGTACACTAACAAGAGTCTAACTTCTAAACAAGTGACTGGTATGTTTTGGCACTGGATTCTGCTTTCTGGGTAAATGGAAAAGAAAAAAGCAGGGAGCGTACCTGAGGTCCAACCACACCTGGAGGACCAGGAGGGCCCGTCTTGCCTTGGAATCCCTGGATGTGACAGAAGAAACCAAAACTTAGTCCATCACCAAACAGTCTGGCGACTACAAACGAGGTCAGCGATCAAACGGCTTTACTTACAGTCTCTCCTCTCTGTCCAGGGTGTCCAGGCAGTCCGTCTTTCCCTGGGGGTCCCTGACAAATTCACACAAATCCACAAATTCAAAGTAAAAGTACTCCATAAAAAACTGGTGGCTTTCTAAAGATCATCTGACTCACAGGAGGGCCCTTTGGTCCTGGAAAACCTGTTGGTCCCTGAGGCCCTGGCAAACCCTGAAAAAATTTTTAAAAAAAGAAGAAAAAAGTACACAACTGCAAGTCAGAAATCATTGATCTCTCAAAGAACAACAGATTCCTTTCAAACAACCCGACTTTTGATAAGAGTATAATGCTACATACCCTCTCTCCGGGAGGTCCTGGTGGGCCGTCGTTTCCTGAGTTACCCTGAGGAAACAAAGCATGGGGGTCAGCTGTGAAAAAAAAGCGACACACACACTCGGCAAAAGAACCCATAAGATGAGAGCGAAATATTTCACAGACTTTGGGTCCAGCTTTCCCCGTCGGTCCCCTCGGCCCTCTCTCTCCTCTCGGCCCCTGATGGATACAAAGACGTGATGAGAATCACAGAGAGGGCTCCGCCAGAGACACAGATGACCTGGAAGCGCTGAGATTAATTAATGTTTCGACTTGGCTCCCCCTCAAGAATAGCCACGTCGAGAGCCCCCCCACCCCCCTTCTGCTTTTACCGAGGTGCCAAGTTTGCCATCTGTAGATAAGCTGAAGTGTGCTGAGTAAGACTAACCGTTGGTCCTCTCTGTCCGCGTGGGCCTGGCTTTCCCCCTGTGCCCTGTGGATGTTAAGAACACGCAGTGATCAAAGGAGTGGCAACTCACATCATTAAAGGGAGAGGGGCTGCATGCTCAACATGAATTAATCTAAAGGCCAGAAGAGGATCATATCTGCAGACTGAGCTCAACAGAATCAGGCCGTCGCTGTGCTCCGAGATCAGCTTTTACGTCTCGTCTAGGCCTGTGTGCTTTTATGTCATCATTAATTCTTATAATCACCAACATTTGAGCAGTTAGCGCTACAGAAAATAACTTCTTTTTTTTTAACAATTTAACAGTCATATCGCGGGGCCCAAATTAAAACGGGCTCGTTTAACTTTAATGAGAAAACAAGCGCATCTTTTGTGTGGTGTTAAGCCTTTAAGGGAGAGAAGTGAATCTTATTATTTTTCACTTTTTCTTCCTTTTCAGCTCAGTCCCATAAACTTTCCGACTGTCCTGTAAAGATGAGAAACTTTATGTGCCCCGCTCCAGTCGCGGTGACAAACTGTTACTCTTCCAGGCGAGCTAATGGCCCGTCGCTAACACACACAGAGCACGTGAAATATTGCTAAAAGCGCCGTCGGGTGATAAACAATGTTTTTGCTGGTTTGAAATGAGTTGTGTAAGAGGTGCTTTCTTCCTCTGCTTGGTCAAATCTGTTTCGGAGCCACGCAGCCTCCGCTTGGGTTGATCAATCTGGATCCGGGTCCATGTTCCAACACTCTGTCGGGCGAATGTAAATAGGAAATGCTATGTGCGACGTACCCGGGAGCCCTTCTCTCCGTTGGCGCCAGGGAAGCCTTGGAAGCCCTGAGATCCCTGTGTGGTAGAAAAGAGAGCAATTAGTCACCAGAGAGAAAAAAGATAAACACTTATTCCTTATTTATTTCACTTGCTGGAATACTCCCAGCCTGTTATAGCTAGTGGGAGAGGACGCTGCGGTGTTTCATTATCGCATAAGCAGCAGAGGGCTGACAGGGATTGCTTTTTCACATCTCCATCTCTTTGATCAGGAAGCTTCAAGCACGTCCACTTTTCCGACTGAGGCTTTGCTACAACGAGCTTGAAGCTTGAAGTAGCTGATGGTTTAAAATAAAAAAAACAGCTTCGAAAGCATTTGAAGACATGGAAATGGAAACACAGCATTATGACACTGCAGACAGGCAAAGTGTACAATGTCTTAGAGCTCCCATTAAGTCCAATTTTATACCTATGGTATATTTAAATTTTGAACAACTTTTATTCAACCAAGATCTCTCAAAAGATAGCAACCGAAGTAAAAAGTTTTGAAAAAAAAAATTGTAAAACATACATTTACATTAAAAAACAATACTGTGTAAAACATTAAGTATGCCATCCTTACTAACCAATGAAAACATTTGTATTGGCATTATCCTTTTTTTATTTGCTAACCAGCTTTCTGGAGAGGTGATCGCCTAGTCCTTGAGGATTCTAGACCTCCTAGTTAAATCTTCACCATTACCTCTTTCAGCTTGAGGAAACATGTTGGTAAAATTATTACCTTAAACCTTAATTTGCCAGAAAGTATCACTGAGTTATGCTTTTGGTTAGCAATATGTTGAGCACTTGCCTTTGGTCCTTGTCTTCCTGGGTAGCCTGGCAATCCGGGAACTCCGAGTTTACCCTGTTGACAAAAGCACATTTTGATAAAATTCTTGTGATTTGTCTAAAAGAGAGCCTTCGTTAAACTCAAAGTTGCAATTTGACGACGAACTTTAACATTTAACATAATACAAAGGTAATCAGTTGTCAGATTTCAACAGCAAAGAGGTTGGACTAAACACCCGATACATATTGGTGCTATACTGTTTATGATGCTCTACATATATTTCTACCTCTTTAATGTTCAAGGTATGCACATCTGCATTATGGCAGACATGTTATTTTGTGGATCAAACAAACTGGCATGTTTTCTGAAAACTGTTTTTATTCTTCTTCTCAAAGACATTCACAGTGAAAAAGGGAATCTATTCCCTGTTTGCTAATGCGCTAGCCTTAGCCTAGCAGTTTAGCAAACAGCTTCTTGTGAAAAATATCTTTAGCAAGAGTGAGATATAAGTCTATTGCAGACTCCTGCAGTATGTATTGAGTCAGACTTTGAACTGTAGTAGTATATTACAGCTGTCCACTGTAGGGACAATATAATTTACTATATTTTTATAAAGCCCATCAAAGGTTTAATGTTTTTTTTTTCTTTTGCCGTAGGTCTTGATGTTGAAAAATGCTTAATTTTGTATAACTCAGATCAATTAAAGCTAAACTGACACGTTACGTTCTTTTTTTTAGCATCTAAAAAAAAAAAAAGCAATACAAATGAAAACGTTTGCAATTTCTTTCTATATTAGTTTTCTCATGTTAGATGCAAAATGTAAAAATAAAACTCAAGTAGTTGCACGCTGACATGCACCAGGCGAATTGCACATGAATCTGCTAAATGTTTTATTTTTGCAGGTTCTACAGACAGCATAACACCACAGCTACATTACGGTTTGACCGTTTCTAGTGTCAAGACACTGCAGAATAAAAACAGTCTGATTGATGGAATCACAACAGTTGGTAACATTTATTTCCATACAGCAAACAGATAAAAAAAAAAAAAAAGAAAACTTGATTTGCTGCTGAATCCATTTTCCCTTTGTTGAGCTATATTGTTGTTGAGCTTCTCTGCGACTGCCACGGGGCGAAGGGCAGTAAAAACTGGTAATGCAGTGAAACTGAAAACACAACCTTCACCAAATGACCGCATCGTTATATTATTCTATTACATCCCAATAAATATCTAGGCTTCTTTTTTTTCTCTCCACCGAATTCAGTGCAAAAACATCTTATCTCATAACGAAAACCAGACTGAGCAAACCTCCCATTATTTTTAATGTTAATGAACACAAAAATTAAACATGCACAACGCCACAGCTCAATGAATACCCGCGTTGTTTACAGCTGAAGTGTCGATTCTAATTATACACGGGAACGGCATCAGCATTATCTAACGCAGACTAATGAGGAAATTGAAAAATTGACCACAACTCAATAATTTGGTCAAATCAGATTCTGAAAAAAAAACAAACATAAAAGAAGCAGCTTTAATACTATGTGAATCGGTGTCTAAGGCATAAAAATCAAATACATGTGTTTAAGGGATTGTTAAACATTGAGACAATTAAGAATCTTCTTCCAGCGAGCGTCAGAAGACAATAAATCAACTCCTCAGTTCAGTTTAAAAAAATGATTAAGTCATCTGGGAGACTTGCCATTGGCTGTGTGAAATACACACAGCAGCCTACTCAGTGTTTAACTGATGCAGAGTCTGAAGCCTTTAATGCTTTCTGCTGGTTGAAGAGCAGGAGCAGTGGGCAAACTGATCCCTGTTCAGATCAGATAATTGGGGGGAAAAAATGGTTTCCTTTTAAAGCCTGGCTGCGCCTTAATCTTAGAGCAAACATGACTGAGGATGAGAAAATAAAGATTAATCTTTTTTTTTTTACTTTCTCTTAGGCAGGCAGTGAGGAATAAGTAGAAATAAGTGTGACTCATAGTGACGAAATATAAATTGGTAGAAAAAAAAAAAGCGTCTCACCTTCTCACCAGTGGGGCCGAGCGGACCAGCATCTCCAGGGAGCCCTGAGCGACCCTTTGGCCCTTCTGGGCCATCCTCTCCTCTGGGTCCCGCTGGTCCAAGTTCTCCCTGGACAGCACAGGAACCACAAAGCGTGAACGTTTCTTTCCCTACATGGTGTAGAGCCAGCACAAACTCTCACCTAGACAGATTGTAAATAACTGAAATTGCTCTATCCATAACCAAACTACCTACTGCACACATCAGTTCTGATTTCGATTGCAGTTATTTACTAAGTTGTGTTGGTATTTCACATACAAATCTTGATTCACTCACTAAAGTTTGTGCTGCTTGTAATGTGACAAGATATGGAAAAAGTTCACAGGGTGTGAATACTTTTGCCAGGCACAGTATCACTGCCACCTTCTGTCTATTAATGGAATAACATTAATGGTGTTGTATTGCTATGTGTTGCTAATTTTAATCATTTTACTCACTAGTATATTTGTGTTTTCATAAGAAAGAATGAGGATGTAAGCCAAATAGAGAACATTTTGTCACACACACACAGAAAAAGAAAATCCTGACTATGATGAGATGAACACCGATTGCACTTTTGAGCCAGTTGTTGTCCTCTGAGTAGTTCAGGTTGACTCCTTTTAACAGGAGTGAACACTTGCTTAAAGGATCCAGTTAGATACTGTTCCCGTTGAAAAGTGGTTAGCAATCCTATTACTGCTTCTCGCTGTAAGTGTGCTCCCATTTTAAAAGGACACACACACTAAATGACAGAGTACAAACTGGCACTGACAGCCCGGCGCTGCTTGCGGAGGCCCATTGGTGTGTGAAAGGTATCTAGTTAAAGGTCCGCGCAGAGTTGCAAAGTAAGCAAGCGAGCGCACACGCACACACACCCCTCAAGTACACATGAAACGGCATCAGGCAAACTGTACTTGACTTGCGCTCGCAGGCTCATCAAAGAAAACACTTTAAATTGAGCGCTCTCGCGCGCATGCTAACGCACACACGCGGCCCCCTTTCACACGCCTGCTTCAAACCGAGTCATTTGCAGCCTAGCCCATGCGGGCATCTCCAGAGCAGAGGGGGCCTCCTCAAATCTTTGCTTTCATCTGGATCGGCGGCGTCTCCAGAGGAAAACATGGCGGAAGGCCCGTGTCTCTCGTGGGCTTGGAGTAGTGTTTAAAGTGCCATTGATTTCTCCCTCCTTTTTCAGCTGGAGACAGCCCGGTTCAGGGATAGGGGGGATTTAATGTTTCAAGTACGGGGCTGCTGTGAGTTATGTTTCTCACTGTGGAAGTCATATTTTCCTGCAGCTTGACAGCGTAAATCCCTAATGCACTTCAGAGGAGCTGCTCCAGAGTGAGCGTGTCAAACTTCTTCTTCTCCTACATCGGGGCGGGCGGGTTTAGGACTGACTTGGAAGAGGAGGAGAAGGAATTGAAAACTGCTACACGATTATAGCTGTCAACATGAACAACACCTCATGTTTTCTCATTACGCTCTCTTCCGCAGCAGTCAGAAAGGCTTTAGGCCTCAGAAGGGGTCAGAATAGGTTAACTTGGACGATGCTAAACTTCAAACGATTTGAAAAGTTACATTTGCTTTGAGTGACAAATTTACATTGCCCTGCAAAAATATCCATACCCCTCCGCTACTGTGATATGTCTTTACCAGATGTGTTGCTCTTCACACTGGCATTTGTGTCCAGTTAAAACTGCTCAAGCTCAATCAGGTTGGACAGATAATGTTTTACAATGAAGGTTTTCCAACAGATTCTCAGTTGTCTGTATTTTAATTTGTCCACTCTGATATGTGAATTTTTCCACATGTAACATGTTCATTTTCATCCAAGATATTTTAGTACTTTCCCATAAAACCTTTTCTTTAAAGTCTGACAAGCTTTCCAGCCCTTAGCAACACATAGGGTGCATTCCCATCAACCCAGTTTTGTCGATTTTACTTAAAATGTAGTTTGTTTGCTTAGAAAGTCTGATTCCTTTGGAGAGGTGTGAATGTTTAAACGAACCCTGATGCGGACCAAAGAAGGCAAACTCTGGTCTGTCTAAAACTCCTGGTCTCGGTTCGATTGAAGTGAACTTTGGCGGGGTTTGAATGCCAAAGTGAGTGCCAAGCGGATGCCAAGCGGATCGGACACTGCTCCTAAAAGCAGGAAGTGGACTATAGTGCAGGGCATTCTGGGTAAATACAACTTAAACAAACGTGAGAGTCTACCACTCGCGGGAGAAATGTCTGACGTTTTTTTTTTTTTTTTTTTTTTTTTTACCAAAGACAAAGGAGAAACCTTACTACCGCTAAAACCTACCACTCTGTTTTTGTGCACATTTTGCAAAGAAGGAAGCTGTGCTCAGTGTCTTCTTCTGAGGTTTTTATGTCGTTTCCTTCAGTAGGTCTTGGTGCAGCGCCCCCACAGGCAAAGGAGTAAACAGGTTTATCAAACAGACTGGATCTTTTGACAGTGCAGTGAGAAAGAGACCCGAAAATGTTGCAATTTTTGTCTCCAATTGAACCATGTCTACCGGACTGTCAGGTACGGAAGCACTCTGAGTTTCTGTCACACAAAGCATTCAACATGTAGGTTTTTGAAAGGTTTAGTTTTGGCCTAGTCAGAACAGAGGACCTTCTTCTTCATGTTTCATATGTTCTATATGACAGCAAACTGAAAACAGAACTTTTTATGGGTTTCTTTCCACCATAGCATTCCTTTTGCAGAAAGCCCCTGCTTCTGTAGAGCAAGACGAAGGGCCAAATAGTCCAATCTGCTGTTCACCTGGCTACAAAGCCTGTGTAGTCAGGTGCAGATGTTTGTCATCTGTACATGTCCACTAGGGTCACCTAATACTCACCGGTTAGATTTTTACTTTGACAGTCCCACTAACACACCTATTCAAGAGAAAGCACCAAACACAGCTTTTAAAGAAAACGATGGGGTTGAATCAACAGCTGAAGAAGTAAGAAAAAACAACATCTGTGCTTGTTGTTCTAGAAATACAGAGCCAGGAGACCTGCTGCTTTCCTATTTGGATAATTAATTTTGGATAATTCATCCCGTCCTGGTGAGAATACACTTTACACTTTCTTGTCAGTTCTTTCTACTTTTCCTTATCTAGGTAGACAGAATCGGGTGTCTATTGCGCTCTAAGAAGTCATATTGAAAACTGTACATCTCTGAGTAAAACTCTACCTTTCAACTGGGCTAAAGACTAGCATGAATACAGCTGTAATCTCGTCGACAGGAAGCGGAAACATTTGTACAAACAATAAAAGTCGTCCTTTCAACAGATTCTCCCACCCGAGCTCTAGATATATTCAGCTCCTCCAGAGCTGCCATTTAGCCTCTTGGCTACTTCTCAGGTTATTTTATATTATGCATCCTTTTTCTTCCACTTCAGTATTATTCAATGATTTATTTCATTCAGACACAAAAATACAAATAAAACACACTAAAGTTTGTGTTTGTAATGTGAGCCAGAAGAGACAGTTGTGAAGACATTTCCAAGTCAAACCTGAACCTTACCCTGTCGCCCTTTATGCCCATGTCTCCCTTGAAGCCAGGGAAGCCGTCCTCCCCCTAACATGAGAAAAATGAAACACACTGTTAGAGGTGCAACAGACAAGACTTTAATGAGAAAAACATTTTTTATTAGTCAAATATCCTCTACTCCCTCCAGATTAGGCCCGCACACAAACACAGACGTCAAGTCTGACAGAGCAGCAATGAGACGAGAGCCATTGTTGCCATAGAAACACTTGATAGCCCCCTTTTTTTTGTAGCACCAAAATTATGTGTTCTGCGATTATCATTAGCAAGCAAAGGCCATCTACCCCAATCATCAGTTTAATCACAATCACCATTATCTCTCTGTTAATGTCAAATTTGATTTGAATAACTGATTTGTTTTCGGTCGCCCGCCTGCCTCCGCTTACCTTTTCACCCTTGGTTCCCTTGAGGCCGCGGACGCCATCAGCTCCCTGCGACACAAAATCAGACGGACGTTACACGACAATCGGGACGCAAACGGGACAAAAAGAGGGAGAAAAACGGCGGCGCATTCGCTCTGGCAGGTGAAAATATTCACCCACAATGTGATGACAGTTTTTCTAAAATAAGGCTGGGAAGAGCTTCTGAAGTAGCTGACTCACTGCTCTTCTAAAAAATCTTCCCCGCAGAGAACAGAAACTTTCCAGAGCAAACAAAAAAAAAAATGAAATCCTTGACCGTCCTTCTAGATTTCAGCCAACTAAGACAGAAACTCTTGCGCACAAGCCAAGCTTGTTGACTGATCCCCTTTTCTCAGTGGAAGCTGTACTATTACTGTGCTTTCATGACAAACAGTTCATGATCTGTACCGTCATTAGTTGCGCAAAATAATAATAAATTGCTAACACTAAACAAGATCCTAACACATATTATTTGTCCTTTAACGGCCATCAGCTCTATTATTAATGGCGATGAACTTACCTTTACACCTCGAGGTCCAGGATAACCAATGGGGCCTTGAGGTCCGGCAGGGCCCTAAAAAGACCAACATTTGATAAGAACTAGAATCATGCAAACAAAAAATGCTCAAGCATGGACTAGCAGGAGGAGATGCACTGATACGTCAACCGGTGTCGGGAAGTGGCCAATTTTTAGCTTAACTAGCGGGACTGATGACCTGCCAGTCTATTTGGCGTACAAACAAAAGTCATCTGTCAATGAACCCTTCATACCATTATTGGTAAATTTGAACAGGTTTTTTTTTTTATCATTCCCACAAAATTTATTGCAAGGATGTGTGATTATTTCCAGGTAATATGATCTAGTTATTTGGGTTTGATTGTGGTTCATAATCAAAGTTCTTGACTTATCTAGCTAGCAGTCGAGCTAACAAGTTACGATGTCGGCATCACTCTGCTCTGAAGTTGTTACTGAGGGAAACAGGCAGACAGCTAGCCATTTTCAGCATCAGTGGCATGTTCAGGTGACCCACAAAAAGTTCACGAAGCTGTTTGAAAAGAAAAAGTGTTTTTTTAAGTGAGCCAGCTGCTCATTAATGTTTTATTAAAGGAGCCGGAGAAAGGCTAAATGAAACAGCAAAACTGCCCTTGTTATTCACTTTAAGATCTATTTAAGTGCCGGCATCGTTCTTGAAAGTTAAGTTGCATGTTTTTAGTAATAAATATAAACAGAAACGACTGTATTTACTTAACAATAGCAAAACAATGTTTACAAACACTGCTTTCTCTCTTTATCAGGCACACAGTGTGGCGTCTCTCATATTAATATAATTAGTTAATGACTTCTCATTGCAGAGAAACTCTAAAAATATTTCGAAGGTTGTTTAATAGGCACTGTAACCACCTAAAACTACATAAGCTATCTTACTATAAACTATATAAACTTATATTATTATAAGCTTTAGAAAACTGGAGAGTGATAATCAGTCGCAAAACCTGCTAATTTTATCTTCTTGGATGTGGGGAAAAAACCTCCAAAATGTTGGAAGAAAGAAAATCCAATTAGAAATCTCTCAATAAATCAAGACAGAAGAGGAGAAGAAGAAGAAAAAAAAACTCACCATGTGTCCTTTCTCCCCAGTCGGGCCCTCTTTGCCAGGGTGACCCTGTGAATTATTGAGAGGAATATTATTGCATAGCATTTCAGCATAATTACCACCATAAACAGTGCAACATGCCTATAACTGAAAGATTGGGCTGTAAAACTGCTGAAGGGCAAATCCGACTGGGAAACTGGGAAAGTGGACCTTTCAAGGGTCCGATCTCATTTGGGAATTCATTTCCCATCCTTAATGCACAGTGTTGCAGATGCACTCACAGCTATTACTGGGCTCTAAAAGCCGAGACCAAAGCCGCTTTGAGACTTCACAATGCGAACGCGCATACACTCCCCCCCACCCCGTGTGAACTAATACACAACGGCGAGTTTGCAGCCGACACCACACAGAACACGCACGTGGATGTCCAGTAAAAAGACATCTGGAGGAAAACTGATTGGATTCTCGTGAGACAAAGGAGCTTCGCAAAGCCACTGATGGGTTTTTAGCACAGAGACCGAAATGGATACAAAAGAGGAAAGAAATTAGGGGCAGAGAGGAAGCTCTTCCGCTGCAGATGTTGTAATTGAAGTTATAGACAACAAATGAATTAAAAGAAAAAAGTCTTGAGTGCATGGATGTGAGCTATTTCAAGTCCGAAACATAAACCTTTGCAGGATTGTGAAGCGACGTATCGCATTATGTGCGCTCTCCTCCATGTTGTCTCGTCTTTCAGCAGACACTCACTTTCTAATTCAAATCTTATTTATTTCTTTCCTGCCCCTGAAGTTACTTAAACCTCTCAAAGCCTTTCTGGGCCCCCCTCTCTCCTACGGTAGGAGCCACCTGGTGATTTCCGAGAAACATCTGTCATTAGTGCAGGTGTCACTGCTGCCTGGGAAGTGAAGGAGGGTGTTTGCATATAAAGTACTCTGTGTGGGTGTGATGATCTTCTGTTACAGAGCCAAATGAAGATGTTCTATCATCCATATGCTTCACACTAATAACCATCAAGGTGGTTCACACTGTATATGTTAAGAGCGTTAATGTGGCAAAGCGATATGAAATTACAGAAGTTTATTTCACAGTGTTTCACATTCGTCCATCCATCATTCGTCAGCTTTAGTACAGTTCAAATTTGATATAATTTGGAGATCTTGATATAAACTTACCGGAGGGCCGTCGGCTCCCGGCATTCCTGGCAATCCAGGCTTTCCAGTTGGACCCTTGACAAACATCACACAGTGAGTCAATATGTGGTAAAAGTTTATAAAAGTCTGCAGTGATGCAATATGAAGTCCTTACAATGGCAGACTTCAGAAGTTGAAGTCAATCAAATTTGGTGCCGGTTACATAAAATGAGACGTTCAGGCGTTTTTCAAATGATGATGAAGCAACTGTGCATAATTGGGCGTTATCTCTAAAGTAAAAACAATTACATGGTGGGACATAAAGGTCAATAATTGGTGTAAGGATACACATTCGAACGGATAATTTCCAAAATGTGCCTTTTTGGTTCAGTTCACTTGTGACCTGCACTTGTGTCGCTTTTTCAAACCGTTGCACATGGAGAACATCTACTTTCCCTCTAGCAACTTTTGAAAAAGGCAGCACATAAAAAAGGAAAAAACGTAAAAAAGACAAAGGTTTGAGGACCTCGAACGATCATTAAAGTCTGCTGTTTCGTAACTTCACGCTTCACACTCCGGTAAAATGCACCTAATGAATATTTTGGTCGTCTTCATTAACAGAAATAATGTAAGTAACTCGTTCTACGTAGAGCTTAACTACTCATTTGAAATGGCATCACTCCAAGTCAAATGATGAAAAAGCTAAAGTGCTAAGCCAGGTTACAGTACCATTAAAACAGACGCTCGCTGACATTTAGACCACAACAAACCCCAAAAGAGTCTTTGTAGCAGCTACATAGTGGAAAACACTGGATTTAAACAGAAGCCGAATGTAGAGAAAATTTCTGCTTGTTAGTATTACAGTTATAGTATTATATTAGCAAGAGGATATGCTAATCTGGTGTAATTCATGCTCTAAGCATCAATTTTAACAACTATACTCAGTTGGGGGGAAAAAATAGACTTTGCTTCACTTTTCTTAATGTGTTTGTACCAAATAATACCAAACCATGACTTCAAAACTTGAGTACCAAACGGTGATTTATGCGTACGATGCCGTAAAACCCAGAAGTTTCCCACTCGCTGTGGGAAACTGGAACTTTAAAACAAAATGTACATAATCAGTCTATTTAACCTGACCATAAGGCTGACATCGCCAGTTCTAGGTATATATATGCTAATGATGATAGGAAAACAAGCTAGCTAAGACTAAAAAGGATACGTCACATGTTGTTTTTTTTAGCAGATTCTAACAGCTATGTTAAAATATCCCAAGTTATCATTTTTTGTCGGTTTATGTATTACTGTAAAACTCAAGATTAGATGGGATTAACATCCTGAGCTGATGACTGCTTTGATTACACACTTAAAGAAAAGGTTGAGTTTTGAGTCTTTATCTCGCTTTGTTCAAAGCTTTCTTTTAGGAAAAAAAAAAAGAGGGAAACATACCACCCATGTAATTAATTTTTAAACTCTTGGTGTTCGATAATCTACAATGTCAGCCGGCGAATGTGATATGGCTGTAATTGGCTTAAAACGTATCAGGATTTGAATGGGTCTCTGCTGTATGTGGGGCAGTATTCCGTGCAGAGGATGGGGATGTGTTTGCATAATTGTGTGATAAGCATCTGGGCCTGAATAAGAAAGCAGCTTGGCTTTCTTGCTCATGCAAATGAATGAGACAAATTCCAATAATTTTACAGATTCTGGGTCTGCATGTATTAACATTGTATCTTTCCTGCAGTTCTTTTTTTTATTTTTTTTCCTCTCCAGCAGGAGTTCCATATTCAGCAGGTCTGATACGCTACCTTCTCTCCTGGAGGTCCAATTGCTCCTTGCGGCCCCGGGAGTCCCTGCGGAGAGGATAAGAAACTGTTTGGAACCTTTTCTCTGAAAGCTGAGACAGAAATCTAATGTAAATTACCTACCTGAGCACCGGGGTTGCCTTGCTGTCCAGGGGGGCCTGGCTCTCCCTGAGGTCCCTGGAATAAACATTTAGAGAGCTCCTTACACACCGATGAGGCTATTTTTTCAAGAGGAAAACAGGGTAAAAATGTTGCACAAAATAGATCAAAATTAAATCAGCTTCAACTGAATGATAATGTATTACCCAATTCTAACTCAAATACACTACACATGTTCATATTGTTGCTGGATTTCAGAAACTGTGTTGCATTTAATGCAAAAGGACAAGTGCGCAGGTGTATGCGGGGCACATTCACAGGCCTTCTTTCCTAATGACGCAAACTGCTGAACCACAAACACAAAACACCATCCCCTGTAGGATAACCAGCAATCAATTACGCTGCCTCCGTCCGAGAGTCTGGGCCAGTTGTTGATCTTCCATCTCTACCTTGTTGGAAGACTCCCAAAAGACCATGCAGGCCGCTCCGGTAAAATATTCTCTCATTACGGGTGCCGGGCGCTGGCAGGAATTGAGCTGGAAATGTACAACTAGCCAAGAGTGTATTCTCTGATGCTGCTAGTGTGTGTACGTACTCATAGATGTGTGCGAAAGGGCTCTTTTTTGAGGCCTAAATACACGCGGAGTGATTAAACTGGTGCCACTTAACACTCCGATAGTGGTATCCTTTTAATCGGATTTAGGAATTTAATCAGTTCAATCTTTACTTACTATATTTCCTTTGGGTCCAGGGTGGCCATCCATTCCAGCAACTCCCTGTCACGGAAATGAGAGAGAGAAAATCAGGCGTGAAAGAAGAAAATCTGTAACCCGCTGAAATGAAAACCCATTTAACGGCATTTAATTTTTTTAAACTGCTGAAGGCAAATTTGGAAAAAAAATGTCTCTATTTTGCGCAGTGTTTTTTAAAATAAAAAAAAAAGAGAGGAAAAAAAAATCCAATGCCCATTGCTCATGCAAAATTAAATCTATAAGTATTATAGTTAGTCTTGTCTCCGCTGTAGAAATATTTCAGAAAATATTAAAGTTAAACTCAATTTTGTGCTGCTTATTGTGCAGTCTGTGAGATATATTGAGCTTGGTGGGTCCCGTGGGTGTTGTCTACTCTTTTTGTAGCTGCCCAGGAGATGGTAAAAATGTATTCTGTTCTGTAAATACCAAATCTGCTCTGACACAAAGGATATGAAAAGATAACAGATGGAGAGGTTATACGTACAGGTGGTCCAGGAGGTCCTTGAGGTCCCTTTGGTCCCAGCAAACCACGAGGTCCCTAGGTGGTGGGGGGGGGAAGAAATGAGACTGAGGGTGATATTACACCTGCGAGAGGTCTGATGAATAATTAAAAACAGTTTCAAAATGATACGTCTAAAAATAACCCGCCGTTCGCAAAACGCCCTTGTGAATGTTGTGCCTGCTTTCGACTCAGGCGGTTAAATCCTACTTATTTAACTGGCATAAGTCTTTCTTCTCCGTTTTCTTTTCCTCTCAAAACTGCTGTAATATTCCCATTCCAAGATGGTTGATGTCTGCTAAATCTAAATAATTACGGATTGTTCGATTCAGTCTGTTTATTAGCCATGGGACAATAGCTACAAATGACAGCTCACTCCGGCCCGTTCAGATGGTTTCACTGGCCAATGAGAAGCCTGTTTCAGACACTTAGTCCTTAGAGTTGCCCAGTTGTGTGTAGTTTTCACCAGGGCTATGTCTGCAGCCCACTTCTGAATAATATTTAAATTCTTGGTAACAATTTTAGGAAAGGCGAAAAAATATTTCTTTTAAATGCCAATGACACTCCTCTTTCTATAAATACTAATTTTGCGTCTCCAGCCTTATCTGACGGACGGTTTATGTAAGTCTAGATTTGAGTTTCCCGCTAAATTAAAAAAAAACAATAAAAAAACCCCAAATTTTCTGGGTTTCTTCTGGTGTTTCTTTCGTTTTGGATAAGTCTGGTCAAATCTATGTGCTGGCAGTTCTTGAAAACCTCCCTTCAACCACGCTAGAAGTTTTAGGTGTAATTTTTTTTTTACACTACTTTAAAGAATACAACAGTCAATGCACATCCTTCAATTTTCCTAATAATGGGCATGCTATTCTTACATTTCAAATTGACTACTGTCATTTTGTCCTCTCTAGTTTGCCGCACCGACTTTAACAGGTTTAAAAAAAACAACAAAACTCCTTCCTCTGAGCATATTACTTCAGTTCTCTAACAACTTAATTGGCATCCTGTAAATCGCAGCGCTGCTTTCAGGGTTTTTTTTTCTTTCAAGCGTCTCCAGAACTATGAGCCTCCGTATCTCTCTGATCTACTGCGCAGCATCACTCCATCACTTAACTCTGGGCTCCACCTGCTCTATTTATTACACGGTGCCTACCACCTGCCTGCCTGACTACCACAGCTTTCTGTCAACTTAACCCTCGTCTGTAAAAATGCGCCGGATTTGTCAAACCGGTTCTCTTTTTTTTTTTTTTTTTTTTTTTTTTTTTTTTTTTTTTTTTTTTTTTTTTTTTTGTAACCCCTCCAGGGGGTCTTTTTGTGGGCTCTAGTGTCCCTTTTCATGAAGTAGGCTGACAGGAAAGGGGGAGGGAGAGGGGGGAAGACATGCGGTAAATGTCGCCGGGTCCGGGAGTCGAACCCGCGACAGCCGCGTCGAGGACTTGAGGCCTCCAAATGTGGGTCGCGCCAACCCCTACGCCACCACGGCACACCCCCGGTTCTCTTTTTAACGTTGCTTTGATTTTCTCTTCACTTTAATATATGTGGTGTTGTTATTTTCTGAATACCACAATTTGCTGATTTGTTAACATATGTAAGGTGCTCTTGACGTACTTAAAAAGCCCCCCGTAAATAGAATTATTATTGCCATTATTATTATTATTATTATAATACAGACTGAATATTATTATTATTATTTCTCTCTCTGCTGTGCCTCATAGGCCTCACAGTTATCTAACCAGACTGATTGTCCTGGCAGAAAAGCTCTGCACACCCTGGTGGCCAGAATGAATCATAACACAATATGTCAAGAGCTTTCTGCTGATTTTTTTTTTTTCATCTTTCTTGTGCCCTCCCTGCCTCCCTCCCTCCTCCCACCCACTCTCTGTAGTGAACATCCTTCCTGAGTGGGAGTGGGAGGCTTTAACAACCCTGATGTGCACTGCCAGCTTTTCTCACCTCCAGACAGCAGTGAGGAACGAGCGAAGCCTGATAAACGCGGCGGTGCGAGGCAGAAAAAAGATCTCAGCGTCTAACGACGTGAGCGAGGCAACCCGGCCCGCAGTTGATGTATGACATCATCACACACACCGCTAACGCAATTACACGATGACAGCAGGCCTGGAGCGCACACCCAACCCCACCTCCGCCTACACATTGCACAACATCTAGGAGCACAAATGAAAGGAGGGGGAAAAAAAAAACAAAAAACACGCAATTACTCACTGGTTCACCCGGAAGTCCCCTGGGTCCGATCTCTCCGTCATCCCCCTGCGAAAGAGATAAAGTCAGTGTCAGGCTGCGGCGCAGACATGGGAACGATAATGGAGAACAAGGTGAGGCTATGAGAGTCGTTGAGACTGGGAGATATTGGAAATCGGGTGAGATCAGGTGATGTAAACCGTCAGTAATGAGGTAGAAGAGGTGCAGAAAGTGAGAGCAGGGAGAGATGTCGAAATCAGAGGTGTTTGCAGAAAGTACTTATGGATTGATCACAGCATGCAGAAAGAGGATGCAATCGCAACAGCTCTACGACTCCTTGGCACAGTAAAATGAGATAGAAGCTGTGAAATCATATCCTCCAAGATACCCTCTCTCCATCTTCGCCAGGAGCACCGGGAGGTCCTGAGGGGCCTGATTCTCCCTATAAAAACAGACATTATTACATTTTGCCCTCCCCTCACGTCTGAACAAAGCTGAAATTACTTTCATGAACCCATAAAATCTCTTACTCTGTGTCCCTTTTCGCCAGGAAGTCCAGCTAAGCCGTCAAAGCCTCTGTCTCCCTGTAAAACACGCAGAAAATTGGAAATCTTGTACGAACGCCAAAGTTCTTGTTTTTAATCTGCTTTTTGTGAAGTGCGATTTGCTTAAATCGATGTTTGCCGATTGTGGATTAAAACTACCTTCGGCCCAGTCTGTCCTGGCATTCCTCTGGCGCCATCTGCTCCAGAACGACCCTGCAATAAACAACTGGCATTTAGCTGCGTTGACGATGGAGCAGAGGATCGTTGAACAGCTGCAGCGTGGAATATAAGCCACTTTTAATTCAGAGATGTGAACGCAGGCATATAAATGAACTTGTTGGAGTTTGTGGAAAGTTTGCTCAAACATGTACCCGTCTGCCAGGCTTTCCAGTGGGTCCGGCTGATCCCAAGGGTCCACGCGGCCCCTGAAACAAAACATTTGTCAATCACAGATACAGGTTTGCTTTTGTTCTTTTTTTTCTTTTCCTTACAAAAAGAAGGGAACATAATCTGATGATTGAGGATAAAGTGTGACATTTAGTACCTGAGGTCCCGCCTCTCCAGACTCTCCCTTCAGTCCTGGTACACCGGGTGGACCCTAAAAAAGGATAAAATAAAGGGGAAAAACATCAGCTATTTTGTAAGGTCTCAGTCAAGATTGATCAATTCAAAGGCACAGGCAACATTTCAATAGATTTTCTTGGTGTTTCCTGATTGGTGGATGTAAAGTACACACCAGAGGGCCAGGTCGGCCAGTCAAACCCATTGGACCTGTCGGGCCGCGCATCGCCAGCTGGACAAAGACGGAAAATAAAACAAAACAGATCAACATAAGAGTGTAGGCTTTAGGCTGCACATTTGACCGTATATAGACGTGTATATACATACAAGTACGCACTCGCTTATAGAGCAAATGCATGCAGTGTGTCATAAATACAAACGGACAAGTGTCTCTATCACTCGTGATTATGTTTAGCTGTTGCTGTTACCCTGGCCTGCTGCATGATGGCTTGCATCTGGGCCTCCTGTGCTGAAACAGCTGGTCCCTTCTGCCCAGAGTCCCCTCCAGCGCTTAATCTGAACTGTGGAAAAAATGTTTCGTACATATTTTACTGCAGAATAGAGCAAACCACAAAATTCTTTTAAAATAAAAAAATAAAAAAAAACAGCTCACAAAAGAATGAAAAAAATCCACTACTTTGAAAAAAAAAAAGAGCGAGTTCAGCATTAGTTTATTCCACTGTTCTTCACATTAAAGAACAAACATAAACAAATGCTGAACAGAGCGTCTCAGCCGTCGCCACGTTTGGCCAAGAAGGGTCAAATTCTACTGCCATCTGGTGGTCATACGCCAGCATTACAGCAGGAGTGAAAATTAAAAGCTGGATGTGCGGCTCAACTCGTGATGTTGTTTTCTTTTCTTTTGGATGAGACGCTTTGGATCGGACCCACATACAGTCCTGAGGAGGCTGATTGTCGGCTTACGGATGTACAAAAATAAAGCAGTAAAAGGTTGTTCCAGAATCCTGGTAACCAGGAAGGAATAATACAAACAATAGACTCAGAGCTGAAGGTTTGAGTAAAACCTGCTGCAGCTCACAGCACAGAACGTCAGCGTAACTCCCCACATCTGGAAATCTGTCAAATTTCCTGCACAGCTGCTTGTATTGACGTCTTTACTTACAGTGAAACTCTCTCCTGGTTTGATTATTTATAAGATTTGTCCTGTATTGATTTCTTTGGTGACTAATGGAGACCATCAACAATTCATGAAAACTCAGCTCGATCCAAGAATTGATTAGCATGACCAAGAATGTAGACTGAAAATTCCGGTTTTTAACCATTTTCCCTTGTGCCTCAGCGTCAAATAAAGGAACCGAAAAGAGTCCTTGCAGCTCGAAAGAACGGCAAAACAAAGATGCATGTTTCTCATTAGGCCTGTGGGACTGGATTTCAAAACGTCAGTGTTTGCCAGCCAGGATACGCCAGAACTGCTTGAGTCACTGTCCAGACTGAGTTTGCCACACGGCTCCGCCAGAAGAGATCCGCGAATCAACGAAGCCGCAAGACTTCACATCTGTACAAGTAATCAGGCTGGATAGCATCTTCCAAGTACAAGAAAACGAGAGGCTTGAAGGTAGACAACAGAGAGGCCATTTGGAAAGGTTGCGTAACTCTTGCAGTCAGATCAACGGCTGCAAAAGCGTCAGTCAGCGATATTGCTTTCTGTCCCATCAAAAACCATATGACGTCCTGGAGAGAATCCTGGTAGATTAGGTTTTGAGTCAAAAATTTGGGGTTAATATGTAGATCTGTGCTGTCAGGAGTTCAAGGAGGTCCTTCCACTCTAACACCACAAGAGGCTGCTAAAGCCTCACATCCCTATTAACATATTTGCGATTGGATTCATTGGAAATCCCCTTCCTCCAACAACACATTGTGAAACATGTGTCAGAGTTATTAGTAAAACTGCTGTAAATGTGACCAGAGAGTGATAGAAAAACCATAGGAAATGTTTCAACCCTTGAAATAATAATAAAAAATAATAAAAAAAAACACACAACCACAGTTTACTTACGGGTAGCATCAGGACAGTTCCAGGGGGTCCTGGCAGACCATCAGCACCAGGAAGGCCAGGGCGACCCAGAGGACCCTTAAAGAGAATAGTGTTTATGATGAGCTCCCAAAACAGGCTGAGTTTTTGTTGTTCTAGAAAGTATCTCAAGTGATTTTTTTTTGTCTCACCCTCTCTCCAGGATCTCCAGGACTGCCTGGTGGGCCAGAAGATCCTGGGGGTCCAGGGAGACCCTATTGTGAACAGAAAAAGAAGTGTCAACTGATTTCCATATTCACATCCTATGCCACGAGATCCCAAAGTGGCCACACACAGGAGGTGGGACACTCTGTTGATCCTTTTGTCTGGTCGACTTTATTTGCTTAAACTGCAGCTCATCATGTCAGTGAGGCTCGCTGGTCTGTGGAGGACACCAATCTGCTGACTGTCAGCAGCACCTGGCTTTTCCAAATGTTCTTAAAACATTTGCCAGAGTGCAAGTCCTTTGAGAAAAAAAACACTTTTCCATTCGAATGCTAGTCTTACTGACCAATCTTAGCTTTCATTTTCATTTTTCCTACAATCAACAAGTGACATAAACCTTCAGTATCGATAGAAGAAAAAGACTCTGTGAAACCAGAACATAATGAGGAAGAAAATGCAGAATTTGACAAAAAAAAAACTGACTTACTGTTGGCCCCTCAGGCCCAGGCGGACCCTCCATTAGCATACCCTGAAACATGCAAGCAGAGATATTATTAGATACTGCACAGGTCAATAGAACAATCTAATGACCTCATTTATGAAGCATATGTCTGTGCACAACAACATCCCACTGTGCAGCCACGAGCATGGACTGTTTTAGTAGTAGCAGTTCGGCATTAACAAAAACGTCCTCCGGCAAACCTGCCTATCAACGTTTGGTTCCTGTCCATCCACCAAATGTGCTTCCAATTAAGTAGGTGCGAAATAAACGGGTGAATTAATGCAATCGAAAGCAAAGGCGTCCAGATGTTTTCCTCTATAAACGCAAGCTAACGTAAGGTGTTGAGTGTCAGGGAGGAATTCATTTGTTTCAGTGGGAAATGACCACAGATTTGAATCGGTCCTCAGATTCCTGTGTCTCAGCTTGAAAACAAATGGAACGGTATCATCGACATATGGAGAGATATTCCTCCAGATGTAGAGTGAACCTTCTCACCGTAAACTGAAAGCAATTTAGTAATTAACGTTTTGTGACGCGCTGTCCACGTTTCGATGTGAAAAAGTGGTGGACTACAGAAGCACCGTTGTGAAAATTAAAATCTTCTGACATTTTTCCTCATTTCATCTCTTAGCACATCACCAGAAGGCGCTATTAAACATCATCTGATGTCAAGCTTTAGGATTAACTTTAGGATTAGTGGGCCAATGACAATAACAGGGCACTGCTAAGGGTGTGGGTGTTTCCACCTCTTCACCTTTTATCTACATTGTTTTGGTTGTTTAACTAACTGTTTTGGTCTTTGGAAATGATTGAAAGTGCATCAAGGAAATGTGGTTATATAAAACAAAAAGTCAGTGAGAGGTTATTTAGATTTTTTGGGTCTGATTAAGGGATCATAATGGCCCTTTGCCAATTTAGACCCCCATTTTGTAACTCTGGGGGTCTAAATTGTCCCTTCCTACTAATATTTTGTACCCATGTATTTCAACCATTGCGCAGACATTTATTTCTGTCTGTATTTAAGTATTTTCATTAATTATGAAGACAATGGGAAAAATACACCTCCAAGGAAGGGGAAAATTGACTCATGGTCGGTAGGAAACACTAGTTTTTGCCGCAAAAAGTGTGGCGCAAAACTACAAAGGTACAAAATGAAAATACTCAACTACCTAAGGAAACAAAACAGTAACAAATTTGCTACATGGGTACAAAATGTTTTTTTCAAATGGTACGAAGCGAAAGCACGGAGGCACCAAACTGCAACATGGTTGAAAAATGAGCTTCCTGTTTAGTGAAGGGCTGAATTGACCGCTACATCCCTATTCTCCATGTGTCCGTCAACACATCAAATAAACGTGTGCTAAGAAACTCACTAAAGCCTACCCATAGCTGCGGGACAGCGTTCACTTAGTGTAAGTTCAACAAATATTGGAGCCAGTCCTTAAACATACTGAAAAATGAGAGGAATATATAATTTTGGCCAGCAGTGAGGAAGACTCATTTGCATCAGACACAAAGAAATGAAGAATATTATGACAGCAGAGTAAAGCCATTTCAACCGCTTGTTTAAAATTAGTCAGTATAGGCGATCCTTTAATATGTGAATCTGATGGGGAAAAACACAAGCTAAATTCTCCTTCAATATGTAATATTTTATGATATATATGTGTAAATAGTCATGTAGTTTGAATGAATTGATATCCTTTTATGTTACACTTGTACGTAATCATTACCTTGTGCTAAGGACTGCATAAGTAAAACAGAAAAAGCACACTGACTGTGTTCTTGTAGCATTTCTATGAACAATACTCAAACCTTGAGATTTGTGTGTTTAGGGAATATTGGCAATTCCTGCATGGCTCTTCTTCAAATGTTTGTGTCAAACATTTGAGCGAGGCTTGTTCCTCCTGAGAGGAAGGCTTAGGAATCTCTTGGCTTGTCCTGTATTTAGCTCCATTCACTTCCCCATCAATTCTAAGCATTTCCACAGCACCCTGCAGCCAAGCCGCCGTCATTCGCTCTGTAGATGGCGTCTTCAGGGTGGTTGCACATTTGTTTGCAAAAATCTTAGGAAACCATACATCGCTTTCCATTTTTCGTTGCGCTTCACAGGTCCTGAAGCGGTACTCCAAATAAAAGAGCTCCCACACTTTTTTTACTTCCACTTATAAACACTTGCGCTTGGTCATATGTTTACTAAGCGCAGCTCTGTGGCATTTGTTTAAAGCAAAACGGCTGTAGGTCCATTAGACATATTAATTCTGTCTATGTATACATTTTCAAACTTACAAAATGAGTCATCGTTACAGATACTTGTGTGTCAGAGTCCGATTTAGCGTCAGAGTGACCCCAGAGGATCACGTTTAGTAGTTCTCTCTTACGTTCCATTTTTCCCCCATCCCTTCATTCCTCTTGGTTTCCACTCCACTCACCCTGTGTTTAGAGATTATTGACTATCCCTGTCTAGCCCTTCTCCAAATGTTTATGCTGAGATCCTACGAGTGAGGCCTTGCTACGAGGATTCGGCAAGGAGGATTTAGTTGTCCAAGGTAAATACGTTTGGCTTGAACATTTGCTTTCCGAAGCGAGCGGATCTTGTTTACATGTGGATCACACATATGTGAGTGCGTCTTCCAACTGTGTGCACATGCACGTTACATCTGCTGCTCTAGTTTGTTGCTAAAACACAGATACTCACGGGCTCAATAACAGCAGGTTCTCCCTTCTGTCCTTTCTCACCACGAGCTCCGTCAACCTGCACACGCACACATACGGAAGCTTTATCGAGACATCCTCCTTATCATCTGAAATCATAGCTGCGGAGTCATATCTTTGGATTGTTCTTCACCTGGCCGAAGTACTCGTCAGTCTCAGCAGGCAGCACTTTGTCAGTGTAGTCTCCATAGACGTCGTAGTTGTCTAAATCTCCGTAGTCGACGACGTCCTCCTCCTTGAACTTGTCAAGATCCGTGTAGTCATCGACTCCGTCGATGGTCAGGTCAGTCCCAGCGGTCCCGCCGGCTCCGGCTCCGGCTTCGCCTCCGGCGCCAGCAGACGCCGAGCCTCCACTGGAGGTCGAAGATCCTCCCACGGATACGGAACCGCCGCCAACAGACACGGAACCTCCTCCAGCTGACCCGCTCCCAATGGTGATTGTAGAGCTGCTGCTGCTGCTGCTGCCTCCACCACTGACTACAACTGTACTGCTGCTGCCTCCACCTCCACCACCACCGACTACAACTGTACTGCTGCTGCCTCCACCACCACCACCACTGACTACAACTGTACTGCTGCTGCTGCCATCGCCGCCTCCACCCAGAATTGTGCTACTGCTGCTGCTTCCTCCTCCACCACTGATGACAACTGAGCTGCTGCTGCCTCCAACATCTCCCTCTGTGTAGTAGCTGTCGACGCCGTAGTCGTAGCCATTGCCGTAGTCGTTGTAGGATGTTCCGGCCTGTTAAAACACAGTTGGAGTCATCGGGATTGGTAAGAAAAGACAGCGCCATGCAAAGGTATTTGCATACCTCTTAATTTTATCACTATGTAACCTCAAACGGAGATTTCATGGAAAACATTAGTGTAATATCCAATTAGAATGCAATTACTGCAATGAAAGGTCATTAATCGTTTTGCAAGCCTTTAGAGCTTTGGAACGTGACATCACTGCTCTAGACGTAGGGATATGAGCGCCATCTTCAGGGACCATAAACATAGCCGACAAAAACGACTCTCTCACAGATATTTTGAATCCAAGTTACTTAAAATTATTTAGCAATGGTACAAATTTGCTGCGTTATTGGATGTAATGTCCAATCACACGACCGAAACGGTAAAAAGATGGAAAAGGACTTTCGTTTCACTGTTTTCCTGCCTGTAAACAATGCGAGGGGGCTAAGCTATCGGAGCTAACGAAAAGGAGACGAATGGCCTGGGTATCAGCGGTGAGACGTCCTGATATTATGTTCTCCAACATCCCAAGATATCTACAAGTTTTCTCCAGACATGTCCATTCTGGTGACTGTCTAAATTCGCTTTGTTGGTGTTGTGTCATAAATTTTTGCTATGATTTTGTCCGGGTGTACTCATGTTTAGTTTATGTTGAGTTCATTTAAGTGGGTCAACCTTGTCTAGGTCGGGCTTATATTTTTTATGTAGCATGGTCAGAGTTTTGTCAGTGGACATCGAGGTTATTCCATTATTGTGAAGTAAACTATTTTACTAGTGTTGTCCAATTTACAGTATTCATACTGATGTGTGTTCTGATTTGTCCTCTGCAAGGCGAACCGACGTATGAAATGGATTAGCTCAATGAAGAACTGGGTTCCAATGCTGAATCTGGGTCACTGCGACGTAAACGCCACAACATCGGACCGACATGTGCGTCAATTAAAGAGGCGATACAGCAAGACCATGGTGGATCAACAAGAGGGGGAGGAAGTTACAGAGACTGTGTTTTCATTATTTACCCCTTAAGAGGTAAATAAAACACAGCAGCGGAAGCTATAAAAGAGGAGCAAGTTGGAGAGGCTGAGGAGGAAACCCCAGGAGAGGAGCTCAGCAAGGCTGCACACTCTGAAGAGGAACATGAACCATTTGTGTTGAAATATGTGTTCAGTTGGAAGTGGCTGTTTTCTCTCATTTCATAATTTAATGTGGTAAAACATTCATGAAACGTTTGATTCAAGCACTTCAAGTTGCATGTAAACAGGTGATGAAATGAATCACATTTTAAGTCAAAATTTGATATTTAAAATATTTCAGGTAATAAACATACATGTAATGAAAGATTATATTTTTAAATAAACATTTTATGTGAGCAATAGGGTTAGGGTTAGCTGGCCGGAATTAGCGTTCATAAATCGGATCAACCTTGAGCTAAACGCCCCTTGCTCCGCGGAGCGCGAATATCCAGTATCCAACTTGAAAACAACTTCACTGTGGTCGGTAACACAATGAAAACGCCGGAATAAAGTTTGTTTCGGTTTGTGGCCTTTAAAGATGGCGCCGAGCGATTGCGCGAGACGTAAACGTCATACGCAGTGACGTTGGTTCCAAAGCTCTATAGAATGAAATTGTTGCCTGTTGTTCTCAGCTGATTCCTTGATTAATGCTGTTTTGGCCTCCATATTCTTTTTCATTTCAGATGGTGAATTCAACAGTAAGAACACTGATTTGTATTCTTATTCTGCCTCAAAGTTCTTTTCAGCTTTATCCCTCAACCTATTTACTGTGGTCCTTGGTTTTCATGGTGATGCTTGTTCACTAATATTCTTTAATAAACATGGGAGGCCTTCACATTAAAGCTAGGTTTAGACAAAGGTACACCCTATTAGCCACTAGCTGACTTTTAACTGACTTTCCAGTCATTAAGGTAAAAACTACAATCTGACAATACCCAAGAGAGCTCTCAATTATCAGAGCAAATATTACTGCATAATTTCTGTATCACAATTAAAACACATTAGTTTTACTCTATTAATATGCTATAGCTTAACCACTTCCAATTAACAAGTATTTTGTGTTGGTCTGTCACCTAAAATTCTAGGAAAATGCATTGAGTTCTGTGATTTTAACTGGAAAAAATGCAAAAACAACATCAAGCAGTATGAATATGTCACCAAGGCACAATGTATACACATGACAAAGATAATTTTTAAAAACATCCAATTTGATTTTGTTTTGCGGTCCACTTACTGACACGTTGCGGGTGACTGTTATTGTAGTTCCACCTCCACTGGTGATCACCTTCCTATCCACTCCGGCCCCACCTTCCAGATCGATCCGTCCCACTGCTCCGAGGTCCAACTCGCCCCCGGTGCCAACGCTGGTGACGGTGACGCGCCGAGAGGTGTCGCCGTCGGGCGTGGCGGTGGACTCGCCGTAGTAGTAGTTGGTGTCGCCGTAGCCGTCGTAGTCGTATGCGTTGTTCACGTCCCCGTAGGCGTCTTCCCCTCCTGCGCCGGCGGACGAGCTGCTGGATGATGAGCTGGAGGAAGTCGAGCTGGTGGAAACGGACGTGGAGCCCGAACCGCCCCTGACAACTTTCTCCACTGTGGACACCACACTGCCTCCTTCCGTCCCCTGCAATTCAGTGTTGTTACATGGTAGCTAAGGGTTACCATCTGAGGCATGAATACAAGTTTCTAGATGCAGTCCAATGAAATTCCTAAGTGGATTACCTTGACTTCTTTATTGGTCGTCTCTGTTTCGGAAGTTGAAGCAAATGGCTTGCCTTCAAGGTCATCATAATAGGGATATTCGTAGTAGTAGTTGTCCTCCTCTGCGACCTGAACGAGAAATACATTCCACCGGTGTTGAGTGAAAGAATGATTGTG
The DNA here is from genome assembly GCF_003331165.1 of Xiphophorus hellerii. Lineage (NCBI taxonomy): Eukaryota > Metazoa > Chordata > Actinopteri > Cyprinodontiformes > Poeciliidae > Xiphophorus > Xiphophorus hellerii. The sequence continues at coordinate 22,204,551 of NC_045679.1, forward strand.
AGGGAGAGGATAACAATCAATGATTAACAATCTGATTTTCAAACATGATCTACAACTCCGTTGCCTCTGGCTGGCTGACCATCGATCAGAACCCAGCAGAAATGCTTTCCACTCGCAGACACGTCCTGCTGCATCACTCTGTCGAAACTTGCAACTTGCTCAGTGACTAATTACGTCTTCGGTTCGCCTAATCAGTCTGTCATTTGTTTGCGGAGAGGTGGAAAATGATTACATTTTGCACACCCTGAGGGTATGTAACAGGTCAAGAGCAGAACTTCCGATTTGTGTTTTGACACTTCTTTGACTCCTTTGTTTAGCATGCACTCAGTGCGATGCCTCTCAGCCTGTAGTGCAGGGAGAGCAGGCTGAGGCAGGTGCCGCATCATTTCTGAACTTTATCGACGAACCGCACAGCCTGATAACCCTGTGCTCACTCAGCGTTTTCCCCTGGCAGACCGCAGTGCTCTAACATGGGCCCAGGGCCCACAGTACAGGAACCAATCATGATTTGAACAGAGCACAGGAGACAATTATAGCTTTAGGAGAATAAATGGAAGAAGAAGAAGAACATTAATTGGCTGTTGGGGTTCTGAGATGTCCAACATTATTTACAGTCAGATGTAAAAATCAATGGGAACTACCTCCAAGAAGTGTATGAAGCAGCTGTATGTTCACAGAGCTGCACTTAGAATGCATACTGGTGGGATCAAATGTTGGCTTAACAAACAAAATCTTCAAAATGTTCCTTCGGAGTTGCCCGATTTCCAATTTTATATTGAAATCAGCAGGCAAGTCATTTTCACAGCAGGATGAATGAGATAATAGATACATATAAGTGGCAGGATTATTATAAGGCCTGAGCCTGTTGTCAATAATACATTTAAAGGTACATGAAGGTTGTAAAAACTATCCACACTGTTTAAAACTGAAGTGTTTTAGACATTTTAAATATTTGTTAAAATTATCATTATGCCATGATAGTATAAGACTTGAGCTCCTCTGCCTTCTCCCAGGGTTCCCAGCACCAAATGAAATACACCATTCAGTCAGAAACAACCAATCAGAGCCAAGAGGAGGGTTTTAGCGCTGTCAATCACTCCTTGAACAATGTTTACCTCCCACTTTTGCTGCTTTGCCCTCCCAGTCAGCTGACTGAAAGAAGGCTCCAACTCAATTTCACACTTAAGTTTTAAAAATATTTAAAAGTCACAAAAACCTAGAGACAATAATGCTACGGAAAGTTGGATTCAAGTCTAACTGTGTGGCTGGATTGAATAAATTTGACTGAGAACTGAATTTAGATCAACTTGGATTTTTTTCAACTTGATATGAATTGGACCCGTTGCGCTTTGGCTTGACGGATCTATAACACTTCTATAAAGTGCAGGGATGTGACATTTGTTGGGACTTAGCACTTTATGGAATAAACTAAATTAAATTGAACATATGCTGAGTCAACACAAGAATCTCATGGCCTCTTTTATAAAGCATAAAAATGTCACACTGCACAGTGATAAAAATCCACAGCATCAGCTAAAAAAAAAAAAAGAGAAAGCATGCCCCGACAGACCTGCCTTTCAAGGTCCCTTTTCTTTACTAACTCAGCATACATTCCTGTTTTTCTGTCACATGTGCTTCCAGTTATTCTGAGGAAATGAAAGAAGTTAATGTATGTCCAAAAGGCAGAGAAATCCTGGGTTTTCCACCCATTTGGACAAGATGAAGGAACTGTAAATCATATGAAAGAAGGACTGTCATTAATTTGCCTAACATCAGTGTGGCTGTCGAGAAATAAGATGGATTTTTTTTCCATCCATTCAAATATATATAACGGCATCATCAATGGAAAAAGTATTTCTCCACATGCAGACTAAACATTCCTGCTATAAACTGAAAATGATTTATCTCGCAGCTTCACTACGCAGGATGTTTTTTTTTTTTAAATAAACACTTTTTCCTTTGTTGATGGGAAAAAAAACATCCCTACTTTTTGGTACTCCTGTGAAAAGTATTGTCATTTTTAGTATGGAAGTGACAATCTGACAAGAACAACATCCAAACTCGAAAATAGATCCTGAGCGTGGCTAAAGCAGTGCCAGGCTAAAAATGACACAAATGAAGCCAAAACAGTTGTAGCTGCTGTTTCTTTGAATTAGTTTACATTTTTGCGCTCAGATATAAAACTACTTTAGCTTAGATTTGAAGTTTGATGGAAACAGCTTTGTTATTGTGTGTTTTCTAGCACGGAAAGCACATCATATTCAATAGTTTTGAGAAAGTCTTGCTCTCATTATGAAACGCTTTTCACATGCTGAAAAATAAGCGACTTGGTGCAGTTGATCAGGCTATTTATCATATGGCTCTATAAACCAAATGAGACCGCACCACATTATAACCATGGTCTAATTGGAATAATATGCAACTGAACTTGAATCTGTCTTAATAATTTGGCTGATTTGAGTTGAATTGACTCAACAGACATGGAAAAAAGTAAAGTGGCCACTATTTTTTTTATTTCTAAAATGAACATGCCCACACATATAACAGCCTTTCCACTCAAGACGTTACACATCCTTCTATTTAATGATGGGCTGGTCAGGTAATCACTTGAAGCCAACACACATGACTGGAGAGCATTCCATGGCAAACTGTGGTTAAGCCACAGTGCACACATAATGATTTCTATTCTGTCCTTATGTTAAAACATGTTTTATTATTTATGGTCTGAAAAACACAATTTTTTAAAAACTATTTTTCATTTCCTGCACAAAAATACATGAAATGGCAACATTTTTATTAGGAATTTGTGAGTAATATGCTCAGTGGTTTATGTTTATCTTAACACACATATATTCATTTAAAAAAATGTTTTGCAGTGGTTTCATTTTTTTTTTCCAAGGAATGGAATCAGTAGTAGGTAGCCATTATCTAACCAGAACTGTAAGTCACGTCCACAGGGGAGAGGTTTCTTTTTTTTTTCTAAAACCAGAAAGTACTTATCTATTTGTGCCCTGAGTTCACACAGAAACAGTGTTTCAGGGGACCCTAAGCATTTTGTTTTGGAAACTGATTACAGACTTAAAGCAATCTTTTGGGAAAACACCTACGTATTAGTACCTCTAACCTGACCTATAACCCCAAATGCTTCGTACGTAGCAACAACGCACACAGCTTAGATGTTCTTGATTTTACTTCAGCTGCAAAAAGTTATACAAAAGACTCTCCTAGCATCATTCACATTTTCTTGTTTTGTTTCTGACTAACTGTGTGTGGAAGCTTTATGCACAAGTCCTATACTCCATGTTACTTATAGGTTTGGGGGAGTAAAAAAATAACGTTTTGGGCTGTTTTCTGTGTTTCCGTGTGAACGGAAAATATTTCTGAAAACATGTTTTGGAAACCGACAACTCATTTTAGAAAAATACATTCCCGTATGTCCAGGGAATAAATTTGACAGTACTATCTTAATACAATGATTGCTATGACTGTACTGTCTTACTTTTGTGAATCTGCTTGGTTTGATTATATATATATATATATTTATAGGTGGATATAAATTGCATCTGTTTGTCTTGTAAACTGCTTTGTTGTAAACTGTTGCTGGACAAACAAGTAGAACTGAATATTCTCCCATTAGTGTGGACAGGGTCTTTCTCACTTTATGAAGTTTTGCCAAGTTTCCTGCTGCTGTCTGTGCTCTGATTAAATTTGGTGCAGCTTCGAGGATCAGGAGCCAAAGTCTCGAGTTCTCGCTGGAACATTTCTTTGGCTATTCTGCAATTAGCATGCACACGGTGTAATGCCACTCAGCCTGCAATTCAGGAAAGCAAGCAGCACATCATCATTTCTGAGCTTTATTGACTAACTGTGCTGTCTTATAACGCTGTTCCTCTCCCTCAGCATTTTCCTCTGGCAGTGTTAAAGTTCTCGAGCACGGGCCAAGGGGCTCTTTTGCAAGAACCAATCATCATTTTAAGCAGAGGATTAGAGACAATTACAGGTTTAGGGAAAAAAAAAACACACACACAATAAACAGTGAATAGATGAAGAGGGCGGCCGGTGACCGAACTCACATCGTCCTCCGTGTTGGGGTCCTGGTTCTGCGGCCGGTCGGGCACTGGCACTTCACAATCGGGGCTGTAGTGCTCACAGTAGTCATAGGCAGCCCGGTGGTCTGCTACAATCATTAGCTGCTGGATGTCTCCCTGGAAACCACAAGAAACAGAAAGTCAGGAGGTCCACTGGAAACGGCTCAGGGTCACACATGTGCTTTAACTAACAAACGTGATACAGAAACATCAGTTATTTTTGTTTTTTCTCTCTTTTCTTTTTAGGGAGAGCAGAGTGGGATGAAATCATCTGTATATGAACATGTGACACAGTGCTGCTCCAGAACATACAGAACTGAAACTAGGTCAAGCAGAGGGTGACTAAACCCTGAGGAACGTGGCGCCGGCTCCAAGTTGTGCATCGGGTCGTGGCAGGAAAAGCTTTAAAACAAGCAGTGCGGAGCTACAAGACAATGTAGAGCGACGGCTGCTACACACGGAGGGCGTCTTTACAGAGTCTAACTATGTGAGCTCTGCCCTGATCTGCGTGAGACGTGAGGGATTCTGCCTCCGAGCCCATCGTGAAGACGGCCGGTACGGCTTTCGCATGTGCACAACAGGAAATCTGGAGACTCAAACAGCTGATCCAGGGCGGCAGAAGGCAGGGGAATTTTGAAAAAAAAAAGAAAAAAGTCAGACAGTGACAGAGCAGGCAAGATTGATAGAAAAAAAACAGAGCAAGGGAGAGGGAACAAGAGAGAAAAACAGAGGCTCGGAAGGATCCCTAGGCTACATGGGGAGCTGGGTGTGTTAGCCACATGTTTCTCACAAGAATGAGCATGGCACTAAAACACTGTTCTGCAACCATCCAAACATGTCCTGATCACACTTCCAAACCCAGTGATGTCATTCCACATCAATCAAATGTAGAGTCAACATGGCCGAAACAAGGATTTTTCTTCTTCTTTTCTTACAGGACAGAAGAGTCATGAACCAAAACAGATGCTGGCTGTTTTTGATTAAGACACAGGCAAGAGTTTGGAATCCCTCGCCATGTCCTCGAAGCTAGAAATTTACTGTGCACAGATTTCTTCTCTGGCGAACAAAAATCGCATGTATTTGCGATGTAACCAGTGATAATTCACTCGGGAGCACCACTGCCAGCGTTTCACTAAAACATGTCACACTTAAGAGAGTGCCTCGGATCCTTTGACAAAACCTCACCAGGCCCCCACAAGAAGCGATTTCATGCTTTCCCCTGAGTTTATGCGGGCAGAGGAGTCCAGGCTGGGCAGAAGAAGCCGCAACGTCAACGGCATAAACGTCAAAAGGTTTTTGATGAACTCGACGGTAAAGAATCTAGCGCAGAAATTTGGACTTATTTAGGATTTTTTTTTTTTTTCATTCATCCAAACTGGGTCAAATTTACACAAACAACCAGAAATACATGTACCTGTCCCTCCAGGATTTTGCGATTGTTTTATTTACACTGATGTGTGACGGTCAAAGTGACTTTTTGTTACCCGCCATGTCGATCAAGGACTATAACTTGACATCAAGTAAGGCTGAGGCAGCGGAAAAGTAAGAAATACTGCCATCTGCAGGTGGGAGTTAGCAGTGAGAATTTGCAGGACGCTTGTTGATGGTGACAAAAAGCATTTTGTTTGTCACTACCTACGATCAATACATCACAGAACCTCCCGTCGTAAAGCGAAATGTGTCGGCATTGTTACGGCTGCAGTGGATCTCTGCCCTTTTTCCTTGTAGGGTTCTGGAGACAGGCCTTCTGCAGGGGTTGTGTTCTGATTAGTGTTCTGCTGCTTTAAAGCTGCAGTGCATGCAGCAGAGAGGAAGGCTTTTCCCTCTCCCTCCTCAGAACTCCATTTGGTTTGGTTTGTATCTTCTGGTTGTTGTTTTTTTGTTAGGTTTGTTTTGCATTTGCTTATTTCTGGTTAGTTATGGGTTTTGCCTTAACCTATTTTGGTTTCTCATTTCAGGTATTCCTTTTCGAGTTTTATTTCTTTAGTATAACTTAATAAATTCAATTTTCATTTAATCAGAAAATCCTTGTGTGGTCTCCTTTAATGTTACCCCACCAAACGAGCCTGGTGGACGTAACGGCATTCACTGGAGACATGTGGCGGTCAGTTAGCACCTGAGCAGTTTGAACATTGATCTTTCTTAATGAATGGCGTCGTTCTTCGCTAACATCCATCAAAAGTAAAGTAAATACTTTACTTTTGATGTAAAATATTTTACATCAAAAATACTGGACTATGCATTACTGTAGGTCTGCAGAACGAAGAGGATATTTTTTGACTTGGGTATTTGGAATCCCAGGTTTACCTACATTTTTGCTCCCCGTTTTACTTATTGTTTTTGTTTGCACTCGTTCTGTCATATCAGAACGAGTGTCATATTAGAACATTAACTGAAAGACAAATAGATTTGCTCATATTTTCATTGTTTCATTTTGCGAGCTACATGTTGTTTACTGCTAACTCGCAGGCTGTGGTGACAGTGGGCTGCTGAAAAAGTCTGCAAAGATGTCGTTTCTCACTGTTTGTTCTGTAATCCCTGCCGTACTCTTCAACCTAACTTTCTAAGCAACAAATGTTGCAGTTTTCGCCAAACTAAAGTCAATGAACAGCCTCTTTTAGGCCCGGTGCCAAGGAGCTCTTGTTAAATAATTTATACTTCAACGGCATGATTTGTTCCTGCAGAAAACCATCTGTGTCTTGCTAAGCTGCAGCCTTGTGAATATTAACAGCCTTGCTTTGCTTGCAGATCTCCTAATTTGCTAAAAAATGAGCTGGATTTTGCCGTGTTCTTAAATCCGCCCTGCTGTAAGACATCGCCCACACAGCTGGACTCTCCCATCCGGTTTGCAGCTAAAACCCAGTTTGCCCAGTTTTAGCAAATCTCCCATTCAGGCTCGGCTCTGCATCGCTTCCACAATCTGTCTCTATTATCCTGCTAAAGCTGCAACGCCGCAGATGTGCTGAAGAAGCTGATGGCTGTTCACTGTTTACAAAAAAAAGAAGAAGAAAACGAGGTCACGTTCAATAAGGAATAAGCCCTGCAGTCTGATGCGCTGCTTCTTCCTTCAAATTCCATTCTTGTGGTTTTCTTCTTCTTTTTTCTTTGTTCTGATTCCTTTCTTTTTCTTTTTTTCTTTCGCGTCTCCCAGAACTGCCAGAGGGATGTCAGGGTAAGATTCTCCCGAATGGTGGGAACCTAAATTTGGCTAGATGAGATGATTCATCATATCGCAAAGATTTAATACGAACGTTCTGAAAGCACCATGGGAGAGAGCGGCTAATGACGTGTGGCATGTACATAGACACAAGGAGAGGGAGTTTACAGTAGAAAGAAAGTGCTGTTAAAGGAGTATTACTAAGGTCTGGTAAACATATGACTACTCCCAAAATGCATATTAACAGGAGAAAAGAGTACAAATATAAGAGTATTTTGGCATTACAACAGGGAATTAGGGACTCTGCTGACAGACCAGGGGTTAGCACAGAATTAGCCTGTGAGAAAAAGATAACTGTTTCGGTCAAATTGAATTTGGCAGTCCAAATCACTATTCGCACTATAAATATGTGCAATGTTTACTTTACAATTCAAGATTTGGCAAATGCAGCCATGTTTTTGCATCTCAGCAATGTGTACGGCCAGCTTGATAACCTCACTGTCCTCCATGTCTACAGCTTTCATACAGCATCCTCCACACATATTATATTGTTATCTCTGCTTCGGATAGGAGATCCACCAAGAAATTGGCTGGCGATCATTTTTTATCTTGGCTGGTGTGAATCAGCGAGTGGTGGGTTGGAAACACAAAAAAAAAAAAAAAATCTGAATTTTTAGCTAGGCGCTACAAGGTTGCACTGAAAACAACAATCTTCAGGGTGGAAGTTGTGGCTAATGGAGGAAGGGTTCTACTCTAATCTGTTGATAGACATGAAGGATTAGGAAAATTTCAAAGAACATGATCTAGATTTGCCAAAAAATAAATAAATACAAGGAAGCAGTTGCTTTGGAATTGTCAGCCATTTTAGCTACGCTAAATGCTAATGTAAGATACTGAGGGCAATTGAAAACATCAACTACACTGACATGTCATTTGTTTAGAAATAGAAAATTCCTGTTTTAGAGTGACTGCTTTCTCTTCTACAGCTTCGTGATGTGATTTCTGCTCCTAATATTAATAATTAATGAGCTGATTCGAAGGCAAGAAAAAAATAAATATCTTCAGTGCTTTTGTTTGAGTTTCTCAGTGTATCCAAGCCTGATGGAAAAACAGGAGCACCATAAAATTCTAAAAAAAAAAAAAACATAAAAGTCATCATAATGCAGTACATTAAACTTTTTACTTATTTAATAAAAATAAAAAATTTTAACTGGACCACATTTATTCATTGGGAAATAAATAGCATAATAAGTTTCTTCTTGTTTTTGGTTTTCCTTTGTTTTTTGGAATTACCAGTCCTCTGACAGCCATATCAATTCCTATAAAGCAAATGTAGCTAAAGTAATTTTTCCAAAAGAAAGCAGTGCTTAGACAGTTTTATGACATTCTGTTTCCCTGGGCATGAATATGCTATGGTATGGTAGAGGGATAAAAAAATAAAAAAGCTTAATGAACACAGCTGGGACTGTGACAAACAATGCTGGATGAAGAAATTTATTTTTGCCACAACACAGGGTGAGCAGAATGACAGCGGAGTAAAAAAAAAAAAGTTTGAAAATGTAGCTGTTAAAAAAACAGCAACATGTTTCCACAGCAACCATTTAGTAGACATCTTTGCCAGAGGGGGCGTTAATTATGAAGAGTGCTGGAGATGATTTGGAGATCCCAAAGCACACAGAGTGTGATGGGAAGGTAATTTAAAGAAAGGAAGAAGAAGATGAAATATGGATTATTGAAACTGAGCATTATTTAGTTTTGTAGTAAAAACTAAAGCAGTTTGCAGAACTGATCTGTTTTTGATCACACTGAAATTAAAATACAATTAACAGCATCATTAAAGCCTTGGATTAAGCTTTTCATGAAATGAACAATTTTGTTTTTTAATTCTCCACATGCAGAAAATTCATTCTTTCTTTTTTCTCGTTCCGTTTCCGATCACAGAACAACAATCTTTCGAAACCACCAAATCTCAGACGCTGCACTTTTGCGAACAACTTGACAGTGAAAACTATTGTTAAAGTCTTGATGCACCATGTCAACCACCGAATTCCTGTCTTCGTGTCAAAATTCCACCTTTCATCACACATCAGTCAAACAGCTCCGGTGCCAAGGCCTTATATAAGCTGCCGTTTAGTAGATGCAGCAAAAAGACAGATATTGTCATACTGTATTCTGACTCAGAGCTACAAACCAATCTTTCTGTGTTTTTTGTTGATATTTGGCTGATTAGTCAACTTAGTTCATCAGCCAGTTGGCGGGTAAGTGAAATTTCCTGCTTTTAGATAACACTAGTAAACTTTATGACATCTGATGAAACTTCTGTACATGCACAGTAAGGGATTTAGGATGTGTCGATGCTGATTATCATGCTAAAATATGCCTCAAAATTCTTATTATACAGAAAAACAGTTCACAGAAAAGAAAAAATCTAATGTTTCGATTAAATGCCTAAAAGAGTCCTCAAATCACAAAGGAGCAGGAAGCAGAAATCCAGTTGGGAAAACACAGAGGGATATTATTTACTCTGTGGCACATCAGAGTGGTGCTTAAGACAGAATTTTTAGACAATAACAGGTCTTAAGCTTCTTCCTGAGCACCAGCGACACATGATTCCGCTTCTGCACGTCGCTCTCTTATTGTTGGGCTGTGGTGCAAAAGATTATTGCCTCTGGAAAAAGATGACCTTACCTGACATACTTTTGTGTTAAAAAAAAAGAACAACAACAAGAAGAAGAAGAAGGGGAAAAAATAAAGAAAGCCATGCATTTTAAAGCAGGGAATAAACATAAATGAAAATGAATTGCATTGTCCTTCTCTGCTGTTTCACTCTCTCTCTCTCTCTTTTTTTTTTCCACGTGTGATGCTTACATTTGGCAACAGGCACTTTTTAACTCCTGCTGGACTTTCAGGTTGTGTCCAGATGGGGGCAGGAGAGAACACAAAGCCAAATGTGTGTCTTTCATCTGGACCTGAGGCACAATGTGCAGAGTGGACTGAGTTCACGGTGTTCCCAATTCTGAAAACTAAGAAATTTATTCATGCGCCACGAGGAGTACTAGTTTTAAAAACTTCTTCATCATAAATACGAGGGGAACGTGCGGATTACAAGTGAGAAACGTGCATAGGATGTATTTTCTTGTTCTCCCTTAAGTGACATGAAAAAAGCTTATTTTTATTTGAGGAATGTCTGCTGACTGGATTCACACCTTGAAGATATTTGCACGTTCTTAATCTTAGACCAGCAAACTTTAGAAAAAACAACTCACATAACATCAGTGCTCATTATTTCTCTCTGCTCCCAGAATCTCTGATAATGTCTCTTTTAACTTTTACGTCTAATATAAGACCGGGGAAAAAAAAAAGCTAAAAGTGGAAAAACTCACATCTATTTTTCAGTATTCTTGCCTGTGCGTTCTCCAGGGGGATTGGTGAGTGGGAGAAGGATCAGAGTCTTGGAGAGAGGAGCTTTGAGCTACTTTAGCAGAGTATTTCCACACGTACACACACATCTGTCACGTCTGAGCCTGGAATCGCACGTCACCTGGACGTGTCCCCCACCAGCACCCAAGAAACAAACCAACCCAAACAGCATTCGAACGTATCGACACCACAAGCGTGTGTTCAAGGGACTTCCAGGTTGAAATCTTCACCAGATTTTCTATTCCCCAGTCCAGACTACGGCAAAATGTCAGCGCCCGGAGACGGGGCCAAGAGCAACAGGGCTGTCTGCCTGCCACCCTGCGTGTCCACCACCCAGCTCTTTAACCGTTCCCTCACCTCGCCGCCACCGTCTTCTCTACTCAGACTGCTCCGCTCTACGTCTGGAGTCCCCGCCCCCATAAAAGTCTGAGCTGCGTCAGATTTTGAGCTGCGGGCAACCGCGATTCGAATCTTCTGATACTTTTTTTATTTTTGTGGAAATCGGAGCGGCCCTCTTCCGCCCGTTGGACGTGGGTTCTAATTGTTTGGTTTGGACATTCATGGAAATCCACACGAGAAGTGCTGAAGGGACACTTTAGCGTTTGCTGACACAGTTTAAAGGAGTAACCAAGAAGGAGAGGAAAGGAGGGGGGTTGAAAAGACAAACATCTGACATGGGTAAAGAAAATTCAGCTAATTATCCTTGCTGGAAATTCCATTTTTCATGGAACGACTGAAGAACAGTTGTATAAAAGCAGTGTGCTCCGTTAGCAAGGCACAGCGAATCCAGACACAGAGCAGAGGTGTGATTAAAACACTTAGAGTAAAAACCTTGATTCTGCATTATATAAAGTTTAATGAAAGCATCATTACAGCATGATGCTACCACCACCGTGTTGCTCTTCAGTGATGTGAAATGTTAGTTTTTTGGGGGGATTTCTTTTTACCAAACTTAAATGTTTTCCATATATCTCAAACTATTTAGTTGCCTGTTGCGTTCTTTGGACGTTAAGATGCTGTTTGTTCACCGATGCTGACTAACAAACTGTTACATTCAGGGGACATTCAATAACAGTGGTGTACACTATTAACTAATTAGGTGACTTTTAGATTTTATTTAAGCGCATCAGAAAAATTATACAGCTGTATCAACAATCACTCTGACTCTATTCATTTAGTAATTTAGAAACTCTTGAAGGCACTGGGATTTTAAGAAACGGGTATGAGAGTAAAGGGGATGTATGTACGTACATGCCACACTTTCCAGATTTAAAAAAAAGTGAAAATAATTTATGATTTTGCTTCCACTTATACACAAATCTGCGCCGGCCCATCACATACAATCCCACTGAAATTACATCAAGGTTTGCGGTTGTAATGTAACTGAATGTGAAAAACCTTCAAAGGATATGGACATCTTTTGAGCTCTAGCTTCACATGTGCTCCATAGTGTGTCTCACATAATACATCATACGAGTGTAGCATTAACTCAGCTTGAGTCTTTAATTAGTGTTGTCATGTTCTGTCATTAGCCAGACTGGTGTCTGACTGTAAGCAGAAATATTACAGTAAATCTGCATCCAGCTGGGAGGAGCTGCAGTTCTCACATGGAGGCAGAGCGCTTCTCCAGTTTATCCCCAAGACTTCACAACACCACTTATTGAACTTCACCAGTGAGAAAACTACACACTGGGAGCATCCTATGGCTCGCAAAAGATTGTTGTGATGTGATATTAGCACTGTACTGTCTGAGTACAGTGATGAAACGCTGTCATAACTGAACCCAAATCTTCAAACGGATCATCAGAATCAAAACCTCTGAAAAAAATATCAAAAGGCTCATCAAGCCAAGATCTTATGACCAAAATGAACCAACATAGATGGAAAAGACAAGCTGACAATAGACATGTGTTCTTATTTTATTTTTCTGTTTACATTTCAGTACTGTGATTCACCACACGTGAACTGAGCAGATTTGCCTGAAGTGATGTTTTATTCATCAGATGTTCACTGTTTTAATATTTTTAAATGTTCAACCAATTAGCCACATTTTAAGCCTGAATCCTGGTAATTATCTGAATGGCTTTCGGTCTTTCTCATCATAAAAATTCTGTTGCTACGGTGTAACAACTTAAAGACTTATAGAGGCTGTATTTAGATTTTGCAGAAATCACCCGACACCAGAATCACTTAGCCCCATGCCATGCTATGCAGACATTCTGTTTGCACTGATGAAGAAGGACTTACTTAGGCTTGGTGAATACTTTTGTTTTTATTTTCAAATTGATTCAGACATTTTTTTTTTGTCTGCTTGGAGGCTTCAGGAAACCAGTACAGCGCACTGAACATGAATCCCAGGATGGTCCGGTGAGAACCAAGTATTTAAAAAGAGGAAAAAATAAAAACGAGACAGTGACAAAGATAATATCACAACAAAAAAATGTTCTCTGTTCTAACACGGTAAATTTTATAACCTACAAGTAAGTACACTAACCCACTAGAAAGTTGTGGTGGATCATACGCGACACACACATGTTGAATGATAGGACTTGATGTTTCATTTATCTGTGTGTAGACCAACATAAAATACATTTTCAGACATAGCGACATTGGGAAAAACAAACAATTACAGCAACTTTACCCTTGTCCTCCAAATAACAACAATATTTCAGAACAACAACCCAACAGCAAAGGAAAACAACATTGACTGACGTGAAAAATGCTTAGAAATAACTAAAAGTATGCAAAAAAATAAAGAAGAAAAAAAGGTTTCCACTAAGCCATCAAACTGTGAAGATATCCATCTGATGAGATCTGGCATGCTCTGTGGGAGGCAAGCCCCAATATTCAGGACCTGGCAGAAAGAGCTGTCTTGGTTTAAAATGGAAACTTACTGAAAGTAACCCAGATGGTCATAATGTTATGCCTTGTATACATGCAGTGCAAACATTAAAGTAGATCTGCAATGCCAATAAACAGCTCCTCCACCCCTCCCATTTCTTTTAATGAAAGCAGGGACTTAAACAACACCCACATTTTTGCACCAAACCTGGAAATGAACTCTCAGTCAGGGGATGAAATTCCCAGGTCTCTACAGGAGAAAAGCCATTATTATAAGCATTACTCAGTGAGCTAACAGTTACTGAGGCTAAATGACGCCCAGCAGGCTTAGTTCCATATAAATCTGGAGCCTTACTTCAGGTCAAGTGAAGCTGCAAATAAATAAATAAAAAAGAGAACTATAAGCCAGGAGAACACAAAGAAAGCTTAAATTATTCTCTCATCTTAGAAAGCCTGACACAAAGAGGTGTTAAATAGGAATACCTGAAACATATGAAGTGCAAAAACAATGGCTGGGGTTATTAGCAGAAGAAGGAAGAAAAGTCCCGAGGTAAAGATGAGGAAACAGGATGCGTGGCTCCTCTGGCTGAAGCGATATAAAAACTTATTACGAGCATCAAGCTCATGTGTTGCACATTTTTTACTACTTTTTCCTGGCTCTCAACACACTGCAAAACCCCACAAGTTGCCTCAACCCAAAGCTTACACACTGGACTGCTCCCCCGCTCTTTTGGTATTGCTTTATCCGACTCACACACACAAAGTCTTTAAGTGGACATCATCTTAACCTCATCTTCTCGTCCCTATCACACTTTTCCAGCACATTTCTAAAACACATCACTTATAGATCATGAAACAGTCAATCGGAAGAGACAAAAGAAACCTCTGGATGATGTCATGTGGAACGCCGTTCCAAGACTGAAATCAGTGGGGAGAGACCTCCTCATTCTTTCCAGAGTATGACCCAAAGTTTTTGGCTCCTCTAACTGAATCTACTGTTCCAGCTTTGCTTTCATTCCTGAGCACTCTCTTCAGTTTTGTTGACATCCGAAACCTCACATTTCTTAAACGAGTGCGAAGGTTGCTTACTGATGAAGCATCAGTCTTACAGCCCACGGGTTCGCAAAGATCGAGGATGGAGGCCAGATGTGAACTGCAGTGTCTGCACAGCTCCACATCAGCCAGTTTCAGGTTACCCTGACGATTACCTCCACGTGAGGTCAAGCGGTCCACTTGCGTTCCCCTCGGACCAAACGCAGTTACTCCTCAGAATTCTACTGAGGACCCGGTAATGGGTGTTAAAATTATCCCAGCTTTTCTTAGGCACACGTGCTCAGAAACAAGTGAGCAGAGCAATCAGGAGACAAATTTTCTAAATGGACTCTGTCTAACAGACCACTTTCAAACAAGAACAGCACACTTTTAGGCCTCAATCTTCGCCCCGCGGCCACAAAATACTTCTAAACACTCCACGCTGCACCTTCATAAAGGCAAAAACACCAATTGGCAGTTTTTATAGAGCCTAAATACTTAATTTGCAATGCCCTCCAGCAGCATTAAACCTTTTCACAATTTGCCAGGCTACTACGAATTCATTTTAGTGCCATTTTAAGTGATTAGTAAATTACAAAACCTATAGCTGTTCCTCAGAGGTTTGCTAGAAAACACTTTAGAGAAACAACATCATGAAGACCAGATAACACACCAGACAGGTCAGGGATAAAATTGTGAAGAAGTCTAAAGCAGAGTTATGACATGGCGGTGATGGGAAGCATGGTCTTCGTTCAGCTACCTGAGTCAATACTTTGCCTCAGAGTATTTTGGGCTATGATTGTGCCAATTCTGTTCTAGATATGACTGTGTGTTTAGGGTTACAGTCTTGTTGGAAGGTCAACTTCTATCCTAGTTTTAAGTCCATCAATCCTGACCAGCATATCCATGGTGAGGAAATGCATCACCACACCATGATTGTGTCACTACCTTGTATCACCATACGGATTGTGTTTTCATTCATAGGTTTTACCATCATATGCAGCCTTTTATACAGAAAACCAAAAGTTATCCTTATTTGTTGTGTCCACCCAACATGACTTGCAAAAAACAGCAAATCTCACTTTCTTATAAAGGTTCAAATTTGCATTGATAAGATTCTCCCACCTGAGCCATAGAGCTCTGCTGCTCCTACCGAGCTGCCATCATGTCAGCCTATCTGTCCCATAAAATCCCAGCAAAACACATTCAAGTTTTCAGTTGCAGTGAGAAATAACAGCCTGCTCCCGTAAACACTTTAACACCAATTTAATCATCTTCCACTGGCACTGTCACAAGGGCAGCATTCTTATGTAAGATGCTGGAAAAAAAAGAGAACATACAGTGCTTGCAGCGGGTAGACGGTCTCTCTGTTGCCACAATAACCTTGTTAGAGACCAAACCACAAACCACCTCAGTGTAAAAGTGCTACTTATCCCCTGACTGCTATATATCAGAAAAAAGCACAGGCTGCAGTAAAAACCTTGACAAGCAGTTAAATCATGCCGTTCACTGCTACTCAACGGTGTGACAGAGAAGATTTTATCTCCTCTCCCCTCTTTTATTTTTATGGTTGATACAGCATTTAAAAGAGAACAAACAATACTCTTTTTTTATCTGAGGAAACTAACGTTTAATTTGATTTGTACTATAAAATCAAAACCATTTGTATGTCAGAGGTTTTGTACTCTGCCAATAGTCAACATGGTATCAGACTAAACTACAAAAAGGGAATTGAAGTAATGGGGGGAAAAAGGCAGAGCAGCCTGAGGACAATTTGGAAACTATGTGGCATATTTTCCAGTTTCTGAACGCACTGGAGCTTGTCCTGTCTCTCGACTGGCAGACGCACAGCAGGAGTCCTTTAAACACCTCTCCCAAACTATCTGCCGGCTCCCACAGTCGCTGCTGAGCTGTTACTGCAGCGCTGGCTGATGGCTGGCTGAGATTACGCTCTGTTTCCGTGCAACTTCGATTTTGAGTCAAAAATGCCGTCATTGGCAAAAACTAAAACAAAGCAAATTTTAATAAAACAAACAAACAAACAAACAAAAAAAGAAATCTGGAGGAAAATTGCTACTGAATAACCGTAGCCAACTCACGTACACAGCAATTATATCTGAACTGATGCCTCATTAGTACTAAAAGCACCTAAAGTACAAAAAGTATTTGTGTAATGTAAAGATTGTGCTTCATGTTTCACTCAGAGTTCCTATTGTTCCATGAAAACAATTAGCAAAACTATTTTTATCAAACATCATGAAGACAAACCAAGGTTGGAGAGAAAGTTGTGGAGAACTTTAAAGCATGATTAGATAGTAAGATTATCTCCCAAACATTAAGCGTCTCACTAATTAATCCAATATTTTAAAACTTTACAAAGTATGGCACGGCTGCAAACCTACCAAGACACGGCTGTCCACATAACTGACACAACGGACAAGGAAACCATTAGTCAAAATGCCCATGGTAACTCTGTGGAGGACTACGTTCCACAATTCTGTCCCATGTGGAAGAGAGGCAACAACTAACCGTTATTGAAAAAAAGAAGTAAAAATGTTTTCCAGTCACAGACCAAAATGTCACTTTTCGACTGAAATGAGAAACACTGCTGGTATCAGGAAATGACACCATCCCCACAGTGAGACATGCTTGTGACAGCCTCATGCAGGCAGAATGCTTTTCTCTAGCAGAGGCAGGGAAGCTAGTGACAAGGTAGGAAAATGATCATTTTGGTAGGGTGTGAGTGCTTGTAAAGATGGTGTTAGTGGAGTTAATAGAAATACTGTATGGATGGAGCTAAATAAAACACAATCCTGCAAGAAAACATGCTATGCCTCACTTCCACTGAGCAGTACGGTACGTTCGGTACTCTATCTTAAGGTCTGGTGTATTCAGGAAACCGTTTCCACTGGTGGTTGGATCCCCAAACCCAAATGCCTAATGTAATGTCTTGATAATGTGACGATAAACATGTTATGTGCTTGTTGTGAGCGGTGATGTTTTTTCCTGTCCCTCAAATCAATGGACAGTGTTGCGTGTTCCACTGGACCTACAACAGCAGAAGGCCCAGAAATGGTGCGGTGCAGGTCAGTTGTGTGGGCTGCTTTTACAATGGAAAAGACAATGAGGGAAAAGCTTGACACTGAGGCGAGGTTTCACCTTCTGGCAGGATAACGTCCCAAAACATACAACCAGAGAAACAATGGAATGGCTACGGTCAAAGCACAGAGTGTCTGAATGATCTAGTGAATGTCCGTCTGAGAAAACCTAAAGTCGGACGCTAACAAACACTCTCTATCGGCTCTGTGTTGGACTGAAATTCCATGGTAGAGCTTTGAATAACAGAAAAGACATATTGACTTTGGTTTTACATCACACTATGTATCAGTGCTGCCCATAGACTAGCGGATGAACTCTAGGGACTGTAGAGAGAGGTGATGTCATATTTTTTCCGTTCTATCTGCAGTCGCGGAGCAGCAGTGAGGTTAAAGGTCAGCTGGCTCAGCATCAGTCACATCAATCTGTTTCTGTTGGTAATTATTATGAAGGGCCTGAACTTTATGGACTAATCCCCCTTTAAACAAACGCAACTCTGAAGGGACAAAGACAACACTTGTACTCCCTGGATTGTCGCTGCGCGAGTCCGTCCCTCGCAGAGGTCACGCTTAAGTACCCAGCACAAAAGCTGGTTATAGAAAGTATCCGTAGTGTTCAAGTCACATAGTGTTACATCAGTGTAACATAATCGCCAAAAGACTTCCTGTCCACCAGTCAGAATGCAATAAATCTGACAATATTTTGTTCATTGACTCTATGTGAACAAAAGGAGCTTTAAATAATCAGAAGCGCGTTTCCGCATGTTAAAAAACTCTGACAGAAATGCTGCAGCTTGTCAAGACGGGAAAACTCCAGCAGATAGTTAACAGAGTGTGAGCAGCAACAGGGACATCCAACCAGCAAACATACACAGCACGTTTGGAAACGGAGCAGAATTATGGGAATCAGAGCTCATTTGTGGACAGTGTGGAACATCAGGCAACCTAAAATTAAGTATGATTTGTGATTTTGGGTGCCTGAGTATAAGTGGGTGGCAGAGGTCGGTGGGGTTCTGCGGGGCCAAATCTGCACATCTTCAAGAGGATGTGGCCGCCACCACAATCCCTTATTTTATGCTGCATGTAAAGAGGGATGGGCACTGGGGTTGACCACTGTTCAGACCACAACCGCAAATGTCTATATGGACGTTAAAATGGAGATTATGCTTTGCTTTTATCTGATTTACTAAAAGACGTCAAATCAAAGCACAACTAAAGTTTTAGTGACCTACATAAAGAACACTCCACTTACAGCCATGCTTCACCAAACAATACAGCCATTCTTCCCCTTATACATTTTTTTTTCTGGTCTCAAATTTATAAATACGTTCACCATGCAGAGTGGGAAATAAGAGACGACGTATGGCCTACCTCGAAGACTTCTTCATCAAGTATTCTAGTTCCAAACACTATAATTCCTTTGGTATCAATGATGGGGTTGGGGCTTCGAAGCAGCTTCTGGTTGATCTTCTTTTTACAGTCCAGAATGAGGGTGATGGTCTGTTGGTGCACGCTGATTGCCACTCGATGCCACCTGGCAACAAGAGGTGGTGTTAGTTCACACACTTACAGGATAACGTGCAACCCCATGGCGAGGCCCTGAGAGGCCTGTACTGCGTTGAAATTCAAAGGTATGCTGTTATGTTGGTTCAGATGGATGCAGGTACAAGTCATTGCGATATATTAAAAAAATCCAACAAATGCAGAAAATAAAAGGCCAACATATCTACAGATTACATACAAATTAAGTCAAGAAATTGGAGCTGATCCAGTCAAATACTAGTATCACAACAGAAAATGACTAAATTCTATCTATCAGATTACCTGGTGTAACCATCATATATTTTCACTGCTGTACACAAAATCTTAAACTTCAACCTTACTGAGCTGCTGTACTTTGCTTCCATTCATGAATAATTTGTGACCGTTCACAGTAGAAAGGCTCAATCAGCTGCAGTTGGTGAGGCTAACTGGGCTAAAGATGCTAACCACTAACAAAACTTCTTGTTGAAAAAGGTTTTTAAAAAGTTTTTCAACAAACACAAAAGTTATTTCCTTTCAGCTCATGAATAATTGATGTCCAAAAGGCTTGTTAAGATGAATAATTTGTGACCGGTAATAGCAGATAGGCTTAGGCTAACGAGGCTAATAATGCTAAAAAGTTGTTGAAACCGGTATAAAAAAGCTTTTCAACAAACAGAAATTATTTCACCTCAACTCATGAATAACTGATGTCTGAAATATTTTCTAAGTTACAGAGAAACATGGTCGTTATGTTGATTAATGTAGGAACTCTCCATATCACTTTACCAACATTTCACATTCCACAAAGCTCAGCCTGTTGCTCAGTTTTAGCAAAAAACAAAATTGATATACACATGAAAGTATCATTCTGATGTTTTGGTACGTTATTATGAATCTTGTGAATATAAATGCAAATGATTTAAGTAAAAGCAGCAAGAAATAATCTCTAATAAAAGATAACCCCACATTTGTCGGGGGTTAAAAGAGCGACAGACCGATGCACCTACTTTCCGTCAGCCAGGTTGACTCCTCTGAAGAGCGGGTAGTCCTCTGGGCTGGGTTTGCCTGTTTGGTCCTCGTAGAGGAATACGGGGGATCGGCCCACTTCCAGTCCGAGCTGCTGGATGCCCTGCTCATTGTACACGGACAGCAGGAAGGACTGGCTGCCCTTCTTGGGTTTTACTGTGGCCAAGATGGAGAAATCCTCAGGGAAGGCATCACCTGACAGAACGGGCGGCGAGTTGGACACAAACAGAGACGAGTCAGAGAGTTACGAGCAGCAGGAACGATTCATCATCGTGAGAAGAATGCGATACACCTTCTGGCTTGAAAAGTCATTGTAGTATTATGTCAGTAGACAGAATTATTGTCATGAGGACAAATAATATTGTTATTGTCACTTAAACAGACAGGGATTGAGAAACTGAGAAACTATTAATGTGGGCTTTGCGCAGAAAAAGGAAACAAGTGCGATGTGAAGAGTGCCAAGAGTGCAAACGGATAGGATTAATCTGAGAGTGGTGGCTGGCAGGACAGAGTCTGTTCAGAGAGGGTTGGGGGAAAAGTGCAAGGTTAGAAAGAGAAATACAAAGTGGATCACTTCCAGTACAACGCAGGGTGAAGAGCGTTAATGACAAAAACATCTGGTCCTGAGAGACTTTGTGAAGCCATCCTTCAAACTCCTCCTCCCCACTTTTTCCCTCCCGTCCCCAAGCCGATGCATCCAACAGACACGGAGACCCCAAATTATTACAGGAGAGATTCTTAATGACACATTTATTTGGAAATGGAAATACCAATAGCCTATTGGTATGCGATCGCATGAAAGATATGAAAGCGATCCGTTAGGCTCCATCTGCTTAGTTCCACTGTGGAGGCTCAACTATTTCCGCAATTCTGCCAAAGTATGGGGCCCACATCTGCCAGACAAATTCTCTCCTAGTAGGGTGCACTCAGGACCTCATGAAAAAACCCTTCAGAAGAGAGAACTGCTTCAACTATGTGGCTTTGTGCTAAAAGACTTCTGATCTTTTAGCTTGAAAAAGATTAAAGTGAAGTGTTGACATGGCCGATGCCCAGATGCCATCTAGTCATATGACTTCATCTAGTCATAAAAGTTTAAGTCTTATGTTTTATACCTTGCCGCTGTTTGAGACTCTTATTTTGAATTAGGAAAGGAAGCAGCTCATGAGATGTGTGTGCTGACATAGTAGAAAGAAAGAATAATTAACTACAAAAGAATTGGATGGACGATGCACAGTTTTTAAGAAGCTGGTTGGGTTCTGAAGAAAACACAACTAACCATCTAAGAGTAAGTAACTAATTAAGTTAAAGCATTATTTACCTGCTTTTTAACAAGTATAAACATTTTGATCCTCTGCACTTAAGACTGATTAAGCCTGAACTGAATCTGTAAAACACATTTTAAGGTTTATAAAACCTTTATTATAATTGTAAAAACACAAGTGAGGATTATTTTTGGCATTCGAATAGCCTTAGAATTACTCAAGCATAAAAACAACACCAGTTAAATTGACCAATTAAACCACGACTGGATTGTTCACTGATGACAGATACGTTTGAGTTCTGAGAGCTGTATTTCTGAAAACCAAAAAAATCGTGGATTTTTAGCATCAATGTATTATTGTGCATTGGCTGTGCTACATTGCTACAAATTCCAGATGCTTATTCTTAAAAAAAAGGAAAAGATTAAAGTGATAACTGTTATGTTTAACATAAGCAAAGAGGGCACTCAGTCTCCACTAGCAATCTCTCTTCAGGTTTCCAAGCGAGCAGAACAGAGAGGCTGGGCTTAGGGAAAAGATCTTATTGTAGCACCATCAAAGACTCTTATAGTTACAGGCCGGAGGAAAGGCTTGAAAAATGTTAAAGTGATAGTTATGTACTGTGGAAGAAAAGGTGCCACAGGAAGAGTAGGGTGTGGAAACCCCAGCTTAGGCTGAGAAAGAGAAGAAAAGCTCAGAGAGCCGAATTTGTAACGGTCACCCTTCTTCCTTCGTTCCTTATCTCTATCATCTCCCTCTTTTTGTCAGCAGCTGGATGTCTGTCTGCCTTCCTGCCTCTTTCCCATCGCCTCTGTATTAACGCTAAGCATCAGATCGCATCATGAGGACACCACATGCCTTGGCAGCGTCCTCGCTCAGGAATTCTGCTCGGAGTCATAAGAGAAGCGCCGCTATAATTGACAGACGTTGAACCGCGATGAGAAAGACCGGGCTTTAAAAGAGGAAGACGAGGATGAGACAGAAAGATCTCAAACAGGGGGAAGGGGACACATGTCACAGCTAAGCCCTAGGATGGGAAAAGAAAGGCTTAGCTCAGCAGGTACAGTAGTGTTTAGTTAAAAGCCGCAGTGCTTCTCCCACAATTGCTGCTATGCACTGCCGGTCAGCTGGCTTGAAGATGGTCTATCTCAAAGTTACAGAGAACACCTGTTTGGTTATTTAGATTTAAGGCTTTGGTATGGGAAGCTCTTTTTTTTAAGATGGGCTTTAAGATTGCTTTTCTTCTTTAAAAAAAAGAAGAAAAGCAAATTGAAGCAGAAACCAAACGGTCTCATTTGGACCCATGTGAAAATTGAGACTGTTTTGTATTAATGCCTCATCCTGTCATTTTATTAAGTACCCGATGCCCTGAAACAACCTCCAACGGGATCAAGACAGTCGAGGAGCACAGAAAACTGAAACTGCAGAATAACAGAACCACTGTCCCTATACGAAACTTGTTACCAGACACAGATGGAAAAATATTTTTAAAAGCTGGTTTTTTTTGTGTGTTTTTTTAAAAATCTTTCTGGAAATTGACTACTGAAGCTACTGCATTGGAGATTGCTCCCTTCTCATTTCATGTGTGTGTGCTCAGTGTATGCTGACATGCAGTAGTATGGTGCCAGACGTCCACAGAGTTTACACTGGCACCACCACTACCCGTTCCAGGCCAGGAAAAGATTAAGAAAAGGCAGAAACCCGGGAAGAGGCGCTCACACGGGAGCAATTTGATATTTTCTCTGCGATGGAATAACCAAATTAATTTTCTTGCTAAAACCAAGCACAATATCTTGGACTTAATGCAGCTCAAATTTCCTCTGGTGGGTCTCGTTAAGAGGTGTACCATCAACCCGTGTGCATATAGGCAGGTAAATGAGGTACCTGTATACCTGCGTCCTGTAATTAGTATTTTCAGTCTCACTTGTGAACAAATCTGTTTTTATGTAAGACACATGAGCATCCCAGCAACCCCTGACTTTGGAGCAGAGACCTCAAATTGTAAGCACTCTGAAAGGAAATACCTACTCATCTAATTTTTGCCCAAAGTGATAATTTAATCAGTCAAAGTAACCTGGGAAAAGTTGATCTTGACAGCATGCATAGTGAGGAGGAGGAGGATGAGTAAGGTAAGCAAAACTTAAATCGCACTGTTAGAGAACTGCAGCAATGAGAGGCCCCTGGGGGTCCTTAGAGTTTTAAACACATCACTTTCAAGGTGTGCCAATACTTGCTGAGTGTAAAAACAACCCCAAATTATCAAATCGTCCAAATACCCTCTTTGAGCTAGAAGCCAACTGACTGACATTTTGGATTATAATTAGGATTGGACTCTATGAAAATTAACCTGAAACTCACAAAAGGACTGAACTGTGTTTAAAGGACGCTTCCGATGATGACAATGTGGCCTGCACTAAACGCAAAATAGAGAGCACCTTACCTCATAGGCAAAAATGAAAGTCATCATTTCCATCTCAACATCATAGTTTTATTAACAATGCAGCATCTGGCTACATCTTCTCTTTTGGCAATGAAAGAACCCACTTGCAGTTTCTTAATAATCCCTTTAGCACAACATCTTAGTGTCCTCCTAAGACGTTTTCCTGCATTATACATAAAGGATAATCAATTATGTGTCTGCCATAGTGAGCCTGAATAGTAATTGTATAATTAGCTAACATTTAGTGCAGCTGCAACAGATCTTTGCAGTATTGCTGTTGCCGCAATTGATATTTGTGATAATAGGTTTTAGGAATATCAATGCAATTACTCCTATTATGATCAGCAACTTATATTTCCTGACAGTATATATATTTTCCAAACTTTTCGATAACAAACATCATGCTACACCCAAAATCCGGTGTAGCACCACTATCACTGTCCAAAACCTTCCTCTACCCCTCCATAAAATACATTGTGCTTCCCTAATGATTTAAATCAAATACTGTGCAGTCTTACTCAAGCTATGAACTATAAATAAGCAGTTTTGAATTGATCTGGTTATGAGCTTTAGCCTTATAATTTACTATTTGGTCCCAAGATATCAATTTAATGGATACCAGCAACACCACGTTATGATTCCTATCCATTAGATGACTCAGACCTACTGTTTTCAGTCCTAATTAAGGATTAGGACCGAACTATTATCTTTCAAAAATAGGTCAGACCAAATCTGAACATGCAAAATTACCCTTCATTTGAAGGCAAAAGCAGCTGTTCGTTGGCTGACATCCATTCTCTCCAGGCTGCTCCTCTTTTTCTTTTTGTGCCACTTATGATTGAAGTAATAAAGGTAGGAAAGGTCTACAGTGTTTTAAGAACCTCTGCGGTTTTAGATGATTCATTTCTTCCACATGTTTGCCTAATGATTGCATGTCTGCACTTGCTCTTTTCCAACACATCATCGCAGTCTGTCTGTGGTTACTGGGTCACAGCTTGGTGTGTTCCCAACCAAAGCTGGTTTTTATTTTATCATCCGAACAAAAGCAGGATGTTTGCATGTCTTCATTTTTTTATTTATTTTTTGCCATAATTTTATTTGTAACCTTTCAGAGTGAGAGGATATTATGCAGATTATTAAAGCAAACAGTTCTCTGAGCCAGAGTAATAACTAGCAAAGAAGAGGGGGGGTGGAATAATGGATAAAATGATGTCAGAAGTTTAGCTGCCTTCTGGAATATATTAGCAAACATTCTTGTAAGAAAGAGGCGAGACAGGGGCCACATCCCAAACACAGACACTAGATTTAAATCCTGCAAGCCACAGACAGCTAGTTAGTCTGTTTGCACCTAAAGACTATGAGGTGCCTGGTTAAAACCCCTCTCCACATGGTTTGTTTTATGTGGACTGTTATTTCAGATCTTCCAAAGCAGCACATGTGTAATTATAGCAATGTGTGTCTAAACAAAGACCCATAAGGGGCTCCACTGTCATAGAGCATCAAAGTGAAAAGGCATTTGTTTGATTGGAGAGCATGTAAAGGCACGCATGCCGCAGAAGCCTCGTGGCTCAACGTTAAGCCCGAAGAAAGAGTCGCTCGTGAATCAAAGGGCCAGCTTAGCCTCTGACAGAGCCGTGACCGGGGATGTCTTCCAGCGGTCCGAGCTTTTATCGGAGCTAGGCTCAGCCTAACCGCAGTGGCTTCTCAGAGTTCAGCAAAGTCTTGCTAGATGGAAATGAGATAAAAACAGAAGAGGTGGAGGGGGGCGATGAACGCAAGGCAGAGGGAGTCCTGGAGAAATGATAGGGAGGAGAAATTATGATGCTTGAGGGGGTAAAAGACAGGCGAAGGGAAAAGGGAGAAGAGAAAGGAAAGTAAGTCTGCAGAGCGCCCCACAGCAGCCAGCGCTAAGCCACGTCAGCACGGCGGAACAAGGCAAAAGTGGGACCCCCCACTACCCTTAACCGCCCACCCATTTCCCTCTCTCCTCTCTGCCTCCCCTGCTTTCACTGCTTTCCCACTGTCCAGACTCCTCCTACAACATGGAATATTAAAGGAGCGGATCCAATTCATCTGCTGTCGCATTTCTAGGGAAAAGAAATCATTACCTTCCAATAAAAAGGCAGCAGGATTTACAATCATACGAAGGATTAAAGTTAATTGTACAAATTTAAGTGAATTAAACTAATAACAGATTGTTACATAAATGGTGAAGAGTGATAACTGTTTTTAGAAAGGTTTTGGCCTAAAGTAGACTTATTTTATAATAACAGTGAAATCCAGTTTATCTGCAGTGCTGTGAAAAACCGGCTGCTCTTTTTTTAAATGAAATTTTTCTCAATATAAATAATTATTCTTCTCAACATAGAGGTGCCTTACGACTCTTATATAGTCACAATAAATGAAAGAATAGCTTAAAAATCGACAGAACCAGAAACAACAACAAAAGAAACAAAGTTAAGTGAGCTATAATCTGTTTTTGTAAAGGAATACAGGTGCTGTAACTATTATTATTATTATTATTATTATTATTATTATTATTATTATTATTGCCTACAAACATTTGACCAAAATGGCTACTTGAGCTGTGTGCTTTGACTGAGACACTCACCTGGGTAAAGCTGTTTGGTGGGGGCACTGAGCTGGGCATCTTTGGATACTTTGTACGCCACATCGGGTCCTTGTGTCGACCTCCGATGTGAGCAGAAACCCGTTGTTTTTGTAACACCCTCAGGTAAATTGTGAAAATCTAAAATCTTCAAGAGGTCTGCTGGTTCTGCTGCGAAGAAGAAAACAGACACACAGAAAAGATGTTAAGGCTTTATCATACAGCATTTTCCACATTACTTACTCAGAGACTTACAGTAGTTTTATGGGGCCTTAAATAGAATTTGAGCAAACTAGTACCTCCTTTTCATTAAATATGTTCAAACTTTCTGCATTTTCCATCTTGTATTACAAGCATAGCTTAGGACACCAAAACAAATTTAATCAGAAAACAATTTCATTCAATAATTGACTGCATAACTGTTTCTTATTATATAATTTTTCTACAAAAAGCATTTTAAATGAATTGGAAGCAAATACAGGGGGTAAGGAAGCTAGCTGCTCGGTTTGCGTTACTTTGGGCTGACACCAGAGTCAATGTGTTCCAAAAATACCTGCATCTAAACTAAATTTAAATTATATGCATTTCTTTCACCATACTTTATTTTCAGCGTCCCGCTGACTCAGACAAGAGTTGGTTGCTCAGCAGAACAATTCACATTTGGGAAAATTTATGTTTTCCCATTTAGGCACAAAACAGAGATGTGCGCATTTATAGATTCCAATGATCATGGGTTGAAGCCACACAGAAAAACCCACGCTTCCAACCATTTCGCTTGCAAAGTCCACCGCTTGCCTCTCTCCGACCACAACCGTGCAATTAGCACACTCTCGAGCCGGTCGCCTTGGCTGTGATTGGGTCACCGCAGGAGTTCGCTGGGTCAAAACAATGTGACATGGAGATTGACCCTGAACCGCAACCGTCATGTGCCAAAACCGCCCAGGACAAACAGCTGTTCGTGCAGCCAGAAGCAACACGATGACATACACCAGTAGCAAGTTTTCCTTTCCTAAGCAGAGATACGTGCAGGGACGGACACTTGGTCATCTGGAGGAACTTGGACAAACCTCACAGTTAGGAAACATCTTTAAAAGAAGACAAGTGGAGATTTCTGATAACTTGTGCCACAAATTAAAACTTAAACAGAAACAAAAGCGAAAGAATATAGCGTTCATATTAACTTTCGAAAGTGCGTGCAACCTGATGTTTTGAGACTAAGATGGAAGTTTTTCCACCTTTAACGTTACACTCATCCTGCAAATTTCCAGTGAAAATGTTGTCCAAGTGTGCCCATCAACATTCCACATCATGAACTGATAATATTTGCCGATGCTAACCTGCAAAAGGTCTCCAAATGTATCAAGTTAAGGTCTTCACACCTTAATGTATCGGTTCGATTGGAAACAAAAGTCGCAACATTTGTTACATTTTCAGTTGGTGCAATTCACTTTCACACTGCACTGCATCAAACAAACCGAACCCTTAAAAAAAAAAGTTCCCATCTCGCCTGTGGCGGCGCTGCACCAAGAACTACTGAAGGAAACAGCACAAAAACCTCTGAAGAAGACATGAGCGCAACTTCCTTCTTCAAGAAATGTTAACAAAAATGGAGTGGCATCAGATTAGAGCAACAGTAGGATTTTCACTTTCATTTCTCCTACCAGCGCTAGACTCTTCTCTCTTGTTTTGGCTGTATTTACCCAGAATTCCCTGCACTATAGTCTGTTTCCTGCTTTTGGAGTTTGGCAGTTTGGAGCTGGACTCCACATTCACACCTCCCTAAACGAATTAAACTTTCTATGCAAACAAACTAGAGTTGAATTAAAGCGGACTAAACAGGGCTGGTGTGAACACACCCTAAGAACATCTTCTGTCCTCTCCCCTCTTCAAATCAAATATATCTTCTGTCGGATTTAGAGATGGTCTTCGGTTCAACTTTTTGCAAAAGTTGACAAAAACCCCAGTTCCATCAGAAGAAAAATAAATCCATTGCATGATGTTGCCACTACCATGTTTCACAGTGGACATGAGGTTCTTCTGGATGCTCCCTTTGGAATTAAATATTTCTGTTCTGTGACGCTACTTCTTACTTCAGGTAGAACAGGAACACAACCAGGACTTTTTGGAAACTGTTGTAGCTCCTTCAGTGTTACTCCACTCCTCTTAAAAACCTCCATGACTAATTCCCATCCTGTGTTTATGTCCATTTTCGGTTAAAAAAAGAATCTATGATGTTAGATATGAAATCAAGAACGCTGTAATTATGCCGTAAAGTTCCCACAAAAGTATTAGTTTGGAAATGGGTTTGCAAATGTATGCAGCCATGTTATTGCCGCGTTTTATTTTGTGCATGTACTCTTTCTCAAATGCGACATCTTAGCCGACCGTAGCTACAAGGTGAAACTGCAAAAAGCACAAATTGTTCAAAAAGTCAACTTGTAACAGAAACAACCACTTAAAACTAAATAGGCCATTAAAAACATCAAATGATGAACGAGCACATTTCAGCTGAGCTTCAAAGCCGCCCGCGGAGACCTGTAACAACCTCCAGCTGGATGTGGTTATGAGTGACTAACATGCAGCAGAAATCAATTAAAAAAACATCCTCAAACAGAGGTTTCCATTGAGAAACAGTTAAGCTGCACATGTTATCCTACAGCTGTGCAGTGGTGTAAATAAACTTCTTTACGCACCTCCCGAAGCCTTTTCACGTTTTCTACTCGGTCAAAGCAAAAGCTCAATGAAGAGTTTTATGCACATCTTTACAAAAAAAATACAAAATAAACAGAAAAACTGAAAAATCAAGGAAGTCGTTTTTGCTGAGAACAGAAATGTAGAATGAAAAAACTTGATCTGAACTTAATAAGCATTTTTCTAAATCAGATCCAAGCAATGCTTTGGAGGTAATGATAGGCACAAGAACAGGCATTTGTGATGGCAACTCACCTAATCAAATGAAGCACCCCACCCTCCAATTTAAAAGCTCACCTACGTCTCTGCCTCTATGCTGCACAAGGTACCAATAATCGCACTCCTGTCTGGGAATCCGACACATTTACACCACTTTTGAGTAGAAGAAGGGTCTAAATAGAAAGACCAATTTATCTGTCATCAGCTCTCAATGAACAGAGGGATAGAAAACCACCCAGCAGCCACAAAATGTCCATCATCCACCATGAAAGGGGCGTTTGATTAAGCGAGGCTAACTCTCAGACCTCCGCAGCGCAGTAATAAAGGCGCATGTTTCACTGTTATCTGATGGGAAACATTCCCTCATCCATCCAGCATTATTCGGTTTGTCCACAGGGCCACTATTTCTGTTTAGAAGCTAATTCACGTGACTCGGTTCCAGACGCATCATGTAGCATTTCTGTGAAGTTCTGAGCATTTGAGGTTCCACAATCCAGCAGGGACAAATGCAGACAAAACATCACCATCACCCGCATAAAGATGCTACATTTCAATAAAGGCTCCGCAAGAATGACGCGGACACCCACAGCTGTAAGGTTAATATAGATAATAATAGGTAGTCATCACACAAAAGCCTTCCAAAATAAACAGGGGTGGGCAATGTGGAATTAAAATTTTATCACAATATTTTGTGGCACTATTGTGATAATGATAAAAGTGATCATGAAAAAAATAAGATTTAATAAAATTTATCTAACTGTATGTTGTGACTGAATGTCAGGGCAATCAAATACTGTTCCTGAAAAACATACCCATTTGAGGTAGCCTTCATCAGGACACCGCTCATGTAAAGACTTGTGATTTCTATCCCCAAACTGAATATTTATAAATGTTCTCATGGAACAAGAGGTGGTAAAAAGAAAAAAAATAGCAATGATGAGAACTAAACTTCTAGGATTTATAAACATAATAAATTGGAATTTATTGTGCCAACGATAATATAGGTGAAAATCAAAACATAGGGATTGTTTACTTGCTAAAACAGATGGATAAAGATTTATAGCTCTCTCGGGAACCCAATCTTCTAGGGCATGATAATATTCGTTAAGCATGAAACTGTGATATTGTCGAATATTGCAAAGGAGATACATCACTCTTTTTTGTTTTTACCCATTATTATGACAACCCTAGAACTTTCCTCAAACTTCATTATCTGAGGCCACTAAGATCTCTATCATGTGTGGGCTTAAAGAGAGACTGAAACTCACTCTAACTGGCCACATTTTTATTAGCATCTGACGCAGAATCACAATTTCTTGCATTCATTTTGTGAGCTAAATGTATTACATTCCAGTTGGTTCATAGCCAACAGAATAACTTTATATAATATTATTACGACATTATTGTTGTCAACGCTGGACTATGATTTAAGTTTGATTTTTATTTCAGCGTAGCTGCGCACACTTTATAGGAACCAAATGCCTGCAGCTCTAAAATAGGAACACTATAAGAAGCAACTAAAACCTTTTCAATAAAATACAGTGTCTCCAAACTCTCCATAAACATCAGAGCAGTCTGCTTCGACCCAGCAGTATCTCTATGTAACTGGCCAACATCCAGCAGAACCGTATCCCGCTTCAAACAGATCAACCAATGACTTGTAATTGTACCGAGGCCCCTACAAGGCCTGGACAGAGCTGGCTTACACGTAACACAGTGACCACGGCCGCTCTAAATTATGGAGCTTAAGGGTGGTCAGATTAAAGACAAAATACAGAATTCCACTCTGATAGTAAAGTCCGTAGTCATAACCATTTGGTCAAAGGCTCCATTTTCATTTTATACTCACATGTCGTCTCTGTTACCAACACTGTCCCCATCTCCTTATTTGGATGCAGACTTGCTTTTGGCTGCTTTTTCAGGCCTCTCCACTGAGAGGTTGAATGCCTCCTCTTCATCTCTAATTTACAACAGTTTCATGACCTTCCATGTAAATAAACTACACTGTCATATATCTGGAAAATGCTCTTCTAATGTTACAGTTGTCTGAATTTGAACAAAACCGATCAAACATGTACCAGCGGCAGCCAAGATCGTCCACAGCCACTTTTGTTGATTTGTAGGTTATAACAGAACACCAATACTGATAACTCACCTGGTAACTGAATACAGTTTATTTGGACTATACTCACAGTTCAACCTAAACAGCAGTAGAAGGAGCTTTATAACAAGCGATGCATGGCTAAATTAGCTGTTAGCTGAAATCTTTTTGATGGATTAGGTCTGACTGTTTTTAGTTGAAAACTCAAAAATCCAATCTTTCTCCAATCAGTGAATACTCCATACATGCGCGAAACCAGGTTGTGCTGACAAATACTCTTCAGTGTTGACATATGTCTGTGGTGCATTCAGGCTGCAAGGCAGCGCATGAGAGCAAGACTTAAAATCTGAGTATGTCGCAGTAAAGTAGCTTTATTTACTTGTTGAAAATCGGCAGTTTTGGAAAGTAAAGGTAAAGATTATCACGGGCACAGACCGTCAACAGTGATTAATGTTAATTTATAACATGCTGCAGACATTTTGAAATGTTTGAGATTCCCTATGCTCCAGAGGGCAGGAAGGCTATGAAGATATTTTTGAATGCAGTTGTTATGTCTTAAATAGTACACTTTGAAGACAGAAAGAAATCTGACCACATAAATCAGAGTTTAAAAAAAAAGAAAAAAAAAAGCAGAACGGAAATCATTAACGAAATTCTAATCCATCCATCTCTATTTATGATCTCCAGTTAATTACTCCAGTTGAGAAGAAAAAACGCAAGATGTTTGTGGTGAGAATCAAGCACAGCCCATGTCTCGGCTACGTTAGACATTGGTGGGTTGCCGTACAATGCCATTCCTACAATGTAAATTTATGTTAATGAAATACAAGCGAAAGAGCCTGAACAGCAGGAGTTTGCAGTGGCCATTTGGAGGGTAGAGTTCTGCATCACTGCCCCTCCCCAACCTGTTGCTGCTCACTCCAAGTCATGTTTCTGCTATGCTTTTCCATTTGGAAAATATTTCTGCTTGAGAAAAACATACAACTTTATGGCATTTGAAACTAAAAAAAAGCACCAGTCATCACTTTTCTCAATGCAGTGCCATTTTAAAAGTACATTTGAGAGATACTGTATGTATGTTGATTAGTAAAATGCAGATAGCTAACCAAACCAAATGTCTAAGTTTCTTCTATTCTTTCAAACCCCCTAACTTGGTCAGTTGTATTTTATATTTTCATGGATCTGAATGTGACAGTATTTGGAGGTGACACACAGGAAACTTAATAGTCAGGAGTGTACTGGTCAGATACTGACGTACCAGTGGAGTGCCTGGCCACTTTAACAGACTTTTTAGGGATTGGTAAATGGGTTTTACTCGTCAGCAAAACCCTTAATTGTGCAATTTTAGTTAGTCTACGATGAAAGGATAAGAAAAGACAGCACTGCTCTTGTCCGCAGGCCAAGTGGAAATAAAACTTCCCAAAAACTGTGGCAAGAGACAGAAGGTGTCTACTTTTGTTTCCACCAAGAAATGGTTCAAAGAGGGAAAAAAAATCAATCCAAAACCAGTATGGGACTTCAGAAATGTGACAAAGCAAACATTATCACTTCAACTCCCTTCCCCGATTTGCACTTTCTCAGAGACTCCTTCATTCATAGATTTCGGTCACCAGGCGGTTGACCTGGCAGCGGAAGCATTCCTGACCGCGTTCCAAGCCGCAGGTATGGCGCTCAATCCCACCTTGTTAAACTGAGATGTTTACCAACTTAATGCGCCCGGTCCCTTGAGGAACCAACACCTCTGGAAGCGGATGCTAAAAATACTTTTTCACCTCAACCACAGCCCCTCATGTCCAAGAGGCAGGTTCACCTCAAGTACACAGAGAGTGTTTATACGATGTTGCCTTGTGTACATTCGCTCTTTGCCAGTCTGCCACATATTTGACACTACTTTCACACAAAAATACAAAGAAACAAAACGGTGAACTGTGTATTACCAAATTGTCATTGATTGGCTCTGGTCAGTGCATGGCAGGTCAAATGTTGAAAATTCTGGGAGGCATTGGACAGGGTAATCCTATTCATTGAATGCACTAAAGCTAAAAACTCCCTCTGGTTTAGGTTTGAAAATGCATCAATCAACACAATGCAGGTTGAGGCAATTTTTGTGGATTTAACAAAGATCAAGCATAGTTCAAAGCATTAATAACATTGAAAAATTCTTCATCTTCTGTTGGATTGAAAACAATGACTTCATTAAAAGAGATGCAACATATTTTTGTCTGTTTTGCAGTGATTTAAAAAAAAAAAAAAAAAACTAATCTAATAATTGGTTAAAATCTGAATGGGTGGATCATGTATAGAGACAAACCAGAAACCTGTTCCCAATGATTGTTTGTTATCAACAGATCAGAGCCTTTGTCAAGAAGTAATCGATCCTTTGGATCTTTGCAAAACAGGAAATGCCTGTGCAAAGCTGTTTCAAGAGAATGACACCACCAAATGTCAATGTTAAATCAATTCATGAATCAAAAAAGACAAAAAATACTGCAAATCTCACATTAAAACTACCTGCTGACAAAAGAGTAGCTTATTATTTGCAATAATAAATATCTTCCTCTCCCAATCTGACCTTAGTGTACCTCTTTCATTCAGTCTGTAAGTGAACAGCAGCTAAAAGGCCAGGTTCCTAATCCTGCTTATGGCTCAGTGCCAAGACTGTGGTGGATCCCATTCTCCCTAAGTACTCACCTCCCCTCAATTTTCACAAACCCACACACACACGCACGCACGCCCACAAACCCACACACACACGCAGTCTCTGTAACAACTCTCAGTGACTCCAGACGGCACCATTTTATTTGACAGCAGGAGCTGTGCAGAACCAGTGCGTGATGACCTTTTTCTTCGAGGGGGTGGGAGGGGATTAACATTTTTTATTTTCTGACCCGCCATCCTCCTCCTTCGTTCGCCCTTCTCGAGGTGAGGCCTGACTCTCAGGCACATGCTTGACCTAGGGCTGAGGACATGGAGTAATTAGTACCCATAAAGAGGACCCTGCCTCTCCTGGAAGCCAGCACAGCCGAAAGCAAGAATGCCCGATGAGAGACTTCCCCCTCCTAGAGTGCATCACCAACAGGGAGGGTGAAAGACTTGGGGGTTTTTTTGTTTTGTTTTTTTCATTATTTCACCTGATTTTGTAATAAAACCCGAAGCCAACTGTCGTAAAGTTGGAACCTTGCTGCGAGTACAGCAGGTTACAATTACGGTCTTTACTTTAATTGTTTAAAGTAAAGATTTAAAAAGACTATGTGACCTTAAAAAGAAAAAGCATACAAAATTCCAGAGCCCTAAGGTGTTGGGTCAAAAATCTAAAAACAAAATCATAGTTCCCACTATGTGACCAGACAGGGGAGTCATACAGCAGGAATTATGATTATGCTAGGTAGCGCACATGAGTAAATTAAATCCAGCACAGAGCAGAATCCTAAACAAGTGAAATCTTAACATCAAATCACTAAAAATTATATTCCGACCATTTCAGCATATGTTCAATAGACCAGATCAAAATTACAAGGAAGCGCTAATGTGCTAATTTGAGGGCTCTTATGGAATCCCAAAGCCCCAACCAATGTTCTACACTGGCTATGTAATTTAAAAAAATAATAATAAATTAGAATTATTTTTAGACAGCATGTCTAAGCAGAACAATCAAACAACTTCATTTCCGTTCATTCTCTCTCAACTAGCTGACACTAAATTAGCCACAGTAAAACAAATTTAATCCTATCTGCTCGTCTCGCCTTGCATAACTTTTCAAGCCAATCACATCATGCCCAATAAAACACGCTATAAACACACAAAAAAAAAACAAAAAAAAACTAATTCTCCACTTGCACGCCTTTTACACTAGAAAAACAGCGTCAAAAAGATGCCCGAGCAAAGCTTCTGGGACATTTACCGTCTATTAAGAGTGCCCATTATCTGTGGTAGCTTGTGAAAATTTCCCAACTCTTTTGTGCAGGTGTGAAACCACCACAGGAAGGTTTACTATCCTGGTGGCACCATGGTGTTCTGGTTGGGGCATCGGGGAGGACGGTTGCACCAGTGACACTGTGTCCTTTCTGTAGAACCTGAAGCCTAACTAAAAACACAGGCTTGATTTTAAGGGTGCAGCCTCATTATGACCACACACCAGGCTGGCAGCTCGATAATTAAGTTATACTACCACTCCTGAACTGCGCCATCGCTTGTGTTTAGCCACTGGTCTGGCTTCAACCACAGTCAGCTTGAATCGAGGGGTATTACTGTGTTGCTGCTGCATGCAGCAAACAAACCACTCTCTCCATGCTAAACAACGGCATATTGTGCTCTGGCATTGCTTTCACAATGCGCACACACCTCCAAATTGCTCCAAAACTTGGCTATGTGTGCTAGTAGGAGGCTTTTGAAAGTTATATGTTTTTTTATGCTGCAGTTTGAATGGAAAACACAGCCTGCTATCAGGCTGTCTGAGAAAAGCCCCAGAAAAATTACCAGAGTGAAAAAGAGGAGGAGGAAAAACAAAAACTATGGGTTTTGTAGCACAATTAGTCAAAACAGAAGAATCAGAACATGGCATATAAAACTAAACAAATTTTGACAAGGCTGGTTCGCAAAGATCTGCGAAAAAATTACCGATATTGTGCAAATGATTCCTTCTGACCGCACATACTGAGACATTCACACTAAGTTCTGTACTGTCATGAGGAATCACTCAGTAGATCCCATCCTTTGCATCCCTCTCATGCTGGCGATAAACTTATGAAAACACTAATGATGTTTTCTCTTCTCTAAGGCTGAAAACGATGGTGGAGGCACAGACACCTCTTCTAGTGAAATCCTGCATCTTTTGTTACAATTGCTTCAGTTTCCAAATCTGCTGCAGACTGAAAATTCAAACTCTCATGGAGAATACAAAGCAATTGTGTTCCATCATGAAGGAGGGCTTATCAAAACCTTGCATTTCATTAATAAGGCTAGGTGACGTTAGACGCAATTATATTTTTATTAAAATGCAGCCTTACGATTTTGTTGATAAAGTTTTTGTTAGATAAATCCAAACAAATGGCCAACAAATTTTGAATTTTGCGCATACACTCAGCTAAATGCAACAAAATTCTGGTTTTGATTAAACTTATTTTTAGCCTATAGCTAATGTAGACTTGCAAACATCAATATGGAACACTTAAGAGTAATTTAGGTCAATTTAACAAATATTTTCAGAAAATCTGCAATACAAACCAATGAATGAAAACTCTGATTAGTTGACTTTAATTTAGAGCTGCACACTGAAAAAAAACAAC
Organism: Xiphophorus hellerii; assembly: GCF_003331165.1. NCBI lineage: Eukaryota > Metazoa > Chordata > Actinopteri > Cyprinodontiformes > Poeciliidae > Xiphophorus > Xiphophorus hellerii. Next base: position 22,241,337 of record NC_045679.1, read on the forward strand.
AGTGGAAGTATTTAGTCATCTTTCAGTGTGTGCGCCAAAATTCAACAACTTTTCTAGTTATGCACCACACATTCCGATGATATGACACTAAAACAATCACCATCCATTCACGAAACAAACACCAAAAAAAGAGCACAAGTCCTGCATACAGTATTTGATGCATTTTATGCACACAGATGTGACGAAACAATTTTCTACCCAGAGTGTCTGCTGTGTACTCTGAGGCTGAACACTGAACGGCCTTTTTATTTCTTTAACAGTGGGAATACCAGATGGTTTACTTCACTGTCTCCGTGCTGCAGCGCACAGCAGCTAAGATAAATCACTGTCTGCCTCCCTCCACAGACGGAGATGGAAAAACTGACTCAAGATTCCACGGTGTACCTCAGAATGCTAATTTTACAGCAAAAAAAAAAAGAAAGGAAGAAAAAGAAGTACAGGCATAGTAATTTTCAGGCACATGTGTGATTACTGTTATCTCTGCCATGGTATCTGTGTTTCTCCCATCCTATTTCCGTCGTTTCTTCTCTCAGTTTCATTAACTTTCGTTTTTTCCAATAACCACCCTCCAATGCGTTTTAATGCCTGCCAGTTTTATCTGCGTCTTGCGAAGCTTTCCGTCTCCAGCTGCAGTTACGGCTTCACTGGCTGACACTTTCGAAATTTATGGCGAAAGAAAGCCTGCAGCACGATTATTATTCCAGAAGAAATGCGCTGAAAAGCAACAATAAGAAGTAATCTACTTATAACAAATCCTGCACTCTACTGAAGACGTTTCTATTTTTTGATTATCACTTGCATGAGCAAAGCCAGTGATTTGTTTTTCCTGATGACATTAGGATGATGGGAATCAATCTAAATAGAGAATGTGTTCCCACATATTAAGAGTTTCATCATCATTAGTGCTCTCAAGGACAGCTACACTCATTCTCATCATTTCTCATCAAAAAAATAGAACTATGCTTTATAAATGAAATACAAAAATGCCCAAAAAAATAAACTTAGATCTAGCCCACTGCACTATTTTGTGAGGCTCACGGAACCCCAGCCTTGAACTGGGACTTTTTTTTTTTCATATTTCACATCATACAAATCAATTTGCTTCTGTGGGAAGTTGGTGGAAAACGGCTCACTCCTTGAAGTTATTGACTGCAAGACAATGAAATACTGCAAATCTAATTCCATTTCAACATTAGCATGTGAAAGATAAATCCAAAAACTGATTTACCACGATTTTGCCATTTATTTTCGACTTGCATTCCTAAATTTATACATTCATACAGATACATTCTTAAATTTATGTGACAACATTGTGGTAAAGAAAAACAATTATTTACTCAGTTTTTGGGGAAATTTTGCTTTGTTTCTGTCTATTAAGAGACAAACATTTTTATGTGAAGCTCATATTAAGGAGAGACAGGAGAGATGAATCCAAGAAGCAAAGTCAGTGTTTATTATATTTTATGTTTATTAGAATAGGAGTAATTTCATTTCAACTATTAGTGACACTATTAAATTGTATTAAAATACATCATAGTTTATTTGATAAACATTACATTGCTGACTACATGGACGTCAAAGTTATTTAGAATACTTTTCAAGATCAAACTGCATTATTATCAATAATTTCTGAAATCCAAGAAACGTAAACAAAAAGGAATATTTACTGCCTGTTAATAATTCTTCTCCGAGTCGATTCACACACTTGAATTCAAAACGGAGCGAAATAACTTGCGATGTCATGATTTGCCAAATAACACGCCATAGTTGGAGTGACAGCCAAGTCAAGCATAAATTTATCTGCTACTGACATTTTAACGGGTGACTCACTTGAGCAATAACAACCCTGTGGGGGAACAGAAGTCAATGTGCAAATAAGATCTTGTTGCTATGCCTGAATCGTACAATAAATCAGCCAAAACCAGATACCTACTTACTGTTACAACACCACTCAGAAACTTTCAGGGAAAGTCCACAAATAAAGAAAAAGTGGAAGTTATTTCAATGCTACTTTCCCATTTCTATTACTGATTGAAAGCATTCCTCTCCAGACCTTAGCAGCTCAAGTGCTTCACATCTTGGCAGTACAAGTTAGCTGTAGTTCACACAAAACAACAACAACTGTAAAGAAAGCCACTAGCAAAAGTTGAAATAAATGACACAGGCTGCACGTTGAAACCCTTAGCCTTGAGTTCAAGTGATATCAACCAAGCAAATCAAGGTGTAAACACAGCTGACTATGCACTTTGAATACCTATGCAAAGTCATATCCAATAAATTTGAGCATGGATTCTCATAAGGCTCATTTGTCAGATTAAAAGTTCCTTTTCCAAAGCAGCTGACTCTTCACATTTTTATTAAAAAATATTATTTTGGTGTGATATAATAATCTAATATTAATTGTTGTTTTCATTAGATGCAAGAGGAAAATCCTCCCATGTACCAGAATTAAAGGCTTGAAAACATCAGTCTGTGTGTAAATAATCTATGTAATGTGTATTATTTAGTAAATGGAGTTACTGCAATACATTGACCTCTCAATAATATTCTTCGTAACTGAACAAAACTGTAAATAACATAAGAATTGCTTTAGTGCAAGTGTGTGGGTGGCCATTTGTGTTGTTTTACTAAGCTCATAAAAAAGAGAATTCAATCAGATGTTGAAAAACAATTGCCCACATAGTTTAATCAGTAACAATGCTGAGCAAATCTTAGGTTTTCACAAATTCTTACGTTATAGAAGAATATAAAAGGATCCATGACATCCTAACAAGTTGACAAGGTGTTTGTGTTGTAATAATCGAAATCGGCACATCAGTGTAACAGTGTATGGTGCACTGTGTGACAATCATATCTTACTGTGATACTTTAGAATCACATTATTACTGTTGACTAGACTGCTATTGAGAAGTAACTGCAAGAATTCAGTTGCCCAAATACATACCGTTAACTCATTATCCATTTAGGTTGTTTGTTTAATACAGTTAGCAATTCCAGTGCCTTTATGCAACTTGCATGTGCAGTCCAACAGCAAACCTCTAGGAAAGCCCTCTTGAATTAAAGTCAACAATAAATAAAGCTACTTTGTAAGGGTTATCCCAGCATAAGGGTCCACCCCAACAGAAAATTCCCTGGTCACAAGTACAAAAGGTGTCCCACCAACCCTGTTGAAGACCTCCATCAACTGTGAACAAGGGATATCCATCAACTGATGATGGGAAACGAGGCAGCATGGGAGCCCACTCCACCACAGAAACCACTAGTGAGAGGGATACCAGCTGGGTAGCAAGGGGACCACACTGAAAACTCCTCTTTATTGCACGGAAAACACCCACAGTGTTTTCATACCCAACCCACAGACACTGCCTGGCATCAAGCACCCACTAACCCATCAAAGCAGCCCTCCTGGACAGCATACTTGGGTTTAAGTGGTTAAGGGACATGCCCAGGTGTGTCAGACCTGACAAGAGAGATTTTCTATCTGTTGATGAGAACCTGGGCAGAATAAAGACCAACCCTAGCATAGTAGTTAGGGTTGGCACCAGGTAAGGAATACAAAAGGTGAGTGGCCAGTCGACATCACTGACAACCTTCCTCAGCTGCAGTGGAAAGACCCACAGAGTGAACAAGAGTTGGGAACCTAGGCAAATCTCCCAAGAAAGGCCAGGCCAGGTCTGATTAGCTCAACTGTTAAAAGGTATGTTCTCGTTCTTCAACTTCCCCAAACACGAAATTTCTAGGGACTTACTATCTCTAAACAGTTTAATCGTCGCCGCATGGCTTAAACTCTAGCTGTGACCAGGGCTTGATTATTGAGGACCTCACTAAGCATACCGTCAATAGCAACAAGAAGAGGTGTGTATCATGCACAACCCTAATTGGTCAAAACAAGAACATCCTTATAAAAACACAAGGCCATTATATCTAAGGAAAACTGCTCTGCGTCATCATATGTGTTTTTATATAATTGGGTATAGAAAAGTTGTATATTATACACTACTGTATAATTTCTATACCCAATTATATGTTTTTATATAATTGGGTAAAGAAAAGTTGTATATTATACACTACTGCAATCCATATTCACATGATATGTAGTACGAAATTTCTATGCCTTCATGGTCTTCCATTCCTCACTGTTTCCTAAAAGTTTGCATGTGTTTTATCCTTCGATTTCCTGCTTTGACCATGCTTTTGGACTTTACATCTCGTAGGATGTGCTCAAAGATTTTTTGTTTTCATTCTTAACTAAACAAAATATTGACTTCTGTCCATATTCAATGGTTTGTTCCGTCAGAAAAATCTCTTAAATCCTGCTTAAACACATAGCCGGTGTGCGGTAAAACTCTAGTTGAGTCCCTTGTTGCAACAAGACCAAATGAATTAAGCTTCCCGGAGAAAAATAAAATCCCGCTGACTAGGCAAACCATGTCCTACTATATATGTCCTCTCATTACAACTTCAACTGATTTCATCACCTAATAAATTTAAAATAGAGTACATATGACTACAGTAAAGTTTCATGACTGACCAGAAACCATTGTTTCTTCCCACTTGGAAAAATGTGCTTACACTCAGTTTTCTGCAACCAAAGTTGCGGCTAGGCTCTGGCTGGAGAAGGGGGAGTGGGGTTGGAAAGGATGAGTCATACATTGCTTTCCATGCTCAATGATTATAATACCCATTACAGAGAAAAGCACTGTTTTACAGCTCAAGTGAATGCAGAGCTTGTAAGTCTGGACCAGATGCAGAGTTTCACTCAAAACATACAGATAAATCCCAAGCGCAAGTGTTTGGGGTTGCATCACAAAGTAGCACGGCCAACACTTAATTTGGAGAAGAGATGCACATAGGGAGAAAAACTAACGAGAAAAATTGCTGAAAACAAAGCGCTCTGCACCATGACAACTTTAAAACAACAGATAAATGTTTATTCTCAATGAGACTTGAAGATAACCTGCGACAGGACATGGCAAATAATACGCTGATTGTGTCGAACAAAGGATCTCCTTAACTCTGTCACTGGGTCAAAAATCTGTCGTGCATATTTTGCTCTATCTGCCATGTTATTATCATGCATTAAAGCTGATTTACAGCGTCTCTTATCCACAAAGCCTGCATTTACAGACTTGAAGTGGCACATGCACTTACAGGGTCACTGCCTCTCCATGCAGCCCCAGATTCCTTCCTCGGCACCAAGGCAATAGGCACACACAAGAAGCCACTTTCTCTCATGGCCGCTTATCTGATATTGTCGGACATGACCTCAGGAGAGCTAAAAGACACTGTGTAAGAACCAGCAGACCCAAATTCCACCAAATGAGTCTGAGTTGGATAAGAGAAGGTGGTTAAACTGGATGAAAGATGACCCTCTAAACCTAGTCCTTCCTCCAGCATTCAATAAGTTGTAGTCTCATAAGGTAAGAGACATTAATCAGTATCATTTCATAAATCAAGATGAGCCTTGTTTAGTAGCACGCTCCAGGAAAACCACCTGCTATCATTGCACATAAAACACCAAGAAACCCTATGAGCTCATCTTGCCGGCACTGGGTCACTTCTCTGAACTTCACTATTTACTAGCTTCGTCAAAAAGCCAAAGCCAAACGGCAGAAATGACCAATATGTAAAATATCCTTTTGAAGAAGAGTTGTCCAGACACAGGGCAACTCTAGATGAAAACCAGCTGCAGTAGACCTTTCACCCTGCCATAAAGTCAGCCCACATAAACAAAAAGAACCTTTTAATGACCCTGGTTGTAACAAGTACAAAACTGGGTAAATAAAAGGCATATGCTGCTATTATACTCCTAAACCCCTCTATAACTGTGTCACTGTTATTTGATTAGAAATTTTCTCTAAAACCAACACACAATGGCGTATTTTCTCTTGAAAGAAAATGCAACGGAGATTTTTTTTTAATTTTTTCATGGTTTCTCTGTTCCACCAAGAATGGGAGGAAAACATCTGGAAGAAATTTCTTTGGCTTTTTGGAGGGCTTAGCAGACAGCACAATGGGACTTATTGAATCCAGATGGGGAGGCGTTCAGAGAAACGGCGAACTTTTCTGTTCATCCCTTTTAAACTTGCATTAGGATTAAACACATATAAGTTCATCGCATAATTCCTATTTCCTGAAAATATATGGTTGATGTTCCCCAAACACAACTGCCCCTCGACTGCTGCCATATATCACCTATGGGTTTGGCTAACATATGGCTTTGTTTTCATTTGCGCAAGGTATTCAAAGAATGTTTTTTCAGTATTTCTAATGACTGGTTTCTGTTCCTGTGTGAATTTCCAGCTGTGGAAAAAGAACGTTAAAAGTGAAATTTGGTTAATCAATTGAATCCAATTGAAAGAAAATAAGAAATAAACCATTTCCAGGAGGTTTTCTTATAAATAAAACGTGGTAGATGGGAATAAATGAATTAAAATCCAAAGAAAACATTGCTGCTTGCATGCAGTCTAAAACACCATCTTGCTACAACCTGGATATGGTTGTAGCAAGACACGCTCATCATTGAATTCTGAATCTAAGGCAAATGATAAGGTTGGAAAAGAGACTTCAAAGTTCCTCAACATCCCACTGTGCAGCTTCTTTTCATTAAATGCAACCTCACGTTTCATCTTAGTCTCACTTCCTCCAGCACAGCCAAAAGGGAATCTATTGAAACAAGAAAAAAAAACTACCTATAGAGAAAAAATTCCCCCTTCTTTTGGCGATAAAATGCTAAACTTGACAAACATGAAAGATCTAGCAATCACCTTTGAACTCTGACCTTTCTTCTCCTTCTTTGTCTCAGTGACTTACAGACCTGGTGTTATTTATACGTTTCCCTTAAGTCTTAAAGACTCCTTTCTAACAGTAAAATAAAATGGCGTTCCAAATGAGCCATGAACTTTCACTAGCATAGCCTGATTAACTTTCAGTGGGATGATTATCTGGGTATTTTGTTTCCATCAACAGGAGTATGAAAAACTCGGCATACATTATGTTAGCACACTATATGTAAACAGGCTACACATTGCTAGCAAGTCTCTCTATAGCTTGGTTTAATAGCTTCTTTTGTTGTCAGAACACCAGGAGGAACTAGCTAATGATAAAGACCAGTAGGACCACATCAAATACCATTTTGTTTTTGCTTACTTTACTTTTACAAATTACAAAGTTTTACGTAAAAAAAAAAAAAAAAAATGCTTAAGTTTGTTAGCACAGTGGGTTAACCTCAGAAGAACATATTTTTCTCAACGAAGTCTACTCCCAACAAATAGTTTCTTGAAAACAAAAACCTTCTGTCCACACAACATGTAATTGTAGCATGAAAATATGTTTATTGAAATCTTAATGTGGTTGAAAAGTAGTTTAGGCTGCTGGGCTAGAATGAGTAAATGTTTGGCCAGTATCAAAAACGCAAGACTGTGAAAACTGAACTTTCCTTATTAAAGTCAGTTTAGTTGGATAAAGGTGATCTGTTTACATTGTAATTCAGTAAGATGCTTTAAGTAATGATAAATTACAACTTAGTGAGCTTTAACCTATGTAAAAAGGTGGTTTCGATAACAAAACACCTATTTCTTATTTTAAATGATGTACCTAAATGGCAGCCCATATGAAAATGTATGCTGAGCTATATTATACAATATTATAAAAAGATAAAGTTCTATACAGTGATGTTAGATCAAGAACAAGAGGCTATAGTTAGCTTAGCAATTCCTGTTTTGAATTCTATGTAAAAATCACATTGAAAATCAAACCTCGGTGCCCTATTGACAGTGTGTTCTCGTTAAGAAAACATTTCTCTTATTTAGAGAATCGATTCGCCTTCTATGTATTTCGTTCTGTTCTAGGTCAAAGGAGACTAAAGCAAGAGGTCACCAGTCCAGAAGAGGCCCCACACTCGGAGACAAAGAACTTTTCATACTGTCAATCCTTCTATAAAACCAAACATTTAGCTTTAAAATCTAGGTTAATTACATGTACAGAAAGGGCACGCTAACTCCCAATATAAAGGCCTTCATAGCTGTGGCGAAACACTGTTAACCGACAGCCATTGCCACTTTGTTGTTTTTAATTAAAGTGCTGTGATAATGCAATTATCTCATTCAGGCATGGAATTGCGATCAATATGGAATGTATATAATAAAAACACCTTGTGTTTCAACATGTTTATTGCAAATGTCAACATTCTCAAGCAGTCATAGCAACAGCTATACCTCGTGCAATGTCCTTATTGTATATCTGTGCAAGCCTTTCAAAGGAACTGCACTAAAACTTAGCCTTGGGTAGTAAGAGGCTGTTAATTATGAGTGAAAAAAGACTACTACAGCTGAAGAATAGGACAGTTAAACTTTGTTTGACTTGAGGGTGAAATGTTACGTGTCACAGTGTTTTAAGATTACCAACGCTGTACTTTGCGATGACAAAGAGCACGATAGTAAAACTGAAAAAACGTTGACGGAGGAGATAATTAGTTTACACAGGCTTTTCATGTACTTGCTATGTTACTACCACTCAATCATCGAGTCTTTACTGGCATATGTCAGCTTCAAGTTTCAAGAAACATATCAGTGCCCTCAGGATCCTGTACATGAGTTATATAAGTTTTTGATAGGTGTTTTTTTATTTTTTATTCAGCCTGCAGCATCAGCATCAAGCTCCAGCTCCTCTTTGATCCACTAAAAGCAATCGCAATTCAAATATTCTGCAATAGCCAATGGTAGATCCAAATATTACACATTTATACAGTTTGGACAAGCAACAAGAAACTGAAGAGAAAATCGTAACTACTTCACATGCATATGAGCTAAAAAGGACAAACAATCTTTTTCTCTGCTGTAAACGGACACTAAAGTGGTCATATGGCTCTACTAATTCACAAGTTCAGCACAATCTCAGACACTTCCTGTGTACAACATACAGAAGAAGCCACCTGTTCAGCTCAAAGACCGGTGTCGGAACATTGCAGCAGACCACCAGCAATGTCAGGCCGTCTTAAGGTGCTAATAATACTTAAAGGCCAGACCCAAGCCTGACTTCTTGACCTCCAAGAGACAAGAAAACCTCTTAAATGTCACCTTCCACATAACGATGCATCAAGGATTTGAGCTCTAAGTCATAATTGAATGAAATTCTAACATTATGCATAGATATTTGTGGACTCGGTTACACAACCATCACCGACAGAATAGAGGGGACCCCAGCACTTTAAGAGCCGTGTCCCCTGGCGTCGGAGCCCTTCAAACCGCTCCACCCTGCCACTTCAGAGGAGCTACAGCCCCTCCCATCTTCTGAAAACTGTTCCCATCCTTGCCATCTGTTGAGGGAGAAGAAACTGGAGCAGCAAGCGCCTCACTGAAGTTTCTTGAAGTGCACCACAGAACTAATTTTTGCAAAAAGGCTTGCGAAAATACGAAGCATTCAAAGAGTGCCCCCCCACGAGAAATGATTAGGATTGTGAATAACTGAAAACAGGGAGACCTGCAGAAAGTTTTAAAAGGGACGGCAAGATGGCGACCACTGATAATGATGATGGAATGGCACACAAAAATTAAGTCATGGCAGGACATAAGGAGTTTTAATATGCTTCTGTATTTGTAGTGAATGGTGGCTAGTCGAAAGTGGCACACTGTAAAACCAAAAGTTACATATGCATGAATGAATTCATGTACATTTTACAACTAGTAAAAGCTTGTTCTCTTGTGTATTTAATTAGTGTTCGTAAAAAAATAAAAATAAAATAAATAAAAACATTATGGTTATACAAGTGACTGGCAAATATGTGCTGGCAACCATTGCCCCCTTTGGTCCACCCTTGGTGGCGCCACTGCAATAAGCAGCAAAATCATCATTAGCTCCTTCCCAACAGAAAAAAAAAAACTTTTCCAAAAATCGCAAAAAACGTTCCACACTTTTCAAAGTCCCCCTAAAGTTCCTGACCCTGCAAGCTGAATAAGTTAAGGCAGTAATAGAGGAGGAGGGGCGCTCATCAGTGACCCACTGAGGGGAAAACTTTTTTTTCCAAAGTGGACCCCAAACACATCACACGGCTGCTGCATCTTACCTGAACTTGCACGCGACGTGACAAAAAGCAGAATCGCCGCTAAAGTGATCTGGGCGTCCCTTATTCTCCGTTTATCTTTCCATCTTATATGGGTATCCATGACCGCCTTGCGCCGTCCACGGCAAGTGGATTCACTTCTCAACTAAGAGCAACTTAATTAGACTTGCTATAACTTCTGGTCAGGACGAGGAAAAAAAAAAAAAAAGTAGAAGTCCAAAGAAGTCCCAGAGAAAGAGAGAAAAAAGGGGGAGGGGGGGTGTATCGGTACGTCTCAAGCAGCCATAAGGGGGTTTGTAAGTGTGGGTTCCTCCAGCTGGTTGACGGGTGAGCTCCGTCTCTCTCTCCCCGCACTGCTCCTCTCCTCTCTGCTCTTCTGAACTGTCCCGCACCGCTGCGCCTGGGAGCTCAAGTGTTGCCCCCTTGTTTCAGCCGCGTCACGCAGAGTCCCGTCAAAGTCAGAGGGGGGCAATGCTGATGGGGCTGTGGGGTGGGGAGACTACCAGCCCTCCGCTCGGCCTGTCACTCACGTCCCGGACAGCTGGCCCGGACAAATCAGAGGAGTCCGCTCATTACAGCTCCCCCTGTTATTGGCCGGGGGAGGGAGGAAAAGTTGAAGGGAAAACTTTCACGCCTCCAACTCCCGACACACTGGGTTCTGTTTTTTTCTTCTTCTTTTCCCCTTTTTTCATTCCCTGAGGGAAGGATTAAAGCGCGAAATCCAAACTGCATTTGAGACTGATGAAAGCCTAAATGGGAAGGAATTTGATCATCATTTTGCTGTCAGTCTCAATGTTTGGTGTGAATATCGGAGACTCAGTAACAGGTGAGCTTGAAGTTGGGCTCACAGCCCAGGGCGCCATTCTGTGAGCCCAGTAGAGGGTGGACATACATTTACCTTTTTCTCTTTTTCTGTTGTAAAGTGTGACATCCAACCACTGGGGATTAACTGCACAATACAACAGGCTAGTGATGTTGAATATGATTTCTAATTTGAGAATCAGGTGTAGCACTAAACCCCAGGACTTGAGTTTACTGTTTTCCTAACCAGCGTTAAGTGTATTTGATCACCTCTTGTTTAAAATACAAAACACTACAAATTCTACACTTTTAAATTTGCTTCTGCTGCAGTGAACAAAGACTCTCTGAACCACAGTTTAAGATTTGTGAAAACTGTACCGCTTTTTGGAACATATTCATAACTATTTTATATTTGGTGTTTGGCTGTTGCAATACATAAGCCCTGTTCGATTCAATAAATGTTATTTTTTTATAGCGCCAACTAAGTACAATTTCACTTCAAGGCATTTTACAAGACAAACAGCTGAAGCTACAAACATGTAGTTAATTCAGTCTAATCATGTAGACGGATTAAAATTAAATTAAACACATTCCAAATCAATTTTACAATCCAATTGAGTTCAGGTTATATTGCTAAAACATAAACAGTATATCTGAAAAATAAAGTTTACATAACTTAATTATACACAAAAAGTTTTTCCCCCTCTTAATTCAATTGATTAACTTATTGTCATCTTATTCTCTTTTGATTAGATCAGCCTTATTTCTGTTTCACTATAGCTCAGTCCTCCTTAGTGATTCTAGTTTATTATGTTTATTTCTTGTGTCTAGTTATTCTATTACTCTAGTTTTATTACGTTCCTTATGTCTAGACATTCTTTAGAATTAGATTAATTTCCAAGTTCCTTTCGTACTTTCCCACAACCTGCCAATTTTCTCTCTCCTTTTCATTTTCTCTCTCTCTCTCTTTTTCTCTCTCTTTCTCCTCACACCTGCAACCTGTTTCTAATCAGCCATCTGTTCCTTGTTCAGTAATCAACCTCCCCAGTAGATACGCAACTCATTCTCAGTTCCTCCTTGCTGGCTCCTCCCATCATATCTTGTTATTTCCTTTTTAATTCCTCTACTTCCCTGGTTTGCCCTTCTGGCTTTTTTTTTAGTTTTGTTCTGGATTCCTGTTTTTGTTCGGCTCTGGCTCATTGTGTTCCCTGTGGTTTTTGTAAGGTTTTTTTTGTCTTTTCTTCATTAAAACATTCAACATGATCCGTGCTCCCAGCTCCTATCTGCATTTTAGTTCCTCCACAAACTCACAACTCATGACTGATGGATTTAAAGACGATTAAAAGATTGAGACCATGTTTGCTTGCACTCACGGAAAATAACTAGTCATTATAAAATATTAATTCGGAGTCATTTGTCTCAGGAGATGTTTTATTTTAAGATCCCTGATCAAATTTTACAATCTCAGAAAATGGTCAAAGTTATTTAGTAAAAGTTCTAAAAAATATATAGAACATAACTAAAAATTATGGTCTAGTAGTCAATAGCACAATGCTCATTTTACCTTTTTGTTGGTCTTGCTGTCATGTCTTATACTTCAGTCTTAATTGTTAATGACTGTTGCCAACATTATTATTGTCTTTTTTTATGTATACTGACAACAAATTCAGAGCCCAGTTTTTCTGGCTAACTGCTGACTGTGGGTTTGGAGATACTGTATTTCCTCTTTCTTTTTTTTTTTTGCACTTACATTGACTGCCCACTAGGTGGCAACTGTGTGGGGCACATCAAAGTCCAAAGAAATAGCTTAAATGAGACAACACCCACATACAGAAGAAAATAGCTGTTGAATAGCTGCCAACTGTAGCGGCCACCTTGCGTGAAAGAGCTAGTAGTTGTGTTTTCAGTGTCCTTACATTGAAAGGAAATGCCTTGTAATTTCAGCTGTCATGATAAATGGTCGAGATAGTTAAAGAGATTGTTGTCGGTGGTGACATAGTTACCTAATTAGGGGAACTAATGTCATGAAATGAACTGAGATGGTAAGTTTACACTTTCTTTTAGCTCAAGTTAAAACTAGTGATCATGTGAATAAAAGGAAATCAGTAAAACCCAAATGAGAGTGTCTCAGTAAACGACTATTGTTTCTATCCTTCTTTGAATTATTAAACTTAAATGACTCGAGCCAAAGAGTCTCCTCAAGTGGTTTGAGCTGAACTTTTTACACAGCAGGTTTAGCATTTCTGAAGGCGCGTTTGGAGTTACAGAAAGGTTTTCGTCACTTTCTTAAACTCTGCAGATGGAGATGTGTGGGATCCAGACAAACAAACCTTTATTGACTGGATAAAAGTTGCCACTTTAAAGGCGACCTTTGCATAGTGGCTGGAAAAAATGATCTTGTGGGTGTTTTTTGTTTGAAGGCGTGAACAATAAAGTGTGAAATATGAAGAGAACAAATTGATCCTGCAGGCCTAATTTCTTATGTCTTCTTCAAATGTGACCTAAAAAAAGAAATAAAATGTGGCAGATTTTCTGCAAACAAAACAGACTTAATATCATTCCAGCTCCAGCGAGGTAGGTGTGTCTGTCATGGCTCCTCCAGTAATGAGACAGACATACTGTACATTAACAACCTAGTAAAAGGTCATGTAAAAAAAATTATCATGACCTCACAACAAGATCTCACAACATGTTCAATTAATCAATGTGTAGCTATTATAAATGTTAGCCAAAAGGATATTTTGCTGTTTTTTCTAATATTGATGGAAAAGATTGCATTATATTTTTTTAATAAAACATACGTTCAATTAAGATAATTTGAAATCTTTTTTTACTTTTTTTTTTTTAAATTTGGCATTTACGGATCTAGACCTAAATACTTTGCCTTAAAACATAAACGCCACAATAAAATATTCAGTTGTTTCAAGTGAAATGTTCACATATTGTCTAATTTTTTAAAAAGTTATTATTATTTATCTCTGGGGTAGTGATGCAGTAACAAGTTAACAACAAATAAATAGCCACATTTTACTCATTAAGCAGAAATATACACAAACTGAGAGCAACGTTAAAGTTTCCCCTTAGTTTATCATAGTTCCTTTGACCTAAATAACTTCAGTGAGATGCATCTATCAGTCTCTCTTATCGGTCTGAGAAAGTTTTCCCCCACTCCTCACTTTCAGCTATGAAACGTTTGAGAGATTTTCTTTTGCCCGTTTCAGCACCTCAATGAAATCACGATCTGGGCTTTGACTGATTTTATAGGTCTTCAATCTCCGCCACTCTTTTGGGGGATTTCCTGTTGTGCTCCAGATCTTTGTCATGTTTCACAGTCCAGTTCCGCTTTCGGTTTAACTTATTCACAGAGGTCCTCACATCTTCCTTAGGAACTTTGAGATAATTGGTAGAATTCATGACAGACTCCATGATTGTGAGCTGGCCTGGTCCTGCTGCAACAAAGCATCCTCGCACCATGATTCTTCTAAGCTTCGCAGTTGGTTCGAGGCTCCTCTATCTTTTGGAAATACACAAACACGTTTTCTGTTTCGGTGTCTAAAATGGTGCCACAGTTCTCACTGTTCTGTTCAGGAAATGTTTCTCCTTCAGAAGTTTTACTTATTCATTCTCTTTCTTTATGTACAGGCATGCATTTTCATAACATCACAAATAGCCTTCTGTAGGGAAAATGACATTTTATGTTTTTTTTGTAGACTTTATTTAGCTTTTTGTCTGCTTTCGGGATGGATGGCCAGATCTGGACATGTCTGCAGTTATTTTCTGAAACACAGAACAGACCCCACTTTTTAGAGTTAGTCATGTTTATTTCTGACTTCTAATTTTCATCTCATTGACTTTTTGCTATTTTATGCGCAAGCTGAGAGAAACGTTGACTGTGACATGATATAAATCCACGCAATAATTCTTAAAAAGTCTAACTTGCCATTCTTCTTGATAACAATGACATTAGACATTTCTTTTCTGTTTTCAAAGTTTGCAAAAAATAAATAAAACTTGTAAGCCCTTCCCTTCTGTTTGAATTTAATCAAAAACATCCTGACTAATCTGATGCTGGAATAACAATGTCTATAATTCATGTCTCTTTGACTTTAATCATGCATCGAAAAAAAAAAAAAAAGTCCCTACGAGAAAAAAAAAGAAAGGATCCAGTGTCTGAAACAGGAAATTGTTGATCAGCGATCCTGATGTAGTAACTCCACATCTACTCTGACAAGGTGTCAGTGCTGGATTTAAAGCCATATGAAGATCTAATACAGAACATGACCCGTACTGTCATCCAATGTTCAAGTAACTCATTGTGATTCTCAGGATGTCAAATAAAATATCTCTGAAGCCCTTGGTGTTTGCCAGCAGCTTGTAAGGTATTTGTAATGGAAATCAGAGCTGCCAAAGTGCAACGCTACATAGTCATTATGGAGGTTTTATGAGCAAACAATGGAGGAACTGAATGGGAGGGAATTGACAAGATTCCCTAAAAGCTTGGACAGATTTATTTTTATTGTTTTTTGTGCAGGAGTTTAACATATCTCAGTATCTGAGCTCAATTTAGTAAGTCTAGACAAACTGCACAAAGGAAGGTTCTAGACTGCTGAGCTCGCTCGCTGCAACAGAATCACTTCGGAAAGGCCCAACAAACACATCACGAATAAATGATGCGGCGTAGATTATCGTACAGCGTGAGCCCAGCTTTAAGTAAGACTGGCAAGAGTAAAGCCACTCTTGGAAAGACAGCAAACATTCAGAAGATGTTTTTTTCTAGTTTTACACGAGACTAAAACTGAACTTTTTGGTTTCATGTAAACTGCTTCACCTGGCCATTGCCTTCCAACTCTATTCAAATCTCGCTTCACTGGGGTTTCTCCTATTGACTTTGATTCCTCTGGTAGACTTTCTTCCGGGCCAATCGGTGAAGAGAAGAAGAAGTTGTGAACGACGACGTTGCGATTTTATTATTATTTTTGCACTGTTTTAGAATTGTAGTCTGTCTGCAAATAGTTTTAGCAGTGGCAACGGCGGAGGTGAACGTAGCTGTTCAGTAAGAGTGGGCCACACTTCCAAATACTGAAGAAACGTGATCAGCCGCCCCCGTTCGGATCGACACTTCTCTCTTTGCAGTGGAAGTTGGTTGTTTAAAAGATAGAACTTGTGCATTGCA
Organism: Xiphophorus hellerii; assembly: GCF_003331165.1. NCBI lineage: Eukaryota > Metazoa > Chordata > Actinopteri > Cyprinodontiformes > Poeciliidae > Xiphophorus > Xiphophorus hellerii. The sequence continues at coordinate 22,257,371 of NC_045679.1, forward strand.
TACATCACGGGCAAACATTAGAGACTGAGTAAAATAAGAAACTTGGTTTTGACCAGGCCACACAATGCTATGTGTGGCAGAAAACTAACAATATTCATCAATTCTGGATGAAAGACAATTTTAGAGGCTGCAAAACACTTGACTAAGGGGAAAGTTCACCTTGCAGTCGCCCTAAACATTCTGCCAGAACTGCAATCCAATGGTAGGAATAATAGCATATTCACGTTAGAGTGGCACAGTCAAAGTCAAGCCCTATATCCAATATATAGGGCTATTTAGAAAAATGCTCACATAATATGACCTCCATTCAATCTGACAATCGAGTCTGATCTGATTTGGAAGGAAAAACCAGCCAAACAAGTTTCAGTTCAGTTCTACAAAGTGTTGGCTGGATACAAAAGCATGGGATGCATTATTTTTGGATTTTAATTTATTTAAAAAATAAAAAAAAAAGGCTTGTCATTGAAGTTCTCTATTATGCACACTTTTATTTCTGTTCATCACATAAAATGCCAATGAAAAGTTTATGGATGTAATTTCTGACAATTACAAAACAGTTTAAAGGGATAGCAATTGGCGCTGCTCATATCATTAAGTTCCCTGCATCGCGATGCCAAATATAGAAAGGTTTCCGAAGATATTCTCTATTTGCTCATTTTGCAGACTATAAAACTATATTTACACACAGTGGTTTCAAGTCACGGTAACGAAAAAGACAACCAGACTGTCTGAACAAGCAGAAACAATGAATGAAGCTCCCACCTGAAAACCTTCTATCTGTGGCTGTATATAAACATGTTGCTCCTTTTGTTAAGAAACTTTTAAAGTTTACACATGCCAAATTACACGTATTCAAAGTTCCACTTTATATGTTTTCATTCCTTTCAGAGCCAACCGATATTTTTCACAGATTTCATGTCAAAACATTGCTCGTCTACGATCTGATGGGGACAAATTATAGAACAGAGTTAAAGCAGGAGGGCTTCACTTTAATCATGTATTTATTTTTTTTTTGTGCTCAAGGTGCTAGATCAGAGAAATTTTGAATGCAGGAAGCCAAACAGGGAAAGAACAGTTTGAACTCTTATGTTAGGTTTTTCTTCTTCTTTTGTTTCTGATTACAGCACATAAGCTCCTGAAACCTAAATGAGTGAGTCAAGGTCTAACTCCAGATATTTCCATTTGCAGCGATTTGGTTTATAAACAAAAACTGTCACATTTGTGGATCGCATGTTTGAAAGAATTTAATATCATTCTGTTTATTTGAAAACTACGGAAGAGGATTAGGGCCACCAAAAAAAAACCCCAAAATAATTCTGAGTTTAAACTCAGAATTCTGAGATTAAAGTCAGAATTCTGAGATTAAAGTCAGAATTTTGAGATTAAAGTCAGAATTTTGAGATTAAAGTCAGAATTTTGAGATTAAAGTCAGAATTCTGAGATTAAAGTCAGAATTTTGAGATTAAAGTCAGAATTCTGAGATTAAAGTCAGAATTCAGAATTCTGAGATTAAAGTCAGAATTTTGAGATTAAAGTCAGAATTCAGAATTCTGAGATTAAAGTCAGAATTCTGAGTCAGAATTCTTTTTTTTTTTTTTCGGTGGCCCTATAAAGTATAAAACAACTTGAGATTCTTTTTTTTTTTCCTTTTCTCTTTTCTCTCTGTCCATCATCTGCAGACTGCTGTTGTGCGTTGTTAAAGCCTGTTTGGCATGACGCACCGTGGCAAGACTCGATATATATATATAATTGTTTTTTTTTTTTTTTTGCATTCCACAATGTGTGACTCTTTCCGCTGCCAGATTATTATCATGGCAAATATCTGGCCAGTGTTTAGGGGGAGGGGAAGTGAACTTCTGCAAGTCAAAGTAAAAAAAAAAAAAAAAAGTGACGCCCTCAAACCTACTTTTAACTGTAAAGGTTTGACAAAAGACATCCTCCGTCAATGAGAGGGCGCTCGGTGAGTCACTCTCACCTATCTGCACATGCTTCCAGCTGCTGCTCATCTCCTTGAACATGCTGCGCCGGAAAAAATTGCAGGCGCAGATTTCCTCTTGTAAAAGAGGCCAACTGGACGCCGGTGCCAAGAATGAGCAAATCAGAGGGTATGAGCTAAATCCTCCCTCACCCCCCCCCCAAAAAAAGACGCTGATGCATGCATGTTCGGCCTTGTACGACGTGGATGTAAGTGCCAGCAAGAGGAGGCGGTGGGGGGGAGTTAGGCTCGGTCTTTGGTTGTGATTCCTCAAAAATAAAAAATAAAAAACCAGGAGGACTTTGTTAGAGAGCAGAAGGAGTTAAGTAAATCTGCCATGTGGCAGACTCTTGTGTTCTACATGATCTTGGAGCTCAGCGGGGTTTCAGCCTTCCTGTCTAAACAATTGGGAGCTCAATCCAACTTGTGCTCTTCCAGAAAAGCAGAACATCTGCTTACACACTTTCCCAAGTGTTATTCGTTTAGTTGTCAGTGTTTGGCTTGTGGCTGTTACATTATAATTTTTTTTGTTTCTTTGTTTGTTTGTTTGTCTTATTTATTTACGGTAACTGTTTGTTTTATATAAATGCCGTGGTCGCTGCTGGATAGTTTCAGCGTTGCTTGAGATATCTATCAATCTAAGGTGTTAAATGTTTTCTACAGACTCAAACAACCACTTACTAAAACACACAGGTGTTTGTTGAAGTATTTATTTATGTGAAATTATTAAATGCTTACTAAGAAATGTTCATGCGTCATCAGCTTATCTGTCAGCCCTGGAGAAAATGATTTAATTGCACTTTGGCAACTAAAATAAAGGTTGTTTTACTCAACAGGTATACAGTATATATATACTGTATATATACTATTTATATAAATACCAATGTGTTTTCTAGGTGATAAAAAGGTTAGGACACCCTGCCACCTGATAGCTAGTCTGACCCCATTTGCTTGAATGCACTTCAGGTCCCCATCTACTAGTCTCTCACATTCATCTCAAGAAAGTTTGCCCCAATCTTCACTTTTTCAGCTGTGGGATGTTTGAGGAATTACAGCCTGTTTTGAATCAAACCTCAATGAGATGAGGATCTGGGCTGCTTGGTTTGGGGATTAACTTTTGTTGTTGTTGTTGTTTGGTTTTTGTTTTACATTTAGTCTCTCAAACATCCCTGAAAACATCCCAAACCACGACACCTCCAGCTCGATGCTTCATAGCTGGTATGACATTCACTCTCTCCAAGCTTTCTTCTGTGAACATCTATGGAAAAACTATGTTTTTGCAGTCGTTTTCTGAATATGCTGCCACTATTGCTAATTTCGCATCAATAATAGCAAAGGCCTTCTGTGTGTCTCATAACGGCATTAAAGGGTTTTCGTAGACTTTTATTAGCATCTTGCTGTCTGCTTTCAGTGTTGACTCATTTATTTTGGTTGTCAAGACCTGTAAATACTTGCAGTTGTTTGAATTTCCTCCACTTGTTAACAAATTTCACTAAATGGCTGATTTCAACAAGTTGTTTTTTTCCCCTTGTAGTTCTTCAGGGCTTTGTTATTAGATTGTGGTTTGCTTGTTGGCAATATGTTTCTCTCGGTTTTGGCAACTTGGTATAAAGTTTCACAAATGATGCCCGTGCGATGTCATGGCAACCAAATACAGGATCTGCTCCAGGCGGGTACCAGTCCCCACTGGATAAAATAACGATTGAAAGTTAATGATGGCATACATTTTAGAGCCAAATTGTACTATTCAGTTAATAATTATGTCTTTGACAAAGTATGTATTTTTGATTTATTCTTTTGAATTTAGATAAATGCTTATTATCCAAAAGTACAGGACATCCTAATGGCATTAGCTTGACCCTCAGGCTTACTGTGAGATAATTATTTTTTTTTACCTTAGTTCATGAACTCACAATATCCGCAGCGGAACTTTGCCAAACTGTATGTTGTGACACTGTGCTGCAGGAAATAATCTGTATGTGTATATATCAAAATTTCCACAAAAAAAAAAACAAACAAACCTTGAACTAATCAAAAAACAGTTTTTCTTATAAGAGTTAACTAGAGCCTCACTCTCCTCTTAAATCTTGCTGAACTCCCCCCCCCTTTTTTTTTTAAATGAGGCTTTTAATGGCCCCGGTCACTTGTGGAAAGAGCTCTCATTGACACTTGACTGACACGGGATTAATCGAAACCACAACAGCTCAAGGAGAAACCATTGAGAAGTGCTTCGGTAATCCCCCAGGCAATTTTTTATTTTTTTATTTTTTTTTGTAGCGTCTGTGTTGGGGTGTGTGTGTGTGTGTGTGTGTGCTCAAGAGGCTCGACAAGACATATAACACAACAAACAGTAAGGAAATTAGGCTTTGTGACGATTTCGAACGTGAAGAGAAGTTGAAATGTTTTGACCTCTGAAGACGTCACGTGCGAAAGGTGAAACAATAGCAAAGAAACTGTAAAAAGTGAACTCTTAAACTTTCAAAGAGACTTTTAAGAAAAGCATGCCTTTACATGTTTGTACTAAAGAGACACTTGAAAGAACTTAAATGTTTCTCGTGCTTTGATGTCGCTGTAAATTACTCGAAGCTGCCGAGCAATCTGCGTTATAGGAAGCGCATTATTTATTGCTCGACAAAAGTTTCTACGGCAGCAGCAGTGTCATTTCAGGTGCTAAATTTACACCTTAACATGTAGCCATAAAATTATAATCCGAGGGAGAAAACTTTAAAAGCAAGAGTTTTCCCTTTGTGTAATTTACTGCATCACAGCCTGTGCCCTCGGATTTGGATTTATAGTCTCGTGAAAAAAAAAAATTAAAAACAAAAAACCTCCCTGAAATAAAAAAACCTCGGCTAAAGAAGAAAGAATATGTAGTAGGTGCCAAAGCTGCTGTTTGTCATCTAAGATATTAACTAACCATGTCTCCTTCCCCACCCCAGCGAGCCCAGCTCCGCCCTGTCGGCTGTTTGTAGTGGCGACTTTAATTGCGAAAGGCACTATATCCCCATGCGTTTTCACAAGGAGCCTCATAATAATGTAATGCTCTCCGACAGCTGAAGCTCGCTCGCTATGAAAGAATAAAGGAGCGAGGAGTGAAGCGATCGAGGACTGGAATAGTTAATGAAGTAGTCACTGTGATCCAGTATGGACGTTGTGAATGACTCGCTGGGGTTCGGTGGTGGCGCTGTGGGGTTTAGCAACACCCCACACGAGGAGGCCCCAGTCCTCGACGCGGCCGTCGCAGGTTCGATTTCTGGCCTGGTGGTTTTTGTCGCGTGTCTTCCCTCTCTCTCTACCTACTTTTCTGTCTTTGCACTTTCAAATAAAAGGACACCAGAGTTAAAGATCCTAAAAAAAAAAAGAAAAAAAAAAAGAAGTGAATGACTTGCTGCCACTGAGAAAATTAAGTAAATATCATAATGAAGTCGTACATGCGTTTTGACATGTTTTGGGAGTCCTGTGTAGTTGGAACACCACACTGCGCCCACGTTTTAATCATATATCTGCTGATTTAAGGTGAAGTTGAAGGATTCTGAGGTCTCCAGTCTGTAATGCATCTAATTTTTACAACCCAACACTACTGGCATTACTGGCAGTGGAACACCACATGCTAGACGGTTTAAACTGTGTTTCTTGTTGTTGTTTTAAAGGTTTGCCATTACTCCTCCAGACACTCTACTTGCATTTGATGCCTAACGTGTTTTCATTTTCTTTCTTTTTTTCTTGTTTTTTGAGGAGGAGAAATTTGTCTTGTCCATGTGACCACATGGAAATTTCAAGTCAAGCATGAAGGAGTTGAATTTGGACAGCGGCTGTCTTTAGTCAATATCGTCTCCGTCAATGTGTTTTAAAATGTAGCTCCATTGTGGACGGTGACAATGGCGTTCCAGCAGTTTCTAGGACAGCATTATGCTCAAGACTCGATTTCTCATGGTGACAGTAAGGAGAAGAAATAAATTGCTTTCCTAAAGATCTAGCCTCAAACTTGTTTAAAAATTTGTGGACTATGACAATAACCCAGGATCTTGAGAGAAAACCGACCAATTTAAAAAGCTTATTATAAAGTTTGGGTACAACAGCTAGTGGGTTTTTATTCAAAATACCATAACGGTATGAGGAAGGATTCGAAAATAAGTCGCAATCAAAGTGGACCCCTGCAGTTCAGTATTACAATATTTTTTTGTGGTGTGTATCGCCTAATAATTCGTGGAAAATAAGCCAACATGTCTTTCTGTAGATCATGTCTAAAATATTAATGTCTAAAAATGCATCTTGGGAAGCTGAAACTCCTAGGGTCAATGCTACTTGACACACTACCGACTGCAAAGCAAGTGAATTAACACAAAGCTAACATACAAGTAACTTCTCGGCAAGATGTAGGAGCTTGTTTTAACGAAATAATTCAACGTTGATGAAAAAGTATTAGTTCTACTGGCAGATTTTTTTCACTTACAACAAAGTAAAAATTACGTACGAGAACATAAATAGTAAGATGTTGTGTTTTTGCAGTGTAGCTTGGTGACAACTCCTTCCTTCCCTCAATAAAATCACTTCATTTTCATTCAGGCCCACAAAATGGGCAGATTTGTCTCATCCGTGGTGCCACCACCCATGCAGAAGCTGGGTTGTGCTCCATCCCTTGAACTTCACTTCTCATTCCGAGTCTCTGATTAGCACGTCCTGCTGGCTTCTAATTATTACAACGTGCAAGCGATGTTTAATTCATGACATCAGCTTTCCTACGAGTACAAAAAGAACGAAAAAATAAAAATAACAGAGTGGGTCTGAGAGCCAGCAGGACCAGCGTGGTTCCAAGATCGGGGCCTGGGTGCCACATGTGAGAGCAAAGGAGTGCAGCGGAGCTTAATGTACAGTCAGCGCACGGGCAAGAGGGATCCAAGGTGTTCCCCAGCTGCTAACAGAGTCAATGGGGTCAGTCACATGAAACAAAGTGACAACTCACAGGTGGCCACAAAAACAAGGTTCTGATATTTTGTTTTCTTCTAATTCCTATTAATGAACAAATTAGAGGACGAGAGGTTTTGAAACTTTCCCGTTGTGTTTCTATGCCCATGCTTCTTCTTTGTTTTTTGTTTTTTTATGCAAGTGTTAGGGCACCACACACAGGCTCTAACACTTGTTCTCCATTGAAAATGAAGAACATTCTCAATGCTTTGTGAATAACACATTTTTTTTTAAAAAACAAAAAAAAACCACTGCCACATTAAATAGTTTTAGTCATTTTGGAAATCTCCACTCTTTGCCAGTCACGTGACTAACACACCCTCTCTCCTCCCAGCGCCATCTTGGATGGCAAACAGATGTAGACAGACTGTAGGAAAGGGTGTCAAATCAATTGTGTCAGTCAGTCATGTATTTTCAACTCCTTGGGCCTATGAAACTCTGTGATTATTTGCGCTCATGTAAAAGAAGTTTAGTTCAGAGACAAACTCAGCATCCTGGTCCAACCCAAACAGATCTCCCCTCCCTCCCAACAGTCCTTAGCTTTTTCATCTCCCAATTCTGCAGCAGATATCTGTGCTGCTCTGTCACTGTTTTTGAACAGAGCCTGGCGCACCTTCACTTCCCCCTCGCTTGTCTGTCTCTGGATGTCAGGCGTAAAGACAGGCGATGAAAAGCCTGAACTGAAAAGCCACATAGTCCTGAAGCCATGCGCGTGTCCTATTTTATTTTATTTTTTTAGAGTTCTCACATTTTGCAAAAACACTGGAGGACACCAGGATCCCCCATGGTGGGACATGCAAACAGACACTAGAAAAAGTGTTTGGAGCCTAACTTAAATACCTTGAAAACAACAGCAGCAGATATCGAGCACAGACTGCAAGGTAGTGCGCTGTGGGTTTATGGTTGGTTGTCCTGGGATGGAAGGGGGTACACTCAGGTTGTACCAAGCCACTTGCCCAATGACCAGGCTTTTTCTCAATTATCTTGGCCGTTATGCTGGTTGACCAGTCTTCCTGCATATACCTACACTGACTAAGTAGGTATAGACAGTGGAAGGATGGGTGGACTCTGCCCACCTCCTTGGCTATCTCACCCAGTGGAAGGAGCGATCATTGGCCATAACAAATGATCTTTATGAGGTTCTACAACTATCTTGGTCTAACCTCAATGGTACAAATCCACAAAATGATAAATAAATATCACTTTACACTAAAAGTCCCATCTTTCTATTGTCTACACTTGCTCCACTTGTCCATGGAGGGCCTGGCTGACGCCTGTCTTCAGCTGTAACTGGGCAAAAAGGAGGTCGTCACTCCACCGCAAAGCAATAAAAATCCCAACATAAAATATTTATTAATAGGTAGCAATACAGCTGAGAACACTTCATTAATAACTAATAAGCCATTAAACGGCGGCTATTAAAGTCTTCTTTATTGATGGTGGGTGAATATTTGACAAGAACTTTGTCGCTTTTATCTCCATTTTTGCCTTTTAACTAAAACATTTATCAGTTCATTACTGGTCTACAAAGGCTGTACAACATACTTAATAATTCGTAAGTTATGTGTTAGTCGTTTCTTGAGAGGTTAACAGCGTCGTGCGTCATTTAAGATGGCATTCTTTGTGAATTTGGACTTTGTAAACAGAGTTGAATGGAAAACAGAGTGCACCCCCAGAAATAAGGTCTACTGTCAAAATGTAATAAACTGTTGAGATTTTATTATTGATGTGTTTGACAGATTATGTGTTAAAGTCTGACTTTTACTTCAAAACGAAGCTCCCGAATAATGCTTAAACATGAGTCATGGAGAGAAAAGCCGAGGATATGCTTGCAGCATTTATTGGCACCAATGTGTTTTGGAGCCTTTATTTAGAAAAAAATAAATAAATACTGAAAGCGCAGGGATTTCATTGATGAGGTCGCTTCACATCTCTGGCAACTTAGTGGCTGTTTCAAAAACCTCTGCAGAGGTCGCATTCACGCTGAGCAGAAATGTATTCCTCAGGCCAAGGGACGCTGCCAATTGAGGATGAGGCTGGTGAGTTCATGACAAGGTGTCAAGTGCAAATCTGCGCAAAGGGCAGAAGGGCATGTGCATGTTTGTTGATTTTCAAGACGGTGCGAGAGAGAGTTTGCACACATGTTCCGTGCTTTTATGTTCGAGTGCGGAGCGCTTCCATGTGTGCGGGTTTTCGCGCCCTCCCGATATTTGCAGTCGCTCGTTTTCAGATAAAAGCAAAGGGAAACTAGAGAGCCATACGCCCGTATCATCACGGTTCAAGTAAACCGTGAAACAAGAGGGTAAACTGCGAGAGTTGATTTTGTCTGCCCACGTGGAAACTCCCGTCAAATGTTTCCAAAGCAAAAATCTGAAATAACAGGAAGAGGTTAATTGCTGACCTGACTCGTGTTAGAATCTTGACCTTTTTTGTTGCAAATTAAAAATCATTAAAAAAAACAACAAAGAAACATAAAGACGATCAAAAGGTTAACTTAAGTAACAATACATTATGAAAGGAAAAGCTTTCAATTTACAGACATAAACTTGTGGCAAAGTGGCTCAGTTTATTTGTTTTCTAGCTCACGCTAAAGACGGCTGTTTTTCCTAAGATAATCACAGACGACACATGTGAATGTAATGATGCAAAAGAAGTTCAAGATGTGTGAAAGTCTGAAGGAAACCAATTTGAAGAACTCTCTGTTTGTTTTTGCTAAACTCGCCCAGGCAGAATCACGTCTCTTGACATTCTTGAGAGCTCGGTGAAACAAAAGTCCGACATCTCTGGTTGTAGATGGTCTTCCTTCAGAAGCAAGGATATATTCACTGATTTTTATTTTTGTAAAAATTGGATTCTATTAATAAGTGATGACCAGTAGCGGGGGAAAAAACATATCTGAAAGAAATAATCATCTTTGCAACTTTATGAAAAAATGAAATGCGATTGTTTTTACTATTGGTTTTGATTTAGAGAGGAGCATCTATGAAAGTGGACTTCTGTCATGTTAAAACAACTCCAGTCTTTTCATGGGGTGCAAAAACGAACACGCTTAGCCAAAACGTCTGTCTGCTTCAAACTCTATATTGAGAACTTGGTCCATATTGACATTATAAACTATAACACTTGCTGCAGATTTGCCGTATGGACACAAGTCTATATCTCATGTCAGATGGACTTTAACTAACTTTAAGGAACAACTCTTTAAAGTTGTTCCACTGAATTGAAACGTGGTGACTGTGGAGTCGATTTGAACATAGTGAAGTCCGCCATGTCTTAAAAGCCACGTTAGGATGGTTTAAGCTTTGTGGCATGATGCATTTAGGACCTTTTATTGGTCATTAAATGACAAACGTGGAATTTAATCACCTGCATCTTATTGAAGAATATAGATCTGAGCAGTAATAATATAATTAGTTTGTCTTTTGTTTTGTTCTTTGTACCACCTGACTAAAAAACAATTGTCACCTTCCTAAAATAAGGACGTAATGCCTAAATCATCTTTTGACAAAAATTTTAGGAAGGTGACAAAATCCAGCTTAATCTCAATATATTTTTGTTTAGAATAGATCCTAAAGATACTTTGACTTGGTGGAAACTGTTTTTGGGACACCAAAATTGGCCTGAAATTTAAAGCTAGAAAAAAAAGAGGAAAAAAAAGGAAAAAGTCTGGGACTGTATAAAACTGATGTCTTTTGTCCCAATTTCTCAGAAAACGTCCAGGTCTTATTCTAATATTGTTATCCTTATTCAGAAAAGACACATTTTGCTCACGTGCACAAAAATATCCCACCGTTTCTGTTTTTTATTTAGTTAGTTATTCACTCTTTCTGCTTAGCTGCGCCCTAGTGATCGATGGACTTTTGTTGTGCCCGTCGTGTTTCTGAGGTCGAAATTCACAATGTGACAAATGAACTGAAAATCAGAAGGAAAAATACATCCGTGGCGTGTCAGACCACTGTGATTAATATGGAGCTAAAAACATGAAAAACGATGTGGGAGAGAGTTTCTGTCGTACATATGCATTTCTGCTTTGTTGCCCTGTGTGCTGGTGTGTCTCTTCTCTACCCCTGAATGTTCTTAATCAAAGGCACACATGGCAGCTGAGTAATACTCGACGGCATTTCTATTAGTTAGTTTTTCTGTTTTGTGTAGCGGTGGTCATGCTGTGTTAAAAAAAAGAAAGAAAAAGCCATTACTAAATGTTTGAATATGTCTGATTTAAGCCAGGAAATGTCATCACTTATGAGAATTTCTAACCAACCACAGACTGATTTTGGAGTTTTAGGAGATTCGTCCTTTGTTGAAATGTCAGCTGTTCGATTGCCAGAAAGGTCCACAGTAAAGGGCTTTTTAATCTGCCCGGTCTTGAAATGGTCAGTCAGACGAGAGCTGCTGGATGTTCAGGAAATGCTGAAACTGTGAGATGATCTGAGTCAAGCAGTATGCAGTCATGATTTTTCCCTTTGCTTGGTCACGCTGCCCTTACCTCAGTTACTTCTCTGACTAAGACACTGAGACCGAAGCTCTGGACTTGGACTGATTCAAACGCTCCACTAAAGGAAACACTAGCTGATCGTGAGACTATGGATTTTATGTCAGTCTCACTTAGTTATAAGTTTAAAATCACAAGTGTGTATAATTCATGGATATTTAAGCTTAAAAATGTACCCAATTGGACTATTGGACTAGCTATGTTAAAATACTTTAAAATGAGATAAAAATAATTCTCATACAAGTCTGGAGGATTCATTCTTATCTTATCCACACAGTGAACTTTACCGCATATAAAAGAAGCAAGAGCCTATTTATATTTATCCAGGATTGGCACAAAAAGACAATTTTGAGTTAAAGATCCTAAGAAAGCCAAAGGGAGTAAGCAAACTGATTTAATTGAGTAAATAGACACAAACAAAGACAATATATAAATATTATCTTGCAATTTTACAGTACTCTACAACCTCCAGCTAAAAGGGAAAAGTTTAAGAATAGTACAACAAATTTTCTAAATTATTGTACTAACTGGTTAAAAATGTAAAATTGAACAAGAATCTGTAGGCTCTTCAGGAACTGAAGAACTGGGGTTTGAAGCTTAAACTTGTTTTTAATATCTATCCTAATTTGAAAAAAGGGAAAGAAAAAGAGATGGTGTACCTCCATATTTTAGTTTCACGTGCCAAAACTGGCACTGAAGACATTGAGTACCTTACTGTGGTCCAGAATCGACCTGTTGTCTCACTCACAAAACTGACCAGGCTTCTGGCCATGTGCTTCCCAAACCCACTGCTCCAAACTGAATTAAATTTCTCTTGACTTCTTTGCACAAGCAGCTGTTATTTAGACCAGACGGTCACTCAGACTGGTAAGCTTGTGGGTTCTGGCTTGGATCATTGGACGGCTTCTTGGTTTCTCACTTTGGATTTAGAACAGGGTTGCTGATACTAAAGTAGGCACTCTAAGAGAAAGTTACTAAGTCATGTCAAGCACGGGTTTCAGGCGTTTGGAGCAAAAATCTAAATTTTGCACAGCTTTACAGCATAAAACACAAAAGATCCAAACCGATCAGACCTAGGTCTGCCTCCATTAGCCAAGTTGTTCCGATGGTTTCCAGGTTCTTTCTTACTGGATCTCCCTGAGTTCAAGTGTCATCTTAGTTGCATGTACTTTTGGGACAGGAGTCATCACAAGGGGCTGGTCAGCCAATCAGAGTGGAGTTAGGGTGACAACCGCTACATATCTTTGGACAGTTGAAGAATAAAATGAACCCAGTTTATTCTACACTAAATTATGCCAAAAATGTAAGTATGACTACCCAATTTTCTCATTGACATTTTTCTAAAAACATGCAATTACTGCACTGAATAAAAGAACAAGCTTACATTCAACACATTACTCACTATTTTAAAGTTATGGCTAAAGCTCAACTACTAAATTAGCTAAATAAAATCCTTCTGGAGAAGAAACTCTGACATACATCGGCAGGCATTCAGACAACAATTCTTTGGGGTACGACACATGTTGAGGCCATATGCTTGGATTTTGGAGAACTTGGGACTCCACCTATTTGAAATAAGAGGTTGTGAACCATGAACCATGGGCTAGACCCATGGTTCAGCAAGCACATCTTGAAGTGACCTGGAGAAGCGCTGTCAGACCGGACACATTTTTCTATCAAAGAACTCCGTACAGATTATTTTACGTCCAAGAAATATCTGTCCTATATGTGTGTCTTGTGCATAAATCCTGTGTTTCTAAATTCCAAAGGCATACCATCTCAGACATTCAAACTATTCGCCTGCAGTGTTTAAGCCCCAGGGAGTAAACCTGCTCACCTTAGTTCCCTTTTCAGTTGCATAAGAAAATCTCACACTGATAATATGCATGAATAAGCATTAAGACGAAGCACAAGCAGCCAGGTGGAGGACCACGGACAGGCCCGAACTCCCAGAAGACTCGACTTAAACCCACTCGCCACGCCGTCATTCTCCGCTCTGCAAGTTTCCAGCTGAAAGGCTTCTTGGGAAAATGGCTGTTTGTCCACACATCCATGCTCAAATACACAACCAAGCACACAAACGCACAAACATATACAATACCAACAGTTAAATCTTTTTAATGGTCCCTTTCAACAGTCCCGTTTGATATAATTTCCATGCGACACATTCATTACGAACATCTCAGTATGGTTTGGCGGCGCTTTTATGGAAAATCCAAACTCTGCAAGCCGAGTCAGAACGCATGTTGGTTTTGATAGACACGATGTCTGGAAATGGGAATCACATCTCCTTGTTTTACATCATATTTCAGCCTCCATCTTTTTTTATTTATATATTTTTCATTTTAATAAAAGCTTCCACGAAGGGAACACACGGGCACAACCGTCTCATTCATGGTGCGTCTGTTGTACAACCTTTTGGATGTCTGTCATTTTATGGCTGTTACTTGCCACTTCTCTTGCAAAGCCCATAAAAGCTGGGCCTGTTACCATGTAATGGTCTGCAGTTGAAATCCAGATGTCTGCTGGTGACTTGGAAAAATAACAAGAGGAGGGTCCTTCTCAGTGGAAAGACGAGGGAGGGGACAGAGAAGAGAATGAGCTAAGAAAATGAGCTCTAAGTTTAGGGGGGGTATCTTTTCTCTACAAAAACACAGATGAGCAGAAACAAGGGTGTGAAAATGCAGACAGCCGCAGATGGCGATGATCTGAGTGGCCCAACAGAGCTTTGTATGTGAAATCTTTGTTTTCTCATGTGGCTTATGACGCACTCCCCTCGACTACGCCACAAAAGGCAACGTTAAGAAGAAGAGTCTATAAGATTTTCCCCTATTACGGCTCCAGACTTAAACAGACTGGCTCAGAAGTAGGTGACTTACTCCATAAACAAGACATAAGTGTCTCGATGTCATTTTTTTTTTTTTTTTTTGATGGGAACAGTCCTGAGTCAGGTTTGTGTTTGTGGTTTTTTAGTGGAAGATTCGGCTACTGTCTGGTGTCTAGCACTTGAGTTCAGATCCAGCCCTTGTAGAAAACAGCGCAATCTCTGTTTTATTTTATTTCATTTCATTTATGCCTGCTTACTTCATGTTATCTCAGATTAATACATTGAGCTCTATTACTTTAGACAACACTATTCAACCTACTGAACTGAAGTATATTACTAGATTGACTCGACTGGTCGTCAAATGTATTTTGGCTTCAGGGAACAAGTATTTAGATATTTCAAATTGGTTAAATTAGAGGACATAGAAAGTTGTCTCTGTTATAAGCTACCAGAGGTGCATGATATCTTTATATATATATATATATATATATATATATATATATATATATATATATATATACAGTACAGACCAAAAGTTTGGACACACCTTTTAATCCAATGAGTTTCCTTTATTTTCATGACTATTGACATTGTAGATTCACACTGAAGGCATCAAAACTATGAATAACACATGTGGAAATATGCACTAAACAAAAAAGTGTAAAACAACTGAAAATACCCCTTATATTCTAGTTTCTTCAAAGTAGCAACCTTTTGCTGTGGTTACTGCTTTGCACACACTCTGCATTTTCTTGATGAGCTTCAAGAGGTAGTCACCTGAAATGGTTTTCACTTCATAGGTGTGCCCTGTCAGGTTAATAAGTGGGATTTCTTGCCTTATAAATAGTCATGAAAATAAAGAAAACCCATTGAATTAGAAAGTGTGTCCAAACTTCTGGTCTGTACTGTATATATATATACTGTATATATCTATGTCATTACAAGGCGGTCATGTCTACTCCAGACAATGAATCAGTTGAGCTAAAATGTAAAAGCAACATACAGTACAGACCAAAAGTTTGGACACACCTTCTCATTGAATTCTATGAGAAAGTGTGTCCAAACTTTTGGTCTGTACTGTATGTGTGCAGAATCTAAATGCAGGACTCTGAAAATCCAATAAGTCAACTGCACGTTTCGAGTTTTGTTGTTTGTGTCTGGATGCTTCTGAAGTTCTATTGTACATCTCTAAAAGCCCACGTCTTGCAGATTCAATATAAAAGCATGTTACAAGACGTTTTTGAAGTAGGAGGTTGTGTCTTGTTAAAACGTTTTATGGCTGTTGCGTTAGTTAAAACCGTTTTATGGGGAAAATGCTTTATGGAAAGTAGGATCTCATTTGGCCAGTGCAACAAACTGGAGGGAGCGTGTGCTTGTGGGAAAATTCCAGCGCTAATAACGGTAAATCTGACAATTTTATACAGAACACAATAGTTATTGTGATATGAGCTGGGATATGAAGAGTTATGAAGAGTACTTACTTCATGAGTAAGCGTAAGCTTACTTCATGGTAACAGGCCCTGCTGGCCTCCGTCCCCTGCGACACAAGGGAATATTTTTGTTTTGAAATAACTATAACTCTCAGTGTATAATAAAGATACCAGACGGCTTTAAATGGAGGCGGAGCTACATGACCAATTGTTGAAGAGGCAGCCATCTGACAGAGTTAATCGAGTGAGGATGAGAATGAAGGCGGTGTGCTTGGCGATGAAGACTGGGCAGAGGTACCAGAGGGAACTCCTACCGCTACTTCAGTGTCAAGAGATGTGAGAAGTGTTGCTCCCTTCCCAAACCCCACTTGAAATATGCTACTCCACCAAACATAAACAAATGTTGTTATATTGTGTATTTTTTACATCACTAAAAATATACCACCATTTTTCTCCCTGCAGTTCTTGATGCTGATGTAGTATTTTTAAACTTCTTCCAATTCATGCATACCCCCGTTTAAAGCCATTGGGCGGTATTGTGTGTTTTCCAGGCCACTTTGCTGCACAATCAAGTAACTATGCTACCTTCAGTTGTTATAAAAATGCTGTGTGCATCAAATATGTCTTAAAACAAATTTGACTTTGGAATTTAACATCTTGAAATTGGGCCTCTGTCTCTTTAAGGAACTTGCTCTAGTTGACACTCCGCCGCCGTCAGGAAGTCATCTATTAACCCTTCAACAGTGTTTTTGTTGTTTTTGTTTTCTTACCAGCGTTGCATTGAGAAGTAGTTTATATAATGAGATCAGCAGATGCTCAGTTCCACCAGGTGTTTGCTAATTGTTGCTGGCTAGTCTGAAGGAGCTGAGTGGGGAAGTCGCGGGGGAGCGATGCTCTGTGAGGCAGAAGCTCAGAAGCCTGGGTGGATCTAACACCGGAGGGCGGTGCTAGATCCACCCAGGGATTTTGCCATGGGAAATTAAATGCATGCATGAAAGAATCAAGGCAACACTCCAGGCGTGTCTTTGATAATTGAATACCATTATAACATAAGACATTATAACAGCTGAGTCTGAAACATCAGCTGAGAAACATCAATTTTAAACTGAAGCTCAACGTCTCATAAGACAACAAAATTCTTCAGTTAAATAGTCCCAATATGAGCGCATATAGATAGATAACGCGTCAACATCAAGAGGCCATACAGATGTACTTAAGAAAGACTATTGCTGCCAAAGGGAATGATGCAGTCCGTTTATCTCTTTGCAGTTCAAAGAGATAAACCTGATAGATAAAAAAAGAACTTTAAAGACATGTAGAGTGGCCAGGACGAACAAAAAGACCGGATTTTGCGATGGGAAGAGCGTGTCTGGACTGTTCCTGGCCTGCCTGAGCTCTGACCTTTGAAGTGAGCATCAGCGATGCGTGCTACACTCGCAGGGCATGTGTGCCGAGCTCTGACGAGGCTTACTCTGGATCTAATGCTTTCAGACCATCATCTCCGGGCTTCTGCTCTCCATGCCTGTCACATTGCGCTCCTGCTTAGTTTCCCTCCCTCCTTCCATTCATATTCCTCCGTCTCATCCGTCCCCCTCCCTTTCTTCTCTCTCACATGCTGTTTTCCGTCCTCGTTGCAAGGTTGGACCTCATCACGTTCCGAGCAGATGTTGGATGTGTGTATGTATATTCTGTACGCTTGCGTCTCTTGTGTGCGCAGTTGATCGTTTGCAATGACACAACTCGAAGGCCGTCGACCGCCTTCCCCTTAGGCACCGAGTCTGAAATTAGTCAATTCCACCTAAAACAAAGCAAGTAAATGAACACACACACAAAGAAAGTGAGCATTTTCAACATTTGCTGCCAGTGCTGCTGTTTAAAAAAAACAAAACACTGGAAACATTTCAAGTTTTTTGGGTGGGGGTGTGGGGGTGGAGGTGTTTATAGAAAGGGTGAGGTAGCGCGTTCCACGTTCTTGAGAAAAATTACAAGAAGAGTGGGGAGACCAGAGGGAAGGACAGAGGCAGGAAGGTTGGAAGTTAGTCTTCACCAAAAGTAGCTGCTGGCAGCTATTAGGCTACACAACCCACTGAGAAAAATGCACACCCAGGAACTTGTTAAAGCCTACAGTGGCAAGCTGTGTGTGAGTTTTATGGGAAAAGAAAGGGGCAGAAATAATAACCTAAGTGAATTAAAAAATAATAGTAATAAAAAAAACCCAGCAGACTAGTCTGTGGACAGTCTTGCAGTGAGTTTGGCACATGGCTGAGGGGTTTTAATATGATGTCACACTTCTGAAAGGATGAATTTTCGCAGAAGAACCTAGTCACCATCACAAATTGAACTGGAAAATTCTATAAAGGATAAAGAACAGCAGACGCTCTGGCACTGGAAATCTAGACGGAACGTAGCCAAGTCATCCATTATCAAGCTGTGGAAGCCATCTTGATATTCACTTAGATCCCTTTTACACCAGTGTAAAGCTGCACTGGAATGTAGATGGTCTCTCCAGGGCATACCAAGAATGATGTAGCATCCAGAATGGATGAATGGATGGATGGATATTGTTGATTCACCATCAAAGTGTCTGCTGCATGACTTAGTTAACAGAAACCTTGACAATGGAAGACAATGGACAGCAGGAGAAGGAAAGGGTGATCCTGTAGCACAAGCAGTGGCATTCAATGCTTGCAAAAGAACCTTTAAAAAACAAACAAAAATAATAATTTTAAAAAATGGCTTTAGACCCTGGGGATGTTTTGTCCATGATTCCTTCTTACTCTTCCGGCCAAGTTCTGACAACCCTCGGCCAAAGCCAGTAACGCTGAAAACTGACACTAAAGAAGTAGAAACCTCCCTTATGTGTGTTTGAGAAAATGTGGAATCAACAAAGAGGTTGGCCAGAGAAGAGAGCAGTAGAGTCTTGATTGCGTTCACATTTAGCTGATGTTTCGCATCCAGCAGTTTTGGAACGGTCCATTGAGACCTTAGGGCAGACTTAATCTGATGCTGGGTTGGGCTGGGATTTAGGCTTTGAAGGTGCATCAATTCTTAATTAAATTATTTGCCTCTACATGTGAGGATGGCTTTTCAGTCACTGAGTCCAACACGAGATCAAAATGTGTGTAGTAGTCGGTGATGGCTTGGTTTCTGAACACACTTTTCTGAATGTTGTCCAAAATTGGGATCTCAATAGCAGCATTTAACTTGTGAAGAGTTTTAAAGGCGCGCAGTAGACAGGTGTCGACTTGAGAAATGTCTGGAAGAATGTCTTTTGTTAAAGTCAAATTTGTTGGTGCCTAAAATGATCTTTCGTTTGCCTGATTGTGCGGTTCGAAATTTCTAGGATCAACATTTCTCTCTAAAGCTTATTCAAAATCCAAAGATTCAAAAAAAAAAAAAAAAAAAAACACGACTTTTTATGTTAGTGGTGTTTCCTAACCCTAACCCAAGCAAAGACATCATGCCCCTGTTTCAAATGTAGCAAAAAAGATACTTAACTTCATGCTTGGTAAAAGTAAGAAGAACACATTTAACTGCAATGGCGCAAGGCCCTGACTTGTTATAAATAGACAAAAAACAAATTAGGCTTTGTGGCAAATATGCTGTCCATCAAGCAACACTTGGCGCTGCTCAGTGGAATCAGCCTGGAACCTGATGACCTTCATTACACCGACAAGCCTGCAAGAAAGAACGAGGTCACCGAGGCTGTCATGGCCTCGGTTCTCTTGAATTCCTCTTTTCTGCCACTACCTCCAGGAGTCCCAGGCTAAACCCAGCTGAGGAATCTTCCTGTCCAACTTTTCATCAGTATGTCAAACCTCAGATTAGTGAGGCAGGAAAACTTGGCAGTGGGCTTACTGGATGTTAAACACCCTTGCAGATGGAAGACTAGATCTGTCTTTTACTGGATAAATCATCTACAGTATGTTAACAAACACCTTTTCCCCCCATATTTTTTGCTATTTAAAGGTGTTTAATATGTTCTGCATTTGTTATAAAGGTTGCTTTCCTGTTTTTAAGTTCATATTTGTGTCATGTTAGGTTCAGTAGAATTATTTGTAAAACATGATTTAAACACATTTCCAATTTTGTCCTCAAGAACAGTCACTTTTTGTTATTTCCATTTGAATTCAGTAAAAAAAAAAAAAGCCACATAAACAAAAAAACAAAGTGACAATTGAAACAATTAATTGCATACAGATCCATATCATTATTATCACAATATTTCGTTTAGCACAAATCTGAATTTTGAGGCCAGTGCTGGTCGGAAATCTCTGATTGATGATTTCTTGGGGGCTTTCTTATAATTTTTCCAAATTCAAATTTGGGAATTTGAACCACTGAGTAAAACAAAAAAAAAAACATATTTTAACCAATCCAAGACTTCTTAAGGATAATGTTTTGTGTTTTCTTTATATGGCAGAAAACTGGAATCCGAGTTCTGTTGAGATAAGATTTTAAAATGTAAGTCTAGATGGTTAAATGTAGAAAACATTGTATTTACTGTGTTGCTACCTATCATGATGCTTAAGAACAACTTAAACTCCGGTACGTTTCACACCCTCCTCTGAGGTTCTGAATCTGTAATCTCCGCAAAATGGAAAAAAGGTTTTGTTGTGTTAATGAGGAGTAAAACAAAACTCCTATTAAGCATCACAAAGATTCCAACATTTGGTATTCCTGTTCAAGGTTTTAAGAATAATAGCTTAGTTTTGTTTTTACATCCAAAACGTGCTTTTTCACAGTCACCAGCAGCCAAACTACTGTCTTTGTACAATGATTACTTCCTTTTTTCATACTTCATTTCAAACTCAGTAAATATTGAATTCAATAACGGTATGGTGTCAATTATTGATCACTGCTCCTATTTATGATTAACATCTATTTCACAAATACAGAGCATTTTGTAAAACAAGTAAAAAACAATCAAGCTAAATTAGTTCTGTTTTTTTTTTAAAGAAAATAACTAATGACTTGAAGTTTAACCCAAAACCGTCATGCAAGCACACATACTAAATCAAATTTCCACACCCTTTTGTTTATGTTCTTTCTTTCTCGCAGCTTAAGAACAACAGTCGACTTCTTTCCTAACCTCGTTATTCACACACGTCATATTTTATTGATTCGTCCCACATAAAGCTGCTCTCAATAATGCACTTCCTGCCTTAGTGCCACAAAGGCAAGCAAAATTTAATTGAAAACTGTGACTGTTAATGGATCCCAGTTGAAGGACGTTTTCATTTGCCCTCACTTTTAAAGCATTACAAGTTCGATTGGTTTGATAAAAGCTGTTTATTTACGCAGCATCCCCTGACTGAAACTTTGAAACATTACAAATGTTCATCATATTCCCTTCATTCCTACTATTTTTTAAATCTTCCTAGCTCTACAATCAAAGATCTGGACTCAAACACATACCAAAACATAACTTTCACTTCCCTCGGTCAATGCGTTGGTTTTTAAAACTTGTCCGAAATAAAAATCAACAAAATCCAAACAAAAAACATCTCCCATGCCGCAGAATCTTTCACTACGTTCAAACTATTTGTCTGAGCTGGGCATCAAATTATGTATTCTACAGTATTAAAGGTGATGCGTAACCAAGGCAACGGGGTGTTGTTTCTGCAATCGGGAGAAGCCAATTAGCATCTGAAAAGCTCAAACAATACCTGAACTACGACCCCTAATCCCAGAGGAATTTTAAAGGAGGCTTCATGGATGCAGAACAAAACCAAAGAGCATAGAGAGAAGGGGGAAGATTGAATCATTTCCTCCATCGCTCATGATGGACATGGATCATATCCCCCGCCTCCCCAAGAAAGAGACCAACAGCGGAGAGAGAATCCTCTTGAGATGGATTTTTTTCCCCCCCATTATTATTAACTTGTAAATCTCATTGGGCAGACATTTTACCTCTGCCAGATGATCTGTCTCAATCGGACGGCACCCAACTCTAAAAAATTGATTCCAAATTTGCCTCTCTGACACAGAGTAAGTGATCAGTGTGGGTGTAGTCGTAACAGCACATGTGATAGTCGCAGCCTCTGCTGGATTCATAGCTCAATGCCATAAAAATGTGGCTAATGATCAGGAATGCTCTTACCAATGCTGGTATAAAGAGGAGCAGTGAACCTGTTTCAATAAACATCAGGGAACCAGATGTGCATCTTTAGTGCTAGCTCTCTGCCTGGCTTTTAGCATAGCACTGAGGCTAATTCATGACCGCTTGAATCGATTTACATCTGTGCGTCTGCTCCACAGGTTTAAGTTTAAGTAATTCCCACTGCTGGGTGGCAGCTTAAGAAGAGGGAGCCAACATTTTTCCTGAGATTTGCTTTTAATTTATATTGTGTGCTGACTGGTGGTTTGTTTGTTGATCTTCTAATTCATAGTAAAATACATTTTGACTAATCAAGTACCTGCTTGGCAGTGTTCGGCTACAAACAAATCTACAGAATTTCAAGACAAAAACTATTAATTTTTCACATTTTCCCACACAGAACTGTAAAATGTCACGTATTTTACTGGGATTTTATGTGAACGACTAGTAAAAATACCACCTTACTGCTAAATGACAGGAAAATAACTGGGGGTTTTTTAAAAATCAGGTTGACTGAATGGACGTCTGCTTTCAATTTTTCCCATGCCTTCTCAACTAAATGCAGGACTTTGACTGGGCCATTCTACTTTTCCTACTTCCATGCACAATCACAAGCTGGCAGAAACCAGGGGATGCAACCGCGACTGTTTCCTTGACGACTGGCCAGTTTGAAGATGAGTTGAGTGGCTATTTTATACCTCGCTTTACCAAATAGCAAACACCAATCATCTTCGGTTGCTCTCATCAGGGGGTTGCTTGTGGTAAAAAAAAAAAAAGGGGGGGCACATGCAACCATAATCTAAAGACTCCCACAGCCTTGCTAGTCACCAATGTATCCGCACTGGATAACTTTCTACCAGTCTAGATTTATCCTTAATTTCATTCCACAGACTTTCATTGAGTTGCAGACTTTGATAAAGCAATGCAGCTCTTTTGCAAACCAAATGGAGACGGAGGCGAGGAGCTGGAACTTGTGATATCATGCCGCAACGAGTCAACAAAGTCCCTCAAAGTGTCCTCCTACTTTGTCTTGTTAGTATCTGCCAATACTACCCTCAGAAACACAACACAAAGTGAGTACATTTCTGCATTTTTATCCAATTTCGCTGCACTGCTTCTTGGCTTTCGATGTCATTCTGTCATAAATCCTCTGTGTTAATGCCAAAAAGCTTTTGGTGGAGGCAGTGTGATGATGTCATGTGAAATGTCCTTCACTGGAAAAACGAGGCTCATCACCATCGTCAGCCAGAGGCAGTCCCACATCTCCACTCCTAAAAACCCAACTCCATCGTCCAGGACGTCAATGTCCGACCCACAGAGGGAGAGACGACCTCTATAAAACGGAACAACCCGCCTGGAGTTCGGACCTCAACCCCACTGAACACTTATCGTATTAGCTTTGCCATGCTGTTTGTGCCGGTGTGGCCTACACAACCGCATTGACTGACTTTTAATAAAATGCTGGTTGACGGATGCGAAGCGTCCCTGAGTAGAGTCTGACCAAGCTGGTAGCCGGCACAAGGAAGAAGTGCCAGGCTGTTGGGTTTGTGTACGATTTTCCCACGCATTGCTGAGTCCCCCGGTTCCTTAAATAAAACACTTTAACCTCAGACATCCAATCCTTTGAAGACACAAAACAAGAGTCAGAGCCAAGGAAAGTCATCTGGCATTGGCAGAGAAGATTAGGCAAGGTTTTTTTTTTTTTTTTAATGGGAACAACTCACATACTCAACTCCGCCGCTCAAACCACAAATGCAGTTTTCTTATAGACATGGCACCAGAATGAAGGGAAATAAATGTTCAAGATTTACTAAAAGCCTTGTCGCCACAAATAAATACCTGAGGAGTTTCCTTATGTTTTGTGCTAAGGACATTTCTAATACCAAAATTTAATATTCATGGACGCACTAATAAACTCCAGTTCTTTGTACGTTCCCAAATATTTACTAAACCTACAGATTTCCACCACCCTCTCTCAAAGTTTCAACTTTATCCTTTTTTCTTATGTACATTCATTCATTCCAACACAGAGTTTTCTTGACAGCTGATGTAACAACGTGTTTCCCTCTTCCATGCCTCTGAGGCACTGAAGCATGAAAGCATGTTAAGATGTAGCTAGGGAACAAAATCAGCTGCTGCTAATCATTTTGCCCACAGAAACTATGAGAAAGGTAAACAGCTGAGAATGCTGAGGAGCTCTTTTTTTTATTTTGTGTTTTTTTTAAGAATTAGCGACAGAATCGCAAAAGGTAATCTAATGTATCATGGCGTCCTGGCACTTGGCTCAATCAGTCAGCAGGTGAAAAACGAGCTTCTTCCCGCCCCCAAGGTTAATTATGTTAACTTTTTGTTAATTTCAAGTTTTAATTTAAAGCTTTAAGTATAACAACAGCTGGGATGTGGTTGGGCGACAAAAAAAACAACAACATGTCAAATCATTCAAATTTTGGTGTCGCGTTACCACAAAGTATCGACCCAGCAACCTAAAAATTGATGTAATGTTATTTTAAACTGAGTGACATTATTCTGACTTTTTTTTTTTCACCTGTAGACAATGTTGTTCTTGCTTTTGTCACTTTTGAAACGACATCAGAACCATCCTCTTCGCTTACTCGCTGACTTTGCTTTAGTATTCTGTCCAGTTTTCTCGTTGCAAAAAGGCGAATGTCGTCAAATACTGAATGGTTTCACGGCAACTAATAGATCAAATTATAAAACCAAAGCGTTATGAGTCACAACATAGGACTGCTTTAGGACTTTAGCTGCTCTGGGACCTGTTTGGAGAAACGCTTCTCCGTGCGTCGACAAAAGAGTCGATTGTAGGTATTCGAGGATCGTACGCTGTTTGTTATCTTGCATGAACTAGTTCGAAGAAGAGGCAGTGTCTTTTGTTTGTGTGAAAAAAAGAGGCTCCCTCCACTCGTACATCGCTGCTGGCCTGGGAACATCTTGAATTTCCTCATAAGCAGCTGGAGAGTGTCACCAAGCACCGGGGACTTAGGGATTTCCCTTCTAAAACGCTCAACTTCTCGGCCCGTTTTGGGTTATGTGAACGACATGGGATGGATGGGTTACCTTTAACTCATTCTCTTTTAATTGGTTCTTTCTTGTGTTTAAAGTATTTTTAGTTAAACGGCTTTTGGCTAAAAGAAAGAATCAGGGCTCAGCAAGTGATCAAGCCAATCTTGAATCTTACAACAAAAAACAAGAGTTAATTTAAGAAAAGAAAGCCGTTGTGATCCCCATGAAGAGAGGAGTGTTGCTCCTGATCGGGTCTGGCTGACTCTGAGGTCTTGTTCTTGCTTTAGTCGAGAAGAGGTGACGGAGAGCGGGAAGGTGAGTTCGAGGCGAGGTCCCTGAGCTCCCGCTGCAGATCTCCAGGCAAGGGAAGGTGGAGCCGATTGTTGGAAAAGGCACCCCGGCCAATATTACTCCTCCTCTTTTTCCCCTCTGCCCCCTCCCAACGCACACACAGATACGGTTTTCCTATATTTCCCCACAGCCTATCATGTAATAGTAGAAACATATGCGCTCTGGAGCGCTGACATGTGCTCAGGCTGCGGGTCCACAGGGAGGTTGAGGGATACATGGTGCACTGAGGAAAAAAACGATCAAATCTTCCTGTTTTTTCCTGTCGTTTTCTCTTCTGTTGTGTGGATCTCTTCACTTTTGACTGAGTGCATAAATCTCCCCCACAAACCCCCTTCGCTCCCCCCCCTCCACCCCCGGTTCCCAACCCTCTCCCTCCTCTTCCTTCTCTCCACCACTAGTTTGTTCCATATGTGACCAAAACGCGCTGATCTTCCCTGCGCCTGGTTTAGCTCTGGTCTCGCAGCATTCTAAAGAAGAAACGGGTTTTCCTCGCATGTTTACACCTACACCCGTTATGCTTGTGTACTGAAACAAGCTCGGCGCAGACGGAAATATGTTTTTTTTAAAGAGAACAAAAGTCCTTGACAGCTGCACATTTGCCTTGGCTCCCGCTTTTGAGCAAATTCCATCCCACCCTTTTGCATCACCCTGCTCCGCCTGCTCACTTTCTCACAGTTCCCAAATCTTAACCTTCTGTCTCTCTCTCTTTTTTTTCTTCTTCGTCCTCCTCTCCCTCACTCCCTCATACTCCTGCACGTATCACCCCACCACCTCCCACCACCACCATTTAAAACAGATTCCCCTTCCTCCTTTTTCTCACCTCTGTTTTGTCATAGCTCTCTGCTCCTGCCCTCCCTTCCCTCCCATCAGTCTGCACTTTGTTGTGGAGGCTGGTTTCGCTTGGATCTTGGATGTCAGCTTTGTCATTTACACTGACCATGATGCACAACCTTACAGTCGGCGTCGTTTAAACCAATCACGGCAAAGGGCGCCGACAGAGGTGACTAGGGGAATGTGAGGGGAGACGATATAAACACATAAAGGTCGATATGTTCAATCAAAATGTCTGATAAAAGTCTGACTGGGGTTTGAGGTCGGTCTCCTAAATATATAGTCTGACTGGGTGGGTTTGCGCCAAAGTAGGAGGACGACTCTTGTCTCTGGGATAGAAAACAGACGCATCCTCCAGTCGCCCCAGGGAGAAATGTAAACATCTGTATTTCACGGAGTTTTGTCGTGATTTTCTCAAGAATTCCCCCAATAAAACTCAAAGTACTACTACTACTACTACTAATAATAATAATAACAATAATAGAAATGTTCACATCTAATAACACACCGAACATCCTGAATCATGGGAAATGCTAAGGTTATTGAGGGCTAATAATTGTACTTGATTAAACAGCGACTGAAAAATGTTTATTGGGATATTTTAAGTGATTATTTTTGCTGTGTCGTTGAGGAAAGGCGTACATTTTAATCACATATTGAAAACATGTATATAATAATATAATATAATAATATATCCTGTTTACTTTCCCGTTGATAGTCCGCTTACTTTTTGCGCCTGTATTCCTGTTTTTTGATCTGCTCTGCCTCCCTGTTGCTCCCTGTGATTTTTCTTTTTCTTCATCATTTTTAAAAACAATTTCAACTGCTGCTGCCTCTCTGCACTTGGGTCCGCCATCAAAATGCTCATTACGACAAAAAGCTGGCAGAGACACACTGCAGAAGAGTTGTACTTGTTGGGTTTCGGATATTTAATTCTTTCAAAAAATAAAAAAAAAGTAAAGCTTGAGAAACATGAATAAAACACTTGAAAACTGCTTCACAATTAAAGTCCGACTTTTGCCAGACACCGTAGTTTGGGCCTGATATAACCCTGCCGTGAGAGTTTTGGGGGTTTTTTTGCAAACGATGAGCAAACACTGTCATTGTGTGAGGTTGACTGAACTACTTTTAGCGCCTGGAATCAAGCGAGATGCTCAATTATCGCTCTGGTGTTTGCTCTTCTTTAACACCGTCTTGGTGCTGTGGTCCGTGCAGAAGGAATGCGGCCAGGACGTCGCCGCCTGTTTTCGCTTGGAACTGCGCGGCTCACGCTCAATTTGGGTGTCAGGTGATATCAAATTAAGCCTGATTTATGGAGACCCGGGATTTCTCCCAAGGTGGGTCCGACCGAGCGCTGGGAAAATGATGTGCGCGGCTCTTCACGCGTGCTATTAAAAGATGCCTTGGAATGAGTGTCATTTTAATGTGGCGGAGGTTTCACGCTGCGCTGACGTGGATGTTTGGGTGGGATCCCGGAGTTCGTTCCTGCTCCGTGTTTACTGACGCTGGCAAAAATCTGAAATCCCGTTTAGATCTAATTTGCCCATCTAACAAATTCTGGTGTATATTTTTGTGGTTTCATATCTGGGTGATGTGGGTTGTTGCGGGCGTGCCGTGCGCTCACCCTCAACCTTTCCGAGCTCCGGGAAATGATCTTTAGCTCTGGTTAGTTAGGTTCTTACTGTAGAGATGGAGCTCTAGGGCCTTTGTTTTCAGATTTTATTGTAGAATAAATTTGTGCCGATTTACGATATAGAGCAAATGGCAACAAGATGGAAATAAATATCAGTAGTTAATATCGCTTTATCGGACCAAGATTAACATCTTAACATGCCATCCGATACCGATATTGTTTCCGATATATTGTGTATTATTAGAATAAATACAAACCTTCATGAAGTGTCCAGAGATTTTATAATCCACAAAAGGCAAAGTAGTTCAAATAATCATTGGAAATATGCATTTTTGTCCCACCAACTTAACTTTGACATGGCTTGTTAAAACCCAGTGAAACCAAATCATTGTAATAGACATAAGTAGAAAGGTTTGCCTTTCTTTGTGTAATCTAATCTCAGTAGAAATA
The DNA here is from genome assembly GCF_003331165.1 of Xiphophorus hellerii. Classification (NCBI taxonomy): domain Eukaryota; kingdom Metazoa; phylum Chordata; class Actinopteri; order Cyprinodontiformes; family Poeciliidae; genus Xiphophorus; species Xiphophorus hellerii. The sequence continues at coordinate 22,285,446 of NC_045679.1, forward strand.
CAGTTGGAAAATTAAGGAAGTCATTAATCAGAGAAGACAAGATTCCTGGACTTACTTTAGAGGAGGAGCAAACCTCAGGTACAAATATGTTGACTGGAAGCTAAGTTTAAGATTTTTATTTATTATTATTATTTTTTTTTATACAAGTGGCTTTCGTGAACAACACAAAAGTGTGTTGTGAGAGACAAGGGAAAGGTCAACAGGCCAGGACCCGAAGCTGTGACGAGAAAAGCGTTTTTGAACGAAGGTCTTCTCTACAAACCTTGTAAGAGGGCAATGCAATTTAATTATTTAACTAGGACCGATAAGCAACATAAATTGTGCTGCACATCACCATGAACACACTGATCTCAGTGTGTAACACGGTGGGAACAGCATCATGTTGAGGGCAAAGTTATTGGAAAAATAGATGAAGCCTTGCAAAATAAAAAAAAAATAAAATAAAGAATGCCAGCTGGAAAATGCAAACAATTTGGCGTTGGGGCAGAGAGCTACAATAAAATACAGCACTTGTGAATTCATCTATTTGCGGAAGATTTTCACAGCGTCAATTGAAAATATTTGAAAAAAACAAAAAAAGCAGCTCCACAGGCTGAAACACCTGGACCGAATGTTACTGAACCCGCTACTGGATGGACTTTCCAAAGCAGTCAAATCAGGACAGCCATGAATTTTCCTAGCTTTACCCTCAAGCGGCAGATACAAAGACCATAGATGTGAGCTCTCGCAGTAGTGCCAAGACTATGTGTATTACTGCCTTTAAGATATTAAAGTTTTAAACAGTTACAAAGACTGGGAAAAGTATAGGTTGGGGAAACTACCCCAGGCTGTTTGAACAACAGTAAAAAGTCCTAAACTCTAATTTTCTCGTCATCCACCACATGCCCTTTGTCTGGGGAGGTCTTTGTCAGCTTCACACAACTCCAAAAAAAAAAGAAAAAAGAAAGGAAAGGACCATGGAAAGCGGTTAATCCCACCCACAGGTTAGATGTCATTCCTCCTACATGTACGTTATTAAAGTGTGGGGCAACTGCAGCTCAGAGGGAAGCGTAGTCATCTCGCAATTGGAAAGTTGTTGGTTCAATTCCAGCTTTCTCCTCTAACATGTTGATGTGCTCATAGGCAAGTGCCAGTTTTCCTTCCGATCTGTGAATTATTGCATGAATGTGTGTAGATTACTGACTGTGACTGGATGAATGTCAATCTAGCGTAAAGCACTAGTGGTTGATATGACTAGAAATGTGTGTGTAAAATTGATCTATCTAGCGTGTATTAAATATGAAAATACAGATAATCCACATTATAAAAGTGTAACTTTCTATCAAAACTGGGATAAATTTAGCAAAACCTGAGTATATTGTTATGACTTTATATTGAAAGAGGGAAATAAGAGGTTCACTATGACACACCAAGCATTATTAGTAATCATATCATGTTGAGGTTTTGGTTTCTGGCATAACTAAATATCAATAAAATCAGGGAACATAATTTTACAAAACACTGTATAGCAGATGCCTAAGACCCATTAATGAACAGAGTTATTGCTGTTGCACAGGTAAAATAAAACTAAAGCAGAGCTGAGACGTAAAATTATATTTCATGTTGTAGTTAACTGTTTGGACAGCTGCACAGCAGCTAAAAAAAACATATCTTTTTCCATCAAATTAGTGAGCAGACATTTTTTTTAAAAAAGTTAAATCTTCTATTTCTGAAGTAGCCTTAAGGCAGAGTAAGTTAATATCCACTTTATCCTCCCACACACAAAAGGAGGAACTGATTTAATAAATGTTATTACATCAAAATTCCACTGTCGCTGATTCGGGGCTACATTATCAAAATATACTCGGCAGTGGCCAAACCAAGTGATTGAGAGCGGGATCATTTTAGATCACGGATGTACTGTTTCGGCTTTCCCAATCACATCTATCACTGCGATGAAGAAAATGACTTTTCAGAGTAGCGAAAGCGTGTAAAAATATGTCCACATCTCTGCCTGTCTATCAAAGCTTCCTGGGTCGTGTGTCCTCTCTACATTGAGGTAACCAGTCACAGTGAGAACAGGATTTTTATTGCTTATTTATGTCGGGAATGTGAGCCCTGGTTTAGGACACAACAGAAAATGACCGTAACTATTTGCAAGCTTGAAGGGAAGAACTCTTTTGACAATCCCTGTAACGCTGGACTGCAACTCAGCCAGTATTTATCTCAATGTTTGGGCTCGATCCCGGACTCTGCAGCAGGAGAAATGTCGGCTCTTCTTGGACTCTATTATTCCATTGAGCACTTGTTGTCATAAATTACCTTAGTGTGCAAAGAGCCTCCCATAAAAGCTAAGTAAGCTGTTCACAGTGGAGGCCACACTTCATGTCGGGATAATATTAAAAGGGAGAACAGCTAATTACCTCAAAGACAGAAAGGGCAAGCAAGCCGATGTCCATATTTCTTGTGCTCCGCTAAAAGGAATGGAAAGAAAACAGAGATCCACAATATGGGTCAACATAAGAAAATATTCTGCTTTCTTCCACAGAAAACCAAAATAAACTTTGGGCTTCGGAATAAGGTTTTGGATGTGGTGGGTTTTCAGACGGCGTCTGAGCATCACAACAAGACACCGCTGTTTTATGCGTTGTGCCGTTACGATGTTCCAACATGCATTGCAAGCCCTGGAGTCGATATTTTGTAGGAGCATTTTGCGCTGCCGTCACATCTGCAAGTCTTTAGGTGCATAACTCTACCAGCTTTGGCTGTGTAGAGACTGAAATTCTTGCCCGATATTATTTGGCAAAGAAGGTCAAGTTCGGTACGCATCACATTAAGAACATCTGCGAAAAAAAACAGCAAGACTTGCCAGAGATTCTTAACCAGATGGTTAAGATCTGAACTTTGACGGAGCCTTTGCAGCTATAGCTTTAAGTTTACTGTTATCATCTAGCTAGAAGCTGAATGTCCACCCAAGTGTCAAGCTGTTTTCAGCCCCTAATGGGATTTTTGTCCAGGTTAAGAAAAGGGATGGTGTGTTTTCTGTCTCTTTGGTTTATCGTAAACTGGAACTGGAGTAGATTCTCCTACCTGGGCAGTTCCTCCAGAGTGTTCATGAGCTTCTTTGCATATTTTCTGATTGATGCTTGTTGCCTTCCCTTTTACTATAGACGGAGAGTCAAGTCTTGGTAAGTTTACAAGTATTCCATACTTTCAAATCTTAGAAGATGAACTGAACAGTGTCAAGTCAAATGTTCAGAACTTGGGTTTGGTTGTCCAACTCTATCCTGTTGTTCACTAATGTTCTCTAATGCAGCGTTTCCCAATTCCGGTCCTCAGGCCCCCCTGCTCTGCATGTTTTAGATGTGCCTCTATTCCAGAGCAGCTGATTCAAATGATTGCATGACCATCAAGTGCTGCAGAAACCTGTTGATCACCCATATATTCAATCCAGGTGTGTAGCAGAAGGGAAACACCTAAAACATGCAGGGCAGGGGGGCCTGAGGACCGGAATTGGGAAACGCTGCCCTAATGAACTTCAGAGTACTTCACAGGAAACAGCTGTATTTATATTGATTACGTTACACACAGAGGTTCCCCATGTAATTTTTCTAGGTGACTTCTGAAGTCCATTTGGGTACACTAGCTTTTATTTATCGGTATCAGCTTAAAAGAGCAGGACTTTTTTTTATTGGACAAAATTTTCAAAAACTTTATATACTTTTCCTTTGCGGTTAAAAATCTGCACTGATTTGAGTTTGTATATGGCATAACATAACCAGGCCAAAATCTGAGTTCAATAGGAATGAGTGGTTTTGCAAGCTACTGAAGGTTATTTGTACAAAGTGTGTGTTAATGTGGGAGACCTCCGCAGTTCTGAAGATCAGATTTTCCACCAGCAGAATGGAAATAAGGAAAAAGATGGATTGTAATGAGGAGGTGGGATGGTTGTGGTGGGAGTCACTGAGGGGGATGGGGAGCTGTGTGGTGTGAGGTGCTGGTGTTAGCAACACAGAGGGCTGAAAGGCTCTGTTTACAGAGTCCACAATCTGCTAAAGATATTACAACACTCTCCCCTCTGCTATCAACACACCCAAGAACATTAAAACATGTCAACTCAAATTAATGGTCTCACACAGTAATTGTGGGGGGCAAATGGGGGGGTGGGAAAAAAACACTGTTCACGGGATTCAGAAACATAACGACCAATAGAGAAATGGTTAAGAGCAAATGCGTTGCAAATCGAGGAAGTTGTTCCAAACCTTAAGTAGCCAAATATGACTAACCAGAACCACTGATATGGATGTTTTCCTAAGAAGAGATACTTTGGAGTTGAGTCATCCCAGGCTAAAGGAGCCGTATCCTGGGCAGGCTGGACCCTTCTGACCCCTCCCTGGTGCCTCCCCGGGCTTCCTCCCTTCGGCCTCTGCTGAACACCAGGTTTCCAACAGAACTCCTGGCAGACATGTTGGATCCGACCTCTACTGGGAGGTCGTCCCAAATTATGGAAAGAAGGGAAGGGAATGTTGGCGCCATTAGGAACCCGAAGTTCCAAATGGATGTGGTGAAAGGTACTGGACAAGGCCAGAACCAGGAGGCAGAGAAACATGTGTGGGCTTGTTCCACGTAAACTGCCTCCAACCGGGTCCGTAGACCAGTCCCCAGAGGAGACCTGACACCTATGAGCGTGTGTGTGGGTGTGCATGCGTGTGTGTATGTGCTACACACTCAAGATAAACACAGACCCCTGAAGGCTGGCCGGGTATTCCTACCATTTTCTAAAACAACAGGAAGCATTGTCACCATTTTAGAAATCTGAGTCGTTTGGACAAATATAATAGGAGCATTTACTCATGAATACATAAACAGCCAGAATCCTAAACACACCAAAGGTTTTAGATTTTTAAAGGTTTTAGACTTTATTATGGAATTTGGAACGTTTTTCATTCCTTATCATCAAACTATCTAATGAACAACCAAAAGATCAAAAATTCTGGTTTTGAACTGTCCAACCAACCAACCATAACTTCTGTCTGTCCAACCAATACAACAATACGACAAAACCTTTTGGCCATTAAAGTCAGTTTAGTTTTATTTTGTAGTAAATATGACCCACTGTTTCAAGTTTGGAAGGGGAAATAAATCCTTTACTTGACAGTTTGGATTGCACTAGCACATATTAAGATGTGTTATTAAAAATGGTGGAACAAATGGATCATTGTTATAAGCCCACAGATTTGTCAGGGGTCTTGGTGCAAGTAGGATGCAAGTAAAGCAAAGGTTGCTTTTTAGTAAACATATGTTTTTTCCACACAGAAGAAACAATGATTGACCGATATGTCAATGAATTAAGAGGGAAAAAAATGTTTTCAAACCAAACATGAGGGGAACTTATGGCTGGCACCTGGTGGTCAAGTCTTAGCTCCATGGGCTCAATCGAAATTAGCCTGAAGAAGCTACAGGAAGCCTCATGTGATCAGGTTTAACCCATCTAGGCTTCAGGGAGAATGGGGGGTCTTTACATGCCAGTTATGCGTAATCGGGCTTTGGGAACATTATCAAAAAGTGATTTTAAAAAAAAGGTAAAATCCTGAAGTCGCTGAATCGAAGTTCTGATAATATCCAACAGACGTGCTGAAGCAGAAGCAGGCAGTTAAATTAAGAAAAATTGCAAAAATTTCTCTGTTGGATCTTCTGTGCGCAATTAGGAGATTAGGCTGATTACCAGAGGACACTGGAAAAAGTTTAGTTTCTGTTTAGAACAGTACTACAGATTTAAACTTTGCCTCTGATTGTTTTTTTTTTTGTTGTAATTTTAGAGAGAGAATACAAAGTGGCGCACTAACACAGTTTCACAAAAACTTCGCTCATCCTTCACACACAGCTGGGTTGAGCACTTTTTTCTAAAAAGGTCTGTCTCAGTTGCTGAAGATAATAAAACTACTTACAGAATGACGATAAACTTTATTGAAGAGCAATCTTTTTTATTTGCACATAAAAATATGACTAAATGTTTTGTCTCAAGTTGTAGGACTATTTGCTTGAATCCTGGCAAAGAGCTGCATCCAGGATGCCTGCTGTGCACAGGCACCTGGCTGCAGGTCCTACTGATTCCGCCACATTTCTTCGTTGTTTACCCGCTATTGTTTTCCATCTGTTCCTGTGTGTGTTCTGTTTGAATTGCATCCTGAAGATGTTTTCTCTCTTTATATGGTTGACCACGAGCGTATTCTGTGGCTTTCCCGTTTCTCTGCAGTTTGCATTTTCTCTAGCCCTCCTTCCATTCGACTCTTTTCCTCTCTCCCTCCCTTCCTCCACCCCTCCGTGTGTATGCTGTGGGTGAGGGGGTGAGGGATGGTGGGAAAGCTGCATGTAGGAAGTTTTTTCCCCTCTTCGCGTTAACGTGTTCACCGGCTGGACAGCACATTCTTTCCACCTCTGTCGGCCTCACGGGTCAAGAAAAACCATACCTCCTCTCCTGTTCCTCATCTCCCCCCTTTAACCCCCTTCTTCCCCTGATCTGACTCTGCTAAGCTGTTGGAGTGGGAGCTCCAGAGGTGCACTGGGAGGAGGGGGGGCTGACCATTTTCAGTTGAATCACAGTTTCCAGCTCTTGTATGTGTGTTTTTTTGAGGTTGTTTCTCTTTAAAAATGGTTAAATACATGGAAAAAAAAAATGTGAGGAAATGACTTTAAATATAAACATATGTGGCACTCCGGTAACGTGAACATTTCCATTCCAGACAGTTAATCTGTGTCTGCCAACTAAAACACGACACAGGATAAAGAGATGGATATGGTCAGTCTGGAAAGGCTGAGGAGAAGACCGAGGGGCTTTTGTGGAATGCCAGCTTCTCCCTCCAAAACTGAAGAACGCTTCGCGGTTCCTCTCCCAGCTGAGCAGTTACCAAGACGCCCAGCTGGTCTGGACGTCTCCTGTTGTTGTCGTCTTTAAACATCTGCGGAGTCTGTGCAGCTGGCTTGTTTGTTTTACTAGTGGTAGGACATCTCTGCGCCTCCGCACGTGACTGGAGATTCTGCAGAACCGTCGAGAGACGGTGTGCAAACGGAGAGCATGCTGTACAAGACCGAAGTCAATTCCTACAGGAGTGAGTCACAGGGTGCTTACTGAGTAATTTCCCTCATTGTGGGTTTTAACAGTCTACCAACCCCCCCACCACCCCACAAGTAATCACCAAGCACAGACACTGAGTAATCCTGACTAAAGGTGATCTAACAGCTGTAGTGCAGATGAAGTCTGATCGCCGTTGCGCCTCTAATCCTACTGGAAAGGACGTTTTCTCCCCCGTGTCCCGAGGGTCCGTCTCGTTTCATTTTCAGAAAGTGGCTGACCGTACCTCTCGAAAGACGAGATGTAACGAGGAAACATGATGAACACAGTGTTCAGGACCTGAAGAATCAACCTTGGGGAAACCGATCGTTGTGATACAGGCAAGAAAAGCAACGCAAAGTGTCAAAAGGGGCAAGTTTGGCAGTGTTTAAGGCAGTACAGATAACCTGAAAAAACAGTTCCACATCCCCCATCCCACAACAAACTCTACACTTAACACAATGCAGACACTCAAGTCTTGCTCTCCGGGCAAATTCCAATCCGAGACTAGTCCCTGCTGGATTGCCAAACAGAGAGAGGCATGATCCGTCACCCCAGAGAGCACGTCTCCTCTGCTCTATAGTCCATTGGCGGTGTACTTTGCCCCACAGCATCCCATGCTTTGCGTTGCACTCGGTGATGTAATCCTCGGATGATTCCGTCAAGCTCTCTACACACTGGTCTTCAGCTAATCTGGAAAGGAAAATTAAAGTTTAGAGGGATTGAAAGTCGGGGATCTCGGCGCACTCTGCACCTCAGCAGCTGCTGAGCCCAGTTGTCATTTCCAATCACCTCCACTTTGTTATAATTGCACTTACAGCCGACTTTGGAATATTTAGAAGCGACAAATTGGATAAAATGTTGGCATTCTACCACCCTATTCTTTCGCAGATGTTTGCAGAAGCAGTCCGCATGCCAAAAAGGAGAATGGAGTGCCTGGATTTAAGGATTCAGATGGATGTGTGAATACTATCCATCCATCCATCCATTTTCTAACACCCTCGTTCCCTAGTGGGGTCGGGAGGTGCTGGTGCCTATCTCCAGCAAACATTTCGCGCGAGAGGCGGGGTCACCCTGGACAGGCTGCCAGTCTGTCGCAGAGCAACACAGAGACAGACAGGACACACAACCATGCACACACACACTCACACTCACACCTAGGGAGAATTTAGAGAGACCAATTTACCTGACAGTCATGTTTTTGGACTGTGGGAGGAAGCAGGAGAGAATCCACCATGCACAGGGAGAACATGCAAACTCCGTGCAGAAAGACCGGGAATCAACCTTCGTGCTAGAAAGCAACAGTGCTACCAACTGTGCCACTGTGCAGCCCTGTGTGAATATTAATATAGTGTACACGATAAATCTCAATAAAATGTACCATTATCTTTCAAAGACTTGATTTTAAAGCTATGATTTTCTGTTATTTATCCTGTTCGCATGATATGACTCTTCTTAGACACTCTTCTAAAGAGAAAAGGCAAGAAAACATACTGTTTGTAGAATAGCATCTTTGTGAGTCAGGAAATGGATGCAAAGAACTCCCAGCATTCAAATGGGCAAGATGAAGAACGAAACTTATGTTAAGACTTTTTTAGCCATCTAACGTTTAGCGTCATGATGGGATTTTTGACTTGCGTTGTGGAACGATGCTGCTTAATATTTCACAAAAAAAAAGCAGCACAATATTTTCACTGAAACAAATGCAACCGCTGTCTGACACCAACATAAAAAAGTATACACAATATTAAATGAGTGTACTGTACAATAAAAGCAGACGTTCATCAAAATAACAAAACTAAAAATAATGATTTAAACAGAAAGTAGTTATAGTTTTTGTTTTTCTAATGTAACTTTTTTTTGTATGTTTTTTGGGGGGGGGGTTTAACGGTTAGTGTTTCTGAAATCTCTCACTGGCCTGTTGCTGTTGTGTTTTCATAGTTTGTCCTGTTCTCCTGAACTTTAATTTCACTACAGAAAAAAACGTTCTATTATTATCATCCCAGGCAATACGGGCAATAACAAAGATTGTGCCCTTTTGCTCCTATTGTCATTTCCCAGCTTTGATGTTTCGATTGTTTCCTAATCAACATTTTCAGGCACAAAAGGGAGACATTTGCCTCTGGGCGTTTTGCTCCGGTTGCACGTTGGTCCTGTTGTTGCGTCGCAGCAAGAAGATCCTGAGTTCCTCGGGTCCTTCTGCATGGAGTTTGGATGAGACCCTGTGCTAAAAAGGCGCATACACACAACCGATGGAAATATGTTAACCAAATTATACATGCTTTGACAACTGATTAGTGTTCTATAATCTATCCACAGGCCACTGCGCGGCAAAGAGGTTATGTAACCACACAAAGTATTACGAACCAGCAGCAGGGTGATCAGAGTTAATTTGGTTTGGCTCTCTCATAGCTCATTAAAAACTGAACTAATTGGGGGATGAGAAACATAAACCATGGAAATACAATGGAGTATACAATCTTTGGAAACTGAATCTGAACAAGAAACTGATCCTTCGTTAAAAATAATAGAAAGAGAAGCAAGAATTCAACGGTTAAGTATACTGGTACAAAACAAACACCAGAAAGCTAACAACAGTGACAGGGGAATGTATTTACACAATGATGGGGCTAAGAATTGATTGCGTTTGTCAAAGGACAAGAGAAGAACATGTGTTGGTGATCACGCTCCAGGGGTGTATAGAGTTAGTGGGTTTTCTTGGAATCAGAGATTAGAGGTGTAGTAATGTAAAGATTGCCATCTGGAGTAAGGTAAGCCTCTTTTGTACATGTGGCGTAAACTTAAGAGAACCAAAAAAGAGAAGAGAGAAAAGCTCATTTGTTATTTTGGGTTTTTTTTTTTTACATGAGCTCCTGGACAGTGATGGGTCATGGAGTCTGTGCTGTCAAGTGAAAAGGGGGATTGTTGAGAGGAAGGTGGTAGTTGTGATTATGAAGATGTGAGAGGTGAAAGGCATTTACCCAAATCAGCAGGCAATGAGAGAATCCTTTTACTGCCTTATATCTTGTTTCTTGGTAGAACCAAACAACTTTTATGTCTTTCTGAGACGTAAACCCAGTCAAGCAAACATGTACTTCATCATTCGCCATAACAACACATATCTGGCGATTGAAGCGCATCTCACGTCTGTCCACAACCATTTAAAGTAACACGAGTAAGCTGTGATTGTCGGATGGTGAAATAAACTCAAAATGCTATTTTTTTTCCCCCCTTTTAAGACTAGCTCTATTGTGCTTTTGTTTATTTTCAAAAAGAACTTAAATCCAGTCGGTACCATGGTGTCGCTCAAAAAGAGCTGGTCGGGTGTCGGCGAACTGAGAGGTCCCACGGATCTGCGGGGGAGCAGTACAGAAGTACGGTGAAGAAAAACAAAAGTCCCTGAAAGAGAGGGCGCCATTTCATAAGACCTACGGATTCTGTTCCCTTCGAATGTGTGCGGATGGATAATGACTGCCACCTGATTTTCTGTGCCGCGTTTAAGAAAGGTGATCGGCGTGTGCGGTGAGAACATCTCGACTATAAAAAGTCAATGGAACAGATGTTCCAGTGACCTTTTTACCTTTCTGTAAGCAAAGCCATATCTGCTGAGACAAAGCAAACAATGTTGAAACTGTTATTTAATAAAGATCCTCGATTTTTACAAAGTGGACCCAGCTGCAGCTGTGGCTTTCTCCCGTAGCAACACAAGAGTCGCGGTGTCGGTTCATTTCTTCTTCTTTCCAGAATACGGCGCGGAACCAGAGGAGGCTTTCTTGCACAACAGCTTCTTAAGCCGCAGTGAGAATGTTCGAATTCTTTATTTCATACGAGTTGTGTTAACACTGCTGAAGACCGTAGGCTGAAACACTGCTGTCTAACTTGTCTAAAGTGTCTGACATACTGTTGTTGTTGAAAAAAAAGATGTATCAAAAAAGGCCAGGATGGTGTTTTTTCATCATCTTCCCTACGGTGGCCCAGAATTGCAAACCGCATCCACAAATCACGGCAAATTGAAAAACACAAAATAAGAAAGCACAACAATATTAACAGGTAGGTCCCAATGGGAAACCTGAGGCATTGCTGATTGGACGATTTTACTTTTGGCTTTAGAATCAGAAAATATTCTGGCTTTAGCGCATTTGTTGAAAATACCGGCAAGGCATTATTAGAGCGCATGGTACGACGAACCATTTGAAGCACTGGAACATTTTGAATAAAGTTCTGTTGGCCTCTGCCGGAAACCTGAACATGGGTGATCAATTGCTCATTCAACGAGAAAATGATCCGACATTCATCCATGTCCATCGAAAAGAATGAGTTTGGGGCGGGGGGTGAGTTTGAAAAGCTACATCCAAAAGAAAACCTGTGATATGAGCCAAAGAATGCAAGAGGCGACTGGAAGACATGGAGAGAGAGAGATGACCCAAACAGAAGGGGTCACAGATTCTTCTTTCATTTTGCTGCAACCGAGCAGCAAGAGTGCCAACAATTTCCCAAAACCAATTGAGTATTTTTTGTGTCTAAATCTATTTAGCAGCCGGGGTTAGCAGCTAACCTTAGCTGCTAATTTAGCATCATGCAATAGAAATCAAATGATTTAGCTCCTCTTAGTGCCATTCTTCTCATAGGCTAAATTTTGTTTTCTGTTTTCGGCGGAGAAGCATAACAACTGCATGTCTAATTATTTAATATTCAGGAAATCCGCCCCTGTGGTTTATGGCTGCCTTTGTGCCAAACCTGATTGCATAAGCTAACAAGTGTTAGGAGACCACTCTGTCCTGTTCGGCTCTTGGCATTTATCGAACATAACTCCACAAAGGCTCTGGGTATGACTCCCTCATCTTTACAAAACTTTTTTTTTTTCCCTCCGTCTTTTCTTTCGTTCGATCCATGTGAATGTAGGAGTGGAAAAAACAGCAAGGAATGGCAGAAAGGCAAAGGTACAGACTGTGTTGTTTGATTAAAAGCAGCTTGCTGGTCCTTATTACCATGACGTTTCGAGGATAGATGAAGGCAAGTCTGACTCAAGCCTGCAGCTGGGAGTTATTTTGTTCCTCCGTCTTTACGGATATTCAGAGTTGATTTATAAACTCGCAGCTGGTCATAAACAGTGTCTAGAACTCGCTCGTTGTTGTGATTCCTATATGATAGACTTCGTCGTGTCATCATGAAAATATTGTTCCTTTTGAGGGGCTTAAAAAAGTGACAAAAAAAAATAACCCCATCTTATTTGCTTTGCATTGGTGATGCAACGTGTCTCTATCGGTGCCATTCAATGAAATTCTTTTTCAGCCAAGAAACATAAAATACCTCAGCATGACACAACTGTGTAATGCCTCAGCAGGAGCCAAGCACGACATGGGATGTTTTAAAGCTCGCTGCACTAAAACTTCAGATGGAATTTTTTTTTTCTTTGGAAAAATAACAGCGCAGAAAATAAAATCTCCATCAGCAGCTACAGAACAAAACTACTGTGAGTATTCTTCCCCGTCGAGCAGATCGCAAAAATATTCAGATATTACTAGAGCGTACTCGCCGGTTATTTAGCTGGCAACTCGCACTAACTCCTAGCTGTAATGGTTTCCTTGGGGAATCCTCCAACATAGGAAAGGAATTTATCACACAGTGAGTCAGATCATTTTTCCACTTTTCCAGACAGAAAAAAAAAAGAAGAAAAAAACATAAGCCCATGGGGGTGGAGGCCTAGTTCTGACAGAATCAGGGTTGGAAATTGGCTGGTTTTACCGAAATACCCCCCACCCACTGAGCCCTTCACACACACACACACACACACACCCACACACACACCACTCCAGCATCTTCTCTCCCCGAAGAGAGCATCGTGACCACGTGTGGTTGGGTGATGGTCACGAAAAAGAATGGGAGTATCAAAGGGTAAAATACTTCTGTTGTTGACATCATTGGTCAGGCGGTGATCTGCTGTGGTGATACCCCCTCCAAAAAAAAAAAAAAAAAAGAAGAAGAAGAAGAAAGAGGAGGGGACATGAGGAGAAGAAGAAGAGGAGGAGGGGTCTGGAGGGGGAACAGGCATGGATCTTGAGGGAGCAGCGACTGTGGCTTTGGTGGTAATGTATCCTAACGCAGCGGAGTTCAGGATCAGAGCTCTGGAAAGCTTTGCTTTGCCGTGGTCCGCTGTGCTCTGCAGGCCCCGCTGGAGAACACTGCACTGCCGTGGCTGGAAGAGGGAGCGGGTCGTGGCACAATAAAGTAAATAAATAAATAAACCTTTCCTTAAGTTTCACTCCACATGAATAATCCATAACTACTCTACCCACCAAGTCCACCTGGTAACCTACAGGCACCACGGTTGGCCATGAGACTGGCTCGGAACGGCAGATGAAAAAGCTGAATAGAGATGATTTGTTTTGTTTTGTTTTTTTTCTTTTAAATAAATGAATGAAGTTTCAGTACATGGTGTGTAATTTTCTTCAAGTATATGTGGAAGTGGATCATAAAATTGTAAACTGGAGTTTAGGCTCAAATTTTGGTTTGCAAGAGGCATGTTGGAGCAAGCATCTGGCAAAGATTGAAAAAGAGAAACAAAGATTGAAAAAGAGAAGCAAGCACATTGGTCAGGGCGCCTGACCAATGTGCTTGCTTCTCTTTTTATTTGCCTTTATTTTAGTTTTGTTTTTTTGTCTTGTTTTTTTCTGTGCGACTTCTCAAATCCAAACGCATGCGAACGTAATCTCGCTCCACGTGCAACAGATTACTCCTCGTCTGATGTATGCATTGTGCAGTAAACATAGTATGGCAGCAGCTTATGATTAAAGTTGTTCATTCTTCAAGCTGTATTAAAAACAGCAATTAGAGGCTCTTGATGACGTGATTTGCTAAGCTGTCACTCGTCTCGTCTCTAATGGCTGAGTGGAGCGGGAGCAGACTGTAGGTGAACCGTTTCCCTCTAGTGGCGAGACTGAGAAACAACGTTTCGCTTCATGACTTTTTTCACCGATTTGCTTTTTTTTTTATGTTTTCAAAAAAAAAATTTTCAAAAGAAATAAAAAAGATAAACTTTTCAAATTAATAAATGTGAGTGCTAGTTAAACATGCAGAATTTTTGTGAAATGTCCTTTTATTAGCCCTCTAATCCTCATTTTCGCCTTGTGCTTATGTAAACACACAATATTTGCTGTTAAATTATGGTCTGGCAGTATTACTAGTTTCATATCTCAAGAGTGATTTATGTTTATAATATATTTTACTCGCTTTTGTCCCCCCTCTCCTTTTCTCTATGTTGCTGATGTGTCACAGCCCCCCCTTCTAGCCCCTTGCAGTTTCCCCATTCTCTCTTTCTCACACACACACACGCACACCCCTACACACACACACACACACACAAGCTCTCTCTCTTTCTCTCACGTTTTCTCTCACTCACTCACACTTTGGTTCCAGCGTTTCCAGATGTGTGCTGGGGTGATGTAATGGCAGACCGGAGGCAGTGGGCTTTTTATCCTTCTGTTCCTCTCCAGAAAACATTCAGCTGAGATGAGGGAGCACAAGGTGGTGGAAGAGCTGAGCGCCGATAAGTTCCCAGACAACAGGGTGGATGAGCAATGCTTTGAATCAAGACAAGCTGCCCTCTGATTAGTGGAGTGGTCTGTCTGAGTCACTGGCCCCCAAAAGGGGTTACCGTCTGAAAGAATGCACAAGCCCTGGAAAAAAGCGGCTACACGGTCATTTTCTACCGCTGTACTACCAGTGGTACATGAGCATCCCGAGCATCAAGCCAATCAGATTGGATGGAGAGCACCTGTGAACATCAGCTTTCTAGTGATACCAGATGTTCTTGGTTTATTTGACTGGACCATTCTAGCCTCTACACAGCGTGCTGCCCTGTACATTTGCTTCCTCGACCGTAGCACGTACTCTGTCCAGCCTCTCCCTACCTGCTAAGGCTAACGTGCCCACACTAATATGTCTCACTTTGGGATGGTGTGTTCAGGTTATGGCTGGGAAAATAAACCTACAACAATACATATATTAGGGCCACTGTAGATTGAAGAATACAAAAGGAGGAACAAATTTCCACCAAAAAAACTCTAAATTTTGAGATTAATTTCAGAAGTTTTCTAGAAAAAAACTACAAAAGCTCGAAAAGAACATAACATATTTTCTAGAAAAAAAAAAGTAGAAAATTTTATGAGCTCATAAAGACAAAACTTTTCAACTTTTGGAAATTACCTAGCTTTACCTAGCCGGCATGCTAGGTAAAGCTAGCTAGGTAAAGCTTTACCCAGCTATCCTGTTACCTAGCTAACCCTTCACCATGGTTTCCTAGCAACCCTGGTGAAGACCGACCCATCACCTACCAAGCCAAGCTGAGGTCCAGCACGGTTGGTCAGCTGGTTTTACCGATGTATGCGCTGTACAACGGCTGCTGGAAAAAAATATGAGTGTTTTGTTGGTGACTTACCATCCAGAAACCACTTGCTGCGTTCTTGTTGGCTGTGCAGGATGCTCTGCTCCTGCTTTTCAAAGATGTATGGTTGTATAATTGCACATCTGTTTGCAGGCATTTTCACATGCGAGTGTAAATGTCGAGCTTGGGGGAAGGGGGCGTGGCCAGGACCAGCTCATTTGAATTTGGAGTGGCAAGAGTCCCTGAAGCAGCTCAAAAATAGGCAGAACTAAGAAATTTAGGAATGATTTTGTGTTTTGTGTTGCCCATAGACGTACAACACAGTATTTTGCATGTAGGCCAGAAGGTTCCGTTTGGTTCCAGTCTGACTGAGTCAACCATGTTCTTCCGCACATTTTCACATGCTCATTCATTTTACATGAAGCGTAAATTCTGACTTCCTTTGAAGCAACAACAGCATACTTCTTTGCACTCTTCCATAAGGGTCAGATTTGAGGAGAAGGCATCTGATCTCCGTCCTGTCGAAAGATTCTCCCACCTGAGGCCGGCTGTGGACAGCCTCCCTTTGCTGCTTCTGTAATTAGCGCTCGCCTTGCCTGGACAGGCTTGTCGTTGTAATTTGGAAGTAGTTGCCGTTGTTTGTTTTTTTTCATTCTAGTGTGACGGATCTAACCATGTCCTGTCAGCTGTTCAAAGCGTTAGATATTGTTTTATGACCTAATCCTGCTTCTAAGCTTGTAAATCCCACTTCTTTCTCTCTGGCCTGTCTGCTGTTTTCCTTGGTCTCCATGATGCTGTGTGTTCACTCGTGGCCTCTAACAAAAACCTCAGAGGCCTCCACAGAACATCTGGATTTCTCATAGTTGGACTTATTTATTAATTACGATCTTCTGAAGGCAACTGGTTGAACTGAAGTTTACTGAGGGCTTCATGTTTACAGACGTGCCTTATTTTGAGTTGGCCAGCAAAAAAAGTAAATAAATAAAATACCATTAGGTTTTTTTGTATTATAACACGGCAGGATGTGAAAAAGTTCAAGGGTATAAATACTTCTGCAAGTCACTGTATTTACAGCAGCTGCGGCTTTGCTCAGGGGGGGGTTCAGCTACCGCTAACAAGATGAGGAAGGGGGCCAGTGGGGCGTGGGGGAAGGGAGCTGGCAGGAGGAAAAGTTAAGAGTGTTGTTTCTGTTGCTAGACGACGGAAGAGCAAATAAACTGCAAGCGGAAAAAGGGTCACATAAATTCGTGCTGACAGCATGAGGCCTGTCTGAGGCTGGCAAAATGACTGGGGGGGGGATGTGAGCTGGTTGTGGGCCTCAGGCACCATCTGTAAGCACAAAACGCCTCCATCACCTTGAAAGAAAAGGATTTCAATCACCACTGACACTGAGGGGTCACAACAACCCCCATACTGTCTTACTGTAAGACCCCTAAATAAATTTTGCTGCTAGTACTTGCCTCCAAGAGACAGCGATTTAGTGAATTGTAGCCGCCTGTGTGTAATTTAGTTGTAGCATAAATCAAGCTGTTCCATAAAGGCCACTGAGGTTATTTAGAGTAAAAATGGCCATGGCAGCAGCATGCTGTGGGGATGCTTTTCTTCAACAGGGGAGCTGCTGAGAGTTGATTTTAAATGCATTCATTGACAAACCATAACCTGGATACAACTTCAAAATGATGTAAACATTGTTTTGTTTTGTTTTTTATTTTAAGTATCAACGTAAATTCAAAAATTCCTAAATTCCAGTTTACTTTTAGGTGACTTTAATGTCGCACAAGTTACCAAGATACTGTTTAAATCAAATTATCCTTAATTCATTGAAAATAATCAACCCAAATAGGCAGTCAGTTCTTCAATAGCCACTATTTAAAGCTCTAAAGCTTTATAAAAAAGTACATTATTTTCAGAAATTAAAAAAGCATACACCGTACTTTCCGGACTATAGAGCGCACCTCACTATAAGCCGCACCCACAATAAATGGCTTTTTTTTAAAACTGGAAACTTACATATACTGTATAAGCCGCTAGTATCTCCGCCGCTCTCGGTTTTCCACAAGGACGCCATCACCTGAATGCATCTGCTATTAAGGACGCAGCCCTGCGTCTCCAATGCCGAACCATGGATTCGTTCACGCCGAGTTTACGTGCAGCGGATGTCGATCTGCACTGCCAGATCGATCGCCTTCGACTTAAAAGCTGCATCACATGAACTTCTTCGTGTTGTTTCCTTGATGAGGGGGGATGAGTTTGAAAACATTTCTCCGTCGTGCCTGCTGCTAGCATGTGCTTGTCCATCCATCCATCCATCCATTTTCTAACACCCTCGTCCCAGCGGGGTCAGGCGGGCTGCTGGTTCCGGTCTCCAGCTAACGTTCCGGCCGAGAGGCGGGGTTCACCCCGGACAGGGCGCCAAGTCTGTCGCAGAGCCAGTGCTTTGTTCTAAATGAAAATTAGCGCTTTCTTCTTCTTTGATTTCCAATTGTGACTTCCAATGATTCACTTCCTGCTGAAGCGCCCCCCCCCCCCTGCTGGTTGAAGAAAAATCCACAGAAAAGCCGCACCGGACTGTAAGCCGCATGGTTCAAAACGTGGGGGGGAAAAGTAGCGGCTTATAATCCGAAAAATACGGTATATATTTGTTCATCCATGAATAAAATCAAAATGTAATTTTTTGTTTTAAATCCCTGATTGAACCGTACTGAAAACACACCCAAACCGTGACTTTAAAGCCAAGTTATGAACTGACTTTACATGTGAATGTTCCTATGGTGTGAATACTTTCGTGTATACTGTAGCTTTGTATTTACTAAAGAGGCTATAGCAATACAAGCCGTGAAATGTGTCTGATCGTCGGAAAAGAAATAGCTGCAAACCGGTTCAGAACTTAGCAGCTCTTTCCCTCATAAACTTTTAGCAGAGGGCCAGGATGTGTTTTGAAGCACATGGTGTTCAACAACTTCACCTCATTAGATGATGTCAGTGTTGCGCACTCAACATGTTTCCACTGCACATTAGCTTTTTTTTTTTTTTAAATAACAAACGTAGGTTTTAAGCATGTGACCTACATAATGCAGAAATGAAACTAGAGAGCTCCTGGCAGCTGAAAAACAAGGCAAACAGAGCTTTGAGTGGGAATTTAAAAAAAAAAAATTATCTCTGTCTCTCTGTGGGAATTTAATTTGTGATTTCACTGAAGCTGAACTTGCAAATGTTAGCGAGAAAATAGAAGAGAGCAAAAAAAAAAAAATGTTTTTAGCTCATTAAGTCGAACCAGGGCAAAGAGAGAGAGAGAGAGATGTTTTTCATGGCGGGCACTTAATGCCAAGTGATGTGACTGATGATATTAGAAACCACTACAGTATATTCAGGTGTTCTAGTTCCAGTGTGTAATTTTTTCTAAACAACCACCGTGCCCTTATAAAGTAGCAGATTACTACTGAATGAATATGTGCTCATAATGTCAAGAAAGGAAAATCCATCTTCAAATCCCCCCCCAAAAAATAAAAATAAAAAATACAAGTAGAAATGTTCCCAAATCCAAGACTTAAGAACATTAGAATAGATAGATAGATAGATAGATAGATAGCATTTATTGTCATTGAACAGAATTCAACGAAATTTCCATTGCAGCTCCCGTGCAAAAGGTCAAATATATACAGTATAAATAAGCAAACACACAATAATAATAATAACAATATATACAACTAAATTAACTAAAGGCACTCAACCACACCAAAGAAGTAGCAGCAGGTCCGATTATGGCAAAGTACAGATGATGTGACAGTGCAAAGTGCAGAACAATATGGCTGTGTGGGGGTGGGGGATATGTATGTGTGACTGCGAGGTTATGATATGTGTGGGAGGGGGGGGCGGCAGGGAGTAATGGCTCTGACGGCTGTGGGGAAGAAACTGTTTCTCAGTCTATTTGTTGTAGTCCGTATATTCCTGTACCGCTTGCCTGATGGCAGCGGCACAAACAGTCTGTGGCCCGGGTGGCTGGAATCCATGGCTATGGATCCAGCTCTCTTCTTGACCCGGTCTGTGTAAATGGAGTCCAGGTCTGGGAGGGGGCATCCCACAATGCCTTGTGCTGTTCTCACCACCCGTGTCAGTTGTTTCCTCTCCAGTGCTGTGCAGCTGCCATACCACACAGTCATGTTGAGGCAGAGGATGCTCTCCATCATCGCCCTGTAAAAGTTCACAAGCAGCCGTGAGGAAAGTCCAGCCCGTCTCAGTTTCCTGAGGAAGAAGAGCCTTTGTTGTGCTTTCTTCACCAGCACAACAAAGCGGGTCAGTTTGGGAATGTGTTGTTGGTTCTAAATAGATCGCGTCACTGTAGCCATTAAGCTAAGAACAACAACGGCTTACACACATAAAACAAATTACTTTGTGTCTCAGGCTGTCCTCGTCTCATTGTATAAGAATAAAATTATTTTGTAAGAATTCCTCATGTTGGAGTCGCTCTGTTACGTAAGTCCTGATTTGGTGTTTCTACAGACTTCTGTTCATCCTTTTTTTTCGGTTGAGGTGTTACATGTTTGGGAAAATGAATCCCTCTGGTTTTGGACGCCGTGCAGCCGGGAGGATTTTTGCTGTTACTTTTAGTGCTATTAGACAGTTGCTATGATGTGTAACTATGGTAACAAGGTATTTGGATTTTTATTGATTTATTTATTTACAACTGGGAGCAACTAATTGGTGTCTCAAAAGCTCACATAATACCTGAACAACGACCCAAAATCACAGAAGAGTTGAAAAAGAGGATTCATGCTTCACACATGCAAAAGCAGGACCAAATTGCAGAGAGAGAGGAAGAAGTTAAAACTATCTCTTTCATCGAACGCAACTGTGTAGGGTGACATCACAGACTCCAACGACTCTCGACTTTCCAATCATACAGCCAGATAGAGTTAAAGAAAGATAGAGAGAAGCGGCAAAAGCAAAAGAGGTGGATTTGCCAATAAATGATGGTGTCGTCTAGAGAACGGCACAATGGGGTATCGACTTGGCTTCCTGGTTATTGAGCTGTTAGCATGGCATTCCAATCATGCTAACAGCTCATACAGAAGCATTCTTCAGTCAGAGGCCTGTTTAGACTTCTTGCAAGACTGACTGCTACCAGGGATTCCTCCTACCCATTCACAAATACTCTTTGAAGATACTTAGATGATTTGAGTTACAATATTTAATTTCCCTTTGTGAGTAATAAAGATTTTTAGGATAGAATTTGAAATATATTTGTAAGGATATGAAACTCTGAGCAGATAGCTCTCCCAGAATATATATATATATAAAAAGCGTGATCCTCAGCTTTAGAAAATGAGCAGAGCTTGATTCTTCCTAATTCACCTTGATGATTGTGTTCCTACCGCAGTGAAATCACTAAAGATTCTTACTTGATGCTTCATGGTTACCTTTTAAGAGGAACAAACTATTAAGCAAAGCCAAAATAATTTTAAATCTGCTGCAGAAAAATGGTGAGAATCTCCCACACGGCTTTGGTTTTTTTTAAAACGCTGGAACATGAGGTCAAGAGCTTCCCAAAGTCTGCCTTTGAACTTCAAAGCTTATAGACTGGAGCTGTGAGAAATCCCTTCTACACTGGCTGTTGCATCACCCGCCAGGCCCTCCTTACAGCAGCGACATCAAATAACAGATTTCAAAATGTTTATTTATTTATTTTTATTCTCAAACTACGAGATTTCCTGAATTTCAGAGCAGAAAAAAAACGTGACGGAAGTTTGCACAGAAAGATTTAAACTCTTAATTACAGTCGTTCAGCGCGGTAACTATTAGCGTAACAATTGAAACCTGTCAGATGAAATCATACCAGTTTTGGACCGCTGCGATATCTGCACTCCTCCGGGTAACAAAGTCTGCCTTGTGGGACGGCAACGCTTTTACGGTCGTGTTTGTTCTCCTGGCGGAAATAACAAAAACGACAACAGCAGTTATTATCTAGAGCACGTGTTGTCAAACTCGAGGCCCGGGGGCCAAATCCGGCCCGCCACAGCTTTTTATGTGGACTTCTAAACCTTCAGGATAACAGTTGTGTGTTTAACATGTAGACTAAAATATATAAAGGCAATCCAACTGATCAGCATTAATGTAGGCTTATTAGCCCTGAGTAGCTTGTATTGTGTAATGTGCCAACTTTCAACTTCTTATGTGATAGCAACAACTAATGCTTCTTTCTGAGCATATCTCTGTGAAAACAGCAGAATATTAGTGTTTTTACTATACTTTTGTCAGAAGCTTTTTGCTTTTTAAACTCAAGAAATAATTCATAATAAACTTTTTTTTTTTTTTTAAACCCAAATGACCTTTTCACCCTGCATGCTCAAATACACAAAGTATTCCATTAACTTCGCCCGCAAAAACCTCTAAATATTTCTCCGGTCTCCTAATGTTTGCGTGAACATGTATGCTCATGTATGTTTGCCCACGTCTCAGCTGCTGAAACAGCGCAACGAGGCGGCCGAGCGAAGACGCTTCGCAGCCAGACGAAGGAGTAGCGCTGGCACGTGAGGTGGAGAAAAGTTGTTTTTTTTCTGATCCAGTGATGAAACGCGTCTTCGGTTCGGCAGTGGAAAAAATCTGTTTCAGCGCTTCCTGCTCTGGTAGCGTATCAAGGCAAGTAAATCTTGATGTTTCTGACGCAGAGGAGAGCTTAAGCCAGACGCCAGGATTATCCTGGAGGAAACAGAAATATAAATTCGGGGTTTTTTTGTTGTTTTTTTTTTTTCTGTGTGAGTGAAAAGGAGAGAAAATCCTCGAGATGCTTCCCTGGAAACACTTTATGCTGTTGGGTGGTTGGGCTTGCTGGTATACCACCTCTTATTGCAATGTGAGATTGAATTAAAGAGCCAGGGGAACCTGTGGGGAACAGACAAATTACTTGCCAACCAACGTTTGAATCTACTGACTTCCTTCATTTCTGAAACCGGTTCTTGCAGCGCTTGGTCTACTTGTGCAGCTAATATTGTTTCCGCGCTGATGTTTTCTGCACACAATTACTGACTATCAAACGCATATGGGCATCTTTAAAGCTAATGCATCAGGGGCCTGACAAGTAGCAGATGACTCACATAATGACCAACTGGTGAACAGGAATTTAAACAACCTGTTAAATTGAGGCTAGAAACGTGCACTGAAATATCTGATTTTCTTAAATGTTAATAAAACCTGCACCATACATTTTGATTCCTATAGTCTGGTTTGGGAGTATTTTGTTTATGTAATATAAAATACCCCCAAACACATTCTGATTTAATTAATTTTCTGTTGCATCTTAAGTAAACATCAATTTAACATATTCTTTTAGTTATTTGGTGGAAATACATATGAAGGAATCCTTTAAGTAATAAATCACTTGTAAATTAAATATTTCAAAATTCCTAATAAACCACATTTTGGCTAGAATCCATTTGGCTAGCATCTATTTAGCTCTTTAGCTAGTCCATGATGAAGTGACTTCCTTTACTTGGTCTGAAATCAGTCAAATTACAGTACCTTTTTGTAGAAGCACAGCCAATTCAATTTCAGTCAGCTGTGCAAGGAAAGAGACACTTTAAAGAAAGAAACAGAAACACTGGGCTGGCAGTACTTTCAGTGGTAAGACATATAGAGAGAGTACAGAAAGTTAAAAGGCTACAATCGTCTAGCCATATCTTGATCCAGGAAAGAAACACGGCTAAACAAGGAGCAGTGAGCCATGACTACATTTTATGGAAGGATTACAGCAATATCTTTATTCTTGCTAATCCAGAAAAAGAAAAAAAACATATGTCTCAGTCGAAGCTAATCAAATCTGATTCAGTTCAGTTTGCTTATGCTGTTCCAGTTCACTGCAATCAAAAGAAAGACAGGTCCAATTTTATTCCTATTATATAGCTATATGTAAATATTCTCTAAGCTAATCCTACATGTAACACAGAAGGTCATTTAAGATTCTACTGTCAATTGGTCAATGAAGGTCATTTATTTAAGACATTGAGTCAATGGCTTTGCAGCGATCCCTTTTCCTGAGCAAGAATGGGGGCAACAATGGGAGGGAACAGAAGAAAAAATAAATCAGAATAGGCTCAGTGTGAGCGGCCACCTTCCTTGGACAACTGAGGTTTGAGAGGATAGAAAACAAACATAGAATCACATAAAACACAGGTCTGGGTGCACTTTCTATGGAAAAGAAGATCTCAGTAGAGTTAAGTGCGACAATGACTCTGTCTTTGTCTTGGAAACAGAAAAGATAAACACAGAAGAAAGGAGCAAGGGATGCTTTCTGTGGAAAATAACTCACAACTTCAAACTCAATGATTCAAATCAAATAATGTTGTTAATGTTTATGTTATTGATCTGTGTGTCAACTGAACATAGAAAAAAAACCAAAAAACTTTGGCTCCATTTTATAGCTTTTGCTTTTTTTTTTTTTTTGCCAAGGCTGCAGATCAATATTATAGATATTTCACTTGAAATAAAGTTTGCTATTGGGATTTTACCTGATAAAAATGCTGCCCTGAGGAAAAGGGGAAAAAAGTGACCAAAACCTATAAATCAAGTCGAATCTGGCATGATAACTGACACGTTGTAGTTAGCATGATCTGTCTTTTGGCTGACATCGCAAAAAAAACTTGGGAGACTGTTTGTAGATTTAAGGACATTTTCATTAGTGAAGCCAAGAGACTTTTTCTTCTGATATCGTTGACTCCTAGAGCCGTTTAAGGAACTAGCTGAATAAATTAGATCCGCTCTCCTGTAGGCACCTGGAGATTTCTCCGGTAACGAGACCTTTCACTGAAAACACATTGTTGGGTGATTTAAGTTTCTTTCATTCACTCAGTTGTGGATGGATGCTTCCTGAGAAGATGGAAGTGAATCCTGATTTAGTGCATGTAGTATTCATTAGCAGTACTCATCCTCAAAATCACCTAATCAGACAGCCTTCTGTTTCCCTCTTATGCCCACAAACGTTTCCACATTTGGATATAATTGACGAATTAGCCTCGACCCCATTAACTTTCAGGGATTTTACTACCCCCTCTATATGACTGGTTTCAGCATCTCCGCTTGCTAGATGACTTCTCTGTGGTATCGCTGCTCGGAGTGAGAGTTGGCCTGGAGGTTTGCCACAGCTGCAGTCATAGCGGGTAAGAAAAAGACCTCATGAAATCGTCCAAAGATTACAAAGAGTGGCTGGAGCAACAGAAGTTCCTTTGTGCTGCGGTGGAGGCCCGTGGTATTCCCTGTGAGGACTCACCGTTTCTTTCCAAATGCCATTTTCTGCAACTGTACATGAGTGCACATGTGACTCACGATGGGATCGAAGAGAGGGGTGATGATCGAAGCGAGCCCAAAGGTAAAAATGAATTTTAAAAAAAGTCACTCTGCAATTTTAAGCGTGTGGCCCATGGCCACTGTGGAAACCAAATTACAACTCAGGGTGGAGAGGTCGGCGAAGGAATGTCATTGTTAGGGTTCTCATCAAAACCGCGCAGAAGGAAGATTTCAGCAACAATTAAAATGAAATATATAGAGGTAGGAATAGAAATCTGTGCATTTACTTGAGAGACTTTGTTTTCTGTCAGTGATATGATGCTGCTAAATTTTCAGAATTTTCAGAGATAAAAAATTTATGTGAGCACAACTGTAACAGGGCTGAACTTGCTCCCCCACCCCCACCAACCCTCTTTGCCTTGGGAGCTTTCCTTCACTCAACTTTTCCCCGACTCAATGCCAGCACATTTTCCACTTCTGTGCCAAAGAATAAACGGGATCCATCAGAATTCTGCTGATGCCTGGGGAGGAAAAGAAAGGGGTAAGAGAGAAAGGGGAAAAGGAAAGGAAATGAAAAAAGTAGTGTGCATGGGAAGCATAAGAGAGAAATCCTCCCAGACTGAGAGGTGTTTTATGTTCTTTGACCTGCAGTCGCATGTCTTTCTCTCTAATTAGCAGCAAGTAATTAGAGAGCGAAGCGGCAAGTGGGTCTTGCAGGCGGAGAAAGTGAAACGTATCTGCCGACACGCCCTCAGGTCTCGTGTAAACACGTAGGGCAGATCAATGGCGGACTAACCAACCCAGCTCCAGAAGCGATGACGGGACAAATTGTTCTGAATGTTTTTGAGAGCACGTTCGGAGCTAACTTTAGGCCAAGCGGTTTTTGCATGCACATTGTCTTAGAGGAGCATTAAAACCCCTCAACTCCATTTAAATGACTTCTAGCAGCATCTATAAATCTGGCGTTTTTGGTAAAGTGGCAAGAGCAGATACGATAGCGGAGGAATTCCCACTTGTGTTTTGCTTCAAGCCGTGTAAGGAACCCACCAAACATGTGGAAGATGGCGGTCTGATCAGACGAGATCAAATTTTAGGTTTGTGGCCAGCATGAAAAGATTGAGATCTGTTAGATCTGTGGATCATTACAAATTTCTTCTGAGTTGAAGCTGGTTTTATTTTAGGTTTAGATCTTAACCGCCTTGAAATTGTCATAAAATATGTCTGTAATGTCCACCAGCTGTCGGCTGTAATCTCTTTTTTTTCCTCCTTCCTTCCCCAGTCAGGAGTTGGAATCCGGTGGAGTTGATTAAAAATCCGTAGCTATTGGAGCACAGTTTGGACGTAGCCTGCCACCACGAATGATAAGGCTGGCAATGACAGCGGATAAGCTTTTACTTTTAAATTTTCATCTGTAAAATTTCACTCATAAAGAAGAAATCCGAACTGCTCAGCTAAATGTGGAGTCAAATCTTATACCTGTGCAATGCGAGACAGTCGGGTGTGATTAACTCCTGTATTCCCTAGCTATTTTTGGTTTGAAGCTGCACTATATATTTTTTTATATATATTTTCCATATTTTTTTTATCTGCTTATCAGAAGACAGTAGCCAAGTATTGGGTTGCTGTTATTGTAAAACAGAAAAGGTTGGCCAGCTGGAGCTTTGTAGAAAGGACACACCGAGTAGCTCCTGTAACCTGCTGTTTGCTCTGCTTTGTGTTTTTTTTTTTTTTTTGCAAAAATAAATATGTTGCACCGGAGATGAGTTGGCCCATCATTTTCAGCAGCGGAACATTTAGCAAAGCCAATCCATCTGTGGTTGTTGACAAAAACATAAAAAAGTTAACGGGGCATGAATAATTCTGCTAGGCTGAGGGACGCACAGCCATCAGGAGAATACTCAGCGCCGATTTAATCCTCATGAGAAAAATCCTGAGCATCAAAATGTGAACTCTTAACAATTTCCACTGCTCAGAACGTAACTTTTCCAGATGGAGGAACCAGTGGTTTTTCTCGCCTTTTACCAAATATTTCTTTTTGGGTGCAAAAAAATAAAATAAAATCTGATACTCTTACGTTGGTGAAATACCTGAGCTGGATGGTATTAATCTCACCCAGTTGCTGAAATCGTTTTCACATTCATTTGGCTTTTGGTCACAGGAGGAACCATTTGTAGAACGCTGATGTATTTTTCAGGGACGTTTTTCTTCTTCTCTTTTTCTCTCCCTACTCTATCCACACCAGCATGTGACTCAAACACCTATCAGGCACGAGGTGAGGAGCTTGATGTGTTTTGCAGACCAGTGCTTGGCAAACCCAACCCAACACCAGCGGCGGCTCAGACTGGACCACGTCTCCAGAGGTGTGCTTTCCTCATCAGGCGGCCAGCTCCTGTCGCCCCGGCCCAGACAGGAACTGCAGCCGTCACGGAACGGGCTGAAAGCAGCAGCAGGGTGAGATCACAGCCGGGGCAACCAGACAAAAATCTTTACAAAAATCTCTGCAAAGCAGAGGAGGCAAATTTAAACCACTGAAGGACCGTAAAATTCATTAGATTAAAAATGCAAAAAAAAAATCTGTTTTAGTGTCATTTCTTGTTTGTTTGTTTGTTTGTTACTTCTACCTGCTCAACAATAAACAAGATTTTTTTTAAAAGTTTGTATAAATTAAAGACCCAAAACATAAAAAATGACTTTGGACTGTTGCATAGATAAAAAAATAAAAAAATAAAATAAAATATTTTGGTTCATCAATTATTTTGACCATCCTTGGCTTATATTCATGGGCCGAACAAAATCAGTTCAAGGGCCACAAATGGCCCCGTGGCCACACTTTGAACACCCCTAATATAAAGCAAAAAGCAGCCCTGGACAGCAATGTTAAGTGTGGAGGATCACAACTGTTATTATTGAGGACACTGAGGTATTTTACCAAGGAAGATTAAACGTAAAAAAGTAATCTGGATATTTTTTCTAAAGCCGTTATTAGCATAAGTTCCCTTACCTCTAGCAGACAGATGTCATATTGCTCTGCGTTTGTAGAGAAGGTAAAATCCATCCTCACAGTGTGGAAGGCTATTGGTCAAAAGGATCAATTTAAACCATCTTCATGACTCAGTACCATTAAGATGCAACCTGTGCTCTTCTACTGCACCATGCTCGTCACAAGACTTTTTTTTTACTCTGTTAGACCACCGTGGATCTCAGTTTGACATTTTTATTTTTTGTAGATGTTATAGTTTCCTTGTGTACTAATTTTTCCATACATATTTGCATACTGTCTCATTTTACTAAGAGATCTTATTTCTTGTAAGGTTTCTATTTCTCTTTTTTTTTTCTGCACACTGGTCTAACTGCATCCTGTTGGGCCTAAAGTGATGCAGAGGCCGTCGTTAAAATCTGACCATGAAATCAGATGATGATGTCAGCTGGCTGAGCTGCTGTAGGTGTAACAATTCCTGTCTTTGTCATTTTTAACAAATTTTCAAACCTGACATGACAAACGCAGCCAAAGCTGAAGCTTGGTGAATAAAAACAATAGCGGTAACTTCACTAAAATTGTGATTTCACTTGATGTGTAAACAGCCTAAAATGACATTACTGCATCAGCAACACTTCCTAAAAAAAATTTAACCAAGCTAACTTTTTCAAATTTTTCCACCTTTCTAAGTTGATCAGTGTCTAGGAACTTTAATTTATAGGTCAAGAATTTCTTTCTTCCCTCTGGTATAAATGCAACGTGACACGGAGGATTAGTTCTTCTTACCGCTCCTCAAAATGGGCAAGACAGGTCAGGCATTTCAGTGGCACAGCTGGGTATTGATCAGCTACAAGGGCACAGCTACTCATCTGAGCTTGATTGTATAATCAGAGTAATAATTACAAACTAGGCTGAGTGAGACCCAGAGCTAAAGAAATGATCTCTACAGCTCGCTGACAGAAAACGACCGCCTCAGCCAGTTATTTCATTATGTTTTTATGCATAATTATAGCTGAGAAAACAACAACTCATCAATCTTAGCAATAATTCATCACTGTCCAGGGGATTTAGTTTAATTATAAAGTGGAAATGCGGCAGGAAAATCAGCATCGTCTGACCTGCTGAGGTTTTGATGTGTGCAGCAGTCGCTCCGTGCGCTCAGTCCAGTTCCTGACGCCCCGCGCCGCTCAACTGTGAGTGGAAATTGTTGTGCTGTCTCAGATGGGGCTCCTTCCTCTCACTGCGGGCAGGCCAGACTCCACAGACCTCTTTAACCCAACCGCTCACATCACCAGAAGCCCTCGGCCGTCCACTTCTGCACCGTCCGCTCAGACAAAACGGAGAGGTGACGGTGAGGTCAAGGTTCCCTGCTCATCGGTTTGCCCAAGTGTCACAAAAAAACACTACAATAAGAAGTCATTATATACAGTATATATATATATATATATATATATATATATATATATATATATATATATATATATATATATATATAAAAGCATGCAAAATTTAACAACGTAAACTTTAACAAGATGGATGTGATCAGAATCCAAGTGGCACAGATTGGCCCGTTGCAGTGATGTATTGTGAAATTATCCGTCTTTTGTGTGTTTTATCTGATTTGGGTTTCTTTCGGCACTTTTAAACTAAAGCGGCGCTCTAAAGGAAAAACGATCTCGCAAAGTTTTGTGCTGTAAAGTTTAAACGGGGTCTTTTAATCAAGCTGGCCCGAGGAGCGTTGATGAAAAGCTATTCTAAGGCAACGCCTGCAAGTAATGTTAATTGATGAGCAGGGCTTTCGCTGCCAAATAGACCAATTATGAGTGCAGAGTGGAAGTAGCTCTGAATCACGTTGGAGAGGGGAAGCTCTGTTTTGCTCCAGAGGATTTATTGGGACAATTTTATTATTTTATTTCAGCCATTTTGAGCCACTTTTCTCAGGTTTCAAAGGCCTTGATGAGCGTGGTGGGGGTTGTCGTATGTTGTAGAGAATATGTCAGAAAACGCTACTTGTATGCAGTTTGGAGAAAATGAATCGCTCATGCCATGATATGCCATTAAAATGCCTATTTCGTTCTATAAAACAACCATATGAAGAAACCGACACATCTACGGGTCACATCGGATTCTTATTTTCTTTTATATCAGATTCATGTTTTACACTGACGTTTCTGAACATACAACTTAATTTTTTTTTTTTTTTCAAACAGTTTTGTGGAACAACGTGTACTTTTCCACAACCTGTTCTCAAGTTGTTCAAAGTTAAGAGGGGTTTCGGGTGGAACAAGCCTCCACCCTGCTGGTCGCTCCATGAACTGCAGCCGAGGTTTGCCATTACATGCATTTTTTTTCCACCAGCTGTAAAACAACAAAGCCTGCTTTGATACAATAAGACGCTTTTGTGCATTAAAGTGAAGCACACTACTGTCTGCAGTAGACCCAGTCAGTTTATATGGCTACTGTATTCTGTCACATATTATGGAGCTCTATTCATTAAAATAAAAATTAAGAAAATGAACTATCTAATCTGGAGTAACGACTCAATTCAAATATTTAAAATTGCCTGTAAATAAAGCTACCTCCTTGACTAATTTATTAATTAAATGACACTTATTCACATAAATTACCTTTATTTTCTCAGAGCAGCTTATCAATATAATTATTATTGGCTGTTTCTCTGTACTGTGTTTCACCTTAAACTCATTATTTCTGAGATATCATTCCATAAATGAAGTTTTAAAAGAAGAAGCAGGCTCCTTGGAATAATCCTAGTTTTTTGGGGTTTTTGACATCATAAAGCCTAATAATCAAACTTGATCTACATATAAAAAAATGTGATTTCTCAAACACACAGTTGTAGATGCACATTGGCGCAGTAATGACCGACGGACGTATTCGCATCGCCAAGAGAAAGGAAAAACACGCACATCGTTCTTTCTTTTCAGGCATATTTAATTGGCACATAAAATTAAACACAATACAAATTATTCAGTGCTCCAAAACAACAAGCATGGGGCCACCAAATGGAACACAAATGAAAAAGTGCAAAAAACACACCATTTGGTAGGTCTCATAAAGGAAAAAAAAAAAGAAGTCTTACTAGTCGAAGCAAATAAATCCGCGGTAAGACTCTCCATATAGTTAAAATAGATGTTTTCCTTTTAAAACTTTTTTTTTTTTTCCTTTTTAATAAATTCATATATACTCTCTCTGATTCCATCATGTCACATCCTCTGTACAGGCAGGTGATTCTGAGGACTAAAAGACTTGTGGTGAGGCAGATTGCTGCCGTAAATCCGCCGCTTCGCTCTCGACTTTTATCACAGACACAAAATAAACTCGGAAAAAATCTTGACGTGATGAGATGGGGGAGGGTGGGAGCCTATTTATAGGTCTGCTTAATCACTCCTCCACGTGGGAAGTGTTTATGAAAACCTGCGGTAGGTGGACGCTGAACAGAACGCAGAACAGTGGGACTGTTTGCTTTATCTTTGCTGTTGAGAGGAGTCTCATTTAGGTGGAATGAGAAACAGAATATTCTAACAAACAAAAAGACACAAAGAGGAAGAATCTCAAAGAATATAAACAAATAATAATAATAAAAAAGTTGAAATCTTGTACACTATGTGCCGTTGAATGTGGGGAAAAAGTTGTAGTCTTCCAGTCTGAGAGTTAGGCATGGGTCGGTCTGAGTTTCTGATAGGATGTAACCAAAATGTATGGCATGATCTAATTGCTTTTATAAAAAACTCTTTTGTGCTCTTGTGTCTTCCTAATGAGCTTTTATTTCAGTGGAGTAAAATATACCTTACTGTGTATTTGACACTGAAAACACAACGGAGCTCTTGTGTGTTTTGCATATCCCACGTGTGACGCAGCTAAAGAATCACCTCGCCATGTCGAGTGCTTAAAAAAGTGAAATGAATTCAGAAAATACTTCTACGGCCACTTGGTTAGGCTCTCAGAAATTTGGGGGGTCAGCTAACCTGCAAATATGAATAAACGATCCTGATCTAACGGCAAAAGTAACGTACCCAGTCCTAAACCAGCAGAACACTGAGAATACCACATTCTTGACCCCAATGCACATGTACTAAAAACAACCAAAACAAATGCACAAGCCTAGCGATAGCGGGAGAAATGGCTTTTGGTCTTTTAGCAAAAACAGAAATGAACTTCAACCACTAAAATATGACGCCATTCCATTTTTATTTACATTTTGTGAAGGAGGTTTTGTTTTGTGACGCTCACGTCTTCAGAAGTTTTCGTGTAATTTCCTTCAGTGACTCGTGATGCAGCACCACCAAAGGTGAGGAGGTAAACAGGTTTGCTTCTTTCGACAGTGCAGTGTGAAGGCGAACTGCACCAGCAGAAAATTTAACAAATGTTCCAATTTTTGTCCCCATTCGAACCGAATCTACTTGACAAGTATGAGAAAAACAGCAGTAAAATTCTCCCAGTCAGATGAGCGACAGCCTGGAGGATATGGTGAAGAAGAGATGCTCGTCATATTTGGAGAAAACTTCAGCCACCTCAGTCTTTAAAAGGAGTTTAAACCATTGAAATATTGCTAAATGTTTACAGATTTCAAAAACCACGGCATCCCTTGACACCAGTAATCCGGCCCATGCCTACAGACACTTTCATCGTATTAAACAAATCCAACTACATCTTTTTCGTCCCACCCGGTTAAGGCTCAATTCAGGTGATGATCTGTATGTTGTCACACTTCAGTCTCAAGAAAATGTTCATCACAGTACATCTTCGTATACAGTAGAAGCGGGGATTTATTATTTTTTTTTTCTAAGTTGCCTAAACCAAGCAGAGACATTTCCCACAGGGTATTGGACTGTAAACTAGCCACAAGTCGCATTACGTTTTTACAAACAAATAGAAAAAGACAGAAACTCACAAGACGTAACCTATCTATGTGTAAGATCAGTCAGAAAACAACATTATGGCTCCCTAACGTCCTCATCTGTGATTACACTTTGGAGCACTGGGAGAAGGAGGCGGGAAAGATCACATATTTGCGGTTAAAAACAAGGAAAACATGCTTTTTGAACAAACAAAAAGGAAATGTACATAAATATATATATAAAAAGAAACGTTTTAGAAAAACCACAGGCACTGAACCCAAACAGTAGCATTCAGGTTAATTTAAACAGTGTGACCAGGCAATGAGGGTTAAACTGAACAGAAAGGCTCGAGGCAGTGGCAGCAGGACGGAGTGGGTGGGTGGGGGCGTAAGCCGCCTCTCCGAGCCGCCAGCAGAGGGGGGCGAGGAGGAAGACAGGGCAAGCATGCACCGCACCACACCACACGCCCCGAGCCTTGGCAAATTATAAAAATAACATAAAAAAAAAAAGTGAGACGGGGGAGGCTCGAAGCAGCTGTGAGACAGGTAGTCTGAGCTGCCTGATTGAGGGTAGTGGGGGGCAGGAAGGAGAGTGGGAACGAAAGGGTGTGGTCAGAGAGAGGAACAGACACAGAAGTGACGAGACATGAGTACTGTGGGTGAGAGTGACGGGCCTCCAGCCGATCCCAGGAACCTGAACGTGGTTTGACACAAAAACAAAGAAAGAAAGCAGAAATACAAAAAAAAAAAAAAAGGTGATCAGCACCTCCTGTTTCTGCTTGGATGAAACCTGCAAAATGAGTGGTTGAATTTAAAAAAAAAAAAAAGAAGACGTTTTTAAGGAGTGAAGGGTGAAGGCGATGAGACTGGGATGAGTTGTTTTAGGAACTTTACGGCTTCGTGTGGCTGTGTTTTAACGTTCCGCTTCGGGCTCCTGCTGCTCTTCCGTCCTGTTTCTGACCACACGCTTTCCCGTATTTGTGAGCGTCACAAGAAATTAGGCAGAAGAGAGAGAGAGAGAGAGAAAGAGAAAAAAAAGAGCCAGGCAAGGGGCAGCGAGGGGCGTTAGGAGCGAGGATGCCAAAAAAAAGCCTCTTCATGGCCGCAAGCAGAGTTAGTGACATTAAGAAGCAAAGCTCTGCTGTAAAACAAGGATCAAATTGTGTACTGTCGTCTGAGTCGTGGTAGGGGGGAGTTAAAATAGAAAATGTTATGAGAGCTAAAACCGATCTCTTTTGTTCAGCTGAGGAAGCTCGACGCTGCCGATAATAAAAAAAAAAGATGTTTTTGTCAAAATGTTTGTGTTGTGAATTTCAGCGGCATTCTTATCATCCATCGCTCTCTCTTTCTCAGATATTTTTGTTCTTTAAAGATTGAGCCCATCTTTCACTTTTTCACACCGTGGTTTTGTCCGCGGCTGCTTGCCCTGCCATTCCTCTGCCAGCCTCTCACTTTTAGGAATCTGCAATTTGAAAGGAGAATACACACAAACAAACAAAGAAACAAACAAAAAAAAAGACGACAAAAAAAAGAAGAAAGTTAGTCTTAAAGGAAAAACTCGAAGATCCCAAATATTTAAATATGGATAGAAGAGGCGTTGTGGTATATGTGAAACTGCTAAAAGTAATAATAGTGAGTTATAAGGTGTGGTGCGTTGCAAAATTATTCATACCCATTCAGCTTTTCCACATTTTACCATTTTACCACCACAAAGTGTAATATATTTTATTAATATGCAGATTTTGTGAACTGGATGAAAAAAATGTTAAGATAAAAAATTGTGGGTGGCATCCATTTACGTTCATCCCCCTTTAAACTGTTACCTTAAATGAAAGGATTTTTGGATAACATTGATAAAGAAAAAGAACCAGGAAGATCAGACAGCGCACTGGGTGGACTAAAAACTAAAACTAAAGTTACACAGTTTTAACTCGAATTAGACTGAAAAAAAGTCCCAAACTCACTCTACAATCTAAAAATGGCAGTGACCCTTGATCTGCTTGAAACTGAGCTATTTGACAGAGGAGACTACCTAAAAACGTTACTAGACTAGTCCCCAAAATGATCCAAACTGACTGCAAAAGACGTGCCTCAAGTGTTGTCAAGGGAGGTTGGATATAAATGCAAAAGCAATTTTGTAAACCATCATTTTCCTTCCACTTTCCATTTTTTCACTACTTTGTGTTTAAGGTTTAAATTCCCTGGTGATAACGTGATAAAATGCGAAACAGGATGAAAAAGTATGACTTGATTTTGAACAAGGCACTGAATATCTGTAGATCGACCAAAGACATGTCCATAAAGCTACAATCATCACCTTATTTAGCTTTTGTCTGACGTGAGGTTACGCTAGTAAGCAGCCATCGCACTTTGTCACAACATGCCAACTCCAAGTCATGACAAAACACTCACAGATGCTGCAGCATGCAACACTCTTCAAAAACTCTCTGGTAAAAAAAAAATGCTATAACAAACCCTGTGAAAGCAAAACTGAGGCCTTTGCATCAATCTGAGAAGGAGTCAGTCTGTTATGTTGCGCGAAATATTATGTGGCAGTGAAGTGGAATGACAGAAGGTGTTGCTAGAGGACCCATGCAAGACACCACAGAGCTTTAAAAAGTCGCAACCTCAGCTCAGTCTCACCATAGAGCTGAGAGCGTCTGATCTCTTTTTCCTTTATTCCTTTACCACTGGCCTGGAGAGAAAGATCCAGAGCAGGCCAGCAATACGGTTATCAAAAAGTGAATCGAGAATGTGGAAAAAGAGCAATAAAAAAAAAATGCAGGAAACTGGATTATTATTCTTATAAAATCATCCCTCATTGGGAACAATAATTGGTTTTACATTTCCTGATGTGCCAGCATCTATAATATTAAAGGCATGCAACATTTTTAGAGTTGAGGTCACGGATTTTATTGTGTTTCTATTACTTATCGGCCTACAAAAAGTAACTGAAGACATCAAATTAATACAGCAGAGCTCGACAGCGGTTTGTCTGATTGCACATTGAGCATGTTTGTCGTTTGGGTGCAGCGAGTTACAAAAACACATGATTCAGACGGTCTTTCAGGTGGTGGATCAGACCCCTTGAATAATATTATGATAATTCAAGTCCACATTCTAACATTTAAGATTCTAGCTCAAGTGTAATCAAGAGGTTTGTGTTTGAAATGTATCAGTGATCATTGTCAGCAGCTGATTTTGTCCCACAACTTTGACTGGAGGTGTCATGACTCGTGTTGTACGACCACTGGGTGGCACTGCAGTGAAAATGTGTGCCTTGTCCTCAGAGTCTTCACAGAATTAAAAGGCACGCTCCCTGCATAAACTGTCATGAGGCACAGCAGACAAATCTGATTGGTCCTTCCCTCTACGGAGACGGGAAGTGCATCTTTCCGAGTGGCTATTAACAATCTCTAATCTTTGACCCAGTCAATAGAAAGATATTAATTAAAGTAACAACAACAAAAATCTGTCACAGGGTGAGCTTGCCGAGTTAGATGTACGTCATAGCACCTTTGGCATTCGGTTCCAGATTGACCTCAATGTAGGACGTTGGGACGTATCCTTCTTCATCCTGGTTCCTCCGAACCCGCGTCCAGCCGTCTCCTTTGTCTTCTTCTATGACGTACAGAAGTTCGCCCTCGGCCACGGCGATGGTGCCTTCGTTATGACCTGCGCAAGGAGAGAAACAAAGTGGACGTCAGTTCCTTTAAGCCTGAGGAAAACGGCAAACTGTTTAGTTGAAAAGGCGGCCGAAAACATTAATAAACTAATCAACACAAAACGGCTCTCTGTGCATGAGATAGAGGACAACAAAACTGGCAGCAGTTTGCAATGGAATGGCATAACATCCACCAGTTCAGTTATGCAAGAGCTTCTGATTTATCTAGCATTAACATCGTGTTCCTTAAGAGTGTTTAAATAAAACTTTTAGTGATGAGACGAAGATTGAACTTTTTGGTGTCAATTCTAAGCGGTACAGTATAACAGTATATGTGGAGAAAACGAGGCACTGCTCGTCACCTGCCCAATACAATCCCAACAGTGAAACATGGTGGTGGCAGCATCATGCTATGGGGGTGTTTTTCAGCTGGAGAGATAGGACGACTGGTTGCAATTGAAGGAAAGATGAATGCAGTCAAAAACAGAGATATCCTGGTAGAAAACCTCTCCAGAGTGCTGAGGACCTCAGATTGGGCAGAAGGTTCACTTCCCAATGACATTTCTCATTAATGAAAATCTGAAAAGTGTGGGAACATACTGTAGGTCTGGACTTTGACTGGACCATTTTGCCATTTTAAATCTTCAACCCCACTTCACGTTTTCTGCAACTTTTAATAGGAAAAGCAATTCCCAAAACCTTCTTGGTCACCTCTCCAATTAATAATTAATTGATAGAATGCTCACATTTCAAACTTCATTTTCTAATCAGTTGAGTTATAAAGGAAATGATTTTATTTAGCGTTATCACAATCAAAGGAGGGTGAAAGCAAATGAAAGCCGCACTTTTTAAGATTTATTTATAATGCACTTTTATGCTTATGTCTAATTTTCCTCGTAATTTGTGGTGGTCTACCACATAAAAGTCCTATAAATACATGTGCATTGCGGAGAGGTTTGAAAGTTAGTAAGAACAGCTTAGCTAACAGCATTTCAGGCTTTTATGGAACTAAAACAGACAGAATTGTTCCAAATTGACTTCAATGTCTTTGAAAATAGATATTTATGGAGAAAGTTAAGCTTTAGTAACTTTATGTTATACCCATAAAACCGCAAAAAAGGCAATTTACTGCTGAAACGCTGGACTTGAATAAGAGAACACAATGAGACTTTGCACCAAGGCATGAAGGGTTAGAATTGGTTGCCACACACAAATGCAGGACATTTGAAACATAAAATAAAGGTAACCAATAATATGAACAGCAAAAAGTTTCTTTTTGATCTTATGTCAGCAGTCTATAATACAGACCAACTACAAGTAGATGCATCATTTTTTTCAGATGACTTAAGCTTCTTTTTCACTCTTAGGAAGAATTTAAGATTTGTCGTGAAAGGAAGCCAATAAAATTTCACCTTTACCAAGTGAGATTTTTGTACCAAACAACTCAGGACGGTTTGAAAAAGAGGAAGAGAAAAGTGTCTGTACTTTTTTTTCACATCCCTCCTCCACACATTTCCACAGAAATATCACACCCTCCGCCTCCTCGGTCGAAGGAATCGTGTTTGTCCACATCCTTCAAACTTAGATCATTTCCACAAATGGCAGGCCTTTCCCAGCATCTAGCCAATACCGGTCATGTGTGTGTATCCCCAAACTATATCTCATACTTCACGGCGGCGTGTTACCTTCGAAAGGGTACAACGCTTTGCAGGTGCCGATGGTGGCCAGCGGCTCGTCGTCGTCGTCGAATTCCTCGTCGTCCGGCATGGTGGTGGGGATGGGATTGGGGTTGGGGGTGGGGTTGGGGTTGATGTTGGCTTTGACCTGAGTTTCTGTATTCTGCTCCTCTGTGTAGCTGCCATCCGGGCTGCTCAGGGGCCAACACACACATTAAACATACAGTGAAAACATTTGCAGTTTCCTACCACACACAAAAAAGAGCTTCATCTGATTTTTGTAGGGCACAGAACTCATGTTTGTCTGAATATGCCATACCTCTCTCTGTCTTGTGCACAGTTGTTGCTCACTGCTACGCTGCTCTGAGTCTCGTAAAGTCCGCTTCTACGGTGCGAGTCGCTCTTC
The DNA here is from genome assembly GCF_003331165.1 of Xiphophorus hellerii. Lineage (NCBI taxonomy): Eukaryota > Metazoa > Chordata > Actinopteri > Cyprinodontiformes > Poeciliidae > Xiphophorus > Xiphophorus hellerii. The sequence goes on from NC_045679.1 coordinate 22,323,776, forward strand.
GAAGGCATCCTCTCCTCTACTTCCGCTAACCACCCCTGAAAAACAGATGTATTGACTCAAGGGCGCTATCCAGAAATTTTACACAAGTAAGAGTAGCGATACTTCATAAAAATATTATGTAGGTAAAAGCAGCAAGTACAGCGGAGTAAAACTACTTCTAAAAGTACAAGTTATTCAAGCAAATGTAACTGAATAAACTAGTCACTACCCAACTCTGCTAAATGTATAAAAGTTTCTGTTGGCGCAATGACAAGAGGTTGAAACAGTTATGCATACTCCTGCAAGGCAGTATGGTGATTTAAAATAACGAGCTCCCTTTTTAAATAAAGCTGTTGCCGACCGCTCAGTCTGCATCCACATCTTGTCCTAATATGGACAGGGTTAGCATTTGGACCAAAACCAGCTTTAGCGCCTCATTTTTTTACTGCTCTGAATGTACAAACATCCCTGCTCCACCAACATTAACACTGAAGAGAGCTGAGAGCTGCATCTGGCTCTGGACTAACCTCAAACTTCTGCACTTCAGACTGCAGCTTCTCGATGTTCTGGCCTATTTCCGTCAGCCGGGGGTCGACGCTGGCCGGGTCGCCCATCTGGGGGTTCTTTATGTACACGTCTTTCATTTTGGTCAGTGCATCCCTGGGAAGGAGGAAGCAAATTTAAGTCATTGTCGCACGGGTAAAAGACTCAAAATTCAAATGTTTTTCTTTTTAAAAAAAAATTAAAAACAAAAACCTCTGGTCCATCTCTTTGTGAATATCTTTATTGAGGTCATCAATCTTGCCCTGCAGCTTCTTCCTCCTTTGCTCTGGTGGCAGATGACTGAAATCCTCTGGTCCAGATCCCTAAAAGACAAGAAGAAGAAGGAAAAAAAGGGGGACAAAAAGATAAGGGGACATAAAATCTCGTAAGAAATTTTTCGTAAGAAATACGACAAATTGACAGCCTGCTATTTGTGAGCTGCTGTTTCCAGAGTGACCTTGTCTAGACGGATGCAGTGTGTCCATTTACCAAACCCCAGAAAAGGCAACGCTTTTAAGTTCTGGTCCAGTTACACGTCTCGGTAAAAGGAGATACTGCAGCCGCTCTTTAACACATTGAGAACTAAAGATTAAATGTTTGCCTGTGAAAAGGCTTTTGAGGCCGTTCACCTGTTCAGTCGCCACTTCTAATCTACCACTCTCTGAGAATGTTCCGGAAGTGTGAGTTGGCTATTGGGTTTCAAACTGTGTGATTGCTCTCTGACGGGACCGAATGCTCCTGATGTGGAGGTTAAGGGAGTGTAGAAGGTTTTATGATGTTTTCCAGTCTGAATTATTATTTTATTTTATTTTATTTTTTTTGCTGCAGAATGAGTCACAGTGGAGAACATTCTGTCAAACTATCCTGGATAGATTCATTTTGATCCATATATGAAGCTAATAAAACATTTAAAAATTAAAATGATATAAATGCTGGGAAATTTTTTTTATAATGGCATGTTCTCTGCTTTAGATCACTTAACTTTTCATAAATTAAAAGACCTCGTTTTTTTAAAAACAACTTATATTTTTTGATAACTATTAATTTCAGAAAATTCGTCATAATTTTTTAAAGAACCAAATTTCTATCTGTTTTAAAAAAATAAAAACAAACTTGCAGAAAAGAATACTTATGTCGAATGTTGAAATTTATGAAAAATGAAAGAAAGCACAGTTTCCAACTTGATGAAAAACTAGATTTAAAATAAATATCACCAGTATTTGTAGTGTCATTCTGTCATGGAAAATCAATTTATTACTTTAAAAACAAATAAAATCAGCATTTGTTATTAAATCTATATTTTGCAACATTAATTTCATGAATTGATTCTGTATAAATTCAAGCTAAAGTTAAGAGCCATTGTGGAAGACCCAATGAGCCACTTGGGGCCCATGGAGCCACAGGTTGAAGACTAGTGGCTTAGACCAGGCAGACTAAGGGGAAGAGAAGATAAAGATGCAGGTGGATCAAACAATTTAACATCGTCTACAGAGGAATAGCTAAAGTTCTGTCCATCCATCCATCCATCCATCTTCTTCCGCTTATCCGAGGTCGGGTCGCGGGGGTAGCAGCTTCAGAAGGGAGGCCCAGACTTCCCTCTCCCCAGCCACTTCTTCTAGCTCCTCCGGGGGAATCCCGAGGCGTTCCCAGGCCAGCCGAGAGACATAGTCCCTCCAGCGTGTCCTGGGTCTTCCCCGGGGCCTCCTCCCGGTGGGACGTGCCCGGAACACCTCACCAGGGAGGCGTCTAGGAGGCATCCTGACCAGATGCCCGAGCCACCTCAACTGGCTCCTCTCGATGTGAAGGAGCAGCGGCTCTACTCTGAGTCCCTCCCGGATGACTGAGCTTCTCACCCTATCTCTAAGGGAGAGCCCAGCCACCCTACGGAGAAAACCCATTTCGGCCGCTTGTATCCGCGATCTCGTTCTTTCGGTCATGACCCAAAGCTCATGACCATAGATGAGGGTGGGAACGTAGATCGACCGGTAAATCGAGAGCTTCGCTTTTTGGCTCAGCTCTCTCTTCACCACGACGGACCGGTACAGCGCCCGCTTGACAGCAGACGCTGCGCCAATCCGCCTGTCGATCTCCCGCTCCCTTCTTCCCCCATTCGTGAACAAGATCCCGAGATACTTAAACTCCTCCACTTGGGGCAGGACACCCCCCCTGACCCGGAGAAGGCACTCTACCCTTTTCCGGCTCAAGACCATGGCCTCGGATTTGGAGGCACTGATCCTCATCCCGGCCGCGTCACACTCGGCTGCGAACCGCTCCAGCGAGAGCTGCAGATCACGATCTGATGAAGCCAAAAGGACCACATCGTCTGCAAAAAGCAGAGATGAGATCCTAAGGCCACCAAATCGGATCCCCTCAACACCTTGGCTGCGCCTAGAAATTCTGTCCATGAAAGTGATGAACAGAATCGGTGACAAAGGGCAGCCCTGGCGGAGTCCAACTCTCACCGGAAACGAGCCCGACTTACTGCCGGCAATGCGGACCAGACTCTGACACCGGTCATACAGGGACCTGACAGCCCGTATCAAAGGGCCCGGTACCCCATACTCCCGGAGAACCCCCCACAGGGCTCCCCGAGGGACACGGTCGAACGCCTTCTCCAGGTCCACAAAACACATGTAGACTGGTTGGGCGAACTCCCATGCACCCTCCAGGACCCTGCCGAGGGTGTAGAGCTGGTCCAGCGTTCCACGACCAGGACGAAAACCACACTGCTCTTCCTGAATCCGAGGTTCGACTATCCGACGGACCCTCCTCTCCAGGACCCCTGAATAGACCTTGCCAGGGAGGCTTAAGAGTGTGACCCCTCTATAATTGGAGCACACCCTCCGGTCCCCCTTTTTGAACAGGGGGACCACCACCCCAGTCTGCCAATCCAGGGGAACTGCCCCCGATGTCCATGCGACATTGCAGAGTCGCGTCAACCAACACAACCCTACAACATCCAGAGCCTTAAGAGCTAAAGTTCTGTTTCTCTGTAAAATGTTATATAAAACAAGACTCAGAAGTGTCCTATAAGCAAAGGTGGGTTGCACAAGTGCTAAATAGTTCTGTCACTGTTGATTCCGTGTGGACTGAAGAGGTGAAGGCTTGTGGTGGGTCTCTCTGAGGCAGCTGGAGCTACACACCGTAGCTAGATCAATACAGGAACCTTACCCTTCCTCCCCGTATCACCATGCAACACTTAACCCGGCATGCAACATAACAAACATCCGTCAGTCATCATGCAGGGACGCCATGCGTCTTCATGAATTAGAGCTCACAAATCTTAAGGATGAAAATGCTAAGATGTGGTTTAACTCTATGTGCTAATTCTAAAGAGAGATATTTGGTGATTTTACATTTTCTTTGGACTGAATCTGTTGATTTGATCATTTTGCATGAAATCAAACAACCCAAAGCATTCACAGAAACTGGATTCCCTTTTGAAGTCAGCCTAAAGGAAGAGGTAACATTTTTTGGGGAAATACATTTTCTTTTCAATAGTCTTGTTCAAAACACTCACAACTCCCCAGTGTCATTTTTAGCATTCAGGTGTCCTGAATTTGAATGGATGCCTGTATGCCCATAATTGCTAATGGAACAATTATGGGACTTGTCCCATTAACAAAATTGGGGAAGTCATTACATTAAAATGATAGTTGTGACATCGGGTGTAGTTCAAGTTTGCATAACCATTGATTGCTTCCACTTCTTGTCATGTTACAACTGCGTGAGAGACCCACACAAAGTATTTCATCACTGAGAAGCGATGCTCAAATATTTATACTAATAAAAATCTGAAAAGTGTGGTTTGTCTGTTACCCCTTAGTCAAAAGTTTGTGGAATCACTCTCGGGTTTTACCATTTTATTAGTTTTTGTGGGCATAACTCGACCACTTTAGTCCATCTAGAAAATAGCAGCATTACTGTCTTGTGAAATATTCCGGAATATCGGATTTACGTCTGGCCTTCAACTAGGTCTATTTAATATAAAAATGCTATTGTAGCAACTAGGTAACCCTCCGCCTCAGTTTAAGGTCTTTTGCGGCCTTGAATCGGGTTTTTCTTTCGGGTTTGCAATAAATTTAGTTCCATAAATTCCGACTAGCTTCCCTGTATCTGTGCTTCTTGTCTGGAGTGACTTGTCAAATGGGAAGCATTGTCCCGAAGACGTTAAAAGTGAAATGAAAAAGTATTTCCCAAAACTGTTTTATTAAGCCAAGAAAGTAGCATCTCATTCACAGAAATATTATAATTAAGTTGATTTTCTTCATAAGCATGCCCACCATTCTTGTGTTAGAAACGAAATACTACAAAAGTACCGGCATGCAGTGTGAGAACATGAGACGACACCTTCTAATTTCAGTCGGATTAGTACTTGTTACGGAGATCTAGCGATTTGCTCCAGACAGTGAGGATTACAGGGGCAGACTAACGGGTAAAAACACAGAGTAAATGTGATCACCTCAATGAGACTCCGGACGTGGGAATTGAGTGTGATCTGCACCACAGACACACGTTTCAGGAGAGACAGGACGAGAACACAACCACAACGTAAACAAAACAAAAAAGCACAAAAACGATAAAAAAAATAAAAAATAGCACACAGATGACATAAATTTCAGGTTCACGGTTATGTGCAAATTAATTTCACAATTTACTCGTATTCAAAGCAAAAACAAAAGGAGCACAACAAAACGTAAATTATTAAATTGTTACAGGGCCGGGGAGGTGACATGCGTGCTTCGTTCATGCCTCTAACGGGACGTGCAGTTATACGGTCATGCTTACCAGCTTGAGAGAAAGCTTCATGGGAAGGGACAGGAGAGAGAAAAAAAATGGCGACAGCAGGAAGGGAGAAAGAGACAACAGATAAACGTCAGCACCAAGTGAAACATCACAGCCATTTGTTCTCCCAAAACAAACAAGCAAAAAAAAAACACTTTACCTTCATGTCATAATAATGCTGTATTGTGCCAGACTGCACCACACGAGGGAAAGAGAGCACTGAACGATTTGACTTTACTAAAAACACACTTGTGACATAAATAAGCCCTTTCAGAAATGATTCCACTTATAAAGCCTGTCCTCTCTTTTCCAAAGTGATGAAGTTTAACATTGATGTATTAATGGAACATGAGAGGTACAACAGCAGGGGGGGAACCTCACCTACAGCATAAAGCATGCACAGTGAGATCAATTTAAAGTGATGACAGATGAATGCAAACGCAGAGACGAGAAGTAAACAGAGGTGAAGGGATTCGTGTTTTTTTTTTTCTTTTACTTGTCTGTCACGACAGACTGTTGATGTAGTGACACAGAGGGGACGGCAGAGGGCGCCAAAAAGCCAGTGTTCACATTAGCAGGTCTGCGTGTTGACATGGAGGCAGAAAATGAACACAGACAGGCTGGAGAGACTTGGTCAAATTCACAGTTGTTGGGAAGAAAAATTAAATTACACATGAGAATAATTATGAACTGAAATTAACAGAAAAAAAAGAGAAAGGGTTTGACTCAAAGTTGTTTTGCTTTAATATGTATATATGATTGACTGAGTGATCTTTGGAGCAGGTACTGTTGGGGTTTTGCGGGGTAACATTGGCTGGTAGAGCTGGAGCAGATGACTTGTAATCCTGTTACAGGTTCATGTACTGATGAGGTCCACTCTCATTAGTCCTCTAATCAAGTCATCCAGCTGGAATGGCTTGTTATGATCCTCACTGCAAAGCCCTGGAAGACTCGCCTCTACCTTCACACGCATCAACTGCTCTCACATACTCCAAGAGATTTCTGGATGTCGTTAAATCTACGTTGTGTATGTCATATTTACAGTTTTAAAACGCCTGCGGTTCTGGTGAAATGTTTCAATGTCGTCACCATCGGCATGAATATATTATTTTAAGGCCTTTAAAGGCGCATTTGAATTGCAAATGAAAAGATTCAGACACAGACTACATTTAAAACATTTGCATGCTCAGATTCAAATTTGTTAAGTCAAAATTGTACATGACAGGGTTTACTCTAGGGTTTATTTTCAATCATAGTGGTGGGCTGATTGGGGGAATAGGTGATTAATATTAAAATCAGGGAGCCTTCACAGTACATCAGAAACATTACGCATGATGGCCAAACTATATTAATTAACTATGTTACTGTCGTTGAAATGTAACACACATTACATTTAAATTCCTGATTTAAGCTGCAATTTATGCCCATGATGCACATGAAACTTTTCAACGGCAATTGCTGCAACAGTATGTGCAACCAGATAAATTATGACCTCATTGGAAATGCAAAAGGCAAGTTGTTGACAGGCATTTTAAAATTTGGATGGATTACATGGATAAAAAGTGAAATTTAGCTTTCAGAGTGCATCTGTCTTGATTCCCGTGTTCAGTGACAACCTATTACATCCTTAAGCTTTACCGTAACTGATTATATAATAAGTGTTGCTAATATTAGCAATCAATGTGCAACCTAGCATAAATTTTAATTTTTATGTTAAACTCCAGACAGACACATATATACAAGTGTATCATGGCTTTTGCAGACAGACAGCATCGCTGTAATATGGGACACCGGCACACAGAAAGCCCTGGAGGGGTGAATTCTTGGCACTGCGTGCTGAACCCAGATCCAAAGTGTGACTAACACCTCGTCCAAACATGCGTCTCCACCGGACGTTTATTTAGCACACAGTTGGTGAATCCTGAGCGGGATGGTGGTAGCCACACATCCCCACATCCACAATCTCCGCACATCCTCAGGTGCTTGCGACACTTTGTGAATTGACCCCTTTTTACAGATACGGAGCAGGGGGGAAGCCCCCCGAGACAGCTGCAGGACACTTCAACACCCCAAGCTGATAACATGTGATGAGGGATGAGATCACCATCTTCTCCGATCATTCGTCTCGATCCCGACACGTGACACAGCCATGTGATGAACACGGAGCCAGATGCAGACACTAGCCTCCTTTGTGAGGTGGTTTTGCCTCATTAATTGGGACCAACGGTCTCCTCACATCACTTAAGAAAAAGAAAAAAAGAGGCTACTGCCTGCTTTTCGTGTGGCCTTACTAATCACACACACGCTCGCTCTCGATACTCATTCGCTCTCTCTGCAAGCATGTATAAACGTGGTGGGATACTCACTGTCTCCTAACGTAAAACTCAAAACACGCACACTTACAATATATTGCCTTGCTTCGAAAGCATATGTGGGTTGACCCAGAGTCCTCTTCATGAGCTCTTTGTGATAAATGAGCGAGCGTGGGGACTGCTGCTGTAGTGGCAGTCAGAGAGAGTAAAGCTTAAAGTCAGGAAAACAAGACCTTAATGACTGCTTGCCTTATGAGATGGTTCCTAAAGCACAAACCTGCTCTTTCTACTTCCGTAACAACAAACATGCAGTGACAACGGATGGATTAGATAGCTTAATATGCAGCACACAGAAGACTCTCCTGCAGGGGGTGCACATCTTTCCACTGTGCACAACTAGCACACCTCCACAGGCGCTTTAATCTCCAGTGTGACACTGTGTTCTCCTTGCAGGAAGCGGGTAGAGAAGCCAAATCGTTCCTATTGACTTTCATATAAACACTGAATAACACTAGAATTGGGGGTTGAAGCTAGATCTGTCTTTGATAAATTTCTCCACACAGGTTTCTTTATGAAAAAGATGTTTCTAATGGCATTGAAGGCAAGAAAAATAATATTTCTTATTTCATATAAACACTTAAATAAATGCGACATGTACAAGGCAGCAGCCCACAAAAGTGATGAATGGATTGACAAATGGCAACTGGCATCAGTGCTTCACAAAGGTTTTGCATGGATCTACACTGTCCCATCACACGGCTTATATGAAAAGCTATTATATTCATAAAATCGTATTAGAAACAAATTGTGCTTCACAGGGCTACATTTTGTTATTCCTAAATGAAATAATTAACAAAGACCTTGCTGAACTACCCTTCTAACAAGAAACATCAAGAGAAACATCCAGCACCTTATAAAAGTATTTATACTTCTATAACTTTATTCCTCAATTTTGTCACCTTATACCACATACCTGATTTTGTTTTACATTCAATTTTATGGGAAAATTACAAAAAGTATATTTGTGGTTTGTTAGAACAAAACTGCGATTTTCAAAACAGAGAAAACAAGTTTTGATTTAGTGGCATAGCTTAGATTTCTGCTGGCATATCTTACTGCTAAACTAAGTAGCAGCATATTACGGACTCAACTGGAAATTGTTATTCTTGCATTTGTTTCTTCAAATTGGAAAACTGACTCATTATTCACCTGCATACACAAAGCATGTAGCACAGTGAACTGCTAGTTTTCTCACGACACTCCACTATTTATCCTGCTCCACTGGCTTCGCAGTGTCCAGACTACACTTTAAGGTTAAATTATGGTTTGACAATATATTGAACTTGTCATTAATTTAACTACATAGATATAATAATTATATATACTGATATTATAATGTTTAACAAAAGTTTTTCAATATTGTGATTTTCTAATATCGTGGAACCCCCACTCAACATATGTACTAGTTGTAAAAAACGAAAAGTGGTTTAGATCAAAGTATAAGAATATGCAAGAATGGCCCAGTCACAGTCTATAACTAAATTCGCAATTTAAGATTCAAGACTTGACAAATTGAGGGTCATGGATGCTCTTTATTCCTTTTGATTGAGCTGTTTTGTGGCGAGCTTGGCAAAACCTTCACTCTTTATATGTACAAGCTCATAGACACAGATGTCTCTAAATTTAGCATACTGAACGTACTGTATATTTATATGAAAGGAACTAAACATACAAAAGCAAGTCCCCATTTACTTCCATGTCACAATAACACACTAATTTGTTTTTGTAGATCATAGCAGATCTCACTGAAATAAGCAGTAAACTTTGGGTGTAAGGTGATGACATTTGAAGAAGTTGGAGTATGAACACTTTTGCAGGATGCTGCAGCTAATTCTAAGTTAAGCTTGGAACAAGTAGTGTGCTCGTAGCTGTAGCTATAAAGAAATGTTAGCACAGATTCTGCCACTGAAATTTGTAAGGTGTCCTTCAAGAGTTAGTTTACACCTTTCCTTAATAGCTAATTTTCTCCCAAACAGAAGATCTTTAAGTTACAAAAAAAAGTCTAAATTCAACATGTAGCTACATATTGAACCTTGCCACTAGACGAGAAAATCTGAAAAACGTATTTCCTTTAACCACTCCTAGCATCCCCAGGAACCTTCAGCCTTCTACTTCGATCACTTAGAGGTCCGAAAACAATGCCTGCAATTTATCTCTGATCTTTTTCTTTTAAAATCTCTCTTCTTGAAACTTGTTGCAGCACTTCCGCTTTCGGAAGAACGTGCGCTTCCTGCTACATGCGCCCAGTGTCAGAAAAACTACACACTTCCCTCTTCTCTGCGCTCCCTACCGTCATTTCCTCCTCAGTGATATTCACAAACCGGCCTGTTGCCCCACGTTTGTTCTTTTCCAGGTCATGTTTGCATTTAGGTTTTTACTGTGGGTACACGCTGTCCTTTAAAGTCACGAACACATGCAAAGGAAAAAAAAAAAGACAATTGTTTGCCCGGAAGGAACATTAAAAACGACAACCTTGTTCCTGAGATCAGGGAGAGCTGGATATGGGAGGGAGTGGTCGCATGACAGGAAAGTATGCTCTGACCTTCCCCAGTGACCGTCACCCAGTATCTCCACTGCAGCTCCAGCTAGGACTGTAGAACAGGAACTGGTGGCGACATAAACCAGGACACCGGGTTGGTGCTGATAAAAACCACCCACCTAACAGCCTTTCCAAACCCCCTCTCCTGGCCCTTTTCCATCACTCCACTCTTATCATAAACTCACGTTCTTTGTTTTCTGTCTTTCATATCGCGTGCATCAAAGCAAAACTAAAACAATCTGTCTCCAACGTAGACTGCAGAGTGAGTAGCACAGAGGAGGTGGGGGGGAACCACTTCTGTCTCCATGCTACTGCCAGGAACGGCTCAGGCGTTTTGCATCTTTCTGTCAGAGGAGAAGGAGGGGCAGCGGAAAGGTGAGAGGGTCTGTCGCTGTGAGAGCAGTTAATATGAAATGTGAAGGGGACAAGATGAAGAGACTGTCGGTGAGTCAGATGAGTAACGGGGACTCGTAACTATGCACCACAGAAGCACGCAAGTGAAGCTGAGCACTGCATGAGAGAAGCTACTTACTCGATCTAAGTTCTTGTCAGATAGTTTCAAAAGTTGTTTTCAAATTATACATATTCAGCTTGCATTGTTTTCAAACTGGCATAATAAAGCTTGGGAAACATATTCAAACCCTTGTAATTTTCCACACATGAAAGAAATTTCATGTTATAACTGTTATAACTGAAGGTAGGGCTTAACTGTGAAACAGATGGTGCAAAATGTTTTGTTATAAGTGAAATAATCCAGTGGAACTAGTACTTTCGAAAATCAATATTAAGGAATTAATTACTTGAAACAAGTTCCTATATCTTGCTGAAAAGATGCATGTAAGTTTGTTTTTTGCTAAGATAATTACAATAGAAACTAGACCAAAAATAAGGTAATTGGTAAGAATTTGTGTTTTTGCAGTTTACTAAGTAGTTGATTTCTGATTTGACTTAATTTTATTTAGGGGTATTAGTATAAAGGAGGCTGAATACAAATTAAAAGCAGATTTCAAGTTCGTGGAATTTTTTTTTTTGAAATTTTAGGAACATTTTACTTCAGAAGCATCCATAACTTTTGTTTTTTTTAGTTAATTACGATAAACAAGCAAACAAAAAAAAAGCTGTAACGCAACAAAATGGGAGAAAGTTCAGCGGGTTTGAAAAAGGTTTGCATTGCTTCGCTCATGCAGTGCAGCAGGTGCAGAGCTCAGGTACAGGTGTGGACACACAACCACTCATATAAACACATGCACAAAGCTCGCTGGACACACACTTACCCCTCGCCTCAGGCTCCGGAGGCAGTGCATTTTGGGTTTGGAGGCCATGAAGTCGTTGAGGCGATGGGAGAGGGGCTCCTTGTGCTGCTTGGGAGACTGGGGGTCGTTGGGAACAGCAGAGGGTGAGGGCAGGGATGAGGCTGGGGGGGCAGGTGGGGGCTGACGGGGGGACGTTAACAGGGACATAAGCTACCAGTGTGAGAGGGAGCCGTTTCGAAAAGGAGAAGGAAGAAAAACATGGAAGAAGAAGAAGAAGAAGAAGGGGACGAGAATCCAACGAAAAACAGACAAAGGAGGAAAAGGAGGGAACACAAAACGAAATAAATAAGCCTCCTACAAATATTAAAAAATAAACGCACAACAACAAAAAAAGCCAAACAGAATGTAAAAGACAACCAAAGGAATGCCAAACCCAGTGTATGAGTGCTTATGTTGTGGGAACAAATTAACAGTTAAAACATAGAAAACCAAAAAAAGACAAACTGTTAAAAAGAACAAAACGATCAGCGTGAGTTCAGGGTGCAAAGCAAGCAGCTGCGACAAAGCAAAGAATTTGAATCAAAGCGCATGCCGGAATCCATTTTAGAGATCCTTTCTCTGCTTTTTTTTTTTCTTCTTCTATCAAGAAGGAGTAAATTACTACATCCCAGAGGAAATTCATCACTGAATTCATCAGGTCATCAGGAGACAGAGCTAATTGCCTTTTTCCATCCTCAAACCTCAGAACAACTGGTTCAGATGTGAGACGATGAAGCAGTGACAAGGCTCTAGACACGATAATGCACATGCAAAGACAGATTACGCAGAAAGACTGCTTTTGTTTCTTTACAATTAGAAGAAATTACAGCTCTTTTTGTGTGTCTGTTATGCCTGCATGCAGATATTTGTTGTGTTTAAATTAGAGATGCACCAAGAAATTGGTTTGTGATCAGAAAAGACTGATTTCTAGCTTGACTCGACCTATCAAACTCCAAAAGTCTACATTTTTTTGGTCGGTGAACGCGCCGTTGCTAAGAGCTAATAGGCTAAAAGAAAAAATCCCGTTACTGAGTGAAGAACAACCGGTGAATTTTCAGCATTATCGAGATTGTAACAAGCTATTTAATGAAAAAATATTTTTTTAAATGAAAGTTGTGCTGACCATTCACTTTTGATAAAGCAGGACTTTCAGCAAATTACAGGAAGACTGGTTGGTCTTTTCAGATTTCGATCACTCCATTTATGATACTGGATACTAGATTTAGAAATTATGGAATTAAGGTAACAAAGAACATTGTCTAAGAAATGTACAAAGTTTAGAGATACTGATGCTGACCACAAATATTTTGGTAAATGCAACTGTTCATTACTTTTTCAGGCCAATGGTGAGAAATCACCTCTGTTTCTATAAACAGTCAGTGCCTCCAAAATTTTATGATTATTTGTGCTTTTTTTTTTGCAATCAAAATGTGATTTTGCGATGCTACTTTAGAAATATTTGCAATTATTTTTTTCCTCATTAATCCCCAAACATTACTATTTTTTAGAACACTTGAATAGCTTGATATCAGGAGACTTTGCCCTAATGTATGACAGCAAATGTCACTTTTGTTTCTTGCCAAGTCTATAAAGAACTAAGTTGAGATCAAGTAAGACTGAGGACTCAGTGGTAGAAGTAAGAAATACTGTCACCTGCAGGAGGGAGTTAGCAGGTTTCTTTTGTTTTGTATTTACTGTTTGTACTTTTTGTGTTTATTGATACATTTGTTGTAGCTAGGTCATTTTAACCTTGTTTTTGTACAACCTTTGTTTCTAGCAAGAGAAATTATTCATTGTCCAGGGACGACAGATGAAAAATAGCATTTTGGTCAATTCTGGTACATTTACAGAAATGTTAATTAATGTTTTAGTGCAATGTTCCCCCAGGATAAATTACATTTCCAAATTAGTACCAATGTTTTTGATCATTTTTGCACAAAATTTTCAAATAGTTACGTATCTGTTGCTGTTACATGAATTTCCACGATTGTGCAGTCGTGAAAAACTGGAGGGACTGAATAGTTAATGACCACTTACTTATAGCTAGCTGGATGGCTAGAAAAAAATAAGAATCATATCTAAATTCTTCATAAGCAGGTCAAAGCTTTACAAAAACCAGACATTGCCCACAAAAACTCAGACTGGTGCATCTCTAGTTTAAATGTCTTTCCATAAGGTTACATGGAGTAGATTACACTAGTGCCTGCTATGATTTTTTTGGCCAAACACACTCACACACATACACTCAATTACTCAATTACCTTCTTGGCTACTTTAATATTAACAGTGCTACCAGCCCATTAGACAGCCAAAGGTCAGATTTAGAGTTCATAAGCCATAACCAGAGGAAAACTTCATGAAACTGATGACCAGTGGAAACGAAAAGGGTAAAAAGGAGAGTGTTACTTAAGATTGGACAGCGGGTTATCATCTGCCAGTTGAGTCCGCCCATTAAGCAAAGATAGAAATCCATTAGTGTGTGTTATATTTAAAAAAAAGGTTGGCCCCAACATCGGTGAGGGTGATTGAGTGGGAGGAGGAGACGGGTGGCAAATAATAACAACCAAAAATGGCAATAGTAACAAAGAACTAGAAAAGAAAATTCATGAGCTTAACATAGTGAACAAATATCGAAGAGCACTAAAGAAAAAAATGCAAGAAAATGATGCACTGCAATTAGTGTAGAAAGTCTAACTTATACTAATTAATTTTCAGGTAATGACAAAAAAATCTGAGCTGCCTCCAGCTTTTTGTTCCACAGTATGCTCCAAAAAGAGCAGGCTGCCCTCCCGGAGAGAACAATGCATCGAAACGAGTGAGGCTTTTGAGTGCAGCTCCGTGCGTTACCTTGTTCTTGTTCTTAATGAAAGGCCACAGTTTGGGCTTGCTCTTGCCGGCAGGCTTCTCTTTGCTCTCTTTGGAGTTGGACAGGCTGTTCTCGGACACCGTCCTCTTCATGGCCTGACCGTAGTCTTCAAACTCCACGTCGCTCGGGGGCTCAAAGCCAGACTTGAAGGACTCCACCACCTGCTGAGAATCCTAGAGGGAGAAAGCGGCCGCACTGGTCAGTGCAAAATGTTTTTATTTATTTTTATCTTCAGAAATATTCAGACGTCGCCATAATAACTACATTTTAAATCAAATATGAGCATACTCATTGCATTTTCTCCCACTGTCTTTTGTTAAGTCAAGCTAAACTTTAATGAGAGACTATTTTGGATACTTGCCATGCTTCCTTGGAAATCAGATGTTTGCATACATTTCCTGACTATTTGGTAGAATTATAAATTGCATGGCTTAGGTCAAATGTTTGTGGTTTCCTTCCTGAAACATCTCACAGTAGTTTGCTTGACGTCTGGCCCATTCCTCCTGACAGAACTAGCATAACTGAGTCAGGTTTGTGGGCGACTTTGACACACACACACACACACATTTTCATTAGTTAAACCCTATTTTTTGATAATATTGTTGGTCTTAAGCCACTTAGTAGCTAATTTGGCATTATTTTTAGGATTGTTGTCCATTTGGAAGACCTATTTTGCCAAAGCATCCACTTCCTAGCTGATGTCTATGGATGCTGCTTCAATATTTCCATATATTGTTCTTTCTTCGTGAAGCCATCTAGAAATTGTTCTCAGTGGACTTGTGGAGATCCACAGTTTTCTTTCTGTCTTGTCAGATTTGTTTTGATGCTTTTTCCATGATGTCAGATGAAGCGGTGTGTCTGAAGTGCTATTTTACACTAAACAAACAGGCATGTTTGTGTAAAATGTTGTGAATTAAACTTGCAAAGTCATAACATCACCATCTGGACTTTCCCAAATTTGTATAGCATAGTAACCAAAGTAGATTTAAACCTCTAAATTTAAAGGAAGTAAAGACATCTCTTAAAGATTCTAACTCAAAAATATCTGAATTAAATTGTATTTTTCTTGCTTAAAAAAACACACACGTACTGAAAAGGTTTTGGTGTTGTTTGTAAAAAAAATTTTAAAAAAAAGAAAGACCTCCTGGAACACCATCACTGGGAACCACAAACACAGGAAGAAGCTTGTGAATCAGTTGCAACAGACAATGAACTGTTGGAGCTGATAAGACAGTCTGCCTGGAGTTCAACGGGATCAAGGTTTGAAAATCTGCTATCTCCTTATACAGTATGACAGAAGAATAAGACCAGAGTGGAGGAGGAACAGACGAGGAAGCATGTGATATGTCATCCTCAGCCGTTGTTTACTTTAGCAGAACAGTTTCAGGCTGGAGTCGTCTCCCTGGAGCGTACTCACGATGGGATCTCTGGGAACAGTCACCTTTGTTTCCGTCATACACCAAGCAACTAGTATATGACATCCTAATTTATGGCACAATTATTATTTTTTTCAATATCCAAGTTCTAGAGACCACGAATTAGTGACAGATCTTCAGCTAACAAATGTGCTTTGGCCTCAAAGAGATATTAGAGCTGCGACACTTTCCGACAAGACGTGGTGACCAGAAGACAACGATGGCCTTGAATTTGACGCAGAGCAGATTTTACAAACTCAGCTGTAACATAACATCCATCAACTTCAGGCTCTGTTAAAAAGTTCTTAAATCTAAAATAAAATGTTAAATATGTCCCTATAAAAGTGCCATCTACTGCGGCTCGATACTGACTACTCTGTTCATAGAATCCAGCTTTCAAAAGATCCAAAGAGAGTGACTTCTAGAAATAAAGTTGCATTTTGCTGCCTTTGAATACATCTATCACCATATCTCTTTGAATATAATTCTAATTAAATACTTTGGCAAAAACAGCAACCACCGCATCTGATTCGGCTTCCAAAATAATCTAGATATTTTGGAGCAGATCTGTTCCATAACTAGAATTATTTCAAAAGCCGATCAAAAATTATGTGAAGGTTTCTTAGTCTTAGCTTTGTAGCATTTAGTTTCATAAGACATCAATCCCTCCTCTAAACAACTAATGTGAATTTAGGGCTTTGTTAAAAATTCCAAATCTAAAAGCCAAACCCAAGATAATCCTTCTGACATCATAAAGTCCTTTTTTTCAGTTCTTGGAAAGCTCTCCCCCTAAAGGCACAGAGGATGTTCCCACAACTCTTCTGCTACGATGTGAATCTCTCTTAATCACAAGTTCAGTGAACTTTTTCTGCATAATAACAAGTGACCGTTTAGCTGAGACCACTGAGTATAATTTTTAACATAGAGAATCAGGCAAGTTTTACATATGCACTGCAAAAACACAAGTCTTTTTGGCCTATTTTCTAGTGCAAATGTCTCAGAACACATGAAATAAAACAAAACTAACTTACAAGTAACTTTTCAGCAAAAAAATAGGAGTTTGTTTTAAGTCAATAATTCCTTAATATTTATGAAAAGTTACTTGTAAGTTAGTTTTGCCTTATTTCAAGTGTACCAAGATATTTTCACTAGAAACTGGACCAAAAATACGTTGAAAGGTTTTGTGCACAATCTATTTAAGTTGTTAGTTTTCTTTTAATAAAAACAAGAGTGTTTGTGTTTGCTCACCCACAAAAACCCCTTGAAAAGTCCCTAGTTACCTTGTAATTCATATTTTATTTCATTCTAAAACACCACCCACAGTCCCATTCCACTTGCACACTTCTTGTTTTAGTGCTACCCTAACAGACAGTGTGTGGGTTGTAACCGGCAGCCTGGTTGAGCGAGTAATATGTCCCACATGGGGGCGTCTGTGTGCACAGACAGATAACACCGTATACTCACAGTCTTGGGCTCGATGGACTCGGCGGCTGTAGTCATGCCGTCTAAACACTTCCCCACGATGGGCAGCACTTGGCGGTCCACCTCTGCGAACGTCTTCATGCACGCTCCTACTCTCTCGATCCTTTTCTCCTCCATGTCTTGAAGTTTCTGCAATTCAATGCAGGTGTGAGGTGACTTGCGCTTGCACACGGATGCGCGTTTATGCAGCCATCATGTCGTATTTACCTGAAATATGTTGGGAATTATTGTGTGGTAATGATCGTTCTGCTCCTGGTTGAACTTTTGCAGGTAGGACGAGTAATCGCCCTTGCTGTCAGAAGCCATCTGGTGCCTCATTTGAGCTTGCTGTCGTGCCTGCAGGATGGAAAAGAAAACATTACACACAGACGTGAATAGTGTGAATATCTCTTTGCTAAACCTGTGTGTTGACATGGATGTGTGGGTTAAACACAAACCAAATTTTAAAAAAACAAACTACATTTCTATTTGTGAGGCTGGGTCACTGACAAACACATAAACAGGAAGCAAATGGACCCACAGAGACAGGTGGAAATCCATGTCAGGAAGAGGCAACGGCCTTAATCGTATGTAGGCCAGAACAAAAAAAATATATATATATATATATATATATATATATATATATATATATATATATATATAAAGAAAAGATGGCAGAATTGGAGGATTTGGATTGATTTGACTGCCTGCCCTATTTGGCCATGATGTTGATTATTTTAGGCTAGTATACAGTAAGGGAAGCAGGCAGACAGTCAGAAACTCAGCAGGAGCAGGTTATTACTGACCAATAGCGAGCAGATGGAGATGAGATAATCTCTGCTAGACTGTGTGTGTGTGTGTGTGTACATGCTGCTAAGTACTCATATCTGTTTCCTCTTTCCGTCAGCTCTGGAGCCCATCCACACATAAATAGTAGCTGGTAGTCCATAGGAAGAGTTACCTTAGGAGCCTGTGATTATGACTAAGCTTGTCACAATAAGTAATTAATCGCATGATTAATTGAAGTTAGTTTGATAGTTTACATCTGATAATGAATATTTTGTTATGGCTTCGATTTCAAGTTGTCTTTATCTCCATTTTATTTATTGTTTTTGGTTGTGGTGTCTTATTTTTGGATAGCTAAAATATACTCCAGTTCCAGTGTGAAGTGATCTTCACAAAATTAAAGTTTATTTGTCTCTCAGAGGGAAAACTTGCTTAACTATACAATGCAATACATGACTTGAAAATGGTCTCAAACCAACAATATTATCGTTTATCACAATAATTACTGGGACAATTTATCGTCCATTAAAATTTGTTAATGTGACCGGTATTTGGTCTGTTAAATACTTGCATATATTTATGAAAAAAGGCTAGAAAGGCAAAAAAAGAAAAAATGCGCAAGACAGCTGCGGATACAGACATCAGAGATTAATCTTTTCCAGATATCTATGAGGAAAACTAGACATAAAAAACTGAAAGGAAAGTTTTTTTTAGTAATTATTAAATAATTTGTTTTACTTATTTAGTTTGAAGCTTAGCTTAGTTTCAGACACTTTGTGAAATACAATTTAAGACACTCAAGAGAAAACCTAAGTTAATTCATTTAAACATTTAACATTTCAACTTTGTCGATAAGCAGGGTCATTTTTCATACAGCAGGAGGTTAAAGTTACAGTTACATCCACTTTAGAGGGATATGAATACCTAATTTAATTTCTTGGCCCACCCTTCTACCACGTTGTGCTGTATATGCTTCAGTTTTCTTTGTGTGTGCCTTTGTAAATGAACATAAAAGCATTAAAAACAGGAGGGTAGCATATAACACTTAAGAGGAAAAGTAGAATCACAGATAAGTGAAATCTACAGAATAGAATATGTGATTTAAAAAAAAAACTGGGTACGGTTGCTAACTGTATATGCATGTGAAGCTGAGCTGATGTAGGTGCATGCAAACAGTGTAGATTGTGCTTAGCAACGATATTGTCATCACGGTAACAAGGCAGGTAGCATAACTCTGAAACCGGCTGCTGTGCTGCAGCCGCATCACATCCTGTTGTCACGTTCCGGAAATGGCTCGCTTTGCTCTCGTCTGTGTGCAAGTAATGGTTGAAGCCTCCATCCATCCCAACAGTGTTACCTTACACTACTGATTCGCCAAGACTTTATTCTGCTTTGCACATATAAAAGGCTTGCACGGACACAAAGTTCAGCAGAGGACGGCGTTCAAAGCCACTGACAGGACAGGACAGACCTGGCTCAAGCTGTGTAGGCCACAAAGTCGAGACAGTGTGTTTGTGTATTCGCCACAAACAGAAGTTCTCCGCGCGCCGGACCTACCTTGTTCAAGCCTCGCTTCAAGGCGTGGCATAGAATAAATACACAAACACAAACAGAAGGGTCGTTAGCCGTCTCCAGCTTAAACAAGGTGTTGCCATAGATGCGCATCCTGAATCACAAAGCTTGCCATCACTTTAAAGGGGAAGTTGACATGCAGTCATAGCAACCGCTCACAGTAAATACTGGCTTTATTAAACACAGATATGGACTTTTGGGGACTTTTACTCATATGTAATAAGGAGTATAACATGCTTCTTTTTTTTTTTTTAGTTAATAATTTGGGGTACTGTGTAAGAGTGTGAGAGGGCCAGAGTTGGTGATTGGGGGCGTTCCTGACAGACATTCAACAATCTATTAAATTGTCTGCGGTAGAAAAGCAAACCCCAAATCGAGATATTTGCTTTCCAGAGGTTGGAAGAAAACAGCAAGAGCCTCTTTCTCCAGCTCTGAACAAAACCTCAAAAACCTCAACTCAACAAACAGCAGCTCTTTTGCACAGAAGAAACCACATCGGATTTCAGGAAAAAAAAAAGAAGCTACTTCTGGAACATTAACCATCCATCTGTTTCCTGAACCTGCTATATCCTGTCAATTACCACAGGAACTATATATGTGTGTAAAGTTACACACATTTTCTAAAGACAAAAGATTTTGCAAGAAACCTAAAGTTTATCAATTCCATACTGGATTTAAATTGTACTTGCAGTACGACACAAAAATATTCATGCCCCTTGACATGGTTTTGCAGGTTTTACCAACTCAAATTAAGGCTTTTAAAGACCTAAGCGGCAAATTAAATGTAAGACCAGTACAAATACGCTAAAGAAAATCACACTTTTTATTTGTATTGCCAGCCTCTTTTGACGCATGTAGCATCTAACAGGTTGACAACAGAAGTCGGTGGCAAAGACGAACACTGGCCAGCCAGATTTACTTTGGCCTGCTTTGTTTATTAATGTTCTTTATTACTTCCTTCCCATTTGGCAGTTTTTTCCTGTTTGTTGGTCTACCTTATCAAATCCTAGCACATTAAATTGAGGGTTGGGGTTGTTACATGAAAAATTGTGGAAACAGTTCAAAAACGCTACAAATATTTTCCCAAAATTAAGCAAAGGATGAAATTTTTACATATTCAGCTGCATAATATTGTTTCCCTCTTTGTCTCCTTGAAACAAATAGCTGTTCTTTTAACCACAGATGTGCTCAAACACAAACTTTGTGGCTAACATCCAAACCCAAACTAGTAGCACATTTTGACATGCATTCCCTCCAATTACTAGTACTCTGTCAGCTCTCTAAAAAATGAAAAATATGTCTTTCAAAAAACAACAACACAAGATGATCTGTTCTTCATCAGTGTTAATAACAGTTAAGCTACTTGGCTTTCAGACTGTGCAGATTGTGGGAGTGACATCAATATTGTTTTGCATGGATGCAAAACAATGTCAGGATTTCTTTTGGGTTGGGCCGAACAGCACTGAGAAATGTAGCGCATAATATAGGTGTCAGGTTAGGGTGATAAATGGTAATTAAATGAAATGAAAATTAAAAACATTTAACTGCAATTTTCTTGGAATCCAAAACTACCAGGGACAGATAAGGCCAGCTTCTTGATGTGCTTTGCTGCATCTCTCCAGAAGAGTTCAGACTTCCCCAGCGTGTCCTGAGTGCAGAAAGCCTCTTTCTTCCCAACTATATTTGCATAATAATCACGTCTGAACCGTGTCAGCTCGGAGCCTGAGCCCTGTCTCAGCAGCTGATGGAAGCAGCAGGAGCACGCGCCGCTGACCCATGATGCCTTGCGGGCGTGGGAGCTGAGTGGGTTACGGGCAGAGATTCTTGAGGGCTCTTTTAATTGGTCATGACAACAGGAAATGACATCAGCTACAAACCCACGGGGGCCAAAAGGAAGGGATGGATCTGTGAGAACTGGATAGTGACGTTTCATAATATATCTGATACCATCGAACAGCACGTCGATTCAGTGCGACGAAAAAGCAAGTGCACAGGAGGAATCGACAATTTACCTTGCAACACACACACACACACACAAGTGTGGCATTAACACAGTTTTCTTTGTGACTAGGGCTCATGCAGCGCTGCAGAGTGTTTGGCTGCTTCTCTGCAATGATAATGAGCGCTGAGTTGTGCTACCAGCTTTGTTCGGCAGCAAATCTCTGTGCCGCTGAGACAATGCCAGCTTTGACACAGCATCCCTGGCATCAAATACACAGTCACTCAATCTTTTCGTTTTTGTCTTTCAGGCATGGTGGTATGACAAATTAGGGTTGGGAGGTCAAAATTGGCCACAAAAAAAAAAAAAATGAAGGGATCAGAGGGACCCAGCTTGACTTGATGACACATACCTTTTCCACATCAGCTTTAGTCACGTTAATGTCAGCATCCATCTTCTCAAAGTATTGCTGTGCTCTGTCTGCCTCTTTGCAGTCCCTCTCAAACCTTCTTTTACACTGAAATGAAAAGAAATTAAATTGAATCATCGTTAACACATGCTATATTAATACGAGGTGACCTTTACATGGGTATACAACGGGCGTCATAACTTCTACGCGTACGTCATGCATGTTTTATGTACTGCATTGTGCGCCGCGAAGGCTAACGTCCGCAGGCTGAAGAATAAACAAATATTCATGGCGGTCATTTGTGGAGAGAAAAAAAAACACAAGCATTCATCCAACCCTCTGACCGAACAGTCACTGTTTGTAGGGCCAGTGTGCACTCTGAACTGTGCCTCTCCGCCAAACACACAATGGTATCATTGAGCGCAGAGACAAGTTTGAGGAGGGCAAGGCAAGTTATGCATTTCTCTCGCACTGTTCCTCTCCCTCGTCAAAGGGGCCAGGCGGACATAAAAAGTGGTGTTCTGGGATTTTTCTCTTGTAAGTCCTTCACTTAGGCTAGAAGGACTATTAAAAAAAACTTGATTTTTTTTTTTCTCTTAATAGACATTCGTGTTTTAAGGAGAATCTAAAACTCTAGCTAAAAGAGAGTTACTGCTACAGTCCTGTATGGTGATTTGTCTTTTTCTTTCCTCAGTTATTACATGTTATTTGCTTGATAAACAGATTTTGATTTTAATACAGTAAATTTAATTTTTAAAGTAAAATCAGATTGAGAGATCACTATGATAGGAAAAATACTGACATCAAGTTGCATATCAGATTATGTTTTCTCACTTCTTCCTAACTATTTTTGTCACACAGGTCTAGATAGCATTTGTGAGGTGACATGTGTCATATGGTTTTTGATTAGGAATGTCTTCATCTGATCTCAGATATAAAAAAAAAAATTCTTCAAATGATTGGTGTTGGAGTCCTTGAAAAAATTCAACTCCCTATGCATGTTTTTTGTGGTTTTTCAACAGCTGTACCCACAGCAAGCCATCTGGCTGATGTATAGATTTTGTGTCTTTTCGCCCTTTACAAAGATGCTTACAATGAAAAAGAGACTGTAATGACTGGTGCAGCTCCCAGCAGGATAATGTGTTTGGGCTCCACTCTGTGCTAAGTTTCCTCAGTTGTCCCTGGAGAGCTGCAGCTAAAACGCTTGTTAGCTAAATTTGAGCCATTCGAAGCAGGAGAGCAACCTTTACTGTAAGTTATATCTGCATGAAATGAACAGGAACCAAACTGAAATATCCTAAGATAAGTATTTTACAAAAGTTGAACATACTAACATTAGTTTAGCACTTTAGAAAACTGTTCTGGTTGAAAACGAGCAAAATATTGTTTTGAATGTTTTGCTCTTGATGTTTGATATATATTTAGAAACAAATGATAGAGCTAAGCTCACTTTAGTTGATACATTGTCAAAAATTTATAGTAACTGTATTAGCCAAGCTAACCTGTAAAAACTCCTGTTGAGACAAAATATATTTTGCTGTGAAGATAAACAGATAATGCAGCATCTGCAACTTCTGGAAAACTATTTGTCAAGTGGGACACAATATTAGGCCATGTGATACTGATTAATCATAGCAAGTTTAGTTTTTTGGAATTTTTTTAGGATTATACATGGCACGGATTTTATTAACTTTACGTTGGGAGATGCCTAATCCTAAATGACTCAGCTGAAAAATAAAAAAAATCCCAATCAAGATCTCAGTAAAAATGTTTTAGTCAGAGTTGACTGTGGCTGTTTTTAATGTTAATAAGTATAGCATGTTTTAAGGGTTACTGATTGTATCCAGGACTGATGTTCTTAGGTTTGTATGGTAGCACAAAGTATTAGGCTCATGATACCACTCTGGTTCATATCAAACTCTGGCTGTGAACAGGATTAAGGTTTATTCATAAAAGTAAAGCAGACTTGAATCAATAAGACATTTAGCATAAATTTCAAATGCATTTTTCATAGTTTTTTGTTACGTGGACACAGAAAGTCCCATGGGTTCCCTCTCTGCTTGTGGACCTCGCTTGATGTTGCATCACATTAAGGAATATCTAGTTTAAAGGGTGTGAGCGATATGTAACCTACTGGGAGGTATTAATAAAAGAAAAATGAAAGTATCACATCAAGACATCAAGAAACATAACTTTAAGAGTTCAAGTGGGTTATTTAAACCAGATGTTTTGAAGCAGGCTTTACATTTCCTATTGGAGATTTGACTTTGTTTCTATATTAATTTTGCCAATTATATTTCATTCAGCCTCTTGCAATTGATGTTAACTTGTAAAGTAGAAGCTTCTGTGTTTTGTGAGCCACTTACCGATTCCAGCTGCTTCCACGAGCTTTCAATGTACTGCTGTGCTTTGCGTCCATCATGGAAATGCTGCGGTGGGACGGGGGGAGGAATTTAAGGAAATGATTAATGACATCATTCTAATGAGACACTCAAAGGAATTTTAAAAAGCAGGTGAGCCTGACCTTGACATACTAAGAACTAGAAATAGGAAACCATACAATACCACTTTGAATATTACTCATGACAAATTCAACATTCCTTTACAGACTCTGTATGACAAATTTAGGTCAGTTTAAAGCAATCAATCCTTTATATTAGAAGACAGTAACCATTTCAGAGCTGAAATAATGACAGCAGGGAACCAATAATTTTGGGAGGAAAGAGAAAGTAGCCAGTGATATCATAAAGCTTCAAAGTCATATGTTTGTTACAATGCCTGAAGCAAGGATTTTGCTGCTGAGCTGTTGTCTCTTCTCCCTGTCGGGAGGCTATTCATACTTCACATTCACAATGATTATTATAAACCCAGTGAAAGGCATGGACACACTTTTTTTCCTTTCTTTGTATGATCAAAAAATTTATCCATGAATACTTTTAAAGGAGTTCTGCAGCAGTGTCACTATCCCAAATGTTGCTGCTCACTGCCAGACAGGCTGGCTAAAAAATGCTACTAATTTGCTACTGTCTGGCAAATTGATTTAAGTCAAACCAATGAGATCATTTTTTTTCCTGTCTGAAATTGTGTTATTAATACCATGACATTATGAAACTATAGTAGTTTTATTCAAAGTTGCCATTACAAATGGCAACTTTTTTTTAAGTTTCACTTCTCCACTCATGCAATTTGATAAAGTCACCTAACTTACTTGTTTAGCTCACAGTGAGGTTGACGTTTGGGGTTTAGAAATTTCTAGAGCACAAACGTCAAACATCGGAAGAGAAACCAGCAACAGACATTTAAGTTTCCCCGTCTGAATTTATTTGAATAACCCTGGTGATTCCCCCAGAATTTGTGTGGGAATTTTGGTGAGTTTATCTGACCAAATTCAAGCAGATCAAATAACTATTTTACTCTTTTTTTAAACAATCCCCTGCCTCGGTAAAAGTTGATATGAAAAAATCATTTAAATATGTTAGTGTATATTATTTAGTACAGGTTATTTACAAACAACTAGAGTAGTCTGCGTTATGTGTTGAACTTGCTTATGGTGCGGTTCAAGCAATAGGAAAGTAGTGCTTCTTAATGAGATATCAGAATGATGAATAAATGAAATCAATAGTGGAGGAACCGGGTGGAGTAACGGCGGTGGACTCCTGGTGGATCTTGGCACTGCTAAATGTTGCCACACAGAAGCAGCTGCTGGCTTAAACTCCCACAGAACATATGCTGTGTTTCTTCACAAAGCCTCGCTTGGCTTATCTCAGCCCTCTTGTCCCAAAGGCAAACCACAACTATCTCCAGCTTTCTGTGTACTCTAGGAAAAAAATAAAAATAAAAATATGGAAACACAGACCATCCAGATCCAAATCTCAAAGTACTTGCTTTCGGATCAGTTTGTGATTACTTCTAAAGCGTATAAATGTTTCCTTCTTGTCTTAAGTTTGGCAAAGAATTCAAAAGCCTACACAGGCTCTAGGTTGTCAATGGCGTGTCCCTTGGTTACACACGCTGCGGTCGCTGAGCTCAGTAGCTGAGCTGAATGTCGATGTCTCTATTCAATAACTTACTCTGAGCTTGTGGTTGGGCTTCAGAAGGAAGTTGGTAAGAAACATGAAATCAAGTGAGGTGGTGGGGCAGTAGGAGTTTGGATTCTCACCTGATAAAATACTGGACATGAGAGAGGTTTGTGAGTTATGGTTTACCTCTACTAGTTATACTTCTCATTTCCCAAAGAGTTTAAGGGAAGTTTTACAAAAATGGGAAGTGATCCTGTGTTTCAGAGGAAGTTTGTGAAGGTCTACCAGAAACGAGACTTTTAGGCGTGGTTGAAGTCGTGAAGTCTCTGACCTTCATTTGAAACACCTTAGATAAAGGTGGTGCTCTCGGTGCTTTGAATTGATGTCTTACAAACTGATGAGTAGATAAAGAGAAGACGCAAAGACGTTCCTGTTAATGTGGAGCATTCTTTTGACTAAATATTTGTCTCCATAACAATGTCTGTCTATAACCTTCCACCATCTTATTTTGCTAAACAAAAAAAACTGTTTGTAGAAGGTCAAACTACGATGACAAACAGCAGCATCAGATTTGAAAATGTTCACCACACGAAGAGCAAACCAAACCGTGGATGATTGAGCTTACTTTCAATCCCATAAAACAGACCATCAACCATCTGGGCTGCAGGTGTTTTTTTGCGAAGGAAACACTCACTTATCTTCCAGATGTTCCGGGATGTTGGCTTCCTACATTCATAGACTCCTGAGATAAATTTGTCCTAACCTCTTGTGGCGAGTCACCCACTCATCTTGGTCGGAAACAGCACAGGACTGCTATCAGCCCCGCTGCTTTGAGCTACGTCAAGTAGCGAAATAACTCAGTAGCTGGAAACTATTCGACAATTTGAACCGGCAGCTTTGATCATAGCAAAACCCTCAATAACACTATCCTTGTAGGTATCTCAGGAAATAACCATGTTGAGCAAAAACAAAAAAAAAATAGAAAAATCTGATTATTTGCTTTTATTTAATATGTGATATGTGGCTTACCACCCAGGGCAGCATGACAACAGAAAACATAAAAATGTTGTCAGGTGGAAGTTTTCTACTACTGATGTGCATGTATATTTTCATAAAGATTTGACATAAACACTGAAAATATTGTTGTT
Organism: Xiphophorus hellerii; assembly: GCF_003331165.1. NCBI lineage: Eukaryota > Metazoa > Chordata > Actinopteri > Cyprinodontiformes > Poeciliidae > Xiphophorus > Xiphophorus hellerii. The sequence goes on from NC_045679.1 coordinate 22,350,901, forward strand.
TGTGACGCTAATAGTGTTCATTTTTAATAAAAGAATATTTTGGTGTTATTTTTCAGGAGTATGGACTGCATTTGATTAAATGTAGTACAAATTCTTAAATATTTTCACTGGGTAGGTCTGAACAGAATGGTTTTACACAGTGAATCTTTTTAATTTTATGTATTAAATCACAAAATGTGCATTTTTGGGGGCATTTGGATTACCATAGAGATATAAAAGCATAATATACTATAAATATACTGGTCAAACTTTGACAGAATAATTTCAGATTGGGTTTTTATGTTGTTTTTTTGCTCTTTCTGATAAGTAACAGAGTTATAGGATATTTTTTATTTTTCTACTCTGATTGTGATTGTGTATTTGGGTGTGTGTGAAGGGTTCTAGAAGGCGGTGCTCGCTGCACCTATAAACTGTGGAATGCACTTTGATCCAAACAAAAAGGGATGAGTTCAGTGACTTGTTCTGCAATCTTATGCATCTGAAGGTAAGGAATGCTTTCCTGTTGCACCATTTCTGGGTTTGCTTCTGTCAAGAGGTGACCATGTTAGTCAGTCATTAACCTGACTTGGTTCACAAGAAGTTGGGAACATCGAGCTGTCTCCAATAATGTGAATGTAGAAACTAAACAACTGTGTTTTCATCAACCTCAGTCTAAATTAAGGAGTGAAAGCAGACCCTATGTTAAGATTCAGAACGTTATCAGAACGTTCTAGTCATTTCAAATTAACTAAATGCTGGAACAAAATATTAAGGAGGACTTAGAAAAACTCTAGTTGGAGCAAAATATCAATGCAACTGTTGGAAAAAAAATAGAGGAGAACTGTGAATCAGCACATTCCTAGTCTTAAATGATTCAGGTCGGTATTGGGTGGGCAAAAAATCTTGAATGATCATCATAAAATATCAGAACCAATGAGAAGTGTCCGACTGTTCAATGGTCTTTATATGTCCTTATTAGAGAAGACAACTAAGCCCCGGCCAGGACAGCAACCTGCTGACCGAACAACTTATTATGATTCCTCAGCACAACACAGTCCAGTGGGACTTATGTTCTTCATCCCATATTAACCTCTGCAATAGTATTCATTCAGTTATTAGCCAATGCATTCCAAAGGCATACTGTTGTTATTGTTTAAAGCTCTTAATTTGCACTGTAAGTCTGAAGCAGGCCAAGCTATAAAGTTTACGAAAATGTTTCTCTGACTCACGAAAATGTTTCTCTGACTCACCTCCACCCTGAGATTAGCAAAAGGTTAACTTTGCGAAACATTCAAAAGGAAGCGGGAACAGTTACACAACAACCCTGCATGGGAAATTAAGTAGGTAATTTTTCTCCTTGTATGCTTGAGGTGCAGATTCTACCTGACCAATAAGGAGCCTGTAGAGGCAGCAGTGGGCAGGCCCTTGGCCCACAAATCCGACTGTCTGGGGCCTGGGCTGCACAGCTGCGTCCGACATGTACACGGATGAAAATACCAGTAGGTGCTTCATCACACTTGAACATCAGTGGGAGGAGAAAAAGGAAACCAGTGAAATGAAGGGAAGCTGGCGATACAAAGCATGACTGTTTTACAGCCACCATTCAGGGTATCATTACCACTTTCTCTGCAGTACCATGAATGCACTTACTGTAAAGCCAATGTTTTCTTTATGACTTTTAATCAAGCAAGGCCTTTTACTAATAACAGCAACTTCCTATTCTAATAGACTTTTCTACATGATACCGTTCATTGGTGGTCTTTAAAATGCCAGGGCCTATGTTTTCTCTGTAAGGACACTGTTCTGAGTGTGACTGAGAAATTATGCGCTTAATGTCTCCAGATGGAACAACTCTGTATTCAGGGAAACACTGGCTAGCTGAATGGATACAGCTGAGACAAGACACATGACACTATCAACAGTATCAGCTGTGAGAAAACATGGTGTTCCGATTTTAGGAAAACAGGAAGTAGGACTGGTTTTGAAATGTTATAGTTTCAAAACTGTAAGAATCTTCCATCATCCCATTACAATTGTTCTCCTTTGTAAGGTCCTTTCAAATAGATTCCTGAGAATGAACTAAAGTGACCAAAGTTTTTTCTGGCTATATGCTGCATAGGGTAACTCTGCTAACTCTTCACCCAGTTACACATGTTGCTGAGCACTGCCAGTCAGTTGTTAATAAAAAAAAATAATTAAATTGTATACACAACTGCTCATGAGGTGGAAATTAAAGGTGCAAAACCCATTACCTTTAATATGCTAAGTTGTATGCTAACCAACCAATTGCAAGCTAACCTACAGCTTATATTCATAGTTTATTGCCGTATCAAGCTAATGATAGCTTGTTTAGCTACCAAAAAACACAAAGGCAAAAGGGCATAATATTTTGCGAGATAAGCACATAAAAAGTTTATTGAGAGTTTAAGATTAAGACTAAATTAATAAAGTTATAATTTCCAGAGAATATCATACAGGTCAATGCCTAGCTAGCTAGTAAGAAGAGAAGATCCCAAAAAAGAGTAAAATAAGATAAAAGAGCAGGAGAATCATCAGCAGAGATGAGGAGGAAAATTCCCAATAAAGTGACATCCTGCAGCGTGAGAGCATCAAAGCTCTATCAAAGGATTGTCTGTGATATGAATGTGAACACAGTATCAGATTATAGATGTGCCAGGCTAATCTAAGCCAGGAGGATTCCCCCCCATGTGCTGGAAATCCCCTTTTGCTTTTGCACCAGCTGCATCTAAAATGAATCTAAAAAAAAAGGGGGGTCTTCGTAGTTTTCCATATGAAGAAAGAGCAACTGCATCAGCCTTGATGCAAATTAGTGTGTATGCTAAAAAAAACCATCCACATCAACATGCCTTTGAGCAACATTCAGGTTTTCCACTCTAGTTCCCTGAACTGTTCCTCAAAGATAAAGAGCTTATGACAGATTGTTTTTAGAACTGACTTTTTCCACATGGCTGCCTCTCTATCTTACATAGTTCCACTATTAATCTGGCTGTTTTTAGTGGTTGTCTCAGTGTTGACTGTCCACCAATTGTAAAATGTATCTAATGGAGTATAAAAGAAGAGACACTTCCGTAAAAGTTGGTTTAAAAAAGCAAAATGTCGCTATATTGTTAGATAAAAGTCTGGTTCTATAAGAAGGACTATCAGTCACATTTCACGCTTCTGCTAAGCCCTTAGGTGCATCTATATTTACACAGCAATGACCTCAGCTCACAGAGAAGTAAGCATTGAGGGGGAGGGGCTGTTTAATTTCTCATCCCTGCAATGTCAACCTTCACGTCAAGAGAAACTAACTGCAAAAATTCTCACCGTTTTTCTCTCAGCCTTGAGCTCCTGCAGGTAGCGCGTAAGCTCAATGAAGATTTGGGAGGTCAAGTTCTCCGCTATGACCTCGTGCTGACCTGCATAGTCATTCAGCTCATTAAGGGTCGTGAAGAAGGCTCGACAGAAGGTGTACCTGGTGAGAAATAAGAAAGGATGTCAGAGGCAAAATGGTGGTCGAACACAGGAAAGTGGAGTAGGAGTTTGGATTTCATCAGAAAGACATTTCTGCTTTGAAAAAAAGGAACAGTTTAATATTAAAGGAAATGAGTTTAACTTTCTAGATGAGAACTCTACAGAGTAGTGAAATCAGGACTACCGTAAGAGTTTCCATGTCACAATCACGCTTTCACCATTCTACATGTAGCTCAAGAAACTGATATATCACCCTTATCTTTTCTCTTCATTTTACTAAACAGTGTTAACCAGCCGAGTGCTTTCATATCTCACAAAGGTTTGAGCTGATATGTTATTCACAGCGCCTTTAAAAAGCATTCAAGTCTCTCATAGTTTGTGACAAAGTTGAAGAACATAATTTTGAAGTGGGGAGTTTTTTTAGAGTCTGACGAGTCTGTGGTTTATAATATCTTTTGGATCGCTCTCATCTTTCCACACCTAGATATTGATTTTGCTCTTTCTTCTTTGAATTATCTATACCTGGATACAGAATGCTTGGGAACCTAAGACTAAATCATGCCACAGATTTAGATGTTTTGGTCATTCTAACACATATTGCTATACTTTCATCTAAACCCTTCAGTTGTCCTGTAGTGTCTAATAAGCTCTCTTTAGGGTTGCATTTAGCTTTATCTGTCTTCTATACACACACCACAATGTTTCAGTGAGGACAGTGAGTTTATGTTGATTTCTTAGTCATATTTTTCCACTAAGCATATCGCTTTACATTTAGGTCATAGAGTTCACATTTTGGCATCATTTGACCAGGGAACCCTCTTTCGAAGTATCCACGACTTGCATTGAGTCGGCACCGAGGGTGTCAATACGTCTCCGAGGTACAATGCTTTTTGTTCCACAATTCTTTGACTTACTTGCTCTCTTCTTCTTCCCTTGAGTTCTTCTTGGGTTGATATTTCTTTGAAAGATTCCTGCAAAGACAAACAGATCAGGCTTGTCAGATGTTTCTCACTATAGTGTGCAGACACCATTCCCAACGTGTTTCCCCGACACCGCCCTTATGGACCCGCCAGAGCACCCAGCGGTTCACCATTAAATCCTTCTGAGTGCTCTCAACTCCTTCCTCCTCATTTCGTTTTCTCTCTTCGCGTCATAAATCGTCGCCGCCGACGGGGTGGATGGAGAGCAAGTCACCAGAAAACTAGCGGTGTGCTTCTCTTAAGCAGCCACTGCCCCTGTTTTCACTGTGGCTGCACATTTGTAAAATGAGATGGGAGCAAGGAGGACGTACAAAATGAAATGTAGAGTAAGCCAGCTTGGATATGGATTAAAGTAATATGGCACTGTGCCATCGTTGGTGAAACAAAGCTATCTGGATTAGTCTGTCGTCGCGGTGATGTCTCTCAGTACCCTTTTTTTAACCTCCACACAACGTTGAAATCTAGGCTACATCATATTATCCCCCCCTGATCTATCAGCAAAGCATAATACTGTATTCTGGGCTCTGACAGATGAGGATGTATAGTCAAAATAGCCCCCCAAGTTAGAATGCTGCTATCGAATACAAAATGGACAGATCTAAACAATGCAGCACCCGCTACATTCATTGACTCAAAAAAATAGAAAGAAACTCCACATTTATCTTTGGGAAACATTCATTCAGGAAAGAAAAACTCCATTCGTCAGTTTCCTATGCCTTCTAATTTTGTCAGTGTACTTAGGTAAGGCAAGGACTACACCCATGACAGGTCACCAGTTTATCACAGGTCTCCAGTTTTTGCACGTTACTTCTAAAAGACCGAAAGATGACCTGTTTTCAGTTTTTTCTTACTTCAGTTTCAGGAAATCTCAAAGAAAACTCTGGCATCTACCAGGTTTTTATGAAAAATGTCTTGGTATTTCAAGGGCTACATGATGCAAAGAGAGTTAACAAGGTTTCTAGGGGATTTAGATGAGAAGCAGGCCAACAGGATGGAGGCAAAATGCTTTTCTAGACTTTTATCTTTTCTTTTTTACCAGCTCCTCCTTGTTTGCTATGTTAACTAGGGATGCACCAATTGATTGATACTGGCCGAACATTGATTTTTAAAAGCTTGACGTGCCGATACCAATTTTTTTTTTTGTCTGAAAAAATACTGAATATAGAAACAAATTTACTAAGTTGGCAACATTGGGGTGATTATTGCTAACCGGCCATGTGCAGACATGACCTGGTGGGAGGGTTGGTCATCAGCCCTCTTGTCACGGCAGACCGAAAGGGGACAGTGGCTTTTCAAACCTTTGTGGAGGTAGATGGTATCAGTGGATAAGATTGGTTTCATATCTAAGTATCGGCCAGTCACCCAAAATTAAAGAAATCTGTGCACGCTTAATAGTGATACCACAGAAAAACAAAATGTCGCAAATTATTATAGACAGTCTGATCTACTAAAAACATTAAGCGTAGCTTGCAAAAATGTTTCATTTAGTTAGATTTTATAGAAACAATCACTGGGAATTTTGTAAAAACAACAAGTATATCTTAGTATTTATGTCCCCAGTGACAGAATATACGGTACTCAAATCTAAGAGGGCTTTGTGCAGATCAAATAAATGTTTTTCAATCACACTCCTCCTAACATTGCACATCTACATTTTGTATCCACAGCATGCAGAGACCTGATAAAATTAATTGCTATCTCTGTGTAGTAAGATTATTGCACCTTAATCAATGATGAAATATAAACACTTCTGCTTTGGTGTTCCCAAAAAGGACTCACAATTCCTACTTTAATAAAAGATGCATGTGCTGGGAACACTACATGTTGTGCAGAGCACTCGTTCTGCATCCCCCCACGCTTTGACTCCCAGGTGGTGCTTGGACTGTTGCTAGGCAGATTTATCTCTGTGTCTTGCACGCTCTGTCCTTCTCACCTCCTGTATCTAATTATAGCGCCAGTTCCTATTCGTCCGTGCATGTCATATTAACACGTGAACTCATATGTGGGTTAAACTGTAGCTCCCTGCTGACATCTTTTACACATTCAACAATTCTCTGAAAATGAAAACTGTACCATTCTTGATTTTTACATGTGTACTTTTTTCAAGGATGGCGCAATATTACTTAAAAAAAAAAATTATATACACTATATGTATAAACACCGGCTTATTGTTTGACCATGTAAGCAATCACTCCTTTTATCACACTTGCACAGCAGTTCCTTTGTTGGCAGGACGTTATTCCTGCTTTATTATGGATTACGCCAGACTAGCATTTGGGGGAGGAGGAGGCATAAATGCACTGATCTGCACAGACTAGACTGAAGTATTGTGCCCGTTTACACTGATGCAATGGAAGAGAATTAATCATGGATTAGAGGAGTATGTAGTTGGTATGGAAATGGCAAGGAGGGTGCAAAGTAGTGTAGTAGAGCCTTCATTGATGGGATTTTTCAACATGTTTTTAATTTGCAAAGCATATTTGCAAAGTAGTACAGACCTCACTTAATAGAACTACTGATCGATATTCAGTGCATCATAAGTGAACCAGCTTTGTTGGCCTTTTGCATTATTGATCAGTCAAATGTTTCCTGAGTGTCTCTATTGCTTCTTTTTTATGATTTTTCTTTCTATTTTTCCTTTGCAACAAAACAAACACCACCGATTATTCAATTTCTAGCTATTTGGCTGACTTAGTGAGTGAAAGCAACTGGAACTTTGCAGAAGTGTGTCTAAATATTCATATAATACAAATATTATCTAGCTCATATGGAGATATGCCAGAATGTCAGCTGTGGAAACAAAGTTCACCTCTGAGTCAAGGAAAATCTGCCCAACGACACAGCCCAGAGACAAAAGAATAACATCAAAGGCCCAGCTCCATTAGTTTATTAGATCTAAGAGCTCTGTGTTTCTTTTGGTGCGAGTTGTGGCCGATAGATTAAACAGGATCTCACGAGCTAAGTTGATTATAAGGGATGATTACACCGTGTTCCAAATTATTCTGCAAATTGGATATAAGTGTCATAAAGATTACATTTTTTTGTTGTGTTATTAAATTTATAGATGGTATTCTGTGTCAGGGCTCTTTGAATCACTATAATTAATTTCAGAGAGCTGGTTGATTAGTTTGTCTGGTGAGCTCAATTAAAGAAAATCTACTTAAGAAGGATGTTCCACATTATTAAGCAGGCCACAGGTTTCGAGCAATATGGGAAAGAGAGGATCTCTGCTGACAAAAATCATCAGATAGTGTAGAGCCGTATGACAAGGTATGAAAACATTAATATTTAATAAAAACTGTTGCATTATAGTACTGCGAAGAGATTTGTGGCTGATTCAGAACAAAGATGGGTTTGTACAGGTAAAGGCAAAATGAGGAAGGTTTCTGTTAGATACATTCATTGGATTAAGAGAGCAGCTGTTAAAATGCCCTTACAAAGCAGCAAACAGTTATTTGAAGCTGCTGGAGCCTCTGGAACCTTAAGGTAGAGGATCCTCCAGAGGGTTGCACCATTTCATGCTGCAAGGAATACCACTGTGTCATTGGCTGCTGTGGGCATAAAAGGGGAGAAACTCATGGTGTGGTCACCATCCTCCTCTGACCTCAACCCTATTGAGAACCTCTGGAGTTTCCTCAAGCAGAAGATCTGAGGATGGAAAGCAGTTCATATCAAACCAGCAGCTCTGGGAAGATATTCTGACATCCTGCAAAGAAATCCAAGCAGAAACTTTCCACAAACTCACAAGTTCAATGGATCAAGAATTGTGCAGGTGATATCAAAGAAGGTTCTATGTTAACATGTAACTTGGTCTATTAAGATGTTTTTGATTGAAACAACTTTTAACTTTACTACATGTGACCACTTAATGCTGCACATTCAAAGAATGACCGTTTGCAGTTCTTTATAATCCATAAAATGTTTAGAAAATCTGCTGTGCATAATAATTTGGAACATTGCATTTTGAGTTTTTTTATTCTTGAAATCAATACTGTTCTCATGGGGAGCTTTGTTCAGTAAAATTTGATTTATACTGTAATAGTTCATGACTTGAAAATTATACTGACCATCATTTGCATTGACCATTTAAGAAAATTTGACAAAATATCAATTGCATAATAATTTGAAACACGGTGTAGTTCTTAGGTATGGCGAAGCGGCGCCAGAAGACAAGAGACAATGTGTTGAGCGCACCTGGAAACTCTGTCTCAAGCTATCCTCTATCCCTGTAAAAAATATTCCTGGAGTTAGCCTCATCCGATAGTGTGTGTCTATGTGAGAATGCGCTTAATAACAGACATGGTTAGGCAGCAGGCCTCTTTGTGTAAGCACGAAGGGGCGAAAACATCCGCTCCATCTGTGGTGGAGCAAGTTTAATAAACCTACAATGGTGAGATGAGCTCAACATGCTGCAGGCACATGCTGACTGATTGAATTATGTCCCATCTATGTTTGCTCAAACATGCAGCTGCTATATATAAATGTGTGGTTTTGTTGCGACACACAATGTTCATTTTTTCACATTACAGCCAACAATTGTGATTGTTATTAAGAATTTATTTCATGATATTGCTAGGAAACTTGTGACAGGCTGCAGACTGGGGAGGAGATTCACTTTGTGAATCACACTGACGCTAAACTTGCAGCCAGAGCTACAAGGAACATGATCAAAACATATTTAAGAATGACCCAGTCAAAGAGAATCCACTGTGGTCCTTTTGCAAAGGTTAATAAATACAAAATGTGATCTTTAGATGTGGAAAGCCACATACCCCATATCACGTATTATTCTTGTTTCACTTCACAGTTACGTACTACTTTGTACTGGCCTATAAGATCTATTGAGGTTGTGAGAATATGTGAAAAATAAATGTGACTATTTTTGCAAGGCGCTCTAATCATATGAGAAACATCATGGGGAAAGTTTTTTCTTTTGAATCTGTATTAGAAATCAATAAATGCTCTTTAGAATATAAATGTTCAAACAGATTTACAACAAAAACTAAATCCTAAAGACAACCAAATACTGACAATCTATTAAAAACAATCTAATTGCAGAAAGTTACAGAGGGTTTACTGAAGCAAGCTTTATACGAATCCTGTCATAGTATTAGTTATTCATTCTGAAACAGGACAGTTACAGAATATTTAGGGCAGTAGCCGTATTGACCATCCTCTTTGGAACGTGATGGGGGGACGAAGATGCGGATTTGGGGGAATATCTTCTTCTGTTGCTGACTAATGAGCGGCAGGAGGCCTGAGGAGACGGATCCTCTCTGCTCCAAAAACTGCCTTTGAAAATCAGCGACTGTATCACAACACAGTGTGTGTGAGAGGAGGGGAAGAGAGGAGGAAGAGGAAGAGGAGGAGCCGACACATGTGGTTGGTGGAATAAAAAAAAAATCTGGGTCAGACCTGGGGTTGATAATGCTGATACCTTGTCATCTCTATGGAAACACAAGCCCCGCCCCCATAACCCCTCACAACCTGACTTCCTTTCTGTCTGAAGCTCAGACCAGTGACAAAAACACACAGCTTCACATGCAAGGAGGAAAGAGGCAGACAGAGAAACAGCTAGACGGGGAAAAAAAGGATGGAGAGGGGAGTCGAGCAGACGTCCACTTTTGACTTATTTCACTGGCTGAAACCAGACATTGGGGTTGCATGGAAATGTGCTACTTTGTCATAGAGATGCACTTCAGACACGAATTCATTCAAGTACTTACATTTTTTTTTATCTTTGCATATTGGAACACTTTTGACTTAGTTTACTATCGAGGAAACAGACAATACCTTTTAATGTTTTAAGGCCAATTAGCTTATTTAGTAGCTAATTAGCTTACTTAGCAACATGAGTGCTTTTATTAAAAAGAAGATTGACTCATCAGATCTATTCTATGCCTGAATGATTTTATCTGCCAAGCAAGGCAGCCACTAAAATGTCCCATAAATTTTTCGAATGAAACTTAAACTTCCTGTGACGCTCACATGGCCTCTCATTAATGGGGAAAGGAGAAAGCTGGCTGCAGGTCAACATCACTGGCCCCAAATTCAGAGGCATCTCATTAGACCTGATTCAGGGATCAGCTTAATCTGTTGACAAAGTCTGACATGAATATGATAGAAAGGAAATGCTACTGTTCCCTCTAAAGTAATCACGTCATGTGGTAATGCAAGATAAAACTGCGGTGAAAAAGAAAAAACAAACACACCCTGCTTGATGCCATCCAGCCTTATTTAAACTTTGACAATTTGAGCACGATAGAAATAACAAAACTGGATCAGAAGTGTGTTTTCAAAATGTGACATTCAGATTCCCCGCATAATATGAAGTACACCCACTTTTTTTGCCCCGACTGCAACATCAAATACGGGTCAGCTAAAGCACTCACCTAATTTGTTTTGCATAGTTGATTTCGATCTCCGATCGCTCCTTCACAAATTTGTTGTACTTCTCCACAAACTCGATCCCCCACTGCGTGTGCTTCTCCAAGTTATCAAACTGATCCTGTAAAGAACAGGAGGCGAAAATGATTAGGTTGCATGATTAGCATAGAACATTTTATGGAGTGAAGAACAGATATGCACCACAAAATCAGCTGTTGTTCATTTTTAGCTGCACCGGTATTACTGTGACCACGATCTTTTTCAGCCAAGTCATTGAACTCACAATGCTGTTTGTTGTGAGCAGTGTGCTGTTCTTATAGACTGACAACCTTATGTCAATTTTAGAGTTATGGATTGACATTCTCAAGGGAAGGCACATGGAGACCACAATTAGTAATGCTGGTTTCAAACATCATTTTGCCTTTAATTTAAAACAGTATAACCTTATTTTACAGCGAATGCTCTCTATCACATGCATCACACACAGTGTGACGTCCCCTCTTCCCTTAAAATAAATAGCAACTACTCAAAAAAGAAAGCTGAAGAAAGAAAGAAAGCTGATGAAGAGCTGTTATATGCTGATAATAATAGAAACCGCAAACAGCTAAAGCTAGCTTTCCGTCTTGACCTACGGAGCTGTTCAAACTGCTTTAATCATCTAAAAGGTTATGTAAGGGCAAATCTACCCCTTCTTTAGATGGTCATATTGAGTATATGTAAATACTCGCATTACTTTTAGAATGGATTTTGAGGTAAAACCCCCATATGCATGGGGTGACCTTTTCGTTCACATCTGCGCAATGCATTCCCCAGTGAAAGGCGTCTCACCAGAAACACGACACTCGTCTTTCTCCATAAGCAATTAATCAGCGCTACCAGTTTCACCAGCGACTTCTCCTTCAGATCCAAATATGATTTAAAAAGTGTGGGATGTTCCAGAGCCTTATAGTAAATCCAGACCCCAGCAGTCTATAGCACTGATAACCAAACACAGCTGCTCAGACTGAAGTCATTATTTAAGACTCGCTTGTGACTTGTGGGGGAAAGTATGAGCCTTGACTTGGCTAAGGTCACGTCGGCAAAGTTGTCAAATGAGGAAAGAGAGCGAATAATTCATCTGGCAAATCAGCACATACGTCACATCTAAATCCAGACAATATTACCTAATCTAAACAACCAAAAAAAACATAAAATGCGACCTTGGTGTGGCTCCAACAGTCTCCCATCCTCTCCTCCACCATGTCTTTTGTCTTCTTTGCGTCCGACTAATACGGGGAGAATCTTAGATGTCAGCACCAGAAAAAAAGAAAACCCTATGTGATTTTTAAGCAAACCGTGCAGAATGATACAGCAATGCTTCAAGCATCCTGCACTGAAAGCATAAGTGACACGGGAAGTGGTTGTGGTGATGAAAAAGATGAAGAGGTGTGCTTCAGTCTGCAGCTCTGTGAAACAATGTCAGGTTGTTGTAGAGGAAAGCCAAATGTTTTTTTTAATAACGCCTAGATTTGTGCAGAACGGTAAAGTTTCATCGCTTTACTTCAGTAAAATTTCATCACATGAGGCGTGATAAAATCACTTCAACACCCCTGAATGAAAACACTCAGGAACTGAACGACTCTCAATTGAAGCACTCAAAGAAAACAATAGAATGAGAAGTGGGGGAGAGGACTTTCCAGACTGCATCGTCAGCCAATTTCAATGACAAATCCCTCATCAACAGTCAGGAAAATCAATGGATAAAACCCAAACAATAAGACTTTCTCTGCTTTGGGTGAAGAATCTTCCTTTGGAATTTCTGTTTATGCTTCTCCTAAATCCCCAAATGCTTTCTTTGAAGTTTGCTCCAATTGAAGTATCAAAACTTAATTTACTTTATCTCAACCACAAAGCGAGAATTCAGAACAAAATAAAAGACAACATGCAGCCCACGTCAGAGCAGCTAAATCATGCACGATAAAAACCTCCTCTCCTCCTCCTCCTCCTCCGCACACATTTCTCAGATTACCCTTTTCTGTAGGGGCACCATCTTATCCGGTGGCTCTCAGCATGGAAACATCCAAACTCTGGAAAATGCCCATTCAATTCACCGCCCTCCGAGTGAATGCGGTGAAAAGCTACAGTTAGTTTGGAGAGGTCATCCGCGGGACCTTTGTCTGGGTATCCCAAGTGGGAGCAAGTGCAGATCAGCAGAAGTGTGCCGAGGTTGGGAACAAAGTCTCCTGACCCCCTCACCACCCCACAACCTTCCACACACAGTAAAAAAGGAGCTGGTTCAAGTAATTCCCGATTTTCTGGAAGGAGTGAAAGGAAAAAAAAATGTGAGTGAAGGGAAAGATCCAAAGCCTGGCTGGTTCACTCAACAACCAAATGAATATGAGTCCCTGGCTGCCAGCAGCGTTCAGGCTTAATGCTCCATCAGGCGTAAGGTGGAATAAGTGGGATGAGAGAAGAGGACAGAGAGGGAGAGAGAGAGAGCTGCAAAACAAAGGGAGGGAGCTTGAAAGGACTAGGAATGACACAAGAGGCGGGATTACTCAAGAGGAGATTACATATGGTTGGGGGTTGGGAGTCTCTTTAAGTTTGAAAACCTCTCCAAAGTGTGAAAATTGAATAAACTATACAGCAAACCAATAAAAAAAAAACAATAGTACAAAGCTTTGTTTTTTTTCTCCCCTCCAGGGGGTCTTTTTGTGGGCTCTAATGTCCCTTATATGAAAGTAGGCTGACAGGAAAGGAGGAAAGACATGCAGCAAATATCGCCGGGTCCGGGAATCGAACCAGTGACGGCCACGTCGAGGACTCAAGGCCTATAAACCTGGGTCACGCTATCCCCTACGCCACCACAGCACGCCCAGTGCAAAGCTTCTTGATCAGGTCGTGATGAGTCACTGGGAGGTGATGCTCTTGCCAGAGTAAAATGGAAAAGCCATCAGTGGCGCAATTTCCAAGCTACACTAGAAATATCAGATTAATAATTTATTATTCTCAGGCAGGGAACTGTTAAGAAAACACACACATTATGAGAAACGATTGTGGTGTATACTGTTATAGCCTTCCTCCTTATCACATCAAACTCCTGCCATTCCAGCCAGTAAAGTATTTAAACCCATCCAAAGTATCACATCTCCATGACAAGATGGAGCAGATCTAATAACAAAAATCTATTTAAAAAAAGAAAAAAAAGTGCAAAGGACAGCACAAGAGCATTAGGAAGTTTTCCTTCATTATATGTATGTTTAAGCTTTGTTTTTGTCAATAGTATAATACATTTCCAGGTCATATGTTTACAAAATTATAACAAAAAAATTAATAAAATAACCAACCACGCTTTAATCAGCAAGTAGCGATTTTTGTCTAACCTATTCTTTCTAATTTTCACCAGATTTGATTGTTTTATTTCAATTAATGTAGCGCAAGAAAAAAAATTGATTATCCTCAGGTATACCGCAATACATATGTGTTTATGTATTGTGTAAACTGAAAACATAATGTAACGATTCTGTGTTTTAGTTCTGCTGGGGTTCATATGGTTATTTGTATTTGCTATAAGTTGCAATGTGATCCTTTTTGTTATATGTAGTGTTATGGGCTTCCCCTGTCTGACTCTGCTGGCTCCCTCTCACATGTGATAGGCCTGTCATGTGGGCGGGGGATCGGTGGAGCGGGAGTACCAGGACCGGAAGTGGGGAGAGTTCAGAGGGGAGTTAGCAGTGAAGCTAACAGTTGAGTGTGCCCGTTTGTTAAGAGGCGCGAGCTGCAGCCTCAGAAATAGCAGCTTGTACTTATTTCTAATAAACCCTGTTGGCGTCATTACAGTAAAAAAAGGGGTTGGTGTGTTTTTTAAGCTGTGAATGGCTTACAGTTCTCAGTTTTGATGCATTTAATTAATAGAGCCTCCAGATTAGCTGGAGGCTAAAGTTACCGGCTAGTCAGAGAAGGGTTAAAACCACACAACAGCAACTGCTGTTGTGTTTTGTCAATAACAAAACACAGTTAAACACAGTTAGTACAAATGCAATTTTATGAGCCTTTAAGCCAGCGGTCCCCAACCTTTTTAGTCGCGCCGACCGGTCAGCCCTTTGCGGACCGGAGGGGGGGGGGGGGGGTGGCGTCGGAAGTATCGAGTCCGATGCTGTCGTTCGGGTGGGGGTGCGCGCGCAGTACTGCGATGTTCTTTTGTTACTCATTCTGCTGCAAATCTTGACGTGCAAGACGTAACCGGTAAAATCCGGTTTAGGATTTTCAAAATAAAAGATCCGGAAGTAGTTCATTATTTCTTGCGCGGCCCGGTACCAATTGGTCCAATTGGCCCGGTGGTTGGGGACCACTGCTTTGAGCCATCATCGTGTTTGTGTTGAACAATTGTTTTTATTGAATCCACTGATTGATCACACAAGAAACTGAGTTTGGAGGTGGTGTGTCACCAGTGATTTTCCTGAGTGAAACAAATACTTGTGCAACACGTAAAATGGTTCCTGTCAGAGTAATGGTCTGATATAGAAGCAAAGTGGTATGAAAATTACAACTACATATGCACTTTTGAGTGAAGGCTGATTTATAGATTTTTACATGGACTTATTTTATTGTTGGGTAATTACTCTGAACTAATCATTTGGAAATTATTCAACAATGTTTCATAGCACAGCTGCACTGCTTAGGAAAAATGATGTCATGAAAGACCCATTATTTGACAATATGTATTATTTTTAGAGCAGCCTTTTGTTTTCATATGGGTTTGACTGTGTTAAGTGATAGATTTAAAGACAAAAATTATTAGGAATTTGATCTACTTTTTACTTTAAAAAAATATATATATAATGTCATAATATTTTAAGTATAATTTGCCAATCCAAAAATTTTCCTAAAGGTCAGATATTAACTGCTTACAAACTTACAAACCAGAACCTCACTTCAAACATCGTCAGCTATTACTTTAAATAATAGGGTAACATTTCAGTTTTATTATTTTTAAACCTGCATCCCCCCGCTGAAAATGTAAAGCACTAGTGTCCCAATGATGTGTATGGTTACAAATATTTTGACTACAAATGCAAAATGAACAAACTTCTCTTTTACTCAAAGTTCACTCTTGGGCTATGTATGCAAATTATACACTGTTACCAACTCTGTCATGGTTGGCTGCGTTAGGGTCAAACCTGCACACAGAATCTAGTGAATTTTCTTCCTTCTCTCCTACTAAATCCCTGTCCTGACCTTTACCTGCTTCCATTTTTTCATCTGCCAGCCTCTGACGCCTAACCTTGTTCCCAGATCAAGGAATACACAATGTAAGCGATCCCTTCCAGAAACACTCAGCTTGTTATTTCAGGCCACAGCCCCAACTCACTGTGTTTCGCGTACTATTGTAGTAGAACATGAACTGAAAATAAATAGAACTCTGCTACTAACAAATACTTAGCAGCATGCAGGAAATTAGAAAAAAGGGTCAAAAATAGAAGATATTTTAGCAGTTCCTAAATACATAGGTTCCTCATTGGTGGTAAGAAATGAAAACAAGTGCATGTTTGTTTTATAGGCACGGTCTTCTGACCCTGCAAAATCCCTCCTAAGTAGAGAGCTGGGGATTATGGTGCAGGTTAACGTATCAGACTAGTGGTTAATCTAAACTAATGCACATTATTTAGCAACCTGTTCAGTCCAAATTATTCAATCACAGCCATAAGGGGATAAGGGGACACTTTATTAGTGTCCAGCACAGACACAGAATTCATAAAGCAACAAACAATGGGGAGTGTGTGTAGGCGTGTGTGTGTGTAAGTGAGTCTGCTCAGTGTATGGTTTGCTATGCGCGCTTCTTCTAAGGGTGGATATAAAGATAAGCCTTCATGCTTACTTCATTTATTAACAGGGAAAAAGTGATGTGTAATGTATAAAATAATCCCGTAGTGGTTGTAATTCCCTTATCTAACATAGATGGCAGTAGAGAGTAAAGTCATCAAACAAAAACCCTCAAATGTAAATATTTACATAAAAGACCTGGGTCTCACTGAAAATTGAGCATTTTTAAAAAATCCACATAAAAATGTAATCTAATATTAGATATTCCTTTTTTAAATCCTAAAACAAAGCTGATAAAGAAATGGAAAGAAAAGAGGGCCAGTAAAGGCCCTCTTGCGCCACATCATAAAAGGGAATAGAGTGAATTTACAACATAATGGTAAAATAAATTTACTGATTTTAAACTCCCTGAGCAAACATTTCTGGGGACATCTTCGTTTAACAGGTTATAGCCATCTCCACGTAGGGCACCGTGCTACTCTGGCGGTCACAGCTGAAATCAATAAGCTAATAAAAAGACAAGAAAAGAGGGCAAAGACAGAGCTGCTTGTTGGCTAACAAAATTTAAAAAACGGACAACGCAAACAGGAATTGGCAAACTAGCAAGCTGGAGAAGAAGCAAATGTACCAAAACAGTATTTCGTTATTTAGCAAGTCGGTCGCAAACGCACTGTTGCAGTTTTCTGACCCCGAGCTGCACAAATTATAGAGGGAAAGAAAAGTCCAAATAAACAAATCTGAACCTGGAAGGGCGACATGGAGGATATTTTAGATGAATATTATCAAGGAGAATGGTGGAGACCTCAGTACTTTTCCCTGCCTGTCAGTGGGCGAAAAGAGAAAGACAACATGCTGGGATCAGCAGGGCTTGACAAGACAGATGTTCAGCTGGATGGAGAACAATGAGAAAAGAAGCCTTTTTTTCTTTTTCATTTGTTCAGCATATTGACTGGGGAGTAAAGACTGGTAGGTGGGTTTGGGTTAGTCATGCTGAAAACAACTGCTAACCCCCAAAACCTTTTGCAACGGAGGAGCTAAGTTCTGTTTTAAGACAATGACTTTTTATTCCAATTTTGTCACATCACAACCACAAATTTCAATAAGATTTTCTGCTACAGACCAGCAATGAGTAGAGTCTTGATGTGAAGTGGAAGAAAAGGATATATAATTTTAAAAAATCCATACTGAACATTTACTTAAGCCTGTTTTATTTTGATAACTCTAAATCTAGAGCTAGAAATTGCATCCAGATGTCATTGGAAAGCAGTCAACCCTCACATCCTCACAGTGAAACATGGTGGCGGCAATCTAAAGCTGTGGGGAGGCTTTTCAGTGAATCAGTAGTGAGAAGAGAAGAGTTGATGGGAAAGTGTGCAGCAGGAAAATATTAGAGGCTGCAAAAGACTTGAGATGGGGGCAAAGGTTTACCTTGCATCAGGACCTTAGCTTACAGCCATAACTATAATGTCATGGTTTAGAACAGAGAATTTTCTTTGAGTTAGAATAGCTAAATCTAAGCTAGAATCTGTGGCAATGCTTGACAGGTTATGTTTAAATACAAAGTTCTACCAATCTCACTAAGCTTGAGCTATTTTGCAAGGGAAATATCCTGAAGGGTTTGGTTTTCTACAAACTATTGTTTCAGGAGGGCTGAATATACAGTAAGTGTAGGTTACAGGTTTCTCCAGGCTCCACCCACTCAAATTTAAGACTTTTTAAGACCACTATGAAAGGAATTTGAGACATTTATCTCCACAGAAATCTGCAAACTTTGTCCAGTCAAATGGTGAATAAATTTGCACTTACCCAAGATGGACGCAAAAAAGTTATCAAGTTAGTCGACTAGATAAGATATGCTAGCAGTGAGTTACTGGTAGCCTCAACTGTCTCGAGTAGCAGAACTCAATGAAAATGTCTGAGTGTGACTCAAACATTTGTCTGACAGAAAAGACCCGCAAGAAAGAAAATACACTGAATAGACAATATTAAATAGTTCTGACAAGACAAAATTTAAGACCTTTGGTTAACATGTTAAAGGCGAACTTCCATTTTTAAATGAATTAGGCCCTTAATTTAAGATTTTTTTAAGGATGCGCAGACACCACCACAAATTAAGTCTATCACAAAAAATACCAATACAAGTTTGAAATTGTAATGTGGTAGAGGAGTTTTGGAAGGCCCTGTAGTGTAACTTACTTAAATACAAGAAGAGCTTGATGTCGAAATAAAAGAAATACGAAATGTTTAATTCTGTATTTGTCAGGTAGTCTCATTAGCTGATAAACCCACACCTGCAGAAATAATGAGTATGAACAGAAAGAAACAGCATCCATCCAGATCTGTTCAGTGGGCTGTTAGAGTCCAACCAATTAAAATAACCAACAAACGACTGAATTGTTCCAGCAAAAGCCCTCCTGGCCTTGGTGGGAAAAAAATAAAAAAGTACACAAAATGTTGGAAAATCTGGACTTGTCCTTTCACTAATTATTCATAACCTCAAAGAACACAGAGGAACCAACAGAGTGGACCCGACCGCACACTTCACAGACTCAAAGCGAGGCTGTATCTGTTCGACCAGAACCGCTCGCCATACATGAGCCGACTGCTGCAGGCAGCCACAGGGCTTCATGATGGTGGGCGTCCTGCAGCAAGAACAAATATTTAACGGAGATGCCAAGCCCCCTCTCGAACACACATTGTGCTTTGTCCGAGAAAGCGGGGTCTTTCTCGGACAAAAGATCGCGGCCCTGTACAGCTACAGTATCAGAGAGGATTCACAGGAAAACATGCAAACTCGCACAAATAAAAACAGATGATGATCATATGAGTGTCCACAGCAGATGTCATCTGATATTTTAGTTCTGGTTATCAGAGTGGTCATGAGCTGCCTGTGACCTCAGCAGAAATGAGGGCCTTTTAATACGGAAATGCAAAGAAATATGATCAGGCACAAACAAAACAGTCTTGGGTAACGTTTCCTCATCATATTTTTGAATTTATTTGTAAAATTCTAATAATTAAGGGTATGGATGACTTTAATATTGCTAATTAGAGGCTTTTAATGCATACAAATTGTTGTTCTTACTATTTATCTTCAATCACTGACAGTCAGAAAAAGTTTTTCCCTCTTAAAGATTTCTTCTATTTATGTGTTTTGTGTCATTGACATTGACTTTACACAACTATAGAGCAAAAATGTATTTTTTTTAGACTGCAATGCACTTCCTTTTCCAAAGTTGAATGAAAAATAGGAGAAGATGATACACATTTGGAGGCAAATGATCACACATGACTGAGCAGCTGGTTGGTCCAGAGAGGACACCTTCTGTTTGAACGCTATCAAGGTATTTATAGAAGCAACACCTCAGTTTCTCAGAAACGATAAGAGAAGCTCCCACTGGTACATGTAACACTTCCTGTATGTCTTTCAAACTTCCTACCTATCCGTGTTGACAGCACAGAGAGACGTGACTTCCAAGTCGGCGCCTTCCTGTGATTAGTAACTATGTTTACTTAAAATGACCCGAAGTGCTCCAGAATTAAAACTCTAGACGTCAGATCGATCCAGTTGGAAAACCCACAGTAGCTTTGAGCGCAGTCTATATGTCTGAAATGAGAATTTCCTCACTCTTCCGCTCACTTACAGCACTGGTCGTCTTCAAGTGGAGGAGTGTCTGCAGATACTCCTCAAAAGGGCTCGCTGTGGGCTCCTCTTCCTTTTGCTCCTCTTCTTTTTCCGCTTTCACAGAAAGAGCGTTGTCAATGAGCACAAAAAACTGGCTTCTTCTTCGCAACATGGCGTGAGGTTTTCTTGTAAGGACAGCGCAGAAATCGGACGTCCTGGACGAAGTTAATCCATCTCAAGCGAAAAGCAGGTTTTGGTTGAATCTAAAAATCTTGATTGGTTCGATTTCCATAAAACTGTAGTGTAGTGTTAAAGTTAGTCAATGTAAGGTAATAAAATAAGAATATTTTTATCTCACAAGGCTGAACAGAAGCTCACCATGCCGAGGTAAAAAAACAGTGAGAGAAAGAACCAGTAGAGAACTTAATTAAATGACCCTGTTATTAATCTGATTACTGAACCTCCCTTGTACCTTTAACACCCATTAGGCTGCTCTGTGGATTAAGCCTACTAGGCCAGCCTGAACACACATTAGCCATTGTTCCCCCTGACCTGTTTTTGTTCCATTTGGTACGGCTAAGGCTCTTTAATTCTTATAAAATATATTCCTAGGAATGAAGCAAGCTTTGAACTTTAACATTAACCCAATATCAATGAACTGCAACAACACCTACAACCACAAACTACTTGAAATGTATGTAGACTTCCCTAGAGAACAAATTTGCAGAACCACTTATTTGCTGTGCTTAGAGCTGCTAGTCTTTTGGGGTATGTGTTGGCATTCGTGGACATCCATTTTCCAAATTCTCATTTGGATCTTGGTCTAGACTTTACCTTTTTGATCTATACTTTGACTGGGCCACTCTAACACACTGATATGCTGTTATCTATGTTTCATCACAAGTATGACGTGTTACCCTGGGTCTCTTGGCTCGGATTTCTTTTAAATAAATGCACGTGATTTTTTAAGAACCACAATTACATTTTTTAAACCAAAGGACAGATACATTCACTTCCTTATTTCTATTCTTGAGGGTACACCCAATCAGCATCAAAGAATATAATTTTCCTACTTTGATTAACTTCCTAAGCTGATTTTTAAAATTAGAATACTTTAAATATGCTCAAGGAAAAAATTGTGAATTTTACACATTATTTAGTCACATTCCACAGAAAAATACTGAACCACGACTGGATGGGGATCCACTGTAGTTCGTTTTAGCCAAAGTTTTACAAGAGCCATTGCAGAAGGTCTAAAGAGCCACTTTCGAGTTTCCACACTTCCAGAGTTTGCAGACATCTAGCTTAGGTGAACGGAAGCGCCACATGCTACTTCAAACCGCAAGAGGCATCACGATGTCAGAGTTTGCAATATCAAAAAGGGCAACTTGAATGCAAACTTGGCCAGATCTTGTAATTCAAGTGCTATACGTTAGTCCTCTGAATGTCATCCTTATATTTGGCCATTTGGAGTCCCCTTGATTTGCACAGAAGATGTATATGTTTAGTGGACAAAATCCTAAAACTCAGATGTGG
Source organism: Xiphophorus hellerii (assembly GCF_003331165.1). Lineage (NCBI taxonomy): Eukaryota > Metazoa > Chordata > Actinopteri > Cyprinodontiformes > Poeciliidae > Xiphophorus > Xiphophorus hellerii. Next base: position 22,372,684 of record NC_045679.1, read on the forward strand.
AGAAAATATAACAAAAAGGGGATTGAATACAGCACACCAAACAATTCATGGTTTTATTTTAGAAGTGTTTTTTTTTCCTTCACAATTTTGCCCTACTTTACCACATAAAATCCCAATAAAACACAACTGACAGTGATGGACATTACTGTCTTTTTTCTGCATACTGCATCCTCTTACTGTGTAATACTGTAGTTAAAGCCCGGAACATGAAATGAAACAAGCTGGAGGCACATAGGGAGGAGCTAAAACATAATTCAGCAGGCTGAACTTCCTAGTTGCAGTACCGTTGCTTCATAGATCTTAGGTGAAACTTCTTGTCAAAGCAGCCATGCTGTTGTGACATGTTTCACTTCTAACTGCACTAAAAAAAAATTAGAATGGCAAGTTTCTCTGCAGAGCCAAAATATATCCTTTATGATTAAGAGTTGTTTTGAAATCAAACCGTGACTGCAGCAGAGATTTTGCAACTTGGAGGAAAAAAAACTCATAAAAAAACTAGTTATACTAGATTATAATTAAGTCAGCTGGCAAACACTGTGGATGTAAATGAGAGACTTCATAAAACATGTTCCTTATGCACTTTACTCTAAGGCCTCACTCCGGTGCTTGTGCACAGTTTCAGTTCATAAATAGATCAGTCAAATACTTTTTCTGTCTGTCAGGTCAGACGCTGCTTACATGCAGGGACTGTTTACTGACTTACTTACTCGAGTCAGAACTCAGTCCGAGAAAATGCAGTCACAGTTCACAGTTTACAATTACTCAACCCAGTTCTGAGTAATATATTTAAAATTTTCCTTTCAGTCTTAACAGCTTTGTTGTTTTAAAAGTTTCTAACATTCACAAAAAACGAGGGACTACAATCAAACACACATATTGTCTTAACACCTCACCACTCAGAGGCCTGAAGACTATTTCTAAATATTACCTTAAAAAATAAAAGATAATTTGACTCATTTTTTGGGGAACATTACAGAAGGTTACAGAACTTTTAAGTTATTAATATGCTCCACGCTGTCTGTTTTTGTTTGTTTTTTGGGGGGGGGGTTCATTTAACTGTTGACTCATCGAACTTTGCACAAAAGTTCCAGTGTGACTGGACTGAAGATTTCAGGCACAAAAGGCAAATAAAGAACCTTGAACTTAATATCTTGTTACACTGTGAAGATGGTTCGTCTGCACTGGTGAGGATTCCCTCACGTCGGCATGCTGAAGGCTTGGAGTGACTGGCATATCATGGGAGTTGGCCTTGTCTTGAGTAATTTACTCTGACTGGGGGAGCTCACTACATCTATGTAGAGAATTGAATTTTCAGCTAAACAAGGTGAAGTAATTGATAAGTATAACACCATGCCAAAAATTAACTTGCATTGTAGCACACTGTAAATTGTGTATCTTTTACCCCAATACACACATCAGTGCTTAATTTCTTCACGTGGACCCATATAGAATTCATTTTTAGATACGTCAATATATGAAGCAAGATACTACGGCACTGTAGAGTGCCAAAATTTAGACTGTTGCACATCAGCAGTGGCTATGTACTTGTCGTAGGAGGCTATATCCACTCCGAAGCCAACTACTGATCTGAATAATGACAGGCCTGCACAGATAACTGAGCAGTGGATGTTGGAAATAAGTAGGGGACTACATAATTGAGTTATCATTGAAGAGGCTAGTAACTAGCATGCATAAGCTGCTCAGCACCCAGTTAAATAGGCTGGCCACTCAGTTACCTGGTGGTGGCCTGTCATTATTTAAAGTTGTAGATCTGAATGGATATAGTCTCCTGCAACAAGGATGTAGAAAAGAATAGCTTTAGGATAGTACAAATTATACTGCTGTGATGCAACAGTTCATATAAAGAAAAGAGTGGTTGCTTTAAAGTTTGTCATAAAACATTAAATGTGTGGTATTTTTGGATCTATTACCAGATCCAAAAATAAGTTTTCATTAAAAAAAAAATTTTTTGATGCATGGTAGCTCTAGAAATATGACAGGGAACCATACATCATCATTTCTTCCTCAGTTTTTCAATAATGTAAACAAAATCTGTCTTTCCATTCAAGATGGGGTTATTAACTTGAGAAATGTATAATACATGGTTCCCTGCAACTAAATTAGCAAAATCTCTGCTGGAGTTTCCCAGGCTTTCTCTAAATTACGTGGCAGCCTTTTCACTCCACCCATGCATGCCTCGTTTCAGGATATGAGAAGAGATTGCACTTATATGAGACTGCCTGACACAAGGAGGATGTTTTTTCTTCCTCGCAGTATGTTTTACTTGATGTTGTACATGACACATCTCATGCTAGGCGGTGTACCGAGGGGAAAACACTGATTCAGAAACAGAATTTGATTATGAATGAAACAATAAGTGATTACAACAGTGGAATCAGATCCTAATCTAATTATGTCTGTTGCTTAGCATAACTTACATTTCATGCACCGAATGTACCAGTTTTGTACAATTCGGTTAAAAGAAGAATAAGAGGTAGTTATCTCTCATGATTCACATGCACAAGAAGAAACTGGACAAAATCTGAACTCTACTTAACAATGTAAGTAGAGTTTTAAAAGAAATGAGGAAAATTCCCAAAGTGGTGTCCATTAGGAGAATGACTCAGCCAGATGAGAGGAAAGAAAAGCAGAGGAGGCAATATGAAGAGATTCAAGAGGGGTCAAGAGTGAGTGCTGGAATCATTTTCAGCAGTTCCACTGTTTTGAGGTAGCGAGAGACCACAGTGACATCCTTCAGTTTTCAACACAGCTTTGGGTCATTTCGGATTAAGCCAAAAAAAAAAAAAAAAACTGTGGTAAAAGTGTTTGCACATGAACTGACCACATGTGGCACCTCCTGGAAACAGAGGGATTTTAAGGAAGCACAGTGACTCCGATTTGGCTACAGAAGCATCAAACTCACCGATGCGTGGCCTCAAACCACGAATATGCACAGATGGAGAACTGAGACCACAACTCTTTGCTGTCGTGTTTGCCCACACAAAAGTAGGAGTTTAAAATGTATTAAGATGGATTCAACAGACATCATTGCTGCTGTATTTTCCTCCATCTTTCCGGGACGGTAACGAAGCAGTAGAAAAAAGAAATAAGTGATCTTGAGTCTGTTATACTTATAAGCTATGGTTTCAAACTACACTGAAGGATAGCATAAAACAGTGGGTAATTTTAGACTAAAGGTCAACAACCTGAGAAAGTTGTTTGTTCACAATCATCCACCTTGACTTGCTATAAATAGCTAACAATGCTCTCTGCTGCCACTGTTGAGGAAACTTGACACAGTCGCCACCTAAAGACCAAATCACATCGACAGTATGTAGAACAATATAGCAGTACTTAGCAGAACACGGACGACTGCAAGGCTCAATCAGTGGCTTCAGGACAATGGCTGATTTACAGTATGACAGCAGTGCTTAGAGACTGACTGTGCAAACAACACGAAGGAAAAAAAGGCAGTGATGAAACATTAGAGGCTGCAACAAACGGTGCTGGGAAGGGATTGAGTCACTGTTCTAAAGACAAGATGACCAATCGGTTCCAGCAACGGTTATCGTTCAGTTTTGAGGGGAGACAACAGCTCCACTTACATAAGATATCCTTATGTAATCCAAGAGGAGCACCTGATTAATCGTTTTTGTATGAATAAACCTCCCCTATTATAACATTTAGCTCATTCACCAGGTGTTTGCTATACCATCTGCTTTTTACAACTTTTATATACTTTTTAAATCATTTTACTTGTTTTATAATTCATTGTTTGATAAAAAAAAATGAATGAGACAATCCAGATGTACTTGTAATTATGGGTGACATGGGCGTTAGTTCGGGGCAGCACTTGAAAGTGTAGACAAACAAGTATAATATAAAAACACAACTCATTTATTTGTCCCTGAAAAGTTTTCTATTGCTTTTATACATGTGCACGCAATAGGGAGTTGATGCCACCTGCTTGCTGGTGAAAATAGAGAGGTCAAGGTATGGTTGCTGTCAATCATTGAGAATCTGTGTGGTGTGAGGCCCAAGTTAGTCTGTCGTCTCCTTTAGTAGAAGTGGTTGGGTGCAACACCTAAAACAATAAATTAACAATTAACAATTTATACTGAAAACACAGGAAAATATGTCCTCTAAGAGTTCAGCTTTTAGATAATGAGATATGCAGATAAACAGTCTTTTAGTAAAAGTCTAATTATTTTTAATTTTTGTGCCCATTTTTACATTAGGCCATTGTTAGGATATCTGCTTCATGTCAGGTGTTTCATCAAAATTTAAATCAATGTTTTATCTTCCAGCATTCACACTGTTGTTTGGCAGGAAATGTAGTTCTTTCTAGTTTTGCTGGCGCTGCTTTACAAAAAGCAGAATAGCAAAAAGGTACAATAATCTGTGCAACACACAACTGAAAGCTAGAGCTAAATTTAATAAGTGCTACGTCTTTATTTTTGCTCAAATCTAGCAAAAATAGATTTGAGCACAACAAAAAACGACAAGAATAGGAGTTGAGTGATTAATTATGACACATTTTTATGAAATACAGTGAATCGGTGGTGTATTTACTCAAGGTTATTATAAAGTAAGAATCTCATCAGTCTATTCTTATTCCACACACATAGCTTACAAGTTGATAAAACAGTAGCTAAAAGACTTTAAATGAACAACTTAAAAGACAAAGTCCAAAATCAATGTACAATACATTTCCTTTAATAAAAGCTTGGTTTAAATCTATTATCGCCACCTGTTTATCTGCATATCTCATTTTTCTAATTAAATCCTTCTTCATTCTACCCTCCACTCTCAAGACTGAACTCAGATCAAATGCGGACGCGTTCATCATCATTTCAGCGTCACGTTGTTTCGAAGGGGCCTGAGGTAGTATCACTGAGCCTGCAGGTGTGTGGTGATGAGTGTAAGATTTAACGAGGAGCCCCGCTGTAGGCGGGCCCAGCTCTCAGGCTTTGATGGAAACAAGGTAGCTCATATTTCAAGTCCTGCGATGTCGAGTGAGCAGCAGGGGGGATGCAACTGAACCCAAAGCGGGGAGTTCAGGGTGACTCATGATGATATATAGGGAGAAGAAGAGACTGAGGAAATCTCAGCCTAACAACAGGCTGCTTCAAAGTCTAAATAACACTTCAAGAAAATCAGCTGAGACATCTCAGAGCTGGGAATGCACAACCAAAACAAGTCTAGACCCCTTTGGCGAAGTGTATTGAATGTCCCTTGTCTTTCCAGACAATCCTTGGCACAAAATTTAATCGAGAACGACAAGCAAGCTGCAAATTCCTAAACAGCGTAACCGAGCAACCCTGCAGCGTTCGACTCACCTTAAGCTGCTGCTCTTTGATCAGAGTTTCAACCTTGTCCATGCTGCCGCATCAATACGTTGTGATCTGCAGAGAAATCCGCCTTCATTCCACGCAGTTGGAAGACAACTGCATGCATCGGTATGAAAGGTAACGTACATCTACTTCCCAAATGAATCACATGTGGGAAGTGAGAAGTTAAAGGTGCAGAGGTGTGACAGCTGGACGGTTTTCCGCTTTACACTTTGGTTGCGAAGCCCCTTTGACACAGTTCCAGTTTTAGATCTGAGAAGTCTCTTGTCTTTTTATAAAGCAGATCTAGCACGGCGTTGAAGGGTCACTGAATTAATGTAGCTGCAGAATATTCTTGCATTATTTCATGTTTTCTTGTTTTCACTATGGTTTCACTGCAAACCGGTCACATGCGCTACCAGATTTTACTTCCTTCTTTGGTTGGATTTGTACATTATCCCTATTGAGGAAAAGTTGCATGCATGTGATTCATGTCAATTTCTCAATTCTCTCTGCTTGCACAAAACATTTTAAAACACTGCCAACTGCCTGTGCATTTCAACTAGGAGTGTCAGCACAGCTCAGTTAGTGAGCTGAATTCTGTCTAAATTTCGTCCTTCTAGCCAAAAGCTGCAGTAGGGTTACAACAATTCCTGAGCTATCTAGTTGGTAATTTTTCAAGGACAGGATGGTGACGACAACAAACACTCCCAGGCTGTGTTTATAGAGCTGATGAATACTATAATCACTGCTGTGATGTTGCACTGAAGGCATTCAACGTTTTGGAGCTGAGTGACAGCTGTTTTACCTGAGGCGAGTCGCAAAAGCTGAAAACAAACGGCAACTGTCACAATCAGCTCTGCTTCCATTCCCTCAATTACATCAGCATCATAAGTGCTGATGCAATCGTCACAAAGTTTTTAAACCATTTCCGCTAAGATTTCGTCTTCTTCAGCCTTAATGTGAGTAACATTTCACTTAGATGTGAAAGTTTTTAATAAAACGGCAAGCGGACGGCATATCACAGTCCGACGCGCGCGCAGCCTCACCGCAGTCATGATGGTGAGAGGTTAAGCAACCCTGCTCTAGTTTAACTTCACTTCCTATCGCTTGCTTTCCTGTTCGCAGCACAGGAACAACAGGATGAGTGCATCAAAATGTGTCATGCATGTGATGAAGACAGAGCGCTTGATCGCTGTTTTAATAAATGCAAGAATTAGTTCATGCGAAGAGCTGCAGCTAGCTAAATGAGCAACTTTTTACTTTTAGCCAAGCTGTTCTAATGCGATAAGCTTGTTATCACATTACCAAGCTCGTACTAAAAATATCTATTTTATCTAAGAGACTAAAAGGAACGACAAAACAGATAAAAAGCTGGAGAGTCCACCATGGATTCGAATTTAGTTCCCTTAAAAAATCCAGTTTAAGGCTTCCCAAAAGCCAAGCAGGGGACGCAGTTCTACTTGTTAGAATGGAATAGTCAAAGTCCATACCTTACCCCAATTTGTTTTTAAGGATTTTCTATCCATTCTGACTCTGTTATTTTGACAAAACTTTGCAAAATTTAGTCTTTAATTGTGCAAAGCTAGTAGAAATATGCCCCCAAAGAACCAATGGTGCTACTCCAACTGGGCTGAACATAAATGCAAGCCACACTTTCAGATGCTTTTTTTTTGTAAAAGATTTTGAAAACCTGTTCTCATTTTTCTTTCTCCTTCCAATTACAAAGCTTTGTTAGTCTGTATAATCCTAAGTTTGTGATTTGAGCATGTCAAAATGTGGGAAACTTCACCTGGTGTGATTCCTTCTGCAAGTGTACTGTACATTTAGAGTTGCTAAATGACCAAAGCAAAGCAATTTGTCATCTTATTGTGATATTCTTGTCTTGTATTACAAATAAAATACAGACACTTACTAGGTGACCTGTTTACATGACAAGGTGCTTAGCTGCACCCCTGTGCATAATGACTAGGCTTAATTTTAGCCTTCGGTACTACAGACTAGTTCTGATTTGCATATCAGCATGGCTGCTGCCAGAGACAGGAAGGTTGCATGTTTTGCTACTCTGACACAACATGTCAAGCTGTGCACACTTTCCAATACCACGAGCCACCTGCGGAGATGTGCCGAGCGCTCTCTGCTTCCTTGCTGAACATATTGAGATTAAAGGAAAAACTGTCTGGACTCCACTGAGTGTGCCGTGGAAACAAAGCTTTGAGAAAGAAAAAAAAAAGAAGAACAAGAAAAAAAACTCACCCACATTTTCTCAGAGTCAACTTGTACGTGTGTAAGCCTGTGAAACACCTTTGGGCTATACTGGCTTTTCTGTGTGTGACTAAGCAATACTAGTGACTCTCACATTGTAAATGTGAGTTAATCCAAGAGTTCCATGTTTTTCCCCCCAAAAAATGTACTACAACTTCATAAATTTCAATATCTTGAGTATTATTCTTCCTCATAAAAACTCCAAAAGAATAATAATACAACTCGCCTGATATGGACCTACCAGTTTTATATAAAGTACAATGTTCGCAAAACACCAACAACAAAAAATAATAATAAATAAAATAAAATAAAAGTATTTGGGCCACCCCAAAAAGTGCAGCCCTGGGCTTTTGCCCTTGTAAGTCATTTCTAGAGTCTGGCCCCTTCTTCACTGAACCTGTATCAGAAATCCCTTAATGTAGTAGTAATGCTAATCATCAATAATGAGGAATTTTTATTATATGACTCCAATAAATTTAATCCATCAGCAAGTTGCTCAAAGTTATTTTGGTTTGAAGCCTTATAATCTGTCATACTGGCCATCTGGCTGAAACGGTGCTCAGAAACTGAACAAAACCTAACTAGGGTGAAATATAAAATCTTTAGAATATACATGGTTAAATTATAATCTAGATTTGAGCATTTTTAATAATATTTGTCTTCAGATTACATTAAAAACCTTAACTAAGACATGGGTAAGACATGGCTTGTTTAGAGGTTTGAAATGGAAGTAGTAATTGGTTAAAGAGACCCAAAGTCATTTCCCCTTTTGAGGAATTCATCTGCCAGATACAACAAGGACACAGAAACTCCATTTATATCTAGATGAGAGGCCACTTTATTCTTTGTTTTTACTCATTTTATTCTAACTGAACAAATGGATTTACAGACAAGCTAATTATCACCACGATAGAGATTTACCATTTAGAAAAACGTTTATAAAGTTGTCTTTTTTTAAGCAATTCTTTTTACAACGTTTTGCCAAAAACAAGCCAACGAAGGACAGTTTTCTTAATTAGCCCAGATAGCAACTCTAACAGCTACTCAACCACATTTGGACATCATCAGATATTGACAGAGGATTCAATTTAATCCAAGTACACATTTGGAAAAAGGCAAAAGCAACCTTTCTATTTTTTTTTTTAGGAGATTTTACCCTTTCCACTCTACCATTGTTGATAAAATGAACATTACTGCCAAATATTGAGCTCAAGTCACAACATAAAGTTCAGAGGTGCTTCAGGCTTTTAGGTCAGGTGTTTCAAGAAGATACATATCAAACCAAGTCGTATGAAGGTCTATTTCTTAAAAGAAAACATTTCACATAAAATCTCACCGTCATTTATTCAAAAATGAGTAAAGAATCGTGCCAAACGGCAGACTCGGCCAATAAAATTACATGAGCCGTAATATATTTAAAGAAATCCCAGACAAAAGGAATTCCACTCCCCAGAGCTGCTTGTTATCACCTCATAAAAACGGTTGGACACAGGGCTGTTTTCATCATTTTCTGTTTGTCTCTTCCCACCCCTTACATCTAAATACGGCAAAATACTGTAACAGCGACAGAGAGGCAGGCCTGATAAAGGCCTACCTGCCTCCTTGAAAGTCGATTTGAGAGGGACGAAACGTGACATCACAGCAGAGGAATGCATTGCAGTGAGGTCACTGAGGCTGCTGCTTTGTCTCCTCCTGCTGCTGTGCACCGCACAAAGGTTCGGAAAAATGTTGAGCCAACATGAACACGAGGAATATTAGATGCCACGCAAGGTCAGCCTTGAGTTTGTAGACACCAGAGGTGGATTTTGGTAATTTAGGCCAAAATATGGCCTAAATCTGAGCTTCAGATAAGGTGCTAAAAAGCTGAGACTAAAATAAAAGGTTTTAGATATCTTTCTTGATTGATGTTAAACAAACGAATTTGCCAAAGTATTTGCGTCTCTTCAACCTTTCCACATTCACACCCCAAACTTCAATATATTTCATCAGGATTTTCAATGACCAATCACAACTTAAGTTGAATTTGTACATGACCCCCGCAACGCCTTTTACTCTAACACACCTAAATAAAATCATGCTTAACCGGAATCAGTAACCAAAGTTCAAATCTCTGTAACTTATACAGCTGTATCAATACACTTGTTCTGCAAAAGAGCCAAATAGGTGCAACATCGTGCTGCGGAAATTTTTATTTTATTTTTTCTTGACTTTGAGGGACAGGAATATGGATGGAGGGTAAGTACTGGCCTGGTGACACCCAGGGCAGCATCACAGCAGGTTTAGAATGCAAAGCATGTGTATTTGTTGCAATGGGCCTAATCAAAGTCTAGACCTACACCTACCTAAGAATCTGTGGCAAAAATGGAAAACTGCTGTTCACGTAGGTTCTCCAGTCAACCTGACTGAGCTTGACCTATAAAGTTAAGGCAAACATTTACATATTTACATTTGGAAAGCAGAGAAAGTTGCTTCCATCAACTCAAGAGGGCTGAATACAAATACACGGCACATTCAGATCTGTATTTGTAAAAGAAATTAAATCTTTTCTTTTGCTTTGCAGTAATGTGATTTGTGTATCACATGTAAAACCCCTAAAATACATGGAAGTGGGTGGTTGTGAGGTGACAAAAAAAATGTAAACACTGTTTTGTTAAACAGGCTAAAACTTAGCAGTATTGCGTGCGGTAACTCCGAAGCAGCCTGCGACATTGAGTACTGATGAAAGGAAGAACCATGTGTACTTCCTCTAGTTACAGCGAACATACTTCCTGTGAAAAGCAGGGTACATGTGCACAATATTTACCTGCTTTGGTACATGTCCATCACACTGTAACAACACACAAGCAGTGCGAGGAGACAGCCTGCAACAACCGCCCCGCGTCCTTACACTGATCTGTTACATTGAAATTGTGAGGGGGTGTGTGCGAAGCGTGATTTGAAACGCACAAATGTGAACTAAAATGGATGGTGAGCTAGCTTTAGCTGCGGGCTTTTTTAGGGTTTGATTCCTGCCCGTACCTTCCTGCCGTAACCGTGACACATGGAGGGAGAAAACACATTAGCCCCGGTGAACATCGCGACAAATTAGCCTTAATGTCCCCGAGGCTGTGGACGTGCGCAGAGCGGCGCATGCTAATAAAAGCGTTGCAATAGCGGTAAAAGAAAAGAGGAAAAAAAAATGGGGGCATGCTTATTTTTATCTCCGAACCGTTATAGCCTCCCCAGCTGAATAACTAAAGAGTACATGTGTGGCTGAGACTCACCCATAGCTCCGTCCCCCAGCTCATGGTTTCAGCGCGGTGTCCTCTGAATAATCCACAACTGCTACGGAGGTGGTTTTTTTCCTCAACACGCGCATACAGAGAAAACAGCGGCAGGCAGACGGGGTGGTTTTTTTTTTTTTGGTTTTTTTTCCTGTCTCTGATATATTCGCCTGTCACCAGCTCTTAGCAGTGGGAAACGTATCACCGCTCTCAGATTTTTTTTTTTTCTTTTAGTGCCTCATCGTGTCTGAATCACGCCGGATGGTTAGACGCTCCTGCGTAATAATCTTCAAAGTGGATAGGCTCGCTATACGCCGCGCGCTACTCAATGACAGCTGTTCCTGCGCGTGCACTAGCAGCAGAGAGAGAGAGAGAGAGAGAGAGAGGGAAGCATGGCGGGGGGTGTCACTGCGGGGGCTGTCCAATAAAGCCTCAACCACCAATACTTTGCTCACTCACTATCTCCTGCGCAACCGAACAGGGGAGAGGCCCTGTTTAGAAATGCGGGAGAGACGGTGAGGGGTGCTGGGAGGCTCAGGGAGAGGTCACCACCCGTGGCAGATGTTTAATTGAATACTCCCAGTGGGTTGCATGCTAACCTCTGGCGAGCAACCCCACTTTCTCTAGACTTTCGCTCTATAGCTGCTCAATAACCTTATGTAAAGTTGCGCGGCGTTCGCCCTGCAGCAAGCAGCTTTGCCGTCCCGAACTGCGCGCACACAGGATGTTGCATTCAAGTTGCACAATTTTCGACGACAGACTGGCGCAGAGTCGACAGTGATCGTAATCTGCCTTCTCCATTGCCATGACTTTATTCAAAACTTCAGACCTCCTGGCCTGTGGTTGTTTGCATATAGTCAGCTCTCTCTTTGCACACATTTTGTCACGTTGTAACCACAAACCTCAGTGTGTTTTATTGGGATATCATGAGATAGAGCAACACAAATAGTTGGGTGCGTAATTGAATTGGGAAGTGAAAATAAATTCTACGTGGTTTCAAAAATAAAACCCTTAAAAAGTGAGCATGCAGGATGTCTCTCCTTGTAAGGCCAATCGGTCCAACGAATACTACATTGTGAGGACCAACTACTTCTAATGGGACTCAAAGCCCAGGCCATTTAAAAAGAGGTGCTGTTTTTGTGTTAGGGCCTAGGTTTAGGAATAGGGTGTGAATTGAGTTTAGGCCAAACAGGGATAAAACTCACTAAAAACGTCTCAAGGAGGAGTATTGCCAAAACTCAAGGAGGAGTTATGCCAAAACTAGTATAGAGTATAGTACAAAATAAATCTGTCAAGACATGACTGTCCACTAACTCGGCCATAATGAAAAAGTGGCTAGAGGAATGGCATTCTGGTATGTTTTAGACACCCGACACAGGCACTGAGAGTTCTGGTTCACTGATGCCTTCCTAAAACCCGTCACACGCAAGCAAAGAAGCTTAGTAGCCCTTGAAGAGATGAGGCATTAAAACATCCTCTTGTTTATCATAAAGAATCCTCTTACTTCTCTGTAGATTGTTCTTTAAGCAGCTAATAGTCAGGTGTCAGCGGTGTAGTCCTTGTATCTGCAACAGCGCTGCCATCTGGTGGTGAAAAATAGCAAAAACACCCGTTTCTATCACGTTGCCCACGTTGCTATCAACGTAACTAATAAACTTATCCCGCCTGTGACTGGAACTGCGCGTGGCTTATTAAATTATACAGGAAACAGAGTCTAGATTAATTTGTTTCTCCAGGGTGTAATGAAGAAACGTCTGCAGTTCAATGTTTCTATGATACAAACATGTTTTATTATATGAATTTGACTGTGTAATGTGGAAAAAATATTTACAACTGGATGTCTTTAAGCCTAAGAGACTGCTTGTTTCATGTGAAAAAATAATTCGAACAACACAATACGCAGGCACATATATTATGCCTTGTGAAATCAAATACATGTTGAGCAAGTGTCCTTTCATTTAATTGTTTTGTCCAGATTCATTATTATTAAGCATGTGCAGACCTTTATGGGATATACTGTGATACAATAAGAGTTTTGGTTTAAGTTAAAAAAAAAAACTATGCATTTATTAACTATCATATCATAACTGCAGTAATATTGTACACCATCAGGTGGAGCTCAAAGGCTTTTTTTATGTCAAACAAGTGGTATGCACTCTGGTTATTTGTGCTTAACAACTCAAAGATGCACGAACCAAAGGTTATTTATTTATTTATAGGGTAATTTTAAAAAAACCCCAACTTATTCTGGAAAATAATTGGTTGCTTTGTGGTTCTTGATTTGTTTATTTGTCAGTCAATAAAACCAAAATACATTTACAGCACAGAACACAACGTACCGTAGGAAAGCAGTAATATTTGTATTCATTTTGGTGTTTTTCAGCATTCTATTTTTTGTTTTTTTTGTTTTAATACTGCAGTTTTTGTGGAAGTACATTGATAGAAATAAGTGCTAGAATATTTCACTCATGGCCGCAGTTTGTTGACTCACACTTCCTTCGCAAACATTAACTCGCCCCACCAGGCCAACTCCACACTTCTTGTTGACTGTGCGTATTTAGTCAAATTTGAACAGTCTAACATTAACAACGGAGTTTACTCTGACACTGAGCCAGGTAAACGTATTCACAACCCATTTTCTCATTCTCTGACCGCCAACTTCAGTGTACAATCCTGAGTTTCACTGCAAGTTACACACATGTGGGGATGTCTTTACTAATTCAGGGCGTTGCACTGGAATTAATTTAGCCAAATCAGAGAAAAGAAGGTGCACAAAAAAAAATCTGAAAGTCTGAAATTATGCAATCTTGTTGATAAAAACATTTTTGAAAATCATCAATAATGCATGCTTTTCTTTTCACTTCATAATTATGGACTATTTTGTGTTGATTGATCATCCCGAATTGCAAAGAAATACTTTAAAGTGTTTGATTTTAATGCAATAAAGTGTGGAGAGGTTTACTAAGTATGATTCAAAATAATAACAAAAATTAAATCTTGAGGATGTTTTTTTTATTTTTCTTATGTGCATCTAAGATGTATTTAAATGGAGGTCAGTAACAGTAACAGTATCTCTACACACATTAGATTAGGATTATCTGCCACTTCATCATAATCCTCCAAATCATGTCAAGTAGAGCTCCTCGACGTAGCCGAAACGTCTTTGTCAGGGCGACTGGACGGTGTCAGATTATGGCCCGGGACTGGATTATTACCACTAATCCAATTGAACATCTGCTTTAATCCGCAGCCAAACTAGTCTGATGCCGAGGGGTAACAGCAAACACCTAGAGATCATCACAATGGTAATTTTGGATGGTGAACCACATAGAAGGGTAATAAAGAATCCTCCAACAGGGCCAGTCAAAGCTATGGATTTACTTTGCGGCTTTTTAGAGGCCCGTGGTGGCACCAAGACAACTTGGATTTACAGTTTGATGAATGCAGTGCACCAGTTGTAGGGAAACCTCCATTACTGAGACGTTATGCTTGCAGAGTTATAATGTAAGCTTACTGTTGGTATTGTATTGTGAGATGAACACGAGAGAAAGCAATAACAGTTACACGTTGTGGCATTTGGTTTTAAGAAGCAGATTAACTTGATGCGTAAGGATACATTTCAGAAGGATGGACAGAGCCGGGGCCCTCCTTGTTAGCGCTAATGTTACATTTGTGAAAGGTAAATGTAACATATGAGTATATAAAGGGGAACATTTATGGTGAACTTTAGTAGAAGTGGGACCCTTAAGTGACATTTTGCCCAGGATCTTAATAATAATAATAATAATAATAATAAACATTAAGCAGGTGCTCTGCTGCCTGCAGTTTTTGTGATTTCGAATAAACCAGCTGAAAGTTAAGAATGTGCTGACGGACGTCCAGCTGTCTCTGCGCTGTAAATCACTAATTATGTAGCTCGTGACATCTGACCCGTCCGCCGTGAACCAACCGGAAATAGAAAAGCAAGCAAAACCGATGACGATTTGACTCCACCTCATGATGCCATTTAGCAACAGATGAGCCGCGGTGCTTGTTCATTCCGTGCTGCCCACGGTCTCAGCATCTCTTTCACTCTTGCGCATTAAAGGGAGCCCTACCCGGTTGTGTAATGTCCGTCGGGGTCGCGGTGCGCCCCTTCTCCCTTCTTGGACCGTAACTGGGCGGCTTCCTCATCCGACCTGCGAGCGCTTTCGGCTGGCCGCGAGTCTCTCCAGTGCATCGCTATGGATGTGGTGTGGATGCTGCTGCTGCTGTTTCCACTCCTGATGTGGACCAGCAGCACGTTTGTGTTCTATTTCAAAAAGTTCTTCTACGTGGCCTGGATGATGTTCCTGGCCATACTGGGGATTCCCGTATGTTTACTTAAAAGCGGAGGGAGAGACGTGGAAAACATGAGGTGAGTTGGAAATGTCTGACAGTTAGCAGCCGTTAGCCTGCTAGCTGTTTAGCAGCAGCAGTTGTTGATATGAAACATTCAGATGAGGCTGGCTGCGCTCTTATTGTAGCCAAAACTTTTGTGAAAATATAAAAATTAGCCAGCGTGTAGGACGAGGAGAGAGTCTAATATACGAAAAATATTCAACTTTTCTGTCGGAGAAGAAAACCGAAAAAAACCCCCTAAAAAAAAAACCAACTAATTTTTAAACCTGTGCTATATTAGCCCCGCTCACACGCTGGCAGCAGGAATGTGTTACTGTTAGCTAACGTTGCTAACTCCGGTTGATGTTTGTTTTAGTATCAGGCAAGAATGATTATCCTGTTTATGCTTGTCAGCAACAATCTCAGTCAGTTGTGTAATATTTATAGCATTAGTTAAGAAAGCAAAGTTTGTTTTCCCAAAAACAAGAACCCCTAGCCTAGCCAAACCAATTAGGAAAATTATACAACTTTTATATGTACTCAGATAGAGATAAATCTTTACTGTCATTGTCACAAGGACAACGAAATTTAAAAGGTGCCATCAGTATCAATATCCTCCAGCATAATTAATTAAAATCTTTTCACTTAATATGCATACTTTTTCCATTGAATTTTGAGTTTCAAAATAAGAGTATTGGAATTTAATTCCTAGAGAACCTCTGCATGGTTCTGATGAGTTATTTAAAGCTGTACAATCTATCCAGTCGTGTCATTGCATGGGGAAGTGACTGATTGGATTCAATACTTGCGGGCTATTTAGTTTGCAGTGTCATGCATTTATAATCTTAATGTTAATAATGTATGTTGACAGTTGCATGTACCTTGCTTGTATTTAATTTCCAGAACTGATGTAGATTTCAGTGAATGAGAAGCTAAAAATCAGTGAAAGTGATGAACACTAGGCACCGATCATAAATTTGTGGCCAATTTTTGATGTCAGTTTTGTTATATTTAAACTCTGACCATCCGATTCTGGTTTATTTTTAAGAATTGTGAATAAGTGTTTCAGATATATATTTTTTCTAGCATTCCTGTCATTGATGTTTAATATTGGGATGTGTGTGACGTCGCACAGAATGCGCACAAAAACAAGCTAAAATGGTTAGCATCAACTGTGAACAGCAGTGTCTGAGAATTTAGACACTATTTCTAGGGGTGCACTGATATCAAAATTTGGGCCGACATTAACGTTACTGATATAGTTGACAACTGATACTTACTGATATCACATTTGTTATTCCGTTATATATACTAGACGTATTTTCCTATGCTTTTGACACAGTAAAACAACGACCACACCACTGACGGTGCTTCCATGACAGCTCATATTTATAAGTCGTGGGGAAAATATTGGCAAGCATAGACCAAACTTACAAAATGGCAAAGGTGCAAAAACGATAAGCACCCATTGAATTCTGGCTTTCTGTTGTCGATGTCCCTGTGTAAAAAAAATAGTTGTCTTGCATAGTTTTGCTTCTCCAGACTTTAATTTAAAACACTTTGCTCAAACAGAAAATCACTAACTTTGAGTCTTCGTCCTGCAGTAACGGCTACCAAAGCAACACATTTTGTAGGGAGCAAAAGGGATGTGTTCACTAGATTTTTTATTTATTTATTTTTTTTAGTTTATGGATTGTTGATCACTGGTCAGTTGAAAATTGACAAATTTCATTCACCTTCTTGGTGTATCTCTTCTGGGAACCTACTGGTGACTGAACCAAAGATTGAAAAGAGTCATTGCAGTACCCAACAATAATCCGTCATTTGCTTGTTTCTGCTAATATCCTAATGCTGCTTTGTATTTGAATTTCTCAAATCTTGACTTTGCATGTTTTCATCTAGATCTCATACATTCAGAAGTATACCTCATTCCCGACGACGGAAAGAATCAGTTATTTTATTTTTAGCCAACAAAGTGTTTGGATATACTGACCAGGGGTTTTTCTGATGGACTGCTGCACACATTCCAGTAATTACCTTGAAGAGACAGATGCCAGAAGATGAATTTTTCCTGATTAGGCTTGGGTTACTGAATAGTCATGAGGCAGATCTTCCTCGTAACCTCATCGGGTGCCGACTGCAGACCCCAAGAGTTGCCTCAATGCACTAGGAATAACTGTTTCACAGTCTGGTGGTGTCATGTTGCACCAGTGTACCGTGCTTGCCCACTCAAAGGTTATCTGGACTTGTTGACTGTGACAAAGCAACTCAGTTGGGGTCATACCTTGAACGGAGGGGTGAACAGATTTTGGTGGGTACACGTTTGGCACTCGTGCGCAAAATGGTCAGAGCGACTCGACAGGATAAATGGGGACTGTCAGACATTTTGCTGCCACACAAACGCCCGAATTCTGGGCCTGACTATGGACTCTGCAGCTGACTTGGAGCCCTGGAATGCATTCAGTCGACTCACTGGGCAAAACAGACTCACATCTGTTCAGTCTGTTCAATGCACCCACAAAAGCTACATTTAATTTAGTGGTTGTGTTTTTGTTTGCGTGCTGTTCTCCAGGGAATCGCCTTGAATTGCTGCTACATTCTGGGTACAGTCCAGTCTTCATTATCATGGCTGGTTCTCATGATAACAATTAAAGATAGACTTTTTTAAAATTTCTTTTTCTCACTCATCACTGCTTGAGCTCCGGTTACACCTTGTGCAACTGTACTACAGTCAGTGGGAGACAAGTCTTTGTCTTCATGGCGGTTGTATGTTTGCTCAAACAGGAGGATTACAGAGGAAGTCGGTGTACACGATCAGACATGCATTGCCTTGCAGAAGTATTCAGTCTCTTGAAGACTTCCATATTTTGCCATGCTGTGTGTTTTGGGGGATATGTTGTTTTAGACCGACACAAAGTAGCGTGTGTATAATTAGAAACCTACAGGAAAATGATGCATTGATGTCATTTAGGTTTATGAATAAAATCTAAAGAAAATAAATTTGTATTCAGCCTCCTCATGCGAATACTTTTTAGAATCAGCTACCACACCAGTTACTGCTGCAAATATTTTGGGATAGGTTTTCAGTTGGGATGCATGATGTGCCCACATTAACATCGGTATTAACCAATATTAGTAATTTTTTTTTACATATTGGCATCGGTCCGCTAAGTAAAACTGGACTGATTTTGACAACCGACAACTGTTTATTTTAAACTTGTTTCCCTTTGCGTTTCTGAAATAGTAGGGGATTGGCCATGCGGTATTTGTTTGGTCACTTGACCGTGATAGTGATGCAGCGCAAAGGCTGTAGGATGTTGAATCGAAGCGATGTGGTCTATTTTGTCGCCGTCGAAAGGGTAGGGAGATGTATAAAATCGGTTAGCGGCCTTAAAAGCAAAAATAATATTAGATATTGGCCTAAATTTCATATAGGTGCATCCCCAGTTTTCACCAGGTTTGATCATGTACAGTTTGACATCTTTGCCTTCTCCTCTTCAAAAAACCACTTTAAGCTGGAGACCATCTTTGAACACCAACTTTCAAGTCCTGCCACCGATTCTCAATTAAATTCAGGTCTGGACTTTGTTTAAGCAATCAGAACACATGAATATGCTTCGGTGTGAATCACTACGTTTTAGATATTTTGCCAGCTAAAGGAGAACCTTCACCTCAGTCTCAAGTCCCAACAATCGTGTAACGGACTACTAGCTTTTAGATGTGGGTATACTTAAGGGTTGACGACAATATTTCAATGTATTTATTACGATAACTTTAAAGGAGATGACGAAATCTATTTAAAAACCCATTACTGTTTCTTTGTCTTCAATTTTTCGGTAGTCGATTGTTTTGGCAGGGAGAGCGTGTCAAATCCTCACTAACACAAATACTCCTCAAGAAACAACTTGTAGATTTCCAAATACGCTACGTCAAGACACCAGATACATCTGTTAGTACAGTGTAACTAAACAATTACAAATATTACAAATATTTATTGCTGCTCCAGTGAGGAACAGATGAAGACTAACAGTCTTAATGATACTTTTAGTTATTAGTTTGCAAACATTATAGTGTAAAGTTTATCATTGTTATTAGAAAAAAACAATTATAGGATAATTGGCTGCCGTGCCTACTTTTTTTTTCCTAAAGTGGGTGAGATCTGACCTGTAACCACATGATTTAGGAAAAAAAATTCACTTATTACCCAAATCCCAGTGAAACTGCTTTATCTATGTGAATTCATTCATTTCTGATGAAGTAATTGTTTGTTCAGTCCCCTCCTCCCTTATGATCACGGCCCTGCCCTAGACAAGCTTGACCTTTAACTTGTAAAAAAAAAAAAGGCTGACTAAGTTGAGCTGTGGTGTGTCGATTCAGTAGTTTTGTGGATTGCAGGCCAGATTTACTCTTAGTTGTGGACTTTGGTTCTTGCTTAAACATGATCACGCCAGATAAGTTCAAAGGATCTGACTTTTGGACTGATAATGAAATTTGCCCTAATGAAATCTGGTTGGGTTGATTGTAAAACTCTGGACTGGTGTTGCAGTCATTGCAACAGCGAGTGATTGCGTGTCGGTGCCTTTTGCACCGGACTGAGCACTTTATCACCACAAGGTCTTGTTGAAAGGTTACCTTTAAAGCCAGGGTGTGATTTACCAAACCTCGGGAAAAGCGAGGTTTGATCCTCCCAGTAAAGGCTGTTTGAAGTTTATCAGATGAATGTGTGTAGTATTATTTTTCATGCCCCGTCAAAAAGTCTATAAATGTTTATATTCTCAAGATGAGACCTATTAGTCTTTCTATTCCACATTCCAGAACAAAAGACAGTTTAATTCCATATGGGCTTTGTTTGAGATTAGTTTTGCTCTGTTGGTAGAGTTTGTTGTGCTCATTGGCTTTTTTTTTGTTGTTGTTGTTGTTGGCGACATCCGACTTCTGAAATTAATTTTTTATACATACCCGAAGGACTGCTGAAGTGGATGGATGGTAGAGATTACATTCAAACAAGAAAACATTTGGGATGAAAAGACTTAACGTCGAGTGCCTATAGGTTGCAGTTCACTATAGGGGTGACGTGCAGTGACGGTCTTTCTCCACACATTCTGTTTTGCAAGTTATGTTTAAACAAAAATCAGATTTGTTAAGTGCACTAATAATAGATTTCTGCAGCTTCAACTAGAGCTGTGGATTTCTGTTTAGCCCAGATTTCCTTAATTTTGAGTGATCTGTGATTGGCCGATACTTGTACGTGAAACCGATTTTATCTAACGCCACAAAGGTCTGAAAATCACTAAAAGAACTCCCTCATGAAGTCAGAATGTGTTTGTATTGTTTCATGGGTATTGTACAATATATATATATATATATAAAATGAAAACTAGGAAAATGAAAGGTTTATTGTGACTTTGTAACATCTTACAGTGTTGGTTATATATAAAAAGAAATCGGTATTGGCCAAAATCGACAAGTCAAGCTTTTTGAAGATCTGTGATCGGCCTGAAAGCTTCAATCGGTGCACCACTAGATATAAACATAATAAAAAGTAAAAGGACAGATTTACATGCCAGCTACAATTTAGCAGATGTGTGATTAAGTTTGGGAACAAGGTAAGTTTACATTAGGTTTGCATGTGTGTGCTTGTTTTTTTTAAAGGTAATTCTCTTCTTTCTCTGAAGACAAAGTTTAATTTCCAAGCTAGACCAGTCAAGGAAAACGATAAGTGAAAACCGCTACTATGAGATTCTCCATTGCTTGTTTGTAAACAGACTTTTATGGGGCTTCCCTTCCTGGTCTTTTTACATCCTAAAATAAACACATTTTGACCTGAGGGTGGAGACATGAGTGACATCTGAGACCAGATTGAGCAAAAATACAAACTGCACATGATGCTGCGTCTTCTTTTAGAAAACACTCCCTCTGCTTTATTTGCAGCCCTCGGGCTTATGTCAGTGCAACTGTGTAATAACAAAACCACAAAATGCAATCACAGCATAGGAGTTACAAATGTGCCTTTTTGCAATTTGTTTACACTGAAACCAGGATGAGTTGCTGTTCAGTCACAAGGAAAAAGAGCAAAGGTCGAGCACCAAGGAATAAAAAAAATTAAAATTAAAATCAATGGAGTAGTTGGTGCTTTTCAAACCCGGCTGCTTGTGGGCATTCATGTAGCGTGAGGCTACAGAAAGTGATTCCAGAGAAAGCAGGACCACCAAATTCAGCAGTGAAAGTTGAAGACTGTGAAAAGAAACTCCACAAACGATCAAAATCAGACCTGGAGTCTTGTAATTCTTGTGTGCACAGATGGCTTCTGATACATTGTTTTAATTCCTATATCAACCTTTCAATCTTATTACATAAAGACTTCACAGGAGCTTATTTTAGTTTGAAGGAAATTTAAAACCTTTGATATAAATAGTGTTTTTCAGGAAGGAAGTTGTGTAGTCAAGCAATGAGAGAATGAAGATGATGATTTTCAGAAATTTGACAGTGTGAGCTATAATTCTGTTTTTTTTTTTTGTTTTGTTTTTTTTAAGAGAATATTGAAAAACAATTGCTGAAAACCGGCGGCTCATCAAGAGATCGACTGTTGACTAGAACCAGATGATTTTTATACACTTGACCAGCTCTGATTGGAGACCAACCAATCAGAAAACAACAAAATTTGACCTATATCAGCAGATGTACTACCAGTTCACACTAACACTGCTGGCTATATTGGTCCGATTTTAGGCAAAACATGAGTTTATGATTATATTGGTGCTATCTAAAATCTGATCAAAGAATTTCCCAGCAGTGCTTGAATCCTGAATGAAGACCCATTTGTTAATAATAAATGGTTCAGTTGTTCTCCTCCATATAATATCACTTGATGAAGCCTTTTCTAACACTAAACACTACAAAATAATTAATAAGTATGTATGATTCATGGTGATATCGTATCGGGTCAATATCGATATTGGCAAATACTCAAAGCTGTGATATTGGTATCGTATTGAAAGTGAAAACCGTATTCGAACACTCTCACTGCCTACTGTGGAAGTTGTTAATAAGGGAAGGAAATTTAACTATCCAGTTAGATTAAACACAAGAGGTGCAAGAAACTTCTAAAAAGTAATCTGTACTTCTCACAGAAGCTTGTCAGCTGTTCCTAAAAGAAACATCCAAGGCGAGGGTTGTACAAAATTTAAATATATAACTACGTTTTAGTCATTTTGAAGAGTGCAGTTGTCTCTAGTGGGAGTTGATACAAAGGAGTGATGGTGTGAGCCACAAAAAGCAGAAGAGTGAGCCGGCTGAGCAGCCACCTGAGTTATCATTTGTGTTATTTTACCTACGGTGCAAGTTGTTTTGTAACTTAACATGAATGTGCTGAGAATATCTGCTGAATAAACTTGATGACATGTCTGTCTGAGCAGAGCATGATGGTAGTTTAACTCTAAAACCAACAATTTTCAGCACTGTCATAACTTTCTTTCCCCCCACCCCTTTTTCCTGTCCAGGATTATCCGTTCTATGGTCCGTCATGTCAAGTACTTGTTTGGGCTTCGAATTGAAGTGAGCGGCTGGGAGCACCTGCAGACAGAAGGGCCTTATGTCATCATCTCTAACCACCAGAGCTCCCTGGATGTTCTGGGTAGGCGTCGTGGTTCCTGTCATGTCACCCCTGAACCAGGTTTTGAGTTTATTTTCAACCAACACGATCATTTATTTTTTAGCACCGACTGAAAGATTTGAAGAGTCGTCCAAGATGGTTGAGCAGATGGTAGTTTCTCCTTAGCTTTTTTAAAAATAAGATCCGTTTTATGGTAGAAACCAATGCTTGTTTTTTTGGGGGTGGAGGGTTTCATTAGCAACAGAACCCCAATTTGAGCACACACACACGCACTCATACACACACACACAATTAGTCCCAGATGGAAGAATTGTGCCACTGAGCTTGTAAAGGGGGGTTCTAAATATAAATCTGCTGAATCCAATCTCTCTGGCAAATGTACAGAAAAAAACGCTCCTGCTTAATGGGAGCAATATGGATTTGTTTTTTTCACCCTCTGCTCTGCAAATCAGTAAAAATGAGCAATCCAGCGTTTCAAAGAAGGTAGAAGCCATGATTACGCTTTCAAATGCATAACTTTCTGAATTGCTACAATGTCTGGACCTCATCTCTTACTGATTGGTAGATGAATTTTATTCCTTCAAGCCAACACTACACAGTGATTTGGGTTCTTATCTATCAGATTATGATAACGTAATGTAAAGATGCCCCAGTTTCATGGTATTTAAATATGGATCACAATGTAATTTCTATTATTTAAGTCAGAAAAGGAAAAAGTCAGATGGATATTATGCTATCAAAAATCAATATTACTTTTGCTTGATTTTTGAATCATCAAATGGAAATACTTGCTAAATTTGGCCTTTTTCAGCTAGATTTGCTCTGAATTTTTGCATTCCTTAAATATGTCCAAGTTTTCCACACCGTTCTTAAATTGGTACCTTGGTTCATTCATTGCTTAATATATAACTTAATGTAATTTAATTTTGGTAAATAGTTGTGGTTGCATTCATTATTTGTATTGCAGTTCTTTCCAGAGAATGTGGAAATTGTTATTGCTTGACAAAACCGTAAAGCTCTTTTTCATTTAGTTATTTCCTCAAAAAATCCTGCTTATTTTGCATTCATTAAGTAATTGAAATGAAAAATTTCTATTTAATTATCTAAGTATGAGCTCCTTTGCTATGAAAGCATTTACATCTAATAAGATTTGGCTTAAAAACTAGTGTTTCAGAAGTTGGCTGTCAAGAGTAAGCTGTGAAACTTTAGAAAGACTGCATAGGAAGGCATCAAAGTTGGGTAATGATTAGTGGTCAAAACACTCGAGCCAGCCCCCAGCTAAAATAAACATAAGTGAATAAAAGATTTTTTTATATATGTATATATAATTTTTTTTAGATATATATATATATATATATATATCAAATGTATGTCTCTCACTGCTGTGTGTGATAGAGATGTCAATTTCTCTGCAGGAATCTTCCAGAGGGGTTTATAAGTCTAATCTAACTATTGAAGCTGCTTAATATATAAAGTTGGTTAGAGCCCTTCACACTACATTCAGTCATTCACATGCTGACAGATGACCATTTGTGTCAATTTATGGTTTATTTGCCTCAGCGTTTGTCTGTCTCTAAAACAAGTCAATCAATGACAGCTTCCCTGTAGTTTTTCTTGCTGTAGAAAACCTTTGTGGTCCGAGACACCGAGGCTGTCTGCTGTAGATCTGGAGTTCAACCCATCCTGATCCTGTGGACGCCGGCCAGCCGTCACAGTCTTCTTTAAATCTCTGACCAAACAGTATCAAAGTGCACTTTATAAGGTGGAGGACTGCTGGATGCATCAGTTCCTATGGCCATCCAAGATTTAATATGTCTGTCGGTTCATTCAGAGAAACGCAGAGCAGACCATGACTTCATGAGTCCACCGTTGAGGCCCGGTGCCAAGTATATTACTTTCAAACTTTAGACCTCTGCTTTTTTTTTTTTTAGTAACAATTCCCCCCTTCCTCATTCTTCCTGAGGATGGATTTGTAGAGTTGGTTTTGCTAAAATTAGAACGAATAACAACCCAGCATTTCACTAGAACGCCTGGCAATGGATTTCATCACCATCGTCGGTTGAGTTCTTGGCCACTCTGCTGTGTTTGTTGTCAGTTTTAGTGCCTTTTTTAAATTTTTTTACTTTCAACTTAGTCCTAAATCTAGAGTGTGAAGTGACACATTTAGGTTAGGTGTGTTTACTTCCCGTTATTGGCCCAGGAGGAGTGTTTCTCTGTGTCGGTGAGTGATGAGCGCAGGCTCCTGGCCAGCGTGATGACAGCATGAGGAGAGCCAGGCATCTCATTAGTGTAGGAAAAAGCTCAGCGGGAGGTTGACTCGGCGTCCAAGTCGCCATGCCAACAGCTGCACTCGGCCATTAATACCAGAGCTCTTTCTAGAGCAGATGTAATTTTCTCTCTCGGTGTTCAGTTTTCCGTTTTTCTCTACGCTGGTAGAAGTTCACTCACCCTTCACTTTTCTGTCCTTTCTTCACCCGACGTCGTCTTCCTTTCTCTTGAGTTTTATGGCTCTGGCATATCACTCACTACAGAGAGGTTGTTAAAGCAGGCAGGATAACTCCCACCAATAAAGATATGTGGTGTGTTTTCACATTCAGCATATACCTGATATCAGGGATTTAAACTTCAGCAAATCCGACTCCAAGTAGAAGAAGTCAAAGTTCGTCCCAGACTCCTAGATGTTATTTCTTAATAGGATCTTTGTACTTGCTGTACTTGAATGCAACGTAATCTTTCATTGGGGAAGAACTGTGTAAAATGTATATGGACTTGAACAGTATCTTTTTCTTTTTGATTGAACATTTGAATATTTTGTCTAGGATTCCAATCAAAATCCTTATGTTTGGATGACCGTCCAATTCTTGCATGAGAAACCGTCCGTCTTATAAACCAATGCAAAGCTCTAAAAATCAGTTGCTACCATCTTTTGCTCAGACAGACCCGCCTACCAGGTCACAGATGCATGTGCACGATTAACAATAGTCACCCCACTGTTGCCAACTTGGCGACTTTTCAGACAAAAAAATCGGTATCGGCCAATATCGGAATCTGCAGATTGGACTTTTTAAAGATCAGAAATCAGCCTGAAAACTGAGAATGGTGCACCCATAATTTCATCACTTTACAATCAAAACGTTTGGAGTATTTAACCGGTGTTTTATCCGGAATAGATAAAAACCAGGGGCATCTGATAGACCGGGGGCAACTGAGTTCAAAGGGAGTGAATACTTTTGATGACGACGTATGTGACGCTAAAAGTCTAATTCTGCAGCAGTACATGTAAAATTAGTGAACCACATGATTTGAAGGAAAATGTTTGCCGAGGTAATAAACAAAGTGCCCACTCATCCTTAAAAAGCCTTACATTCATGTATCTAAAGTTAAGTCCTTTAAAATGTCTTAAATTTATTAGAAAAAAATGAAGTTTGGTTGGCCTTAAATCATAGTCACAGGTTGTAAATTTAGTTGTGGCAGGAATATTTAATCTTGTATATTCTATGTAGTTTATTTTTCTTGAGACATTTTTGTCAGGTGGAAGTTCAAGCTGCACACACACATCTTCGCTACGTTCTGTGACTCGAGGTGGTTGAGGCGACCGCTAATTAGCTGCTAATAAACCCTTGCTACCTAGCTAGCTAGCTTTTTTTGCATCTGTCGTTGATGAGTGTAAATTATCGCCTGTTGGCCGGACGACGTTCATATTCACCACCGGTTCACCTCTGTTGCAACTCATACAATCTTATTTTGTACAAAAAAAGAATGGGACTGCTACATAAAACATGGAAGTTTCTTTTGTATATTTTTGTTGTAATACAGATTTTAAATTTCTTTTATATTGATTTTAAATTGGAGTTGGGGAGACGTGCAGAAATGAGTTAAATTAAGTTTGGGTTTTGATTGGAAGTCACACCAGTCGCCCTCTGCTGGCTGATTTGAAACGTTTCCCAGTTGGCCTAACACTACAGCTTGTGATCATGCACACGTATAAAGTTAAATGTTTGTTCATAATCAGATCATTTCTTCTCCTAACCAAGTTACATTTTGCACAGCGCTGAATGTAAATAAACCGTGACATTTAGCGTTTCTGTCCTTTTAACGCCGTAATAACCTGCGTGTCTCTCAGGGATGATGGAGATCCTACCCGACCGCTGCACCACGATAGCCAAGAAGGAGCTGGTTTACGCCGGCACGGTCGGCCTCATCTGCTGGCTCGCCGGCATCGTTTTCATCAACCGCAAAAAGACGAGCGACGCCAAGAGCGTCATGGCCGACGCTGCCAAAACCATGCTCGACGAGCAGGTAATCAAAGTGTTTAGGAAACACGGGGGCACGTCTATATCTTGAGGTTGTTTTTGGCAGAGATTTTTGGTTCTAAATCACCCTCCTTCCTTCGACCCTCTGTTTCCCTCTCCCCCTCGATAGATTCGATTGTGGGTCTTCCCAGAGGGAACGCGCAACCAGAACGGCGACTTGCTGCCCTTTAAAAAAGGGGCTTTCCACCTGGCTGTGCAGGCACAAGTAAGTGTGTTTGACTTATCGTCATTTGGCTGCGCTGTGCCGAGTGTGTGTGTGTTCTCTCACGCTGACTGGAGTCGGTCTGTTTGTGCTGCTATTCACACCCTCATCCTGCTTGTTCCGCCGACTTTGACTGAAGGGACTGAGACAGACTTGGCCGAATTCCAGAAAACTTCTCTCAAACTTTGACTCACCGACACACGGGGGAGCCAGAAGTCTTGCATGGAGCGCAGCCAAGTTATAATGCAGCCTTACTGACTACATAGATTACAGTATCTGCATCCTGAATGATTAAAAAATAAATAAATTTGTAGCATGTTTGTCAAGGAATCCTAGCTTTGATCCTCGTGCACATTGTTTTCTATTGTTTTATTGCCTCAGATGTTTAGAGCAAAGGTGAACGGAGCTCTCCGCACAGATTGACTGCTGTGTAATTCACGGCTCAGCTGCGCGCGCTTACGATCTTTAATCTCCGCATGCCTGCAGGTGGGAGGTCTCCGTTCTGTCGGTGGCGTTTCGTGGCGCACATGCAGATGGAACGAATTAAAAAACACGTTGTGGTCTGAAAGCACAGCTTTCTTCACCCTTGAAAACAAATGTTAAGCTAATAGGTTCGTAACTTTCTGCTAAAGATTCGTATCAGTTGACTTCACATGTACATCAGGACTGAGGCGTATATATGTCTATACAAGTACGGTACCTTACATTTTCATATTTTCTCACCACCACAAACTTTTATTGAGATTTTATTTGATTATGTGTAAGCACAAAGTGACGCGTGACTGTGGATGGAGAAAGATGCATGGTTTTATTTTATTTATTTATTTTACTAATAAAAATCTGAAATGCGGCACACGTTCATATCCTGCCTTGAGCGAAAACTGCAGTTATGGCTGGAAGACGTCTGATGGTAAGTTAAACACCTGGAGGATGAGAATTTTACCTTGCATAGTAGATGAACCTCATTTATTCTCTCTTTTAATCGGTATTTTTGAGTTCTGTAGATATTTTCTGTTGGATCTGGACTTTGATTGGGTCATTCTAACACAATTTTGCTTCGCTTTGATTCATTTCACTGATTACAGTCCCATACATTTAAAAACAATAAATGGTTGTAATAAAGGCATGGATGGTCTTTTCAATACAGGATATTTCTATTCTGATATTTTGACTTCTTTGTCTCCCTTTTTTTATTTTGATTTTTTTAGGTTCCCATCGTACCTGTAGTCTTCTCCTCCTACAGCAGTTTCTACCTTCGGAAAGAAAAGCAGTTCAAATCAGGTATAAATGTTGCACAGTACTTATTCGGAGTGTCCCGATGCAACTTTTTCACTTCCGATACGATACCGATGTCACAGCTTTGAGCGCTGGCCGATACCGATATTGACCCGATGCGACATCCGCACAAATTGTACATACGTTTCTTACTTATTTTGTAGTGTGGAGTGTTAGAAAAGTCTTGATCAAGTGATGTTAGAGAACAGTAGTCAACACGAATAGGTATGAGAACAACTGAGCCATTTATCAGACCGATTTCCGATATCGGTATCGGATTGGGACGTCCCTAGTATGTAGGCACATGTTTTTGAGGAGTAAGATGATGTTTGATGGTTTTTATTGTTTGTTTTTTTTACACAGGAGTCATCAGGTTGAGGATCCTTCCAAAGATTGAGACAAAGGGACTGACCTCAGACGACGTGTCTTGTCTGTCTGACCAATCGCACAGCCTGATGCGTACCGCTTTCCTGGAAATCTCCGACTTGGTAGCCAAGAGCAACGGGCCCCTAAAGCACTGAAATATCGGCAAATACAGCCTCTTGTTTTTTCTTTTTCCAACCCGTGTCGGAGACCTCCCAGCCCCTCAAACCTCTCTGCTTTCTCCCGGAAGGCCCCGTGGCCTGACCGGGAGACGAGACGAGGACGTCTCTGTCCTCTGACCCGATCGGAAGAGCTCAGTCAGTCCTGACCCTCGGCGGCGCTCGCCGCGGCGCGAGCGGAGTGACGGACGGCAAGCCGAACAGTACGGATGTGTGTCATTCATGCATGCCTTCTGGATGACTTTGTCCGCCTTCATTGTTGCTTTGTACTTTGGCTTTATTTCCCCGATCTTGAACAATTTTTGCTTTCCTTTCGCCTTTCTCCCTTCCCCCATTTTTTATTTTTTTTTCTTTGTTGCCTTTTGTTTATTGGACAAACTTTGACGGGGGTTTTTTTTCATAACGTCTCTAGATATTTATGTGCTCCTCTCATATTGCCTTGAGTTTATTTTTTGGCTTTATAGATATACTCACAGCACCCCATCTTTGTCCTTCCTTTGCTTTTTAGTGTTTTCTGACTTTTCTGCATTCCAGACTCTTTGCTCAAATGGCCAGCGGAGCGGGATCTCCACCAGAAGTTGGAGGAAACGCTATGAATTCAACTCTTTTACGTTCACATTGGCTCAGTGGCGTGACGCCCCATCAACGAACCGATCGGTGTCTTGTGTTTGTGTTCTTTTTCCAGAGCAGCAGAAATAACCGCCGTGCAGCAATCAGCAGCAAGTTTCCTCTCACGGTCTTCTGTGTATTTTTTTTTTTTTTTTTTGCTCTATTTATTATTTCCACATAGGATTAGATTTGTTTTCCTGCTTTTTAAAAGCGAATCACATGTTTTAGCTCCTTAGGAACAACTATATATTTGAAATGTGTCAGAAGGCGACTGACTTTGTGTCTTGAAGTGATGCCGTTTTAGCATTACAGTTCCAAAGTGCAAGCTACCTGCTGTGCCATGACATTTCCTATAAAAACGTCTAAGGAATGCTGACTGATTTACCTTTTACCAATAATATGAAGCCGATCTAATGGGCGTGTCACTAATTCTTATCTCACTCGATTAGTAAACCTGTACCCAATAGGAGTTTAAGTTAAAAAATCTATTTTTGGGTGACTGAACTGAAGTTTTTGTTGTTGTTCATCTTTAAAAAAAAGTTTTTTAGTTTTGATTAAGTTAAGACTTCTTCTCCAGAGGAATTACTGCATTATTTGAAATAAATAGTGAAGATTTTTGGCCTTATTTTTGATTGGTTGCTGTTGCACTTTGACATTTCGGTATTTTGTTTTTCTTTATGTTGTGTATTATGTTCTAGCATTAACTTATATTAACCACATCAGACTGACTGACTTCCTGTTATTTTTGCCTGCAGGTTTTACTCACTGCCTTTACACTGTCACCTGTTTTGCCCATCAAACACCGTTTAAGAATGTACTGCAGTGTTCAAGATCTTGTTTTTGTTCTTTACTTTATTATTATTATTTTTAGCTACAGCAGCCTCCATTTATTGGTAACCCCTAAAAAATTGGTTGAAAATCCTTAAAAATGTTTGTTTTTTCTCCTCAGTAGCAGATTTTACACTGAAATGTCTGCGATGCATTCAAACTATGCAAATTTGGAGAACTTGCATATTGCGTAGACAGACCTCTGACTTAATTTAAAGACATGTTCTCTCGTCTTCCCTGTTTTGAAACGTGGCAGAATAGAAATGTGTCGCATATTACTTATGTACCAGGGAAACAGAACATTGTTGATTGCTAATGAAAAGTTCCTCAGCAATCTGATCATCTTAAACAAGTGAATAGAAATAATTTTGTTGCACATACGTTGTAGGAACTTCTCTAATGTTTTAAAAGGTTGAAGCATTCATAGCAAGGAAGCATACTTCTCGGGGAATCGTCTCTAGATTGACCAGAATTCTGTCCTTTTGCAGATTTTCTGTTGGTTTTAGGTCTAGAGGGTGAAATGCAAGATGGTTGGTATTGTGTCTGAAGACTTTGACCAAATACTTTGGTCCATTATCCTACCAAAATACCCCAATTCCCAATTTCAAAAAGTGAATGATCGCTTGGACACTTTAAAGGCGCACTGGCTGGAAAACGTGCCCGCAGCATCACAGGTCCTCCAACGTACTTCACAATAAGAGTGACTGGTGCCAAAAAAGAAAAAAAATCAGGTTTAATTTGACCAAAGCACTTTGTTCCATTTAAACTCCCAAGTAGAGTTTAACTAATAGTCTTTAAGTCAGAAAAAGTTTTTTTTTCTCTCTTTTCTTTTGACCATGTAGGTACTGTCACCTAAATGTCAAAGTTTCATTAGGTGCTGATCAACCTTTTTTTTTTTTTTTTTTTTTTTTAAAGAAAGCATAGAAATAAATCAAACTAATACATTTATGTTATAGGTACCACTAGGGGTTAAAATAACAAAATGTACTCAAATTAAAAGTTAGGTTTTTCTGAAGTATTTTTGCACGTCTCTCATCAGGAGGCCGTACCTGTTCTGTTCTGTAGCGTACAGCAGGTTTAAGCACCTAGAAGTTTTTCCTTTGAGCTGCAAATTTTCTCCCAGCTTGTTATGAACACAGTCCTTCAGAGTAATGGATTCGTTCATCTAGACCAGTGGTTCTTAACCTGGGTTCGATCGAACCCCAGGGGTTCGATGAGTCGGTCTCAGGGGTTCGGCGCAGCCTCTGCCGCGGGAGGTAAAGACACACTTGTGTAAAGTCGTGATGACGCGCCCCGCTTGGCCATCACTTGCTGCAGAGGATCATGTTACATTGCTCGGCCAATCAGTGCTGCGGGGAATTTAGTGCACGCAGTGTCGGCGGCTGTCGTAGTTGTACGTCGCGTGGTTTCTTTCTTAATATTTTAATCCATACAAAAAAGAAGTAAATGAACAGACTTTGCTCTGAAGATGCACTTGCCAAGGTGAAGCCACGCCTCTCTGAACTGGTCTCCCAAAGACAAACAACAGGAGTCACACTGATTTGCAGGCATGTAATTTGTGCAAAACTTTATTCTGGCCCCAAAAAAGTATTTTGTGGATTCAAAATGACAAAAAACAAATTAAATTTAAAATAAAAAAAAATTAAGTTATTAAAAAAAATGTAATTCTTTGAAAAAATCCAAATTTATTTTTAATTAGTAAAATAGTAAAAAAAAATATTTTGGGGGGCTGAAATTCTTTTATGGGGCCAAAATATTTTTTGGGGGCCAGAATGAAGTAACACTGTAACTTGCTGTGAGTTCATGGTTTTGTTCTTTGAGCAAAGATGACGTTCATGCACGGCTCATTTTGTGCACCAGCAAAAAAAACATATACCTACAGTACAGACCAAAAGTTTGGACACACCTTCTAATTCAATGGGTTTTCTTTATTTTTATGACTATTTATAAGGCAAGAAATCCCACTTATTAACCTGACAGGGCTCACCTATGAAGTGAAAACCATTTCAGGTGACTACCTCTTGAAGCTCATCAAGAAAATGCAGAGTGTGTGCAAAGCAGTAATCACAGCAAAAGGTTGCTACTTTGAAGAAACTAGAATATAAGGGGTATTTTCAGTTGTTTTACACTTTTTTGTTTAGTGCAAATTTCCACATGTGTTATTCATAGTTTTGATGCCTTCAGTGTGAATCTACAATGTCAATAGTCATGAAAATAAAGGAAACTCATTGAATTAAAAGGTGTGTCCAAAACTTTTGGTCTGTACTGTATGTCTTGAATTTGGAAAAAATATATATTTATTTATCACTAAAGAAGGGTTCGGTGAATGCGCATATGAAACTGATGGGTTCGGTACCTCAAAAAAGGTTAAGAACCACTGATCTAGACGTACATATTCAATCTGTACCCTACTGTTTGTACTCGGTAGTTTTAGGGATTCCCACTTCTAATACACAAGAGAGCCTAGATGGTATCCGAATATACTTAAGTACTACTAATAACTAAACGGGGGTTTTTTTGTTGTTTTTCTAGGTTAGATCAGATTGTTGCCTTTTTTTTTTTTTCTTTTTATTTTAAAGAAATATTTGAACTCTACAGCAACTTGTCCAAATGTTTAAAAGCACTCTACCAAACTGGATTGTTCCAAAAATACAAAGTGTACATTATACATTCTGTTATTTTTCTGGTTTTATTCTACTACTACTACTATTTTTTTTTTTGTATTGTATTGTTATTTCTATTGATGCAACCGGCTCTAGAGCAATCATTACTGTTAAGTTTTGGGCGCTTCTTTAACATGTAGGAAATAATTTTAAGATATTAAAAGTATCTGTTTCTCCCGCCCTTTTTTTTTTTTTTTTCTTAAGCCAAAGTGAAATTTGGATGCATAGGAGCAATAGAGCCGAGCCTTGTGTGAGTGACGTATGTATGAATGTATATTCTGCTGTCCTATTCTTGGTAAAGGTGAATGCTTTGCATTGGAGGAAAATAAACTGTTTTTTTTTTTTTCTTAAGTGGCTCTATGGAAGTTCTTGTTTTGTATAAAAGTTTCTAAACGAGACAGTAATATTACATTTACATGCACCTGTTAAAAACTGTCGGCACCACATGCTGTAAGAAAGCCCACAACATAACTTTCCCACGTGTCGGTTTCAGTTTTCCCGTGTTTCTCCAAACGTGGTTTGCACAATGACATTGTGCCTCATCTGACCAGACCATATCTGTCCTGGTGCTTCCCTGGATTGTTCAAATCAAACAAGCACCGACACTCTTTTGCTCGAAAGTGAAGTCTTGCGTAGTGATTGTGCATTAGATGCCATTGTGGCAGGTACAAGTATCCCGCAACTCTTTTAAAAAAAAAAAAAAAAAAGATCCTCTCAATCATTTTACCGAACACACCACTCTGTGTAATAGTTTGTTAATCAGAACCTTTTTTTTTAATAGGTCATTGGTTAATATTCCACCAGCTGATATTGGTTTGTCTGTAGTAGCGTTGATACTTTCTAAATACTAGAGAGAAAAAAGAAGATGACTTCTTGGGTTTCTACGCCTTTTTGAGCATGTTTCAATACTAGTTCCCTGCTTCATTCCACTACTTTACTACAAGTGTTTACGGGCTGAGTGTAGAAACGGCTCCTATTTAGTGCAGAAGCTGTTTCCACTCGTCTAAGAAAAGAAATTGTAAAAGTAGCAGCCATGTTAAAACGTCTTAAACTCAGGATTCACTGACTTGAACGTCCATCAGCATTCATTTCAAAGCAGATGGTTTGGCAGCTTGCTTCTCATGGAAAAAAACCAAAAAGATCAGGTATTTTTTTTTGTGTGCGTTTTGTTATCGCAGCATATTTCTGACAACAGTTCAGGCACCTATTGCTTCAGGCTTTAATCCTCTTCTTATCTGACTTCTGACTCAAATGCAACCTTTTTTTAAAGTCAGGGTCACGGTCACCTTAACCAGCCACTCTGTTATTATTGGAGCAATCATACCCACTGCCATAACCCCATCTGACAAAACCTTGTTATAGGGCTTGAAGAGATTCATTAGAAAGAAAAAATCCAACCATAACTTCTCCCCCTCCTCACAAAGTTTTAAAATAATTTTTACACCCTAAAACATCTCACAAGGATATCTGCTACTGCTCTTTATGGAAACTCTTTTAGCAGTGTCGCTCCAGAAAGTTTTGTTTTTTTTAATCGCTGGCCTGTCCCGTATTTACTTCCATCCTACAGCATTTCATTGAAAACATACAAAAATGATGTTTTTGCAAAGCAATTCATTTATGTGTTTGATACTGATTGAACACACATACACAAGTTTGTTTTTTTTATTCACACTTTTATTACAAAAAAACGTTACAAAACTAGATCAAAACTAAGAGCACTTAGGAATGCCTACAGGTGACCATAACTTAAATACATAAATACAGATGTGTGCAAAAGGCCCCGGGACCAGGGTGGAGCTCTGACACAGGAGAACACAGCTGCACTGATGCGAGTGGCTATACGTCAAGCTTCGACCGACGCAGGGCGGCGAGGCCGACCCGCTGCTGCAGGTACCGTTGCAAAAAAAAAAATCAAGACCCCATACGGAGAGACTCAACTTAGAAAACCAAAAATAACAACAAAAAAACTAATTTCACTGAATTTTTCTTTGTGGAATGGTGGGGGAAAAAAATCAAACATTTGTCCGGGTGCATGCGTCACAGCGTCACAAAAGCTCCGAGATGGCTTCTGACGATTTTTTCCTTCTTGTCCGCTAATCCTCCTGACAAGAGCCTGGAGGAGAGAATGTGGAGAGAGTTACGACAGCATGAACACGAATGGAAAAGGAGCAGAGAAAAAAAAAAGAAAAAGATGTCAGATTTTTAACGTGCTGTTCAAGATGAAACAGAATCTGGTGCCGTTCCAGAGTGAGGATCCTTCCCGCCTCTAGAGGCGTTTGAACGAACGAGGAGCCTTCAAGGTTGGAGTTTTGTAATTATTTTTTTTATTTTTTTTTTTAAAAGCATTAAAAACTGTTATTTGGATAGCCTCAGGCTGATTGTTGGAAATATCTGCGGCATTTATAATTCGATGCTAATTTTTTTATCTCTCCAGATGAGATTTTCTTGGCCAGGAAACTCGTCTGGAGACGCTTTACTCCACTCTTTCTTAATTAGATTATAATTTAAGAGCAAATATATCACTTTGTTTGTGTCTTTTGTTTTATATTTAAGCTATCATTACACAGCCAGGGACATTATGATGTTACACGCTAAAGATTTAATCATGTTATTTCATTTTATTAATAATAATACATTTATTAACTGTATTACATTATAGACAGTCGTCTTATCTGCACTTTTAGCTGCTATCTGGAGCTCTTCTTTCATGGAAAATAACTTTCCCTGTAACTTTGGACTAAATCCAGTGATTTTTTTTTTTTTTAACTTCTTTTTATTTATTTATTTTTTTCCCCCTTCTTCTTCTGAGAGCAACAAGGAATCCAATGCCAAGCGCTCGGCTGCTCACATGTGCCGAGGCGCTCCTCCAGGAAGCCGATCTGCTCGCTGAGGGAGTCGATGCGGTCCAGCTGCCGGAAGGAGTGGGACAGTAGGGTGGTCTTCTCCGGGAAGCTGTCGTCCAGCGGCGGCGGGAAGATGCTGCTGAATGGCGCCAACACCAGCTGCAGCTTCTGCGGGAAGCGAAAGGTGAAAAGGTGCAAAGGTTTAATCAATCAATCAATCAATCAATCAAATTTTATTTGTATAGCACATTTCAGCAGCAAGGCATTTCAAAGTGCTTTACATCATTACAGACACAGAAACACAAAGCAACATAGAATCAACAATCAAAACACAGCATTAAGTCAAGTTCCATCAATAAATGTGTAATTGATTACGTTTCAAATACAATCCTAAACAGGTGGGGTTTTTAGTCGAGATTTAAAAGAAGTCAGTGTTTCAGCTGTTTTACAGTTTTCTGGAAGTTTGTTCCAAATTTGTGGTGCATAGATGTTGAATTCTGCTTCTCCTCGTTTGGTTTCGCCTTACAAGGTTTAGCTACCTTGTAAAGCGAAATAATGTTGTTTTGTTTCAGGGTAGGCTATTAGGAACAACAATAATTCAGGTGTTTTTTGTTCTTTTTTTTCCCCCCTACAACACAAGACCAAGAAAGGTTCCCGTGGAGCCAGGCCGGACGGGTGTGTGGGAGGGGGTCTCTATTTAACGCCAACACGTGTTCAGGAGTTCGCTCACTCGTCTACCTTTTCCAGCAGCTCCACTCTGTTCCTCAGGCTCTGGACCTCCTCTGTGACGTTCTCCGCCAGGCCGAAGCTTCCTCCTGGAAGGAGACACGCAGACAAACGCACACGCGTCACGATTTGTGGGCGACCGCGCATGAGCGGCCACGGAAGGAACGAGTGACTGAAACGCTTCAGACACCAAAAATAAGAATAATAATGGTTAAAAAAAAAAACAACAAAAAAAAAAACTGGATTGTGAAGCTGCAAAAGCAAACGTGTGAATTTAGGGCAAAGAAATCAATAACAAACGTCAGCGTGTTTTGTTGGGATTTTATGTGTCGGACCAACACAACTTAGTGGGAGTTTATGACGTGCAAGGAAAAGATACATCATATCCAACCTATTGTTTTGTTTTTTTTACAAATTAAAATCTAAAATCTGTACATTTTAGTTCACCTGGATATTTATCGACTGAATTTTCTGCCAGTCATTTTTGGTGCTGCCAGAGATTCTCCATTGGTTTTAAGGTCATTTAGGCCAATCTGACTGTCGCTACCGGCTTCCATCCAAAGTTTCAGGTTTAAAGCACTTTTGGGTCACAAAAGTGTTTTTTTTTTTTGTCTTTTATTGATAACAATAAATTTGCTACTTGCTTATTAAAGCCAAACATGTGGTTAATAAAAGACAATCACTTAAAAGTTATATTTTCCAGTTTGAGAAGAACATCTCTTGTTTGGGAGAATCAACCCCTAAAAAAACAAAAGTAAAATAAATCATTAGCTCTGTACCGTTCTTGGACTATACAAAATCTTTCCAAGGGCCACAAATAGAAAATAAAATGACTAACACAAACACCTTTTTTTTGTACTAATCTCTAACAAACTACCGACTCTTTCATAGAACAACTGCATTTACGCTGAACTTAAGTTACACACTTTTTCCACTAATAAAGCAACTTCTGGAGGTCATTTTGTTGCGCTGGACTGCACTTAGTGATTTCAGAGTGAGCAGGGTTCAATTCAAAGGTGACACTTTTATTCAAAATGATTATTTAAAACCACTTTTTTTTTTCTCTCCCCTTCAACTTCACCATTATTCACAACTTTCTGTGAACAAGAAGTGAAAAATGCTTTTTTTTTTTTTTTTTTTGCAAGGCAGTGAAGCCATGGGAACAGCCAGCGGGGGGGGGGGGGGGGGGGGGGGGGGGACACACGAAATGACCAGAAATAGACGAGGAAAACGCTCAAACCCTCCTGTGAATCGGTAGCGTCTGGCTCAGAGCCCCTCGAAGGGGGGAATGTTCCTTCCAGAGACGGGGACTCTGACCAGGATGCGGATTTAAGAACAACCCTCCCACCACCACCACCACCACCCGGCCTCTCCTTCCACTTCTCTGGTTGCACCTCCGCAGACAGACGGGGAGATGTTCAATCTCTCCCAGATGTGGTCCACACTGGAGTGGAATAAGCTAAGGAGGAGGTGCAAAAGGGAAAAGATTGGGAGACGAGGGGGTGAGGGGAGGGGAACAAACTGAGGTGCATGACCCCCAGCAGACAGAGTTGATGGAGCTGGAATGAGAACACAAGCCCCGGCCAAGAACAGAGTGGAAGAAAAAAAAATTAAAAAAGGCGGGAGGCTGAAAAGCTTAGACGCGATCCAATGCATCTTGGCAGAGCGAGAGTCGGCTCCCCGAGACTCTGTTTACACTCGTGATCTCCATCAACATCCCTCCGACATGTGTATATGAGCAGATAATAGAAAGACGTCTCTCGAGCGAAACGGCTCGCAGAAGCCCGTCTGCAGGCACGCGCTCGCAAAAACCCCCCCCCCAAAAAATAAAAATAAAATCCCTAAATTCTCTGTCATGTTTTCCGCTCTTCTGTGCGTTTCTCGCCGACTCAGCCGATCCATCACGGTCGCCTTCGGAGCTTGTGGTCAGTTTCCAGGAGAAACTCTGATAGATGGAGGGGAGTTTGGAGGAAGAGGAGGAGGAGGAAGGCCTGGGAGATTTGGCAATCTCTCGTTTATGCACAGATATTTCTTTTACTCTGAGTGCAGGATATAGCATCCCCCCCCCCCCCCCCCCCCCCCCCCCAATCGTCCAAATCTCCCCCTTTTGATTTCACAGTTAGGTGACTCACCAAAAAAAGAAAAGAGAGAAAGAAAAAAATCCCCCAGGCTGGAAAGAGTTGAAGAAATCAGGAAGAGCTACGTCTACTTCAATTTTTTATTTTTTATTTTTGTTGTTGTTGCACAATTTCCCAAAAGAGCAATAACGCGGACTCGGAATGGGACTTGAAAGGAAAATCTTGGGGTCAAGAACATTTGGAGACATAAAGCAGAGTCAGAGGCGGGGGCGGTTGTGTATTGTTTTGAGGCTACATTGCCTAGCAAAAGACTTGGAACTTTTTCACATTTTTGTCACGATAAAAAAAAAACACACAAACTGACATGTACTTTACTGAGATTTTATGCGAGCCACCAACACAAACCGGAGCACAGCTGCGATGTGGAAATGCTTTCCAGTTGGTTTTCCAGACATAGTTTATCTATAGAAGTGTGACATTAGGGGCGTGCCGTGGTGGCGGAGGGGTTAGCGCGACCCACATTCAGAGGCAACGTGGCCTCGACGCGGCTGTCGAGGGTTCGACTCAAAAGCAAGATTTTTTTTACTGACGCAAATCATGGCACACTTATAGGTAGATCTTTACGCTCCACTTTGTTTCTGAAACGATGTACAATAATTTCAGAATTTTCAAGTACTTGACTAGTGTTTATATTTAGAAAAATCCAAAAATATTAGTACAGCTTACCTGATTTGGGCCAGTGAGTTTTAAGCAAAGCACAACATTTTCAAAACATGCATTAGGTTATATATATATGTATATATATATTTTGGGCCCTTGTAAGTTCTTTCTAAAGTCTTTCTAAATACTCCTAATAAAACTGCTGCACCTTTCCATTGTCTTTAGAAGTCACCTCGGTTAAGGCTGAAGTATGTTCATGTGTAAGACTGGTCCAGTCAAAGTCCAGACTTTAACCTGTTTGAGAATTTGTTGGAAAACTTGAATATTGATCTTAACAGAAGAAGCTTGCAGCTGTAACTGCAGGTAAAGGTGGTTCTGACTGACAACAACAACAAAAAAATGACGGCATATTTTAGATTTTTGAATTAAGTTTTTTTTTGGTAAAGATTTTTGAAAACCACACATAATTTTCCTTCCACTATATAATTGTGCTCCACTCTGTGTTGGTCTGTCACATAAAACCCCAATAAAGCACACTTCAGTTTGCAAAATTAACGTGAGGAACTGAAAAACGAGAAGAATGCACAAATACTTTAAAGGCTTTTGCCTGCAAAGAGATAAAAATCTAACATTTCTAATGGAGAACTAATGGAGTGTGTGAGGTGAAAACATGTGTGCATTAGCTCGGGAGCCGGATTAAATGCAGATGTTTACTTCAGCGACGGGACATGCAGTCATTATCAAAGTCCAAATGATCCCAGTCTCACCGCATGGAGCCAGCCGCGCATAACATCAGTCTGGAGTCGGCACCAGTCGCAGTGCATTATTACTCACGGTACGAGTTGAGAGTGGCATAGCGCGTACCAAAAGTAATAATGGACCGCGAAGCTGGTCATGTTTTCTTCCACCGTCCTGCTGCAGAACATGAAAATATGCAGTTCGCGGCGCTCGTTTACCCGCGTCGGCGTGGCCACCCACTGCTGCCCGGCTGCCCTGGGTGGGTGTCGGAGACGGAGGTGGAAGCTGGTGACAGGACCGTCCGTCTCCCGCAAGCGTGAAGCCGTCTCTGCAGGCGCATCTGTAGCTCCCAGCTGTGTTCACGCACAGCTGGGCGCACGGCTGCCGCCCGCCGCACTCGTCCGCATCTGACAGCCGGGAAAAAAAGGAATAAAAAAGAAGAAGAAGAAGGAAAGAAAGAAAGTAAGTCCTGAGTATGCATATGGATTTAAGTACAGCTCCTCAGGTGAATCTGAATGTGATCTCTGCATACCCGTTTGGCACCGGTGTCCCGTCCAGCCGGGGGGGCACGCGCACTTATTGGGTTTCAAACAGGTGCCACCATTAGCACAGGGTTCTGCACACAGAGCTGGGGAGCACATCCGAACATATTCATTAAAAAAAACAAAAACACAACTGATTCGTGATTATTACTTTAAATCGACTCGGCAAACAATATTGTGGTGAAATGAATGTGTTTTCTTTCCGTTATGAGCCAAATTGGTTGGCATAAAACTGGATCAGCCAGAGGGACACGAAACGTGGCATCGCATGAAAATGGCCCGTTAAAGTGAAGAAATCTAATGCGGACCTGTTTACGTTTTTGTTTTCGTTCAGCAAACTGTGAATCAAGACAAGAAAAAATTCAGAGTTCTGTATAGGAAATTAAACCTTATAATCATATTTATTATAACATTGCAATCTACAGTATATTTTCTTGTGAATACTATGTGAACCGTTACACCATCCTCATGTTTGCATTGTACTGTACACTGTATTTACACAAAAAAGGTTGTTTTCATTTTGTAGAATAGAGACGGTGCGCCACCAATTGTCTTCCTGTGTGAAACACATCTAGAACACGGAACATGTTTCTGGTTAGAGTAACTGCATAATGGAAAATAATAACAATAATAATAATCGTGTATAAAAATATAAATCTAAAATAACATTTTACTGCAGTGAAGCAGCAGTGTGTTCTGATGTTGGGGACCACAGCTGTCTGAGAAGAACTAACATCTGCAAACGCAAGAGATCCCCTTTTAAAAGACGCCTGTAATTGCCTGTTTTAATAGTTCACACAACAAATATACTTTAACATATATTAAAGTATACAGTATATATACTTTAATATATACATTAAATATTATTGTAGTGCTAAGACGTGGAAATCGTCTTAGCACCAGCTGATATAAAGATACAGACTGTT
The DNA here is from genome assembly GCF_003331165.1 of Xiphophorus hellerii. Classification (NCBI taxonomy): domain Eukaryota; kingdom Metazoa; phylum Chordata; class Actinopteri; order Cyprinodontiformes; family Poeciliidae; genus Xiphophorus; species Xiphophorus hellerii. The sequence continues at coordinate 22,414,458 of NC_045679.1, forward strand.
GTTCTGACCAGAACCTTTTGAATATCCAATTTTCAGAAGCGGTTTCGCACAGGAAGATCTTTGGTGGTGCACCGCCTCCGTTCTCCATTTCCTGTGTAAACACTCATCAGGTTGTTGGTAAATACCTACCCAATGCAAATCTAACTATACATATAGTTTTGGTAATATTTTCTTTTTGAAATAGAAGTTGCTAAAAGTTGCTAAAAGTCTCTGCTGTCTTGGCCCGTTTCAGGCTACTTGTCAGCTAAAGCCTTCAGGACCAGCTAATCTGGAGGTAGGCTAAATAAAGATGGCAGCAGAGTTCAACCATTAAACACAGCCTCGATTAAAACCGTCTTTCACCTTGGTTGCAGCTGTGTGAGTGAAATCTCCGCCAACCGGGGCAGCAGTCTGGGTAGAAATGCGAGGCCGACGCTATCCTGCTCACCTGCCGGTAAGCTAACGAGTACGTTGTTCTGTGAAGACAAGCGAAATCCCAGAGGTTACGGATCATTTGAGGTGCAGCAGAGCCTACTCTGTGATGAGACTGTGTGACCATAGGTGAGTTTTAGTAACTTGGTGGAACAGTCAAGCCACGGGTTCAGAAGAGAAGAGGCTGGCAGCAGTCAGATCTATAATCAGCTATTTTGGCTGCAGCCTGCTGAGAACCCGGTGTGTTTAGCTCGCCAGAGAAGGGGGTGGGAGGGAATTAAGAGCAATAAATTGAGGCTAAAACTAGAGACTGGAGACATGTTTGCATGAGGACCCAAGAAAACAGACCAAAAGCGAAAGTGAGCTTTGGTGAGAGAAAAGCTAACAGGGATTAAAAAAACGTGGAGAAGGTAAACTGGGAGGGTGCTAGCGTGGAGTCCAAGATAAACAAAGCACTGGTCTCTGCGGGCAGGCAGCTCATTTCCTGTCGTTACACAAAGTGCTCGATATTTAGATTCCACTCAAACTATGTGCCATCGTGACCCACTGCTGTGTGCAGTTACGGTTTGTGAGCATGGGTGTCCTTTTGTGAAAGAAAGTGAAGATGTGTTGCTCCGTCTCTATACTTAGCCACGTCAGATGTTATTTACGTGTGCAGATGCCTTGATTAAAACTCTGTTTTGACAGCGCTGTGACCGGGTGAAGATTTTTTATTTTTTTCCCCCCCTCATTGTTACAGAGGTGCACCTAAATTTGGACCAGGAGGGGCCATGGCCCCCTCTTGAAAAATGTTGGCCAACCTTCAGGACCCCACCGCCCCCCTCAGAGAATCCTGTTTGTTTAGTAGAAAGGCATACAGAGTCATCTTCTTCAGTTGAATTGAACTGAAGAATTTATTTCAGACATTCCACCAAGAAAAAAAAATAATGAAAAATAAAAGTAGCACTTCCATATTCCCAAACACTCTATTACCAGCCATACATACACAATTGCATGCAAATACGTTGCTTATTTTGGTGACTATGTCTGAAAAGACATGAATGTAAAACCCAAACAAACAAGTACAAAATGAATACATACATTTTTTTTTTTATTCTCTGCCCCACTAAAATTTTAACTGACCTGGTCTGCCCCCCTCCATCTCCGGCCCTCTATGTTTTCTGCCATTTTCAAGCTTTGTGTGAGTACTAAGAAAAACAAAAGAAAACAAAAGTCTGAGCGTCTTACTTGTATGTGCTGCAGAGGCGATGGCCTTGACACAGGGTGATGTAGGGCTTGTGCACCGGCTGGGCGTAGGACTCTGTTGCCAGGATGACATTGTGTCGGAGGTCGCCGCTGCACGCCCTCCTTCTGGAAAGCAGACAAAAGAAATGACACGTTAAAGCCAACTTTCTTGCCTATTTACCTTTCTCTTCAGCCAGCTTAGTGGCAGTGTGCAGCAACAGGCGAGTGCTGTACGACAGCAGGAAAAAAACGTCCTCATCTCATACGGGCTTAAAATGGATACTTTCGACATGTTTTCTTACCTCGATATCAGTATCGGTGTCTATTTAAAACCCCCCGACTTGTACAATTGCTCCTGATTGTGCCCTGGTTAAAAGCTGACCTTTGACCTGCCTGTCTGCGCTCAACCCTTCGTTGAGTTTATTTTTGTCCACCCCCACCCCACCCAAATCAGCTCTAAAAAGGACAGCAAATCTACTCTCTTCTTAATCGCCTGATCTTTGGCCCCTGGGAGACTGACCACCTGAATGTTTGCAATTTGGGAACATCCCAAATGACAAGCGGTGATAAACGCAGACAGAGAGTTACGAGTGCCGTTACCCATGATGCCCGAAGAACTGGGGAGTGCCCATCACATGGAGGAAGAGGAGGGCGGAGGAGAGGAGCAGCTCTTGGTACATCTTCTTCCTCTTTCCCACGTTTCCCTCGCCGGGGCTCTCACACTCTTTCTTGGAGGGAAGAGGAGGATGACGGAGGAAGTCTGCGACGGCCCCAGCTACCTGTGTAAAAAGAAAAAAAAAGACATTTTAGATCACGGCATGTTAAACATGACATTTCCTTCTGCACAATCTGGATGGGAAATTGGGGAAAAAGTTCAGCGGAGAGAAAAACGGCTTCATTCCTGCGAAGCCACAGGTCATCTTTATCCGCAGACTCGAAGAGGGACGGGACTAATTTCAGCGCGCGTCAGCTGCGTCGTGTCTCAGAGAGCCGGACCGGCTTCAGAGCAGAACACTAGCCTTTAAATCAGTGCAGACAGCAGTGGGAATCTGTGTAAGCTTGTCATTTAGCATTGGATAAGGAGGAGGGGAGGGGGAAAAAAAGGTGAGGAAGAGCAGCTTTTAGACGCTAAAACTCAAGGGCAGGAAGTCGTCAAGTGAGATCAAGTGAAGAGCGGATTGTAGAAGAGTTATTGATGTGTGTTGAGAACCAGTGGGAGAAGAAAAGCGTGTTTTAGTTGAGGATGCTTCTCTGTCGTGGTGGGGGTAGGTTAAATAGGAGGTATGGAAGGCTTGGTGTGCCAAAAAAATTCAAAAAAATCAGGATGCAATTGTTTTTAAAAAACTGTAGCAAAAACTGATACAAAATAATAGTAATAAATTACTACTAGGAAACAAAATACATTAATTAGAATATTTTACAAAATGAATGGAGACACACCTAGTTTTTTCTTATGTGTTTTGTGATGTCTGTTTTGCATTTTTGTGTGTGTGTGAATTTCCATTTGTGCTGCTTTTCTGTGTTTTTTATGCTCTTCAGTTGAAAATTGTCAGCAACTTCATGTTTTTAATTCAGCTTGTTTTGGGGGAAAAAAGTGACAAAATCTAGTTTTGGATTTCATTTTCAGGTCATTTTCTTTAATCAAATGTTCAAAAATCTCACTTTGTTCTGTTTTTATAGTTATTTTTCACTTTTTATTTTATAACATTTTTTTTATTTTAGTGATAGCTCATAATAATTTTACAAATAGCAAGGAAAACTTGTATAGTTTTGAGAGTCATACATGCAAAGTCTTAATTTATAATCTTTTTTTTCTTTTTATAAATGAACTTACTTTTAACACAATATCAAATTTGGCAAATGATGTAGAATAAAGAATGCACACAAAAAAAACAACACCCAATATGGATACACAGGAAGTGCTCTCAACTAAAGGCCCCCCCTCTACTGTACCCCTGTTTAGGACCTCATAAAAGCTTGGACCGGCCCTGCCCACACCTTCTCTGACTCTAAGAAGATCCAGGCAGGAGAGACAAACACCTCTCACACAGATTACTACATACTGCACAAGATTACAAAAAAAAGAGGAAAAAAACCCCAGATCACCTGTGAAACCCAGCTGACCTGGGAACAGCTTCCGCCAGCCTATGGGTCGAGTTTTAACACAGATACTAAACCCCTGGGAAATCTCTCCCAGCACATTAAAGCCTTCCGAGTGCAATTGCAGGTTATAACACAGTGCAGCCTGTCGGAGAAGCGGAGTTATCTTGAAGGCGACGGTAATCCTCGGATGACAGCATGCGTGTCTGTGTGACCCCTCCCCGCTGGCCACGGGCCCAGAGATCCGTCGTAAAGCCTGTGTTCATTCATAAACCACAGCGGGCCAGCAGAGGGGCCTACTTTGAAACGACCAGTGCATGTGAGTTTTGCGTGTGTGTCTGCACACAAGAAGGGAGAAATTTACAGCGGGAGGCGGAATGCAAAAAAGAGTGGAACAGTAAACCATTTCACAAGTGCATTTCATTTAAAACGATTCATGATAAACATCACGTGTTTGAGACAAACAGAGAATCGGAGCATGGCCCAAAGTTCTACGGGGCTCTAAGGAGAATTTGATGAGGGGATTCACTTCCAGTTAAGAGTCCACAAGCAACACAACTCATTTACATCATTCATGCTGGACAACCTGTTGTGGGGCTAACTAGTGAGCATATAAACGTCTTAAATGAGCTATACATCAGCTTGGTTTTGTTTGACAACCGCATAGTCATTCCATATTACTTATGTATAAAGCAGACCTTGGATTCCATATAAATTTATGAAATCTGTATCTGTTTGTTTTTCCAAAAATGTCACATCCAATAGTGAACGCCTCTGATCTGAAGATTAAATTTGAGAAACATTAGACACAGATGCCACAGTGCTAATTTATTTTTAGCAAATTTGTCAAACTGTGAATAAACAGAGTTGTTTATCACTGGCGGGTTTTGATTACTGGGAAATATGGCTCTCTGCCCAGGACGCCCTTCCACCAGTGGGTGGCAAAAGGCAAAAGAACCCAAGAGGAAAGAAAAGGGAAGTAAAAGTCATTGTGACCACATTTTTATTTGCTTATTTGAATGACGGGTCAGTACAACCCTTGTGTGGTGCACAGTGTAAGCACTGTAACAAAGATGTTTGGCAGTAAACGAAAGGGATTTTTTTTTGTTGTTGCTGCTGCAATCTTTCATCTCTTTTGGTCAAATTTAAAACGGAAAATAACAAACTGATCAAATATTTTTCAAAACGCAATTTGAAAGTCATAAAACGATATTCTGTTCGAGAAAACTGCTCCCCCACCCCCTACTTTTTGTCTCAAAATAACCTTAGAAGCAGACAAGAGTGTAAACCAAGGTCAAAAACAGACTTAGTAATTCTAAACTGATGGGTTATTCCCCAAAATAACAAAAATAATATATAATATTAAAACTCAAACAAACTCCAAGCAATTCGGTTGTATTGTTCACATCTGCCACCGGGTGGTGCTGTTTCACAACATCAATGTTAAGATACGAGCGCCAAGACCCACGTCCATCATTTCTACGCTTCCCCGTAACATTAACCCGCACCTTGAAGTGACGCTAAAGATTCTTAGAAATAAAACTGAGCGGACAGAGAAAGGGGGTATGTCCCTTTAGGCGAAAAACACAGATGCTGCGGACGAACACACACAGACTAAGGACGTGCACGGATAGGGAAACAAATCAACTACAAACCGTTCAGCAAAAAACAATCAGCCTTCCCACAGTCTGTCCAGTCAAAACACAGTCCTTCAGTGACGACGACTGAAACCAAACTGGCTTCTGTAAAACCGCTCTACTTGTTCAGGTGAAAGTCCGGGGATAACGCTCCGCCAGCAGTCAGGTTTCTCCCGGAGCTCAGACTGTCAGAGAGGAGCGCATGGGGGGGTGATGGGAGGACCTCCTCCCACTCCTCCAGCTGGGTGTCCCGCTGCGATTTGGAGGGGATCCGCGGTGACGTCACGCCACACGCTGTGCTAACTTTTTTTTTATTTTATTTTTTCCTCCCTTTCCCTCTTGTCGTTCAGAACCCACTGTTAAAACTTCACAAGCTGACGACAGGCAGCTGGTTAGTAGAGAAGAGCCAGTCAGTCGCTTTCAGGCTGAGACTTAATTGACTGAGTGACGTAATATTGACCAAAAGATCAAAGATGTCTTCATGTGTTTGTCTCAATTGCGAAACACTTGCGAAATAAAGCTATTTTTATTCATTTTATTAGGAATAATCATTTTTAATCTCCTAAAATAAATAATAAAAGAGTTAAACTAAATAAATTCATAAAAACAGACAATGGTATAATTTTTTTGATATGTGCGTCTTAAAAATAATTAGCTAGCTTAGCTGATTATTAAACTAGCTAAACTAGCCCTTAGCTAGTTTAATAATTGGAATGCCATACCTAATAAAAAATACGTCCCTATAGTTGTGCAATTCGTAATTTGTTTTGTTTTAATCTTCCAAATGTTTCCCTTACATCTTAAAGAAGTTTATGTTATTTCATTATTTATTTTATTAAAATATCTCGGTGTCCTGTGTTATTTTAACTCCCAGTCTCACCCAGCAGTCAGTGGACATGGCCAACATGTTTAGGATCTAATTGACAGCAGAAATAATAAACTTTGAGTTTTTTTTTTTTTTTATGTCTGATGCATTCAAGTTTAATTTCATTTAGGTATTTTATAAAGCCTTGACGGCTTGTTTATTTATTAAGTACATTTATGAAAATTTGTTTAAAATATTACACGTGTGAATAGTTATTATTAACTACACATTTACAAATAAATAAATGTTTTTATCATTAACTTACCGGACTAAGACACTTTTGGTCTTGGATGATATATTTACATCGAAGACCATATATGCTTATGCAATATTGACTTTATGACCTCGTTATGCTGTGCAAATGCAAAACTTTGCATGGGAAGCAATTTAATTCCTACTGACAATTATCCGAAAAGACAAGAAAACAATTATTCTGTTGGTTCTCCAATAGGAGTTATAGTTTCTATTGAAGGAACTGCAAGATCATTTCCATTGATGCCTTGAAGCACACACCCCTAACCTTTATCTGCTTTTTATTGAACTCAAAGAAGTGCGTGAAATCCCATGTCGTTTGCAGATGCGTTTATAGGTTTTAAGATGCTTTTTTGTGTTTTAGCTTTGATGCATCCAATGAACGGGAATAATGTCTGATTCTTCAGTATTTGACTAAATCAGAGTTACTTTTAACACTGTGAAAACGAAAAACCTGTAATACTTTTGAAAATGAACGTCCACGACAGACTAATGCAAAAAGAACATTGTTAGAATGCAGGTGTGTGAGCTGTGTGCTGATCTTACCCAGGCAGTATGTGTTCACCGGGTGTGTGTGCGCGCGCAGGCTGACAGGCGGCCCCGGGCGCGAGCCGCCGGACCCGTGGCTCAGAGGACCTCCTCATGCTCCCAGTTTCTTTTTATGGCTTGACTTTCGTTGGGCTCTGAAAATGCAGATTTTGTTTTTTTTTCTTAAACCCACCCCTGCGACCAATTTGAGGTGCTCCTTGCGAGCCGGCTGGCGACAAATGAAATGTCTTTGGGCGTGTTTCAGTTGCTTTTATGCTGAGCTTCCTGTGGAACGCAGGAATTGGACGGACAATCCCCAAACCGGACTTCCTGTGAGTGTTTGCCGCTGATAAAAGCCTTCTCCTGCACAAACACTCTCCATCCTGCTGGAATCTGATTTTGAAGCACTTTTCGGACTCCCATTGTGGAGCACCGCAATCTTGAAGGGGGCAAAGTGCCCTCAGCCTCCTCACCTCTTGCCGTTGTGCTGCCTTGGCAGCTCAGCAGAAAGCAGCTGTTACTCGTAGCGATTTATTGAGCCAGGTCGCTCTATGCCACTCCGCCGAAGGCTGGGTGGCTCACACAAGCTCATGTTTACAACCATTTGAGATCAAATCTGGGAAATTGCAGCTTGAAGCCAAAGAGCGGCACGATAAGGAGTTTCTTTTCCCTTCCCTTCCATTCTGTGCTCCAGTGCAAACCTCTTTAATCCTTGAAGTCGCCTATAGTTTGAAGAACAGCAAAAACATTAAAAGGTCGGTGCAGCGCAAGCCGAAACGTTATGGTAGATGTATAAGATTTCCCACATGTAAAAAAAAACCCTGAATATTTTAAGTAACAATTTAGCAAAAAGACTCCTGGAACTCTTTTCCAGAAGCCTTGACGTGACTTGGTTTTTGTTGGTGTTTCATAAGTAAAGGCCCATAAAATAAAATTAAAGGAAAAAGAAAAAAAAAAAAAGATCCAAAATCGGTTCTCTGACTCGTCAGGACAAGAAAAAAAGAAATGGCCCTCTGTTCCTCTAAGAAGCGGCCTCTCCCTGTATGAAGATTAAAATAACCGGTGCCCCCAACACAGCAGGATGAAGCCATATGAAGGCTGCGAAAGATTTTCAGGAGCCCGTTTCCTCTGTTTGTGTTGCAATTAAGGAATGGAAGCTTGAGTAATGGTAAAGGTTGGGGTAAATTCAGGAAGACCAAGAGCTGTTTCGGGATTTCATAAAAGAAAAAGAAAATAGTCGAAATTTTGATTATCTGGTGCTCAAAAGAATTATGGGAACAAGCCACTGTAGATGGATGAATTTAATTGAAATCACTATGAAAAAAAGCAGTACAAAGTAACAAAGTATGGCGCTATTACAGATTAGCATTTTTTTTTTTCTTCCAGCATGGTGGGGGTGGATGGTCATGGTTGGAGCACGAAAAAATATCCACAAATTCAGAAATCAGAACTAAAACAGTTTCTTCAAAATGGCTTAAAATGAAACCAAGACAAATGGTTAATATGGAAACACTTTAGGTAACGTCCACCAAATGACAATAGAAAGCCAAAAGGGCAAAAAGTGTGAACAAGCAGCCATTCTTTGACGCCAGGTGAATTGTTTTCTTGTGCTGGAGACGATCAAAGGCATTAATTAAACTTCGCGTGCCATTGGAAGAGTCTGTCAGCGTCGGTGTTTTCACATTTTGTCACTTTGTGACACCAAACATCTATGCAGTTTAATTCGTCTGGTTTGAATACGAAAGAAGATCATCACAAAGCAGCACATATGTTGTCAACTTGAAAGAAAACAATAGAGGGCTCCTACCTAAAATGTTTTGATCTGAAAAATATTGTGTGCAGATGGCCTCCCCTGTACTCTAATACCCCTAACTAAAAAAAAAAACAACCAAAAAAACAATGCAACCCAACACATTTAGAGGCTACCTACATGGAATCAAGATGTGTGTCATTTATTTTCAGATGCTTTGTGGAGTTCTTCACAGCAGGGAGATCATGGATAGTTTTTTTTTTTTTTTTTTTGGTCAGAGTGAGGTAAAAGAAAATATATATATATATATATATATATATGTAATCTTAAACTGATCATCCAAACATGGAAACATGGTGACGGCAGTATCATGCCATTGGGAAGTCTTTCTTGAGAAAAGTTTAAATAAGTTTTGTAAAACCGAATGGCCTTTAAAGGATTTAATGGAATCTGAAAGACAATTACTACAGGATTTCTGGTTAGTTTCTGCTTGTCCAAACGACGTCTTATGCAGGCCTTTCTTGCGGCCCCAGAGCTGCATTCGGACAGGCCCTACAGCCCTGTTTAGGGGTGCAGCTGTCAGAGTGTGTGAATAGAGACAAATGCCGCTCCTCCTCTGCCTTTACCCAGACTGAGAGATGTCAGACAACAAGGACGCGTTTGTCATTCTGACTATGTGGCGAACTGATCTTGGTATGCGTGCCGAAACAACTTTTATATGTATGGCATCATCCGGGACGCTTCACAGTGTGTGCAATCTGGCAACTTTTTATTTTATTTTACTTTTTTAAAACTTTTTTTGTATTTTCCTTTTTAGTTTTCCTTATAAAACTAAAAAGTTTTATAACTTTGTGAACTTCTAGCAATCTTAGAAGTTCACAAAGAGCAAGAATAATAGAAATCTCATAAACGATGGTCTGTGATCAACTACATACAGCATGGAGCAGACGTTTCAAACCATAATACGTTTGAAAAAGGGAATGTTTTAATAATTAAAGAGTTCATAAAACAGTTTAAAAATACCAGTGATGTAGGATATATGAATTATGTAACCAAAAGTTTAACAGAAACAAAAAAAAATACTGTAATTCTTTGCAGTTTGCTCAGTATTCAGAAATATTTGACCTATTTTTGCCTGTATTTTCTTTTTTTTCTGTATTTTTTGTTATATTTCTCTATTCCTATATTTTCTTTCCTTTACATTTTCAGTTTTTACTTGTATTTTCGTTTTCTTCTCTTTTCCTATCTTTTTATTTTTCTGTATTTTTCCTCATATTTTCCTTTTTTCTTGTAATTTTTTTCTGTTATATTTCTCTAATGTTTTCTTTTTTTCCTTTACATTTTCATTTTTTTACTTGTATTCTTTTTTCTTCAGTTATTTTTTCTTCTTCTTTTCTGTCTTATTTTGTTACGTTGATCTGCACACTGAGTTCCCCTTTTCGGGATAAATAAAGTCGTTTATTTGATTCCATCTGATAACTTGAACTGCCTTTTTACCTGGATTATTGTTTAGAAACGACTAAAATACTGACTCAAGTATATGTTTTTTTGTTCTAAACTTAGTTTTACTGCTGACGGTTGTTTGGTCTTTTATTAGTGGGCCTACCATGACTGAATGCTCGATCTGGCACTCGCTGCGCACAAAGAGCTATTTTCTGAGCGATAACAAAGAGCCTACGTGCTGAGGCACCATGGGAACTTTCTACTTCAGGGATGCAGGTGAGCACACACCTTCCAGGGTTACGGCTCAGATGGGAGCTGTTAGACTGGAGGATGTGAAGCATCATGGGGGTTTTTTCAGAGTACGCTCCTCTTTACGTCCATTTTCTTAATGCAACAGCTTGTGTAACAAAGACCAAAAGTGGGAAGGGTGTGTTTCTTTAAAGAACTCTTTTCATTCTTTGAAATCAAGGCTTGGCCACGCAACAAGCTATGTTCTGCAGCTCCAAGCATTCCAGATTTGTCCCAGAGAAGACGCGGGATGGAAATGAGCCGAAGCCGAGCGGCGCTTCCTCTTTTGGAGGAAACAGGAAAAGACTGGACGAGCGAGATTTGGCAGGCTGCACCCTTGGAACAATAAAAATCTCACCCCGACAGGAAAAGGATCTGCGTCAAAGAGGACCTGACAGATTTTACTAAAGGGCAGTAGCTGTGACCCTGGATGGGGGCATGAACAGGAGGGTGCCCCGCAATAAATCTGGAGAAGGTAAAATATGCAAAATGTGCGGAACGGACAGATTGCAGTGTGGCTCTGCTGCACTTCGAAAATATGCGTTTGCTGACTGGCGATATCTTTATTTTTCAGTCTGGTTGTGCTGCACAAAAGCAACACAATAATCCAGTTCACCTCACTTAAGGGAGTAAATGCGATTCTGGGCATCATTTGCTAATTTAGATTTAGACTGGATTGCATGTTTAGCATCGTTGTCCTGCTGGAAGGTTTACGTCTTTTGCTTTCTTTAGAAAAACATCCCAGAGCATAGTGCTGCCTCCGCCATATGTTAGTTTTCTTTCAAGAATTGCTTTTATTCTTGCGCTTGTTCTACGCTTCACTTCGTACAGAGAGTCTGGAGCCTCAGCTTTGAGAAACCACTGCGTGATGGAGGTGTGGATTCAGTTGAAGTTTTACATGTAAAAGCTTTTAAAAGTTTGCCGTTTTACCCAATCCAACATTTTGTCGTTGGGTATGCATTTCGATGCTACAAAGCTCACCGGAAATTGTGAACACCCATCTTTCGCAACTTCTCTTTCTGGTCGCTGATTGGCCGGGTTGAAGTTCTGTTGCACAAATCGAAGTCTGCGGGAGAAATCCCAGACGGAGTTGTGAACAGAGATTAGAATCTCATGGAATTGCGTAGGAAGGCAAAACCCAGGCTAGTGGCAGACTGCAAACAGGACTTGCTTTGAGCTTTTTTTTTCCCTCCAATATCTTCATTCTTGCCTTTACCTGTTCTGTAAATCAGCCTGGCAGCTGATGCAGGAATCCGCAATATCTTCCCAACAATTACTTAATGGAGGTAAACTTCAAAGCTGCTAACAACTGGCTGCAATTCATTTGGGCAGCACAACTCACTGTCAGCAATGTTCCAATATTCTGCTCTACACTTTTCCTGTTATCACTAAAAAGTGAATTTTTTTTGTTGACAAACTCACGATCATAAGGCCAGTCGAACATATGAATTTCTATATTAACATCTTGAGTTTGTTGAATTAGAAGCGAAATGTGTTCAGGTAGAAGCTACAGGTTTTTTTTCCCCCCTCTCCCTGAGAGAATCAGAGCTCCAGCCTGTGTCTCTGCTCCGATTGTGAAGCGGAGCAGCCAAACAGGACATCCTGCCCTCCGAGCCCTGCCACCACCACCATGTCTTCCTCGAGCTGGAGCCGTCCACTCCTGTAGATCCATCCTGGAAATAACCAGAGCTGTCCCGGCGCTTCCTGTGCTCCGGCAGTCAGGATGTGGCTGAAAAGACGCAGCTTAATCTTGTCGACTTGGAACTGATTGCAACGTTCACCTGTGCTTTTCACAGCACTCAAAAGTCCGTACGGCATTAAAGATACAAACTCGTGGAGAACTCCAAGTGTCATTTTATCGCATTTTTTTAATGAAAAAAATATATATATATACAGTATATATATAAAATCTCTCCACGTTTCACACATTTTTTGCAGTCAAGCTCACATTTCCCTTTTATTTGCGCAGTTTTGTGTTTGTATATGAAATTGACAGTGGCAGCTTTTGATATGGGCTCTTTGCCTAGGGCGGCACAGCCTTGCGGGTGCTCCAATAAAGTTTTCTGTACTTTTGTAGATTTCCTATACCGTCTCCAAGTGTTGGGCACCGCAGAAGCATAAACATATTCCATGGCTAGTTAAATCTGCTATCTGATGTCCGTCGTCTGATTTGGAGTCTCAATAAAATGACTATCTCACAGTTTTTCATAGGGTCACTTTTACCTCAATACCTGACTGACTGGTCAAACTTGTACTGAATTATCCTGACAATTCATAGAGATTCTTCATCAATATCACAGTTTGTGGTTTTAAAAAAAAAAATCACACAAATCTTTGTGTGTTTTTTAGTTGTAAAAACACACAAAGATGGATTTTTAACAATTTAGCAGAACATCGGGAATTCCTCAATCTGTTGTTGAGTTGTCCAGAGTGCCACTCAAACAAGAACCACCACTGGCGGGAGGCGTGGGGGAGGACATGGCTCCTCATTGTATTTCTAATACAAACCCGATGAGCCTGTCTTTTGCAACCGCTGCCAGAAAAAAAAAAAACCGTCTTGATGATCTCCTTTTGTCTGAAGCCTCAAAAAAGAGGTCACTGCTCTTCAGTTTAGGCTTTGACCGTTCAAACAAAAATTCACCAGTTCACTTGGCTTTCTGAATGACATTCTGTTCCGTGATGACGTAAAAAAAAAAAAAAAGAAAATGCTAGTTTCTTCATGTCTTTCCTCAAGAAAGCTATTTCAGAATATTTAAGAGATTTTCTCACAAACTTGCTAAAGCATCAGAGAGACAGTTTGACCTTATTCAGTCTTGACAATAGTGTCACTGTTGGGAGGATTTAGGATTTGGTTCAGATTGAGCTTTTATTGACTTTTTTCACAAAATTTCTGCCAAGGTTTTGACATAAAAAGTAAAAAAAGATTCAGTTTGAAAAACATTTATACAGCTTTGATCCTGTGGACTTGTTTTTCTTTCACAAGCAATTAAAACTTATTGAAATAGATCACAACATAAACTGAAAAATTTAAATTATGTTTATTAAAATAGTAAGTGTTTAATAAACACCTAATATTTTAAGTAAGTTAGAAAAAAAAAAGCTAAAACACACATTACAATAAAACCCCAAACATTTCATTTTAAAGCTCTATCATCTGGGAAAAAAAGGATTTAGGGTTTTATAAAGATTCTGATATAAAAGTTTAGTGTTCAAGCTCAAGGACAAGAAGTTCAAAGGCATTAAGATTGAATGTTTCAATCTCAATGAAACTTTCTATGTACAGTAAACTTTGTTGGTGTGAAAGTAGCAAAATATAAATTCTTAAATAATATTTTTTTATAGTGTTTCAGCTTCATGTGACTTGAAATAATAAATCCTGTGCTAAAACCTGGGAAAACATGAATCAGCAAAATTCGTTTTTGTGTTTATTTTCTTAATTTGACTTCAGACAGTTAAATAATGGGCAGACTGAATTAAATTTTTTTATTTTATAAGAACAAATGTTGGATTAATTGGAGTTTAAAACTAAACCGTGCTTTAATATGTACATCGTCAATTGCCTTTTGGTCCATAAAAGTATATTAGACATTTTATTTTCTATTTCTATCGTTATTATTGCACTTTATAGGATTGCACTTGCACTATATGCACTATGTGATGACACCCAAATATAACTTACTTGTTATGACAATAAATATTGAATTGAATTAAAGCCTCAGTTGTCAAAATCAACTGCATTTACACTAATAAACTGCAAACATATATATATATATATACCATATATATATATATATATATATAAACACTGGCAGTGAAATATTTAACTGATAAGTTAAAAATATTAAATGTGGTATGGACAAATGCAATGAGCTCACCGAAAAGGTCAAGCATCATTTGTTAGCAACAAAAGGCCACTCTGTTAAGCAGATCCCTTAAAAAAATCCATCTCCTACTTTGCACAATTGGCCATATTGTGTAGAGGTTAATAAATGGAGCTGTTGGAACAGCAGCACCCAACTGGACTGAATAAGTGTGAGTAAAATGAGGATGACGGACAAAGGGGGATTTGCCTCAGTGATTAACTGGAGATACCAATGAGACACGTTTAAAACTGAAGAAATTCATGAGGCAGATCAACGCAATAAGCAAAAAAATAACTCTTAATGCTGATATTTTGTCCAATATGGTCAAAAAGCAGCAGTGCTCCAACTTCAAAGCACTCTGGGACAAAAATGCTAAGCTGAAAGTAACCCTGACAAGGTTTTTTTTTTATATTTTCATTGATAAATGCGACATAATTTTACAGTAAATGTTTTATCTACTTGTTTTATTTTAATAAAACAAGTAGATAAGAATAAATTATTGCATATCTGAAAAGGGGTTTTAGATGTTTGCCTTAATAAAAGAAATCTCTACAGTCTCCTTACCTTTCGAGTCTTATATTTTGTTGGTCTACAAATAGTTTTTAGTCTGTCTCCACCAACAAAAACGGGAACTTTTTTTTTAGCCACGTTTAATTAATGAGCGTGCCAAATGCATATTTTACATAAAAAGCTGGTGAATCTTTGTAGACTGACTCACTATGACACTGAAGTAAAATTATAAAATTATGGTCAGTAAATTAAAATACGTAGTGTTGTGGCTTTTATCTTCCATTTAAAAGTTCACAGATTTCTTATTAGAAATCTCACCCTTGGTGGCGCAGGGGCAAAGCACGACCCATATATTGAGGCCATAATCCTCGTGGCGGTGGTTGCGGGTTTGATTCCTGGCCTGGTGACGTTTGCGACATGTCTTTCAAATAAAGGCCACTAGAGCCAACAAAACCTTTAAAAAAAGAAGCATGTTTTAAAGAGAGAAGAAAAAAGAAATCTCACCCTTGAAATTGTACAAAAGGTATTTGATGGAGGAGCAAATTTGTGGCATTCATGAACAGCCAGCAGCCGGCGCACAAAATCATTCCAAGTGTCACAAACGCTCCGCTGGTCACTCTCTGAACACCCCTGCTTTCAAGACATTGAGCGCCTAGATTTTTTATAAAGGTTTTGTTGGCTCTAGTGGCCTTTATTTGACAGTCAATTGGGCAATGAGGGAAGGGAAAGATGTGGCAAAGGTCGCCAGGCCGGGAATCGAACCTGCGATGGCCGCATCGAGGACTAAGGCCTCCATATATATGGGTTGCCCCCGAGCGCCTAGATTTAAGAATTTTTGCTGTTGCATAATATCAAAAACAACGGAGGTAAAAACGGACTCGTTTTCAGCCGCAAACAGTTGAATTCAGTCTCCACGCTCCCCACCAGACCACATCTGTGCCTGGAACAGCGAAGCAATCCACTTCCTGGTCAGAGTGATGGATGAACTTTTCCACGGAGTTCATGCTGGCTTAAAACTGCTTGAGCAGATGACCATAATACCTTCAGACGCCTAGGAACTGTACCCAAGGATGCGCAGTTATGCATGAGGTGCTCTGCTACTGGATGAACTAAACTCTATTTCTTCATCCACATCCATTCAACTACAATGACATTTTTTTTTCCTTTGAACCAATTTTGCTTTGGAATTATTCAAATAAGAATAATAGCTTGAACAAATCAAGTTTTTTAAAGTTAGTTGAATAAAACATGTTTTTCAGTGTATGGTGTTAAAATGCAAAATGCTCTTTGATTAAGATGAATGTAACTTTTCTTGTCTAAGATACTCAGCCAAAGAATGCTAAATTTGTTGTGATGTCCTTAATCAATTCTATAGATGTAGAGGAAAATATGATTTGGTCAGACAAGTATATGCTATTTAATGAAAGGACAGATTGCTACAACCACATTATTTCTTCTTTTTTGTTTGTTTTACCTAAAACACATGGAGAAACACATTTTCACAGACTCGGTTTGCATTATGTTGAGTCTGAGTGACAGAGACATCCACTCGGAGCGAAATGTGTTGCTTTTTTTTGTTTTTCCCTTCGGAGATGGACAACTGGGAGTCACATCAAATCATAATTTTGCCATGTGGTAAACCTGCTGAAGGTGCACGCGTGCCGCGCAACCTCACACATCCAAACATGCTCCTCACAGAAACGCACGGATAGACGAGACGTTGCCTGCAGATCCGGTCAGCTGCGCGAAAGGTCTGCATGGGGAATGGTGATGACAGTCCATGTCTCAACTGAAGGGCCATACACAAGAATGGTTTGTTTAAAGAAGAAAGGAAAGTTTGACGTTTGGCGCTCCCTGATGAAAACCGAGGGTGGCCCGACTCCGCGGCCGGCGGCAACAATAGCGACAATTGGAGAGTTTAACTGAGTTGGATTTATGACTTCTTGACAAAATCTGACATATTTACTTATCAGGAGGAAATTAATTATGCTGGTTGGTTGTGAATTTATTTTTGTTTTTTATTGTGCAATATCGCTGTTAAAGTATTTATCCCTTAAGAGAATTTTTCTGCTTTTAGTGTTATTTTGTCACAATGAAATATTTCAGACCATTACATTTATTTTAACAACAGACATTCTTTCTGTAAAAAAATTAAGAGACCACTTACAATGATCAGTTTCTCTGATTTTACTTTTTATAGTGTTTGTTTGAGTCAAATGAACATTGTTCTTTTGTTCGATGAACTATTGACAACATTTCTCCAAACTTCCAAGCCAAAATTTTGTATTTGTTTGCAGAAAATGAGAATAATCAAATCAGGACAAGGGTTGAGGGTTAGTGTTAGGGTAACAAAATCTAACCCTAATCAAAGCTAATCAAAATAACGAAAAAGATGCAGTGTTTTCAAACCTCTCCTCCATGGGCTGCCACCTTATCGTGGTGGAGGGGTTTGAGTGCCCCAGTGACCCTAGGAGCTATGCTGTCTGGGGCTTCATGCCCCTGGTAGGGTCACCCAAGGCAGACAGGTCCTAGGTGAGGGACCAGACAAAGAGCAGCCCGAAGACCCCAATGATGAAGGAAAACTTTGGACTTGGTGTTCCCTCGCCCGGACGCGGGTCACCGGGGCCCCACTCTGGAGCCAGGCCTGGAGGGGGGGCACGATGGCGAGCGTCTGGTGGCCGGGCTTTTACCCATGGAGCCCGGCCGGGCTCAGCCCGAAGAGGAAACATGGGCCCCCCCTCCCATGGGCCCACCACCCGTGGGAGGGGCCAAAGGGGTCGGGTGCAGTGTGGGATGGGTGGCAGCAGAGGGAGGGGACCCTGGCGGTCCGATCCTCGGTTGCAGAAACTGGCTCTTGGGACGTGGAATGTCACCTCTCTGGTGGGGAAGGAGCCGGAGCTAGTGCGTGAGGTCGAGAGGTTCCGGCTAGAAATAGTCGGTCTCACCTCGACGCACGGCTCTGGTTCTGGAACCAGTCTCCTTGAGAGGGGCTGGACATACTTCCACTCTGGAGTTGCCCAAGGTGAGAGGCGTCGGGCAGGAGTGGGCATACTTGTTGCTCCCCATCTCGGCGCCTGTACGTTGGGGTTTACCCCGGTGAACGAGAGGGTAGCATCCCTCCGCCTACGGGTGGGGGGACGGGTTCTGACTGTCGTTTGTGCTTACGGGCCGAACGACAGTTCAGATTACCCACCCTTTTTGGAGTCCTTAGAGGGGGTACTGGAGAGTGCTCCTCCTGGGGACTCCCTTGTTCTGCTGGGGGACTTCAACGCTCACGTGGGCAATGACAGTGAGACCTGGAGGGGCGTGGTTGGGAGGAACGGCCCGCCCGACCTGAACTCGAGCGGTGTTCTGTTGCTGGACTTCTGTGCTCGCCATGGATTGTCCATAACGAACACCATGTTCAAGCATAAGGGTGTCCATATGTGCACTTGGCACCAGGACACCCTAGGCCGCAGTTCGATGATCGACTTTGTCATCGTTTCATCGGATCTGCGGCCGTATGTCTTGGACACTCGGGTGAAAAGAGGTGCGGAGCTGTCCACTGACCACTACCTGGTGGTGAGTTGGCTCCGGTGGTGGGGGCGAAAGCCGGTCAGACCTGGCAGGCCCAAACGTGTTGTGAGGGTCTGCTGGGAACGTCTGGCGGAATCCCCTGTGAGACGGAGCTTTAACTCCCATCTCCGGCAAAACTTCGAACACGTCCCGGGGGAGGTGGGGGACATGGAGTCTGAGTGGACCGTGTTCCGTGCCTCCATTGTCGAGGCGGCCGATCGGAGCTGTGGCCGCAAGGTTGTCGGTGCCTGTCGCGGCGGCAACCCTCGAACCCGCTGGTGGACACCTTCGGTGAGGGATGCCGTCAGGCTGAAGAAGGAGTCCTATCGGGCCTTTTTGGCCTGTGGGACTCCGGAAGCAGCTGATGGGTACCGGCGGGCGAAGCGGCATGCGGCTCGGGCGGTTGCTGAGGCAAAAACTCGGGCGTGGGAGGAGTTTGGAGAGGCCATGGAGAAAGACTTCCGTACGGCTTCGAGGCGATTCTGGTCCACCATCCGGCGTCTCAGGGGGGGGAAGCGGTGCAGCACCAACACTGTTTATAGTGGGGATGGTGTGCTGCTGACCTCTACTCGGGACGTTGTGGGCCGGTGGGCAGAGTACTTCGAAGACCTCCTCAATCCCACCAACACGCCTTCCACTGAGGAAGCGGAGCCTGGGGACTCTGGGTTGGGCTCTCCAATCTCTGGGGGCGAGGTCGCCGAGGTGGTTAAAAAGCTCCTCGGTGGCAGGGCCCCGGGGGTGGATGAGATCCGCCCGGAGTTCCTTAAGGCTCTGGATGTTGTAGGGTTGTGTTGGTTGACGCGACTCTGCAATGTCGCATGGACATCGGGGGCAGTTCCCCTGGATTGGCAGACTGGGGTGGTGGTCCCCCTGTTCAAAAAGGGGGACCGGAGGGTGTGCTCCAATTATAGAGGGGTCACACTCTTAAGCCTCCCTGGCAAGGTCTATTCAGGGGTCCTGGAGAGGAGGGTCCGTCGGATAGTCGAACCTCGGATTCAGGAAGAGCAGTGTGGTTTTCGTCCTGGTCGTGGAACGCTGGACCAGCTCTACACCCTCGGCAGGGTCCTGGAGGGTGCATGGGAGTTCGCCCAACCAGTCTACATGTGTTTTGTGGACTTGGAGAAGGCGTTCGACCGTGTCCCTCGGGGAGCCCTGTGGGGGGTTCTCCGGGAGTATGGGGTACTGGGCCCTTTGATACGGGCTGTCAGGTCCCTGTATGACCGGTGTCAGAGTCTGGTCCGCATTGCCGGCAGTAAGTCGGGCTCGTTTCCGGTGAGAGTTGGACTCCGCCAGGGCTGCCCTTTGTCACCGATTCTGTTCATCACTTTCATGGACAGAATTTCTAGGCGCAGCCAAGGTGTTGAGGGGATCCGATTTGGTGGCCTTAGGATCTCATCTCTGCTTTTCGCAGACGATGTGGTCCTTTTGGCTTCATCAGATCGTGATCTGCAGCTCTCGCTGGAGCGGTTCGCAGCCGAGTGTGAAGCGGCCGGGATGGGGATCAGTGCCTCCAAATCCGAGGCCATGGTCTTGAGCCGGAAAAGGGTAGAGTGCCTTCTCCGGGTCAGGGGGGGTGTCCTGCCCCAAGTGGAGGAGTTTAAGTATCTCGGGATCTTGTTCACGAATGGGGGAAGAAGGGAGCGGGAGATCGACAGGCGGATTGGCGCAGCGTCTGCTGTCAAGCGGGCGCTGTACCGGTCCGTCGTGGTGAAGAGAGAGCTGAGCCAAAAAGCGAAGCTCTCGATTTACCGGTCGATCTACGTTCCCACCCTCATCTATGGTCATGAGCTTTGGGTCATGACCGAAAGAACGAGATCGCGGATACAAGCGGCCGAAATGGGTTTTCTCCGTAGGGTGGCTGGACTCTCCCTTAGAGATAGGGTGAGAAGCTCAGTCATCCGGGAGGGACTCAGAGTAGAGCCGCTGCTTCTTCACATCGAGAGGAGCCAGTTGAGGTGGCTCGGGCATCTGGTCAGGATGCCTCCTGGACGCCTCCCTGGTGAGGTGTTCCGGGCCCGTCCCACCGGGAGGAGGCCCCGGGGAAGACCCAGGACACGCTGGAGGGACTATGTCTCTCGGCTGGCCTGGGAACGCCTCGGGATTCCCCCGGAAGAGCTGGAAGAAGTGGCTGGGGAGAGGGAAGTCTGGGCCTCCCTTCTGAAGCTGCTACCCCCGCGACCCGACCTCGGATAAGCGGAAGAAGATGGATGGATGGATGGATGGGTTTTCAAACCTCAAATAATGCAAAGAAAATAAGTTCATATTCATTTAGAAACAACAATTCTAATGTTTGGACCCAGGTAGAGTTCAGAAATCAATACTTGGTGGAATAACCACGAGGTTTTTAATGGCGTTCAGGTCAGTGGGCTCTTCATTTTTTCTAGAGCTGTATACAACGTGAGCAAACACGTCCATCTCTCTGGAAAGGTTTGCAAAGTCGCTTCTCATGCTTCCTGCTGCAGGGGAACCACAGTGAGAGACATCATCGAAACTGGAGACGGTTGGGGGACATTCCAAGGAGTGGCCTTGAGCACATCGACAAGTCGTCCAAGGAGGTCCCAAAGCATCCCACACAATTTAAGAAACCTTTGATTCATGATCTATAGCAAAACCAGAACTTTCCAGTCAAGTAAAGGCATTTTGTGTTATCAGGCGTTACTTTTGAATTAAGGAGACCTGTCATTCATAAAACATTTTAATTTAGAAAGCACAGGACGACATTTTGCCTCCTCTAACATTATGACTTCTTGTGTTTGGCTCGTCTGCAACACCGCGCCGCTCTTTCTGTCTGCTTGTGGCGTCATTGATGTTGATGTTGGTCGCACGGCTTGCGCCGGGAACAGCTTTATAATGAGCGCAGACCTGTTTGAATTTGCAGGAGACGGCAGAAAACCACAGGGAGAAAACCGGCCTGGTGTCGTTACCTCCCGATGATGGGTTCATTAAAAAGGTATCTTGCTCCGTAACTAAGCACAGATGGCGCAGAGGCAGTGCATTATATCAGATAGAGACTCTGGAGGATATATTTATGTCGAACCACGGCTGAACCCCGGGAACCTTCTGCAGCAGTCTCAACATTACAGCCATTTGATCTCATGCCTGCGCGTCTATGGTTTTTACATACCGTCCAGAGCGGCGCTGTCCATGCCGCCGGTTCAGCATGAGCACAATCATTCACTCCAGCCAGTGGAGACGAATCCGAACCGGCAGTTTTTTCGGTGCTTCTTTACATTGTGCCTGTTGAGCTTTAGAGCACCGCGTGGGACATCCATTAAACCTTCTCGTATTAAACCTTCTCGTATTAAAACGTATAGAAGCAGGATCACCTCTTGAACTCTGGAGCCCGGCATGCACAGCGGAGAAATCCCTTCCCAATCGAGACAAATGGGCTTCCCTTACGGCTTCTTCATGAGGCGGTTATGAGACGTTGCACTCTCATAACCTCCTTAGGCAGAGGCAAAGGGAGCAGAGGGAGCCCCCACAAAGTGTGAGTGAAAATCTCCAGTTGAGCGGTACTGATGGCAACGACGGCTTCTGGAGATAAAATGTCTTCCCCGCCACATGTTGAGTGTGGCCTAGTCGATTGGCCGCCTATTTTGAGCACAGTCCTGTTATCTCTTCTCTACTGATGAAAACCCTCTCTGTCAAGAGCATGTACCACTTCTAAGCATCACAAATACTCTTATGAGCTTTAGCTGAAACATATGTCTGACTCAATAAAACCTATTAGTCATGTAGCTGTACAGACACACAGACAAACAGTCATCAAATAAGCCCTGTTTGCTTCCGCCCGATGATTTTCCTGATTGATTTTGGGACAAACAAGCCAGTCCGTAGGTGATGGTGGGTGCAGACGCCTTCACCCGTCACAGTGCTTTCCGATGCTGACAAAGCACCGTGTTGAAAAGTTTGGCTACATGAAGACAATCCAGAGTGCTAACAAAGAGAAGAGACACGCTGCAAGCCAAATCATCCATCATCTCATAAAAAAGCTTTGTAAAAAAATGACTCTTTTTAAGAATATTTTTGTTTGTTGTTGTTTGTACGGAGCTAAATTGGGGCCATAAAATTTGTCCAAAAATAAATAAGTAAAATTGAAACAAAACCAAAAATCTCGAGTTGAAAAAAATCTTGAATCTGAAAAGTAGTTCTGAACAATTTTTTTTCAGTTGCAAATCTTTATTTTCAGTTTTAAATTGTTTCTTCATTTTGAAGTTTTCTTTTTCAGTTGCAACTTTTTTTTTGTTGCCATGTTTCAAAATAATTTTTCAGGTTCAGATCATTTTCTGTGGAACGAACTTTATAGTCCCAATTTACCTCCATGTGCTTTTTACACATTTTCTGCACCCTTTCCTTTTTATTGTTTCTAGTATAACATGTTGATGTCATAAACAGACAACTTAAAAGATACACATTTTAAATTACATTTTCCAAAACAGTTATGCAGTGAAACATAACTCAAAACTGATTTGTGGAAGGCGTAAATATTCAAAGATTTTTCCTTGGAGCTTAACTAAAATATTATTTAAAAAAAAAATAGAGGTTCAGAAGTTGAAATGCCTAGGCACAGTGCTATTTAACATGCTGTTTCCTGCCTTTTGCAAAACTATCTATCTTCCGGGGTGTTAACGTAAACCCAAGAGCAACAATAAAGTTCACTTCTGGAGAAAAAAGGGGCACAAAGAGGGACAATTCTAGCTAAAGTCCATGAATATTTGAAACCCCCTCTAAAAATGCCTACAACTGCATATTTTAATAGTTCAAACACCAAACACACCATAATATGCACATTGGAAACCATCTTGGCACCACTGCTGAAGCTAAAATCTACAGTCTTCCTGATTTCCAACCAGATAAATTAGTGTCTGCGCCTAGCAAAGCTGCTACTTCCCTTAGCAACATTTTTTTTGTTTTAGTGGCGTCATCTTAATTTACCAAATGAAAGGCTGCTGAAGCTTTTAGCCATGCTACATGTTCCCATTGGACCAGGTTACAGTAGCACTGCATGTTACCTGGAACGTGTGGAAACACATTTTAGCAACTCAGCTGCCAAATGTGGACTGGCATTTAGCGCAGAGCTAGCTGTCTTCTCACCTGACTCTTACGGGGAGAACAAATATCCGACACGTCAAATTATTCCCGTGATGATGGATGTGTGTTAGCAGAACCCCTTACCCGGGAAATAAAAACATTACAATACTTTACGCTGGGGAATCTCTGCACTATTCCCCTCTTTTAGACTACTGTGATTGCCTCTCGAAGAGCCAGAGAAAGAGAACAAAAACTCGCACGTTCCTCGACTCCCACTCTTTCGTTTCAAGCTGGCACACACAGTGGGGTTGACGATGGTAAGCACACATCGGTGCCTATCGAGGGATTTTAATGTCCAAAAATAGCGGGAACTCATGCACCCATTACTGCCAAACTGGATTTGGGAGGGGAGAAAAAAAAAGAAGGATTTGCTGTATTTCGGTTGAAATCCCTCTGCTGCTGACTGCAGTTTCCTGGAGAGTCATTAGAGGGACTTCGGAGTGGAGATGAGGGGGAAGTTCTGGAGAAAAGAGGTGGATTTCCGCTTGTCTGTGTGTGCAGAGCTGGGCATCGCTGACAGTTCCCGGGAGACAGATGCCCATCAGCTAATAATAGCCTGTGGACCCGCTGTAGGTGAGGACAGCATGACTGATGGCCCAGCGTCACCATGACACAGTCAGATGGAGGTGCTGGAAGCTGTGGGAATGAGCTGATCGGCTGAACCGAAGGCGGTTTATCGTTGGGGCGAAAGACTGTCTGCAAGCAGGCAAATTTATGCCCACAAGTACACACACTTCCTTTTGAAAGACCAGGATTTATGTTGGAACGAGAGGGTTTTTGGCGCGTCTCTGGATGGCGGCCATGAGACACATCCACAAGGACAAACCTGCCACAGGATGTGAAGCGGGCGTGGTAACCCTGTTTTCTCCGTCTCCCACAAACCCTTTGATATACACACACAAGACACTCAACGGTGCTATGGAACCGGGTACTTCTACTAGCTTAAAAAAAAACAAAACACATTTAGTATTTGCAGCACATTTGCAGCCAGTGAATCTTGTCCGTTTTAATAATTCACGCAGAAGCATCCCAACTCGTTTCTCTCCCCGTCGCTCCTCTACGCAGAGGTTAATGGTGTTGTTTTGAATTCCTTCACCTCTTTAACAGGAACTGCATTCCGAGCCTCGGAAAAAAGCGGCTCAAACAAAGACGGGAAGTGATGTGAGAGCACTTCCCATCTACTCCCTTCTGAATTTATCTCGGCGCTGCAGGCCCGTTCGCCCCAAGCCTCCCGCTTGGCCCCACCCGAGAGAAAAGGAAAAAAAAAGAAAAAGAAGAAGCGCACATCTGCACCTTTGACCTTTTATACAAATGCATCCGCTTGGTTGACCTCACCGTTTTGAAACAAAGCAAAGCGAAAACCTTGCGATTGTTGACTTGTCTTTGATGTTCTTGATCTGAGCCTTCGCTCATTCCATCAGTCAGAACCAGTTTGGGTTGCTGATTCTCGACCCGGACTTTACATTTCTGTATGTCACCCTCCCCCCCTTGATGTAAATGTAGATGTATTGGCGGTGAGGAGTGCAGGTTACATTTGTACCGTGTTTCAGGGTGGATTTTTTTTTTTTTTCCGATGCAAACCTTCTGTGACCTTTGACTCCTGATTAATATGGCATTCTGCTGCAGGGAAAGCCAACATCCACGAGGGCTGGTAGAGTGTGTTTTACTTGTGTGTACATCGTAATTCATTCAGTGGTGACAAATGTATGCGGAGTGAGACACTTTTTTTAGGTAAACACGGGCAGATAACCACAAACACAAGACGGCATTGTGCTGTGTTGTGCTACTTAAAGCTACAGTATGTAACTTGACATACTGCAGCTTGTAAAGCTGCAGTTGCAGAGCTTCTATGGTCTATGGTCTGGTGTGGTCATACCAGAGTATGGTATGAATGAATGAGATGGAAAATTTGAGAAAGAAATCAAGCTCATCTGCCTTCCCCCAGTGCTAACTAGAAACAACCAATCAGAGCGAGGAGGAGGGCCTTAGCGTTGCCATTCGCCCTAACCCCGTCACTCCCTGCTATAATACGGCTTCTTCCTGATGGCAGAGGATAATAAGTGATTTTCCTGTAACGGTAAGTTGTTTCTCCACCGTTAGCACATTAAGCAGTGCATACAAGAGCATGATTGGCAGTGATGAGACCCTCCTCCTAGTTCTGATTGGTTGCTTTTCAGATGGCAATAGTAGCTCAGAAAGGAGGTGGAGCAGCTCACTTTGTTTTACAGATTATATGTCTCATATTATTACCGTCACGACATAGTGACAGTTTTAACAAATATGTAAAAATTTTTGTACATTTTTTATTTCTTTTTACAAACGTTACATACTACAGGTTTAACTTAACACAATTTGTAATATGGAACATATGCATTACAATAGCACTTTGTTCCTAAGAGATGGAGATAGGCTACTGTTTACAATAAGGTGGAAACTAAGGGTCAAAAGTGCAAATGCGTTCGAAGACATGCAAAAATCACAGCGCCATATAGTGGCTGGGCATGACAACTACAGGTGTCATGGCGGCGTCATCTAAACGTGGAACTTCTCCCCAGTCGACGTCTGAAAAACATAGGGTGACAGTTACAGCGTGGATGAACTTTCAAATCAAGAACTTAGCTTTTTTTTTCTTGGCTCAACTCTTGACCACAACAGAAATGCGTGGGTTACTGCAGACAAAGCCATCATCCGGAGTCATGCTAGGTGTTGCAGAAGATTTATGCAGCACATTACCTCCGATTTAGACTCCTCATGTTGAAACACGGTACCTTCATACTGTGGGGATGCTTTCCTTCAGTAGGGACAGTGAAGCTGGTCAGAGCTGATGGAAAAATACATGGAACTAAACATGGGGCGTCGCCTGGAAGAAAATCCAATGTTTGTATAAAATACATTTATGTTTGTGGTTGTTTTGCAAAATACGATGTATTTACTGCAGATTAACAGCAAAAATCGTTTTACTGTCACATACTCACAAAATGAACCACTAACCAGGTCTGTACAGCAGCACGAGACTTTTAGTGTTGATGTAATAGTCCTGCAGACAGCATTAGAGGGGGGGAGACAGGAAGCGTCATTTAGTCAGTAGTTCAATCTGCAGGAGCAGATCTTCCGGTCCACCGTTGCTTCCTTGAGTTAACACAACAATAATACATGAGCCACATTGCAGGCTGATAGATGAGGAGATGAACAGGAGGAAAGGGTGGACAGAGTGTGTGTGAGTGTGAGGGGGGAGGGTGTCCAACAAAAGCAAAGCTGTGAAGGAAAAGTAGAGTTAGAACTCTATCATATGGAAGAGCAGGGTGGTCTGTTTGGGAAGAAGCGCCGCCTGACGATGTCGCTGGTCAGCTGACAGGGAAAAAGTGTCCAATAGATAACTTTCTGTTTGGACCTCTGCAGGGTAAAGTTGCTTCGCGTCGTATCATGTGCGCAGCCTGCGGTGCTGAGGCCTCAAGAAGAGGGGAAGAGAAGTGATGAGCAGGACACTTTGCATTTCACCAGAATATACGTGGACTGGCAACTGGTTGACTGTCTTTCCAACAAATCGAGGAAAATAAACCCAGTCGGGTGTCCGCTGTTTTCTACGTCTGGATTTGGTTGCATTTAAAGACACAAAACAAGCCTGACGATTCATGCCTGAATGCCAGTGGAGATTTTCAAGTGTAATGAAAACACAGCTAGCCACGATCGATTCAAGCACGTTGTTCAATGCTTGAAGCAGCAAAGCAGTCCCACTCTATCATGCTACACCACAATGACTGACTGTAGATATAGTGAGCTTTTTTCTGCAATGCTGTACGAGATATAACAGGAACATTAAGAACATTCTAATTTAGTTTCTTCACTCCATAAAGTATTTCCTTGCTATCGGGGTCATCTTGATATTTTTCAGCAAATGTGGGATCGGCCTTAGTGTTCCTTTTAGCCAACACTGTGTTTTACCTTAGAACACTCCCATTGTCCCCTGGATGCAAATCTTGCATCCAAGATGCGTCCTGGATGAGTCATCAATGCTCCCTTGGAGTAATTTTGGTAGGGAAGCTATTTCTGGAAAGGTTAGAGTAGCAAATTGTCTTCAGTTGTGGAAAATGGCCCCTTATTGTAGTTCAGTAGAGTCCCATTGCCTTAGATTTCATCAGTGACTTTATTTCTGGTCGGTTTCTGAGTTTCCTTTGATTTTTGAGATCCCTTACCTCATCATGTCAGACAGTTTCCATTTAATAGATTTCTTAATATGTATCTCTTGAAATTGAAACCAAACTTTCAAGAAATGTGATCAATCATAGTAAATTCCTATTTTATCAATGGGGACAATTCATTTTTCTTGCTTTGAATGGCTTTTTTTTTTTTTTTTTTTTCCACAAACCAAAATTTGTGCTTCGCTATGCGCCAATCGCGATCCCCGTCTTTGCAGAAATTCTTGTTTGAATTTGACAACTGGCTGGAAGAGATGGGGGTTGTTGGAGGGGGAAGGAGAAGGTTAGTATGGAGGACAAACATCCACACACGGATACACATCTCCTTGTGCAGATGGTGCGTGACCATTGATCACCAGAGTCACCGGCGGCTCTTATCAGCATCCTGTTCCAAGTGAACCCGCACCGATTCACTTTCACAGTCTAATCAGCCCACAGTGTTTATCTCAAACTCGTGTTTGCTAACTCGGAGTGTGAGTGGGCGAGGGCAGGAGAGGGGGAGGTCAAAGGGCAGGAGCGGCGGAGTAAATGAGTAGCAAAGTAGAAAAGGCTACAGATGGCTTCAGCGACCTCTGGCTCTCCATCTTCGTCAGGAGACTGACATCGTTCCCCCGAAATCACACAGCTGAGGCGGTTTTTGTGTCAGCGTTATCTTTGTGTGTGCATTTCTTTCCGCTGTAATCTTAATTCATCTTTTCATATTTCATATTACCTTTTAGATTTTGTCTGAAAAATGTAAAATTATACATTTATTCTCCATCCTCAATAATGATAATACTAATAATAAAAAAAAAACATTTAAATGTGTTAGTCCATGAGACAAACACCCAAAATGAGAGTTAAGCCCTTCCTCTTTAATAAAACTCATACCTAAGAGTTGCACATCAAGGCACCTTTTCCTAACTCTGCTACATTCTGCTTCTACTCTCCAATTTCGCAATTTTTTCTGCTGTTATTTTAGCGTTTAATTTAAACGACAACCGGCTGAGAGTTTTTCAGTTTAGCTCTCTTCCAACGAATCTGTCTGTACAAGCTTACATTTCTCCAGTCAGAGCATTTTCTGACTGTTGGAGAGGTTCAACAACATGCTCAAAGAAAAAGGTAAGTCGAAAATCATCTGCATTCTAAACTTAGAAGACTGTTGTTTTAATGTTCTTAGCAAATTACTGAGTATTGATTTAATTTGCTGTAAATCAGTCACATACCATAAATCTTAAAGAAAACTACCCATTACGTTTCAAAAGGTCTCTGATTAGAGAGATGAAAGAGATCCACGACAGGAAGACTAATATCCATTCTTTGATTCACCCATTTTACTCTCAGTATTTACAGTCTTGCTTTTTACTGTCCAAGATCTCACCATCGACTCCACCTCCTACAAACTGTGCTGGCCTAAAGTCTTGATTTACACACTTTCACTCGCAGGACTTGAAGATTTATTCAAATCGCTCAGACAGTAAACCCTCAGTAGATAATATAAAACAGCTGCCAGAGCAGGTGGATGTAAAACCAGCCCCATGTTTGTTTGTTTCTCGCCCCAACCTACCCGTCCTCCCCTCTTTCCCTCCCCAGCCCCTTTCATTTATTCGGGGTTTCCTCCTTTCCCTCTCTCTGCTCCGTCTGTAGCAGGCCGTTCCCAAGCCCCCTCTCACAGCAGGGATTCACACATGGTACAATAGTTGATGGCTAGATGATCTACTACTGTTTCTGACCTGGCCGCAGCCTTGCAAAATCCGATTCGGAGCTGTTACTTGTGACACTGTAACCACAGATTTGGGGGTTTCTGATGGCTGTGAAAAATTGTTTTATTGTGGTTTTTTGTCGTGAAGACAAGCTGTCAGGACCTTGCTGGGATTCCTCCGAGGCACCTGTGTGAAGAACTTGTGACCCCAGTTCGATTTGTGTTTGTTTGGCTTCCAGACCAGAAGGACACTCAAATACTCCAACAACAACAATAAAAAGTAAAAAAACAAACAAGTGAAGGTCGGCACAGATTGGTTTGATTGCCCCGTCCTTTAACTGTTACTGCTCCTAAAAGCTGGTTTAGCATCTCAACTGTCTCCCTGCCTTCCTGTTTGCTCTGTAAACGCGGTCACTTGACTTCACGCCTTTTGAAATCAACTCAACTTTCATACACAAAAGGATCTGTTGCTAATCGGTGCGTAGAGCTTTTTGTTTTAGTGTTATTTTGGTAACACCCATGCCCGACATGTCACTTAAATTTCCCAGACAGTTAAAATAGCGTCCCAGATGAAGCATCCATCCGTTCATCTATGCGTGTTCTGGGATCGATCACGAGTGAGACCAATAACCAATCTGGCCTTCTTGAACCTAGCCAACCTTTTTCCCTGAAGTGGTGCTAAGTTCAAAATGTACAGAAATATGTTTGCTTTACAAACCAAAACGATTCGCAGACAGGTATTTCTCCACTCCTTCTCCACTCTCTCCAGTCAGCACGTTTCTCTGCGTGCGTTGCTGCGTGTTACATGTGGATTTGCTTTAAACTGTACCAAAACTCGACCCTTAAAGCTTCCTCTCAGGTTTTATGAATGTCAGCCAAGTATGTCTGCGTTTTCGTCAGACCGTTAGCTCGCTGCTTGTGCTCTTCAGCCTTGTTCCCCACCTGGCTCGCTGTAAGCTGAGCTAAAGACAGACAGGTCTCTGTATATTTGTTGGCTATAAGACACACCAGAATTTTCTCATAAACTAAGAAAAAAAAACAACAATTTATTTATTTTCTTTCTTTTGCCACACAATCAGCCCTCTAGATTTCACAGTTCCAATGTTATGATGTGATTTTCCATTTCAACTAATCATCCCAGAATTAAAATGAAACGGAGAAACATTTTTTTTGTATGATATCATGACTATTATATACTCTTTGTGGAAAATTGTGGAAAACACAATTACGATCCATTGTACGTTTTCTGATGGAATCCACCAGAGATTTAATTAAAATCATCTGGTCTTTAAAGTCTGTAATCCAAATATTCAGTTTTTACCCACCATCAAGGAGTTTATTATTACCGATGCATGTTTTCCTGTTTCACTGGGACATAAATTTGCTATTTTCCAAAAGTAAATAAAAAAACCTTCCGAGATCACTGGAAATTCACACAATGGACAACAACAACACAAACATTTAGATCACAACAAGATTAGGCAAACGAATGTAGAGACCCAAACAGAAATGTGTTCATAAATATGAGTTAAAAAAAACAAACCAGGAAGTGTTTGCTGCTTGTAGCACTCAGTGGCATCACAGTCTAACCTCTGCTTCCTTGACCCTGGAGGTCCGCTGCCAAGTATGTTCCCCACCTGAGAGAGGAAGAGTGCGGCGGACGCTGGACATGAAGTCACTTCCTGTGGGGAGTCCGAATATAGTTGCGTCTCGGCACAGAGAGAGGATGTTTACATTATGTACCGCTGCTCTGACACAATAGGGAATGTTTGTGAAATGACTGCAGGCATTGTCGCTAAGGCGCGTTTTTTTCCTATTGACAAGCCTCGGTGTAGAATTTGGGGCCTGTCGTTTTTTGTTGCTCTGCATTGTCCTGGTGCATGATGGGAAGTGAGAGCTCCATCTCGCCGCTGCGTGGGGGACGTTCACGTCCGACACGGGAAAACCGTCCCAAGGTTGAGGATTTTAACTGCTGCCACCGCAGCGACTGGCATGACAAAAAAAAAACTGTCTCTGTGGACATGTAAAAATCGATTTTGTTTACATGGAAACCAGCAGAAAACCCCCGTCATAATTCACTCCCTGCTAAGGCTTACACACATGTGGTGCATCCGTTTGGATCTGACAGCAGGTGTTGCAGATTATCCGTGGGAAGCCGAGCCCGGGATCGTCCAGGTTTCTTCTCCTGGCGGATGAGCAAACCAGAACACAAACACAGTTGGTTCTGGTGTTTTGAGTTATCTTTGTCATATTTTATAAGAGCTTAACTTTTTGCCCTTCGATGATCATAATCCATCACGGAGGAGATGCTTTCGAAACGTCGTCTTCCTCTCTTTGCTCTGTTTTTATTCCATGTGGCGGCCAGTTGTCAAGAGTTTTTAGAAATCCCGATTCACGTTTGATTTTTACATTTTCTGCAAAACAAGTAAGACAGTAGTTTAAGATTATGTTTTATTGTCCATCCACCCACATATCGAGACTAGTGGTGGTACTTCAGTCTGTCAGTTATAGAGCAAGGCGTTTGTCCCAACAGGGAAAGACGAAGCGTCTTTTGCTGTAGAATTTTACTTTTTAAAATATCCAAGAAATTATTTGTCTCAAAGAAGCACCAAGTCTTAATGTCGGTATTCCACGCAAAACTCTAAAACACCGCATGAAAATATCGGCACCAAAACATATCAATAAAATTAAATTGCCTAAAGATGGACCAAGTAATTGCTTGATGGTCACAATTGGCCAATTTTCAAACTGATTGGTCCTACCTGGTGAGCGACCAGTTGGAAAATCACAAATGAAATCTTTTTTTAGAGCAATTAGCACAACACACAGAAGCACTACCGAGTTGTGGTGGCGACAACATTCTTCTCCAAGTAGAAGTGAACTGTTTTAATGTCTGAGGCGGAAGAAATAAATAGATGTAAGAAGACATTTAAGGGAAAAAATTTCAGCTCTTCGTTCAGGACGCTAACCAGTAGCGCTAAACTCAAGAGGGCGTCGGTCTCGAGATCTTAGTGGAAAACAGGAAGCTTAAACGTACCCAACCTCACCTCTGTTGTTCACAGCATATGTTGGCTTTAGACATATTTGAGAAAAATACAAAACCGTCCTAATATGAAGATGTTGATAAATCTTAAGGCCGCAGTAGTTTTGCCTTAAAAGGATAAAACCGTGTTTTACTGTGACTGCTCTACCATGTATGGTGGGACGACGTCCCTGCTCAAAATACATGATATTGACTTGTTATGGCAAAAAAGCTGGATTGAGATTTGAAAGCTCTTTAGTAAACAAAAAGAAAAAAAAAAAAGAATTCTGCATGACAAAACTGAAGATGAGAATTTACAAATATCTGATCTGTGCATCAGTACAAAAAAATCCTGGGAAAAGATCTATTAGCAACCCAGAACAGGGATCAGAACAAACTTAGAATCCAGAAAAACTACCTTGGCAACTACGTTTTCGACTCCTATTCTTCCAAACCAGGAAAAACTACCTTAGCAACTACGTTTTCGACTCCTATTCTTCCAAACCAGAAAAGGAATTAGACCAGAGGATACTTACTTATACTCATCTACCAACCCTGAATAGGAGTATCTAGTTTACATACTTTAGATCAACATTAGATTCTTTTTCTTCTTTTGCTCTTTCCTTTGGTTTATTTTGTTTGTATTTCCTTTTAAATCCTGTAAAGCACTTTGTATTGCCTTGTTGCTGAAAATGTGCAATCTAAATAAAATTACCTTTACCAAGTTTATAGCTTTATTTCTTGCTGCATCAACACTCCGTTAATTCACAAGAAGAGATTAGATTTGGTTTTAGAAAATCAAATGTTGTATATTGTTGCCCATTATTGAGTTCAATATAAGTTTTGTTCTCCCTTCTTCTCATCATATCAATGATTTTGAATTTTTTTACAGTTTTTTTTCCCACCCCACATAAGTCGTGTACTCCAGCAGGTCACTCTTTCTTTAGACCAGAGCAACATTTGTATTGTTTATACGTTCATTAAACATTTCTGTTTTTATTTGCCATTTTCCATGCAATAAATATTGCAACCAGAGATTGTCGAATGTGAGCCTCCCATTTCACTCCTGAAAGCAGAACATGATGGAACTCCCTATGGTTTCCACTGAAGCTTGGTATTACTAAAATGTGTCTGCAGCGCCACCAGCAGGAAGAGTTTAAGTCCCGCACAGATTGCTAGTTTTACAACAGATCAAACAGAGGCAAGAAAATATAGTTGTGCTGCTCGCTTCGCAAAAATATGTACTTCATTTTATGTCAATATTCGGAGAGCAATAATTTCAAAATGATTTAATTTACTAGGGGTGTGGGGAGGACATTAAGACATGACAAGTTATTAGATTTTGGGGTAATTTCTTTTTCCCAAAGAGACAATTTGTTTAACCCAAATAAATTAAAGCCATTGTATAATTTTTTTTGTTTGCTGTTGTTGTATTTACTCAGGTTATCTTTGACAGATAATACAATTTGTTTAAAGCTCTGAAACATTCGAGTGTGCTAAGAAAGCCAAAAAAGAAGAACTTTGAAAAGGAACAAATCAAGAAACTGCCTATTTTATTCTAAATAATATAAGACATGAATGTGGAAAAAGACACATTCATATCTGTACTGTGGCAACAGGTTCAGATTTTGGTGTTGATTTGTACGATTTTGATTCTTATTCTCCCCGAACTCTTCAGATTTAGAGAACAGACGATCTTTTAAATACTACTTTACATAAAGGCTGTTTGACATACAATTTGGAATTCCAGTCCACAAATTCCACAATCTCGTCCTATTCTTTCAAAAAGCTTACATCAAAGTAAATAAAATAAAATTCTTCAACGCGATAATTGCTCAAAAAAGGTGCGTCATTTTACATGCCTACTGTACCTACATGTTTGCTCCCCTGCTTTATGAATCAAAAATACTATTGTCAGCTTTGGCAGTAAAAGGTAAACAACATTGTTTTACAGCTAACCCTGTTTGAGATAATATAAAAATCTTCATAATTCTACATAAAAAATTTTAAAAAATCACAATTAAATAATCATTGTTACTTTTCCTGGGTTTATCCAAATGTGAGATATCTATAAAATGACTTTTACAGTTAAGAATGTTTTTATTTCTTTTCATTGCAGATCAAGTTTATCCATCAACCGGTGACCTAAACCTTACAGGTTCTTTTTCTATCATCTCTGTGACCTTTTTATATTTTCTAGACAAAATAAAATAACAATAATTAAAATTAGATTGGGACAAATAACAGGAATTATACCCAGCTACACCTCATGCTCGCTGTTCGCACCCCTCCTGGTGGGTGAGCAGCACCACAACTGGAAAACACACCTGGCTTTCTTATCTTCCAACATTATGTACATGCAGATCTTCAGATGTGGCTCTCTGAGCCTCCTTTCTGTGGATCATCTCATTGTTCATGTCACAGGAATGTGCTTTGATTCTCTGAGAGAGCGTCCTCCTGGGGGATCAGGCAGGCGAGCATGAGACGAGGTGAACAGCGTGGGAGTGGGAGTGGGGGGCTGGAGGGAGCGTTTAAGTGTGAGTGGTGGCACTGCTTTCTGTTTATAGAAGGATTAAAGGTTGACCTGTGCCCTCTGGTAGCCTTCTCCTAACTACTGTGGGAATATGCGCTGGAAAAATGAAAGGAAAGAGCAAAGAGCTCCAGTCATCCAGTCATCAGATCGCATCCACACACTGCTTTTTCCCACCCGATGACGGCTGAAACGGCGACCAAATTTTTCTGGGGGAAGTTTTATTCCTCCACATAAAAATAGGCTGCTTCCACAATTGGCTGCTACTTGTTTGTTTATCTTTTCTGAAAAGAATCTCCATTGTTTACATGTTGATCAATACCAACCTGGAGGAATGACTGTGATTTCAGATACAACAGTATCTCCATGGCACCAGAAGGTGATGTTTTATTTTCTCACAGTATTCATCCAGTTTCTGTCTTATTTTCTGCATCCTAATGGAGATGAGGTTTTTTATTTTTCTCTCTTTCATTTTTTTTCTATGCTTTTATTAAAGTTTGGTCGGGAATTGTGTGTTTTGTGCGTTTTATGTCTGGTTCTGAATCCCTGGGACATCTCTCAGCTGTGCTGTAGCGCCACCATGAGGCTGATAAGTCTCACTTAAATGTATTTGGTCTGGTGCTTTTTTTTTTTTTTACATTTTGTACATAACGCAGAAAAAGTTGCATTTGGGTTTGTGGAGATATTTTTACTATCAGAAACCAGGCTCCACTTATTAAGCAGATGACATCTCTTTTAAGCTTTTTTTTTTTTTTGCTTTATCAAGAGCAAAACAAAAATATTTTAGCAGAGAGGGTAAGAATATATATAAATAATAATTATTTTGTAATGTGAAACAGTCTATGACGTGTCTTACAGTCACCTTTTTGCTTATCTTGACCCTAGGGTCATGACCCCAACTGTGTAACAGTTCATATAATCTCCAATGATTATATTTAAGCAACAATTTTGTAAAGAGATACAAAAACAAACAGTCATTAGAGACTTGTGAGAAACATATGTCTTTACTTAATGGATTCAGAGTTGGGGAAACTCAGCCAGTAATGTGTAAACTGATCCCCTTTAAGAAGAAGAAGAGCCTTTGGACCCTGACGTCACCAGTTGAACAACAGCAGCACTTCCCCTTCGGGACGCTTCGCCATAACAACGCGTCCCTCTCGGCTTTTATCCCGGCTTGCCTTCGCGAAAGAAATGCAGCCGAGAAAGCAACACGTCCTGCTCCTCTGGTTGCTTTTCTACTCCAGCATGGCGGAGGCGCTGGAACCCATTAGCACCACTATCGCAGTAGGAATGGCTGCGGCTCTCACGGGAATTTTAGCGAGATACCAGAACATTTTCTACTACTTCCACGAGTGCTGCCGACCCGAGTGGATATCATTCAATATAACAAGTAAGCAAACAATCCTGCAAAGACTGCTGCTTTTCAGTGTTGTTGGGGATTTTTTTTCCACTTTAATCCTCGTGAGTATCCAATTTAAACAATTTTTTCAACCCTGACTTGAACGAAGCTCGAAAAATGACGTAGGCGGAAGCGCCCGTTGCAGGCTTTCCGTCGTTTCTTTTTCTCGTGCTCTACCATTTTATGACACAAAAACGTCTTATGTCGGAAATAATCCTTGTGGCTCGACAATGAAGGCCTCGCATATCTGTTTGTGGGTGACACTGGCATCCAGCGGGTTGGTGAACGCGTTTGATCCGATCACAACAACGGTGGTAGTCGGTTTCGGGGCCGCGCTGGGGCGGGCTATCTTCAAATACTTCAAGGAAACGTGCGATCCAAAATGGATAGCCTATAACGCAACAGGTGAGCTCGGATGCAACGTTAATGCTTGAGCCTGGTGTAAGAAATCTACTTTGTTATTCATTTGTACTAACGGTAAAAGGCGGTAAAATGGCGCTTGTGGAGGTGGGGGGTGGAGGGGTATGTAAACTGAAAGCGGAAAATATTGCCCTTTTAGCTAATGTTGCAGAATTGTTGCAGAATTTCTGCATCTGTAGATCTCCACAGCAGTGTAGTGCACATTAGAGGGCTCAAGAAACTTAAAAAAAACAACAAAAACAAAACCCTCATGAACAACAAAACGGACATAAATAGTTAATACAGTTTGTTATTCATTATCGTGGCATAGAGGTGTCGTTACCCCATTTCTTCTTCTTCTGCAGCCAACTTCAGTAGCAGTCAGTTTCGCAAAGATTTCTGCAGAAACCTCTGACTGAAGACACTTTTACCTTGTCAACCTTATAGCACAATATCCAGGGAAAAAGAGGATATTTACAGTAGTATAACCTGGATGACATCTCCAGTTGTTGGCAAGCATTGCTAATCCGCCTCATTTGCTTCTGCAGCTCCTCTTTAAATCTGTCTTACCATATAGTTGGAAATCCAGGTAGAGAGACATTGGAGTCAAGGTTGTGATCCTTTACCATTTTGATCAGTGGGAAACATCTTGTTGCCACGGTTACGAATCATGATACTCTAGGAGAGTGAAAAACCACTCTCCTAGAGTGCCTCTTGATTTTTCCCAAGAGGGAAAAATCAGAATCGACCTAACTTCAACCAATCCTGATGCCTCTCTTGTCTAAATTTTCCAGGACTCAAGACGGACCTGGACAGCAAGCTGTTCGGACAGCACATTGCGTCCCGCATCATCTTAAAAGCCGTGAACGGCTTCATGAGCAACACGAACCCGAAGAAGCCCCTGGTGCTCTCTCTCCACGGGTGGACCGGCACCGGGAAGAACTTTGTGAGCCAGCTCATCGCCGAAAGCGTTTATGCCGAAGGAATGCACAGCTGCTTCGTCCACGTGTTCACGTCCACGCTTCACTTCCCGCACGCGGAGCACATAGCCACCTACAAGGTGAATTATAGTCCATGCAGAGTTTTACAGCACATTTCAGCCGTCTGACCTGTTTTCATTGCTTGCTTTTGTCCTCAGTCTCAGTTGCAGCAGTGGGTCAGAGGCAATGTGACCAACTGTGAGCGCTCCATGTTCATCTTTGACGAGATGGACAAGATGCACCCGGGCCTGATTGACAGCATCAAGCCATACCTGGACTACTATGACAAGCTGGATGGGGTTTCTTATCGGAAATCCATCTTCATCTTCCTCAGGTAAACGACTAAGTCTTCAGAAGATTTGGCCTGTGTCCTAGGAAATTAATACTCTTGGTTTTATATTGATTTTTGTCAATGTAGTAAATGAAGAGAAACAAAGCATTTTTCTGAAGGCTTTATATATATATATATATATATATATATATATATATATATATATATATATATATATATATATATATATATATATAGTACAGACCAAATGTTTGGACACACCTTTTAATTCAATGAGTTTCCTTTATTTTCATGACTATTGACATTGTAGATTCACACTGAAGGCATCAAAACTATGAATAACACATGTGGAAATATGCACTAAACAAAAAAGTGTAAAACAACTGAAAATAGCCCTTATATTCTAGTTTCTTCAAAGTAGCAACCTTTTGCTGTGATTACTGCTTTGCACACACTCTGCATTTTCTTGATGAACTTCAAGAGGTAGTCACCTGAAATGGTTTTCACTTCATAGGTGCCCTGTCAGGTTAATAAGTGGGATTTCTTGCCTTATAAATAGTCATGAAAATAAAGAAAACCCATTGAATTAGAAGGTGTGTCCAAACTTTTGGTCTGTACTGTATATATATATATATATAGTGAACTCCGTTTCCTAATTACAAGACTTCTAAAGTCAATTGGTTGCACTGGATTTTATGTATCGCTTCTGGTTTTCACCCGACAGCAACGCAGGAGGAGAAGGCATCATCCAGACGGCTCTGGAGTTCTGGAAAGCGGGAAAAAATCGAGAAGAGATCGAGCTCAAAGACCTGGAAACAGCACTCTCGCTGTCCGTGTTCAACAACAACAAAAGTAAGCCGAGGTCACGTCGTAGTTTCTTTAAAAAAAAAAAAAACCAACAAAAATAAGTAAAGTTCTTCAAATACTTTTCCGTTTCTCTTCCCTCAGGCGGCTTCTTTCGTACAAGTTTGATCGACAAGAACCTGGTGGACTTCTTCGTTCCCTTCCTGCCTCTGGAGTACGAGCACGTGGTACAGTGCGCCATGGCTGAGATGGAAGCCAGAAACCTCAAACCGAACCCCGACGTGGCGGACATGGTGGCCAGGGATTTGGTCTACTTCCCCAAATCTGAGCGAGTGTTCTCCGTCAAAGGCTGCAAGACGATAGAGAGCAAACTGGACTTCTACACATAGATGTGCGCATTTGAAGGACGTGAAAACGAGTCACTAAGTGCACTTTTTTTTTTTAGAAAAAGAACTTTGCAGCCAAAATGACTAGAGACAGGAAGCCAGTCTGGCTGAAGAGAGTTAAGTGAAGGTTTTTTCTGTCTGACCTTGTGGCCATCAAGCCATCAGGAGGCCTTCTCACTTACACTCAGCGCCAGCCGGATGAAATATTCAAGCGGTCGGAGCGATTTGTCGCTTGCGAAGGAGCTTAACCTCTGCTTTTATGTCGCCAGTCTCGGACGGTTGTGTTTGCTTGCAGAAACTCTTAAATATTGATGTCTTCCTGTTAGGGAAACCCGTTTCCCTTTGGAGCCGTTCTCCGACGTGTTCTTGACGCGAACGGACTGCCTTAAATCTTTATCTCAGTTTCTACTAGAATTTTTACAGATCAACAGCTGTTCATTTACCTCAATAAACGAGCAGCTGGTGGTGGAGGTGAGGTGAAAACGGGAAGTCTTTTATTCTGCACTGTTGAACCTCACTGCACTGCAAAGATTACACAAGTGAAATGAAGTGTTGTAACGTGACTTGTTTTTAAGAAACTCAGAATTGTTGTCTTGTCGTCAATTTTGATCGTCTGAATGGAAACAGTTTCGGTTGGCGTTTCCCAACCGCTTCTTAAAATGTCAGGTTTTTGTTACGAAAAGAAAACGAGTCCATGACAAATCGCTTTAAAACATTTTCACATGTAATGTTGGGGATAAATTTATCGTTATGACAACATAATGCGGTGTAATTATATTTTAAAAGGTAAAGGTTTTAGAGAATTAACTTAGACATTGACCTGAAGCCATTTTGTAATAAATCCTTGCTAAGATGGACATTTATTTCATTTTTCCAACACTCAGACGGATGATAATCTATGATTTTTGTTTTCAGGAAACCAAAAGCAGAAAGACCTTAACAATACAGACCTTACACACGTTATCAAATATCGCATCTTTTAGTACAACTCTAATACAGATCAGCTGAAAATTAATAAATCAGTTGGAAAGCATTAGCTTAGCTGCAGTAGCCTAGTTTTATAAGCTTTAAACTTTATTAATTTAAGCATCTGGGCATCTTTCATCCAGCATTTTGACTTGCAACAATTCTCCAAGTCTATTTCATGAGGCGATTTACAATTGATGTTTGTTCTGAACTTTAGCTTGGCCATGACAAAATATCATCGCAATATCAGTACGTGCAAAATCAAAGTTAGCGGTGCACCGATAATTTTGGTGCACCGCTAAACGAAAGAAATCAACCCTGATTTCTTGCGTTTTGGTTTGATCAGCAATCGGCCGATACGTACATAAATCCACCGATCTTATCTATCCCCGCAAAAGTCTGAAAATTATGTTTGTAGGTGCGGGGTTAACAATTGTCATCCTATTGCTGCCAACTTGGTGTCTTTGTTGCTGTATTTAGTGACTTTAGAAACAAAAATAAACAAAAGCCAAAATTGGTATCGGCAGGTCATTCATTAAAAAAATCGTTGGTCAGTGATCGGCCAAAAAACTGCAGTCGGTGCACTCCTAATTGAAATAACAAAGATCAGCCTTGGACAATATTTGCTCTGGGTGTTCTTGATGTATTTGACCAGCAGGATGGACTCTGCTCTTAATGTTTACACCTGATATATAGTTTCAGTGGCTGAGCTGCCCATGGAGGACGGGAAAATAAAATTTCGGGTAATAATTTATATTGCTGGAATTTTCAGCGAGAGTATCACGATTATACATTTTCCTGCTATTGTGCAGACCTAGTGTTTACTCAAGTAGAGTGAATGATGAAATTTAACATACCACATTTTAGTTTAAGGTTTTCATAATTATTAAACTTCATTTTGCAAAAAAAAAAACAAGACAAAAAAAATCCTTTCCTACTGATTTTTTTGTTTCTTTAGTTGACTTGTGCAGAATAAATGTTACATTAATGTTGGAAAAAGTTTAGATGATTTCTCGTTGTTTCAGTGCTATACTAAGGGGCTTCTATTCTTTTCTTTATGGAGCTACTGTATTCTACTTTTTAAGCAGTGGGAGGAAGTATATGCTCTGTTGGTTGTACAAGTGTTAAGAAGAAAGCAAACCTTTTCAGTGTGACTGCTTACCGCTGAATGTGAACGTAAATTTCTGCTGTGCAGTGAAAGCTCCTTGGCTGTAAACACACCACCAAGAAGTCATTCGGATCACAGCTAATAATAAAAAAAAATATTTTTGATTATCAGCATTTTACTCATTCATGTAAAGGGAACACCAGATTCCAGCTCATTCAGCTCATCACTTCAGTAAACCCGTCATGGGATCGGCCGGCATTGAAAGTTGTGAAATAATCAAACATCTTGCATAGCATGACTGTGCAAAGTGCAACTTCAGGTGAAACGGTGAAATAAAAAGCATAAAACCATTGCAGCAGGAGAACCACAAACACTGTAAACCAAAATAAGTTGGGGTTTTTTGTAGGAAAAAGTTTTTTTCATAAAAATTAAGTATGTTAAGACAAACCTCACTTCTATTTAGAATTAGCTTTGCACATTCAAAGTGTATTATCGTGCCATTATCAATATATTACTTGAAAATGGTCAACATTATCATTTATCCCAATAATTACTGGGAAAATTTATTGTCCAGCAAAATATATTATCATTTCAGGTTTAGCTAAAAACAGTCTTAAGATTAAATAACAGTATCCCCAGATCTGAAAAGCTGTGTGCGTTCTTGACCAGTGTCAGTAGTTTCCAAGGTATCTTGTGATGCTATTTCTTTGTTTTTTTTCTTTTGTGAAAATATAATAGTTCTTGGAGGGAATTGTTCACAGTTATAAATGCATGCCATTTGTAAGCTTCCTTGTCACTGTTCAGTTCTGAATGGTGGTGATTCAGAAATATGTCCTTGTTCATTTGTTGTTTGTGAGCAGAACTAGAGTTTAACCATAAATAAACTCTCGACATAAATGTATATTCTAAACATTTTCTCAAACTGTAAAATTAAGTCCTAGCAGCTTACAGTGTGTAAATTAACCCGACTAATAAATGTTGGTAGGTTTCAGTGTACATAGTTACGTGGCAGTTATGACGTAGTTCATAGTTTGTTAGTTGATTAGTTGATGGACAGGTTAAGGAAGTGTTCCTTTGATTACAGATCCGCCATTTTCCATAAGATTAATCTATCCTAAGTAAACGGACACATAACACAAGTTTTTAAGGTAAGTAAAACAGTATAAGGCAGCTTTGGACCTTTGCATGACCACTTTTATAACAACAGCACTTCCACTTCGAGACGCTTCGCCACAATAATGTGTTCTTTTTGGTTTTAACCCAGTTTGTCTTGCTAATCGAAATGCATCCGAGGAAGAAACATGTCCTGCTCATCTTGCTGCTTCTGTGGTCCAGCAAGGCGGAGGCGCTGGAACCGGTTAGCACCGCAATGGGATTGGCTCTTCTCGCTGTTGGCACAGGATTTTTATTGCGTTCCATTTCATTGTCCTACGAAACCTGCTCACCCCCTTGGATATCCTTCAACAGAACAAGTAAGCATAATAAGCAATACAGCTTCTGAGTGTTGTGTTTTTTTTTGTGTAAAACTTAATTCTACAAAAACGTTTTATGTAAAAAAAAAATATCTGAGTGGTTCGACAATTAAAGTTTCACACATCTGTTTGCCGAACGAGTTTGTTCTTTGAAAGCGAAACTGAAAACTGTTGTCTTCACAGAGTTTAGCACCTGTGGCAATACTTCTACATGTATCATCTCAGCAGACTATGATCATTCACCATTTAGGATATTTTAAATTTGTTTTTTTAAAATTTTTTTATTTGTTTGAAATAAACTTATTCATATTCAATATTCAACCTGCCACAAAAGCTAGAAAGCATTTCTTCAATCTCAAGGGCTCAAATCTGTTGTTCCAACTTGTATGAGGTATTCTCATGCTTTCATTCTTATTAATTGACAAGACAACAGGGATTACTCCACAAATTCAGAAAAAAATGATGGCTTTCCTGCAAACCTTTCCTATATGACTCATGTGGTTCCAGCCACAAATCTCCTGATCAGCTTTTCATCTAAATTCTCCAGGACTCGAGACGGACCTGGACAACAAGCTGTTCGGACAGCACATTGCG
Organism: Xiphophorus hellerii; assembly: GCF_003331165.1. NCBI lineage: Eukaryota > Metazoa > Chordata > Actinopteri > Cyprinodontiformes > Poeciliidae > Xiphophorus > Xiphophorus hellerii. Next base: position 22,457,804 of record NC_045679.1, read on the forward strand.
TCCAGCATCATCTTAAAAGCTGTGAACGGCTTCATGAGCAACACGAACCCAAAGAAGCCCCTGGTGCTCTCTTTCCAGGGGTGGACCGGCACCGGGAAGAACTTAGTGAGCCAGCTCATCGCTGAAAGCATTTACAGCAAAGGAATGAAAAGCCGCCACGTCCACTTGTTCACCTCCACTTTTCACTTCCCACATAAACGTATGATTGATACCTACAAGGTAAGGAATACCCCACATCTCTAATCAAGTCAGCTTTATTTGAGTGGCACAATAAGGTAGTTCAAAATTCTTTACTTTAAAAAAACATAATTCTGAAACCTGTTATATTGTGAACAATTATTACATTTTGTCAAATAGACACTGTTACAATAATCAACTGTGTTGATTATGAGATGAGTTTCTCTAGATCTTCCTGGGACATTTGTTCATTATGGCTGTTCTTCAGGTGATAGAAGGCCGACTTTGTAACTGTATTTATGTGGCTCTGAAGGTTAAAGTCTGAGTTCATCACTACACCCAGATTTCGGCCTTGTAATAACTAAATGTTTTAATTTTTGGTGGTTTGATAATTGCTGTTTTTAAATCCTGGAGGGAAATACTTAATGAGTCTTTTTCTGTCCAGTTCAGCCAGCTGACTTGCTTTTCTTCTCAGTCTCAGTTGCAGCAGTGGGTCAGAGGCAATGTGAACAACTGTGAGCGCTCCTTGTTCATCTTTGATGAGATGGATAAGATGCACCCAGGCGTGATTGACAGCATTAAGCAGTACCTGGAATACTATGACAATCTGGACGGGGTTTCTTATAGGAAGTCCATCTTCATCTTCCTCAGGTAAGACCACACAAGATTCCGGTTATATTTTAATCAGGACCGCTATAGGCTACTTTTGTTTTGAGTTATGATGGATGTTTGTGATCATGAAGTAAATGCAGAAAAATACAGCATTTTTTCCCTTGTAGTTTTCATATAAACAACTCTGAAACGGTACTGAAAGTGGGTCTGGTATGTGATTGGGCTATTCCGACATATGAATATGCTTTGACCAATACTTCCATTGGCGCTCTGACTGGAAGATGAACTTCCACTACAGTGTGAACTCCTTTGCAACCTCAAACAGGTTTTCTTCCAGGCTCCCCAAAAGCTACCACGGTGCTGTTGGCTTCTTTTGTGGTTTATGACCTCCATGCTCAGGTTCAGTTTAGGTTGGTAGCTTTGCTTCTGTGTGAAGCTCGTCTTTTTTAAGATGATACGTTGAACGTTGTGAGATCTCCACAGCTTGGGATATTGCTTCAGAACCTAACGGTTTCATCTCTAACCTGTCTGTTGTGTTCTCTAACTTCATGAGATTGGATTTTCTCTGATATTCTTTGAGACCTTCATAAAATGCTAAATTATACAAGTGAACTCAGTTTCGCAATTACGAGACTTCAAAAGGCGATTGGTTGCTCTGGATTTTCATTTTAAATTTCAACGTATCGTTTCTGGTTTGTATCCGACAGCAACGCAGGAGGAGACGACATCACTAAGACGGCTCTAGAATTCTGGAAGGCGGGAAAAGGTCGAGAAGAGATCAGGCTCAAAGACCTGGAAAAAACACTCTCGCTGTCTGTGTTCAATGACCAAAATGGTAAGCTGAGATCTTGACAACTTTTCCTTAAAATCAAAAGTAAAAGTGCTCAGAGTCCTTTTCCGTTTCCCGTCCCACAGGGGGCTTCTTTCACACGAGTTTGATCGACAAGAATCTGGTGGATTTCTTTGTTCCTTTCCTGCCTCTGGAGGAAATACACGTAGTCCTGTGCGCCATGGTTGAGATGGAAGCCAGAAACTTCAGACCAAACCATGATGTGGCGGACATGGTAGCCAGCGATATGATCTATTTCCCTAAAGATGAAAGAGTGTTCTCTTCCACAGGTTGTAAGACGGTACAGCACAAACTAAACTTCTACATATAGATGTGCGCATCTGAAACATGAGAATGAGACACTATGTGATGTGACGGATGTGAACGAACAAGAAGTAGCTGCCTTGCATCTTTGTTTTTATTGGAAGGAATTTTGCACTTAAGCAGCTCTTTATTTACCTCAATAAATGACCAGAGCTGTTAAATCTCATGGCACACTGCTAAAAATTGCACAAGTGAAATTAAATGTCATAACAAGATTTGTTTTTAAGAAACTCAGGATTGTCATCTCATCATCAACTCTGATTGTCTAAATGGAAACAGTCTTTGTGTTTATGCTTCCCAATCAAAGCACTACATTATGTGAAATATATAAGGTGATTCTCAAAAACAGGTTTTTGTTATGAAACAAAATCAAGACCATGATAATCACTTTAAAGCATTTTTCACTTCTTCTTATGAACATGTACAAAGCAGAACACATTGTAATCATATTTTAGAGGGTAAATATGGGAATGCATTAAGTTAGACTTTGACCTGAAGAAACTTCTGTAATAAAACATTAACATGGAAATTCATTGAATTTTTCAGCACATATCACACTTTTTCCTAAGGTCATGCAGCTCTAGTAGAGAAGTAAATAAATCACTGAAATTCCCATGTTGGAGTCTGTGGAAGTGAAGACAGTACAGACGTAAAGGACCGGGGTGAAACTAAAATAATCAGGACCAGATCGTTCCAAATATCATAATTGTCACTTTAGGTTCATAATCAGCTTCAGAATTGTCATCTGTGGAGAAAAACAAAGTGGTAAACTATCCATCCATCCATCCATCCATTTTTTTCCGCTTATCCGGGGTCGGGCCGTGGGGGTAGCAGCTTCAGCAGGGAGGCCCAGACTTCCCTCTCCCCGGCCACTTCTTCCAGCTCTTCCGGGGGAATACCGAGGCGTTCCCAGGCCAGCCGAGAGACATAGTCCCTCCAGTGTGTCCTGGGTCTTCCCCGGGGCCTCCTCCCGGTGGGACGTGCCCGGAACACCTCACCAGGGAGGCGTCCAGGAGGCATCCTGACCAGATGCCCGAGCCACCTCAACTGGCTCCTCTCGATGTGAAGGAGCAGCGGCTCTACTCTGAGTCCCTCCCGGATGACTGAGCTTCTCACCCTATCTCTAAGGGAGAGCCCAGACACCCTACGGAGAAAACCCATTTCGGCCGCTTGTATCCGCGATCTCGTTCTTTCGGTCATGACCCAAAGCTCATGACGATAGATGAGGGTGGGAATATAGATCGACCTGTAAATCGAGAGCTTCGCTTTTTGGCTCAGCTCTCTCTTCACCACGACGGACCGGTACAGCGCCCGCTTCACGACAGACGCTGCACCAATCCGCCTGTCGATCTCCCGCTCCCTTTTTCCCTCATTCATGAACAAGATCCCGAGATACATAAACTCCTCCACTTGGGGCAGGACACACACCCCGATCCGGAGAAGGCACTCTACCCTTTTCCAGTTCAAGACCATGGCCTTGGATTTGGAGGCATTGATCCTCATCCCAGACGCTTCACACTTGGCTGCGAACCGCTCCAGCGAGAGCTGCAGATCACGGCCTGATGAAGCCAGAAGGACCACATCATCTGCAAAAAGCAGAGATGCGATCCTAAGGCCACCAAAACAGATCCCCTCAACACCTTGGCTGTGCCTCGAAATTCTGTCCATGAAAGTGATGAACAGAATCGGTGACAAAGGGCAGCCCTGGCGGAGTCCCACTCTCACCGGAAACGAGCCTGACTTACTGCCGGCAATGCGGACCAGGCTCTGACACCGGTCATACAGGGACCTGACAGCCCATATCAAATACTCCCGGAGAACTCACCAGAGGGCCCCCCGAGGGACACGGTCGAACGCCTTCTCCAAGTCCACAAAACACATGTAGACCGGTTGGGCGAACTCCCATGCACCCTCCTGGACCCTGCCGAGGGTGTAGAGCTGGTCCAGTGTTCCGCGACCAGGACGAAAACCACACTGCTCTTCCTGAATCCGAGGTTCAACTATCCGACGGACCCTCCTCTCCAGGACCCCTGAATAAATCTTGCCAGGGAGGTTTAAGAGTGTGACCCCCCCTATAATTTCAACACACCCTCCGGTCCCCCTTTTTGAACAGGGGGACCACCACCCCAGTCTGCCAATCCAGGGGAACTGCCCCCGATGTCCATGCGATATTGCAGAGTCGTGTCAGCCAACACAGCCCTACAACATCCAGAGCCTTAAGGAACTCTGGGCAGATCTCATCCACCCCCGGGGCCCTGCCACCGAGGAGCTTTTTAACCACCTCAGCAACCTCGTCCCCAGAGATTGGAGAGCCCAACCCAAAGTCCCCAGGCTCATCTTCCTCAATGGAAGGCATGTTGGTGGGATTGAGTAGGTCTTTGAAGTATTCTGCCCACCGGCCCACAACGTCCCAAGTTGAGGTCAGCAGCACACCATCCCCACTATAAACAGTGTTGGTGCCGTACTGCTTCCCTGCCAAGATGCCGGGTGGTGGACCAGAATCACCTCGAAGCCGTATGGAAGTCGTTCTCCATGGCCTCTCCAAACTCCTCCCACGTCCGAGTTTTTGCCTCAGCAACCACCCAAGCTGCATGCCGCTTCGCCCGCCGGTACCCATCAGCTGCTTCTGGAGTCCCACAGACCAAAAAGGCCCAATAGCACTTGTTAGAGCCATAAATAGGAAATATTAAGTTATTTGTATGATGGTTTGTTTTTTATTTTATTATATTTAGTAAGAAGACTGATATTTGTTCAGGCCATTTTTATTGTGAAATTTAGATTTATTTTGAAAGGCTTGCTTCCTGTCGGGCCATATATTGTATTAAAAAAGCTTGACGGATTACCAAGACACGGAGCAATACAGTTTTTGACCGTGTAAGCTGTGTATGTTTTGGAAAAGGAAAAAGAGGAACTGTAAAACTGTTGTATCATCATTTTTGTATTTGCATTTTTTCGTTACTTTTTACTGATAAAGAATTTTTGTTAAATTCACGGTTTGCACGCGTCCTTTACTTCCAGTGTCTAAGGAATGACACAGATATTGGATCTGTTGCCATAACAGGACTCCTTCTTGAGCCTGACAGCATCCCTCACCAAAGGTGTCTACCAACGGGTTTGAGGGTTGCCGCTGCGACAGGCACCAACTACCTTGCGGCCACAGCTCCAATACGCTGCCTCGACAATGGAGGCACGGAACATGGTCCACTCAGGCTCAATGTCCTCCACCTCCCCCGGAACGTGTTCGAAGTTTTGCCAGAGATGGGAGTTGAAGCTCTGCCTCACAGGGGATTCCGTCAGACGTTCCCAGCAGACCCTCACCACACATTTGGGTCTGCCAGGTCTGACCGGCATCCTCCCCCACCACCGGAGCCAACTCACCACTAGGTAGTGGTCAGTGGACAGCTCCGCGCCTCTCTTAACCCGAGTGTCCAAGACATACGGCCGCAGATCTGATGAAACGATGACAAAGTTGATCATCGAACTGCGGCCTAGGGAGTCCTGGTGCCAAGTACACGTGTTGACATCCTTATGCTTGAACATGGTGTTCGTTATGGACAATCTGTGACGAGCACAGAAGTCCAACAACAGAACACCACTAGAGTTCAGATTGGGGGGGCCGTTCCTCCCAACCACGCCCCTCCAGGTCTCACTGTCATTGCCCACGTGAGCGTTGAAGTCCACCAGCAGAACAAAGGAGTCCCCAGGAGGGGCACTCTCCAGTACCCCCTCTAAGGACTCCAAGAAGGGTGGGTAATCGAACTGTCGTTCGGCCCGTAAGCACAAACGACAGTCAGGACCCGTCCCCCCACCCATAGGCGGAGGGTGGCTACCCTCTCGTTCACCGGGGTGAACCCCAACGTACAGGTGCTGAGATGGGGAGCAACAAGTATGCAAACTTCTGCCTGATGCCTCTCACCATGAGCAACTTCAGAGTGGAAGTAATTCCAGCCCCTCTCAAGGAGACTGGTTCCAGAACCAGAGCCACGGGTCGAGGTGAGACCGATTATTTCTAGCCAGAACCTCTCAACCTCACACACTAGCTCCAGCTCCTTCCTCTCCAGAGAGGTGACATTCCACGTCCCAAGAGCCAGCTTCTGCAACCAAGGATCGGACCGCCGGGGTCCCCTCCCTCGACTGCCGCCCATCACGCACTGCATCCGACCCCTTTGGCCCCTCTCATGGGTGGTGGGCCCATGGGAGGGGGGACCCATGTTTCCTCTTCGGGCTAAGCCCGGCCGGGCTCCATGGGAAAAAGCCCGGCCAACAGACGCTCGCCGTCGTGCCCCCCCCCCCTCCAGGCCTGGCTCCAGAGTGGGGTCCCGGTGACCCGGGTCCGGGTGAGAAAACGCCAAGTCCAATGTTTTTGATCATCATTGGGGTCTTCTGGCTGCGCTTTGTCTGGTCCCTCACCTAGGATCTGTCTGCCTTGGGTGACCCACCAGGGGCATGAAGCCCCAGACAGCGTAGCTCCTAGGATCATTGGGGCACACAAACCCCTCCACCATGATAAGCCCAAGGAGAGGTGGTAAACTAGATTGATGTTTTGCACCCAACAGTTTATAGCACCATAGAAGTTAACATACATTCCAAAAGCCCAGAATTTAGAAAGGCAACTTCTGTTTTATTTTTCTAGATATTTTTCAAACACACCATCATCACAATATTGATGTCTAAAGACAGTCTTGAGATTAAATAACATTATTCCCAGATCTGAAAAGCTGTGTGCGCTCTTGACCAGTGTCAGTAGTTTAAAAGTTATCTTGTGTTGCTATTTCTTTGTTTTTTTTTTCTTTTGTGAAAATATAATAGTTCTTGGAGGGAACTTTTTGAATATCAGGGTTTTACTCATTAATATAAAGGGAACACCAGATTCCAGCTCATTCAGTAACCACTCTTCCATCACTTCAATAAACCCGTCATGGGATCTGCTGGCATTGAAAGTTGTGTAATCATAAGCTTGCATAGCATGACTGTGCAAAGTGCAACTTCAGGTGAAATGGTGAAATAAAAAGCATAAAACCATTGCAGCAAAAGAACCACAAACACTGTAAACCAAAATAGTTGGGTTTTTTTGTAGGAAAAAGGCTTTTTTCATAAAAATTAAGTATGTTAAGACAAACCTCACTTCTATTTAGAATTAACATTGCACATTCAAAGTGTATCATCGTGCCATTATCAATATATTACTTGAAAATGGTCAACATTATCATTTATCGCAATAATTACTGGGAAAATTTATTGTCCAGCAAAATATATTATCATTTCAGGTTTAGCTAAAAACAGTCTTAAGATTAAATAACAGTATCCACAGATCTGAAAAGCTGTGTGCGTTCTTGACCAGTGTCAGTAGTTTCCAAGGTATCTTGTGATGCTATTTCTTTGTTTTTTTTCTTTTGTGAAAATATAATAGTTTTTGGAGGGAACTTTTTGAATATCAATGTTTTACTCATTAATATAAAGGGAACACCAGATTCCAGCTCATTCAGTGACCACTCTTTCGCCAAAAGAGTGGTCAAGGACAAGGAAGCATTTGTAAGCTTCCTTGTCACTGTTCAGTTCTGAATGGTGGTGATTCAGAAATATGTCCTTGTTCATTTGTTGTTTGTGAGCAGAACTAGAGTTTAACCATAAATAAACTCTCGACATAAATGTATATTCTAAACATTTGCTCACACTGTAAAATTAAGTCCTAGCAGCTTACAGTGTGTAAATTAACCCGACTAATAAATGTTGGTAGGTTTTATGACGTAGTTTATAATTTGTTTGATTAGTTGATGGACAGGTTAAAGAAGTGTTTCTTTGATTACAGATCTGCCATTTTGGATATGATTAATCTATCCTAAGTAAACAGACACTTACCACAAGCTTTTAAGGTAAATAAAACAGTATAAGGCACCTTTGGACCTTTGCATGACCACTTTTATAACAACAGCACTTCCCCTTCAAGACGCTTCGCCACAATAATGTGTTCTTTTTGGTTTTAACCCAGTTTGTCTTGCTAATCGAAATGCATCCGAGGAAGAAACATGTCCTGCTCATCTTGCTGCTTCTGTTGTCCAGCAAGGCGGAGGAGCTGGATCCGGTTAGCACCACTATAGCAGTGGGAATGGCTGTTGGCGCTGCTGGTGTCACAGGATTTTTATCGACTAGCATTTTCTACTACTTCAAAGAGAGCTGCCGACCCGTTTGGATATCCTTCAACAGTACAAGTAAGCATATGAGTAAGCAATACAGCTTCTGAGTGTTGTGTTTTTTTGTGTAAAACTTAATTCTACAAAATTAAAATTTTGTAGAAATTCTACAAATTTCTTTTAGAATTTTTGTCTCAAACAGTTTTTAGAGACAAAATCTGTTTGTCTCTAAAAACAAACAGATTTTGTTTTATTGTAAAAAAAAAAAAGTCTGAGTGGTTCGACAATTAAAGTTTCACATATCTGTTTGACGAACGCGTTTGTTCTATGAAAGCGAAACTGAAAACTGTTGTCTTTACAGAGTTTAGCACCTGTGGCAATACTTCTACATACAGTATATCACCTCAGCAGACTATGATCATTCACCATTTAGGATATTTAAAATTTGTTTTTGTTATTTTTTTTTTGTTTGAAATAAACTTATTCATATTCAATATTCAATCTGCCACAAAAGCTAGAAAGCATTTCTTCAATCTCAAGGGCTCAAATCTGTTGTTCCAACTTGTATGAGGTATTCTCATGCTTTCATTCTTATTAATTGACAAGACAACAGGGATTACTCCACAAATTCAGAAAAAATGATGGCTTTCCTGCAAACCTTTCCTATATGACTCATGTGGTTCCAGCCACAAATCTCCTGATCAGCTTTTCGTCTAAATTCTCCAGGACTCAAGACGGACCTGGACAACATGCTGTTCGGACAGCACATTGCATCCCGCATCATCTTAAAAGCTGTGAACGGCTTCATGAGCAACACGAACCCGAAGAAGCCCCTGGTGCTCTCTTTCCAGGGGTGGACCGGCACCGGGAAGAACTTAGCGAGCCAGTTCATCGCCGAAAGCATTTACAGCAAAGGAATGAAAAGCCGCCACGTCCACTTGTTCACATCCACTTTTCACTTCCCACATAAACATATGATTAATACATACAAGGTAAGGAATACCCCACATCTCTAATCAAGTCAGCTTTATTTGTGTGGCACAAGAAGGTAGTTCAAAATTCTTTACTTTAAAAAAACGTAATGCTGAAACCAGTTATATTGTGAACAATGAACAATTATTACATTTTGTCAGACACTGTTGCAATAATCAACAGTGTTGATTATGAGATGAGTTTCTCTAGATCTTCCTGGGACTTTTGTTCATTATGGCTGTTCTTCAGGTGATAGAAGGCCGACTTTGTAACTGTATTTATGTGGCTCTGAAGGTTAAAGTCTGAGTTCATCACTACAGCCAGATTTTGGCCTTGTAATAACTTAATGTTTTAATTTTTGGTGGTTTGATAATTGCTGTTTTTAAATCCTGGAGGGAAATACTTAACCCTCCTGTTATGTTCGTTTCTAGGGTACAGCAAAAATGTTCGTGGGTCAATTTGACCCAGGGAGTGTTTAATCATGCAATAGTGTCAGAAACCAAAGAATTCCTCCAAAACATTTTTGTATCTGATTATTAACTCCAATACTAACCATTTCAATCAATATTTGTGCAATGATGTTTTATTATTTCTCAGAAATTAAGGATCAATGACGACAACCTGCTCATTTACTCATTTGGACATAAAAAATGGAATTTAGATTTTTAATGTCCACTGAAAAAAACCTAGACACAAAAAAACAATAATTTCCTTGAAGTTGACCTTTGGTAAATTATTTTATATTATACTTCTTTTTTTTTACCAAAGGGTGATCTTTATAATTGAACTTGAGACACACATACTGTTCTGGGTCAAATTGACCCGCTGATTAAAATCAAGATAAATGAGTCATGCAGAGAGTATTTATGTTTTTCTCCACTTCTGCTGAGTGTCCACTCAGAGTGGGTGGAGTTTGTCCACAGGAACAGAAAAGATTCCCGTCAAAGGTTGTGTGAACACCTGCTTTCTCGCAGTTTCCTAGTGAAGTAAAGAGAATAGTGAGAAAGTGGGCTTGTGTGTGTGTGGTTGCGTGTGTTTGTGTGTGAGTGTGTGTGTGGTGAAATATGGTTCATAACTGCAAGGAAACATATAGAATTGGACATTTTAAAATCTTTTTTTGCACTTTAACCTGACTGCCGGGTCAAATTGACCCGAACAGTATCGATGTAAAAAGTAGACCTAGGGTTTGGTACAAATGTGTAAAATGAATAAATTTTCAACTTATGTCTAGAGTGCACCTATTAAGACAAATAGAAAACGTTTCATGCAAAAAAAATGCTTCTATTTATTTTTTTTTAATTTGTAAATTTTAAAACGGGTCAATTTGACCCGGAACATAACAGGAGGGTTAATGAGTCTTTTTCTGTCCAGTTCAGCCAGCTGACTTGCTTTTCTTCTCAGTCTCAGTTGCAGCAGTGGGTCAGAGGCAATGTGACCAACTGTGAGCGTTCCTTGTTCATCTTTGACGAGATGGATAAGATGCACCCAGGCTTGATTGACAGCATTAAGCAGTACCTGGAATACTATGACAATCTGGATGGGGTTTCTTATGGGAAGTCCATCTTCATCTTCCTCAGGTAAGACCACACAAGATTCTGGTTACATTTTAAGGAGGACCGCTATAGGCTACTTTTATTTTGAGTTATGATGGATGTTTGTGATCATGAAGTAAATGCAGAAAAATACAGCATTTTTTCCCTTCTAGTTTTCATATAAACAACTCTGAAACGGTACTGAAAGTGGGTCTGGTATGTGATTAGGCTATTCTGACATATGAATATGCTTTGACCAATACTTCCATTGGCGCTCTGACTGGAAGATGAACTTCCACTACAGTGTGAACTCCTTTGCAACCTCAAACAGGTTTTCTTCCAGGCTCCCCAAAAGCTACCACGGTGCTGTTGGCTTCTTCTGTGGTTTATGACCTCCATGCTCAGGTTCAGTTTAGGTTGGTAGCTTTGCTTCTGTGTGAAGCTCGTCTTTTTTAAGATGATACGTTGAACGTTGTGAGATCTCCACAGCTTGGGATATTGCTTCAGAACCTAACGGTTTCATCTCTAACCTGTCCGTTGTGTTCTCTAACTTCATGAGATTGGATTTTCTCTGATATTCTTTGAGACCTTCATAAAATGTTAAATTATACAAGTGAACTTAGTTTCGCAATTACGAGACTTCAAAAGGCGATTGGTTGCTCTGGATTTTCATTTTAAATTTCTGGATTTTCATTTTAAATTTCAACGTATCGTTTCTGGTTTGTATCTGACAGCAACGCAGGAGGACAGGACATCACTAATACGGCTGTAGAATTCTGGAAGGCGGGAAAAGGTCAAACAGAGATCACACTCAAAGACCTGGAAAAAACACTCTCGCTGTCTGTGTTCAATGACCAAAATGGTAAGCTGAGATCTCGACAACTTTTCCTTAAAATCAAGTAAAAGTTCTCAGAGTCCTTTTCCGTTTCTCGTCCCACAGGGGGCTTCTTTCACACGAGTTTGATCGAGAAGAATCTGGTGGATTTCTTTGTTCCTTTCCTCCCTTTGAAGGAAATACACGTAGTCCGGTGCGCCATGGCCGAGATGAAAGCCAGAAACCTCAGACCAAACCGCGAAGTGGCGAACAAGGTGGCCAGAGATATGATCTATTTCCCTAAAGATGAAAGAGTGTTCTCTTCCACAGGTTGTAAGACGGTAAAGCACAAACTAAACTTCTACATATAGATGTGCGCATCTGAAGGGCATGAGAATGAGACACTATGTGATGTGACGGATGTGAACGAACAGGAAGTAGCTGCCTTGCATCTTTGTTTTTATTGGAAGGAATTTTGCACTTAAGCAGCTCTTTATTTACCTCAATAAATGACCAGAGCTGTTAAATCTCATGGCACACTGCTAAAAATTGCACAAGTGAAATTAAATGTCATAACAAGATTTGTTTTTAAGAAACTCAGGATTGTCATCTCATCATCATCAACTCTGATTGTCTAAATGGAAACAGTCTTTGTGTTTATGCTTCCCAATCAAAGCACTACATTATGTGAAATATATAAGGTAATTCTCAAAAGCAGGTTTTTGTTATGAAGCACAACCATAACCATGATAATCACTTTAAAGCATTTTTCACTTCTTCTTATGAACATGTACAAAGCAGAACACATTGTAATCATATTTTAGAGGGTAAATATGGGAATGCATTAAGTTGGACTTTGACCTGAAACTTCTGTAATAAAATATTGTTAATATGGAAATTCATTGAATTTTTCAGCACATATCACTCTTTTTCCTAAGGTCATGCAGCTCTAGTAGAGAAGTAAATAAATCACTGAAATTCCCATGTTGGAGTCTGTGGAAGTGAAGACAATACAGACGTAAAGGACCGGGATTTAAACTAAAATAATCAGGACCAGATCGTTCCAAATATCATAATTGTCACTTTAGGTTCATAATCTGCTTCAGAATTGTCATCTGTGGAGAAAAAAAAAGTGGTAAACTAGATTGATGTTTTGCACCCAACAGTTTATAGCACCACAGAAGTTAACATACAAAAGCCCAGAATTTAGAAAGGCAACTTCTATTTAATTTTTCGAGATATTTTTCAAACACATCATCATCACAATATTTTTGTTTATTTATGTTTAATATGGCTTTAAGCGTGGGACCAGCCTTTTCTCAGACATCATATGAGCTGACATGAACAGCTTCAGCTTTGAGTTCTAATACAGATTTTGATATATTTTGAGGTTATTATTCTATTGCTATAAAGTCAACAAGGAAGATACAAAAGTCAGGGAAATATCTGATGGCATTTCAAGTTTATTTATATCAAACGATTTCCTTTCACAGTGTCCTTTTTACTGCAGTAGATGTAGCCAATCACAGCTCCAGCCACCTTCCCAACAGTTTGGTGAATGTAGGTCCACTGTTAATCAATGCTCTTGGTGTAAACAGGAGTTATCAGGCAGGTAGAGAGTCTTATACCAGAAGAACTGCATTAATACATCCATCGTTCTCTGGGTTATTTGTCACCTGGGCGTATTTACCTGAGAAAGAAAAAAAAAATCAAACATTTCAACGTGAAGATCTTCACTTGGTAAGACGTATTCAAAAGATGAGGAATTTCTACTTTTGTTAGAAATATGCAAATAAAAAAGAGACAACAGAAACAAAATTATACTTTAGTTAAATTAGTTCCTAGAAAAATCCTTATTGAAGAAGAACTCACCCCAGATAACCTTTCCTCCTTGTGTAACCAGGCCCAGCTCACTGACATTAACCTCTATCACCGTTCCCTTGGTGATGACCCCCAGAGTGGTGTAGAGTGGTGACGAAGGGTTCTTCTTCACTCCCAGGATGGGAAGGCAGAACGTTGCTTTCAGTTCTGGGTGTGTGACGTGAGCCTTCTTAAAACGCAGACCCTAGAGAGAATGATATGTGGGTGACCGAGCTACTTGGTAGTGATACAGATATTAATCTTTATCATTACCGATACTGGAAAAGAATTTTAGATCGGTTATTGGTCACCATGTGACCGATCCATAATTCAGTCTAATTCTATGCTTTTTGCTCTGTTTGCTTCATTACTTATTTTACATTATATTTAGAATTCCTAATTGCACTTTCTGAGCCATTTGAAAGGATGTTTGTTGCCGTTTGTTTTTGTCAGCTTCAGTTTCTTTATTATTTATTTCACATCGACTGTTGCAATGACCAAACAAATGAAAGCTGTGCTGTTTTTACATGTTTGACCAAGCTTGTCAAGCTATTGGTGCATTTACGTGCACTGAACTGGTGCAGAGATAAATTTGTACATCAGTATATTTATGTCTGAGTTTAGAAAAAGAAATCTTTTAAGCCAATTCAGCACTTTTTTTCTGTATCAAATCGGTACCGGCCGATACTAAACCTCATAGATCTATCTCTGTATCGGAAGTGCAAAAAAGTGGATCGGTGCATCGGTACCAAGGAGTAGAAAACATTTGACCTCAACCTGTACTGTTGGCTTACCATAGGTCTGATGAAGCGTTCGTACTTTGGAGGTTTCCTTGTGAAGCCGTCTCCAACAAAGCAGACTTTAGTGACCATCCTCTTCCAGGCTTTCTTTTGTCTCTTTCCTGTTCGGATGACTTTAAGAACTTCTGTCTCTCCTTGAGCGCGAACCTTTGGCAGGGGCACCTCCCACTTGCCCTACAAGCACAATTATGTTAATTTTATACAAATGTTTACAATTACAAAGAAGTAAATCAAAGAAAGATGTATGTGCACATCATAAAACATTACTTACGGCTTTCTCTTTCCTCTTCTGTTTGATCATGTTGGAGAGGACCTTTGCACGAGACTGTCCCTCTCTGTCCAACAGGTAGGCCGGGACGGCTCCTTCAGGGGTCTTGTCATCGTCCTTCTGCTTGGTCTTCCTCTGTTCGTGCATTTTGATGCTGAAAACAATGAAAGAAAATGTTACAAGGGCGAAAACAAAACAAGACAGGATATCTTCCTCCATACTCACGTCTTTTTCATCTGGATCTTCTCTGCATGTCTCTGTTTGTGGTAGAGCTTGGCCTTCAAGCCAATCATCTTCCTGGCTTTGTGGGACCGCTCGTGGGCTTCTCGGCTCTCCTTCTTCCGCTTCCTCTCGTGGTGGTCCAGGCGGTAGCCATGCCGCTTGCGGTGCAACTCGATGTGCTCGTTCTGAGGCTGAGAAACGAGACGGACACACGAGTTCAAACATTGCTGTTGAGACCGTACGAAAATCAACTTTTACAGATTTAATTAGAAACTTTTGTAGATTAAATTGCGGCTGAAAGATCACAGGTTCTTAATCCTTTTGAGTTCAATGTAAAAAGCTCTGTTTAAGAGTTTATATCAGACATTTCTACAGTTGTTGCCCTTTCAATATGTCACCTTTAAAAACAGACACTTTGAGAAATAATTAAGAAAATAAGGTTGGATGGTTTCAAGAAAAAACAAAAACAAATTAATATTAATTTAAGGCATTGACACCGAGAACAAAATCAAAAGCTAAAATCATTTTCCAAGTTCAATTTTCTTTACTTATGCAAAAAATATTTAATCCCACTCAACATTTGTTCAGGATTTTTCATTAACCTTTCATGACTGGTTGCCTAAGCAAAAACTGCGTAGCCCTCCTTTCGTGTGTAAAATATACCCTAGATATTGTAATGACATCACAGACCTGACAATAACACAATGAGGTGAATTTTGAGACAAACAGTTGAAATCCAGCTTCGCCCTCGCTGCCACATGCTGACGGAAGCTAAAGCTAGCTCCAGAAAAGCTAGAGCGTTAAATTGTCTCATACTGGCGAATAAACGGCATTTAGACGACTGGGTTTCTTACCATGTTGTTCTTCGGAAGTTACTTGTTTCAATAAAGACGTTGCTGGTAGTTACGCCTGGTGAAGGCACGGTGTTTTATGGTGCTTTTGCTTCAGGCTGGGGCTCTTCTGATGTTGTTTTCCCCGGAGCCGATACGTAGAGGAAGTGCGTCACCACGCTGAAACAACATATCCGTTTTTTATTTTTTTGAATCGGCTTTGTTGTCAAATACTGTAATACGTACCCGTGGAAAAAAAGGCTTTAATTTATTATTTTTGTAAAACGTGCTCAAAGATTTAAATTTACTTAATTGTGTAAAAAAAATAATAAAATAATAAAAATAAAAAGAGTAAATTTACTTCTAAACACGGAACCAAATGACGTTGCCTGAGGGATCCAGAGGATGTATTTTGGTGTCGTGCAGTAAACGAGCTCTATGAGTAACAAAAATGATTCTGGTCTCAAGGGTACTTTAATACACTTCCTTTTCTGTATTAGTCAAATAAATTATTTCTATTTCTTCTGTAAACGAATGAGGTGACAGCTCTTCGTCCAGTCTCATTGTCTTTAAAGCTCCGACAGAAAGGCAGTAAGGAGCTTTTATAACGACCAGAGATGTCTGTCGGAGCCTTACAGACGCTCAAGGGGATCATATGGGTAAGAAATATCATATTTATTTAACATATATGCTGCTATTAACTGATCCGATTAATAACGGTGTCGTTCACAGGGACGATGCTTATTGAGAGCTGGATCACAGAGCTGCAAATGTAGACCGAGCTGGCATTTAAGAAGACATTATGTCGCTCTACCAGGTGTGATAACTAAATACAAATATTTTCATCACTAATAAAGGGCACTGTGGATGCATTCTTTTAAGCTTAAACAGGATTACTATAGCAGAATATATTGCTACATTCCTTAAGTATAAAAAAAAGACTATTTGGGATTTATTTTGTAGCTTCATTGTTTAAAATGTTTTAAAGTTTGTGTTGGACTTTTAAGGATTTACAGGAATATCCTTCTCCGTGCAGCATGGAATTATATTCATTTTGTCACTTTGCCACTTCAAATCAGGATCCATATCTACTACTACTACTCTTTCGTCAAGGCCATATTTGTTGAGTACACAATGAATAATTGTCCTGTCAACAGATTTGATCTCCTAAGCTGTGGATCTCTGCTTCTCTGAAAATGCTTTTTGAGATTCATTAAACAATCATTTATTTGACTAGATTTTATTCGAGGGCATTAAAGTAAAGTAGGTGAACACATTTGCTCACTAGACTTTTGAGATGCCTTTTCTGGTCGAATATTTTTTTCACAAAAAAAAAGCCCAACTGAATACGTTGACATCTTGTGTCTGTAATGTTATAAAATGAGAAGTTCAGGAGTTGAAAATACATTTGCAAGGAATTCAAGGAATTTATGCAAATACCTCTTTTTTTTTTAGACATTTTACAATTTTTTTTTCTTCCAGTAAGTGATGATGTACACAATAAGCAATTAACCTCCAGTTATTTTGGTGCATTTATGACAAAATAATTCATTTTGTTTCAAATACTCAGCATTTACCTTCTTGCTAACTGTCACAGATGATATCAAATCTCTGCGGGCCGTGCTCAACCCCGACATTTCCAAGTAAGGCGTTTTTATTCAGCAGGCTATTTTGATTGGCCATTTGCTGCACGTTCTACTAGAAGATCGGTGTTAAGGTGCGCTGTGTTTCTGCAGGATCCGAAACATCGGCATCATGGCTCACATCGACGCAGGAAAGACGACCACAACAGAGAGGATGTTGTACTACTCTGGCTATACGAGGGCATTAGGAGGTGCGTGTCAGACACAGACAGCGGCGTGTGGACGTCTGTTTTCCATGGTTTGAACTGTTGCCGCTTTTGTGTCTGTCAGACGTGGACGACGGGGACACGGTCACGGATTTCATGGCTCAAGAGAGGGAACGTGGCATCACCATCCAGTCGGCAGCAGTCACGTTTGATTGGAAAAGCCATCGCATAAACCTCATAGATACCCCAGGTAAATAAATAAATTTAAAAAAACTTTTTAAAGCTAAAATATTAAAATGAAAGTGTAAAGGAACGTAGAGTTTGTGTGTTTGCAGGACATGTTGACTTCACTCTGGAGGTGGAACGGGCGCTTCGTGTTCTTGATGGGGCTGTTGCCGTGTTTGACTCGTCTGCTGGCGTCGAGGTTGGCAAAGCAGATACTTTTTTTATTATTTTTAAAATCAATTTTCCCCATGTAGTTAGCAACTTCCGCCGCCTTTGAAAACCCTAACAGGCCCAGACTCTGACTGTGTGGAGGCAAGCAGAGAAGCACCATATACCCTGCGTTTGTTTCCTGAATAAGATGGACAAACCTACAGCAGAGTAAGTGACTCAGACATCTTGTCTTCTGCAAACTGTGAGTTTATTTTAGATGATATTAAAAATGGAGCTATATTTTATTTAATTTTTTTACAGCCTAAATTTCTCAATGGAGAGCATAAGGCTGAAACTGAAAGCCAGTCCAATCCTCCTGCAGGTACATCTGTACATCAACATTCTCTCTAAATTGTTCATTTTTACTGAATAAATCCCTTTTATTTCCAATTGTTGTCTTCAGCTGCAACATAAACATCTCTGTAAATAAATATGAGGGGTTTTTTTGTGAGCTTCTCCCAAATCCATCCCTGTCTAGATACCAATTGGCAGCGGTAAGAACTTCACAGGGGTGGTGGACTTGTTGACCAATCAGAAGCTCATATGGAACCTGACATCGACACGAGACGATGGACGAACATTTGAAGCCAAACCTCTCGGCCAATCCGAAGATCCAGAACTCCTGGAAGCAGCCGGTGAGGCCAGGGCGGCACTCATTGAGCAGGTACACATCCTGAAATTTGCAGCAGCAACTAACTTTTAAAAAAGAATGAGGTTTGATGAGCTTATTTTTATCTTGTCTGAATCCCAGGTGGCTGATCTGGACGATGAATTTGCTGAGCTGCTGCTAACGGATTTTAGTGACAATTTTGAGGCCGTTCCCGCAAAAAAAGCAAGTCTTCCATTGCGCTGACCTAAAATAGGACTTTGTGTTCAGATGTAATTAATACTTTACAAACTCACCTGTGTTAAATCTGATATTCCAGCTACAGGAAGCTGTGCGGCGCGTGACCCTGGCCCGGAAAGGCGTCCCGGTGCTGTGCGGGAGCTCTCTGAAAAACAAAGGCGTTCAGCCTCTTTTAGACGCCATCACTGCTTACCTGCCTGCTCCTAATGAACGGCACCATGACCTGGTGTGAGTGACCGCTGAAACCTTTTTTTCAGTAATTTTATCTATTAAACAGATGTCAAATTATATGTAGAACCTTATTTTTGTCATGTCCCCTTTGGAAAAGATATGGAAAATGATAAGGGGAGGAAATATTTTATTGGAAAAGTGTTATACTGAAAATCGAACATTTTGTTTTAGTTTATTTATTGAAAATCATGAAGAAATATCACGGTAAGAATAGTTCCTCTCCAAAATACAAAAAAGAACAAGAAAACATCCAATGAAGTGTGGCAGATAATATTCTGAATGTCTTTGTGGTGGACTACAAGAAAATAATTTGCTTCTTTGCAAAAAGTTAAAACAGCCACAGCTAGCAGGCATCTGATGGTGTAAGAAAAAAAGTCTTTCTCTTTTTTTGCATCCCTTTCCTTTATTGCCAATTACAAAAAATAGCTGTTGTTATAGAATATAGATATTGTGGAGGACATTAAAAAATGATTTGGGTGCCAATAGAGGATCATTAAAGAGAAAAATGTTTTCACAATAACACAGCTAGTGTATATATTTGCTTATTTTTCATAAATATCAAATTTGGTAGCTGTTAAAATATAAATCAATGCATGAAATGTACAAAAATGTAATATTTTGATGCCTGAGCTTAACTTTAATTTGTTTGTGTTGTGAAAAATGAATGATCAAAGTGTTCTTGCCTCCAGCAGTGGTTCCCAAATCAAGCAGAGGTTTGGTTTTAGCTCGCTATTTGGCTATTAGCCTGAAGCTAACATGCACTGCTGTCGATAAAACACACAAATTACAACTTTCATGTATAAATATTTCATTCTATTGTATTTTTCATATATCAGTACGATTCCTTTAGGAACATACATTTTAAATTTATTTCTAAGTAAAATGTTAAGCATATTTTAAGGGTAATTTTTCATATTTTTGAAAAAAATTTTGTTGTATCAATGTAAATATTCATCAGATCTGAATAAACGTTCTACTATGCATCATCGTTAATAATTTAATTATATAAAAAATTCTTAAGTGATATTGTGCACATATTTTTTTGGAGTGGCTCTGATGATTTTACCTTAAAGAATTGATTTACTTTATTTACTTAATCTAAAAGTGGGTGCTGAATTCTTAATTTGTTATGGAAATTGCAGACTTTCAAATAACACGTGATTGTTTTTAATGAAAATTGTTTGTCTGTGTTCGACCAGCAGACGGTGGTACAAAGACGACCTGTGCGCCTTGGCCTTTAAGGTTCTCCACGACAAGCAGCGCGGTCCGCTGGTGTTCCTCAGGATCTACTCTGGAACTCTGAAAGCACAGACGGCCGTCCACAGCATAAACCGGAACAGCACGTATGTCGTTTCCCGCCCAGCAGCCGCGGCGTCGCTTATTCTTACGATGCGGAGTGATAGAAGTGTTCCGCTTGCAGGGAGAGGATGAGCCGACTGCTGGTGCCGTTCGCTGACCAGCACGTCGAAATCCCCTCCATGAGTGCGGGGAACATCGCCCTGACCGTAGGACTGAAGCAGGTGACCCGTTTATCCCCCACGCCTTTTTCCGAATATTAAGAGTTTGCTCATGTTTTTCTGCGCTTTCACGTCAGACGGTCACGGGAGACACCATCGTTTCCTCCAAGGCGTCCGCGGCCGCCGCTGCTCGTCGAGCGCAGAGCGACGGCGGGACGGCGACAAAGCGTGGAGACCATGCCGACATCGGCATCGTCCTGTCTGGAGTGGAAGTCCCTGATCCCGTCTTCTTCTGCACCATAGAACCCCCCACCATGGCCAAGCAGGCAGGTCGGTGCTAGAGTCAACAATCACGCGATTACTTTTCTTTTTTTCCTGAATTATTGAAATATTATCACAAATTCCCTCGATCTCACCCTAAATGCAACAATACATTTTTAAAATAGTGTATTATTTTAATGAAAATTAAACATGACATATGTTTACAAAGCATTAGTCTGATATTAATATTTGCTATTATTTAGCTTTTTGGGACAAAATTACTTTCTATTTTCTTGGTCTATAAAATGTTTTTAGTTTGTTCCCAGCAACAATTTTCTTTTAAAGCCTCTGCTGTTTTCAGCCAGTCAGTCAGTGAAAAGTCGCTGGATGTTTGTGGCCCCGACCTGCTTTGACATAAAACTGAAACAAACCAAAAAGGCTAATAAAAGAAAAATGATTTGTGTTGCAACAAAAACTCTCATCCCAAAGTTTATTTTTTTCCACGTCACAATTCTTGCACCGCTTTGCGTTTGAAATCCCACCAAAAAAACTTAAATATGTATTCCCGTAAAGTGACAAAATTTTAGTACAGTGTTTATCTTCCCTCCTGAAAATTTTCCAGTCTTTCAAACTTTCTTTCTTCACTAAAAGATCTGGAGAATGCGCTCAACTGCCTGCAGAGAGAAGACCCCAGCCTGAAAGTCAGAGTTGACCCCGATTCTGGTCAGGTAATAGCATTTTTGGGATCAGCTAGAGCTTCGTCCAGAGCACAGCGCGTTAACTTTAAATGTCCCGTTTTCCTTCGGTGCTAAGACCATCCTGTGCGGGATGGGAGAGCTGCACATCGACATCGTCCACGACCGAATCAGACGAGAATACGGCATCGAGACTCACCTCGGGCCGCTGCAGGTGGCATACAGAGAAACTATCCTTCAGGAAGCCTCCACTGCAGGTACGCCGCTTTAACGTTCATTTCTGGAAGGCTGAAAATATCATCTAATGAATCCGCCTTTGTTAGACACACTGGACCGAACCATAGGGGACAGAAGGCATTTTGCGTCGGTCAATCTGACGGTCAGACCGGTGGACTTCGCCTCGTGTGAAGTAGCATTTACAGAAGAACTACAAGTGCAGATCCAGCCAGAAATAAGAGAGGCTGTGGAAAACGGAGTGCACAGCTCATACCTGCAAGGTAAAAGAAGCTTTAAAAATTCTTTGTTGTTCCTAAACATAAAACATCACAACACCAAGGCAAAGGTTAGTATTAAAAATTTTCAACAAAATGAGAAAATTAATCCAAATTCAGGATGTCAGTTTGCACTCACTGGATGAGGTAGCTTTTTGTTAAAGGTCTGGAAACGTGCTGGAAACTGAAACCCCTCTTTTTTTTTTTTACCCCCATTCATTTTCTTTTATTCACTCAATAATAAATATGAATGGTTCACGTAACAACTAAAAAAATATGAATGAAAAAAGAGCAGAAAAAATGATAAACTTATATCACATGAAAAGAAATTAGCTATTTATAGACTATTATAGACGTATTTCAAATACACAAAAACAAAACCAGCATATTCAAAGCCATATCGATTCACCATCAGGGTGTTCAAATATGATTTTTTATTTTTTTTCCCCCCCAGGCCCGCTGCTGGGTTACCCCGTCTGGGGCGTCTCCTCTCTGATCCACAGCGTTTCCGTGGAACCGGGGACGTCTCCAGCCATGGTGTCGGCCTGCGTGTCCCGTTGCATGCTGAAGGTAGACCTATAGAACGTTTGTTCACGTTAAAAAGCGCAGAACGTTAGACGGCATCGCCTTAACGGTGTCGCTTCGGGAACCCAGGCCCTGAGGCTGGCAGGGGGACAGGTCCTGGAGCCCGTCATGTCCCTGGAGGTCACCGTCGGGGAGGAGCACCTCAGCTCGGTGCTGGGGGACCTGGCCCAAAGACGGGGGACCGTCAGAGAGATCCAGAGTCGCCATGACAACAAGGTGCTGCTGGCAACTGTGCCCCTGGCTGAAATGATGGTGAGATTCGGCATGATTTAAATGATACGCATCTCCCTCTACTCTCTGAAAGTCGTTTAATGATTTAATCTTCTAACACGTTAAAGGGCTATTCCACGGTCCTGCGAACTGTGACCTCTGGGAACGCCACTTTCTCAATGGAGCTGGACGCCTACGAAGCCATGAACCCCCACGACCAGAGCACACTTCTTAAAAGAATGTCCGGTCTGATGTGATCACACATTTTTACAGTTTTCTCCACATGGAAAAAAAACAACAAAAAAGCCATTTATTATGGTAAATATTGAGATTACAATGTCATACTCCTATTACGCTGCTAAATGAATCCGCGGCCGCTGTATTTCTGTATAGTTCTTGCCAATAAAAACCAAAACACAGAAGCAATTACAATTTCAAGATTTATTGAAATCTTTAGAAACATTCGCACCAACAAAAACAAAAGCATATAGAAAAAAAATCATTCATATCGACATAGAACATAGGATTTGAGAGTCGCATTCAATTAGTACAGTGACAGCTCTGAAGCAGAAGCTCCTCATTTGATTCCCCAGTACTACAAACCAAGCATAAAGGTTCATTGTCAGTGCATGTGCTTCCCTTTTCGGTTCCCAGACCAGCCTGTCAGCACTCAGACGCCTTTATATTCATGCAGGCAGAAGCTGGGAGACAGCGGCTCAGCTGGTATCCCACGCCTTACAGAAAAGAGGAAATAAAAATTACTCATATCCCTTGTAACCTTACTATCCTTAACAGATAGTAATAATATCCTTTACGTACTTTAACGGTTTCTCGATACTTACTCTACCAAGCGACAGCGGTGAATAGACAGTCTGCTGTAGGCGTCGCCGGTGTCTGTGACCTCTTTAGCGCTCCACAGCCGCTCTGCTACAGCACTGGCTCGAGGCCTAAGAAAATATAAAATAGCATTCTGATGATTATTTGTGCTTACAGTACTTGGGGGGGAAAAAAAAAAAAAAAAGTGCCCATTCCTAATTAACACCTCTTGAACTTTTTCACACCATGTCATAGTACAACCAGAATCCTTCCTGTTTGGTAGACAGGATTTTGATACAGACCAACAATAACATGGTTCACAATTGTTAAGAAGGAAAAATCTGAAAAATGTGATATACATTACATATTAAGTCTCAGTTCAACCAAGTGCCTACATATCCAGTACAATTTAAAAACCATGTATGTTTTTCTTGTTGTTTTACAATTATGCACTACTTTGTGTTGATCCCTTAACACAACAAAAATTCACTAAAGAAGTTTGTGCCTATAAACATGACAAAAAGTGAAAAAAACATCTTTAAAATAAGCCAAGACAGACGTATTTTACCAGAGTCTCGGCGTCAGATTCGTAGCGTCCACGTACTCTCCCCACAGACAGGCCTCTCCACCAATCACAAGCTTCTTTTGTTCTTCAGTTCCTGTTTTTTTTTTTAAAAGCATATTTTCAGTAAATTCAGCTTCTTTTTCATAAAGCACAAGCACAATTTCCTGCTCTTTATTCAACAGGCTTACAAAAGTTTGCACAGGAGTGACAACACTGGGACATGTCAGTTTTAGTTTAAGGATTTTGCTTCATTTTAGCCAAACGTCAGCTTAATAGTAAAGTAGGGCAAGTGTAGTAGTGCTGATCATAATCAACACATTCCCCGTGTTTCATACAGACTAGTGACACAAATCCATGCAAATGTATTCTATCTAAATATTGTCAAACATTCCTGGTTCTTGTGTTTTGGCTCCTATTGAAAGAAATCTGAGCCAGAATTTTCTCACCAACTGTTGAAACTCAAAGTCTTCAATCTAGTTTTTCTCAAAACGTTTGTACATAACACTGTTTAAATTGTTAACACTTAGATTTTTTAAATACTATTTTAACTCTTGAAAAGGTAACATCTCAGTGCGAGAAAACATTTCTCTCTCCGAGGAATTTTCATTTTTACTTATCAAACTGACAAGTACCGTTGCTTAGTTTGATAAGCAATGAGCTGTGCTCCATTTACCTTTGCCCAGCTCTATCTTAGGAGTGGTTGATTCATAAATTTTTCTGTAAACAAGCCTGATCCATTAACCTTTGCATGCTGAGTCACGTTCAAGTCAGCAAAGAGTCTCGAAACTGGAAAAACCTTTTGACTTTTAGACGTTTGCAGCAATAAAACTTCTTATGTTACGGGACTGTTGAAGCACATGACTTGGTTACAGACTAGCCTGTGGTCTTTAGTAAATAAAGTCCCTGGGGCGTTAGCCAATCGCTGCTTTTCTAACTTCCTGCAGATGCTAGCTGTGTGGCAATGCTAGAGCTAGCTTCCAAGTGCAGGAACAAGACAGTTGCGACCAGGTGAGGCGTAACTAGACAAAACGGGAAGGTTTTCAAGCAACGAGTAGATGAATAAAAATAAAAAAATATTTATATCATGTGGACACCAACCCTGAAAATCTTGCGGGTCGGCTTTGTAAAAGCCCGGCCAGTCCTGGCCGTAGGCGATACGGTTCAGGTACCAGGGAGCGGACAGCAGGGTCTTGTACCCTGCCAACGTAATTCTTGCCATCTCAGACTGGTATGCCTCCTGGGTTCCTTTCCAAATGTGGATTAGTGTGTCTGGTTTCAGCTACAGAGCACACACACACCCACACCCCCACACAGACACACACAGAGAGGGAGACAGATTGAAATAATAAACCACAAGTAGAAAGTGTGCATTTCCTATGAAAATGCAAGTGTGAATGCTGAATGCTCAATGCTTTTGGTGAAAATGGCAAAAGCGTTTGAAGCCGACCTGAGACATGAACTGTGAAACACAACCACATTTTATATGGTAGTCCTCAATTCTGCCACAAGTCGTAGCCGTTTCCCCCATTTCTATGGGGTGAAAAATTCATAAAAGGCTGAATATTATAAAAAGTATGAAGGTTATGAATGCCAAGAGATACAGCCGGCATTAGGAGAGCAAGCTGAATAGTATAAAAGTTGAATGGTGAAAATAGCACAAAGTACGCAGGAGAAGCAGCACGGCAAAAAAAAAAAAAAGCAACCAGAATATTAAAAATAATAATAAAGAGAAACAGGAACTCCTGCCTACAGCATTCACACTAATAAGTTTTTACATCTCCTCATAGTGGTCCCTCCAAAACATCCCAGAATCTAGAAAGGTTCTGAGCACCTTTTGTCGTCTGATAGATGTTATCTGGTTTGATCTGATCATTGTGAAACCACAGATTGAAGTCGACCAGTCGGGTGAAATACGCAAATAAAGAAGCAAACCCACCAACCACACTGCCCTATGTTGACACACTGACTTTTGTTGTCACAACTGTGCAGTTTCTTTAAATTTAAGCCTGTTGAACAAAAACGAGCTGAGTAGTGATCCCCCACCCTCAATCATGAGGTGATTGGGGAAAAAAAGAGAAAATAAATAATCACAATCTTTATCTTCATCATCATTATTTTTATTAACTACTAAAACTGACCGTTGAAATTGAGCGGCTCAACATTGTAGTACTTCAGCCAGTCCTGTCCCACGCTAATATAATCTAAGTACCATGGGGCAGAGAGGATGGTGGTGTATCCCGCTGCTGTCACTTTGCTCATCTCTGAGTTAGTCCCACTGCCGATCCACACGTGCACTACCGTGTTGGGCTTCAGCTGCAATTGTTACAAGTCAAACTCATGTCTTTAACTCGCATACGGAAAACATAGCTTAAAAAGAAAGAAGGTAACCAGTTGGAGGGGAAAAAAACAAACTGAAGATTTACGGGTGATTTTTTTTTTTTTTTTTTTTACTCACTGTAAAAAAAATTGTCAGTAGAGACTCTTGTTTTATCTGAGTCCAACTGCTTTTGAGCAGCTACATAGAAATTTGAATCAATACCCAAATATTTCCAGAATGAACTGTAGCTGAGCTTAGTACAGACGTTACTAAGAAGCCACGTTTTGTCCAGCTTCCCAAAATGACAGAAAAACAGCAATAAGTTATTTTTTGTTTTGTTTTTTGTACAAGATACCAAATCATCAAAGCTGTCTTAAATTGACACAATCTGCTTAAGCTGTAAAAAAGAAATTATAAAAATGCTCCCATTTACATCTGCAGCAGAAAAATGCTAGTACTAGCACTCTGTTTTGATAGGACTTGTTGATACTGCAGCACAAAATTTCGACACGGCTCCAGGTGATTGTAAGAATATTGCCATTGGCGGACCAAACCAACACCTGGGATTGGGTGGGACAACATTAAACGACAACAACTTAGAAGCATCTGCAGAGTCCATATCAATAAATTTTTCTAAATTATTCAATAAAACCAGAGTTAAAAACAACAGATAGCGGTTTAACAATCATTTTACACTATTTTAAGTAACAAATTTTGCATTCACTTTACAAAAATAAGGAAAATAGAGGATACCTTAACTCCATTGTCAAAGACCTCCTGCCAGATGATGTAGCCTTTATTGGTAGCAGCGACAATGTCCAGAAGTCTATTACATGAAAAAAAAGAATCAATCAATCAATAACAAGAAATATATGAATATTTTCTAAAAAAGAAACTGAAATAAGATGCACACTTTTGGATGTAGAAGGACTCCAGTTTCCTATAGTCCTGTCCAAAGCCTTGCTGCTCCATGAACTTCTGAATGTCTGGATTGGACTGCCTGTAAAGATAATAAATAAGTAAATACCAGCCGCTAACATCTCTCTGGTCTATTAGACGGATCAGGGCTCCTCACCAGCACGCGAAGGACACCTCGTCACCTCCCAGGTGAACGTAAGCATCGGGGAAAACTTCACTGATCTCTTTGAAGAACTGCGTCATGAAGTCGTAGGTGGAGTTGAGGATGGGGTTCACCGGTCCGAAGGTGCCAGAGGGCTTCGAGCCGGAGTAGCAAGGCGTGAGCAGGTCAGTTTGACCTGAGAAAATGAAGGCGGACATCAGGAGAATGCGGAAGCTGAAACTAAATGTGGACGGCAACAACTAGAGAACTCACCTTTACCCCAAGACTGCGTGTGTCCTGGGGTGTCGAACTCGGAGACGACCCTTATGCCTCTGAGGCGGGCGAACTCAATCACCATTTTCACATCTGCGGGCGTGTACACGTGGGTGTACGGGTGGTAAGCGCCCTGTCAACATTGTGATGGGATACATTTATGTCAAAACAGGGACATGAAACATTTGGGTCAGCGCAGATAATAAGTTTGTTCTGGAACCTTTTGGCTCAAGTTTGGGAACGTCCTGCTCAAGTAGGGAAAAGACGGATCATCGACGATGTGCCAGTGGAAGACGTTGAATTTATTCATCGCCATGATTTCCTGCAGGGTGAAGTAAAGTGGAATACATCTTTAAAAAGTTAAGATAAATTAACTACTTGATACATAAGCAGGTGGTTTATGTACCAGATTTGTCAGGATGACTTTAATTGGAAGGAAATGCCGCGACGTGTCCAGCAAGATGCCACGGTGAGCAAATCTTGGGAAGTCACTGATGACCGTCGAATTGATGGTTTTCTGGAAAAAAGTTGCAGAAACAACATGAACCGCAGCTTAAACACTTGTGTTGGGAAACGATTCACTAACAAGGAGCGAGACACAATTCATCCGTCTCACTTACAGTTCCATACTCGTCCTCAAAGATCAACTGGCTGAAAGTCTCCAGACCTCAAAAAGGAGAAGAAGACATAAAATACATATTTCCAAGCAAGTTCAACCCCATCTGGAAAACCCCTTTTGTTTGGCTGTGAATACTTTTGCAAAGCACTGAGAATTGCTTTAAACGAAACAGAGAGAAAAGAATCAGAGTCCGGTCAAAGTTCATTTAAAAATGTCACGTACATCTTATGTCATGAGAGATAAGATCTAAATTAAATTTTGTCATGTCCTGAGACCTCACAATAGAGAGAGAGAAAAAAAGTAATGCACTTGTCATTTGATGATGATTTAAAACCAGGCACATGGGTAAATAAACTCCTACCATGCAGGGCTCCCCAGACCTTTGGTGCTTTCAGGACAGCGAACGGCTGATCCACGGTCAGCTCATCTGCAGAAACAAACAGTCGTAGTATGACCTGATAAAGCTTTCCAGGAGGTTAAATCAGGACTGTAAGCCATGAAGCGTTTGGTCTGGGTTAATTCTTTAATTTGCTTTCCAGGTAATCTTTACTTCCTCCTTCCCATCATGAGTAGGATTGCTGTTCTTGGAAAAGGATGCATGCAACCTATTCACCAAGTAAAGCACATCTTTTTTGTCCAGCTCTTTACAAATTCCTCTTTAATCAAATATTAGATCAAATGGAGCCAAATCGCTCACTGAAAAATGTCACCATGGCGACTGTTTAACGTTTCTTCAGATAAGATTATCCAAGTGTGTCATGCTGACTATTAACTTGTGACCCGTTTCCCTGATGGTAGTCTTCCCTACGCTTCATTAGTCAAGTTTTGTCGCTACAATGGGGTCAGCTCCACGAAAATATTTTCATGATCCCACATTACTAGAAAGCAGTAGAGATCAAGTCAATAATAATGATTTTTTAACATTTTTTACTTTTTAATGCAGAAGCACAATATCAGGGCGAAAAACAAAAATTTCAAGAAACCATTTAAAGTATTCAATGCGATGTTTTATGTGTCCTTTCCTAATAACTTTTTTCTAATCCGACAAATGCAACTGAAAGATTTTTTAAGCCGATGAGTTTTTAGGAAGTTTTTTTTTTTTCCATTTAGCAATCCCATACTTCCCATTTCCAGTGTGTAGATACAATGTGCAAACTTCATTTAGCCACTCTTCAAAATGGGAAAGACGAGAGAACATGTCATTCTGGTAACGGTGAGCTTGTTAAAGACAGAGGCCAATTTCAAGGTACAGCTCTGAACGTTTTCAGAACTACCACGCCTTCATATAACCCATTTTTCCACAGCTTAAACACAATTTGATTTGTGTCACACAAGACTAGAATGATCCGTCTTTAAAAAAAACAACATAAATTTAGGGAGATAAAAACAAAACAAAAATCTACAACGATTGCAGTTTGAAGTCTGCAGCAGAGAATGGCATCTTGGGGTTACTTCTGGTTAGTCTCCAATGATGATTACCATCCACATACCAACCAGAAGCTTGGGAGGCATGCCAGTCATTTTTATTCTGAACTTTTCATGTTGTGAAAAGGCCAACAGGACTTTCCCTGGAACCTTAAGCTTTAATTAGCTAAAACGATAGACACTTTTTTTTGTTGTTTTTGAATGTACAACGCACCAGGAAGGCTGGGGGTAAAAACCAAAACTCAGTGATATTCCTGAAAATGGGGCTTTCAGCAGGATAATGATCCATCACATGTAGCCAAACCAACGCCAGGAGATATTTCACCTTCGTCCAAAGTCGTTTCGGTCCTACAGGAGCTAAATCTTCTAGAAAAGCTGCAATGTGAGCTGAAGATATATCGACAGTTTATCAATGACAGGTCATTTTGTAAATTATTATTACTATTCATGGCATATTCCCCCTTCCACTGAATACAGGTACAAAATGTACATTTTTTTTGTCTGAAATTACGATATGATCACAAAAGTGAAACTTGTCTTCCAAGGTTGTTTTTTTTTTAAATTCATGTAGCTATTTAAAAAAAAGAAAACAATAAAAATGATCTTCAACACCAGTATCAGTAAGTTTTAAATCTTCTGTAACCCTTTTAAAATTGTAATAATAACAATAATGCCATTATGTTGTTGAAATGCAAAAATATGAATGTTATTTTGATTAATTCAACCAAGTGAGCTTTTGCTATTCACACATTATATAGAAAATATGTAAACAAAACCAATGATAAATGAAACAGTAAAAGGCGGAACGCTTTGCTTTATCAGCTGTACCCTACAGAAAATAAGTCATTAATAAAATACATGTTCAAACTTTAATTGCGCACATGGATTTATTGTAGAGAGGCAATATTGGGCTTTTCTTCCGCTCATAAAAACTTAAGTTCTCCAAAATAGATATGCAAAGTAGATCCTCCTGAGACCCAGAGAAAAAAGAGTTTTTGAATTTCTTTTTTTTTACACTACATGACTCCAAAGAGTCATGTAGTGTAAAAAAAAAAGATGTACATCACTACAATTGAAAAAGTTTCAAAACATGTTTTTATTTATTTTTTAGAGTATGTCCTTTGGAGAGGACATCGGGACTCTCTTGTGGCAAATATGAACACATTTCGAGGCCCAGGATGTCCTCTCTAAGGACCAACAGGATTTAACACAGTGGCATGTATGGTTTCAGAGTTATGAACAAGAAAACCTATGTCCTCCACAGAGGACAAAAATGTATTGCTGGGTCTCAGGAGGATATAACGGCATTTTTACATGAAGTGCTGCTGATCAAAAAAAAATTTATCAATGAGGAAGAGACTCACATGACTCATCAGAAGACACACTGGGGTAGCCGTCACACTCCGAGTCAGGTGATGTGATCCACACCTGCAGCTCCAACAGGTCCGTGGGACCTGCTCTCGCGCTTCTGTTCACCTTCTGCTTTTTAGCGCCCCCAAATATGTATTCATAATACCTGTAGAGAGAGAGATACAGAGGATGCAAGTCAAAACAGGTCCGTGAATGCATCACGAACACAACTCGGGAAACTGAAAGAGAAAGAAGCCCCCTGTCCCCCCCCCAAAAAAGAAAACCTCTCCAGACCTCCTGTAGGCCAGTTGAAGGAGGCCGCAGCTCGGACCGGCTCCAGACTCTTTGGCATCAGTGATACTGAAGCTGGAGGAGCTCAGCTTCAAGGAAACATCCGAAATTTGCACTTTCTGCGGCAGAGGCCACAGAGAGCCGTATTTGGAGGACTGGAAGACGAGCTCGGGCTCCTCCTGGTCGACGTCGTTGTGCTGAAGCCCCCGGCAGGAACCGAGAGCCAGCAAGACGAACGTAAGCCCCAGTAGGCTCAACATGTTTGTCTGCAGCGCTGTAAAGTCACAAGACCTGGACAACGACGAGAATGACAAGAGATTTGTATGGGAAGCGGGAGGGCGGGATTTCCCACACGGAAGTAACAATTTAAAGGGACCGTGTGTAGATACAGCGCCCTTCACTTTTTTTTTTCTTTTTTAAATTTGGCTTCTCTAATAAAAAATTATTTAAAACTTAAATGCTTCTACTTTATTCTCGTAATTTAATTACTCCTAGTCTTGCCCTAATACTCCGTCGCACCAGTACTTTGTCCTAGTTAAAGTTATTTCTTTATCAACACAGTGTAACCGAATAAGATGCTCAATAACATTCTTCATTTTATCGGAGTTTCAAGGGTGCTTTTTCTCGTTGGAGTTCCCATAACGACTTTAGTCTGGAAATTATGACTTTATTCTTGTACTTTATTCCGTCGTAAAATACAGTGCCACTTAAAATAATATTTTACTGTACTTGCGCAGTATTAGGGTGACGAAATTTAAACCCAGAACTCAAGTTCCCAGACATTTTGGAAGAGAAGCAGGCAAGAAGCATCACAGGTACTCCACCATGCTTAACAGTGAATATGAGGTGCTTTTCCATAAACATGTTCTTAATTTCACACCCTTTTAGTTTCGTCTGACTAAAACCCACAATTCTAGTTAAGCAAACTATCCATATTTTCATGACAACAGACCAAAAATAAGCTTCTTTCTGGAATCACTCCCATACAATTAACAAGAGAGTATTTAAATTTTCTATGGTGACCCCTAAGATGTCACTCTTTGCTGCAGTTCCTGATTTCTGATTCTGAAGCATGAACTGTCCTTAAGGTATTAACAAACAATGTGAGTTCTTTACAGACCAGTTGTGCAAATGCTAAGTAAAGATCTGTGTAGTTTTACAAAGGTATATTTCCAATGTTACAGAAAACAGATTTAATAATTCCTTCTGTTTGTGCCTGAGTCGGGAAACGTCACATGTTCAGTGGTTCCTATGGAGATGTATTTAACTCCTCCACTTGTACAAGGAACGTAATGTTTGTTACACTATAAAAGATTAGCAAAGCATATATAACTATAACTGGCTTAGCACAATTTCTGCTTTAGTTTCCTCCGACAATGTGAAAATACGCATGCTGAATTCATTAGTGATTGTAAAATGACCAGGTGTGAGTGTGAGCATGCAGGGTCCTCTGTCTCTATGCATCATTGCTGGTGACTTGTTCAGGGTTCAGAGCTCCCCTCAGTCTATTGTCCGGATGTCATGTGATCTCATCACTATGGGGTCCGAACAACAGCTCAAGGACAAAATTATTCTCGCTTTTAAAATGCTGAGCCTGCGAAACCTGAAGAGTTTTAAACAAAAGAATTAAACGCTTAGTGGTTTTCAAGGCAGCACCCAGAATTGACACAGTCAGTCATAAGAAATTGATGATTCAAACAGCAATTTGTAGCTGAATTTCTCTTAAATAGCAAAACTTTTTTTTTCTTTTTTGACCTTGTTTAAAATGTGAACTTTTTTGTGTATAGTTTTTTTTTCTGCTTTTTTTTAATCCGGTGTTTATTTATTTAACACGGTGCTTATAGAGTATTAAAAGAAAGTCAGAACTGAGAAGTAAAGTGTGATGACGTATTTCTTAAACACAACCATCTGGTTGTCACTCTGGCGATGATCAGATGTTTTTCTTCTGTAAACTTTGACACGCGAATGAGTAAGTAGGTCAGCGCAGATGTAGGTGTAGATTAAAAATGACACATTAACCTTTGTTATGGCGCGTCTCTAATGCAGACATGGATGCATTTAGGCTCCATGCAGGTACAGAGCCTGAATGCAGGTTTACAGAATCTGCTGCAGCACCAGTTTCCTGTAGAGCAGACTGGACTGCAATGAGGCCGTCAGCGCAGGTCTGTTTGCTTTGTTGTCACAGTACAGTTCCCTTTAAAAAATCTTTAATAATATGCACAGTCATTACACTGCTTTTCCTGAGAACAGCATGAGAAAAAAACCCAACAAACTATTGTTTGACTGCAAAGGATTCCAAACCCTTGAAATTTTAAGGTTGGATTTTATGGGATGGACCAGAAGTCAGCAACTTTTACAACCCAAAGAGTCATTTTTGCCTTCGCTCTAGCTTGGCAAAGTCGTTTGGAGCCACAAACCCTGTATGACTCTTCGAAAAGAAACATGACATTTTTTATAATATCTATTATAAGTTTTTATTTATTTTTTTACATTTCTAATAATTGTTTTTTTGTGTGGAAAATAACCAGTTGTCCTTAAAAGGGAATTAAACTTGTAGTTTGCAATCAAAGGAAAAGCAATGACTTCACAAAACACATTTGTAAAACTGCTATGCTAGATTAAAAAAACTGCTGAGGCTAGTATTTATTTATTACCTTTGTGTTTTAAGCAATTTCTTAATTCTTTATGACTTTATTATTATTATTATTATTATAGTTATAATAGGTTTTTAATAATATATATGTTAATAAAGTATAGTGGACACATTTTTTCAGTAACCTTATTTTTTTGTAGGCCCACTTTCTTATTATTATCTGATGGATAATAAGAAGAATAATCGTAAACCAATTCTGATGTTTGCTTATTTAAGAGTTCAAATGTGTACAAATCCAATGCTGTTTACTTCTTTGGCACACGGAGCTAAGAGAAGTGATGGCTGTAAGTCAACCAATGGCCACTAGGTGGCTGATCGTAACATCACAGCTGAGAATAATCCGCATGTTGTAAACCAGCAGCTTAAAACATGCAGCTCTGACTGAGAACATTTTGGTTCAGTCTTTCCGAGAATAAAACACTGTGTGGTTTTCAGCTAAAGTTCAAAACAGGACTCATACGGCTTTCCGTAAAATAACACACAGGGCGCCTGACTTCCTCTTAGAACAGGGGTCTCAAACTCCAGTCCTGCAACTTTTAGATGTGCCTCTGCTGCACCACACCTGAACAGAATAATTAGGTCATTAAGACTCTGGAAAACTGATCTACACAAGGAGGAGGTAATTAAGCCATTTCATTCCAGTGTTTTGTACCTGTGGCACATCTAAAAACTGCAGGACTGCGGCCCTCGAGGCCTGGAGTTTGAGACCCCTGTTAGAACAAAGTCCAGGCAGTGTACTCCTCCTCAGTGCTTCTGTTTACATCAAAGTCTTTAATGGTTGTATCTATAAAAGCAGTTGCCACATTGATTCTCCCGCATTTTATCTTTGAAAAAGAACGAAATAAAATAAAAGCAACAGCTGAAGAATACTTTTGGATATCGCGATGAGTTTATACTGCTTTAATGCACTTCAACTCAGTGTGTGAAAAAGCTGCCGGAAATCCTTTCCCGCAGGTCAGATGTAAGTTCTGGAGGCCAGCACGCCCTTCAGGCAGATCTTTCCTCCAGACATGACAAAGGAACACCGACCTCTTACTACGCTAGATGAGGAATAATCGCTTACTCCTGAGTGACTTGTGGAAACAATGCTGACAGCATAAGTTGTACCAGCTGTCGGGTGGGCTCAGACCGACTGCCCCCTCCAGCGGATCAGATGTGGTGCACGGTCTATACCAGCAGAAATAAAGGCTATTCTAAGAAAGAAAGATGCCAACTAAAGAACCGCGGCGTTCCCACACCTCCGTACCAGGAAAGAAGCCAGTCTCACTTTACTGTAAAACGCTTTCAACACGTCCAACTGGTTTTTACATTTTTATCTTTCAGCATCTAGGAGTAACTGCAAGGTGAGGCGACACCAGCTCTCTCTCTTTTGAGTCAAGCACCTCGGCCATGATTACTTACCCATTCTTCACTCATTATTCAACAATGGCATCTCTCATAAGACAGGTAACAGTGTGTTTGTTTGTCATGGTCACACAAAAGGGCTTAGTCAAATCAGCTTAGTCAAGTTACGAGGGCATTGATGTTTGCCATTTAATTTTTTTTATTAGTCCATCCAGATACAAGCTGCAGTTTGACATCCAGTAACGTAAAGCGTATAAATCCCTGATAAGGTGGCTGTGTTTATTGTGTAGCTGTTGTCATTTTCCGCTGCAAAAACTCTAAAAATGTCATTTTGTATCATCATAATATATTTTTTTTCTGTTGTGGTTACTTTTTTTTTTTTTAAACAATTTTCTGTTCCATTTTAGCTGCATTTTTTGCATCCACTACGCAGCACTAAACATCTCTTCATATGTGTTGTAATATGGATTGTTCTGCAGATGTTGTTCTATGTTCTATCTTTTACTGTCACCACTTCACGACTTTTAAGGGCACAAGACTGCAAAGGTGCCTCCATTCTGATTCCATGGCAAGTAATTCAGACTTTGGCACAAAATACCCTTTTGACATTTGAGTCTGGACTTTCAATAGGCCGTTCTAAAGCATGAATACACAGCTTCTAATTCATCCTTCTATCAACAACTCTGCCCTGCTTCCCCCCGGCTCTTTTGAAGAAAAGCCTCCCTGCAGCATAATGCATCATTTCACGGCTGGAACGTTCAGGGTGATCTCTTTCCCCTCTGCTTGGCAAACATTTTAAAAACTTCTTTATTTAATATGTTGATTTGACCAACATATAGACCCTCCCTACTTGGGCAATTTCTGTGATTAGGCCCCTTTTAGGATCACCAATAATAGCGCGCTGAATTTTACACATTTATTCTGTAACATTTACACTTTATCATTGACTCTTTTTTTTTTTTTGTTGACAAACCACATTTAAAGATGACAAACAAATAAAACACCATTGGCTGTTTTCCAAAACATTGTGAGCGGGTTGGACAAAATAAAAGAGGAGAATTTGGGAGGAAAACCAAATGTTTTTCATTTACCTAATTCATTTTTATATATATATATTTCGTCCACTAGGTGTCCCTCTTGCTACATGTAAATGCTTAGGGTTTAATGGGATGTTATGGCCCCTGTTTACAGCACTTTCCACGGTGCGCCTAATGAAGCTTGAGTCGTCATTTAATGTGTTGTTTTTGCAGTAATGGTGTACTGGTGACGTCACACACAGCTGACGGGAAGGGAAGGCCCTGCGGTCACCACACCACAAGCTCACAGCAAGCAAACAAAATAGTGACATCACTGCCTTAAGGGTCCAACGAACAGTTTGGTCACAGCCAGCGAAGACCACAGACATGACGCACGTTAAGACGACGCAAGGGATAAAATTGGACCTGGTGTTTCCGGGAGCCCCGGCGAAGAAACCATAATGCTTTTATAATCCTATGGGATTGAACTTTGCACTCGGAGTCACCTATAGATTATAAGTTCCGGAAATATGTCCCCGTAGTTAACGTCAACACTGGATTCTCATGTCTGGAATCTATTCTAAGCGCTGGACCGTGCGGGGAACTATTGCGCTATTACCGATGCCTGAATCGCAAAGTAGCTTCGAAATAAAACACCTGTAACACCTTCGACAAGAATTTTTTTAACATTTTTTTTATTTTCCCCGAGGCCTAACGTCACCGATGAATGATTGTTTTCCAAGAGTTCCTCTGTGCTTATAAATTGGGGGGGGGGAAAGAGGCCCTAAAGAGGTAAAGCGGACAAAAAAAGGGGTTAATCTGTTGACCCGCTGGCAGGGGGTCACTCCACCCCCAAAAGCCCAGGGGTGCCACCAGCGAGCCTTGAAAGGTCTGCCCAGAAGGGGGCCGTGAATAATTTTGGGGTGTTGCTCCAAATTTAAAAGCCATCACAGAATGTCAGGAATTGGTTACGAAAAGTGGGACATTTGAAATTTGGGTCTAATTAAAAGAAAAAAGAAAGAAAAAGAAAAAATATTAAAGATCCTAATAGTCTTCTAATGTTTACAAGTACCTCTGCAACAAAATTCGGGACAGAGATTTAAAGGTGGCATGCAAATGTTTTAACTAGACACGGCTGAGATGCAGGTAAGCAAGATCTTCAGAGTTTTCCAGAGGTTACGGTTTGAAAACTGCTAAAGCATTTTCCCTTCTAATGTGAAATGGTAGAGAATCACTGCCCCTCCTCCACCTGTTGCTGCACAGCACCAGTCAGTGGGCTGAAGGATGGCTATTGCACGTTTATTGAACTCAATTTCTATTTTTTCTGGACTTATGATTTACTCTATGCATTATTATCGAAATAACAGTCATAAGTAGCATTAATGAGGTAGTAATAATCATTGCATTATCTTCGAAGAATTGGGTATATTTATTGTCTTTCTTCTTTAAATGAAAGCAATTAGATGATGTTATGCATTTTTCATATGTGTTCTGGAGCAAACACCGTTTGAAGCTGTTTTTTTTTTTTTTTTACTCGAGATTAGGTTACCATGGTGAGCTGCTTTTAGTTTCAAACTCTAATCATTTTCTCCACTAAAATGGGATGAATTGGATCTAAAAAAAGTGAGATATTTAATTTAATTACTTTCTGTTTCTTGTTGCTGTCACCTTGTGAGACAACCTGCCCGTCCCATCTCTGTGCATGCGAGCCCCTCTTTCCCTCTTTGTCTCTCTCTTCTCTCCGTTTCGTGCGCTGAGACGGAAGAGCTGATCCTCCCCACCACTCGTGTATGGCAAGCCAGTTTTAGATTTACCAGGTGGCGCTGGCAACGGAGCAGGCGTCAACAAACCAATTATTTCGGTAAAAGTGAACGTTTCGGGTATTCATAGCACTCTTCGTACTCACAACTAACCTTTTTGATAATAACATTGTTGTTGTGGACTACTTTGATCCATTCTGGTTATAATTTTGAGTAGGTGAAATTTTTTTTAAATTGATCTCTCAAATATGAAAATGTATAATAAGTTGAAATTACTTGAAATTAGAAAAGTATTAAGCAAGATGTCAACTAATTTCTTTGTTAATATCCATAAATGCAACCATTATTCTAATTATTGATTTCTAAAAGTGCTTTTTAACTACCAAACTCCATTCTTTAGACAAACAGACAATAAAGTGAGTAAAGATATCATATTAATGATTATGTAACGGGTTGTTTTCTCACACACAGTTACAAACATATAACGATCCCAAACAAGATCTCGTTCGAGGTTTAAGTTAATTTATCGAGGACGACATTAAAAGCTTTCTGAATTTATAAATTAGTAATATGAGATAACATACAAGAAACAACTTGAAATACATTTCTGTTTTAACATTATACAGCATATATATTTTTGGAGATTCGTGAACATCATCTAGGATAACAACATATTACGATTCGATTTAAAAGGCCCATCGAGGATAAATTGAAAGCAGTTCTTGTAGGTCAAAGGTCACATTTGATATGTTGCAGCCCAACACACTAATAGGACTGGAGTTGTAGATACAGTCAAACTTCTTTTTTTTATTTTTTTAATTTGTAGTAACGTAACGCTATAACGTAACAAGGGGTCATCTTTAGTAAGAGTGTTATTTTTGAAAAATGGTAACTGTATTATCGCTCTCTATAACCTGGCAAGAAACAGAGGCGGCTCTTCGGTTAAATACGAAAGCGACCTGCCACACACACCCCGGTCCCCTCGCTGTAAAACACACCCACTGATTTCAGTGGAAGAGCAGGCGGAGGGGCGACGACGAGCAGCGGAGCAGAGCTGGAGCTGGAGGAACGCCTCCAAACAGCGTCTCCTCTTATTATTCACCTCTTCTCCGCCGCACACAACCAGACCCAACGACCAGTCCGCGTATTTAGCGAGAGCGCGGCTCTTCTCGCGACCTATTTGCTCGGAGATAACCAAAGGAGTTGCACTCCGCGCGAGCGCACAAGGCTTTGCATCGTGGCTCTCTCACGAGCGGCATGCTCGAGCGACCCGTCGGGCGCGACTGAAGTCCTTCTTTCACCCAAAGAGGTAAAAACAACGAACAATTTCTCCACATACGCGCTTTATTCCCCCCCCCCCCCCTCCCACTGACTTACGAATTTAAAGTTGCACAGTGAAAGGGGAGCGGTCCGGGTCGAGCGCATCAGGGTTAGTGGAAGCGAATTGTGGACATTGTCATTATGTCAATATTGCTTTTATTGTTTGCATTTTGCGTTTCTCTTTTTTCCCCACTTTGGATTTCTTCCTCTTTGCTGGCGGCGTAAGGTGTTTTATATATATATATATATATATATATATATATATATATATATATATATATATATATATATATATATATATATATATATATATATATATATATGCAGCCAATGACTCTGAGTCTGTTTGAGGGTCTTTAGATTGTTCCCTGCTGCCACTGCACGTCTGCGGTCTTTGTTGTGCGTCTCGGCAGATGCTCGGAGCTAAGTCCACATAAGCCTGGTGTTTACTTTTGAAGTTGTCTCCCTCCCCATCCCTCTCTCTTCCCGTGTCCATGGTTGACTGTGAGCACCTGGCAATGATTTCCACCAGACTGCAGCCAGACCTTTCTCTCTCTCTCTCTTCCTATTTCCCATTCTTGTATTTCTTTCTGCATGTGGCACATAGTCTGGCTGTGCGTCTGTTGGATCTGGTTTCTTTTGAAAAGGATGAGGATGGCATTTTGCCTCCCATCCCTCTCATAGCCCAGCGAGCTACGAATCCTGGAAATGTGTGTTATGTTCAATTTAAAAGGGGGAAAAAAACAATAGAAAACAGGGTAAAAAAAAAAAGCTCATCAAAACTCCTGGGCATTGAAAAGAATGCATTCTGGATGCGGAATCTCACATTTTAAAGCATGAACAATAAGAAATTTTGGTGCTTTTTCTCCGGTAGAGCCACACACAAGAGATGATGCACAAACTCAGTCATGCAGTCAAATTGAAAGGACTCATCACATTGCAGAATGAAATAACAATGGAAAAGCGTCACTTCCTCATACTTGCAAACGCACACCTAACGTTTTGGAGGAATTTTCCTCCTTCCAAAGCGGTCTCGTTATACCTCCCTAAACAACAACATCAACAGAGCGACGAGTCAGTGGAGATGCTGCTGCTCAGATTACAGTAGTTAGTTCCTATTAGACAAGTCTGTCAGGCTGAGCCTAACTTCTACGTAGCACCTACAGCATGTTCCTAACAAGGCGAGCGTTGGTCGGTGAAGGCGATCTAAACGGTAAGATGGGATCCTAATAACGTGCCACAGCGAATACATGTAAGCAGAGCAAATCCTGTAAAGGTCGACATAAATCTTCATCTGGTAATGACCTCAAACTTTTATGTATTTCAGCAAGATATTATGGTGATGCATCAGGACAGTGTAGCGCCTGGTTTTTACAATATTTTTTTCCAATTATCCATAAAGTTAGCCTTTTATTTGTACGCACCCCCTTTGAAAAATGAAAAATACTGTCAACATTCACAGTTTTCCCTGTATCTACTGAAGAAAAGCATCCCCACAGCATGATACTGCCACCACTGCTATGGTTCACGGTGCGGACAGTTTGCGTGGGGCTAAATTTCTACGGTCAGCAGTGTTGCGCCTACGAATCACTTTTCATGGTCCGCAGATCGTTTGATCCAAAGCACGTCCTCCGGATATCACACAGCACTGGATGTCATGTATAGAGATTACAGTAGGAATGTTAAAACAAGAACATTTTGAAATTCTTCAACTCAAACAAGCAAACATTTGGACAGCAGATTAGATTGCTAGCATTTCTGAGGAAAAAGGCCATGTCGCATTTTGTCATTGTGAAGATGTTATAAAGTTTTAAGCCGCGACAAGGTCAGCTCGTAGAGAAATTTACTGTGCAGTGGAAATTAAAAGCGAGATACTGACGCTAAAGGTTATATAGTCAAAATGCCATGATGCTGACATTTAGATTTTATCACTGCGTCTGTTTGGGTTTATTAGTGATGCAGATTCTCAGTTGGCTTTGTTTTTTCCCCCCACTTTCAGTGTGATCACTAGCTCTACTTTCATTTCACATGTGCTATATTGGGGGCATATAAAGCTAAATATATCTGCTATACTAGAAAAAAGACACATCAAGGATAACGTTAAAGAAAATTTAAATATGCTCAGATGAGACATACATATATGTAAAATTAAGTATATTAAAGTTAATGTCAAGTCATTTTTATTTGCATAGTACATTTCAGCCACAAGGCAATTCAGAGAGCTTTAGATGATAAAAACATATCACAATAAATTACCCCAAGATCATCCCAAAGAAGCCCTTTGTGGTATAAATAAGGAAAATTATAAAATATAGCAGAACATGCTCAGAAATGGAAAACGTAGCCATAAAAAGATGCATAAAGTGTATCGAAGAGATTCAAAATGACAAGGAAACAAACCTATTTTTCATAACAAAGGCACCAATTTAAAGCAGATTTTAAAAAAAATCATAAAACAGGATCACAGTTACATGAAGAGTGATCGTAATAGGACAGAAAAACATAAAAAACACAAAACACAAATTAATGCTTGCACTGGGACTGAAAAGATGAACAAAATAATAAGAAAAACCCGAGGACCAAAGTGACAGCTTCTATGACTAGATAGGAGAAAAATATAGAATCTACCGCAGAATGACTGGTATAGTTTAAGATGTTCATACTGGAATATTTTACCTTTATCGTCATTGCACATGATCATCATTGTTCAGTTAATCATATGAGCTGCAGCTGTGTTCCTACTGAAGTCGTTTCTCTGCCTGTCTGCTTCCATGCTTCTGACATGAACTACGGATGGCCGTATTTATTAAAATGCTAATTAACAGCATAAGCAGAACCTCTCTAATTAAGTCCCGGACTTATTAGGTTCACTTACTCAAATCAAGCTACTTACAACTTCCAATTAGAGAAGCAGAGGCGGAGTGTGTACATGTAGGCGTGCAGGCGTGTGTGTGTGTATGTGTGTCTGTATGTAGGAGGTGGCACCTGCAGTTGAGAGATCAGGCGAGGATATTCCAATCATCGCTGATTCCAGGAGATGACGTGTGCCCCGGTCATGTCTCTGCTGGAATGCAATAAAGCCTGTTGAGCGAAGTTAGCAGTTGGTTTTATGTTTCATAAACTGCTGACAAATAGTGCTGGTGCTCCCTGTGCACACACACACAAACACACACCAAAGCGAGTCGGTTTACCCAAGCCGTTGGGAAGGCTACCCTAATTTGGTTTCGCAAGTCGTTTGAGTTCAGCATGAAACCAAAGGTTTGTTAGGTAAATCGACCCGATGAAAATCACGACGCAAGCGTGTGAGGCCAGCACACGACCGTGATCTGAAAAGTTCAGAAAGTGCTTCACGCATTAATGAAAAGAGCGACAGGGGGAATATAAAGAAACTGACGAACTGCGGCCAAGGAAGAACGCTTGCAGCCAAACGCTAAGAATTACTTCTTTGTGCGTCATGAACATCAAAGCTGGAGTTCAAAGCGATTCCTTCAGAATTCAGAGAGACCTAAAAGCCAAAGGTAGAAGTGACAGTGCTCTTCACAAATCCTCTCCGCTCTTGCATTTGCACCTACAGTCTTCACACTTGATTTCCCTCCTCACAAGACTGCTTTCTGAGGATTCTTAAGCGCATGATGAAACTTATGGAAATTGGAAACTGTCCCCTCGCCTCTCTGTACTTCAGTTCAGGAGGAA
This sequence comes from Xiphophorus hellerii, assembly GCF_003331165.1. NCBI lineage: Eukaryota > Metazoa > Chordata > Actinopteri > Cyprinodontiformes > Poeciliidae > Xiphophorus > Xiphophorus hellerii. The sequence continues at coordinate 22,500,678 of NC_045679.1, forward strand.
TCTCTTTTGACAAACGAGGTCTTTTGAACTCAAATCTAATGCGAATGTAAAATCCCTCACCACCTAGAGGTTTGTAAAACATCTGCCCTCTGACAGAACTTAAAGGGATAGTTCAGGATTTTTTCCTACCAAGGATCTGTTAGAAAATGCTATAAACAGTAAAATATTAGACATTACAAAGGTTTGCCTGTTAGCATCTTCATTTAGTGTAAATCCAGTTTAGCTGGTCCTGGAGGCTAAAGCCAGCTGCAAGGTGGAAAGGAGCCAAAATTAAAGCAGATATTTGCCACATTTATTAAGCTCCAATCTCAAAAAGCCATAGTAAACTATACAAACACAGTTTTATCTTCATGATTGCACTATCTTTCACAAAATAGAATGATTGTTTTCAAGACAAATGAAGGTACTGTAGGTTTTGGTTCACCACCAATAGTCTTCCGGCGTGAAACGTGCGAGTATTTTGGTCGGAGTAAAGCCAACTGTTGCACATATGTCCATTCATACCCACCAGCATTACATTCTGTGCCCCTCTAATTAAAGATTTTTTGTTAGTTTTTAGTATTTTATCACCTTTTTATCTCAATAATTCATTAAAATTCTTAACACGAAAGGGGAACAAAAACAAACTTGTAGGTATAAAATGGGGGAACATGTTGGCACAGGGTTGAACCTGGAGAACTTCAGTCGAACATTCGTGTCATTACTTTGATGTTTCATTCTCAGTAAACGTTTCACTTAGGAAGATTTTTGGTGGCACACTACCTCCGACATCCATTTCTTGTGTAAATAATAATTTACTTTGGTGTAAACAACTGTCATTGCAAGTAGCACTATGGTTTAAAAGCTCATAGAAATGTATCACCTTCCATAACCTTATCAATAATTGGCATGTTTTGAGATGGTAGAAGGGCTTTCACATACTAGCCATTAGCTTTGTAGCTTGCAGGACCAACAAATATGGATTTATTCCATATCTATGCCAGGAGAGATAGTAACTGCTTATAAACCTTCAACAGAACCTCATTTCAAAAATCCCGAATCATTCCTTTAACTCTTTATTTACATGTGATGGACTACACCTGTAACTGAACAAGGAAACATATCAAAATAGTCATACCGCTGGTTAATATGTAAATACTGTCATATTAAAAAAAAGGCTCTATGTTTGTATTAAATAGAAAACATCCTTATTCTTAGCTTATGACTGATGCAAAGTGAAGAATTCTTATGTCATCTTAATGCGTTAAAAAATAACAACCAATATTTGGCTCAGTAAAATAGAATTTTTCAAAAAGGGTTCAGAGGACATTTCCATTTTCAGCCAAGTAAACAGCAAACTGGAGCGCAGAGGGAGAAATGCATCATGCCTCACAGGTGTTTAGAAAAGGTTTTCATGGATGTTTGTGAGGGCCTTTTGCCTTCAATGTTTGGAATCCTTGGAATTCCCGGTGACTGGAAGGTTGGGAGCCGACCGCGCACTGCAGCCGCTTGCTGCCAATAAGGAAACAACAAGCAAGCTGGATCTACTTGAAGCTTGGAAAGGGCGATTTTAGAGCTTATGTATTACATGCAAAAATGCAAGATTGTGTGGAATTTATTGAGGAGTGTGGATTTTAGCGCAGACACAGAATGTGGATGTTTTTTTTTAAAATGTGGATTTACAAGCTCACACGGGGACTTGGTTGCAATACAGAGAGACCACAAGGCAGGAGGCAGTTGCCATTGCTAAATAATTGGAGGGAATGAAAGCGTGCTGTGAGTGAAGGTGATCACAATGAAGATGCAAGCTCACATTTTTTTTGAAAAACAAACTGTTGCATGTTTTAAAGTTTTCTCTTAAGAAATGTTCAGAGATAAAGGTCTAATATTTTCTAAAGAATACAGTTCCTATGTCCTTGGCCAAGGACACACTGTGTACATGGTGCAGTCTCTATCACTACTGTTTTCCTGATAGAACTTTGTTTTCCCTTTTCCACAAGGTGCATGTTTTCTCATCCTTTTGTGGACACTAGCACTGAACGATTCAATATTGCCACATCAATCTCCCAGTGTTTGCATGTGCAGCATTCACTGCTGAGAATTAAATTTGTGAGGCAAATTGGGCCTATTTTACTAGTTGATTAATTTGTTTTTATGACTACATATGAAGAGAATCTATTCTCTAGTAACATTTTTCCTAAGTTTATAGCTACACGAAATATAAACACATTATTTAAAAAATTGAGACTTGCCTAAAATGTATTACAGTAAAAGAGAATGTGTTTTATATCTGTTCATATAGATTTTAAATATGTTGCATTCATTTGTTTCTTTTTTTTTTCAGGATTCAATGAAAATGTCAGTGTGCGTCCATGAAAACCGGAAATCCCGAGCCAGCACCGGCTCCATGAACATCTACCTTTTCCACAAATCCTCCTATGCTGACAGTGTCCTTATGCACCTCAACTCTCTACGGCAGCAGAGGCTCTTTACAGACGTCCTCCTCCACGCGGGCAGCCGTTCCTTCCCCTGCCACCGCGCCGTGCTGGCCGCCTGCAGCCGCTACTTCGAGGCCATGTTCAGTGGCGGTCTGAGGGAGAGTCAGGCCAGCGAGGTCGACTTCCGAGACTCGATCCACCCGGAGGTTTTAGAGCTGCTGCTTGACTACGCATACTCATCACGGGTGGTGATCAATGAGGAGAATGCAGAGTCGCTGCTGGAGGCTGGGGACATGTTGGAGTTTCAGGACATCCGTGATGCCTGCGCCGAATTCCTGGAGAGAAACCTTCATCCGTCCAACTGTCTTGGCATGCTGTTGCTGTCTGACGCCCACCAGTGTACGAAGCTGTCAGAGCTCTCCTGGGGCATGTGTTTAAGCAACTTCCCTGCCATTTGCAAGACAGAGGACTTTCTCCAATTGCCCAAAGATATGGTAGTGCAGCTTTTGTCACACGAGGAGCTGGAGACAGAAGATGAGAGACTGGTTTATGAAGCTGCCCTTAATTGGATTAACTATGACCTAGAAAAGAGGCACTGCTTCCTCCCAGAGCTTCTGAGAACGGTTCGTCTCGCCTTACTGCCTGCCATCTTTCTAATGGAAAATGTTTCAACAGAAGAGCTGATTAATGATCAGGCCAAAAGCAAAGAACTGGTTGATGAAGCTATTCGCTGCAAGCTTAAGATCCTCCAGAATGATGGCGTGGTCAACAGCCCGTGTGCTCGACCTAGAAAAACCAGCCATGCCCTTTTCCTGCTTGGCGGACAGACATTCATGTGTGACAAATTGTACCTGGTAGACCAGAAAGCCAAAGAGATAATCCCGAAGGCTGACATCCCCAGTCCCAGGAAGGAGTTCAGTGCCTGTGCCATTGGCTGTAAGGTTTACATCACAGGCGGGAGAGGATCAGAGAACGGCGTTTCCAAAGACGTATGGGTCTACGACACTGTGCATGAGGAATGGTCCAAAGCAGCACCTATGCTCATCGCCAGGTTTGGCCATGGCTCCGCGGAGCTGAAACACTGCCTATATGTTGTTGGGGGACACACCGCGGCAACGGGCTGTCTCCCGGCCTCTCCGTCCGTGTCCCTCAAACAAGTGGAACAGTTTGACCCAGTGGCAAACAAGTGGACCATGGTGGCACCTCTCAGAGAGGGTGTGAGCAATGCGGCAGTGGTCAGTGTGAAACTCAAGTTGTTTGCCTTCGGCGGAACCAGCGTCACCCACGACAAACTGCCCAAGGTGCAGTGCTACGATCCGCAGGAAAACCGATGGACTGTGCCAGCATCCTGCCCGCAGCCGTGGCGTTACACCGCTGCTGCCGTGCTGGGGAACCAAATATTTGTCATGGGCGGGGATACCGAATTCTCAGCCTGCTCGGCTTACAAGTTCAGCAGCGAGAACTACCAGTGGACTAAAGTGGGGGACGTAACGGCCAAGCGAATGAGCTGCCAGGCTGTGGCTTCGGGAAACAAACTGTACGTGGTGGGCGGGTACTTTGGTACACAGCGGTGTAAAACTCTGGACTGCTACGACCCCACACTCGATGCATGGAACAGCATCACAACTGTTCCGTACTCACTCATTCCTACTGCCTTTGTCAGCACCTGGAAACATCTACCAGCGTGAATCCTGAACCGTTGACCTGTACCTTCTCCATTAGGTAAGAGCAGTGTCTTAAACTCTCTACTAAGTATTTTAACCCACTGAGATCTAATTTAGGATCCCTAGACCAGTGGTCCCCAACCTTTTTATCATCGCGGACTGGTCAAAGCTTGGCAATTTTAATGCGGCCCGGGTGGGACAGGTGAGGAGGAGGTCACATAACACAATTTAAAATTTTTTGCCCCAATTTTCCCCTAATGACAATCTTCAAAGTTCTAAGATTGTCGCTTGTGATAATCGTACAATTATCCTGTCTGTGTGGTGTGTTACGTGGAACGTCGGTCCGCTCCCATCTAAAATTGGGCATATTCAACATGTTTGATTGTCTAGGCCCTTTTATCGCATATTGTAGGGTTTTCCCTGACTGGGAGCGAGAACGCAACCTGTTGAATGTGACAGGTAGCCAATCAGAAAGGGCGGTGACGTAAGAACGGAGGGAATCCCGAACTGCTGACATGGCGAAACTGAGAGTCTAGTGCGTCGGTTTAGTGCATATTGCAGCAAATAGAGCGGCTGCTCCCTCAATCTTTTATCCAAAGTTTTTTCTTTTTGTTACGTCTTTTATCATTTAAAATGAGTCCACAAACTATCACTACTGCTTCTACATTGTCGGACATCTTTGTTACTCTAAATTCACGTATGGTATGTTGGGGGTTTTACGGGATTTTCTTCTGAAATCGGGATGTTCGTGAGTGGAATCGGTTCGTGTGTGGTGTGTTGCTCCTGCCGTGTGGCTGGACTCACGAACCGATCGAACCTGTTGGACTTTTATCGGCTCTGTGGTCACTGAAGTTTGGAAAATCGGCCGACAATCCTTAAATCGTGTGAACCAGACCTAAAACTCACAAGCTCCACTCCTCTCCTCTCGTCTCGACCACCGCCCTAACGTCTCTGACTCTGGTCGCTATGGTAACGTTTACTTATCCCTTCAAAATAAGATACAGATGCCCCACAAAAACAAACATTTTACTTTCGTGAAAATTTTAACTCATGATAACGACAAATTAATGGGAACCCTGAGCTTGTTTCTCTACAACGAGACGATCCCACCTGGGGGTGATGAGAGGCAATGACACCTGAAGTGATGCACAGGGTGCTCATGGTCTCTAAGTAGCAAAGCTGTTTGAAGCTTCATTCCCTCATTAACATCCGGTCACCATATCATGCAGAACTTGGAATGTGGGAATCACCTACCGGGATAAATCCATTCTCCTGTCTCTTCTCTGGGCCTTTTCCCTTCATAAAGAAACTTTCCAAAGACATTTGTTTACTCAGTACTCATTTTGCTACTTGTTGGCTCAATGTTGGCGCGCAAGACGTAACCGAGAGAATCCAGTTGAAGGATTTTCAAAATAAAAGCTCCTCCAGACTTACATAATACATAAAACGGAAATATTTAATTATTTCTTGTGCGGCCCGGTACCAATTGATCCACGGACTGGTACCAGTCCTCGGCCCGGGGCTTGGGGACCACTGCCCTAGACAACCAGTAAGTTTAATTAATACTAACAAGAGTTACAATAAGAAAAGGCCTTTCAATCCTCATGTTCCAAAATGTTGAGTTGATGCCAATGCTTTAGGTTGGATCTTTTTTCTTGTGCCTGTTTCAGAATGTGCAGGAGGCTGGGGTTGTGTTAGTAAAACAAGATCAAGAGTAAAGTTGGTAGACCTGTTAAGTGCTTCGGTGCTTCAGTTAAGTGAGGTATGTGACTGTTTGGAAAGGCCGAAGGACAGAAAGGGTAACTGAAAGAGAATTGGAAACCTTTATAGCTCCCGTGGGGGGGAAACTCTCAGAAGAAAAAAGGATTCACAAATTAGCTGTACCACACATCACCGAGCTTCAAAACCCTGCTGTCACTAATCCAATCTCAGTTCCCTCACACCACTCCAGGCCCCGCACCTTTGATGTGGGCGGCAGGGCTGTGGTCTTTACATTGCAAAAAAGGGAGGTAGCTTGCAACTCGCGTCGGAAGCCATTTATCATCAGCTACAAGGTGACAAGGAAGAAGCGACAGCAGGGGAAGTGAGGAACGGGAGCTGGGAAGCTTGCAGGCATAAACCCCATCCTTCACAACTCAATCACACGCACATCATCCTTGATAGTAGTCATTTTACTCTGAAGATTTACCATTTTGTCTGCTCTTTTGATGACCTCATTCTAACCCAACACTCCTGCTCTGACGATAAGCAGGCCAGACGTATGTGGAGCATGGGTAGTGAGCTCAGATTCCTCCTCTTTATGTTTGCACAATTACCAGACCAATGCCCCCACACAGTAAGAAGCTGTGCAAGCAATTCTTCTTCATATTTTTTTAATTTTTTCTAATGTCCTGACAGGCCTCGGCTCCTGAGAGTTAAACAAGAAGAAAGTGGGGAGACTCCTCATTCTTGTAGCTCTGCGCGTCTTCCCTCTGATAATGTTAGGAGACAGCTCAGAACAGCTCTGCCGCTCCTGCGTTGTAATGTTCCCTCCCTTCTTGAGATGAAACATTTTCTAGAACTCATTATCCCCCCTTATTTTGAGCGATTCGTCTTGAAAAGGGACAGATGAGACGGGAGGTTTAAGCTAACTGCACGCCAGAGCAACACAGCATCCAGCGAAGTGAAAGATCCTGCTGCTAATTTCATTGAGAACTAGTTTCTCAGTGCGCTTGCCTGTCATGGCAACTGACAAAGTCCGCTCACTGAACGTGGTGAATAGAAGAAATGAGGAGGAATGGAAAAGAAGGCCGCGTGCTTAGGAATGAAAGGAAAAAGGAAGTACGTTTGGACCTCACAGAAGGAGACTGTAGGAGATAGATTTTTCCCAGGAGAACAATAACGAACTGTGTGAGAGTTTCTCCTTTCTAGATTTGTCTCTCAGAAATCGTGTAGTGGGGACAGATGGCATCATGAAATCCAGGAAAATAATAATGTCCTACTACCTTATATAACTGGGGACAGGGCAAATAAATAAAATGAATGCTCATTATAAAAAAAACTAACTATGACACATGTTGTTAGGTGAAGGTAGGGTATAAACTGGCTGCCAATATCAATCTGTGGTTACGATTTCTACAGAAAGTACTCTGAAGCTGAAAAAGTCAGAAGTTTCTCCCCAACCCCAGCCTATAAATCCAACATGGCTACTGCATGTAGTAATAGCTGCTGTTATAAATTGTTTTTAGCTCAGTTTGCATCTTTCACACACATAGCACCGGACATTTGACTACAGAAGAATTGGAAATAGCCACCAGCACTTGTTCTTGGTTCACTGTTGTCAGCTTGAGTTTATAGTTATTAACTGCACTTCTTAGTAATTCCTCTTGGAATAAAAATCAATTTGCTTGAACAACTTTTTGGCTGTTAATTAGTATTTTACTTATCTTATAGATGAGTGACATCAGAAAATGTTTTGAGGACCATTAAACAGAACCTAAGTACCACCAGTAAGAGTTGTACCACAATTTGAAATGATGGAAAAGTTTGGTGGTTTAAAGGTTAAGAAAACAGTGTTCAGATAAACATCATACCTTCTTTGCCAAGACTTGAGTTGTTTTAAAATGTTAGAAACCCATTTTGCTCATGGCCTTGTTTTTTGACAATGTGGCATCCCAACATTTTCTTTCTGTTTATCCAAGACGTGCAGGTGAAATTAGTTCTTTACGTCCTTCCGTAGCTATTGTTTATTCACGTTTTAAGCTAAGGAAATGTTACTCAGTCAATATTAATTTATATTTTTTAAGTACCAGTATTAGAGAGATTTATACAAATACATTTTAGCCATGTTAGCCATCAAGATTTTAGCCATATGAGCTGTCAAGATAAGGCACATAATTAATAAATTCATTAAAAATGAAAAGAGCAAAATGAAACTAACGGTAAAACACAGTTAGCGTGAAGTGATGTTGGCTCGGGAGGAGATGAGGAGCTGGATGCCAGCCAGACTATTCACAGGAAACTGAGTTGGTGGAAGTTTGGCAGAAAATAATGCTAGACACACCACAATGTATTGTAATGTAACATGCACTGAAATTAATCACTTCCCTTGGGTTTTATCTCCTGTAAAACCGTAGTGAACATCAAGGCTGCTGTTTCTCTCAACTGTTGTAGATCACAGGATGCGAATGAAAGACACTTTCTGTGTCTCGCAGCGTGAATTAAGATACTCTTTGCCCCCTGTTACAGCCCCTGTTCCTCCACTGCAATTCTTTGAAAAGACATATTTTTCAGGTCATCTGTAAATCTGATCCTTTTACTTTTTGTGGCTTTTATTATACTTTCCCTCCACCTCATTCGTTTTGTTGGCCTGTTTAACGAGTCTTTCTTCTCTCTCCTCAGATCTCCCCGGTTTCGCGTCATCCGCCGGTCTCCTGACCACGAAGAAGCACACATTCTCTTTCTCCAAAAAGAGACCCCAAGCAGCGATGTACAGATGCCCCGCATTCATCTTGGTGTTGCAAAAAATGTAAAAAAGAAGGGAAAAAAAAGAGAGAAGAAGATAAACAAAAAAGACAAACACGCAGGAGCAGAGAACCCAAGGTGGGCCGTTGTCGAGGAAGGCGGACATCTTGCTCCGAGACACCGAACTGACCGACGCTTGCTCTGCGAGGCACAGACTCTGACCCTGTGTGCACATTGTGCTTTCATGCTGCCATAGGAGTGCTGCAAACATATCATGAAAAGCTGCATTCTTCATATGTAGTCATAACAGGCTTGTGACGATCTGTGAAGTTTTCTCTGACAAAAAAATTATAAATATATACACACACACATATATATATATATAGCATGACAAATGCTTTGGTTTGACTGAAAAAGAACAAAATCAATAGATTTTGACTGAATATCTGACTCATACAAGGAAAAATGAAGGAGCAAATCTTCCCCGTTTTTGATTTTTTTTGTTGTTTGTTTTCGAACTGTTAACAGCTTCTAATTTATGCTTCAGACCCAGAATAAAAAAGAACATTTGAACATTTCTCTTACAAAAACTTTCCTGTCGCTGCCACTCATGAGGCGGATCGATGGGATTTGCGTGTGCCTGGAGGTCGCCCGTGTTTGGATTCTGCAGCTCAGCGGCGGCGCCGTAAAACATCGTTTTCTCCCGCCGGGACCGCCGGCTCGCTTGCCGATTCACCGCCGAAGCCCTTTTTCGAGCATGTTCTCTCACAGTGGTTCAGTGAAAACTGGCATGTACTCTTCACAAAGTCTTGTCACCTTAACACAAAAAGCTGAATTTATTATCCTTTTTCGAAAAAAAAATCTGTTTCTTCTTGAACTTGCTGCAGTGTAGTCTTAATTTATATGGTACTGGTAACTGTGTCATGTTAATATGTTTAATCCTACTTATTTCTGTTCTGCCTGCATTCAGATGTGAATGTACGTTTGGGTTATGTCGTGCATGGCCAAGTGTTGTGTTTGATTTGGTCTCAGTGAGCTGCCTTTTGCACACTTCAGTCTTTGCCAGGAGAAACTTGCTTTTTTCAAGACGTAACTTCGCTGTTCACTTCTTTTCAAGTGGCTTAAAAAGAAAGAGACTTAAATCATAGAAAGAGTTTCTTACCGTAATATGGGGCATTCACTAGGGAATATGCTGGAAACTGGGATCAACTTCCAACATGAGAAGGTTTTGCTCAGAAAACCGCAAAAACAAAAAATAAAATCAAAATTTTTTTCCCTCTCTTTGTTTTAAAGGCCCTTTAATAAAATGCCAGCGTATCATACACACCACCTGCAGAGCACGGTGAAGGTCAGCTTGGCTCGAAAAGGCTAATACCCACCTCCACCTACCTGCAAAAAACAAAGACAAATTTGGCAGTTTTGAATTTTTGTCCCTCGTCTGTCAAAATGTTGAAATTATCGCTTGAAAGACGCAATTGGCGTCTCTGCTAAGCAGCGGTCTGCAGGCTAGCCTCCTGCCCTTCAGTTGCAGGGAAAACAGTGATTTTTATGTGTTTAACGTACACTTTCCAACGAGTCCACGAGAATCTGCATATCAGTAAATTAAAATTATAGACAACACTCTTATTCTTTAATCATGTTGTTTAGCAGCACTTGCTAACGTTGCTATTCCTTTATATATCAAAGCAACTAGATAATCTGACACCTTTTTTTTTTTTTGAAATTGTGGGTAGAAGCTCGCACCAGCACAAATCTAGACCAATACAAGGCGAAGTTGAAAAAAAAACAAAAAACAAAAACCCAACCTTCATATTCTTGCTAATAATTAAAGCCCAAAAGAAAAGATCGGATGGCACGATGACAGATTGACCTCGACATGGTTAAGAATTTGGCAGTGTTTGCAGCTGTCCCGAGGACAGCAGAGGCTGTGTGACACGTGCCAACTTGGCTCCCTGAGCGTGAACCCGCGGTCCCGTTGGCTGTCCCGTTTGCCTCCGAATGCTGTGTAACGTTAAGGGCAGACACCACAGTGCTTTCCACTATTAAAAAAAACAACAAACATTCAGTGAAGCAAGTTTCTGCAAACCAAAAAATAAAAAATGAACAGCAGCAACAAAAGTCTTAACATATCCGCTAACACCTTCTCAATGTTTTTCTCTGTTTGTCTGTCTAGGTGACCTAAACATGTTGCACTTGCATTGTCAAATTCATTCACATTGTAAAAGGTTCTGTCTTGGTGGAATTGGTATATGTTGTTTCAGATCTTCTTCCTTTAAGACCCCCACACATCCCACTCTCCATTCACATCCTGTGGAAATCAGCCCCCTGTAAAGTGCCGCTCAGCCCTCCTTCGGCCATTCAGAAAAAATCCTCCTATTGTGAATTTGAAGACTTGCGTGGGGACCTTTGTGGCTCTGCAACGTCGACCACATCCAACTGCTGAATTAAGAGACTCCGACCCAACCAATCAGATAATGACATTTCTTCCCCCCCCCCCCCCCCCCCCCCCCCCCCCCGCACCCCTCCTCCACCACACACAAGTCTCCTTGGCAACAGCGAGCAATGAATCCCCCTTCAATTTGCACCTAATTGCTGAGCGGCATTTCCATCGATGTATTTATTTATTTTTCCTCTCGTCTTCTTGAACTTTCACAAAAAGTCGCAAACGAGACGGGACGATTCTGTCAGCGTGCATCGGATTTCTCTTATTTGATCAAGTAAAAGCTTCGTTTCTATTTTTTACGGTGTTATTTTTTTGTTACATTTGATTCTTTTTTCTTTTTTTTTTCACAATGTGAAATTCATGGCTAATAAACATAAAGAGTTTTTTCCTCTTGACTGTAACATTCCGCCTCGGTTTCTTCATTACGGAGGCGACTTGTCTGTCTGCGCGTGTTAATGTCACCGCGCCGATTTAGCGGGCGAAAGCGGCTTCCAACTCGCTCATTACCGCATGTCTCGCATATTTAGGCAGCTTTCAAATGAGCCGAAGTGTCTTGAGGTATTTAGGGCACTATATCACGCGTACAGGTTTTGTTCCACCGAAAAGGGAGGATGGAAATAGTCTTATCTATGCCTCTGGCTTGCTTCCCCTGCACAAGGACGGGTGAAAAACAGCCAGATACTTTCCCTTTCTCTGTCAAGTCACCTTGGCAACGGCAACCTTTATCTGCAAGGAGGTGGGGGGGGGTTGAGGACGACATGAAATCTTAAAAAGCACCTCTCCTTCCGCTCCCTCACCCCCTCCAATGGAAAGCCTTCCCAATCCCTATCAGTGTAACGCATTGCAAGGGCATGGAGTCTGCGTCTCTAGCAGGTCCACCATCATCCTGCTAGTTAGTGAGCGACTTCAGAGCCACATTCCTCCAGCTGCAGAGGAGCCAGTTCGCCAGGACTCGGACTCCTGACCGACGAGACGTGTTCGAGAAGCACCAGTTTTACTCGTTCCTGACCCCCTAGAAAACAAGATCCACTTCTTTTTTTATTCTTTTTTTTTTTTTTGCCGTCAGGTATGTTAGCCCGTTTCCGCCACTCTGTTAAAAAAATAAATAAATAAATTATCTCAAAATAATGAGATAGTAACTCAAAAATAATGAGATACTATCTCAAAATAATGAGATTCTCATTATAATGAGATAATTTTTTTTTTTTTTTTTTTTTACAGAGTGGCGGAAACGGGCTTCCATAGTCAGGAGTGTCGGCGGTTTGGGAAATCTGTTTTCGTTTCTGACAATCGCAGTGCCTTTCGAGATGGCGCAATAAGCTGCTGAAATCCAAGCTTGGGCTATTTTAGTCCTGCTTTTCTCAAGCACCGTGAGAGCCGGAGAGAATAAAAAAAACAAAAAAAAAAACAAAGAAAGAGGGGGTTGACACTCAAGGTGAAATGTGGAAGGCTCTGTGTGTGGGAGGCCCTCTCTCTGTAACTCTGTCTGATCCCACAGTCCCCCACCATTAATCAAGACAGGAAGTTGGACTTCCTGTCAGCCAGGAAGTAGGTCTTAAAACCCCCACAACCCCTTTCCACCCCCAACATTCAGAACATACTGACCCTTCAGCACTGTGGATCCTCCGGGCGCTCTTAGCTTATGCGGAGTTTGGCCGAACAGACTAAACTCTCAGTGTTTTGTGTGGGCAGCATGCATGTGTGGCCCGGAGTGATGAAAACAAAGTACCTTATAATGTCAATGTTGCTAGGCAACACAAGAAGTGGCCCTGACTCAGTCACACATGAAAACATTGGCAGCTTAAAACCCACCTTTGACGAACATTTAAACCCGGATACTCTAATTTCTCGCAAATGGACGTAGATATATTTTAATTTTCACCAAAGTGCTCAGAAGGACAGCCGTCCAGCATCACTGTTTTGGTGGAAATTGTATTTCTTTGTGGCAAAGCAGTTTGCTAACAGATGCAGCAGACGCAATTCACTCTGACTTGTTCATCGTGTTCTGTGTGAAAAATGTTTGTTTTTTTGTAATGGCAAAGGCAAAAGAAAAAGGAAAAAGGAATGTAATGTCATAGTACAGAACAGAAAAGAATAGAATAGGGATATCCTATATTGTCTGTGAAATGTGGGCGCACCAGCAGGCAAAATGGAAGCATGCAGATTCACATAAAGGTAAAAACCTAAGAAAAAAAAATACAGTAATGAAATGTAAAGCGTTAAGAATACTGTTTAATTATTAAACATTCAGATTTTAAAAAAAGTGAAACAGAGTTTAATAGTTTTCTAAACAGAAAAGAAAACAAAATATGATGTATTTGAGCATTAAAAAATACACAAATGAAAAAAACTGCAAATAATCTAAAAGCTGCTGAGATTAAGGATCCGCAGTATCGCTACTTTGTGCAGGTAGGATGCAGCGGTCTGTCACTGAAGGAGCTCAGTGACAGACTGATAAATAACCACCGTCATGCCGTTTTCTGCCTGGGGTCTTCTGTCCCCCAACAACTGCAGTGGGACAGAGCTGGTTTTCCTCATGAGCTCATCCAACCACTTCCTCTGAGCTGTCGACAACCTGCTGCTTCACCGGAAAACTTACAGGAAACGGCTGAGAGTCAAAGAAGCTATTCAGGATTGGTATCCAGGTGAACATACAGATGTAAGAGTCCACTACATATTGGTGACAAGGTTATTATAGTAAACAAAAACTAAGAAAATAACCGAAACTGAAATCAATTTTCCTAACTGAAGTAAATAAAAATGGTAACTAATGGAAACAAACTCTAACTGGAACTATAGTGTGCCTTTATAAAACTAAGACATACTGAAATTACAGATATAATATGCTTTGTTTTTGTGTTTATGAATCTATTTACCAGCCTTTTGAACTGTTGTAAAATTGATTTTTTTTTTCCTACCACAAAAATAATTTCCACCAACTGTGGGCAAATTATGCTAGTCTGCAAAATGGCGAGAGCAAAAGTTGAAAGAAAACGCCTGTCAGTTGTTATTCAACAATTATTGACAACATGTTTTGAAAATGGCGTCTTCTGTTGAGTATTCATAGTCGTACACACAATTACAATACAATACTTTGACCTTTTTGAATTTTACAACTAAAATTCAACCAAAGCATGAAAAATATGAAAACTACTACTATAACTTACAAAAACTAAACTAAGACTAAAAACCATTTAACTAAGAACAACTAATAAAATCTAGCAAACACACTCTACAAACTGACTGAATTAGACAAACAAAAAGTCACAATGAAATAAAACTTAACTATGACAAAAAAAAAAAAATTATTATGACCCTGATTGGTTACAATGCATTCTTCTCTTAAAATCCGAGTAGAATGTGTTTTTCCCGATATTGAGATATTCCAATTTTTCCCTCACCTTAACAGGAATTGAGAGAGTTTGTCGTTATTTCTTGAGCAATTACAGGTTTTTAGTTCCTACAGCCTCACATTGCACTTCCAGATGTGGCAGTAAACAAACAGCCATGACCGAGGGGGAAGAGTAGTCACCTGGACGGCAGCTTCCCTTCGGCCAGATCCTGAAGTGTCCTTGGTCAAGGAAACTGTATGAATGTGTAAGCAATGGCAATAAATAATCTAGCTGTGAAAATGTAGCTAATCTGTGCTTGGATTTAAAAAAAAGTAACTACTTAGTCACTGCTTAGAGAACAAAGATGCGTGTCAAACTTTCTAATTAAGACAATTTTATTTCAGATTAGACAAGCTGTGGAACGAAAATAAAAAAAAAGATTGAAGGCTAACCCGCAACGGCCGTGTAAGACGCCCGACACAAAATATAACCCTATTGTTTTAAGTTCACATCCGGAGTGCCAGTTGGCACGCTGCAATAGCCAACATGCACCGCAGGCTCTCTGGGTGTGTGTTCTCCTTTAGTTTATTATTATTTTGTAGTTTTTTTTGCCGTCACATCTCACCGCTGCCAATGAAAATGTCAAGGGGATCCACAAATGGGCTTTCTCTATTCATGCTTATTTCCTACTCTAAACATGTAATCATTTAGTAAAAAAAAAGAAAAGCTTTATGAGTGATTACATTTGCAAAATAAAGTCAGTCACAAAGGAGATATTTTACACATTAAGATATTCAGACAACACTTCAGGATCATAATAGCATCCATGCAGTTTGAAGATTAAAGAGCGCCATCTGTGCAGGATGAGAGGTTTTATGGGTAATATTATGGGCTCCCAGCTCCGGTCCTCAAGAGCCCCCGCCCCGCATGTTTTGGACGTGTCCCTGGCTTCAAGACGGGTGATTCGAAAAGAAAAAAAAAAAAACACACAAAAAAAACCTAATTACTTTCTCAGCGTGTCACCAGGTTCTGAAGTGGCTCGCTAATGAGCCATTTATTTGATTCAGGTGTGTCGGAGCAGGGAAACACCTAAAGTATGCAGACATCGGCTCTGGAGGACCGGCTAACATAATTTAAAAAGCCCGTCAAGGACCTTGGAGGTTCTCGTGGGGAAGGAAGTTGAAATAAAATTTAATGAGGTAAGTGGTCGTAATGTGAGAAAGTATTAAAAAGGGGGGGATGAATACTTTTGCAAGGCACTGAAAGTGTCATTAAAAACCTTTTTGTATGTCAGCCAGGGTCTAAAGACCATATAATGTTTACATAAAAAAATAGGGAACACATTTGTAAATGTTGTCATTTTTATTTTATGTTATATAAATATACAGATATAAATGGAGTATATATATATACTTCATTTTTGCTTGGTTGGTCCTAAACGTATTACATTCTAGTGAAAAGAAAACATAGTTTGCATGTTTTTTGCAACAAGTGGCCCTTGCAAGGACATCGCTGTTGATTTGGGGCCACTGCCAGCATATTTTACATCAATTTCTTACTAAATTAGAGGTGTTGTAAAGTCCTGCTTCTATCATTTAAGCCGACCCCCCAGCCCCCATGCAGTCAGCTCTTTAAACTGTAATCCAAGCTTTTATTTCACACCACTCGGATTACTGTAATGGACACTTTACGTTGGGGTGAGTCAGTCCTGTTTCGAAACACTGCTGCCTGTGTTTTTCACTCCTACTTGGGTTCTCGGCCCCTCTGGTTGGCCGAACAGCAGCTACTGCTAGCTGGGTCTAGGAGGAAGCTCTGGAAGCTTCTCCCTCATTGTAGAATAACCTACCCTTGCATATTTGAGAGGCTTCTTCACTGCCTGTATTTAAGCTTGTTTTTAACCTTTTGCTTTTGACTTCATGAGTCTTAGCTTCACTTGATTTTTAATTGATCTTGTGCCGTACTTTTAATGTATGCTGTTATGAGGTGCATTTTGTTTCAGCCGTTTCACTTTACTAATAAAGTTAATAAAGTTGATTTTGGCCAATAAAGCTGATTTTGATCGTGATGGAGGTAACACTTCAAGTCAAATACAAGCGATCTAAAGTCCTTCCAAACAACACCCAGACTCAGGTTTGCATTCACACCAGCCCCACTTGGTCCGCTTTAATAAAACTATAGTTCATTTGTCTACGAACTCTGTTTTGCTTTGGTAAAGCATGGATTTGCAATCGAACTCTGATGTTGACCAAAAAGCAAACTATTGTCTGCCTACAAACCTGTTTCGGTTCGATTAAAGTGAACTCCGGCACGGTTTGAATGCGTATGTGAATGCAAGCAGACTGGAGGGCGTTTGAAAGCAGGAACTGGACTATACTGTAGCAGGGCTTTTTCTGTGAATGGAACTCCAACTCGCGCAAAATAGGAAGAAATGGCTCCTGGTCTTTTACCAAAGGCAAAAGAGAAATCCTACAATTGATAAAATCTGACACCACTCCATTTTTGTTTACATTTTGCGAAGAAGGAGGTTGAACTCACGTCATTTTCGGAAGTTTTCGTGTCATTTCCTTCAGGAGTTCTTGGTGTAGCGACATCACAGGCGAAGAGGAGAACAGATTTTTTAATTAGTTCGGATCGTTTCACTTTGGTCCCTAATCAAACCGAGTCTACCAGTCTATCAAATGTGAAAACACCACATTTCACTTGAATTTTACTTACTCATATGACATATTTCTACTTTGTTTTTCTTTAACTGTACGTTTTTGGCATGCTGCTATGAGCTGAACTTTTTTTTCCAATGTTTCAAAGTTGGTACTGTATGATGTGGTGAAACTGAAATCAAACTCATTTTGTTCAAACATGCTTTGCCAACAAAACTGATTCGGATTGTGATGGAGGGAACGCTACAGGTCGAGTGCAGCCGATCTAAAGTCCTTCCAAGCGACACCTTCGCTCAAAATCCCGACCTGACCATGCCGTTGGAATTTCATCAGCTAAGTGAAAGTGTGAGTGAGCCGGACACAAAGCCGTGGCGAGCTCTCGTACTTTGAGGCACCGACAGAAGGTTTCCATGCTGTCCGGAGTGGAGTTGGGTTTGTAACGCTTCCAGACACACGGAGGCAATACAATAGCATCAGGGACGCTTTCAGAATGAGAGTTCTGTCCACTGGGTTGTGATCACTCCTGACCTCGGGTTACATCAGCAGTCGGGCAGGCAGCCGAAGACCAACCCGCCTCAGGCAAGGCAGTGTGTCAGGGGCCAGAACGTTTCCAATCTCAAGCCCCGAGACGGACTGTTTCGCAACACTTCTTTATTGTAAAGTTATTTTACTCTAAAGATAGCAGAACCAAAGATATTCCATTTAAAAACGCATAAATTTACCTTCGCGATTGCGTTTTATACCGGCCACACCTTTGAGCAGCCCCATATTTTCCTCATTTATTTAAAGCAACTCTATATTTGTGTTTCCGTCGGGAATCTGATGTGACTTTCATGTTGTTGTTGGGTAAAGATTTCTCTGCTTATCAGCACCAAAAAGGCAGACTTTGGAGATAACATACCAGGGGATAAACAGCCACCGCTGGGCCGCTAAAGAAAAGGACATGAGGTTTTCAAAAGCGTCCCTTATCTCTGCTCCCCTCTATTTCGCAGGACAACACACACACACACACGCACACACACACGCACACAGAAAGAAATGCCTGCGGAAAGGCTTCCTGGATTTTTCAATGTGGATTTTCTTCAGTTTTGTCTCCAGCAGCTCGCATTTCCGTTGTTATCTCCTAATGTTTTTCAAATATGTTTCTTTCAGCTCATTTGGTCCATGACTAGCACATCTTTGTTAGTCCTCTGTTTACCCTCCGCGGGATGCCCCCTTTTGCCCCACGTTATCGTGAGACGGCTGAAAGAAAATGGAGGGGAGGTAATTAACTCAGAGGAGGTCTGCTCACATGCACAATGGTTCTGCACTTTTTTCTCCTTTCCAATCCCCCCCCCCTTCCCTGCCTGCGCCTTTTGTCTCCCACTTGAGTCATTACTGTAGCCTTCTCCCTGGAAAGTCCACTGACCTCCTCCCCCTCCCTCGTCCCCTCAACCGCCCACCTTGGGATTTATGGAGAGAGACCCCGCTGATTGAGGTGCTCTACTTGCAAAAGCTAATTTACAGCTTTAACATCAGCCTAAGTGATTTCTAATCAGGTGAGGACATTTTGAAAAGAGCCGTAATTAATGGAACACAAGGGAGCAACAAATACGTGACTGACCTTGACGCCGCCGACTTCTTCTCGGCTTCTGCCAAAACTAAGCGGTAAACATTCAAAGGAAAAAGTTTGAGTTATTAAAAAAAACATTTTCTTTTGCTGACGACATTTAATTATGAAAAACTGATGATCCTCGAATTACAAAAGCAAACTAATTATTATGTTTACTTTTTTCTTCTTTTTTATAATTTGTAACCTTGGCTTTAACAAAAAAAAAACAAAAAAAAAAACATAAGTCTTGAAAACAGGAGATAAGCATAATGAGAAATCTGTAACCATGCAACTGTATTCACATATTCACCTCTTCTTTCTTTCTTTCTTTTCTTTTTTTAAAAAAATCGGTACAACCTCAACACAGACTAAACAAAATTTGCACAAAGCAGCAATGGAATGTAAAAGGCATCCAGTTGGATATACTGAGCTCACCCTCCAATTTGAAGCAAAGAAACATGAAAGGCCCTCCTGAGTTTTGTTTGCCCACTCCTGTCTCTGCTTTTCAAAAATATCCGTATCTTTTGAACCTTTTGGTGTGTGTGTTTTTTTTTTTCTTGTCAAAAGCACAGACTTCGGCGCGTTCGGTTTTATGTGATAAATCAACACAAAAGTAGTAAACTGTTGAAGTGGTAGGGAAATAAAGGATAGTTTTCAGGATATTTTACAAGTAAGGCTCCGATAGGCTTCATTGTGTCAGACAATAGACCAGATATTGTTTTAAAATTCTTTTGTTACTTCAAAATCCCAGTTGAAGCAACTTGATTTCTAGTTCAAATACATTTAAAAACGAATAAGTCTTATGTTACATTTATTGCTTTTTCCCACGTTGTCCGGACGCCTTTGTGCACATCAGGCAAAGAGTGTGTTGTGTGTTTGTTTGTGGTTCCATGGAGATAAGCATAACCTTTTGATGTATGGAAGATAACAGCCTGTTGCTGTTAGAAAGAGAAAGAGCTGCATAGCCAGGAGGAAGGTCGCCAACTGATTGAGCTAACCCAGTAAGAATGCACAGAAGACGTTACTGGAAGCCGGGTACGGTTGACCTGCTGGAAACAACTTCATTCCTGCCTTGCACCCGTTCCCTGGATAACAGGATGGGCGATTTACAGTTGCCAGTCTACAGTAAGCATCAATATTTAGCATACGTGTTGTTTTGTTTCCGACCGTTTCTGTGGCAACCTCTCTGAGTCAACCTGGACGTACTACAGCAGCCTGACATCTCACACGCCATCGTCCAGATGACTAAAGCAGTGGATCTGCAATAAAACCTATAATCAGATTACATTGTGATTTTAAAGCCAATGCTGTAATGAAAGGCGGCTAAAGTAGTAATGACATATCCAGGTTGCAAGAGGATGAATTGTATCATGTTCTGTATCAGGGGTGTCACGAATGTCGTCAAAGGGCCGGTTGTGGCAGAATGTACTGATTACCATAAACCAGGGGTGCCCAAAGTCGCTCCTCGAGGGCCGACCATCCTGGATGTTTTAGTTCTCCCCTGGTGGTAGTAACAACCTCCTCAGCATGTCAATGTTCTTCTTAGGCCTTCTAAAGAGCCATCATTTGATGAAGGTGTGTTAAACCAGGGAACTAAAACATGCGGGATGCCGGCCCTCGAAGACCGAGTTTGGGCACCACGGCCCCAAACTATACCCATTAACAAAGTGTTAAAATATCAATAAATATCTCCCTCTGCGTTTGAAATTAAATAATGTTGAACATCTTTACACCTTGATTGAATTTGACAGTATACAGATAAAAGCTGCTTTGATTTGAACAATAAAACGATGTGTAAATCCACAACTATCATCTCAAATGTCTAATGTCCACTCAATGGTATAGATGGCCACTGAGTTTGACACTTGCAGTTTAAGTTCAAGACAAAGGATGAAACCGGGAACACATAATCAATGTCCCTAAATAATTTGAGTCTTCGCCGAGTGGAAGGTAAAACACCTCATCTTCTGACAGAACATCGGGACTCCCTCCTGACCCTCCTCTGTACGATCCTACTCACGTTACTCCACTTCAAAGCCTCACGCTGAGCGTGGGACAAACCCAATTTGTTAGACAGAAAACAAAAGGCTTTTCAAGTAGATTTAAGTAGTGAGGGTGGGTTTGAAAGATAAAGTTGGGCTGCAGTAAGACCTAAGATACGGCTCACTGAACAGCTGTCTCAGTGGCCTGCATGTTGCAACTGTCCTGCAAGCCCCGTCTCTCTTTCTCTCTCTCGCTCTCGTTTCTTCTGCCTCTAAATTTACGAGCCAGCGACGTCAAACAGCACTTCAGCCTTTGGATGTGCTGGAGCTCCATCAAGGACTTCCATGTTGATAAGACATGTTTGGGAGTCATTAGTACATACTTCTTAACCGCTCAGGGATGCTTTTAAGGCCACTTAGCCTACCTCAGCTATCTAAGGCTTATCTTATGGGCTGGAAAACCACAGAGAGATGGAATGCACCGCTTCATAAGCTGTAATAACAGTTTTCGGGTGAGTCACGGCAGGCGAGCGTGCTCATGATATTGTTTAGGCTCTCTTTGAAATGCAGTTGGCGGGGTCTTTTAATCAGGGTGGCTCAAAGGCATTTGCCCTGCAATTTCTGTCGTCGTACGGATTTTCGGCGGGGTGCGGTTTGAGGTGTGGGTGAGCGGCGGGGCAGTCGGAGGAGGGGCTCCGTGGTTTTCAGGTGGGCGGACGGGGTAAACTCGCTTTGCTTTAATGCGGCGCTGGCTTAGATGGAGTCTGGACACAATAAACATCATTCAGACGCGAACGGGAAGCCAAAACAATCAGGTTAACTTCTGCCTTCTAATTAAGGAGAGGAATTCACAGGTGGCGGGTTTAAGTGGTACCCTCTACCGTAACCTGTCAGCTTGACATCATGAGAAACTTGCTCACAGCGGCGACCTATAGTATGTTATTGTTCCACATGCCATCGAAAATAAAACTACCAAGCAAATACAAATTCCTCTCCTCCTCTACTCTTTCAAATTACAACCAGAGTCTTCAGAATGTATTAATTTAATACATTAATGTCAAAGTTTGAATCGGTGGCAACCAAACTTTTTTGTGCAAAAGTGGCAAATTGAAACTGCTGGCACGCAACAAGATTCACTTAATAAAAACACAAAGTTTGTTTGTGACATTTTATTTTTACGAAATATGTTTATCATTAAAGATTCAAAACATGAAAAGGGCTTCAGACTGTTGCCTTATTAAAAGAAAAAATATTTCCACAATTTTTGGGGTGACTTGTTGTTTTCTGCTTTGTCGGCCAAAAGTTTTAGCACTTTTGTGTTGTGGTCGGGGGGCCGAACAAAATCATTCCAAGAACCACAAATGGCCCCTGGGCCACACTTTAAACACCATTAGTCTGAATGACATTACACTTAAAATAAAAATCTGAAAGTTGTTTGCTAGAGAGTAATATTGTTCTAACACTGAGAAACACAGCAGACGGGTCAGGGAGAGGGTTGAGGAGAAGCTAGAAGTAGCGTTAGTTAGGTCAGGATGAACTGTTCAAGCCATCTTCCAGAAATAGAAACAGAATGGCACAGCTGCAAACCTACCAGGACAAAGCTGTCCGTCTAAACTGACAGGTTTCAAAGAGAGAAAACAGAAGAGGGAACTCAGAAAGACTTGCAAAGATCCCCAGCTCCTGAGAAAATCTGTGGATAAGACAACTATTAGTGGAGCACTCCACAAAACCGACTAATGAGAGCAAAAATACGTTGTTGAAAGAAAACTATAAAGATTCAAATTGATCAGTTTTTGACCTGCATATAAAGTGCAATGTGTTGAAGAAAACTAGCACTGCAGTTTGCAGATATTTTCTACCCAACCTGAGTGAATTAGAGCTGTTTAGCAAACAGAGTGAAGCTTTGAAGCTTCAATGGTAGCAAAAGGTGATTCGACACTGCTAGCTTGGGAGGCTTGCAACGTCGTCCAGGTTTTTATTATCGTTTAGGTTTTTATGTGCGTGCCCTGCGCTCTTTGTAAAACTAAATAAACCTAAATCAGTTTGTGACACCTCCAGCTGGTCTTTGGAACAGGACGCAACTTACTAAAAATGGCGCTCTGCTGCCTGGTTTCTTCTTCTGTTTCTGACTGAAAGCAAACATCAAGCTACAAACTGCAGAGCAGGGACAGGAGTCTTTTTATTTTATTTTTTTAAATCTTCCTGAAAGACAACTACCTACAGCTTAATGTCCCCGGCAGCCCAAAGGAAATCTTTGAAAGCTTCTCGTTTTAGCTCCGTCACAGACGAGAGCAAATAAGAAATCATCCCACTCTTTCATGTGAAAGTAAGCTCTGGTTTAGGAAGCTCTCTTTGACTCCTCCGTTCATGCTGCCTTGCTGTTTCCCACAGGAAGTCCCCATCGTCTCAGTTTGTTCCTGAATCCAGATGGAAGTGAGATGTTTACCTGCTGTTTGCTCACAATGTTTGCTCGTTGTATGTCCTTGTGTTGCCCTGTGATGGACCGCTGACCTATCCAGGGCGAACCTGTGAATATTACGTTCACAATATTTACCATCGTTCTTTTGTTTAAGTGGAAAAATATATACATTTCCTACATTAAATAACTTTTTCCACAAAAGTGGCCTCAAGATGAATTAGTTTCAACTTAAAAAAAAAATGTTGAAGGGTTTAGTCACCTGTGCAACTAAGGGTTAATAAGCAACAGCAGGACTATTTCCATATTTGGACTAGTAATGAAATCTATCAAAGTCAACACACACAAAAGATGCTTTCAGAGTGAAAACAGCTCTGCAACCCATTCATTCATTTTCAATAAATGATGTCAGACTTGCACTTTGCTTGATAGGGCTTGTACTGAGCTTTGATGTGTAATTGTGCTGCCAATAAACCCAAAGTAATAAAAAAAAACAAATAATAATAATAGAAAAAATAAGAAGAAACTGCAACCTTAAGCCAAACAGAGTTGGTTATTGCATAATTAAAGCTGATTCACACTTTTTATGCATCGCCTCTCTGGATAACAGGGTTCAGTCTAAATCATGTCTTTGACCTCTGTTTTACTATCCAAACCGATGGTGTTGTCAGCACATTGTACTCTAGCTTTCCACTTTTTAAAAATAACCATTATTCTACTCAATATGTATCAACTCTGTATGGAGGTTTAGTCCACCAAACCCCACTGTACACTAAAAATGTTGTTGTAAATAAACTACCCATCTAAAAAGTTTAAAAATGAAAACAATCCTACCATGGGACTTTATGTGAGACATAGGGAGCAGTTTACAGTTCTTGGGCTTCTAATGCTTAGAGCATACTGACAGAAAACCACAAACCTTTAACGTCTGCATCCGTCCACTAGACTGCCCTCGGAGTTGCTGCAGTCACTCAGCCCAGGTTTGTGACGACCTCAGTTAAAGGATGGCTCTTTATTCTTTCTTTTTGTTCATTTTCTTCCTTTCTTCATCTGAGAAGGGGTTAGAGTGAAAATGCCATGCCCCCGAGTGAAGCGTGCTTTTATACAAGGTCATTTAGATGGACACTTAATGTTATGTCAAGCCCTTTACCTTAGTGATAGGGGGAACTCCTTTAGTTTCTACATCAACACCATCCGTAGCCTTCTTTCAGTCAAATGGCTAGTGACTGACAGAAACAGGCAGAGGATGGGCAGTACTTTATACTTCCTAAAGGTTCTCTACTCACCCTGTTGGTCTCTCTGGGATCAACTTTAGAGGTCTGCAAATCATTAAGCCTTGGAATAACCTGATCCTGATAACAGGCCCATTCTGCCCTACCAGTACTGGGCGATCACCTTCCCAGGCAATGCCACTCGATTTTAAATTCTCTTCACTGCACCGTCTGGGATTTCTCCCATTGAGCAGGATTTCTTTGAAAGAGTCCCAACCAGACCAATCAGCAAACAGAAGGAGAAGCTGTGAACGATGACGTCAAATTGTAGTCTGGCTGTAGTTTTAGCAATGGCAGCGGAGGAAGTGAACGAAGCGGTTCGGTCCATTTGGGCCATGCTTCCAAATACTGAATTAACGTCAACAGCCGCCTCGTTCGGCTCTGCACTTCCCTCTTCTCAGTGGAGGATGGTAGTTTACACCGAACCCAATTTCCGGTAAGCTTCATAGCGTCAAACTGGTGCATTATAAACGTCATGAGCAAATGTTGGCAATTGGGCAAAATTTCAACAGAGTCCATGCCTTCAGAAAGCAAAAGTTTCTCAATAGCCAAAGGGTTCAGACCCTCTGTACAAAACAAAGCCTAGAACAAGGGGTTGGTTTTTAACCATTCTGAGTATATGACAATAAACTTGATCTGAAATGAGGGGATGGTTTTTACCTTGCTGGCATACTAGTTACAATTGTATATAATAGCACTTAAATATTTCCTTTCAGGTAGGAAAAGGCAAAACTGCCTAATTTCCTTCCAACCCTGACATTCCCAAACTCCCTTCATCTCCCAAAACTGTCTCTCAGGTAAAAGTCTGTCTAGGCTCAGACCTTCATCACTACCAAACCCAAACCACCCACAACTGAGAGAAAAGTCCAGGCAACAATAAACCCCCTCTTCATCACTTAGGAAAAGGAATGTTTATGTTTACAGAGGCACGTTTCAGGATAATGCTGATAAATGACTGTTTGTGGGTGTGAGGTGGCCCTGCCACAGCAGCTAATGAATGAGTCTGAGGGCTGAGCAGAACGCCAATTTCTCAGGCATTTTCATAAGCACTTGCAGTCAGACTGTGGTCTGGAGTTGCATTTCTCACTCTCATCAATTAGGAGAGTCTCCTTAATTAAACGGCAGACTAACAGATGGAGCAGAGGTGAAGCTGGGAGAGGGGAAGAAGGGGCTCGTGAAGCCCACCAAGTTTGTAATTAGGAGAGTAATGCCGAAACCCCTTCGCAGCTGGTTAGTGTTTTGACTGTTTTATTTGTTGCTCGCCTTACCCCTCTAACTCCCCCGCCGATGGGGGGACTCTTCAGTTTCATCACAGGGTCTGACGGCGGGTGGGGGAACCCCCAAAACCTTCAGCGTTAATCGCACAAAAGGATTCCTCGCATGAAGTCCCCTGGCCGGGGCCCTCGGCAAGGCGGAGAGAAGATGAAAGCCTGCCTCTCCTTCCAGATCCGAATGTGCTCCGCGCACGCCAGCCCCGCCGATGAGTGTCCGCTTTTGTTCTGCGCCGGACCACACACGCGTCCATAAACACTGGAAACCGCACATGCGCTCGCGCACACTTCTGAACACCCACAGACGCGCTCAGCCAGCCACAGTCACTCACACACCAGGTCCCTAACGTCCTGTGAAGAGTTTTACAAAACATCCAGAGCTCAAGTGTCAAAGACGACAACCGGATGGAGGGTGGGCTTCGTGACACCGAGTTACCGACAGCTTTTAAGACTTGGCTGAGTTTTTTTGTGGGGGGATGTTTCTGTCTCTGTGACATATGGTTTCATTCGGATGAGTAATGAAGGTGGAGTACTGGTGAAAAATGGCCTTAGAGGAGGTTGGGGATGGAGGGGGGAGGGAAGGAATCAAAGCAGGAATTTAAATCCCTATAAGTGGCGGTAAGACTTACATTTCCTTTATTCATTAGAATTTCCTAATGCAGGAAAGAGAGCAATAAAACATGTTTGTGGATCGTCTGAATGAATCACAGTGACAGAGCAGATGTGTGTTGGAGCAGAGCGGATCCACACATGGAACGCATTAGGGGAAATGACTGGCTCAGGAACGCTTTGCTCACAACCTGTGTACAATCTGGTGGGACCACAACGCAAGAATGCAGGAACTGGACCACAAGGGCCAAAACAACATCAAGTTTTCATCAGTTTAAATGAGCTTTGCCGAAAAGCTGAACTACAAAATGTGAGGGGAAGTCTGCAGAGGACGCTTGAGGTTTGTATTCGCAATGACTTTAAAAGAAGAAGAAGAATTTTAAAAAACGCACAGAGTTTGTGAATTTTTGGGATGCATTTAGAGCGACAACGCTTTGCTTTCTTTCAGATGAATAATTTACCTTTAGGTACATTTTGATGTCTGTGCAAACTCCTGGTAACGCGTCTGTTTTTAGCAGATGATGAATAATTCTCAAACAATTTTTGCCCTCTTTTATATGACACCTGTGCAAATGAGCTTTAAAACAAACAAATCTGCTCAAGATAAAGAAAAACAACATCACAAAGCTACAACAACACGGTTGTAAGTGCACCCTTAAACACCCTTAGACCACAAACTTTATTGAGCCTCCTCTTGATTCAATCCCAGCATTTAGTTTTCTTCACCAGAGGAACACCCTTTGTTGCTGGGGTGTTCCTTTGAGTACAGTACGAATACTCTAAAGTGGCCCAGTGGTGCGGAGTCGGATGAAATGACTACACAGAACAGAAGGAGACTATCAGCTGTCTTAATACACAAAGCGGTGTAAGTGTGAACTGTAGAATCGGAGTTGCACTGACCATTTGGCATCAGTAGAGGTAAGTTAACCTTCAACAGTGTAGACAGAGTGTCTGCATACCACAGCACGAGCCTAAGTAACATTATTGCTGAATTGTAACACTCACACCTGCAAATCTCTTTGACATGTCCAGAAGATTCATGACATTCTGACCTAAGTTGATGGAAGTTCACAGTTTTGCTGAGGTTGTATGAGGCTTCATACAGCCTAAAAAATATGAAAATACTTTCATACTTCATGAAAGTATTTTTCTTTCATGAAGCGTCATCCGCTGCATGCAAGTTGCTGAATTCCACAAGTGTTTTACATAAACCTCCTTAATAAAAGAGGAGCTGTGGCATTAAAATGACGATCTGGGGTCAGAGTGGATCCAGACACAACCATTGGCTGGATTAACCGTAGCCCATTCTTTTTACTAAGAGCCTTAATCGTAATTGGCCCGTGCCAGCTACTTCTCCATCCTTAAAACTTGTCATCTTAATCTTTGCTAATCCATCTTTGAGTTTTCAGAAATTAGTTTGCGAACCGACCTCGATCTAGGTCAATCCTTCGGGTGCTTTGCAAAGAGTCTTGACAGGATCTCGCGTACGACCCCGGCGGCAGATCCGACGGGGACGACACACGCAAGGGACGGACGGAGCATGGGGAGCAGCGATGGGCACCGAGCCGGGTCAACATCTATTATCGGCATTTTAATTGAAGATTAGCGGGAGGATTTAGTCGGCGAGACCGCAGGGAGGCAGCTAGCTGCGGGTGCTGGCTGAGGTCTTTGTGGACATGACTTAGTGTCCCTCTGCAGAAGCTTTCAAATCTTGCTTCCTTAGCCGGTCCAGAAGAAATGAAAAGTCAAAATAAAGCACTCTCAGGGGGATCCTGGGAAGATTTTCTCATCCTCTCCCTGACTCTCTGTGAAAACAAAACCTTTTGAAATGACAAAGTGAGCAATTTGACAGACAATTTCAGTTACGGTTCAAGGTGAGTTTGCCCTCTGACAAAGTGACAAGTAATATTCTTATAGAAGATTCCCTCAACAGAGATGGAAATGGGTCACAGAGTAAAGAGAGAAAATAACAGTAACGGTAGCAGGCAGTATGGGGACCTATGGGGCAATATTCTGGATAGAACGGGGGTGACATGAAAAAAAAATCTTCAGACCACAGATTCAACACTCAGACATGAGCTTCCAATGAACCTACATGGCGAATACAGCAACAAGAGGATCATTTCACATGACATTATCTTAAAAGTATCAACAGGGACTCACAAATAGTATTTGTTTTTACATTATGGACATTTTAATAAAAGTTGAATATGTGTTATCTGTGTAGTGGTATGCAGTAATAAGAGGTTGACAGCAGATTTCTGAAGAAAGCATAAAAAAATCTTATCTATTTAAAACCAGATGAGATCAAATAACATAAACCAAATACATGTTGATGTATTATTATGTGTTGATACATTATTGCATGCCTTTGGCTGATATAAAAAGGGTGACATCTTATTTTTTGGTAGAAAATATGAAAGCTGAGATCAATTCACTGCTCTGTAGACTGTAAATTACTGTATGAAAATGCATTCACTGGCCATAAGAATTAATCATACATCTTATAACTTTGTCACATTTTGTCTTGCTCGAAGCCTCTTTGTATTTCACTAAATTTCAGTAAAATACAATCAACTTTAGAGGTCGCGCTAACGGAATATTTCCCGTATTTGACCGGGTATTTTTTTAAACGACGGGAAAATGTGAAGCCCGTCGGTCATTTGACAGATTATAATTCACACTAGTCAAGGGCGTGAATTATAGATTTTACGCAAAGAGTTCATTGCAAAGGCAACTAAAATCAATTAATAAAAAATCCTTTCTGAATATCATTTCATGGACACTTAACTAAATGCGTCTTTCTGACAGCTTGTTGAAGCTTTAGGAGCGTCTGGTTCAGAAGAGCATTCCAAACCTTTAGTAGATATGGAGCGTTTAATTCAAGTCTCCATTACAGACCAGAGAAAACTAAAGAGATGTGTTAATCCATTTATATTCTAAACAGAGGAGCCGGCAGTTTACCTTGAGGAAATAAATGACGGTGCAGAAATTAATTAGACCGCAGTGCGCTGCACAACCAATGCGGACGTGGCTCCGCATTGATTGTGCATGCAAAAAATAAAAAATAAAATAAAATCCTGTTAAAAGCGCACACACGGACCACACAGGGAAAAAAGCTCGCAGAGTTCAATTGATTGATTTGGATCAGACAGATCCAACTAACTGATGAACCAGCGCAGATTTCTCTGTAGATGCGACCAGGAGGAATTTGTGAAGCTGCGCGTTCAGACCGCAGCAGGCTTGTAATTTAAGTGGAATTGTTTAATTTAATTTATTATAAGTTATTGGGGCCACAGTCAGTGGTTTGTGTTACTATGGAGAAACATTTAGGTGCATTTATCTGCTTTATGTGTGATGGGTTCTGGATTCAAATAGGTGAATATTAACTAAACCGCATAAAAATGCTAAACAGCCTATGTTAATATGGTTATAATTTGACGGGTAAAAGTAGTACATGACAGATTTTTTTAAATGTTGTCGGTCAAAATCACGGAGAACAAAAAAGTCTAGCGCGACCTCTGGTCGAAGGCTCCTTTGGAGAAAATTTAGCAAACCTCAAAAATAAAATGTTTGATGTTTATTTTAAAAAATCTAAACAAATCTTCTATAGTAGGTATTGCAAAAGCAAGCCATTCTGTTGGCAAAATCATTCTCTGAGTTTAGGTGGACTTTAAACACAACCTCAGATGATGTATATAAGAAACCAGCCTGTCGTCTATAGAAGATAAACGTCACGATAAGCTGGTGAAATCAAGTTTATGGACAGTTTCACTAGTGTGATCATGGGGATGTGCAGTGTTCGTATTCCACCAAAAATCTGAAGTTTGTGCTGAAAACGCAGCTTCTTCCACTGGTAAAGATAACTCTGTCCCTAACAACTTAGGTCTCCTAACATTTGATTAAGTACGACTAGTTTGGATTATGTGTAGCATTTATACTAATCATTTCAGGGTTTTGTAGAAGGACTGGTGCCTGTTTACTGTGGCCAATAAACTAGAGGTGGAGAGCGCCCAGGCCAGATAGTAACACAGAGATAAACAGGATAAGCAACGATACATGTTCACATTCACACCCTTATGCAATGTAGAGAGGCCAGTTGACCTATCATGCATGTCTTTGGACTGTCAGACCAAAGCTGTGCTTGTGTTATACTTTATAGAAAACAAAGATATTTCAAAACCACAAACAGCTAGACTCCAATCAGCACCATCTTTCACCGGGACAAAGTGCCGGGTCACATGGCAACAACTGCACAGGAAGGGGCTCCAGGGGAACAATAAAGGCAGTCACCCAAACTTTAAACTGTGAAATGGACCTCAACAAACTTCATGCATTATTAACCCAATGTGACCCTGAGGCGTGGGTTAAATTACACTGAACGGAATTAAACTAAACTGGGTTGAATTCAACAAAACTGAGTAGAATCAAAAATAAGCTTACTGAACTAAACTGAAATGAAACGAGTTCCAACTGTGTTTCGATTTTGATGAACAAAAGTGAGAGGAACTCTACTGAAGTATAAAGCTTTACTTTTAACTCCAGATGCTCATCTTTCTATAATGGAGGGATGTTGACTGTTTTTTCTTCCACAGTCAAAAAATAAAGCTCATAATCCTGGTTATTGTTCTTTTTAGGAAAAAAATGTTTAAAGTGAAGTCTTCTGTCCGTCATTTTAATGTGTTATCAGCGCATCACATCTGTTGCCAACAACAACAAAGACAGGCAACAAAAGAGACAACAACAACTGGATGAATGTATCCAGCTTGTGCTCATCTGTGCTTGGTCTATCATGAGGTTACATTGCTTAAAACCAACCTATGGAGCTAAATTGGAGTCAAAGTTTGCTCTCTTTTTTTTCCAAACAGAGAAACTTAAAAAAAAAAAACAGAGTAATAATTGTGAAACTTTTAAAAAACTGATACAGAGAAAGATTTGGAACTGAAAAAAAATTAAACTGGATAAAAAAACTACTTGAAGCTGAAAAAAGTTTACAGCTACTTTTTAGATTTTAATTTTTCAATTTCAGTTTCTGATATGTTTTTTTTTCTCCCCAATTTTTTCAGTAAATTTTTTTTAGTTCCAAATCTGTTTTTTTTCTTTTCATTTT
This sequence comes from Xiphophorus hellerii, assembly GCF_003331165.1. Taxonomy (NCBI): domain Eukaryota; kingdom Metazoa; phylum Chordata; class Actinopteri; order Cyprinodontiformes; family Poeciliidae; genus Xiphophorus; species Xiphophorus hellerii. The sequence goes on from NC_045679.1 coordinate 22,531,884, forward strand.
CACGTTTTTTTTATTATTTTTTTATCTGTTTCAGTTCTTTCCTTTTGCGCAAACTTCATAAGCCCAATTTAGCTCCATACAAACTGCATGCTGTATGGGGCATTGATATTTTAATCCTTATTAGCAGACAGTTCGGCAAAAACTCTGAAAAAACTTGCGATAAGGGGGAAAATTTGTTGACCTTCATTAAACTTGACACTTAATTAAGGCGTTATCTTTGGTTCCAGCAGAACCAGGCTTACTGCTGGCTTTGGAACTGCATAGACCTCACGTTATCCAATCCCTGCACAGGAACTGTGAACAGCTTATCATATAAATCATACAGATTAGGCCACAGGTTTGCAAATTGAGAAACTGCCGGCGCTATTTTTTTTCACTGCATCTTAAATTCCAGCAAACTGCAGATGAAACTCTGAACAGTCACTGCTCCATTAGCTGATATTGTGCAGGCACCAGCTGATAAAGGTGTTTTATTACTGCTATCTCATGAACACAGCCCCCTCAGGTGTTTCCGTATGAATCTTGTCCCATGGCCCCGAGTGAGGGAAGTGGACTCGGCTCCGTTGCAGGAGTGGAACCGTGGCCGGGGTGTGTTGGCGTGTGATAACGCCCAGCGCTCCATGCTAATAGGCCGGGGAGGAGGGAAGCTGTGGAGGATTTAGTGTGATGCATCACAGCTTTACAAGGTTAATGTGCCTCAAAGCTTTTATCTCTTCTTTTTTTTATTATTATTATTTAGGAGTTTTCCAACAGATTCCTCTTCTCCAGAGCTCTTTCCACCTTCCTCGCTCTCATTTCTCTCTGTCCTCCCAACCGCATATGACTCAACTCTGAGGATTTTTCTTTTTTCCAAATCTACGATATATCTAAAGCTGCTGGTACTTGTAATGAATGCTGCCTCTGTGCAGCGAATCTCTCCTGAAGGAAGAATGTACTCCGAAGATGGATTATTGATGGCGCTCTCAGATTTGTTGGGCATTTATGGCGCTTCTGTGAGCCACGGATTATAAAAGTAAATAAATAAAAATCCTGTAGCCACTCATGCATTTATACACTGTTGTTTTGAAGTTCTGAGTTCATCAGTTTGGGAGACAAAAATTCAGATTTTCCATCAGGCACATTAACAAGGAGCAGACATTTTGCAGCGTTTTATTATTATTATTTTTTGCAGTACAGCATGGAAAAGCCAAAAAAGAAATATTAATTATAATATTAATGCGATATAACATCATGATTATTTTTCCCCATTTTGTGTGTTTTCCCTTTTTCATACCCACATACAAAATGTAGTCAATTAAATTTTTATTCATGTTTAAGTATTTTTGACAAGAGGGTTTTATTGACATAGTCATAAAACCCATCAAATTTCATGTCTGGTTTAATAATTTGTGTATTGTTTTGTTTTGTTTTGTGTGTATGTGTGTTTTACCATTTCTATAGCTCTAATCTCAAACAGGGTCTGTGTAGTCAGCAGATAATTTGCCAATTTTAGCATTAAGGGCTTAAAATTGGGAAACAACACCTAGCTTGGACCTGTCAGCACAACTTTAAATCCAACAACAATGCTCAAATCCCCACTAATTATCATTTTTGACTTATTTAAAAGGTGCAAAAACAAACAAACAAAACACTAGACGTGCTGATATGGATCGAAGTAGAAAATAAGTGCCTCCACAATCTGAAATTCATAAATGATTTGACTTTCCTTGACGCGTCTTTCATCACAAGGCCCCTGATCTTCACCTAAAAAGGACTGCCTCCTCATCCTCGTGTGTTTTTTTTTAAGGCACAGGGAGAATTAAGGGCATTAAAGTATTTTTGCAGGTGGTTGCTGGATGAAGAAACGCTGCAGTTCTCATCCAACCCAAAAGCTTCACACCCAGTAATCCTCGCAAACGAGAGCATCCCATAAAAGGGGGCCAGGAGGCAAAGTGGAGTTTGTAAGGCTTATGTGAAGATCTCCTTACTGAAAGTGTTAGTTCATCAGTAAATCTTCCCACCCTCGGTTTATGGTCTGTTCTACCACAAACTGCTTTCAGCGGTTCAGCTTCTCGGCTACGCGCCGGCGAATCAAATCTGCTTCCTCGCTGACGACCGAATACCTCGACCGTTCTACGCAGTTTCTCCTGCTTTCCGCTTTTGTGCCTGAGGAGGCCCTGACCTGCTTTTCAACTTTCAGCTCTCGCCGACTTCAGCGCGAGGAGAAATTCCCCATCTATCAGATGACATGCAGGGAGCAGACACAAGGCCACCCCTCCTACATGACTAATCATCGGCTGGAGCAGTCATGCCTCCCAGGCCGCATGCAGCCCAGCGCCGTCTCCCACATGAAAACCCCTCAATTAATAATCACGAAACCCAGCTTCCCTGTCAGATGATAATAACACTTCTAATTAGAACATTTTGAATCCAAGGCCTGACGCGTTTTTCTGTTTGGAGTTTGCATGTTCGGCTTCCTCCCGCAGGCCAAAAACATGACGTTTATGTTAGGTGGTTCATCTAAACTGTCCGAAGGTTTGCTTTGTGTGTCGCAGCGTTGTCCTGCGAGCGCTAAAGTGGAAACTTATATGCTCCGCTCTACAGACTGAGCTCAAACGTGATAATCGTTACTTGCAAATACCAAAAACCCATAGTACAGTCTTTCAGAAAAATGCTAATATAATAAAATGCCAACAAAATGTTTTTTTTGTTTTTTTTTAAATGCACAAACGTTGGTCGAGTGTTACCTATACCAATGTAGTGTACACAAAAGTAATTTAGGAAAATAAATAATTCTACATGTCAAACGTCAAAAACATAAAAGTGACAAGTAGGCCGCTTGTGAGACTTTGCCACCAGCGAGCTGCTACTGGTCTGGTAACATAGAGAGTTAGCATTTGAAACACAAAAGTGTGTGTTCGGAGTTATTTCAGAGAATGCCGATAAACAACATCCTGGTGCACAGGAGAGTTATCGAAACTGACCGACATTGGCCGTATTGGCAATTGCCCAGGATGGCATGAACAAGGGGTTTGCATGAACTCCTGATAACAAAATCCAACTTATCTGTCAAATTTGCTCCTTTCATTTATTTTAATTGAGTGACATTGATTCTTTTCTGACTAATTGGGATGTTAAATGCGCAACAGCATACAAAATATACACTTTCATATGGGACACGCCTCACTGTTAAACGGTTTGAAATAACGGTTGGAGCTTTTTCATCTAAATGAGTGCCCACTTACCAGGTATTCATTGATTTTTTTTCTCTTAATTGACACACTGAAAACATCATCATCGTTTTAGATACAGTTTTCCTGATCATTAGTTGAAATGTTTTGTTTTCCTTCCAAAGCGCTTGCTGCGATATCGGGAATGATATGTAATTTTTTTCCTCGCATCTTAAACATTTCTTGTTTTATAAACATGTGCTCCCCTACTAAACTTATTATTTCAGCATTTTTTTCCCCCACCCAAACCTTGCATTCTTTCTCAATTGGCCACCTTAAAGCAAAGAGCTCATTTACTGGCTGGATCATCAGTCTGGCTGAGGTCGAGGGCGCCTGTTCCTGTCACAGCGTGACTCTGGTCGGGCATCGGTCCATCCCGTCCCATACGTCCCCTCAGAGAACAATTCAGTAGTTAGATTTTTTATGTCCCTCAGGCAGGTGGTGGGCAGCTTTGCTGCGCCCGAGCATAAGGTTTATGACATCTTCTCTTATCTGTGTCATTAAACATCCTGGAGCGAAAAATAAAAATCCTGACGGCTGAAATTATTGTTGGTTTTATCGTCAGGTTGTGAGGCCAGTGCAGATCCCCGCGGCTTTGCACCGTGGGGATCCGACATCGCTTAAAGAGTCGCCGGGTTTTTTCAGCCGTTTTCTGGGAAACGACTAGAAAATTGTAGCCGAACTACTAGGCCTGTGTTTTTCCGGGGAACTGACACCTTAGATAAATCTCAACTTTTTGCACCATAAATTCAGTTTTATGGTCAGCCACAGTGAAATTCCACACATGCACAAAAAAATCCACTCAAAGTATTTCTTTTTCATAAAATATTTGTCTTAATTGTTTTGGGAATTATACATTTTCCAAATTGCTCAACTCATAAAATGTTTTTTTGTTAGTCACAGAAGAGTTTGGACATAAATTGGAAGAGCTGGAACTGTCTTGTGATAGACAGTAACAGTGTTAGGACAAAAACACGGTTAAACACAAAAGCACTAAGCTAGCAATATTTTTTATTAAACAGAAAAACTGAAAACATGAAAACATTTTTGCAGTATTTCAAACATAGCTGGAGTATTTTACCATGACTTTGTTTTATTTTTATTTTTTTCTGGCTCTTCTTGGTGAGAATTGCCAGTGTGACGGCCAAAACAGAGTCAGTGATCCTGCCGCAGTCTTCATCAATAGCCTGTATAGAAGAGAAGCTTCTGCTGCAGTCATGATCGGAGACCATAAATCTTCAAATTGAATATTTTTTATAGAGACGCTGCAAATTTAATGGAAATATACGGCAAGAGCACATTTCGAAGGGATTCTGTCAAAGTAGATCTCCAAGTTCTCTTGCGTTTATAGCAACAGGAGAGGAAAAACGGCTATGCTAGGCGTTCCAGTCGCTAACTTGGGGCCACTTTACACAATCCATACTTTGAATTAGAAACAATCCAAAGTCGGAGAAAGTTTATCACATTTACAGACATAAAATAAGCCTTCCTGAAGGAGCCTAAGCCACAAAGGTGATCAGTATCAGCAACACCTTGTCTCCTAATGCTAAATCTATCAACGAACCAGGAGGCTTGTGGTTGTTTTTACTTTCAACTCAGAACATGAACCGTCTAAAAGATTGAAATATTACTTTTACTGAAAATATCCAGTCCATCTTTTACCATCGATGGCTGAAATCAAATGTCATTTATTTAAATTCCATCACAGCAAATAGGATTTTTTAGGACTGAAATATAGAAAGAACCAAACAAACAAACAATAAAGAACAGGTTTAACAATCCCCCTCCACAAAATTCCTTCTAAATGAGAAAGTTTCTGCCTCCCTAGCAGAACCTGCTTCTGGAGTAAATCTCTCGGGCTGGGGTGGGGCGGATCACGGTTCTGGTTGGCCGTCCTGCATCCTGGAAAAGGGTCCTGAAAACCTCCGTCGCTGGCTCTGTCCAACGAATCTCAATTAGACACTGAAACCCTCTTGGATGTAGTTTTATGCTTCAAGCTGCAGCTTCTCTCAGAATCGTCTGGGTTTTCTCTTCGCTGACTCTAAATCTGGATTGTTATACCTACAGCTGTTCATTAGGTGCATCTCTGTTGACCTTTTCTAATCTACCCAGGATGTTCCTAACCTCTTATGCAACTCGAGTAGTTTTATTTTTTCTGTTTTTTATGATCCACTTTGGTTTTGACTTGATTCTGTGGTAGTTGTTTTTTTTTTTTTTTGCTCTCTGTAAAACTGTAACATGAGCTGAGCCGAATGTAAGAGTCTGTTAGCGGAGGAGAACTTGCAGCATGCCAACGCACAAACATGTAAATACAATCCAGTCCACTAAGACGTCCAGGTGTTTTCATGCGTCTCGTGTTTCTGCTGCTGAGAGGGTCGCAGGTTAAATGTTAACCCCACTTGTTAGCACAGTCAGGTAGCCTCACAACTGTTCCCAATCCCTCATTTTCCTCCCCTTCCCTCGCCGCGTTTCCCACACACACGCACACACACACAACCCCTAACAAGCCTATTGCGATTCAGGAGAAGGTGTTTAATTTGCCCGGGAGCCAAGACCCCCTCCCTTTTTTTTTTCTTTCCAGCTTGTGTACTCCATAATGAGATTTCCACTGCATTTCCCCAAGCTTTGAAACCATTCTCACCGCATTTGAATACAGAGAAATTGCTGCAATTCCCCCAGAAATGCAACTTTACGGTGAATAACAATAAGCGCTGTTGATTTTGCATCATTCTACTGCGCCCGGGACCCGAGGCTTTGAGGAAAGAGACTCGGTGTAACACAGAGTCTTGTTTTCTCATTCCTGCCAGTCCTCTTCTGGGAAGAAATAATGGGACGAAATGAGTCACGCCGCAGCACTGTGGTCGGACTGGCTTATTGCTGTTTGTTGTTTATACGGCTTGTTTTGGGGTTGAAATTATTACCAATCCCCACTGAGGCTGAAAAACAATGATGCTACATAAAAATTGCAACAAAACGGCCATAAACTTTTGCGATGCATAACAAGCGGAGCTAATTTGGAGGGGCACTGGTGGCAGTAAATGTTAAAACTCCGAAGGTTTTTGCACATCAGCGCCTGGGCGCAGCATCCGATCATTCATCAAACTGACAGCGGAGGCAAAGATGCAGCTTTGGGGTCGAAGGTCTGCATGACAGTGTAAACAAATAATAAGCGTTTCCCCTCAAACATGGAGTCACAAGCGTCTGTTTCGTAAGAGTGTGAACCTATCTGCTGTTACACCGAGCCGAACCAAAACAATCAGTTTGAAAAAACACTGTAATGACACTAAACCGACCGGGATACTGTGACGTGCAATTTTTTCTTCTTGTTCTACTGCTAGTCTGAGTGCCACGTGAAATACGACAAACTTATTGATGAACCAACGAAAACGTTGACTCATGATATCTACTTTACATGGAGAAGAAAGTCAATAAATCATCTCCCAGAAAAGCGATGACAACGGTCTACTGCCTCACAAAAATACTTAAGACCCCTTACGAGTGTTTTTCCCTCCTTTTTGGGGGGATTTTTTTGTTTTATAAGAAAAAGAAGATTAATAATTGTAACAGATATAAACAAAATGAAAACAGAGGATGGAAAAGTACGCAGGTTAAAAAAATATGAAAAACTTTCACAACTTTCCTTAGGTAGAAACTTTTTAAGCTAATCCTAGTTATCCTGGAAGATAACTAGGATTTTTTTATTTTTTTATGTAAAGTGCCTTAAGATGACATTTGTTAGTGGTACATAAATAAACTGAACCTAATTGGAAAAAATTCTAAATCCACATCAAGTAATAAGCAAACAAGTGTGAAAAGATGTGTTCTTCTTTCTGGTCAGATTCTAAGAAAAACTAACATGCACATCACTCACAATACATCCACATAGTTAAACATGGTGATGGCAGTATCATGCCCAAATCTGCGGGAGTTTTGTCTCTGCTGGAATGTGACAAAAGCTCACATTCCAGCAGGTCAAAAACATGCATTGCAACAATTTAAATCAGAGCATGTTTTTTGGCCCAGTCAAAGTCCAGATGCAAATCAACCCCGGAATCTGGAAAAGCCCGAGCTATTTAGCAAGAATGCAAAACTGTAAAAATAGTTTAAGGGGTCAAAATACCCTTTTTTAAGGCACTTTATCTATACTTAAAGTACTATATATACTTAACATATCAGAAACTAAAAGTACAAGAAAAAATGAACTATGTGTAGTATTGTTCCAGGTACCTTAAATAAGTGTCATCAAACATGATAACATCTTATATATTTTTTTACTTCCGTTCATTATTTTGAATATTTTTGGGATGGACTCTGGGAAATTACAAAGCTAAGCCTAGGAAAAGGAAATTCTTTACAGTAGGATAAGCCATATTGAAGACATTTTGAAGCCATTCAAATGTAATGTCATCTAAACAGCATGTGTGCCCATACCACAGTCTGTTTTAAAGCCTGTGTTGAAGCTTGAACCCTCACTTCAACCGGGCATAGCCATTAGTAGCAAATGCTTGCTATTCTGTTTTTTACTGGTTAATGAGACTAATTAAAGATCCGGTTGGTCGTGTTTTATGCTGATAATCTGTAATCGATGTGGCAATACACACACGTTAGATCGGCTTTTGTCACAGAGGAGAGCAGATGTAATGCCTTAAAGAGGCCCGGACAGGAAACCGAGTGCGGCTCAGTGGGTTTCCATGTTTGTTTTGTGCAATCTCAACTTGGCTAGCTCAGTTAGCAGGTAGCATTTCTCCGCGTTTAATTGATGTGAAATAGAAGTTAAATCAATTAAATGAAAGCGGTTTAAATTTAAGGCATTGGTTGCCTAGTCTGAGGGTATCTACAGTACGTCAGATTCTGATGGAGGTTTGTTTTTGTCAAACGGGAGTGGTTATGGTGAACTACACCCACTCAGAATGAGGAAAAAAAATGGCAGGTTCTGTTTTTTTTTTAAATTGTCATTATATCACCGGCTGACTTTGATTATACTCAATAATTAGGATTGAACTGAATGTGGCTATATGACTGGATTGAAATAAACCAAACACACTTGAATTTAGATTCTAACTTCCTTGAGAAAAAAAAAATACATGTTGTAATTTGGTACGAGTTTGTAGTTTGAGGCACCACTTTAAGCTAAGATGACTTCTATGACATTTGTAGCATTGCCAAAAGAGGACACCAGACTGCGGCATTAAGAAAAGAAACAATTCAAAGTTATAAAATCAATCAACTAGCGCCACCATATTTTCTTATTTTTTGTTGACGGAGTCAAGGAAGTAGCTTCAGTCTCCAAGTCATTATCTGTTTTATGCTAATAGTTTATTGGCACAGAACTGTACTCCTTTTCCCATCATCCATCTAAAGTCAAGACCGAGGTCAAACGGGTTGTTCGTGATGAGCTCATCCGTTGTGGTCGCTACGTTTTGCCAAGCTAATCAGCGAGGATGGAAAAAAGGAACAAGTAGCAATCATGTGCACAAAGTGTTGGCAATCTCTTTTAAAGATTACATTTTCTTGCTGATATATGAATGGGAAGAAATAACGTAAGGCTAATCCACAAGAGAAAAAATTGTTTGCATAAGTGTGTAATATGTCACAAAAAAAAAAAAAATCCACAAAATCAGAAGAATTGTCATAAACCATGATGTATTATGAATACGACAGACAGTCTCAGCTGAATCGGTCACACATCAGTCACTTTCTGCTTTCCATTGATCTGAGAGAAACTAAATATGTCAGCCTTGTGACTGAATGAGAACCCTCGTACTTTTAAGTGACTATCTTACTAGGTCAGACAACGCAGTCTTACTGGGCCAGCACGGCGTTGACTGAACTGCTGCAGTCACATTATCAAGCACAAATTACACACAAATGACTGTCTTTCAAAGGAGTAATATGTAAATGTGCAGAAATAACATGCGCACCGTTGAAACTCTTCACTTTTCCTTCACCATGGCACTGAAACCGTTTTAGTTAGGATGAGGATGTGTGCATCTTAGTGGATGTGCAACGTGTTCCAATGAAAAATCTTAATGTATTATAAGTACAATGCATGGGCAATTCAATGTTGTACATGACTGTAAAGAAAAATGATACAAGGTTTTCATTTTCTTTATGGTTAAAGTTCTGAGTTATCTCTCTTGTACTTGTGTTCAGTCTTCTTGAGTCAAGACATTGTCAAAAGAGACAATGATTCTTGATTCTTGAATCTGTGTATTTACATCTACTTGAACTCTGTGTTTCAGCAACGTTTCAGTTTTCTGGAAGTTCCTGATTAGAGGAACCTAAAAAGCTGAAAGCTTGGTTCTGATTCTGGGGATGTAGAGCTGATTTGAACCAGAGGACCTGCATGACCCAGGAGGTTGAAACGACAAGTGATTTAGACACCAAAATACATGGTGTCTAAGCACCATGTATTTTGGTGCTTAGACACTCAATGATTTATAAACTAACAAAAGTATTTTAAAGCTACCGGGAGCCAGTGTAAGGACTTTAGAACTGGGGTGATGTGCTCCGTTTCCCTAGTTTCAGTGGGAAAGCGAGCAGCTGCCGCTGTCTGATTGACTTTTTAGGCAGACCTATGAAGACACTGTTGCTCCAATCACTGCAACTAAAGACAAACGCATGGATGAGTTTCTTAAGATCGTGTTGTTGTCTTTATGTGTCTCAGATTTAGTCTGTCACGATGCACGGGTTTGGGGCCTGGTCTGTCGTATCTAGCTGTAAACTCAGAAGATGTGGGCTTACTCTTGATTGATCATCTGTTGGTCCAAAATAATTACTTAAGTTTTGTTTCTGTCCTCCTAAAGAAAGAAATGGCAGAACCGCATATACTATTCAGCAGTCAACTCTGTTCTTGAATGGGTTCATTGCCACCTGGTGACACTGTAATGTACAGCTGTGTATCATCTGCGTAGTAATGGCAACTTAAATTATTTGTAATAATCTGAGCTAGTGGGAGCATAGATATTAAATTAGAGGGGCACCAAGATGGAACCTTGAGGTACCCCGTGATTTTTTTTTTTCCAACTCTGATGAAATGCTACTAATTGACATAAAGACATCTCTGTTCTTTAGCTAAGACTTGGACCAGACAAGTGCTGTACCAGAGAGTCCAACCCAGCTCCCCGGTCACTTTAGTAATAAATCCTTGTCAACAGTGTCAAATGATGCACTGAGGTCCAACAGAATCAGCATGGTGGTTCTTCAACAGTCTATATTTATGTGGATGTCTTAGAAAACAAGTCACTCTCATTACTGTGGTGAGCTGTTGGGTAATCTTACACTTCCTGTTTGTCCTCCCAGTTACTCACTCCCAGTTACTCCATCTGTTTCATGGAGTTTGACCTGAAGGTGGAGCCCAATAAGAAACTGCCCCAGATCTGTTAGTGTAAATAAACTCATTTAAAGGGGTGCATACAAATACTGAACTTTTACACATACCTTTCATTTTTCCGCTGTATATTACATCATGTTGGTTTTTCAAAGAAAATATCATCATGATCTATTAGCGATTTTGGTTGTATTTTTGCAAAATGTGGTAAAAACTTAAGGGGTGATACTGTACACTGTACAATTTGGTCTTCCATGAACCCAATGTCGCACACATCAATCAATCAAATGTTATTTGTATAGCACATTTCAGCAGCAAGGCATTTCAAAGTGCTTTACATCATATCAAACACAGAAACACAATGCAACATAGAATCAATAAGCAAAACACGACATTAAGTCAAGTTCTATCAATAAATTTGTAATTGATTACATTTCAAATACAATCCTAAACAAGTGGGTTTTTAGTTGAGATTTAAAAGAAGTCAGTGTTTCAGCTGTTTTACAGTTTTCTGGATGTTTGTTCCAAATTTGTGGTGCATAGAAGCTGAATGCTGCTTCTCCTCGTTTGGTTCTGGTTCTGGGGATGCAGAGCAGACCAGAACCGGAAGACCTGAGAGGTGTGGAAGGTTGATACAACAACAGCAGATCTTTAATGTATTGTGGTGCTAAGCCGTTCAGTGATTTGTAAACTAACAACAGTATTTTAAAGTCTATTCTTTGAGCTACAGGGAGCCAGTGGAGGGACTTTAAAACTGGTGTTATGTTCTCTATCTTCCTGGTTTTAGTGAGAACGTGTGAGAACACATAGAGTGGCCACCTCCATTTCTATTGAGTCTAGATCTAAATAAGGCAGCAATGCCAATAACCGATGTCTAAATTACTTTGCTTTAACAGATTTCTTTGAAGTCATTAATGTCATGCTTCACATGACTCATACCTCCAACACCTGATTTCACAGCGCTGCATCACCCACCACCCCATTTCCACGGCGCCATCTGGCAGCGTCTGTCACATATGTTTAGGGAAACAGCCTGTGGTCGTCCTGCGGAGGTAGGGGAGCCTACTTACCCTCTGCCGATTAATCCCCCAAACAGACAGGCTGCATGATGCTAAACATACAGTCTGTCGTGACATTTCTGACGGCTCATTCGCTAAGGTTAACAGCATAGAAAATGCAATGTCACATGTAAACAAGCCGAAGTGTCTATTTTTTTTATGTGTAGTTTCGCTAGGTTAGAGAAACCTTTTTTAATGAGCATCCAACACAACTGCTGACTTCATTTATGGATGAACCTTCATCTATCACTTCCCGATACCAGAGGTAAGTTATTCCGATGAGTTTTGTTTAGCTTTTGGTTTCCTGCACTCAGACTCCACAGTTCTCTCACCTCTTTTTTCTCACCAATGCGCCCCCTCCCCCCTCACCTTGGCTCTGCCGTCGCTGGGACAGACTGTCATCCACTTGTTAGCTCCCTGCTGGCCGTCCATTTGGAGGACCGAAGGTAGCAACAGACAGGAGGGTCAGGGGTTTGATAAGGACAAGCATATTTTCTATATATACTGACTCCTGAAAACAGGCAAACTGGAGTCACTTCAGGTTGAGGTCTTTTGGATTAATGCTGAATTTGAATGTATTATTTGTGTCTTTTTTTAATGTGCCACTTGTTTTTTATCCATGTTTTAATTCAAGTATTCGTTAATGCTTACACCGTCCCTGTAAGGCTTTAATCTGCAAAAAGTGCTATGTAAATAAACTATACTTACCTGGTTTTACTGTAACTACTTCTTCCCTTGTTGCACCGTCTTTTCACTGTCATGAAGGATTGTGTAGCAGCAGCGTTTCTTTTCTTTTTTACATGTTATAGATTAATATTTATGGTTTGTTCACATGTCATTTCAAATTTTTGTACTTTTCTAGATTATTCTGTGAGGTCCTCCAACATGATAAAAATTTGAGCAGAAAACATTTCCCTTCAGATATTATTCTGAATGTTCCAGAAATCAAGAAACAATACAAAGCTAAAATTAACTTCCACTTGCACAATGTGGTGAAGGGCTTTTTCACAGCTTTTCTTGACATGCCGACTAAATGATGTCATCTCTTCTTTAGAATAAGACGTTAAGACGTTTCACATGACGTAATACTAGTTATTTAAAGCATGACTTGCGGTTATTGAATGTGTTTGGTGGCATTGCTGAATAAGAAAAAAATCTAATTTTCTTTAACACTGCTTATGCTAGTTGGGAGTTGTGGTGTTGCATATTTGAGCAACCACAAGTTTAAAGGGGCAGTGTCACGTAAAAATGACTTCCTTAGCTTTACATCATGTTGTGATGTTATTCAATCATCAACAACAAACCTGGAGTGCTGCTTTGATTCTGCCATGCTTGTTTGAGAAATCTTTCAGTCTCCAATAGCAACCATTCAGCTGTGCAAAACACCTGCATGGACCTAGCCCCGCCTTAGCGGCACAGCTCCTCCTCCTAAGAGCTGCAGTTTCTGCAGTACAGAGAAGCCCTTCTCCAGGGCTAACCCCACTCAGCTCCTTCAGACTAGCCAGCAGCAATTAGCAAACACCTGATGGAACTGTGTGTGGCTGAGCTCATCATATGAGCTACTTCTCAGTGCAATGCTTGTAAAAACAAAACAAAAAAAACTTTGTCAAAGGGTTAATAGAGGAACAATGTTGTGATGACTTCCTGAAGGCATCACAACATTGATGTGATGTTGTGATTCTTCTGTTCTTCTGGGCTTCTGTTTCTTAAAGAGACAGAAGCCCAATTTCAAGTTCCTGAAAGCCAAATTTCTTTTGTCATATTTGACAGCATTTTTTACAACTTAAGCTAATATGTATATATATATGTACAGTACAGACCAAAAATTTGGACACACCTTCTAATTCAATGGGTTTTCTTTATTTACATGACAGTTTATAAGGCAAGAAATCCCACTTATTAACCTGACAGGGCACACCTATGAAGTGAAAACCATTTCAGGTGACTACCTGTTGAAGCTCATCAAGAAAATGCAGAGTGTGTGCAAAGCAGTAATCACAGCAAAAGGTTGCTACTTTGAAGAAACTAGAATATAAGGGGTATTTTCAGTTGTTTTACACTTTTTTGTTTAGTGCATATTTCCACATGTGTTATTCATAGTTTTGATGCCTTCAGTGTGAATCTACAATGTCAATAGTCATGAAAATAAAGGAAACTCATTGAGTTAAAAGGTGTGTCCAAACTTTTGGTCTGTACTGTATATATACAGTATATATAAACCACTATGTGGCTGGAAAATACACAATACTGCCCCTTTAAACTGTCAATGTACTCCAAAAACAAATAAAGGACGGGTCAAAAAAATATTCCATACACAAGCTGAACGACTATTGAAATGTTAATATTCTACTGGCAGGAAGACATGGTCGTGTCTCACTTCACTATTTAAGACCATTATACGAGATGGATTCTCAAGCGGATGAAAGTATGACTACATCTCCGATTACGCAACCCGTCCATCCTCCGCTGAGGGAGTACATCAGGGATTTGAGATGTATGGCTGCTGAGGAGTTTCAATAATTCACTGTTTTCAAAGTTGTGTTGCACACAGGGAGAAGTCGTGGGCGTCGATATCTGACGTCCTCTTTTCTGGCGCGGCGCTGATGGATGACCCTCGGTGTCGGTGCGTGTCAGCGTTATTCATCAAACTACTGTGGGAGACGGCGAGAAAAGAGACGGGAGACTCATTCACACACGGCGTCTCCAGGTCAGAGATGTTTTCTCCTGCTTTTTTCTTTTACTTTCCTGCCAAAGTGATCAATTCTTAACAGACTCCTCCCACGGATAAATCATGAATTATTTATTGGAAACGCATCCCCGCGCAAAGATACGGGGGTTTCTTTCAGGTCATGCAAATGATGTACAACTCCAACAGCAAAACTCAACGTGTAAATATTGTGAGGAACATAACAGCACACCCTCTGGATACGGGTCACTATTCGCACCAAACTGCTTAAACGATGCTTTCTCTGCTGCTGAATCTGATCTAAACTTGTACGCACTCACTCATCTCCCCCGTCCTGTGATCCGCCTCTGAAGTGAAGCGCTGCTATCAGATGATGAGAGTCGTGTTTCGTCCTGATTGGACTGAACTCCTGATGAGCTCTGGGGTGACCCAGCTGCTAACCCGGTTAAGGTTTCCCCTCGCAGTCGATTCAAACAGGAGAGCAGCCTCTCTTCCTGGGGCCCGTGCCGGAAAGCAATTACTGCTTCCTGACTATGACGGAGACGGGACGAAATCCGACCAGAAGGAGAAACGTCCATGTTGCTTTGTGAAAAACCTGTATTGTCTTTGAGGCAACATATATTCACGAGATATTAAGATGTAAATATGAAATGTAAAAACATGCGTAAAATCTCAGGAGCACATTCAGAAGCTAAATATTATGATTGAAAAATTATAATAGCAGGCAGCAGTAAGAAAAGCGCTTAAGCTTGTATATGTCTAATATTTTTTAATTTAAAAAAATCATTCATATTAAATGTAATGAAGTTTCTATAAAGTCATTCGCAGTAAGTGAGAATATCATTGGAAAAGTTAATTTATTCCCGTATCTGCAATCCACCGAGTGAAACACGTTATAGAATAATTACGCTGATCTTTTCAAGCCATTATTTCTGCTACTTATGATGATTTTTTTCTACTTTTTTCCATTTACGGCTGATGAAAAGATCACACTTCAAGGAAAAAATATTACATCAGACTAATAAAAACAACCCCAGTTCTAATAAAGAAATGTGGGCTTAAGGAAAGGCTCGCGTAACCCGAGCCGTTCACCGAGGGGCTCAGAGACCACAAAGGTCATTCAGGTGGCACTTCAACAAACTACAAAAAAGCACTTGTACTTCTAAATTAAAAGTTGTTTACTTTGGCATAACTTATAGCAACATTTTCTGGTGATTTCCTTTTTTTAAATTCTTACCTGAACTCTGGGAATTCCCCATGTACTCCTAATTTGCCACTCCAAGCCTTATATCATGTATTTAGACCTGCAACCCTTCCCTTAATCGTTTCCAAGTGATGTTTCTTTCAGAAGGTAGTCAGTTAATCTGACATCAGGCTTTATGTGGCCGTTACAGTTTAAGTCTAAATCTCTAACTACAGCCAAGTTTTCTGGGATTCTCTGTAATTTTTATCTCTTTTATCGAATAATTAGGACCAAAAACAGAGACTTTCTCCACTGAACTGCGAGAAATGCTTGCCCATCCGCTGGTCACTGATGTGACGGAAACATTAGCACAGTCAGTGTAAGGTACTGTGGTCATATAGTTACTCAGAGCAGAGTTTTATCAGTAAGAAATATTGCAACGCTGTAAAATTGAAGCCAAGGGGATCGTGTAGATGTTAAACAAAGATGGTGCGAGAATACAGCCTTGACGAACCCCACATGTAATTAAATATGTTGCAGCAAAAAAAAAAAAAAAAAAAAAAAACCCCAGTTTATTTCAGTTCAATATGCATTTAAATATTAGATGGTGATTAGCCTCAAATGTATGTTCATGAATCAGTTCACTAAGGTAAACTGAAGACAGATGACTCCTTTGACGAAATCAGATTATTGCACTAATAAACTTTAAGCAACATTAAATAGACAGAAAAGTAGTTAAATTTCCCTTTATCGTTTCTTAGCATCCCATCTTCATTCCTCTGCAAGCCTGGCACCAAGTGAAGCAGAGCTTTATCAAACTAATCGGGGCGACTGAAGAATGGGGTCAGATGCTTGTCAAAGCGAGAGAACCGCAGGCAAAAAGTCATGATGAGAACCTGAGATTGTGGGTGGAAAAAAAAGCCAACACTTTTCTCGTAACTTTGAAGTTGGTCCGCATCCTTCAGATGCTGCGCCGACTAGAGAAGCGTTGCTATGTTCGCAATTTGAACTCGAGATGATTCGGACTTTCAGCTAAATCAGACGGCAGTTTCAAGAGATGGGAACGATAACAACGCGCCGCGTCTGACTGCACGATTCATCTCGAAGCGAAGGGTTAGGTGAGTCTGCGTCCTACTTTCTCCAACCATATAGGGCCGAATAGATTATTTGGTCTGTAAAAGAGGAAGCAAAAGAAGAAAGAGTAGCTAGAAAAAGTTTTCATAGTGCTTTTATATATATATATATCCCACTTTTCTTGGGATTTGCCAATATGCCAAAATTGCCAAAATGCAGCACATAATTGCAATGTGAAGGAATTTTTTCTTAGTTTGTTTCACAGATTAAAATCTGAAAAGTGTACCATGCATTTATATTTAGCCTCCTTTCCTTTGACGTCTCTAAATAAAATCCAGTGCAACCACCTCTCCTCATAAATCTCCCAAACAGTAGACACCTCATATGTCTAATTCAAACTCGGTATAAATGCAGCAGACATGTGAAAAGGTTTGAGATATGGAAGAAAGATCTAGAAGTCTTAGAATGGCCCATCCAGATCTAGATCTTATCAATTGAGAATATATGGCAAAACTGATACCTTGCTGTTTACATAATGGTCTCTTTTCTAGTCAGACTGATTGAACTGATTGCAAGAAAAAAAGGGGCAACATTTTATTTTAAAAGTTGCTGAAAGAGATATAGATTTATATTTTTATTTTTTTATTTTTTTTCCCCCACAAAATATAAACTGTGTGTAATTCTTACACATTTTCTCGCAGGACTTTTTCCTCTATTGTGTCAAACATCTTTTAAATTCAGCAGATACACAAAAAGTGAATCCATCAAACCACTTTTTTCCACTGAACCATGTTGGTTTGGATAGCTTTTTCTCTTCACAAATGAAAATCATTTGAATTTGCTTGATGAAACGTGGGGCAACAAAAAAATAAATAAAATCTAATCGGAAGGGACAAAATAAAAGTTGTGGTAAATGTGGGTCGAAATGATCTTCATCACAAGCACTCTGGAAGACGGTGCAATCACAGAGCCGGTGTGCTGAAGGGAAGAAGGAAATGAGGCTGGGAATGAAAAAGAGCGTGAGCTTCAAGGTGAAGGGTGGTCAGATTGATGGCAGCCTGGACAGGTATAATAGACTGAGCCTGTATAATGGCATGATGAGGTCAAGATCACAGACCCCATGCTCTACCCGGACACACACACGCCCACACACACTTCTCCTAATCACATCAGTTCAGTCGGCATCGGAAAACTTCTTGCCTTGCAGAATTACGACCGATGTTTGAACCGATCTTAGAAAAAACACGCTTTAGACAACCATTTGTTCACATTTCCAACATAAGTAACGAGTAAATTATCATCAGAGCTACCAAACTCGTTGCCAAAGCTATTAAACTCAGAAAGAGGTTTAAAAATGTTTTCGTTTCATTTCCATTTGCTTCAGGTTTGCCGTACCTGCTGGAGGTCGAGGGATCATTTGTCTGAAAAACAACGCATAAGCAGCTTGCCGCTGCCTAAGTAAATGCTATCCATCATTGCAAATGAGATCATTACATTTTTTTCTCTCAATCCCCCCCAATTCTTTTTTTTTTGTTTCAAACTCAACAACATAATTCCACAGTCGGTGCAGCTGCAGTCCATCATCTCTCCCGCCACCCTGTGTTTAACATCTCGAGCTCGGGCATCGCAAAGTTAACTTCGCCGTTCTCGTTGCAACGACAATCAACAGACGGCGCTGGAACCCGCGAGCATGTCCTCGTGAAGGCCCTATGAAACATCTGATTACATTTCCTGAATTAGTTCGTCACGACGTTCCGGCTCCCTGTACTTCCTGCGTGTTCTCCGCTTGTTCGAAGTGTGCACGTTGGGAATGTTTGTGATTATTTGCACCTGTGGAATTAAGGCCATAGAGAAGAGAAGAAAAGCATTCTTCTGTGCCTAATAAACCGAGATGAAGGGCGACTCGTGCAAGAGTAAATTTTTTATTGGAAAAAAAGCAAAAATGCAGAGCTTATTGGAGTTTAACAGTTTGAACTTTCTCCTGGGCTGTTAATGTCCTGACACTCATCCAACAGGCCTGCGCTAATGAGAGCAAAGGCGGCCAAAGTAAACGTGCAACAGAAAACATTGCGAGTCCAACGCAACATGAAAAGCTTAAACTTTCAAAATCTGCTTTTGCACAGCTCTTGCTTTATTGCTCTTCCTCCCCGCCCCCTGCTTCTGGGCGCCGCAGGAGGGTTTATTTACTAGTGTTTACTCTCCTTTTATGCAGCCAGTCTGAGATCACTCGCTGTAATTAAGCTTTTGTAATTCATCATTTAGACCAAAACCCTTCACACACAGTAAAGATTCATTCTGGAATATTATGTGCAATTTTTCGGGGTCTCGCTCAGAGGTGGCTTTTTTTTATACGTATATGGTCGAAGGAGAGCTGAAGTCAAAGTGAAACATTGGAAGTGTTTTAGTGAAACCCCCTATCTGCACTGATCAATCCTTTGTGTCAGTTTATTTCGACGTTAAATACATAGAATCTGCAACCACAAATGGAGCCATGCAGCAGTGGTGTTAAACCACAACAAGAGCAATCCAACAAGATGATGCCCAATGTTTGCACAGTCATAGTACAGTAAAAAAACAAAAACATTTGTGCTTCTACAAAAACTGAATGTATTCTTTGAAGGCATTTCCTATAGAATTTACAAAAAGAATCATGACAAAAAAAATCAAGCTAAATGCTGCAATTTGTAATAGTTGCCTTGCTGCCTAAACATAAGATAGCCTAATTTTAGATCAGTCTTCAATCTTATCTTTTCCAATAAGCACAGCACTAATGATAGCATCCATAAAGCATAAGCAGATCCATAGAAAAGATCAGGACTTGGTTATAAGCAGCAGCAGTCAACTCTCTTCGTGTCTTCATTTAGTATAAATCCAGGTTAGCTAGATATGGAAGCAGGAGCTAAAGGCTAATCTGGCAGAGGCCAATGTCTTACAATTCAAAAACATATGATAGTTGTTGATGCAAACTCTTAACATTAAACTTCTCCCAAGTTTGCACTGACAGTAAAGTTGACAAGGAAAATAGAACATGCAGTGTTTCTGGTATATATTAGCTAACTTTGGTCAATGTTAGATATTAGATCAGATAAAGCACACAAAACATAAGATAAAATATTAGACAAGGTGTCAAAATAGATTTGTTGGCATTTAATAGTATGGTAAATAAAATGCTGAAAATTACATTTTTGTCTTTTACAGTCAAGATAGTGTTGGCTGTAAAGTAAAATTGTATTTTGACACTATTAGATATATATATATATTTTTTTTTTCTTTTTAAACTACCAGTAACACAAACTGAACAGAAATTGGTCCATTTATCAGAATTATTTTCAGCAGAATAAAATACAATAAACAACATATGCTACTAAAAGAATAGTTGGAAAAATAAATAGGTGGTTTACACAGGTACACAGAAAATAAAACAGCTTGAGAGGAAAATGATCCTAAACAAAAGAGATTTTGCATCACAACACACACCTGAGGACGGAAAGCAAACATGACGTCTTCAATAATGTGGAAAATCTGAACTGAATGTGTGTGACTCATCTTTGAGTCCTGGATCGTCAGAGTACAGTCAGATTGAGCAAATAAAACTTCAATTTGAGGGCAAGCGGCAAGGTTTAAATTCATAGTCTGTGACAGAGTCGGGGAGAATCATTTTAATTAACGTAAAACAATCCAAAACGCTCAAACAAGCTCCTCACCGACACGTAAACCAGTCGTAGGGACAGCATGTCCAGGTGTTTTTCCCACGTCCCATCATCCTCCATGATTCACAGTCGGAGGCTGCGTGAGCTCTGTGTTGCCAACGGTGACCATGACATGCAGCTTAACAGCACCACGAAGCTCCACGTAATGAGAGCAGCCCTCTCCAAATCCCAATCCCTTCGGCAAACCAGGGTTTCCCCTCAGTCCCCGCCATTCATTACGTTTCCACTGAAGCGGGAAGCTCATCAGATTCGGAGGAAGAACGGTGGCTTGTGTATTTTGGTGAACCTCTCTGGCCTCTTCTCCTGTATTTGTCTCAATTCTCTTGTTGGAGGACAAGCCAGACAGCTGATTTAATGAGCTGCCCTGGCGCGCCAGCCTTTAGGGAATTGATTGCGGGGATTGAGGCCTAATGGTGACACGCTACACATATCAAACGTATCCTGATGGAGAATCACAGGGATTCGGAGGATGTCTGACATTTTGTTATCCAGTGTAATGCTCCCCAGAGAATGAACCAACTCCTGAAAAGGGTAATTCTGACAAAAAGACGTTACTTTGTCACTCAGATATTGCTGCGTCCAGGTGTCAAATGTCTTTTCCAAATGGATTACCAGCACTGGTATTTAAAGAAAAAAAATGCTATTTTTGTTCCCCCAGATCCATAAGTAGCGATAAACATGGAGCATAAAGCTGAGGTTAGCAGTGAACACAACAAGAAAACAAGAACGGTGAGTGGAGTCTTTTACATGGAGTCACAACTATGGGATGGACATTTACTGAATCAGTTATTGTTTATCGTTTATCGTGATTCCTGTTGACGTTTTTCAAAAACTGTATCGTCAGGATTGTCATCTTTTGTTATTTTCTCCACTGTTTGGTCAAAATATGATTAAATGAAGTTACTGCGTGCAGTTTAGTGACACAAATAATTAAAAAAAAAATTTGTGTCATTTATTGTGATAAATTTCTTATCATGATAAGAGTTTTGATGCATCATTGTCATTATAAATTCCTATTGATGATGTTTTTCAAAACTGCATTGCCAGGATTGTTATTTTCTCCATTGTCTGTTCAAAACATGATTAAATTAAGCAGTTTAGTGAAACAAATGAAAATGAATTTTTTTTTTTTTACCTAATTGGGGTTCTAATGAAGCATACTACAAAGTAAACTAAAATGTTTTTTTTTCTTTTCCAGAGCTGTATTTGTTTTGTGGGACAATGATTGCTGTCACAGGAATACAGCTGCCTTGAAAAGAAGCAATAAATTGTTCTTATCGTCACTTTTATAGTTATTGCAATAAAACCACAAAATATCAAGGGTAAACTTTAAGTCCATATTGCCCACCCTTAGTGACAAACGCTGCTGAGCTTCTTCTTCTCTGTGGCCCGTTGGTTTATAAAACTAATAAACTAAAAGATGAACATCTAATCCGCCAGTGTTGTCATTATGTGTGATGTATTCGGGGTTGTAGGTCAGGTTGGAGGCGTCAGAGTTTTCACTAAAAGGGCGTTTTCGCCGTCCGCATGAGAGCGCTCTGGCAAAAACTTTTACTTTGAAGAAAAACATTTCCGTATGGATGGACATGAAAAAATGTGAAGAGGCACGAAACATCTCAAAAGCTTCTATTGCGTTTCCCAGACTGCGAGCTATCTATATTCTAAATGTGAGAGTCTCCGTGTTCCAACTTTCGCAAGACATTATCTGCCAGAACATGTTTATTAAAAGCAGACAAAAGCTCTCAGCTCATCGCTGAAGGTGTTATGTCCCTGTGTTAACACATCGCAAGATTGTGAATGGGGGAGAAGAAAAAGGAAGAACACATGATAAAGAAAAATAAATAATAACGCCAAGGAGTACATTACTGCCTCTAGAGAGAGCATTGTCAGGAGACGCGATGACAAAGGAAGGACATCGACTCCGAGCTTCGATCAAGGAAGAAAGATTTCATTGTCACTCTGCAAGAAAAGGAAGAAGGGGAAAAAAAATGGAGAAAAAATCCCCTAAAGAAAAAAAAATCTTGTTCTTCTACAATAGACAATTTACTTTTTATCGCATAGCTGGATGTGACGGTGTAATTCTATATCTTAAGCAAGGTGACATGCTGACACAGATGAAAAAGAAATGGGGACAACCAGGGCTGAAATATCATCCCAGAGATTAAAACATCAGCACTAACACATCCGAGGACAAAATACAGGGAGACTATCACAAACAAAACAGAAAAAAACATTCAATCAGTTTAACAATTGACACCAAGAGGTAAAATACTGGTTCACTGGAAAATAATTAATGCAACGTATAATTTTGGTAATGTATTTCAGATTGAATCCTTCAGAGAGGATTTGCATGTATGACGACATTAAATGACATGCAGGTGACCTCTGCTTAATCACTTCTTTTTATTTAGGGTTATCAGAGTAAAGAGGGCATTTTTCAGATTTTTATTTGTAAAACAAAATCTAATTGAATAGCTGGACGTCCAAACCTGGCAGAGTTCAGAGAGTTCTACATTACAAGTCAGAAAACAAGCAGATCTGCCATTTTTATGCTAACTACCGACAGCAATGTAAGTCAGTGATAATGTCACCCAATTGTTTTCAATCACGCCCTAAAAAAAAAAAGGTTCACATTATGTTACAGCACTGTGTACTCCACTGGTTTAGTAACATGCAACTAAGAACGGTTCATATGTGCAGCTTTCATGGCGTTTTATATGCCCAGAGGCCAAACTGGGAACTGAACTCTGGGGTGCTCTGAGACCAGTTGGAGTTTCTCCTCCAGGGTTCCTGTTGTTTTCCTGATCTGGCATTCAGAAGATATGACTCCCAAGCTCAAAGAGAATCCGCAAATACACTAAAGTTTGTGGTTGTAATGTCACAAAATGTGGAAACGGTTAAAGGGGCATTAACGCATTTGTCATTCGAGTTCCACTGCGATTGTTTTCAAACCCCAGACCCCGAAAGGCGATTCGACCTCCATGTTTGAAATGGGAGCCGTGCGTCCCCGGAGGCAAAAATGAATCTGTTTGATGAATTTGGGATAACCAGTTAACTGAACATGCATGTTATAGGGAGGAAGCTGAATTATAAAGAAAAACTCCCACAGCTAGGGGAAAGTTCAATCTATGAGTCAGAAAAAAGCAATTACAGTCTTGTGTTTTTTTTCCCTTCAGCTTAAGAAACTCCCTATAAATACATAAAGTGCCAAGGACGATGTATTTAGTATGTATTGAAGTCCAGTGCAAACATTGGGAGTAAAACGTGTAGAGTGCATGTGTCAAACACAAGGCCCGCGGGCCAAATCTGGCCCGCCGTAGCTCTTTAGGTGGCCCATCTAGACTCCAAATTACATCAATAAGTCCTTCCAGTTTTTCATAAATCTGCAAAATCCACACAAAATCAACAAATTTCCACATTTCCGTCCTAACTTTACCACAAATTTTCTCAAAATTGGTCCGAAACATGGAATTTGAGTGACTGCTGCCTCACCTGATGTTAAGTTTTAGTCTGTAACTGATAAGGCCAGTAATAAAAAGTCAGATTTAACATCATGTAAAAATTTCTTACAAACATTTCTAAATCGGCACCACAAAATCTGACTTGAAAACAAAAAAAAACACACTAAAACAATCACAAAATCCTGGAGGAACTGCTATTTATTGATATTTTAGCAGTCTAATTTGTTTTATCAATATAGTCTGGTACAACCGGCCCTTCACATTTCTGATATGGCCCAAAATGAAAATGAGTTTTGACAACCCTGGTCTGGGGGAACTGAACCTCGGAAATGCAACACTTCCAAGCTATCTCAGACCTGGATCAGAAACATTTTAACCCAAAAGCTTTGAAGAGAGATAAATCAGTCAGGTTTCCCTTCCTGATATTCAGAAGACTTGCTAAAAGTTTCCTCACTAAATTGCGAGCGATTGCTACGATCCAGCCCATTTCAGTGACCTTAAGCAGTGACAAGACATCGCCGTGTCCTCCGTTTCAAGAGAACATGAGAGATGTGTGGAGCCACTACGGCAAACACAATTTGCCTGAAACTTACTAGACGGTGGGAGGAAAGCAAAGACGGCTCAGCATGTTCTGCAATTTTTTCGTTCGGCAGTCATGATGAAAAGTAATTGCCGCCCAACAAACATCCCTGTCGTGGTGCGCAGACTGATTACAGTAATCAGCAGAACTGACGGACTCGCAACACTTCCATGAAGTGTTGCGAGTCCGTTTAATTTTTCTTAAAACTAGGAAGCAGCTAGTTTTAACATGATGCTGGACATATACAAAACCTTATATTTCGACGTCAAGCGGCTTTTCTCAGAAATGGCCGTTGCGAAAAAGGGGCAGGAGAAATTGTCCCACAAAAAAGAAAAAAATTTAAAGTTTTAAAAAAATAGTCAAAAAGTTTTCAGTATCGATTTGCTTCCTCAGAGGGTAGATGGGAGGGGGAAAAATTATTCTTCCCATGTCATCTCAGGCTCCTTTCAGAGCGATATCACAGTGTGATGGGAATTACTGACTGGAGTACACGACCTGAATCAAAGTGGAGAGTCAGGAAATGGAGGGGACAAGGTGATAGACGAGGGATGGAGGAGGTAAAGAAAAAAAGAAAGAGGGAACTGTGGTGCAACAAAGAGAGCAGAAATGGAAATCTGAGAGAAAGCAAGCCGGCGAAGTCCCCTCCAACCGTTCGCTGAATTCTTCAAAAAGAGGCATCCGAGAAGGATTAGGCTATAAAAAATGATACAGAGTTGGGACTGTGGTCATGGCCGGGGTAATAGACTTTATACATACCCCTGCTTTCATTAGACTGCAGACCGCACACACAGCAGCGTCCTCCTCTCATCTACTTCACTTTTATAGCCTCCATTTCTCACACAGAGAATTCATTAGGAATTGACTGCGTGACAAGTGTGCAGGACTTAAACCACTTAAAAGATGCCGAAGATAATGGACATCTCTTTGTGTGAAGGTGTGAAAGACGGTAGGCTGCCTGAGCAAACACTGTTGATTTGAGGGGGTTTTTTTTCTTCTAAAACGTCAGTTCAGTTGTTTAAAGTTCACTTTCTCCACACACCGAAGGCGCTCACCTGCCCGCA
Source organism: Xiphophorus hellerii (assembly GCF_003331165.1). Lineage (NCBI taxonomy): Eukaryota > Metazoa > Chordata > Actinopteri > Cyprinodontiformes > Poeciliidae > Xiphophorus > Xiphophorus hellerii. The sequence continues at coordinate 22,557,236 of NC_045679.1, forward strand.
ATGGAAATTTGGAGAGATAAGAACTTTTTCCTCCCTTGCAGAGCTTATCATGAGACTGCCAGGGCAACTGGGTGTGTGTGTGTTTACCCATCACACCAACACTCGGCGCCCTCCCTCTGCACTGCCTTTTGACTGTGGAAAAAGTGATCTTGAGTTGCAGATGGCAAGCTGTGTTTATTTTATAACTGCCGGTTTGAATGGAACGATTGTTATGCGGAGGAAACTTTGCCCTCCTCTCCGCGCGCCGCTCCGCATTAAAGGGAACAACATTTTAAACAGGAAACAAGGCGATGTCGGAAAGGTTACGACCAAATGCATTTGGGAGGTAAATAAGGGCCCTCTCCAAAGACTCTTTTATAACCCTTCAGCAATTGTGAAAAGTCTAGCAGGCAGATGACAATCAGAGATCCGATGCCGACGCATATGAATTCTCCTGTAAAAAAAAAAAAGAAAACTCAAGATGAATGTCTTTTCACTTAACCGTCAAGCTTGAGATAAAGTGTGAGCCAGTCTCTTTGTTCCACATGAACAGCAGGATTGGGGGGAAAAAATCCGAGACATGGGGTGATAATGCAGGAGAATCCAAAATTACTTCCTGTGTAAGGCATTCGGCTCGGATTTGCAGATTGTCCTCGTAAAAAGAATTGTCCTCATGTACAGTACAGACCAAAAGTTTGGACACTCCTTTCTAATTCAATGGGTTTTCTTTATTTTCATGACTATTTATAAGGCAAGAAATCCCACTTATTAACCTGACAGGGCAGGTTGACCTATGAAGTGAAAACCATTTCAGGTGACTACCTCTTGAAGCTCATCAAGAAAATGCAGAGTGTGTGCAAAGCAGTAATCACAGCAAAAGGTTGCTACTTTGAAGAAACTAGAATATAAGGGGTATTTTCAGTTGTTTTACACTTTTTTGTTTAGTGCATATTTCCACATGTGTTATTCATAGTTTTGATGCCTTCAGTGTGAATCTACAATGTCAATAGTCATGAAAATAAAGGAAACTCATTGGATTAAAAGGTGTGTCCAAACTTTTGGTCTGTACTGTACGTTCAACACTCTGAAGTGCCTATATGCAATTTTCCAACAATAGTTGCTAGAGTTTAGATTTATGGCCAGAACCCGGATCCAGGTCGGGCCAAAATTATTTGCTTAATAGTTGTGTCCGGCTCGGGCTTCTGTGGCGCATTTAGTGCAAAACATCAAGCAAAGAGAATATCGACGTGACATAGAGTCGTGTTAATCTGCTTATTCTACTCTAATCTACTCTAGATGATTATGTCGTTTACTGTGTTGAGGAAAGAATGAAAGAGACTGTAAAAAGTGAGACTGTACTGCTCTGCTCCTATCCATCACACATCCCAGAAGATTTGCACTTGACTCACCCTGCGATTTGCAGCAAGCGGCAAAATGGAGCCGGAAGACGTTAAAAGCTGAAAACATATACAGAACATATACACTGCTTACTCAAATTATGTTCAAGAAACAAAAGAAGTAAGATCCTTACCAAAATAATATGTCGGGTTTACTTTGAGCTCAGGTTTCTAATTAACGTTAAGCAGTCGAGTAGGGTCGGACACGATGGCTACGGACTTGGGCCAGATCTGAGTTTTTAGGCCCCATCTAAACCCTAATAGGTGCTGGCTGTGAGGTGGGCCTGAAATAGTTCGGAATACTTAAGTAAAAATTATAGTAAAAGGCTATAAGCGATATCTTGCCTATAGTAGATAACTCTTTGTTTAGCTTAAACGGAGGTCTTCCCTTAGTATAAATCCAATTTACTTGAAGCTAATGGCTAATCCATTAGGATCTAAGAACTTTCTCATGTTAGGCTTTTATTTTGATACAACCCCTGTAAACTATGTGTGCTATTTCCAAAGATATCTGTCAAACTACAAAAAAAGAAAGTTTATATATAAATATACTGTAGTTTCTCACCATGTCTGCTTGGTAATGCTGTAACTAGCACCGTACTGTGTGAAAAAAACACCAGAATGTTTCATCAGCAGCTTTCATTTTTGCTTACCAAATGATACAGAAAATATTCATAAATACGTAAATAAATACTTACTATAAATACCATGAATATTCTTGTTCTTCTTTCCATCCTAGAGCCTTTTGTCCATAACCCACCAATTTTGACAGGACTGGAATCCCATATATCCCGACGTGCTAGCAGCAGTCACCTCACTCTCTCTGTGGTAGCAAATACGAAGAACTCATTACGTAGACATTGTTTTCCTGACTACAGTTACGAGAAACGATGTCCAGACTTAGGTTGTGTAAAGTTTCTCAACGTCTTTGAGAAGCTTTGCACCTCTTTTGTCATATTGCACACATCTGTATCTCTACCAACAGAGTTATCTACTGCAGGTAAGATATTATAACCTTCTAACAAAACCTCCCTTCCAAAATCCTTGATTATCCCTGTAAGTTGGGCGTGAGAACAATGGAAAGTGAGATCATTCCTTAAAGACAGGGCGGAGTGAGCGATGCGGGTTGCAGATGGATTTAACTCAGACTGACAGCAGTTTGGACAGCCCCCCGGTGGGCCGTGATTCACACGCATGCAGCCGGAACCCACGTGAGCACACATGAGAGAGGTTAACCGATACCACTCGAATTGTGAGTGGGGCCTCTCTCAGAGATGCTTATCTCTGGAAACTCCTAACACACGAGGTAAACACACTCTTCTCTTCGAGGAGCACCTTTCCATGCAAGAGGAACTGAAAGGGCGGGTGTGTGTGTGTGTGTGTGTTGTGTTTTCATAGGCAGGGCGCCCAGACTGACCTCTTCTGGCATGCAGCCAGGGTGCAGACATTCGACTTAATTCAACATGATGAAGTCGTGAGGCCAGCCAACGATGCCAAACTCCAACACTGAACTGTTTTCACAGAGACGACAAAACCAAACAATGGACGATGTTGCCTCAGCGGATCTCTGGGGTCGTGTTGGACGGGGTGGGAGGGGTGAGATCAGAGGGAGTGAGAAATGTTCACAACTTGTTCTCTAAGGTGACCTCTGGAGAAAACGGGAGAATTATGCAGGAATATGCGCTGAGATTCAGATTCATATGCGGCGGAAATTACATGATTACAGAATAGGCGGACCACAGTAGCATATCTGTGCAAAAAAGACAAAAAAAACAAAACAAAACACCACATTGAACAACGGACAGAAATACTCCAAACTAATTAACCAGCAAATAACGTGAACAGAAACCACATGAACTGAAATGGATTAAAACTGGGGGAAAAAAGCGTTGTTTTCTATAGACATCACTGGACCTGCACGTTGTGTGTTACAGTTCAGTGTTGTCTTTATTATTAGTTTTAGGTATAGCACCACATTTCTCTGTTTATAGCACCAGATGGATTCATGGGATGCACAGACAGATATACATGAACTAATCTGATAATTCCTATCATAGATTTCTGATCTGCTGATATTGATTTGAGCTGATTCCCATTTCTAATAAAAACTAAAACCAACTATAAGGTGCTGTTTTTTCTACTTAAGTTTAAAAAGCCTAAGTTGAAATAAAAACAAAAAAGCAGCCCTCTGTTACAGAGCTCTTTCTCTGAAATCAGATAAAGTAAAATAACATAACAGGCATCCCTATAGAAAACCCAGTTAAAAACATACAGCATATCTCATGTACAGTATTTGTTTTCAAAGCACCTCATTGTGTTTTTTTTGTGCATCTGAAAATATATTGCGCATCACATCACAAGTTCAGTTTTTTTTCCCCCTACAAAATCATTTCAAACTATAAAACATCTGTATTCAACTTAATATTTCAGAGGAAGTAGCTTTTATTTGCTGATTGTTAAATAATTCATTAAATAATTGCAATTTTATGAAAGCATTAAAAGCCTTACTAGTACGAACAATCAGTGATCATTTATATTAATGTCATAATATAGAGAGTAGTCAGTGTTACACAGCTCTGCTGGTGAGCAGGATTTTTACCATTATTTAAAAACAGGGACAGATTTTGACATTTTTTACTGTTTAGCATCTTATAGTTTTCATTAGCACTGTTAGCATTACTAAATGTCTCAGTGTTTATTCCTCGTTGAGTGAGAAAGCGAAGAAGTTAAGTGTGAGTCTTCCTCCCACAGCGACAACTTCCACTTTAAAGAGTGTTAGTGTGACCTACTGGTGCTTATGTTTGGTGTGTTCGCTTATCAGAAAAGTTCAGGTTTTCGGTTTCCAACTGGCTGATCACCGATCAGAGCCGGTCAAGCCTGTAACCAGCTGATTCCGGTCACTGGACGAATTCATCTCTGGGATGAACTGTATCATTTCAGCAGTAACAGGCTTGACCCTCGGGGCGAAACCACCGTGTTCAACTCCGTGAATGTCAGTTCAGCTGACACGCGAGATCCTTGATCAGAGTCATGACCTGATGCACTTTCTTGTCTTGGCTGCAGATCGTGGCCTCTTCCACCGAAAGCCTCTGCTTTTGGTTTCGCGGGATGATTTGTGAACCGAGCTATCATATCCAGTGATGACTCTCCTCATGATTGTTGCCTGACTCAGACACAGAATGTGACCTTATTGCTTTTCCATTTCGAAGTTGGAGTTTCTGAAATGTTTTAAGGGCATGTTACCGGCAGCGTTTGTGGGTTGTGAGGGTAGGGATTTGAGCTTTTGACGTCGTTCCCCTTCCAGAGCTTTGGGTGGTCTAACGTCTTGCTGCCTGCATGTCTATTCCTGTTTTTTGTAATATCTGACTTCTCTTCATGAATTAACTTTGTGTGTTTTGTGAGATCTGAGTTTATGCGTATCCACTTTCTGGACTGCCAGATACTATAAGGGACACTTTAAGGACAAATTTATACATTTTAACTTTTGTTCCTTTGATTAACCACTGTTGTATATTTTATGCTGTGTTTACAAGGACAATTATTTCACTAAATTTACTACCAAAACTGTCAAATCTGAAACACTGTTATGGCAGGTTGGTTTACACTATGAGCTTTACCAGTTTGTGTCCATTCCTAAAAATCCCTCTTAACCACAGGTAAGGCAAAAGAGAGAGATTTAATCAGTCAATCAATAATCTTTATTGTTACTATAGTTACCATGTCATAATATTACATGGGCTATAACAAAACTGTAATTTATGAGATTATGTTAAGCCAGTGTTAATGTCATTCATCATCATTTTTCTCCAAACAAAAATTAAACAAAAAATAACTTAAAACTCTTACAGAGCGACTAAAACTGTGCCAAAAAGATTGATATTTTTATCAGCTAATAAAAACAATAGTAAAGGAAGATGATTTCCAAGCGTTTTTAGTTTACTCAACTTATGCCTACAATGCACCTCCGTTTTGGTTCTTAAAGCATTTTCAAGTAGTAGTTTCAAATGAAAAACATGTCTGTAGAAAGTGAAACGTAACCTTTATTCAGTTTTATCGTTGAATCAATATTTTACATTCACAACAAATATAGCTTCCTTTAAGACTTTATTTAAGGCTTTGAACTATGACTTCATATTTTAGTTAACTAAGTTCATAAGAAATTTGGTAAAACTAAAATTTCATAGAACCTAGTCGACTTAAAACTGCAATTAGGTTTTAGCCAAACGAGTAATTTATTCACTTAGTCTTTATTGTCCATCGTAGAAATAAAAACTGGCCGCCAGTTTGAGTCTGTGGTCAAATATCCAGCAGTTTCTGACACTTTCTTGAAAAATCACGCAGTGTGTTTGCTGCTGGGCCTGAACATCAGAATGTTCTGCCCAGGAACCTTTTCTTCATCCGTCACTAATAATGAGCACATTAACAAACCACAACTTGCTGTAAATGTACTGATGCATTGATGTGTCTGATGAGTGGCAAACAAAACTAGAAAATTTCTGAAGAAATTTAAACGAGGCCTGCCAAAGTGTGCCTGTCGGTTGGCACACTTCGTGGGCGTTCTGATGCTACAAATTAGCATCAATGCTAAAGTAAGCTACAATGTACTCAATAGCATGTGGAGATTGACAAACATGTTGAGTAACATGGACTTAAGCCATTCAGTATGTTGAAATTAGTGTACAAGTTAAAATGAGCCAAACTGCTAACATTAGCCAAAATGCTGTCAGTAGCATGTGGAGCATCACTCCATTCAGTGTACTAAGCATGGCTAATAAATAAGAAAAATAGCTAAAAGCTTCTTTTAGGGAAAAGGCTAATGCTAATGGGGGCAGTGAAATGCAAAGGTTTGTGCTAAGGTTAATTTACTGTCTTGCGCAGCAGGGCAGTGCAATAACCTGAGAGAAAAAAGATAGTAAAGGCTAATATTAGTTAGCACTACCCTGAGAGGAATATTTAGGCTTTTATTTTGAAATTCCGTTACAAAACTTAACGCGGTGTCACTGGTGCTCCCCGTGATTAAGCTCATAATTACAATACTCTGTACTGAATAGCTCTCTCATAGCAGACGGTGTCCATAAACAAGTTTACTAAATATTGTACAATAACTGAAAACAGAGATGTAACTTCTATCATGAATATAGATTAGCCAAAATTACAATGAAATACTTCTACTTCTGGTGGGCGATGGAAGTAAGACCCTTAATCGTTTCCCCAGTAAGCCTCCCAGGAATAAGGTTGATAGAATGTTCAATTCCAATGGTATCAATGACATCAGCAGTGATGTCATCACTCTATGATACCACAAAGGAGTCTCTCTCTTGAATGTAGCTCGCAGACAGCGTTTTCTCAGACCTGTTCCTCAGTTCTATCACGACAGATCACTCTTCAGAGCACGTTCGAAATTAATTGAAACAAGCGGGATATCGATTCCAGATATTACACGCCTTTCAGAGAAGCAAGAATTTACCAGAACATCGACATGAAGCAACAACAGATTGCTTGTGAACATGAAGCTTTTCCACCTGAGCTTTCATGGGTCGACATGATGGACCTGAACATCCAAGTCGACTACGACGCTGTCATTTTCCCTTTGGAAGAAGACATAGACAGCCCCATTGAGCCGGAAGACGGATCAACAGAGATCCAGGGGGAATCAAGTCCTTCCGGCGACTTAGAGAATCCAACATCATTGGAAGTCGAGCAGGAAACAACTCCCTCTGCTGGCTTCGAGATTACCCCCTCGGTGGAAGTTGTGGGAGAAACAAGCCAACACGTCATCGATCTCACAAGGCAGGTAGACGATCTTAAAAAAGAGTTGCAGAGTAAGATTTTTGATCTCCATGAGGAAAGAGACCGAAGGATTGCATATCAGGCTGAAGTCAAATTACATCAGGAAGAGATTCAAAAACTGCAAAAAATGGTAGTAAAAGAACATCACCTGCGAGTCAAACATGAACATGAAAGAAATGTGCCAGAGATTAAAGATGTGTCAAATGTTTCTTGCTCTTCCAAAGTTACAGCCGACAAGAGCGTTCTTCAACAGTTGGACTACTTCAAGAGGGAGGCTGAAAAATACGCCTCCCGCAACAAAGGTCTGATAGAAGTCATGGTTGAAGAATACAGAGTGAGACTTAAATACGAGGAGCAGCTCAAAAGTCACACTGAGCAAGCTTCCAAGTTCAAAGAACAGGAGGAAACAGTGAAATCTCTGCAGGGTCAGGTTGCAGACCTGAAGGTGAAGTTAAAACTTGCTCTGGAAAACAACCGTCCTAGAGTCTCCACCCAACCAGAGGCTCCCCTGCAAATAGAAGGCTCCCTACGACCAGAGGAGTTCAAGGAAAGACAGACCTCCAATCAATCAGTGAGGTACGAGGAAAGACAGACCTCCAATCTATCAGTGAGGTACCAGGAAAGACAGACCTCCAATCTATCAGGGAGGTCTAATGAAATACAGACCTCCCATCAACCAGGGAGGTACGAGGAAAGACAGACCTCCAATCTATCAGGGAGGTCTAATGAAATACAGACCTCCCATCAACCAGGGAGGTACGAGGAAAGACAGACCTCCAATCTATCAGGGAGGTCTAACGAAAGACAGACCTCCCATCAACCAGGGAGGTACGAGGAAAGACAGACGTCCAATCTATCTGGGAGGTCTAACGAAATACAGACCTCCAATCAACCAGGGAGGTACGAGGAAAGACAGATGTCCAATCTATCTGGGAGGTCTAACGAAAGACAGACCTCCCATCAACCAGGGAGGTACGAGGAAAGACAGACGTCCAATCTATCTGGGAGGTCTAACGAAATACAGACCTCCCATCAACCAGGGAGGTACGAGGAAAGACAGACCTCCAATCTATCAGGGAGGTCTAACGAAAGACAGACCTCCAATCAACCAGGGAGGTACGAGGAAAGACAGACCTCCAATCTATCTGGGAGGTCTAACGAAATACAGACCTCCAATCAACCAGGGAGGTACGAGGAAATACAGACCTCCAATCTATCAGGGAGGTCTAACGAAAGACAGACCTCCAATCAACCAGGGGTCTCCATGCATAGCGTGGCTCGGCCTTTGCACCGACCCACACCCAGGTTGCAATCAGAGGAGTCCACGCAAAGCCAAACCTCCACACAAACATGGAGGTCAGAGGAAAGAGAGACGTCCATGCGACCAACCTCCACTGGTTGCATGAAGGGGCTTCATGTTGGCGTTGGCGTGAAGGCCAATCTATGCCCGGCTCGGCCTTTACGCCGACCCACCCCCAGGTGGCACTAACCTAAGGTCACTATCCAAACCTAGGTTTTGCTAACACTCGGCATTAATTGATTAATTGGTCTCTCTAAATTGTCCTAAGGTGTGAATGTGTGTGTGAAAGGATAAGTGTGTTAGATGATGGATGGATGAATATTTGTTAAAAGTGTCTGACAGTAGAATATGAAACGGAGAATCTGTGAAAATGCATCTAGCTCTGCTACTATCCAGAAACATCCAATCAGAACCAAAAGGCAAACCTTTGGTTCTGATTGGTTTCTAATGCGTTGAATGTGTCTCATCACATTCAACACATTAGACTACTAGTGTACTGCAGCTACACAATTGGCAGAAAAACACCCTAATATTGTATCATCATTGTTTATAATGATTTAGAAAACAAAATGCTGTACAGGTTTGTCAAAACTATTTCGACCCATATTAGAACTTTGCATTGATTTCCTTCATTTTAGTAGCTGCGATTTTGCCTAATCCACACATTTTCCCTAACCCTATACAATATTAGTCTATTCCTAACCCTAACCCTAACTAAAACTTAGTTAGCATCTTACCTCTAAATGTTACCCCTGACCCAAAGCAATGAGTCCATCATATTAGGACCAGGTTTTGGTCCTAATATGATGGAACTAATGCAGTGTTTCTCATTTCTGGTCCTCAGGCCCCCCTGCCCTGCATGTTTTAGGTGTCCCCCTTCTGCCACACACCTGGATTGAATCTGTGGGTGATTAACATGCTACTGCAGTACTTGATGACTGCAGAAGAGGTCATGCTGTTCTGGAACAGCTGTTCTGAAACAGAGACACATCTAAAACATGCAGAGCAGGGGGTTTAAGGACTGGAATTGAGAAGCACTGACCTAATGTGACACTGGACATATAATGGTGCGTTCACACCAAATGCGTTTTGAGCGTCAGGCGCAGCTTGTTTGCATTCAAAGTCTATGTGGAGGCGCGTCGAGGGCCGTTGCGTCGCGCTTCAAGCCTCTAGCGCGGCGCGATTTGAACCGTTTGGAGCGTTTGACAAATCTAGCGCATCCAACGCTTCACATAGATTTTGAATATAAACCAGACTCGCTTGACGCTCAAAACATGTTTGATGTGAATGCACCATTAAAATGTTCAGTTCTACTGGTAACAATGACATCAGCAGTGATGACATCACTCTTTGATGCATCAAATGAATCTCTCTCTTGAGTGTAGCACACAGTCTGTTTTTCAGACCTGTTCCTGTTTCAGAGTTATAAGTTATGAATCTTCTCCAGGAGTATTGTTAAAATTATTTGAAGGCACAGAATCAGCCCAGTACAGGTTCACATTCTCAGGTTAGAGAGACTCATCTGGTATAAAGTTAATTTTTTGGTACTGGAATCACATTTATTAATTTAATCAAAGCATGTCATCATGTCCAGAGCATAGTAGCATTTTGTTGCTTTTGCCACCACTAGATGATATGCATATAAGATATAACATAAACAGCACCATTCAGAGATGCGATGAGTTTATAGCAGTTGTTCCACCATGTCTGTAGTTCTGACGTTCTGCCGTCACTGTGGTTCTAAAGAGCAGCTCAGAGAGGCAGACAGAATTCTGTCTATTTTGGGTCTAACTAACACTGTTTTGTGTCAGTTAGACTTTTGTTTTGAGTTAAATTTGGCTCGTTTTTTGTTAATTATGTCGCCACAGTTACTCGAAATGCCAACAAAAGTAATAGCTCCCCTCACAGGATTGAGCTGCACGTTTTGATATATATATTGTGAGGGGGCCACGCAGCGGTACGAGCCGCATTAACGGTAGTAGGAAGGGGCAGTTATTTTGAGGTGTAGAACAATCGGGGCCTGCCCATAGCAATGCATAGGGATCACATCCCTATGCATTGCTATGGGCAGGCCCCAATTTGCACATTTGGTATTAGTCAGATAAGTTTGACAGATCAGTGTTGGATTGAATAGCCTGCGACAACGAATAAATATGGCAACTTAAAAATATATACATATGTCTTTTACAAAGCAAAAAGCAAACACATATATTTGAATTGGGTGGCATTTTCCACAATTCAAACTGGACTCTAAAATAAAATTACATAAAAGTGTGTTTTTTGCTTCACTTCCAATATAAAATAAATGAAGGTCAATGTTTCTTTAGTTTTTAAGCAAAGCTTTAAAAAGCTCTTTTTCGACATTGGTTTGAATAGCTGTTGTGTGCATTTTATTTCAAGTGACACTTCGCTTCTCCCTGTGTGCTTGTTCCCATCCGAAGCGACGCTTTCGTCTCCTCTTTGTTAGATCCGGCCGACACGCTGGCCACACAGTTCATGAAAGAGGACTTTTCCAGCAGCATATGGCTTTCTTTCCCGTATAAGGCACAGGTTTCTGTATTTCCAGAAGAAAAACAAATCAAGGCTTGTCTAATAAAAACCGCGAAAAAAAAGAAAAAAAATCCACAAACAGCTTGATGCGGGGCAATATATCAAACATATGAATCCTCCTCCCAACTCGCTCACTCACACACCGGCGGCACGAGTACACGCAAACACTCGAGTCAACACTCAAGTATAACGACGGTGTGATTTATGGGCCCGGCGCTGGATGCGGCGCTGCTGGGTAATGCATTTAGCTCTTATCTGCCTCGCCTGTAGAAGGCAGCTCAATAAACCATTTGCCACGAGAGATTCATACGCCAACAGAGATGCAGAGAGAGGAGAAACACACGACAAAGGCTTTGTTATTAATGGGAAATTGGTTTGACTGTAAGCGGGAGGTGGGCGCTGCGTTTGTGCAAGGCTCAGAAGTAAAGGGCGAAGTCGGAGAATAGAGGCTTAGCTCTTGGAAATGAATTTATACCAAAGACAAGATATCAAAGGTTCTTGGGAGTTTTTTCTGAAGGTATGAATTGTTTTATTTGAGAGAGGAGGGGAATCTGCATCTTCAAGAGGAGATGTGAACACACAACCTGTCTGATCTGATCTAATAGGCTCCAACATAATCCCCTCACTTCGGTCTGCTTGGTCACAAGCGTAGGCGGAATGCTGATAAAGCAGAGGTAGCCGAAAGGAAGACGTCACACTAACGCTTACGAGCCGAGCTGTGCAACTGACCTGTGCTTTGGGAGTAGGTGTTGGAATATTACAGTCGGTAAAAGAAATAATAGCACACACATAAAAAAAATTACGCAGAATTTACTTGTTCACGTCTGTAGCAGTCCAAGTGCAGATCAAGTTTCACAACTGAAAGCAACAAGTCTGTTGCTTTGTTTAGCAGCAGCAAAGTACCAAGAGGTATCAGGTGCATGAGCTTTCACAGTATTGCTTCACAGAACATATGCAGCAGAGAGAAAGATGTTTTAGATCGCTTTGCAAATTGTTGTAATGTACTGAGTTAAGGTTAATGAAGTTGGAAAGAAAACCCTGAAGAATAAAGCAAACAGATTTACAAAATATGCCACTAAGCTCACATATGGACTTGACAAAAAACACCAACAGTTTGATTTCAATAAAGGTCAATGCTTTAATTGATGGGCGGCGAGAAACATTTGAAATTGCTCTAAATGTGAACGATATCGTTTGATATGTGGGTATGAAATGGAAGTAGGAAGGCATGAAATATCGGTCCGAAATGGAGAAAAAGCATTTTAATCCACCTTAACAATATTATCAAAACTGCCTAACTTACAGCAGAATATATTGGTTTTGTTTATTGTACGTTTTCTTTTTTTTCCCTGTCTGTTCAATTGTGTCGGATTTGAAAACGTTATGGGCTCAGAATGACTATAAGCGACTTAATGGCAGGTTTGAGGCAGGAAAACAATTTTTCAAAAAGTGGGACCCATACGTATCCTCTGTGTATTGTATATATTTTAAAGACATTTTTGAATGTAGACTCAGAAAACACGGACATATGTTAGCGTAAAGCTGGCTTTGTTAATATGAGCGGTATTTAGTTAACCCAAAACCCAAGTGGGTCCATAAAAAGAAGATTGTTTTGATCCTCGGCCCAGTTGCCACGGCGAAATCCACATGTGACCACATGGGACTGTGGTGCGATGCCATTCAACAGGTTTCACTTCGCAACCATTCCCGTACAGTTAATGTTTTGAAACAGACTTTAGCTGAGGGTAGATTTTTTATTTTTAAACTTGGTGATTTAGATTTAAAACACATTTTCATTGGCTCAAGAGGGTTTTTGCTGACACTAAATAAAACAGGCATCTCCAAAAGATAATAAACTAAAGTAAAAAAAAAAAAAAGTGTTAAAAAAAATCGGTTTTATTTAAATTGTATTTAAAAAATGACACACCAAAAGTATGTTGTTTATCTCCATCTCAGGAATCAGTGAATTAATATTAATCAGCAGGACAATCAAACTTTTCTTAAAATGTATTATCTGTTCTTGCATAATTTCACTGTTATTAAAAAACAAATGATGATGCCCTCCATGCGTTTTATGTTGGAAAGCCTCCTTGTCATCACCCTAATCTTTCAACCACTGCTCTGGTTCTCTATGAGATTCAAGTCGGGACTCTAAGCCGCTCCAAAATACTTATATATAATGCAGGAAAATAAAAATGAAATATTAATTAAAACCTAAATTTGAACATTGGAAGCTGTGGACTTTCAATGTTTTTGTCACTGAGACAGATGGCTCCCAATTTACATATGCAAATATCATGCAGCGTACCAGTGATTTAATAGTAAAAAATCAAGTAAAGGAAGAAATATTATGTCTTAATCTTGTAGTTCTTATCATTGGGTTGATAGTGGATTCAGTCGCTGTTCTTGTTTTATAACATGTGCCCTTTTAGCACAGGGGGAAAAGCTTCAGAGCCCGATTAAAAGAACAAAAGGTGCTGAGTGACAGAATGCAAACAGCAATCGTTCGAGTCACAGTCTCTCACTTTGAACACCTACAAGTCATTTAAGCCCCATCTCAAACTCCATTTTTGTTTTTCTGGCGAGAGCAATTTCAAGGCAACACAAATATGTCATTATGGGAGAAATCCAGCTGCAGCGCGCAACTGACGATGTGGGCGGATGGGAGCGGAATAAACCGATATCGTAATGACAAGAAATGCTCCATGTTGTGTCTTCCTCTTCTTTTATTTCACAAATCAAATTCCCCTTTCTTCTCTCTCCAAGCTCTGTACTCATGTGGACGTTTAAATCAAAGGATATGAGATAAATTGAGGCCCAGCACATTCATCTCTGCCAAGTTTAGCTCGTCCTTCCTTTCCCATCTGTCTCTCCCTCTTCTTCCCTTCCAGTCTCCTCCCTACCCACGTCTCAGTCCTCTCCAGTCAGCAAAAGTATACGAATCATCCCATCCTCTGGTTACTTCATGCACATTCCGCACAGAGATTAAAAAAAAGCCCACGGTGTAAATTAGACGTTGTCAGAGTTCCTTTCGTCTCTCCGGCAGGTACGGAGCAGCGGTACGTCGACTTTTCCTGACCCGCATGTGTTGGCTGCATAATGGAGCAAATGGCTCCAGATGTTTGTTCCTCTCTCCTCCGTCAATTAAAATGCAGTATGGAGCAGACGGTCCCTCCGAAGCAGTTCAAAGAACATGAGATATCATTTTAGCCCATCGAGGCTTCCCAGTGTTGCACTTAAGAGTGGAGCACACGTGGAAAAGCGGTGCAAAAGCAAAATGCAGAGAAGACTATAATTTCTTGAGAAAGATTCTGATTTTGTATCGGACTTAAGAGGGAGACGGGGTGGGGGTGGGGGGGGGAATAACTTGCAAAAGGGTTCATAACTGTTGAAACTTTTTGAATTGAACCGTGTTATAAGGACAAACCCTAAAATTAGATTTAGACTGAGCCACTGTGGCATATACAGTAAATATGCTTTGATCTAAATCATTCCACTACTGGATGCATGTTTAAAGGGCCAGTGTTTTGTTTTTCCTACCACATAGTATCTTTTTACAGCACAATAAGGCAATTATGCCACCTTCAGTTGCTGTATACATCAAACATGACTTTAAAGAAATTTGACTTTGCAATATAGCGCCTTGAAATTGGGCCTGTCTCTTTAAGTCCCTGCTCTTTCCGACACTCCTTTACTGAGCGTTAAACATTCATGGGAGCACTGGACTAAGAAATAGTTCATATAATAAGATGAGCTGTTCCACCAGATGTTTGCTAATTGCTGCTGGCTAGTTTGAAGGAGCTGGGCGGGGGAGTCACAAGACAGGGAGGCTTTGAAATGTGGAAGCTTGGAAGCTACAGTTCTGAGGAGGAGCTGTGCGTGGGAGGCGGTGCTTGGTCCCCCCAGGTGTTTTTACATGCCCCAATGGTTGCCAAGGAGATGAAAGGATTCCTCAAACATGCTTGAAAGAATCAAAGCAACACTCTAAGTGTGTTTCTGAATAACATTTTAACATTATGCAAAGCTAAAAAAAAAAAAAAGGTCAAATTTACATAATACTGCCCCTTTAAGGTTGTTGTTCCTTTGCACTTTCTAACTACTTCATAATTTCCCCTGATAGAAGGATGCAGAACACCCAGAGCAGAGCAGAGCTACTATGGATCTCCTGGCTGCTTTTCTAACCATCTGGTCTGTCTGGTTAGATGGATAACCAAGACTGCAGTTTCACTTTACTCTTTTCCACTCCTCTTTCAGATAAAGTTGTCCAAGAGATGGTCTGATCCTCCTGAGCCTCCACAGACCAGCTAAATTATCCTGAGACGTTAATGTCGCTTGCTTAATTAGTGGCGTAAGAATAAAAAAGTCTGAATGTGAACACACACACCACATCACAGATACACCAATATGTATTATTTGCCTTCCACTTCAAAGTTGCGTCGTCAATGACATAAAATCATTGAGGTGTGTGGTTCTGATGCAAAATAATGTGTAAAAGTTCAACCTTTCCAAGCTGCTGAAGATAAATCATTTCATGTTCCCTTCAACGTTCTTCATAGAGACTCTGCTTGTTGCGTTTTGTTTGATGTCGCCGTGACACATTTGCAAAAGAGGACGCAGAAAAGCTGCCAATTGACGAGCAACACTCCCTAGAGGACGAAGCAGGAGAGTTCAATTCAGTTTGTGTCCCCATTCCCTACTTCTACTGTAATCACTGGGTTAGAGGCACTAGTGAGGATGCAAAGGTTTAAATCCGTGACTGTGCCTGACAGCATCTTAGTATTTATGTCTCTTTTCCCGTCATTGACGTTGAAGAGACAGACGGGATTCTGGATGAGCAACCTTCCTACACCGAGGCTTAATCGGTGTGCTCCTTTTTCTCTACTAGTCGTGCAGGAAGCTGAGATGGCGTGCAGGGATTTAGCCGTGGCTTTCGGCTCCTGCGCACCCATTGTGGTGAGTCACACTCACGACTAAGCTATGCCTGGAATTCAGTTTTCATTTCAGATTTTTGTTTAGAACCCTTTCTTCCCAGGTCCACCTGACTCAGCTTGGTAACATGCAAGAAAGCACATCACTAGTCTGCAAAGGTCAAACATCACAGAACCACAAGGCCTTTTTACGTTTACTGAAATTACTCATGTAAGCAGCAGATTTTCCAGTTGTTGCCCACTGTAAAGTGCAACAGGGTGATGCAAAGGATGAAAAACTGGTGTGACGGATGTTAAAGTTTCCTGGTCAATCAGTTGTGCCATGGTAATTGAGGTAGGTGTTGGCACTTTTGGGAGTGTGTTCTGTTGGAAAATTAAATTCAGAATGATTCTCAGCAGAGGGAGGAACAAAATGCTTTAAAATGTCCTGGAAGATGGTCGTGCTGAATGCGGTCTCCAAAAACGGGAAATGACCTGCATTTGTATAGCAATTTATCAAGTCAGAGGACTCCAGAGCACTTCATTGCAATAACACAAAATCTTACCAAGTATTTCTGGTCTAGTCTCTCATGTGAATATCTTATTAAACTTGAAATAAAATAAAACAAAACTAAGTTCAGCAAGAAATAGGAGCTTGTTTTAAGTCAATAATTCCTTAATATTGATGAAAAAGTACTTGTTATAAGTGAAATAATCTCCAAGCAAAACAAGACATATTCTCAGACATAAATTAAAATGTCTCATTGGTTATTTTGTTAATGTTTTTGACTAATGTAATGAATTCATGTTAGATATTAACAGTTTATTAATACAATTCTTGTTTTTAAATAGATACACTGTGTATCTTTTGTGTGGTTTTTATTCCATCAGAATCCTTTACCATGGAAAAAAAACCTCAGCAAAAAAAAAAAACACCTCAAAGGGAAAGTTTATGTCCCTTTAAACTTCAACCCACCCATTAAATGCTTATATTCGAATGACACGCACAAGCAGATACAGCTGTTCATGCTGCATAAATTCACTAGTGTGCACGCCGTTCAACACTCACAAGGGTTCCCTCAGAGGTTACGCAAAGCAGACGCGTGACCCCTGCACAATGTCCACGGGAAAGATACTGCTGCAACACTAGAACTGATGAAATAAATATGAAGGACTCCCACAAGACGCATGAGACAGTCTGAGGCGATGGTATCTGTCTGACGTGAATACCCAAAGATTCCCCAACACGTGTGAAAGCCTGCTCTTCACCCAGATCCAGTGAAATAACCCATCCTTTTTTAGTAAAAAATACTGAAACTTCAGGATTTGAACTCCCGAACCCAAAGAATCCAAAAGAAAACAATTGAATATTCTAGAGGTTACTGTGAGCTGAATACGGTTTCAGACATCCAAGTCAAATGCATACATTTTCCTACACACGCCTACGCACGTAAACATAAACACAACCACCGGCTTATTCTACACACGGAGATCGCCCCGCAACCGGCGTCCGACTAGAAGGGAACCGACACCGGGGGCAGGAAACGAGATGACTGCATGGGAAAGGTCACCGTTGTAAACACAGAGTCAGTCACTGTAAATGACGAGCAGCGCTGATGCGAAGGGCAGAAATAGAAGAGATGAGTAGGAGGTGCATAAATACCAGCTGTGTACTAGACGGTTTGCGTCAAAGGTACGGCTACAAAATACAGTCGAATCATTGAAAACATATTTTGAACCAAATGAAAAATCTAGAACATGCTACTGTATAATTTCACTCTACTTCAGCTAGTTCAGAGACCGATTGTTGGCACTGCACATCCCAGTATGAACAGCATCAACTCTGAGGACAAAAAGTAGCATAACTGCTTGTTTTAACATAACACAGCCGACCTCAAGCATGAGCAAGCTAGCAAAGCAGCCTACCAGTGGGCTTGATCCATCATACGTCTCATAACTTCATAAGATCTGATCAAGAATTTTAAACAAATCAGGAGCAATGACACCTTTAACAGACAGTAAAGTGTGGCGTATCCTACCGTAAGACGCATACGTGAACTACTTCACACACAAAAATGTATTTTTCAGGACTGTCAATATGTGCTTCCCTTGAGGCTCCATCCATCTGGTGAATACTTTATTTGCACGCAAAGTGTTTTTGCTAAATATTAAAATCCAAGCTGATCGTTCACACGTCATATTGATACAGCAGTGATGACTTTGATTCAGTGTACCGTGCAGCTCTGCTTAACAGCTGACAACGTTTTCATAATTTAAAGCTGCTGCGACTGCAGTTTCACCTCTACCTCGACTCTTTTTAGTCTTTGACATTTCTGCCAGATTGCATGAGAAATCAGAATAATATCCTCATTCCACAACTTCTCACATATTTTTGAATTATTAAATGAAGGGATATGGCTAATAGCGTTTAGGGAATTCATTGTTAACGCATCGGTAAACTCCACACATCTTAACATCAGACTTTCAGAGCTTCCCGCTCAAAAAGCTTGAGGGAGAAAACAATTTCAGAACATCGGCTCTGTCCACATGACAGGCAGAGCTTGAAAAGCTCAAGGAGAGTAAGGGACCTTGCCTTACTCGGTTGTGCCCTCTTGTTACCTGGAGAAAGTATTACTTTTTCTCAAACCTTGAATCAAGTTCAGATAAGATGGTTGTAGAAAAACATTTCCTTTTAAACAGCTCCTTACATCTCCATGCTTCCTTTTACTTTATTTTAACTTGGTGATAGTAAAAATAGCTAACGTTTACCTACAACTTCCATACCATGAAGTGATTCTGGTTTAGTAGGGAGCACAAACATGTGTTTAGTCTTTCTATTGCTTCTATTTATCCCGTAAATATATCCTTAAAGTATTTTGTAGACGCATATAAACTTCATCTCGATTCTATCCTGGGTTGTAACAAAATAATTCAAAGGGAAAACAACAAAAATGCTTATAAATCAGATGTTTCATGATATATCACACGTAAATAACAGATAACGGTATTGGTATCAATATTGGCCCTGTATTGACTTGGTATCGGATCGATAACGAAATATGCAGTATCGCACACCTCTTACCCAATACCTGCCGATTTCTTGGTGCATCCCTATTTTTGAGTGATGATTTTGCAGTCTGAAGAGTCAATTCATGTTAATCCTTAATGTTTGATACCACTTGGATTTCCTTCTGTTCCAAAAAAATAAATACAGCTGTATTCTAACTGGCTTTTAAATGACAGAGTTGATGTAATTTATTTGTAAGGTCAGCTTTTCTTCTACAGAAAGGACAACTTCTGATAATCAAATTTCCGCATGGGTTCCGATACACCCATCGTACATGACAGGCACCGGGATTTAATTAACGGAGGAGCAGCAAAAAAGAAAAACAAAAGAGAGAGAGAGAGATGCCCTTCACAGCTGAATAGACAGCACCATTTATTGTACATGTTGCACTCATTTCCAGCCCTGGGGAGGGTCACTCGGCCCAAGGAAGGGAGGGTGTGGGGGGGTCACGACGTGGAACACGAACATTTCATCAAACGGCGGCACGCTGGGGAGCGTCTGTTTATAATTCACCTTACGCAGGTTGACTTCTACATGATCAAAGGCGGAGCGAAGAGGAAATGATTGCGACAATGCCGCGGGCTTCGCTCGCCTGCCACGACTGCTGCCGTCATTTCGTCGGTCGGTTTTGTGAGCAGGAGCGTCGAGAAAGGGAACAAAACACTGAAGGTGGATTAGGTTGTGTTTGAACATAACTTACCCTTCGGGGTAAAACTCCAATGAAGTGGATTTGGCTAATGGGAATCTGTCCATCACTAGATCCCAGCTCTCTGTACATTCAATTATCGTGTTGCCTGCCTCGCAGCGTGTAATTATTTACTGATCTGGCCAGCAGAGCTCTCAAGTTCAAAATGTGAAATGTGGAAGGATGGGGGATGGAGGGAGGGAGGGTGCGAGCAAATGAAGGTCAGTAGAGTTTATAATGAGAGGGGACATTGGGGGTGCTGCTGTGCAAGTGTCCCCAAAGACTTGAGCTGCAAATGGAAAATTTATATCCTTTTGAGGGAGGCAGGAAAGCACGCGGTGTTTATGTGAGATTTTCATAAGATTTGTCTCTCTCTACCACAAGATATTCCCAGATGTGTAGTTTGCAGGGTTTTTGGCAACGAAAGTGGGCTCGGGAGCCAACGGGGGCCTTAAATAAGACAGACACATTCGCCCACAGAGTCACCGCTGTCTGGTCAGGCTGTCAGCATCAGTCAGTGAGCGTAATGTTTTAATAGACCCGAGTAATGTATAGCCGGTAATCTAGAGGCCGCTGACACGTCGCTGGCAGGTGGCCAGGTGGGTTACCATCTGAAACCCGCTCCCTGCTTCTCGTCTGGCTTTCGCCTGCTCCCTCCCTTGCTCGCTCTCTGATTACAGCCTTATCGCCACTATTAATCTCGCACAAGTATCTCACTCAGCGGGTCTTATTGTACGAGCCACCTGTCCTGGAGCGTGGGGGTGGATGGCGAACACAAAGATCACCCCCCGTTTTCCACATCAGCAGCCATACTGCAGGCAAATTTTAATTTGAGCTTTTTTTTTTTTTCCTACCATCTAACTCTTCACTTTCCGTCTACTTGGATTTTTGCGCTGCTGCGTTTTTGCTAGAATGCCGTAAGTCTGCAACAGTTTGTAAGGAGAAGATTGCACTGTTCATAGTATTGCATTATATGGTATAATGTAAGTATTTCTACCACTTCAACTTTTCACACTTTGTCTCCTTACAACCCACAAACTCCAACATACTTCAGTTTTGACTATATGTTACAGATCAACACCTTATTAGGTCGATTCATTTGTAACAAGCAGTGGTGACATCCAA
The DNA here is from genome assembly GCF_003331165.1 of Xiphophorus hellerii. Lineage (NCBI taxonomy): Eukaryota > Metazoa > Chordata > Actinopteri > Cyprinodontiformes > Poeciliidae > Xiphophorus > Xiphophorus hellerii. The sequence goes on from NC_045679.1 coordinate 22,578,036, forward strand.
CATATTTAAACACATTTCAACACAACAATAAAATAAAAACAAAGATAAAAAGATCCATCTGAGGCAAATGACAAAAAATAGAATTAAAGTAATTAAAAAAAAGATGAGCTAGAAAAAAAAGGGAACTGAACTGTAGTAATTTGATAGCGATATTGAGTCAGGGCATTAAATCTACAGTTTGTTTAAGAAAAAAAAACAATAACTGTGGGGACGAAAGAAAATGCGAAGGTTAAATCAAGGCTATGTTGTCAAAGAATAATCCAGAGCTTTAAAAATTGTGTCTGTTCAAATCGTCTTCTTAAGATGGAGAGACTTAGCTTGCCAAAAAATAATAGTAGGTCTACGGTAGCTCAGGGGGGACAGTTTGCATGAAAATTGTTGGCTCTGTACTCCACAAATCTGGCTTTGAGCGAGAATTGTTGGAAGAAGAAATACACAACTCTAGTGGTGAAACATTTTGGTGCAAAGGTGAAGATAAATACAGAGGAAATCTAGAAGAAGACCTGTCACAGGCAACTGTTTGGCATCCAGCAGGAGCTGTGGCAGCGTCGTTTACTTTAAAGAATATTAATATGATAGAATGATATAAAAATTTCAAACTTTGAATCCAATTACAAACATGGCAAGGCTTGATCAAGTTTGAGGTCCTTTGCGAAGAAGAAAGGCAAATAAATCAGTTTAGAGATGTGGGAAAGCTGGCACAGATTTCTCCGAAAGATTAGCCACTATACACAGAAAATACAGCAAAATATGATTCTAAAAATCACTGATATTTTTGGGGGGGTTTTTTATGCATCATATGTTAGTTGTAATTTATTTGAAAGCACTTTAAAATACATTAACATCTGTGGTGGTGAAGTAAAAAGATGAGACCAAAGAGTTTGCATACTATTGATGCTTTTCAATACCTCGACTCATTTTTCACTTCCATCTTTGCCTTTTTACATCCATTGATAAACGTCTTCTAAAACTAACAGATACTTACACAACATAAACATTTATCAATTCTCTTAATTTCAAACTGAATCAAAACAGAACATGTTCAAATTAAAAGTTTAAAAAAAATAAAAAAATAATCCAACTTTTCAGGAATAAACCGTTTCTCTCTTGGTTTCAGTAAAACCACGCGTCACATTTTTCAGTTTATCCAGTGGGATTTCCGAGGGTTTCCCAAGACCGAATGCGGGAGACTTTTTCCCAAGCCTCAGGCAAAGCATGTCATACTGCGAGCTTAAAAGTGGAGCCATGTTTCCAATGAGCGGTTCCCATTTCTTCAAACCCATCTGCAACCCAGATCTTTTGGTTCATGCGGATATTTTGAAATCGGTGCTCGTTCACGTCTGCACGACTGTAAGACAGGAAAGATCCTTTTTACAAGCACAAATAATTTGCATTTCACCTCCAGAGATAATCAAAAAATATGCTGATGTCCGGGTAAATGCAAACTAGGATATAATTTAATAAGGAAATTATGTTGACATCTAGTTTGTGGCGTCCTTTAGGGCAGAAGAGAAAAGATGCGTGAGCAAGAAAAATACCCCTTGGTTAAGTTTGTGGGAGAGGCAGGAGTTAGCTGGGGAGGTGAAGAGACATCCGGTCTCAGATTTAGAGTAAACTTCAGTTTCCTCAGGGAAGGCTGATTTCAACACTATATAGAGTTGAAAAATCAACAGACATAAATTTACTATGAAAAAATAAACTCTTTGCAAATGAAAATACATCTACATCCTACTGTCCTACTAAGTTACCAGTCCAGACTATCTTTAATCTAGAAACCTGCATGTTTACGAATAATGCACACCTTTGGTGTGAGGCAGTTTCACATTTTATCACGTGACAACCAAAAAAAAACATCATCATATTTTACCAGAGTAAAGTTCCACCCCCTCCACCACCTTCTTCAAATCGGACAAAAATGGTGTCAAACGTTTGTGCAGCAAATATTTTCGCTTGTGCCGCCGTCATTTTAAAGATATTAGTAAATGTTTCCAGAGGTCATAAAAGGTCAACCATTCCCCAACCTCCACACCTTCTTCAAATCAGACAAAATTGGTGTCAGTCACCACGACTAAGTTTGTGCTGGTTTGTGCAGCAAACATTTTTTGTTGGTGCTGCTTTGGCTTTAAAGATATTAATACAATTTTAAAGGTCATTTTGATTTTGTAAGTGTGTGTGTATGGAGAGGGTGGGGGGGACTGGTTGACCTTTCATGACCTTTGGAAACATTTATTAAGATCTTAAAATGATATCAGCACAAACAAAAAATTTTGCTGCACAACGTTTAACATCACTTTTGTCTGATTTGGAGCCTCTGCATAGACTTTTAATATCTTTGGTTAAAAATTGCTGACTAATCACATACTGCTTTTGAATATAAATGTGACGACAAAATATTGTCAATGAATAATCAATTGCTTTGAGTTCCTACAACAGAACGGCTGAAAGTGAGAGTAGCATTTTTCATGTCATAAGGATTTCAAGTTTCCAAAATTACGTAGGATGTAACCGTCTTACTTTTTTGCAGAAGCTAAACAAAATGGTTAAAAATGACAAATTTCCTAGAATAGACATTATTCAAAGATTATAAGTTGCCTTTTTTGAAAAAAGACATGGCAAAAAGCCAGCACATCCGGGAACTACGGAGGAAGTGACGCAAGAAAAAACAAACAGAAAAAAACAAAACATTGTTGCTTGTATGCCAAACGTTCAGATGTGGTCAGATGAGAGCAGATTTGAATTACATGCAAAATGCAGTGTGTTGGGTTCCATGTGGCACAGTGATAAAGCAGGTGGCCCATAGAGCAGGTGGCCCATAGAGAGAGGCTATCAATCCTCAACACAGCCAACTGTGTCTTGACTTCGACCTTATGACCTTTGCTGAATGTCCTCCACTGTTTTCTCCCCAGCCTGTTCCTGTCTATATGAATAAAGGCCTCTGTTGTCACAAAAACTAAAAGAAAAAAAAAAACAGTAAAATGTTCTCCATGTTGGAATAATACCACAGCAAATCACCTCGAATCGATGGCAGCATCATGCTTATGCTGTAGTACACTACGTTTACTCATCATTTTTAATATTTGAATGCCTTTATTTCGTTCTTTTCCTCTCAGGAGAAAGTTACATGTGCACCGACAGTATTCAAACTATTCCTGATTCTTCTTTCCCGTAGATACTGTATTTGAGTTTGTTTTTTGTTTTTTTTTGCCTGACGGTGGACACAGGATGCAAAGCACCATCATATATGGTGAGCTGACAGAAATCTGAATGACCTGCAGCAGCTTGTTATCAGTTCTCGTTCTGTTACAGAGAAAACGTAGCAGCTACTTTCCACTGAACTCTCACTGTTTTTTTTTTCCCCTCGAAAAAAATGCAGAGCATTCTGTGAGATCACAGTCATTTTTTTTGTTTGTTTAAAGACTCAACAAGAACACAAAATCTGACAGACGATCTTTGTTTGAACTTAGCAAATTTTATGTAGGCAGCTTTCTAAGAAGTGGTTGTTTAGCTGCAGGCTAGATGTAGTACTAGGAACTGGGATTCAGCTTGAATGTGATGCAAAGTTTCATTAACAATACCAGACTTTTATTTTAAAAACTCTCTTTTTCCTCAAAGAAGTACACAGCAAAAAAGTACTTTTGATCTAGTTTTAAATACAAATATCTTAGTACAATTGAAATTAGACAAAATTAACTTAGAAGTAACTTTTCAGCAAGTACTAGGGGCTTGTTTTAAGTCAGTAATTCCTGAGCTTTTCATCAATATGAATATAAATCAATATGAATATGAAGTATTTATTGAATTAAAACAAGCTCCAATAGTATATTGTGCTGAAAAGTTACTTATGAGTTAGTTTTGTTTCCTTTCAAGTGTACAAAGTTGTTGTCCTTAGGAAATAGACCAGAAATGCTTAGTAAGATTTTGTTGTTTTTGCAGTGTACAGTCTCTGCTGGGCTTTCTTTAAAAAAATATATCAGTGAGAGGTCTTTCTACGATCCCAAGAAAGGTGGTTTCTAGCAACTGTGATTCAAAAACGTGATCCCCTGCAGACACAGTTGTCGAGGACGGTGAGCGGAGGAAATCTGGGGAGAGTTCTCCAGAAGTCCACTGTCATCTCTAAAGCAGATTAAAGTCCAGGTGTTGCTCGCTGCACAAGCGGACCCGCTGATCCACTTCCTGTTTGTGTACAGAAAAAAAAAAGGGCAAAGTCAAGCATGACATAAACACGGGTTTTTTGTCTCCAGATACAGAAGAATCGTTTACGATTACACTCACAACACGCGTTTCATTAATTTCCAACTTTGATATGCAAGACTGTCTGTCCTCTGAAGTGGTTCTGATTATAACACATGCTCACCACTGAAGAATCTGGGCTGCGTACTTCTGTGCCTGCCGGCTCCAGGACTCTGATATTTGCATATTGTACATCGAATGAAAATTGGCGACCTTTTCTTTTTGACCCTCGGGGCGATCGTTTACATTCTGCGCTGAGGCGCGAGCGGACGGCGTAAAGACAGCGAGGGGAGAGTTCACAAAGAAGCTGAAGGAGTGCGGGATGCGTGGAAAGACTCCTGCTGCGATAAATCATCTACGCAACTATTCTTTTACGCAATTATTTTTTTTAATATGCACACTAAAAGGTTTTTGTGCCCCTCTGAATAGCCAGTCCAGTTGGTAAAAGGAAAGAAAAATAAAAGCTGAAACCAGAATTCACATTGAGCAGACTTCCTCGACAAAGTTGGACTAACCAGTTGGAAATGGCACCAGACAGGTCGCCGATCTTCAGCGCACAAACACAAATCCTGAGACAACAACCACGTTCATCCGTTGCAAGAACGATGTGTGAACTTTTAAACCTCAAACTAAGGTAGTAGATGCTCATGCACTGTGGTTACCAGAGTTTTTCTGTCAAAATGACAGATGTTAAGTAATTGACTACTAAAAATATATATACAGCTCTGGAAAAACTTAAGAGACCACTTAAAAGATCAGTTTCTCTGATTTTATTATTTATATGTATATGTTTGAGTAAAATGAACAATGTTATTTTATTCTATGAACTACCGACAACATGTCTCTGAAATTCGAAGCAAAAATTTCGTATTTATTTGCAGAAAATGAGAAACGGTCAAAATAGCGAAAAAGACGCAGCACTTTCAGACCTCAAATAATGCAAAAGAAACGAGGTCATATTCATTTAGAAATAAAAACACAAATGTTTTGACTCAGGAAGAGTTCAGAAATCCATATTTGATGGAATAACCAGGAGGTTTTCAATGGGGTTCAGTGCAGTGGACTCTTCATTTTTTTCTCTTCATTTATATGTCAATTAATTTACAGTGACGGAAATCACTGCCGAATTACATTGATGATCTTTTAAGTCTACAAAAATTTAATGCTAATTTTGCATAGCAGTGTTCAATATAGAAAGATAATGTAAAAAGTACAGCATAAAGCTGTAAACTGACTTATGTTTTTCATCTTTAAAAACAGACAAAAACTAGAGTTTTTTAAAGTATTGGAATGTCATATTAACATAATTGCTTTGTTTTGGCTATTACTTCCTTTTTTCGTTTTGTTTTGTTTGTTTTTACCAGATTTGACAATTGTAACAAATAAATTTGATTATAATCTCATATTGTTGCTGTTAAAGCTACTCTTTTAAACCACATTTTGTTTGACACTTTACAAATATTTCTGTGAATTAAAATATTTATGTTTTCCACTGAGATTTTAGTCTTTTTTATGTAAATTCCACTGCCATTTTTTTTTTTTTTTACAGTGTAGGTGACGAAGAGACAGACATCAGACATCCAGGTTGAAAGGCGCGACAAGATTAGCTTTTTTTGTAACCGTTTTAGTTTTGTTTCTTGCGGTTTTGCTGATTTAGTCAACCGCAGTCTTGTCTGTTTAGCACGGGGGTGGGATTATCATGACTTGGCCTGGTTATGGAAAATCTTAGGCAGGAGAAAATAAATGCATTTAGTAAAGCATGAAAAGAAAAAAAATATTTTTACAGCTTGTTTTGGCTTAAACGCTGATGTCAATAAAGTCTTTCCTTTAAGGGAAACTTTAGAGGACACATCTGCGCCGTGGCAGAGGGGGGTTCTCATTTCAAACCGGTTTAACCAAATACAACATTAGTCACTGTCTTATGATCCTTAGATCTTTATAGAGACTTGCATAAAAATAGATGTAAGAATGTCTCCATGTTTGACACAAAGCCAGTCTAAACATTCTTGCTTTCAGCTAGATAGGATTATGAAAATTATTTCTGCTTGCTAAATGCCACCAATAAAGTGAGAAAAAAAACCAGACAACCATACAGACATCAGCAGTTTGCATATTTAAATTACAGTTTGTCTATTTATTCAAAAGCCTTCACATACAGCCTGCATCACAGTTATTTCAAGTTGAACTGAAAATTCTCTTCAATCTCATGAACAGTTTTTTATTATTATTATTACCATTCTCTTTAAGGTGCTTGGTCGTAATGATGAACGTGGGTTCTCGTCCGGCCACGTTCGTCACAGGTTTAGGAGTTTTAAACTCGGAGTAGTTCCACTTTTAGGAGGCCACTTGCTTTCTTACATCCATTTGCTGACTCATTATGATAAACAGCCATCTGTTTTTGATTACTGGCATGATTGCCTCCGTTTCCTGTACCGAAGAGTGACTAAGAAAAGGACTGCTGACTCGCACCGTATTTACAGACTAGCTGAACCAGAAAGTCTGAGATCACTACTTCAAGGATTCTGAGAGTTTCTGATTACCGTATAAAGTACAGCTCACCTTTTTTTACAAATGTAAATATTCGCGGGGGGGTCTTTGTAGCATTGACGGTTTTGTTGAAAAAAAACCAACAAAAAAATCATGCATTTGTTAGTATTTTTTTGTTTTTTTGACATTTGTAATGAGTACGGTATTTCTTTTCATGCCATCCTACAATGACTTTGTATATTTCTTCTACCATCAAAATGCTTAATCTTACATAGATGACTGCATTTACCACCATCTGATAAAAGAATAACTTAGTTCATAGATTACGGCCACAAACAGACTGACTAATCTTGTTACTGGAACAGTTTCCAGACTTTTCATTTTGCAACACTGATGCTCTCATTTTCTCTCTCCTTCCCGTGCTTTTCTTCCTCTGAGATCAGTCGTTATCCCGTGGGGTGCATGCCGCCGTGTTCTCAAACCGCTGTAGAGGTTCATTGTTGTCCTCCCTCTCTGCTCTGTCCTCCAGACCTTTGGAATGGGTCATGTTGCCAGCAGAGCAGGGCTGACCCCCTGCAGCCTTGTCCTCTGCCGGGGCGAGCTGCCACAGTCGGCCCATCCTTCATTTCTTGATATGGGAGCCTAGCCTACTTCAAGTGCCCGCACAGCATTCTTCTGCATTCCTCAACTGGACTTGACACGAAGTCATGCTTCTGAGTGCAAGTTCAACCATGTCCAAGGTGCTTATTTTCACCCCAGCAGATCATTTTCCTTCATAACAAAAATATGCACATGGCGCATTCCTGACAATGAGGTTGGGCTGTCACACCCACTGATTACCACAAGCACTCTTCAAGCATCTACAAAAGTGAATACGCTTTACTCACCTAGACACTGGATTTTTTTGCAGTTTTTAAAAAAAATTTTTTGTAAAATAGCTCAAGACTAGCCAGATTGCATCTGAGGAGACATTTTAAAGTCTTACTGTAGTTATAAATTGAAATTAACTGAATTCTGACCGGGTGGTTCTTGTGAATATACAGTTCTTTGATCTAAACCACGTGTCTGCAACCTTTACAAACCAGAGAGACCGTTTTTGCCCTCAGTCGAGGTAAATAAAACTCATTTGCAGCCACAAATGTTACAGAACCCTTTGTGAAAAGACAACTTCGACATTTGAAAGGAATATCTATCTACTTACAATTTATTTGACTAAGAAAGCCAATTACTAGCCCTGATGTCACGGTAAAAATGGCTGAAAACTATCAGATTTAAGCAGATTGATCACCCTCTAGAGCTGAGATCAATTGTAATTAATACATATGCTTAAGTTTGTAAGCCTGAACTGTAAATATGCACTTAAAAAAAAAATGTTGAAGAAAATGCTGTGCTTGTGCTTCGGTGGAAGGATATTTTATCGTTGCAATCTGTGCTACACACCGCCTTGGTTTTATCCAAACGTCCATCAGAGTGTTTCTTAAAGCTAAATTTTCCACTGAGCACCACTCCGACTCGCGTTTGCTTTGTTGACCGCAGTACAAGGCCGTATAAAGGGCTCATTGCAGGGGAGGCAACGTCGCTCCCTCTCCATTCATTTCCTATGGAACTTGTGCATTGAGGTACCGTCATCCAGCAAGCCACTGGCAAAATTCGTGTATGTGAAATTTTGAGCTCGTACAGAGAATCGTGCACACGCGGGCTAGCGACGCAAGACAGTTGTAAAACCTTGGTCCCAATAGTGTGTTGGGTTCACCCCGAGGGGTGTAACATGTTTGCCGTTTTCTTAGGTTTGAAGATGATTTTCTTTTGATGGTGCAAGAATTCACAAATATGTGTTGGCCTGTAAAATCCTGTCACTCCCCAGACAAAATATTGAAGATTGTTGTACTGTGGCAAATGTGAAAAAGTTCAAGGGGTCATGAACGTTTTTACAAACCACTGGACAAGTTGTCTACATTGTTTGCCGTCGTGATGTCGAGCCTCGCAGCATTCCTGCAGAAAGCAGACAGCAAACACGGCAGAGGTGCAAATGTACGGGAGATAAACTTGCATTCTGCTTGAGGGACACGGAGCGAGGGGACCGTCGGGGTGAACAAGAAATCTCCAGAGGTGCGAGGTGAGCACGAGGTAGTTACACAAGCGCTGACATTTACGCGAGGCGGGCTCAAGACAAGGCTCTACTGTTAGAGGGAAGGACGGCGGTAAAGAGCAGCTGTCTGCTCGTGTATGTGTGCACACACACGCACACACACACACCCACACACACACACACACACACCGTCAGCTGTCCGACCCTGGAGAAATGACCAATTCACATCCCAGGACACTGGGTCAGTGTTCAAGGACAGATGGATATCACAGCCTGCAATGCATAAATAAATAATAATAATAAAAAAGAAAGATTGTGTCTTCCTAAAACCTACACATGACGTAACTCACAGGCACATGCAGCCATGTTTTTTGGTTGTAAAAAACATGACATTATTAACACTGAATTTTGAATTTTTTGGCGCCAAATTTACACATCGTTTTGTGTTGTCAGCTCAGTAGCTGAGGAACAGTTTTTTATTTAGGCTTTTCCTCTGTAGCACGTCTCGTTGGGTTTATTATAAAAGCATTGCTGGATTGGAGGAATACAAATGTCATTAGTGGAACATTTGTGTTATAATACGGTATATGCCAAATGCTCTATTATTTGCCATTTCAGTGTTCAAATAGCAAACAATGTTTGTTTCAGCTCAAGAACTTTATCCTAGCAATTCATGGCAAGTACTATGGTTTAAGCCTTGGGATGTTGGGATGAAATATAAAGTATAAAGTACAAGCATTTATTTCATTAAAGGAAAGTGTACATTTTACATTAGAGTGAGAAGTTCACCAGATAACATCCTTTTCCAGCCTGTGTCTGTTTTATCCATTTGACCTTTTGACCTCTGGCTGTCTGGCAACATGTTGGAGTGGGAAATGCTGACAACTTTTGGGAATCATTGCGTTAAGGTAAGGAAATATAAACAGATGCTGCTTTAGCAATCCTATCTTTACTAAATACTATTGGGGCTAAATACAGTCAACTGACTAACCTAAATAATTTATGACCACTTCCAGCAGGAAGGCTAGATTTATAGGTATTCCAGTGTTGTAGTTTGTTGAAGAAAAATCGGACGTGGCCCAGATCTGCATGGGACACGGCAAAGCTTTACAAAAACTAGAAAAGTCTTATAGATGCACCAAAGTCTTGTGGTGATCACCAAGGCTTCATTCTTCATTGATATCTGTGAACATAGATATTGTTCTAATAGGACAATCAATGGTGGATCAGGAAGAAGGTGTGGGTGAATGTAGTGTAAAGAGCATCGAAGTTCTCTGGACTGGTTAAGGTCTTATACAAGCACAGGCCATTTACTGTAAGAGAACTTTGTTTTGGTGGATTTTGCTTCGAAACAAAGGGTTGCGATTTTTAATCATGGCCTTTTTTGAGAACTTCAATGTCCTCTTCACCTCATTCGATCCCTAGAGTCACTTGGAACCAATGCTGCCTCTCCAAATTTGAAAAGAAACTAAATTCTTACTTGCCCAAGGACAAGTCGAACCATTACAGTCTAGCTTTAAAAATGACGTTTGACATTTTTGACCCTCATTCTTTTTATATCATCCATGGCTAAAACAATTCAAAATGCCTTCCGTTGTTTTGTCCTCTGTGTGCGCATTACTGCCACCATCACGTTCCATTTATTTAAGGATATTTGCTACGCTGATGAAAGTCCATCAGTTTCCCTTTGTAATCATATCTTGACTCGCTCGTCTTGTTTTCAAGATGACATCTCCAACTGAGGGGAGGAGAAAATCAAGACACCTACTGTCTATCACTATTCACATCACCACAATGCCTCCTGTCAAGACTAACAAGAGTGTGGGAGGAAGCCCCGACAACTGTCATGGATAAAAAAAAAAAATGACTTGAGGAGTTTTTGACAGCGTGAGGAAATACTGACTTCATTCACCTGGAAACGGAAAAGATGAACCTGGACTTTCACTCAAGTCTTTCCAAAGTAAAACTTCCTCAGTGGGAAAAATGTAGAAATCTATCTGAAAGTATGCTGAGATAGTTGAAGGTTCACGTGATACGGTAAAGTACATTTTACAAAATAAAATTGGAAAAAATGCAGGAATGCGGTATCAAAGAATATTACTCATAATAGTTTCATTAATGAATCAAGTTTATTTGCATATCACATGTTAGAAACGAGGCTGTTCAGAGAGCTTCGCGTCATAAAACTACAAAAACAAAGTCATAGAAACACTAGAGTCAACAAATTGAGAAATCCAGTCACAAATATTACATTTCGATGAGTGCCATCATCAAAGTCATCAATACAAATCAAATATTGGTCAGTGTTTCAAAAGCAACTCTAAGCAGGTGGGTTTTCAGCCGCGAGTTAAAGGAACTCAGTGTTCCTGCTGTTTTTCCAGATTAGTGGAGAATCAAAGCTGAATGCTGCTTCTCCATGCTTGGTTCTGGTTCTGGAGATGCAGAGCAGAACCAGAACCAGGAAGTGATCTGGAAGGTTGATGCAACAACAGCAGATCTTTCATTTATTTTGGTGCCACGCCGTTCACTGACTTATGAACTAAGTGCCAGTGGAGGGACTTTAGAGCTGGAGTGATGCGCTCTATGTTCCTGGTTTTAGTGAGAATGACGCCGATTGATTGATAATAGTTTAAGTTAAAAAAAAAAAACACCAAACAAGGGCAGTGCCTGATTATCAGGAATTATTAGCCAAACAGCTCTTTGTCTCTGTCAGGTATTGTTTCATGAATACCTGCCTGGTGAGGTGTGGTACATGTAGAACAATAGATAAAGGTGTGAATTCACACACTGTACAAGTTCTACACGCATAGACGGTTCATAACTTAAGACAATTAGAAAATTTGGGGTTCAGATTCTCCTCTGCAAAAGATCAAATAGTTTCAAACAGCTATATATATATATATATATATATATATATATATATATATATACACTGCTCAAAAAAATAAAGGGAACACTTAAACAGGTGTTTAACACTTAAAGTGTTCCCTTTATTTTTTTGAGCAGTATATATACATGTATATAGATAGATAGATATCACTATTATTTTTGACCAGGGTGTGGTCACCAAATACACAAACAGCAGACTGTGCTTTGGATCCATGGTTTTGTGAAAAACTCAGTCTTGAACTCGGCCAGAGAGATCAAGACTTTCACGTGTGTTTCCTGTGGAGAGCTGCGGGTAAAGAGAACGAAATGCTGCTACTGGCAAATATTTGATGTCACTGGGTGTTGCAACTGACTTATTGACTTACACTTACTTATGCAAGCTTGTACTAAACTTGTATTAGTCATTCACTGGTTACCGACTGTGTGAACTGATGCTAACCACACACCAGTTGATCTGTGTGGTACCATTTTCTAAGTTTCAAGTTTCTCACCATTTCTTTTGTTTGTGCGCTTTAGGAAACTCCAGGTGGTCGCTGTTTATCATAATCTTCTTGAAGCTCAGAGCAATGTTTTCTATCAGTAGATCTGTTGCACTGAGCTACATGCTTTTATCAACACACACACACACGCACACACGTTTGTATCACATTGTAAAGACTTCACGTGTCCATAGGCTGGCCTGCCCATTGTATGTGGCGCACACCTAAGTCCTAAGATGATAAATATGTAATCTACTCTGATTGTATCGTTCTTCCTGTGGTGTTCAAACTGCATGACAGAGCGCAGCGCAGCACAGCTTTACATGCGCTCAAGAATAAATTAAGACTCTGACTTGTGAAAATTAAAAGCGACTCCAGCTCCTCTCGGGGGGGGGGGGGCTCCCAACGAAAGAACTGGTAAAAACTAAAACTCTGTGCATTCTGTGAGATTTTTCCATCCTCTGTTGTGTGTGTAGTTTAGTCCTGGTTCCCTCCCACGACTGGACCCAACAGGTTCACAACCAGTCCTGTAATTATTTAGCTCTTTAGACAGATTGTGGCAACAGAGTATCTCTCATGCTAGCTACATTCATTTCTTTGTGTTTACTCACAAATGTCTTCATGCATATTTGCATAGATATATGCTGTGTTGACTTTGTAACTCAAATCTGATTATCGGTTATGAAGAACTCATGAAATCTACAAAAAAAATGATTTATTTTTTTCCAAACACTTTAGGAACATATTAGCAAAGTCTACTGGCTAATACTTTAGATGTGGTTATTTACAGCACAACACAATAGAAAATATGACATTAAGTGCATATGGTGTTAAAAATAAACTACCAATTCATTACAATGAGTTAGTGATACATTTGCTCTACTCATTTCTTAATTACTACTCATCCGATTTGAACCATAACATTCATCCGTCTTTATCCATTTCAATTACAGTCATATGTTAAGTCTATTTTTTTTTTCATTTTAGCTTCTGCAAGAGAACGATGAGGCATTTTCCAGTCTCTGCTTTGCAGTAATATTCTCATTATCACCACTCCCACATAATTAGAGTTATAGAGATTAATGGCTTCATGATGGCTGTGTAATGACTTTTTAGCCATCTTTATTAGAAGTTTCTATTATCAACATGCTGATGGCCCACTTGTGATTGCCAAGATCTCCATTCCTGGAAAACTACTGTTATGATATTAGGACGTATTCTCTGCGACAAAGTAAAGGAAATTGTGAAAATGCAAAATAGTACCGTATTTTCCACACTATAAGGCGCACCGCATTATAAGGCGCACCTTCAATGAATGGCCTATTTTAAAACTTTTTTCATATATAAGGCGCACCACATTATAAGGCGCATAGAATAGACGCTACAGTAGAGGCTGGGGTTACGTTATGCATCCATTAGATGGAGCTGCGCTAAAGGGAATGTCAACAAAATAGTCAGATAGGTCAGTCAAACTTTATTAATAGATTACAAACCAGCGTTCTGAAAACTCTGTTCATTCCCAAAATGAATAAACAGCTGTTTTATTATTTTCCCCGAGGTAAAGTAAGTGACGTGGTATTTTCGTGGCACAGTTTATCTTTTAACAACAGCAAGGTATAACATATAGTGGAGGGGAACTTTTCCTCGATTCAATAAACACGTAAAAAACAGTCTGATACTGTTACGGTAAATCAAACGTTAGTGCAATCACAATATACAGTATATCCACTTCCGCACCATTGATTCGTTCATGTTAAATTCTCTCGCTGCTGCTCTATTCCCGTGTTCTACTGCGTGACTGATCGCCTTGCGCTTAAACTGCGTCGTAAGCTTGTCTCTTAATAGGAGCCATTTTGGGGTCTTTACACAAAACCCAGCGTGCACCGCGCGCTTCTTCTTCTACGGGGGAAAATGAAGTCGGCGGCTGCTTACCGTAGTTGCGAGACCTGTTGTGGCTCAATATTGGTCCATATATAAGGTGCACCGGATTATAAGGCGCACTGTCGGCTTTTGAGAAAATTGAAGGTTTTTAGGTGCGCCTTATAGTGTGGAAAATACGGTAATTGTCGAAAAAGAACGTTTGCTCATTTCTGGAAAAGATTTCTGAAAAATTTTGCGAATTTTTGCCGGATTTGACCGATCGGAATGTAAAAAAAAAAAAAAACTGTTTATTTGGAGTGATGTGAAGAGATATTTACCCACTTACCTTGTTTTTTTCTTTTTTCACAGCTCTGGAAATTAATTATACTTATCGGTTTTAGTGGGCAGATCCAATAACATTTTATTATGAAAGTGGGAAGCAAAGAAGAATCTAAGGCTATAAGAACAGAAGGGAAAAGAAAAGAAAGAAGTAGGATTGTTTGTGTAAACAATTATTCTAGCCTTCAGAATAGGAACTCTGTTCTCTGCTGAAAATTTTTAAACACATTTTCCGAAAGCAGCAAAATGACCACAAATCACACAGCCAACCTTACCGTCAATACAGATAGTTTTTTTTTTTTGTCATCCCAGAAAGATGTGGAATATACAGTAACGAGTACAGTCCATATTTCCACTGTGTGATGGTCGGTACAGGATGCCCTCAAGCTCAGCCAGGTCACACAAGTTTTTTTTCTTTTTTTCTCTTGTAAAGTTGAAGTAACATTAATAGTAACTTTCCTGCAGGAGTTGACAAGAGTTTCCATAGTTATTCTTGGCCCTGTGGTTCTGTCAGCTGTAGATAAGTGCGAGTGTTGGGTCACGGCAATGGGAAAAAGCATAGGCTTTACATATTTTGTGTGAAAGTGCCGTTTTTCAGGGCACATCTCATTTTTCAAAAGGTCTTACTATTTGGCTTAATTTTTGCTTTTTATGTCTTTAAAAATCTAATATTAGATTTAAATGGTTCTAAAATTGAGTAAAGAGGTCATTTATTGATTTAAATGACCTCTTTTAAATCAATAAAAGATTGATTTAAAATCAATCTTTTGATATAGGGGAACCTTTTTTATGTTTTTTTTACCATTCCGTTACTGAATTGGGGATTGTGTATTAAACCATTTTACTACTAGACACAGAAAAAGAAAATAAGTGTGCGCAGAATAGTAGATACATCACATTAAAATCCTTTATTTTTGTGAAAAAACTTAAAAAGTCAAATTCCATAATTATATACCTGAATTTATTTTCTTTAGCTTTGATGATTACGGCTTATAGCGAATAACACAATTTTTCTGTAAACTGGATTCTTACAAAACGGCAATAAAATCAAAGCTCAATACAAAAATGCTGGTCTGTTTACTGTGCATTATGATTTAAATGCCATGTTGTGGGAAACCATTTAAGATACGATTGGAAGCGAACCTAAAGCGTTTGCACTTGATTTCAGCGAACGGATCATCGCAAGAAAGACTAACACAAAACCAGCTCAGTAACTTCAGAACAAATCCTCAACTTGAAGTCCATCTGGACGAATTTCACTTTATTCACATAGTAACTATGAAATTCACAAGTTACCCGAACAATCAAGAAGCGAGAACCTTCGAGTCATTTTCCTTTACGATAACCTTCAATGTCTTTGTCTTTTGAATTCTGCTGCTAAGCTCAACCAGTGAAGCCATTACAAGTGTGCACTATTTTAATGAGAAGGTTTTAAAGCAGCTGAATGCACCATCGATGTTTTAAAGGCATGAATGTGGCCCAGCTGCTGGCCGTTTGGTGCTCCGGCTCTGTGGAGTGAGCACTTGACACCACGTCCTCATTTCTAATGCACACGATCGCTGTAAATAATAGACAAGCAGAAGAGTAAACTGTGAATGCTCGCGGCTGAATCCCAACATCAGAGGGTCTCTGCCTTGCAGGAGGTTTGAGTAGGAGTGTATTGTATCCTCCTGACAGTAAACTGTATATTCACTCACTAAATATTAAAACACTGGAAGTTACCAAAGCTGCATTCGCACTGTATTATTTTACCTAGGATATTTGAACAGTAATGTTTATTATTGTTCATTTAAAGATGATTTAATTCCCCATGGCTATCTTGCCAAAGTTATTCTCAGTAAAACATGCGGGGTTGGTTTTAGGAATTGGCAATTTGAACAGTTCTAGAGTCAGAAAAAAAAAAGTACAATTATTCAAAATTCTTTGCCGACAAATTTGAACCTTGAAGTTCCCAGCAAGCTGGCGGCAGTCCAAGCTAATAGTTTAGATTATAAAATGAAGCAGAAGAGGGCAGATATATAATTAATCTCCTTTAATGAGACCAAAAGAAACTTCAATAACAAAGAACCCTATCCTAAAGTTTGGAGCAACTTTAAACTTTAAGCTAGCCAGCAGGAAACAACTGTGCACCTGTTGTTTTTCCTCTTAGTGGTTTGTCTTTCCGACAGCAGGGTGTCGAGTTTGTAGCTGCATGTCCAGACGCAACGCGTGGAGACTGCTGTGTCTTGGTTTTTAACCAGTACTGTGGTGGTTCTACGAGTCAATTTGAACGTAGCAAGCTAACAACTAGTTTTCTTCCATGGTGGTCATGCTGCGAAAGCTTGCTGTCCTTTTCTCGTTGCGTTTGCTCTGCAAACATGCGCAAATGTTTGTTGCAATTTTGCAAATGTTGAAAACACACAATTTCGCAAAGATGAACACTGTCCAAAAACCCCCTGCCCCCTCCCCCAAAAAAACTAAAAACAAAACCATCATCCTCCTACTACTTCCAGTCATCATCTTCATTGTTTTCACCAGTAGTGACATTTTCTGTTGATCACGTCACTCGTGTGAAGCGAAAACAAATGTTTCAGTTTCAGTTTTGCAAAATACATCTATTCTGATACAGCTGGGGAAAAAAATCACCTCATCCTGGCGGAAAAACTTTAATCGAAAAACAGGAGCTTTTTCCAATATGGTGAGTTTCCATTGAGCAAATTTATTTACATAATTTCAATTTGCACAACTCTACTGCTAACAAAAACGCAGCTTCTCTGACCTACAACCAGAATCAAAGCGGGGAGCGGTCCGTGGTAGAGCAGCTGGTTACCATGGAGAGTCTGGATGCAGACCGGTGGGGACAGACATTGCTACGTCTCAAGGAAGAATCCAGTTCCTCTGGACAAGAAACCATTTAATTTCATTACACATTCTAAACACTCCAAATCCATCAGTGCTGTAGCTGTACTAACAATTACCTCAACAGCTCAAAAATGATTCTCCAGATTCTTTTTAAATGCCTTTGATTCTCCCACCTAATCAATTCTCTAAAGACATTTTTCCAATGTATTTTTCTTTTCCCGAATGCTGATGGTACAGACTTAATAAAGTTAAACATCATCAGACCTTTGGTATTGATTGGAAGCTTTTACCTCTGGAGCAACAGCCAGTGGCATGTACACCTCTCTTAGTGCTAATGTGGAAGAAGCCATTTAATGTACAGCAGAGGAACTGTGAGCAGACTCAGTTCACCACACACACTGCAGCTTGAAATATTCAAAGCCCTTATGTCTTTTAATTTTGATCATTCTGGGTCTCAGGTAATGAAAACCCCCAAAATAAGTGTCTCAGTCTAGGTCAGCAGACTGCTTCTGACTTGACAGAAGTCCGTAGGACAGTCATTGACACCTTTCACAAGAAGGGTAAGCAACAAAGTGTCATTGCTAAAGAACATGGTTGTTCATAAAGGTCTGTACCAAAGCATTTTCATAGAAAGTTTAACGGAAGGAAAAAGTTTGTCAGGAAAAGGTGCACCATTAATCACAGCCTTCAGAAGAAAGTCAAGCAAAATCTATTCAAGAATTGTGCAGAATTTCACAAAGAGTGAACTCGCCTATTGTGATCACTTCCGTGCCACGCTGCATTAATGCAGTAATTAATGTAAAGGAGGCTCAAACAAAGTGTTGCATGCAGAGAGATGAACTTTCTTTACAGAAGTCTGGCATTTCTGTTTAACACAACCCTTTTTTTGTTGCTCTTACGTAAAATTCCTACTTTCCGAGACACCGAATTTCGGGTTTTGGTTATCTGTAAGGCATAATTGTAAATTTACATCTATTAAAGGCTAGAAATACTTCATTCTATAAGGTATACATTTCACTTTTTAAGATGAGGGAGAGAAAAATTTTAAACTTGTTCACAATATTCTACTTTTTTTTTTTACCTGTATAAGAGCTTAAGATCTTGGTTTTAACAGTGTAAGATCTACATTGGGGAAGAACCAAGGTAAACAACTTAGTACATAAAATTAGGCAGCAATAACATACTATGTGTTAATAATAATAAGTAAAGAGCTAAATTATATGACTATGATTGTCGTACTTGCTTACATAAGGGATTGCATCACATGTCCACGACTGGATGTCTCGACTCGCTTTGACTGAAGTAAAATTGTTTCCTGTCGTAACTAAAGAACCCGATAGATGTTTTCCAACTGCAAGACAAAACAGGTTTGATTGAGCTTATCAGTGAGGCGTGGGGAAATTCCTGCTACATGCTTCGCGTTCCTACTCTGGAATCAACAAGGATAAAGCGTGTTGGTTGGTGGCAGGAGAAATTACAGGTAAACAAACTAATTTTGAGCCAGATAAGACTTGAAAGAAAAAAAAAAAAAAAGGACATTTGCACTAGCGCCGCGCATGTGCATATCTTCCCACCTCTCTGCTCATCATTTGATTCCTTATCTCCCGTCGTCGCATGAGAGGATTCCCGTCGAGGAGCCGTCCTTGTGAAATTCGCCGAGCGTGTTTGTTTATGTCAGGCGCTCGCATGTTTCAGGGATTACATCTTTTATTTCGCTCCTCTGAACTCCCCTCCTCGCCCGCCCCGGAGGAATTCAGAGGCAAATCCCTCCTTCAGCTTCACACTTCCACTCCTGCACACGTTTGACGACTCGAAAGCACACACGTGTCAGTAACGGCGTAGATAATGACAGGGCAACGAGACAAATCTTTATGCAAAGAGCTAATTTGTTAAACCGCATTGAAAAAACAAATGCCTGTTCTTGATTTAATCACTTTTGAGGGTACCTTCTCTTCCTTGACAGTACATAAAAACACTATTACATGTTGCTCTACATTGATTTAGTCATCCTTTGGGCCCAATGGTCACTCTAATTCTCGTTCAGAGAATGCTGTTCATCACAAACGTCTGACACGTCAATAGAGAGAAACCCATAGAGACAATTAGTTCACGACTCAATTTCTGTAACTCTTATTCAAGTGAAGGCCTAATGAGCCCTCTGCAGGTATTCCCTAGTATATTCACAGAATCCCATGGATGCTGCAGATTTGTTTTATGATTTTCAGGGGTCTACTAAATTCCCCTAATGTTTGAAGCTGTATCTATAAAGAGATTCATGTAAAACAAATCTAATCAGACTGCTCTTCCAACCTGGACTTGCCAGCCACATGCTTTACTGCAGATTATCTACACAGAGCTTTACTACTATTATATTTGGCACTTCCTAACTGACCATACTGACATCCGCCCCAGCCCTAGGACCCAACGTGAACTGACCAACACACTAACCCAACTGTCTGGTCAATGCCAGCAACCCAAACCCGAACTTCATCCGCATGTTTTGCGTAATGAAAGGTACATTTGTAATCGGACAAACCTTTCATACAATGGCGCAGCATACGTCACACCCCATACCCCTGGGTTTGCACCGTACCTGCATCCTCTGTTTTGCTTTTATGAAACGGTCACAAAATTAGCGCCAGAGTTTTCTGCAGACACCCTACAGAACAGAACAGACATTGCAATTTCCATCCAGGAGTTATTAACCACTTGCCAGTCTTATTGTTACAGTAGTTATTTAGTGAAGAATTGCAGAAAGGTACATAATTTCTTACCGCGTCAAATGAACATTCCTCAGAAGTATTCTCATCACCAGGAGATACAAAACTGGATAGTAGAAGAGGACTAGTTAAAGCAAACTATCGACATTGCTGTCTGAGTGCATTTTTTATAAAATATGGCAACAAACTTCTGACCAATCACACAATGCTTAGGACAGAACTCTGTCGAAATGTTTTGACCCGGTTCAGGTGCCTTTCTGCGAACAAAATGACGCAATTTGCATGTGGGTTTTCTTAACAGTGAATTAGATTCAATTCTGATCTACCAAGAGTATACTGCTGTCATTTCAGATTTCAGACGGACCTGACTCAGTCAGAAATTGACTTCCTCCGATTTTTACAAATGTAACATTTGAGAAAGTTATGCAATAGGAGTTCCAAAGTTCTTGATCTCCCACCAATGAAGGTTTGTAGCATTCTGACGTCATGAGACGTCACACTGGTGTGTGAAATGAAACATTTGCAAACATCAAAGATTGAATTTCGATTCTGCCCGTCCAGCAGTAAAAAGGATGTGGCAGCGAGTCAGTTCAGATTGACTTGTCAAACCAACACACTTTAAAAAACGGAGCTAATGCTAAAACAGAGCCAATGTCAAGGGTGATAATTACCTGACCATGAACGCACACATTTAGCATCTGCTAAGTAATTCCAGGTGTCTGATTTAGCAGGAAGAACATGAGCATGTTGAACGCCTCTCCTAAGACTGAGTCATGCGTTCAACCCAATGACAGAATCAAAAAATCCTCCCCATTGACCTTGATGTCACCAAACAAAAATGCCCCCCCTACATCAAGTCTGAACATGTTGAAGAAAAGAAATCCCTCTGCTGAACCAGAACATTCTGAGACGTTTGAGGCTATATCGCATTTTCTCTTTTGTTTGAGCCGACCTGAAAAGCAGTCAGACGTGGTCGATACAGTATTCAGGAGATCTCCTCGGAGAATCAGGCCAGTGAAGCAGTCTGCTAATGACTCATCCTGAGTCATGCAGCACATTGTCAGAGAGGGGAACTTTGGTACATCTAAAAAACTGATTATACAGTTAAATAATTTATATTTGGATCTAATCGCCGTCTTCCGTCAAACCGCGCATGCATAATAAATCACGGCGAAGTGAATGGAACGCTTAATGCAAATACAATTTTTTTTTAAAAGCACGACATTTTAGAACAACTTTCAGGCTGATTCTGAATGGTCTGCCTCCTCATTAATCAGCGACCGTAATGTATTACTGTTTCTGTCTCTTGAAATGATTGTTGTTCAAAGATAGAGTCTGACATGCTTAGTTTTATAGAAATAAGAAAATACCAGCCCAACTTTTCTAATAAAAACTATTTGATTCTAATCACTATAGATAACAGGAAATAGATGTCCTTCTCTGTAGCAACACTCCTTAGTCAGCTTTTCATAAAATATACAGATAACTGCAAAGTGAATACTCCTAAAGGTAGGAGGAACATCAGTGCACATTGCAGATGCCTTGGCATCTAATCAAGCATGTTTTTGCCTGACGTTTAAAAACATTCTTCTTTTTTCAGCGCAAGGGTCATATTAGGATTCATACTAAGTTCATTTAGGGTTCAGGGTTTCACGTTAGGGACAGCCTGTAGCTTTAAGTCGCAGACAGCAATCTCCACCCCCGAATTCGCCTTCCAAGTGTGCAGCAGCAGGAGGAACCGTGTTTTTGCTCCTGACAATTGCAAATGACTTGAGCTCAAGTCAGCGTCTGATTTGTCTCCTCTGGGCTGCAGTAGAGACACTGTTTTGAAATATGTCAGCATGCGGAGGAAAGGTGGACTCAGCTTTCACTTGTGACAAGACTGCGACTAATAAGAACCAGAAAAAAAAAGATTTTAAGGCTGTCTATTAATTTAAAGTAAACTTCTTAAATGTGATCGACTTTATGTTTATAAAAACTTGCAAAAATGCTTTATAGGATTTTTTTCTTTTACACTTTGATTTGGAACAAACTGATTACTGACGCCAAATAAAACTCCTCATCTTATGTCAATATCTAATTCTGAGCCTCCTCTCTGCCTCTGCAATATTGCAACACTTGCTCAAAGGTTTAAAAGAAGCATAAAACGTTTTTGTCTCATAAAGCCATCAAAAAAGAAATATTTCAATTCTTCCTCCTCTTGACATTAAGTGCAAGCTGTAGAGCTTCCAGCGCAGTTCCCCTCCCTTCCCGCCCCTTCCTTTAATTCAGCAGAATTAGATGTAGAGGATTCTGTAATGGCCCCCTGGAGGCATGAAATTATGAGTCAGAGAAAGAACAAAGTAATTACCATCAAGGCTTTGGGCTTCAACCAAAAGCACATTACCCACTTCAAAGGCTGAGAGAGAGAAAAAAAAATGCAAACACAGAAGCAAGATAAGTGAACCCCCTGACCGACCACTACAGGCGCTGTGTTTATGGCCAAACGTTTAATTAAATGATTTTATATATATATATATATTTCTGGGCTGGCTTAAGCTAATGGAAATTTATCATTTGTCTCATTATTTCCAAGTTTAATTCCTGTAGTTTTGATGTCAGCAATTATAAGAAGGACTGTTTACAATGTTGCACAAAGAAGCAGCAAAAGCCAAAGTAGCCAAGTTTGTGGATTCACTTCACAGCTGATTTTAACACAAAAATGTTCATGTCAGCAAAACCCTGATATTGATTAGGTGTGCTGCTGAAGCAGGGGAACATCCAAAACATACAGGGACACCAGGGCTGGGAAACGCTGCTTTAGAGATCAATTATGAAACAAACTAAATCCTATATTCGTTTGGTGATTTCTTTATTTCAATTCAGGCATTTATCAATTAAAAAAAAAACAACACTTTGATGGTTACCCTAACCCTTGGATGTTGAATGAGCGTCTACATTTTAAGCATGTGACTGTTAAACTACGCACAGAGTAAACGCACGCCACATTCAATTCGTGATAATTTTTGTTGGTTTTTCAAAAGTCATTTGTTAAACGTCTTCTGCCTCCAGAATTAGGACTCAAATAAAAAGCTGGCCTGAGTAGTTCAAGTGTATTTGTATAGCACGTTTCAGCAACAAAGCGGTTTCAAAGTGCTTCACGTCATAAAAACATCCGTTACCAGTTACATTTTGTTAAATGCCATCATCAGGATCATCAGAGCAAATCTTCCTGATTATACTGGTTCCCACGGTTTTTGATCCAATGTTCCCCTTCCAATAATCTTAAAGAATGCACCAATCATCGTGATGGCTCTAAAGAGAATCTCGAGATATTCCTGCTGCATGCGGCGTGTTAAGAAGGATCCAATCTGTTCGGACCGCTCCGACCTCAGCATGTTGGGTGGTCTTGGCCCGATATACCGGCATGTGAAGTGTTCGCCTATAGGACAAACAAGCACACAGTCTGTTGAATGTGGCGTGTAGCCAACTGGAAAGCAAAATGGCGGGATACCCAACGACGAAAAACAAAACGACTACCATGGCGGACCAGACAGTCCAGTGACATTTTTTTTCTGTTTCATCCACAAGCTAACGCCGTCGCTTCTTCATTAGCCACGTTTATTCAGTCTGAACTCACGTTTAATCTCAAGAAGCTTTTTTAAGGAGATTTTCCCTTCTGACATCTGAATGTTAAAGAGATAAATCTGTTTGTGTGCGTTGTGGGGTTTTTTTTGTTGCACACCGTAGAAGCAAACCCGTTACGTCTCGTGAAAAATCAGCCAACAGTTTTGAAATCTTGCCGTGTG
Organism: Xiphophorus hellerii; assembly: GCF_003331165.1. NCBI lineage: Eukaryota > Metazoa > Chordata > Actinopteri > Cyprinodontiformes > Poeciliidae > Xiphophorus > Xiphophorus hellerii. Next base: position 22,601,758 of record NC_045679.1, read on the forward strand.
AGCCAGGCGTTAGGCTGACAGGTGGTAGTGAAAAGTGGCTGGAATATTGTTTCTGTTGTTTCTTTCTGCAGGAAAATCAACAGAGAAATGTTGGAGGGTAGACAGGCAAGTGAGATAATGATGGTATCAAAGGAATCCAAACGCTTGTAACAGGAGGGCAAACAAAGGGAACTAGTTTAGGACAACACGCGCGTACACACACCAACCTGCACACAGATCTGTGGGTATGGACAAAATGAAATCCACGTATCATTTCCAAATATGCTCTACTTTGGGTTTATCACATAGTATTCTGATAACATGTATATTGTATTTTAAATGGAAGGCACATCTGGATGCAAATGATCTGGAAAATGTATGTTTGATTGGAGATTTACTTTTTTTTATCGCATATCTGATTACTGGATTTATAGGTTTGTCAAAGCTACATACATTTACATCTGCACTGCAGAGTTAAAGAGGGCATAAAGTTGTATTCTAAGGCAGGATGAAGATTTCTGCAGAGTAAACATAAATAATGCCTGTTTGCTGCAAGCCTGTTTTTTTTTATTATATGTATGCACAAACAGGTAAATGGATTTTGTCCTTTATATGGAACACACTGCCATACTGCAAAATGAAATAGCACTGTCTGAAAAAGCAATAGCAAACTTCATTTTCAAGATTAATGATTTTTTTGTTGTTGTTTTTATTATTCTTTGAGCTCATACCTCACTGCCTACTTTGTGGAGTGCAAAATCAATTCAGGGATTCAGCCGTAATGCTCTGCCTAATCAATAGTTCTCTGATGCAATACATTCAGGGAAGATCTCAGTTGAGCAGCCTGCGTCTGTAAGAATGAGCAACACCCCAGCAGAAGCAAATAAAAAAATTAAAATCTATGGACAATACAAACATGTCCACAAACAAGTTTTTGAGGAGTACTCGACCTAAACCTTCAGCATTGGCACAGAGATTTGTCGGCTTTCTAAACTTTCGTAAGCGAAGCAAAGTTAGTATCGCGAGTAAATTAGAAGTTGGATTTAATGCTTGGTTTATTGTTTTCACTTTTCAAAGATAAGCACACACAACGCAGGTTTTGAATAGATGATAAAATAAAATAAGGGACTGCCTGGACTGTTTTAAAATGAGCAAAGCTATTTCATGAGATGAAGGTAAAAAATCCTCCATCGGTACTTGCTGTTTCTGTAAATGGTTACCTTGTTGTTTCTCATGAATAATGAATCAGCCACCAGAGGCTCCTCATATTACACTACACTTGTATTTTCTGCACCATGGCAAAACATATTTTTATCATGTTTGGGAGCAGAATCCTTTTTTCTTTCTTTTCCCGCGTCCTCGGTTTTACACCGCTTTAAGATCGAATTTGACGCACAGAAAGATAAAAAAAAAAAAATACAAGTTCAAAACATATGAGCAAGACCACAAAATGCTACTCAGTTCAATCTGACAGGACCGGTCTGCAGTATATCACTTCTTTTCCCGATACAGTTTATTTAAAAATTCCAGATGTTGGTGAGCTTATGTAGTGAACAGATTTAAAGCGCGATGAATCGGCACATGAAACAAGTCGCGTCTGATTTACAGCCAAGAAATCAGATGTTATCTGCTAAATAGTATCAAGGTGACATGAAAAACATGTTGGAAAACATTAAAGAGGCCTCGTTTGATGGCGTTTGAAATCTAAAAGCCACAACTATGTAAATGCAGCATAAAAGAAATAGTAATGGAGTTTTTCTAGGTCGAGGAAATGGTTGCAATTTTCACCTTCAAAGTTTCCTTTTTCACTGTAGGTGTGTTTATCCTATAAGAGAGTTTCTATACATTTCTACATATTGCAACAACCTTCTCTCTTTTACAGTAGGACCATAGAAATTATTCTTTTCAGCTGTTTGTTTCCATGATCTCTGTCTTTAAACTACAATCCGTACAGCAGAGAGTCAGAGCATAGAGACGCCCTTTTGGTGGAGCCGTAACATTTTGGTCGTAACCCAGCGGCTCCTTTACACGTCTCCAGTGATCGCAGACTTTCTGAAACCAGGACTCGGAGTGGAATTTTTCTGCAACACTCCTCGGAGGTGGGAAGTACTCCGCAGGTGTGAAAGTGCACATGTACAAAACACATGGCTGCAGGACTTGTTCTAAGCATGCACGGGCAGATAACAGCAAAAGAATTTTATAAATAAAAAAAATCAATGACGAATAGCATTGTACTGCGTGTGTTACTTGCCCTTTTCAGTTTAACAGATGTTCTGATTCAAATTGTATATGTCAGGGGTGTCAAACACTGGAGTTTGATACCCCGGCCCTCCAGGGCCGGTGTCCTGCAACTTTTAGATGTGCCTCTGCTGCACCACAACTGAATAGAATAATTAGGTCATTAGCAAGGCTCTGGAGAACTGATCTACACAAGGAGGAGGTAATTAAGCCATTTCATTCCAGTGTTTTGTACCTGAGGCACATCTAAAAACTGCCAGACACCGGCCCTTGAGGACTGGAGTTTGACACCTGTGGTATATGTGTTGCATGAGGATTTGGTTTAGTGGAGACGGGGACGCTCAACGCAGATACTGAACAGACTCGTGAAGGAAAACGCATGCACGTTTCGAGAACATGATAGAATCAGCCATTTAGTGCCCCAGCATCACAACTACAGTGGATTCAAGATGTCATGGTGGTCTTGTCTCAACAGTGAAGAATTTGAATCTAGACCCTGGCCTAGAATTCACCAAACAGATTGTATAAGCCTTCTGGTCTAGAACGCCTTCAAGGATTCTTGAAGGTTCTCCAAGGTTCCCCCCAGGGCTGTGTACTGAGCCCACTGCTCTTCACTCTGACAACCCATGACTGCCATGCCAGGTTCAATATGAATCACATAAGTATGCGGACGATACAACAGCAAACAACAGACTGGCCTGCAGAGAGGAGGTGAAACACGGTGTACTGGTGGGTCGCAAACCATCTAATCCTGAATGTCAGTAAAACAAAAGAAATTGTTGTTGATTTCAGGAGAAGCAGCCCAATCGCACACCCCTCCTCATCAGTGATGTGCTGCGAGTGGAGCAGGTCAGGAACGTCACATTTCACCAACACCTTGACCTGGTCCCTCCAAGCCACTGGTCTGGTGAAGAGAGCTCTGCAACGTCTGCACTTTTTTATGTCGGGTGAGGAGAGCGAACCTCCCCCCTCCCATCCTCACTGCTTTCTACAGAGGGGCAATTGAGAGCATACTGACCAGCAGCATCTCTGTATGGTTTGGAGCGTGTAACACATTTTGACTGGCAATGTATAGAGAGAGATTGGTGAGGACAGCTGAGACAATCAGGACTCGGCGTCCTTCCATCTTCGACTTCGCTTGTAGTCGCTGCCTGTCTGAGGCTCGGGTGATTCCAAAGGACCCCTTCCACTCTCACCATGCCTTGATCTCCCTGCTGCCCACTGGGAATTAATTGTATTATTATTGGGGCCTTGCAACAAAATTTCTTTTAATACGTACATTTTTAAATGTACAACCGAATGACAATAAAATCTGACTATGTCTTAAGATCTAGTAAGATGTTAAGGAAAGATCACCCCGTCAACCAAGCAGGTTGCTGGTGAAGACAGGGTGGTCTGGGTCACTGTCCTGGACCAGCTACCCCATAATCAAAGTTTGAATATGTGAAAGATAATTAATGAGTTGATGTTTAGACATTCACAGAGTCAAAATCTGACTCATTAGGGGAACAAAATCAAATGAAGTCCATTCTGGGGTTTGTGAAGTAACGCGTCTTATTTACGCCACTCCATTTTCTGCTTGAGAGAGAAATTTTAATTGTACAAAACCTTTCGGCAGACTCAAAAGTAATTGGCAAAAGGGATTAAAGCTTGTTGTTTTAATAAGATGTTATTCTTGAATAAGAAGGATTATTTGAGTTCATTTTGAATAAGATATAGTTTCAGAAAACTTTGGGGTTTTGTTCCTTTCCTTATCGCCGCTTCATATCTAACAAAATCCTTCAGCTGATTTAATAGGTGTCACTGCAGTAAATCGGGACGTGGGAAGCTAACACAAAAAAAAAACAGGGAAGAAAAAAAGAAAGTTAGTCGTGTGTGTGTGTATGTGGGATAACTTATTTATCCTTATAGCCTCATTTATGGAACCCGTAAGGTAAAGGACCTGGCAAGACTTCAACTCCTCCTCACTGAGCTCTCGCCACAGTTATGGCCGGAGACAGAAAAACCGACTGATCCTCTGAAACCACTGGCTCAGCACGACACTCTGCTTAGCGGCATTATGAAAAGTGCCAGTCAAAGAGCAGCAGCTCACCCAGACACAGGAAGGGTTGCTCTGCAGGGTCGTCACTGTTCTCATGTACAGCATTGCGGCTCCTGATGTTAAATTCATGAGAGGAAAAAGCACCAGCATATGAATGTCTGGACAGCATTAGTGTACAGTGTACGGACACTGCATGATACAAACAGAGCTATTGTTTCTGTTGGTTTCTGGATCTTATTGAGGCTAAAATGGGTTCAGATTTCTCACCTGGTAATCTCACATCAACAAGCAGCAGCTGACGGTGACCGACACAGCTTGGGAGTTTAGAAGACGTTCTTTGATTTTTATCTTTTTTTCTCCAGAGATGAAGAAAGATGGAATATGGTTTAAGTATTTTCCAGCTCTGCATAGGTATTTAAAAAGAAAAGAGGAGTTTAAGGAATAATTTTTCCTGACTTAGTCTGGAAAAGTTTTAATATTTTGAAAAGAATTAGGTGAGTTTCCCAATATTGTTTCCCATCCAATATACAGAGATGTGTGTGAAAAAATTTTCTTCTTACACCCTATAGTAGGGGAAACGGAGAATAAAAATAAAGGAGTGGCTGTAGCTGGTCTCTTATTTTAAACATGGTTTATGGTGATACGCTTTGCTCTGCCTACATTATTGTTTATCAAGTGTTTTAGGGGGCTTATTTTCCATTTCTCATCTTAAGCAAATAGAGGCCTGCTGATTGACAGTAAACAGAGCCAAACACATTCGTACGCAGTGATGTGGAACCTGCTTAGGTGTGCTGAAACAGGAAAACCAAAATAGAAAACCTAATTGTGTCGGTGTGTTTGTTTTGAGGGCTTATCTTGATCTGTGCATGTTCTTTATCTCGTCCTACAGGAGCAAAAACACACCCGATCCTTACGGATGAATCCCAAACAGCCACTCACATTATCCAGGCTTTGGATTAGATTTCTTACACTTAAAAAATAACAATATAAAAAAAAAGGATAAAGATAAGCACTCAACAAAACTTTATAGAGTGGTAGATGGGTTTAATCTGACATATTTGACAGGTGCTCTGTAAGTTAATGTACTTCGACTTCCAGCAGCGAGTTACGATTAGCCTCAAAAGCCATTTAGAAATACATCTACATACACGAGATTAAATAGTCATGACAAGACAAAATTTCAGATATATGATTAACATATTCAAGCCCAACTTAACTTTTTAAAAATTTATTTAAAACATTTTAAAGTTGTAATTTTAGATCACTTTTAAGGACACTTGGATACCCTGATTAAAGGGTCTGTGGTCCCTGATTAAAGGGTCTGTGACAAGGTAAGGGGTACATATAAAGCAAAAATCTATTTGCATGGCAGGACTCAAGCTTTAATAAGGGAGCTTTTCACAAGTACACTGCCTCTGCTGTTTTACTATTTTCCCACACTGCATTCTGGTGCCATTGGTCCTTAGGTAAGTGACACCTATACCTACACACACCAACATGCACACACACTCTCCCTCTCTCACAGGACATTAATGGGACCTACACAAGGTGATTCATCAGACCAGGCCACATTCTTCCACTGCTCCGTGGTCTAGTTCTGAGGCTCACATTCCCTTTTGTTAGAGGACAATGGTCAGAATGAGAACCTTAACTCATCTGCAACTATGCTGCCCCATATTCAGGAACTGTAATAAACTGGGGGGGGAAGGGGTTGGTTGCTGTTGTTTTCTGTTCCCATTTTCAGGAGAACCAGCACTCATTTCTTCAGTAACAGCATCCAACAGACCATTCTACCCAATTTTGTGACATGAATGAGAAATCCCAGCAGCTCATTCAGTTCAAAACACTGAACGACTTCATAGCACATTTTTCTGTTGAGTGCCGTTTTCAAAGTGAAGAGGTATGAAGAACCTACAACGGCATGAGTCAAGAACAGGAGAGAAACACTGCAATGAAGCAAAACACATTTGGTCATGATGCTACATAGCTTGACAAAAAGAAAAGTTTCCTTGTTCACCCCTTTGTGGAATTTCTGTGAAGAAAGAAAGGATTTTTCCCCCCCCTTTCTGACCAGGTCGAATGCCAAAAACTAGCCACAAAGCTAATACGAGTCATTTTAGGCTTTGTTCTGCACAAGTTTTTCATTAAATACAAAATGACTTTGTTACTGAAGAAAAAGGGGAGATTCTTTACTTAGTGTAGCTTCTGAACTCAATTGTTTTAATCCAGACTGATTTAAAATATTTGGCTTTACCTGTCATTCATGCGTCACTTCATCTTCGAGTGATTCAAACAAATCTGCCTGTTTTCGGGTTTACAAACTGACTGGTTTAATGAATCTCATTAAACCATCCACTGAATGTATCCATCTGTACTTAGCCTAGCAGGAGGGTACATGAAGCATGCTGACAATGCAGGTTTAGATCCGTATATTGCACATTGAGTCATTAAATATTGCTTTGCATGTGGACTTCAAACATGTGCACAGTGCTTCCTTGTGTTTATTTGTCAATTAATTTCTGCATGCTTGGATTGCAGCACTGCTACAAATCAGCGTTTCTGCTGATTAGTCAGCGGGACAAGCTGAATCAAGTGCTGGAGAAGAGCATCAAAGGATGATTAAATCATGAGACGGATCGTCGGATACGATTTGTGCTCCTGCTCGGTTTGTATGTATTCAATTAACAATTAGCCGTTTCCCTTCCCATGTTAAATTAGCTTTATTATCCCTTTCCAGGCCAATAAAAGACAAAACTATGCGTCTGTTGAGTTTAACAAACGTCTGTTGCCAGGGCAACAGCAGGCCAAACATCTGCCCTTCTCAAGCAGATGATGAGTTTTTAAATCGCTCCAACGCAGACACTCCCCTGTTTACATCAGCGGGGGAAACATCACATAACACGTCTGAGGTAATGACAGGGAAGCCTGTTTGCTCTCCGCACGAGCCTCAGCATACAAAGCCCTGCCTGACATCTGAGAAAAAAATAAATAAAAAAGCCTTTTATGGTTTCCTGATGGAAAGCACAGCATGACAAGATGACCGATTAGTTTGATGAAACAGAGTTAAACTTATAGGTATAATAAAGAACTCAGAAGGAGGGGAATTAGATTTTGATAATAAATTGATTTTTACCTGACTACATTAGAAATTCAAGCCACAAAACAGATGTTAAAATAATTAACAGAGCCTTAGAAAAAAAAAAGAATGTACCCTTTTACACTAATGCACCCAAATAAAACTCAGTGGAACCAGCTAGTAAGTGGAGTCCACCTTCGGTGGGCCAGGAAACGTACAACAAAGGTCTTGATTTATAACTGAACCCATAATACACACTTAGTTTTTGAAATAATCTTCAAATTTCTCAACATTGTACTATTATCCAAAAACTGACAGTATGGCACAACTGTGAAGATGCTAAAAATATGGCCATCTGTCTAAACTGACAGGCCAAGGTATAAGGACATTAATTAGAGAAACAGTCAAGAGGACTGATAACTGTAGAGGAGATACAGAGATCGATAGCTCAGTTAGATAAAAGGGAAAAAAAATGTCCATAAATCTGGCTTCAATGGAAGAGTGACAAGAGGAAAATCATCTCTGGAGAATACAATAACTAATCCAGTTTAAATAATAGTCAAGTCAAGTGTGTTTGTATAGCACATTTCAGCAACAAGACAGTTCAAAGTGCTTTACACCATGAAAACATCATGTAGTCACCAATTATGGAACAAGCAAGACATTTTGTTAAAACCCATCATCAAGCAAATACACATCAAATGTGTTGATCAATGTTTGACTTATTAGTAAACAAATCTAACAGGTGGGTTTAAACTTTGATTTTCAGGAAATAGGTGTTGTAGCTGTTTCAGTTTTCTGGAAGTCTGTTCCAGATTTGTGGTGCAGAGAAGCCGAATGCTGCTTCTCCATGTTTGCTTCTGGGGATGCGAAGCAGAACCAGAACCAGAAGACCTGAGCGCTGTGGACTAAAGATAAATGTATTGGTGAATTTTTCTCAGTCCTTTAAGCCTAGAAATGTTCCTCAGGTGATAGAAGGCTGACTTTATCACTGTTTTTATGTTTCTCTGAAGGCTCAGGTCTGAATCCATCACTACACCCAGATTTCAGGCCTGGTCACTAGTGCTGATTCCTTATCACCATTGTCTACTTTACAGTTATACTATTTGTGTTGGTCTATCCTGTAAAAAAAAACTATAAAGTAAATTTTGACAAAATACTTTTGTAAAGTTTTGCATTTGTGAAATATTTGAGAAGCTAAAGCAAAAAAAAGAAAAAAAGTGTCAAACAAACAGCTGATAAAACAAAGTCATCATGAGGAGGAGGACAGATGACCTGAACTGACCAAATGGAGGGGAAAGAACTGAAACAAAAAGTTCTGGAGAGGTGTCAAACCCCACAGGTCTGGGACATTCCTGAGCACCATAAAGGGATTGTTTGCCTTGGCGTGTTTATACAAATGTTCTTACAAGTGTCTGTCTGTCTGTGGAGGTTGATCTTCACTCATTGTGACTTGAAGTAGTGGCTCTAATTAGGGTTTTATGGTGACTTTTTGCAGGTTTGATGGAGGTTGATGGCAAACCAGCTGTGGAAACGCATCCAAACACTTCTGAGGATACCCGAGGGGTGGATCAAAACAAGAAAACACCACCATAAAAGGCTTCTTCAGAGCTTTTCTGTCGAGCATTCGTTTTATTTAGAGTCGCTCCTGGTATCTGCTGAAGTTAAGGAATTTAGAGCCCTGGTGTAATATGTAGCAGGCTGGTGTTAAAGCACCACAAAGTGACTCTGGGTGCAGCTACAAGGAGGGAGCCTTTGACTCAAAACTGACGGTGGCACATTGACGGGTTTTAGAGAGAAAAATGTCAAGAACCTAAATTTATTCAGACCAAAAATTGTCTTCAATTCTGACAAGGTATTTAGAACCAACTTTCTCTTTAAGTGACGTATGAAGCCACTGTTTTAATTCTGTGACAGCTCGAGCTGTAGCAGGGATGCAATTAGCCTGGGAGGCATCTAAGCTCCCTTAGAATGAAGTATTTCTGAAAATGTCAAACGCTCCTTTGAGCCTCTTAATTAGGCTTTTTCTATCTTTTTTTTTCTCCGTCTTAGTGAAACTGTATGCAGAGTTATTCCCACCGCACATTTAATAAGTGGCTGCAACTCACAGCTGATTCTGATTTGAGAAACAACAAGGTGATTTTTTTTTTTTTTTTTACAAAAAATGCAAAAGAGCAAGAAAAAATATTGCACATTTGCAGTTTTTGCAACACTGCCACAGGATGTTTTATAACGTGGATAGCCTGATTCTGACGCATGCTTGTTCTTATTTTGAAGAAAATGTTCCTATTATTGTGAGACGTACCATCCCCCAGCAGCAGATTGTCTGGAATTACTTTGGTTTTGGGGCAGAATCACAAGCAATCTAAAAATCAATAACAGGAAATTATATGCGAGTTGCAAGCGATTACTTATCTCCTGTAACTCAACAACACAAGTGAACTGGTAGCCTGTTAAAACGCACAAAAGTTGGGACAAAGGATTAGCAATTATTGTCCTGTTTAGTTGCATGATTTTTAAAATTTAAACAGAGGAATTTTAATTTATCATGAGTGGTAACTGCACAAGGCTGCAAGCATCATCAGACACCGACAGGTTTGTTATTTTTAGTTCCATGAAAGCAGCAGTAAATATCAATATACTTTAAAATAAAATTAAATGTTTAATGTGTGCTCTTTACTGATACAATTACACAATTTAGAAAAGTAGAGGTGTGCGATACTACAAACCTCGGCATCGATCCAATACCAAGTAAATACAGGGACAGTATCACTGACATCGATACCAATATCGATATCCTTTATTTAAACTTCTGACTTTCAGGTGTTTTTGTGGTTTTTCCTTTAATTTTATTTTTTTTAGGGGGGATGGGAGGGGCTAAAACCAAGGGCAGAATTTGGGCAAAGTTTGTAGGTGTCAACAAACTACTTTTGCATACTGATATAAAAATCTGAATTTTTTTTTTTAAAGATAAAATAAAATGCAAAAAAAATCTAATTTGAGAGCAAATCAAAACATCTTTTTTGAGTTAGCATTGAGAAACGACGTTACAAAAATAAAATACAATTTCAAGAGTATCTGAAACTACAGTACTGATCTTATCACTCTAGTATCGATCGGATACTGACATCAACTTGGTATGAGTATTATTGATATTTTGTCCTATATGGAAAACATCAAGCATGATGACAAAGTCATTCTGAAAGTCATCATAAACACACAGTCACTATGGTAAAACATGACATGATGGGATCCTCTTCTTTACAGAAGGAGTCTCTAGGGCCACAATTGAAAAAGTGCAAATGGGGTATTGACACTTTTGCAAGAAAATGCATGAATCACTTAAAAGCCCTTAAGCAACCTGTGATTACAGCTTAGGTGCTGATAAATAACAGTGGTCTGGTTTCTCTTAAGCCGTGCAGGTGTGGAAGCAGCTTTGCCAAAGCAATGTTCCAGTATTTCGCTTTAGTCAATAACAGAAACGACATGAATATTTCATTGTTAGAAAGCATGTGATTTAAGGAGCAGGTCAGGACAGCATCCAAGTCGTCTGAAGTGATAGAAAAGTGAGAAATGTGAGGTTACAGTACAGTTTGTCAGCATGTAGGATTAGTTTCGACTAATCTTTGGCAGCATGTCACTGCAGCTTAACATAATGTCCACTTGGCTGCTTCGAATCTGGCAGCAGAGAAATGTAGCTGACATCGATATGATTTAGGCTCAAATTAGTCTCCTACATCCAAGTAGCTACAGAGTGAGATGAAATATGTCGTGGATTGCTGAGAATAAAGAGCTCTTGCCATCTACATCATTATCATGTAAAGAATAAAACACAATGGCTCTTGATCTGTGCTAAACGTTCAAAGAGACAGTTGATAGTAAAGATCCAAAAACATGGAAGTATTCCTTTTGATATTGTTTAGCTAAATGGCGGTGGTACTAGTTATTCATAAAATGAGTTACAATGAAGTTTCTTCATGCCACACATTTCTAGAGTGAGTTTCAGATGACATGACGGTGAGCAGGTCAACTATTTAGTGCAAGATTTAATTCTAAGCTATTATTAAATTTGCAACAAAACCATTGACCATTACATGATATCCCAATGTTTTCGCCACAAACATTTATTTAATAATATTTTATTGAGGGACTTGTAACATTCCTGTTAACAGAATAGTTTTGGACCAAAGATATTCTTCTAGAGTTAATTCTCAAAATATACATTATAGTTAAATTCTATCAAATTATTTCTAATTTTGACGTGAACTACACCCACCTGGTGCTGATTAAGCAATTGTTCATTTAGAACAATTGGCTTGACTTTGAATGTGTTGCATCACTATGGCAACACATTCCTGAACAGTGTTGAATTGCAAAAATCTCCCATTTTTTTGATGACGACCAGATCGTCGTCGTCTTGGCAAATTCCCCTCGACTCTGGGTTTCATCCCGGCAAAGAACAGCATTATGGGTATTCTTGATTCAAGTTCTCAACAGAAATTGTCAAAGCCACAATCCGCAAAGGCAAATAATCAGGTTTTTTATCAGGTGGGGTCTCTAATCAAGTGAGCAACAACAGCAGCGATTGAAACATGCTTACCGACAACTAGTCTTCCACTTTGTGTTTGTCTGTCATGTAAAAATCCTGATGACAAACGCTAACATATGCAGGTGGAAAATAATAAAATGCAGAAAACTTGCTGTTAATGTACTGTAAATATCAATTAAAGAGCTATTAGGTTTCAGTCCAAAATTGCCCTTGTTGAATTAACTCACGTCTTTCAGTTGTTGCTCGGTGTGACGGGGATCTGTTTTTGTCTGCGAGAGGCTAGTGACCTGTTCACAATGTGCAACGCCTCCCACCCGCTGCCTGCTGATGGCCCCGGCCTTCCCTGCAGTCCTGAACACCATTAAGCAATGAGTGATGACTACGTAACCCCCTACAACCTTCAAGCCTGCGGTATAAACTTCCCTCTGCATTCCAAATTCACAGGTTAGCCCTGACAAACATGTAAAAAGTCTAGAAGTGCTACTTCAGGGTGAAACCACCTGGACCACCCAAAAAAAGGAGAAAACATTTATTTTACATGGATTTTTTCCTCTCACAGCTGGATACTTAATCAATGCTATTATGCAATTTTAACACTAAAAGCATCCTATTTTAAATTAGATAAATATGAAGTCTTCGGTGGTGTGTTTTTATGGAATACAATGATTTCTGTGCAACACACACTGCCAAACTGAATTACTTTATTTCGCAAGTGGATCAACTCCAGCTCCAACATTGTGCCAATTCTCCTCTGTCTCCTCTAGATTTTGGTGCACACATTGGCAATGCATGTTATTAAAACTCAGTAAGGCACCAGTGAATTATTTCAGGCTCTTCTTAAAAGTCACAGGACCAGATGTGTCAAACAAATGGATGCCTTTTCGATGTAAATGTGAATTTCTCTGGCGAATACCACACTGTTAAATCTACTATAATCAAGATTTTTATAAGCACACACCGCTGTTCATGATTATGTGTTTATGGCAAATAAAGAAAATGTCACAGGAGCACAATTAACACAAATTATACTGCTTTTACTTTCATCGTTTCTCGAAAATCTCCCCAGTGTGTCCATCCACCCGTTGCCTATGCCCATTTAAGGCGCTGCCGTACTCCACCCGAACAGTTGATGTGCGGTCACGTGGTTGCGGGACACTCATGTTCTCACACACCTTTCACAATCGGCACAGACAGGCTCCTCTGTGCCTGTCTGTACATAGTTAAATGACTTAGTCTAAACTCCTAGACTAATCAAATGTGAACTTGGCAATTCTATGACTAAAACTCGTATACAGCGAGTTTTAGTCATTTGACAATCTTTGCAGGTGTTTTGTGAAGAATCGTACAACTGTACGTAATTCCTCACTGCATCTGAAAAACAATCTTTAGCAGCGGTGCACAGATATATTGGCCAACTAATTTATCGGTGAATTGATTTATCCGTACCGATTTCCTTCATTTTGGGAGATCTGCGATCGGCCAATACTTGCATGTGTAGCCGATCTTATCCCCCGTTCTGAAAATGTTGCACTCCCATGAAAAAGGGAGAGCAAAAGAGGACAGACATGTCTGCACGTTTGCAGTTGACAATAGTCATCGCACTGTTGGCAACTCAGCGACTTTCTTGGTATACTTAGCGACATTTCAGCCAAAAAAAAAAAACTGGTATAGGACAAAATTGGAATCAGCAGGTACAGCTTTTTAAAGACCATGATCGGCGATCGTCCAGAAAACTGCAATCAGTCACCTGTACGTTTTAGTATTCAGTTATTAGTATTTCAGTAGTCACCTCCAGATACAAAAACTTGATATTGGACGAGTTGAAGCTAAATATCAACATAGCAGTCCCAGTGCATTTCTACAGATTTATAACCAATCACCCAACACATCGCACAGAGCTGTGGCTAAAATTGTTCGGCCCCGGTCTGTTGTCGAGAAGGGGAGGAGGACGCCTCCCTGCAGACAAGATGACAAAATTTTTGTCACCCATGTCAATGAGAGACGATTTCGACGCAGTTCAGATGAAATATTATAGCTTTTGTCCCTTCCAGAGGGACTGATGCCACAGGTCACCAAGCTATTGCAGGGCAACACATACCAGACACATACTGTGAATTTGCCCCAGCTGAGGCCTTTCCATGTAGATTTTGCGTTTTACACCTTTCCCCCACCGCCCAAAAACCTCCACATTAGCTTAAGTGTCCTCTCTAAATAGGCCGTAGGTACAAGTCTGTTTCTATCAGCAGGAACTGGTGATGTATCGGCTTTACAAAGGACTTTCATTTCTTAGTGGAAGACTTTACCTTTTACATTTACTAAGTGCCAGAGGATGTGGACAAGAAAGAGAGAGAAAGAAAATGAAGAGTTTCTAATCTAACGTAATGTTAGCAATGGACAATTGTTCTAATTAGTGTATGTCTGATATCAAAGATGTATATTGGTGTACAACCAATGGGCTGTTAAACTATGCTTTTAAAAGTCTAAAGAGACTGATTGAACTGCTTAATAAACCTAACTACATGTCAGACTTGAACATGCAAGCTCAGTTCAGCTTTAAAAGATCGATGATGGGCCAACTTGCTGATCACAAAGTAACTTAACTCAAAACATTGCTTATCAGCGAAAAAACAAAAACACAGCAGCTAATGGGTGAGGTCTCTGTTGGGAACTGTTGGGTTTTACTAAAGAAAAGCTGTTAAGTGCCTGCACTGCCGTGCAGCGAAATTGCTCATTGGATTTGTCGTGAAACCAACTCCAGGGCTAATTTTTCCTAATTTATTTTGCTTTATTTCACAATCACTTAACTGATTGATATAAGAACAATTGCCCGTGCCCGGACTACCTTCCAAGGAGCTGCTGTGCAGCAGACTTCTCTAATAAATGTAATTTAAGTGTATTACAGGATGGAGTTTCATATCGATGATGGATGATGCTGTACGAAGGCCTATTTGGTGTTGTGGTGGAGGTGTATTAATCATTATTAAAGGCAGCTTAAATGCTTTCCCTATGCGCCAGAATGATTTAGATTCTTGGGTGGACAGTGTGTGTAACACCGGCGCTCCTGCTGCTGGTGGTTTCCATAATGAAGCACTTACTCAGCCTGTTGCCAAGAGACTGCAAGGTCATGATAAGCTGCTGGAGTCTGAAGACGTTTATGGGCATCGTCAAGGGCAAAATATAGACATCGTGGCATGGACATGCAAAGACTGTAGATGTAAACCGCACCATTATGTGTTAGCATAATGGATATCAATAACAAAAATATTATACATTTCAGTAGCTACATAGAATCCCTATCAGATTTCAGATGCGCTTTGGCCACCCCAAACATATCAATGTTACACCCAGTCAAAAGAAATGCTGGTGAAATTAAAAGCAGATTACCTTAAGACTAATTCTGCCAGACGCACAAAAAAATATTAACTATGTGAATAAAACAGGACAGACTGAAGCAACACGTTTCATTGTCATAAAATCCAATCTACTGCACAACTTTAGGTAACTTCGAACTTTCATGTTCCTTTAAAGATCCGACACTTTCCTTTGCGCTCAGTACTTTTCGGTTCTGTGAAAAAAATAAATGAATAAAAAAATACCGCCCATTAAAGAGGAAGACTGCTCAGATTATATGGGCATCATGCTTATTTTTGTCCAGGGGAATCAGCGAAAAGCATCAACAAAGCCGTCCTGTTCTCCACAGCATCCTGCATAGCACAGATGGCGCATTCTGTAGTCATATACTTTCATGGTATACACATATATACGTAGAGTAGCTTTCAGTGGTAAAGACTTCAAGAACATCTTCTGAGTACCTTTCAAAGTGAATGTAACTTCATTAGCTCAACTCATGCCAATTGCAAGGACACACAAGCAGCAAACTAAAACACAGACATAAGAGCCTGCTGGAGCCAAGGCCCGTCAACACACACACAGCCACACACACACTCTCTGATGCCAGTGCTTAGGAATAGGATGATGTATTACCTCAGTGTGAAAGACACCATCATTCTGTTGACTTTACAATGGGCCATATGGGTTGAGTTGGAAATTGTTAAGTCTCTGCAGATCCTTGGCAGAATATCTTTGACTCATAAGTCATCACTGGGAGAAAAACAAAGCCGAGCAAATTAAATCTTTGAATTAAACTCTGATTACAACAGCAGTGCTTTCCAGCTTTAAAGGGGAACTTGTTATGTGAAATCGACTTTGAGCTTTACATCATGTTGCATCATAAAACAGGCTTGGAGTGTTGCCCTGATTCTTTCATGCATGTTTGAGAAATCCTTTCATCTCCCGTGGCAACCGTTCAGATGCGCTAAATGCCTAGGTGAACGAAGCACCGCCTACGAGGCGTAGCTCCTCCTCAGAGTTTCTAATCTTCCAGCTTACAGAGGAACCCTCCCCTGTGACTCTCCTATTCAGCTTCTTCAGACTAGCCAGCAGCAATTAGCAAACACCTGGTGGACCTGCTGAGATCATTATACAAGCTACTTCTCAGGGCAACGCTGGTAAAAACAATGTTAAAGGGTTAAAAGAGGAGCCATGTTGTGACGACTTCCTGAAGGAGGAGTTTCAGAAAGAGCAGGAGCTTCTTAAAGAGACAGAAGCTCAATTTCAAGGCGGTAAATTATGAAGCCAAATTTCTCTTAAGTCATATTTGATAAATTTAGCATTTTTATAACAACTGAAGGTAACACAGTTATTTAATTACGCTATAAATGCCACTGTACAGCAGGAAAATACATAATACTGCCCATTGAACAGTCACAGCATGGAAACAAACAACAAAACAAACCAAACATACTCCTAATCTGATCAACTTGTTGTTAGTGAAGGGCAACAGAATTAAACAGCAGGCTTGGGGTTTCTATTTCTGTCTTCAGACAGTCTGTGTTGACTGACCTGAGCTCATAAACGTTCCTGTTTTGATCAATTTGCTGCACAAGCCTAACTGGTACCAGAATCATTATCTACTGCTCCCATATTTGCTCAAAAAAAAAAAAAAATCCAATATCCCATGACAAATGATTTTATGAGAGTGTAAATTTGTGTGCTGAGCATATTTATCTGAAACATTTCTTTTTTAAAAGTAACTTAGATCGATGCTCATTTATAGTCAGCAGCAGTTCCATCTACTTCTAATCTCTTTTCAAAGTGGATGAATAAATATGACATTTCCATGTTTTAAGAACCCGGCCAGAGTGCCTGCGCCTCTCTGTCCAACAGGCTTACATTCGGTTTCTTTTAATCAACACAAACTAATCGTCGTCATCATCATGATAATAAGCCATCTGCTTATTGAAATGAATGACAGTAATAAGCAAAGTGCTCTGACAAAAGTGAAGAACAGTTTAACAGGAAACTGTGTAGCCTGGTGATTTTCATCTTGAATCAATGACCTTTGAAATGAGAGGTTCGTACAGTCAGGTAACACTAAGGGGAGGGTTTTGTCACATAGACCCTCATCCTTTATTTATTTATTTTATCAACTGTTTTGTGCAACCCATCTACAATAAGTTCATACACACAGTCGAAAACACACTCAGTAAGTCCAAGAGATCAGAGCAAAGTGTGCACCTCTTTTGTGATATAAATAGTGATCAGAAATTTTAAAAAACACGTTTCTTTACAGAGAATTCAAAACTTTAAGAACATCTGACTGGATGGATTCTGTTTGGATCGACTCACTCACCACAGATCGTCAACATTTCCGTCTCTTACCAGATTTCAGCAGATGGTATCATTGATTTTACATAATCTGAAACATAAACAGCTGTGTTCTCTGGTTATGCTTTATTATTTTGCTCTGGCTGTAATTTTAATTGGCATGTCTTACCGTCTGGCTAATTTGCAGCTGGAAAACAATGTGATGTCATTCTTAGCTACTAGCCTTGACTTCATTGGTACTGAAAGTAGCCACCAGGACTTTTCCTTGACTCTCTGTTGCCAACTTCAGTTTACAGCGGTAGACCTGCTGTGTGTCCTAGGATACAATCAGCCTGAAAAGCAGAGTTAAATAAGCTAAACAACCAATTTTAAGAGTTTTTGTGATTAAAATCTTTTTGTTTTTAGCTTGGAAATGGTTGAAAACCCTGGTTCTCTATCCTACCCGGGACAAAAATAGATAATTTTTTTTTAATGCTTTGCTTTGTGGTCCCGCCATATGTTGATGTGAAAATAGATCTGAAAATGTTTGTGTCGTGATGTGAGAAAATCCCCAACCTTGTGTACAGACTGTGAATTTAACAGGGTCTCCGAGGGAGAGTGAAACACAGGAGCATAAGCATAAGCATCTGTGTGTTTAGTTTTGCAACATGACCTTTTGAAACTCATAAACCTGAATTTTTTTATTTTTTTTTATTTTACTTTGCTTTGGTTGTCAAGTTGGGGTAAATATATCTCAGAGCCCCTGAAGCCTCGCCTCCACAGACCTGCAAAGCTTTCTAGAGTGCATGAATTTATTTATCTCACCTGTCAAACAAAAACAGCAAACAGGCATGATTCATCCATAACAACAGAGATGCGGACATTTGAATAGAGCAAAGAACAGCTTGAAGGTCGGATGACGCTGACTCCATCTCTCTCTCCCCTCGACACCAGCTCTATAAAAGGTGATCCTTTTATACTCCAAGGATCACATGTCCTCAGATTATTTGAATGAATTTTATCACACTTCTGTGGATGTTCATGAAACCAGGTCAAAATCTGAACCTGAATTCCACGTTTCTGAGTGGCAGCTGGTGTGGAAAAACGCAGCCTTCCATCCATCCATCCATCCATCCATCCATCCATCCATCCATCCATATTCAGGGCTTCCCAGCTCAAGAGAAAGAAATGTGCTCATTTGACAGTCCATGGTTCACTGCTGTACTTTCAGCTCTATTTGCATGCGACATGATCACATTAGAAGCGACAGACTCTGTATTTTTTCCCACAGTGCTCCTTTCTCCGTCTCTTCCACCAGCTGAACTGTCAACCATCATATTATCCACCACATCTTGGTTGGAGGAAAAAAAAAAGTCGATTTCCCTATTGTGCGAGCATGGTTCTATTCTGTTTTCTCAGAACTCTGGGATAAAAAATATAATTCTGTTATCAGCTCAACTCTATACTGAATACAATTGGATTCATAGCACTTAGCTAACTAACTACTTAGCAAGTAAAAAGCTGATGCTATTGTAGAACAAACATGTCCTCTAGAGAAACATAGTCACATCCCACATTATCATTTTACTATCTTGCGATTACTTTTCTGTACCAACTTTATAACCAAGTCTTTGCTTAAAGCATTACAAAGTAAACGTAGCTACCAGTGTCGCTACCAAGTTAGCAAGTAAAGAGCTGATGCTACAATAGAACAAACATGTCATCTAGAGAAACATAAAGTCACAAATTAACATCATTGCATAGCATCATTTTGCTATCATGCCATTTCTCTTTTATTTCATCTTGTGGAGGGGCTCCTGTGAAGTCCAATCAATTCAAAATGGCGGTCTGTGAAGAATGACGAGGCTCCTTGCAGTCTGTTCACTAGCAAAACAAACTGGGCAACAACTTTTGATCTAATGTTTGGCCAAAGCTACTCAACTTCATTCCCACCAGCATAAACTTAGAAGTAACAGGCCAGCAGTTTAATAAAGCTGAGAAGGAGTGAGAACGTTAAAACCACAACGTCCTTTCTTTGGAAAAAAAAAAAAAGAGTCTCACGAAAAAGGGTGTAAAAATAAATATAGTAAGACGCACACTGTTTGTGGTAACAGCGCTGGGAAAGGCAAAGTACAGAGGGGCCAGATCAATGAGATGTGCACCAGAATCTAGAATAAAAACTTTTTACAGTTTTGGATGAAATCACTGAACACACATGAGAACGAGTTACAAAAAAAGACTCATCCAGCTGTAATGCCGCATAGCCTTACTGATTCTGGGAAATGAAATGAGCTCGGCGCATGAGTCATTAGCTGGTGCTTTGAATATCAGTGTGGGTCGAGCTCGAGAGCCGACACGGCAACTGACATCATGAGCCGGCTCACCATGTTAATCGTGTGCATCGTGAGCGTCTCCCTGGGAATGGACGACAATCTGCTGTTAATAATTCAGCAGCAAATAAAAGCCATACAGCAGAAAAAAAAAGTGCATCACCCCAGTGAAGTCCTGGGTTGCAGCATTTTGAGTGCATAGTGTAAAAGGAGAAATATTACATCACCGGGTGGAAGACTCTGATTCATATTCATATTCAACACATGTTCCGCATAAATGTGTTTTACTAGCTTTTTTGCAAGTAAACACAAGAGCTATAACAAATTAATTCACAGAGAAAAAAATTATTTTGAATCAATTGCAAGCGTGAATCATAAAAACATGTTTTTTTTGTTTCATTTCTTCGTTTTGGTTTTTTGTTTTTGTTTTACCCCAACACGCCTTAAAGCTGTAAGCGCAGCAGCTGTGAGAATTTATAACCGTTATTGAAGGGAAGCCTAATTCAGGCCGTTTCATAGCACTCGTTTTAAAATCCATTCCCTGTGTGAAATGCACACAAGCTGTTTTATTAGCAAACCTCAGCAGCAACCATGATAAATAAAAGAACCCATAGTGCAGCCCGGTGCCTTCAGAGGAAAAGTGAGAGGATTGTTTTTTGTTGTTGTTGTTTTTTTTCAGCTCTCGGATGCCCGAGGCCAGATGGGAGAATGGAGTTGTCAGGAGTTAATGCAAAAGTTGAATTAAAGAGATAAATCTCCTATCGGCACCATTACGGATTGTAAGAGAAGCTCGGAGATGTGCTGCAGAGGTCGATAATAGCTTGAACTGCCACCGTGAGGCCTGTGCTCGGCTCTGACTGGTTTCCCGCAGATCCGTTTTTTGTTTTGTTTCGTTTCTGAAAACTATATTGTAAAGCTTGTCAACACATCATAATGCCGATCTGACCTCTGTCTGGTTGGCAAAACGTACTAAAGAACCTCCGTCTAAAGCCAAAAAAATACACAATACAAAGACACAGACGATGCATGTATTCTTTTTCACACTCTTCCTGCCTTATGCAGAAACGAGTGGGTGCCTAGTGTTTGATGGAGTCAAGGGAAATACAGGGCTGCTTCAAGTAATAAGAAATCTTCATTGAAGTAAGGCTAGTAGTACTTATTCAGGATAGTACTTGCCTTTTTATTTAGGCAAGTACCACCATCTACTGCTATATGCTTCACCTGAAATGCCAAGACATGGGGAATAAATAAAAAAAAGAAAAAGGGAAAAATCTGAAATAGGTTAAACTTTATTTGAAGTTTGAAAATGTCACAAAACACATATCGGAGCTATAGAGTAGATTCTGAAATGCATGATAATGTGAGTCTGTGGCATGTTCACCTGAGGCTTTTGCATCATATGGAGGTCTGCACACGTCCCAACATGTAGCCCATACCGCAGCTGGCAGAGCTCTGAGGCTGAAAACTCAAAAAAAAATGTAAAAACTTAGGAAGAGCAATAAATGCTACAGGTTACTGTTCCTTTTTTCCAGAAGGATGAAAGTAAGTACCAAGTTATTTCATTGTGCTTCTCCTCTTGAAAAGGATAGACATCTACACAGAGTTATATCAGCTGGACTTCACTCAATGACCAATCTTCCCGTTTTATTTTTTTTTCTCCCATCGCTTATTCTTGGACAGGATTTGAAGGTATTTTAAGTCACTTTATCAGTGATGACTGCAGGTGAAAAACAAATTGGTTTTTGAGTGGTTTAAAAGAACACTTGTGTAAATAAGTCGATGGGTTGATGACTAAAATGCCACCAATAAATCAGTTTTTATCAAAAGCATGACACTTCTATGGCTATCCTTGAAGTCCATTCAGCTCTTCTAAACAATCCTCTTTCAAATAAATTTCCTGTGCGACGTTATGACCTGCATCGTTGTGCAGAGTTTCTGCTTCATCCTTTACAGCATTTCTTCAGATTCTATTTTTGCGCAGAGCTTTTATTAAACCATCACCTTCCGGGTGGACTAAGGTCTGAGCTTTGACTGGATGACTGAAAAAACGTTTTCTAAATAAATAGTGTAAAGAACAGGGTTTAGAGTTTATGGGTGCTGATTTAGACAAGGGCATTAAAAAGGAATACCAGGAGAGTTCCCGAGATACATGTGAGAAAGTGCGTTTGAAAGCGAGAAATAGAAGGTGTCCTTCACATTTGCAGCCAATCTGTTCAGTTAGTGGCAAACTCAAGTCAGTATAACTCAGGGGAAATGATTTCCATTATCCCAGCAGGGAAAAAAAACAAAAAAAAACAGTAAAACCCAAATCCTACCAAATAAATGCAAGTCAAACCTCATCAACACTTCCCCCTTTTCCTCGCATTTAAATCCACCAAACGCTTCCTTCGGTTGCATCTCAAATCTACGGGTTTAACTTTGTTTTTATCCTTTTAAAAAGAGCAAAACCTGCAAGATTGGTTAGGAGAAAAATCCCTTTGTGCTCGATTCAACTGGCTGGCGTAATGTTACATGTTGCGAGTACCACAGAGAGCTGCTGTGATACTCGATACGGGACGCAGCTTGTGCAACAAATAAAGCATGCGGCTTCCAGTATGTAAACACCTGACCTCAGACTTGTAGCAGGGTAGGTTTACTCGCAGGCAGGGGCATTGTTGCAAAGTGTGTGAGAGATTTCGTGTCAGCGTTGTTCATTTGGGACGTGGAGACGAGCGTCATTAAACACAGCAGACGCATCTTTTAGGAGGCGAGATTACCACACGAGTACGTGTCAATATGAAGGTTGTGGCAAAAAGTAGAGCATCCCATTAATTCTTTTTTTTAATCTCTGGAACAAGTGAAATAAGTGCAAATAAATGCCAGAAATTAATGGGGTTTTTTCTCATTAAACAAAAGAACGAATCCTCATATTTTTCAGTCTTTGAAACTGATTGGGGAAATAGAATTCATACTGGATTTTTATTTCAAATTAATGGTAATAACGTCATATTGTAGGTCCCATGAGGTCTTTTTTGAGTCTTCAGGGACTTTTAGCATCTTCCATCCTTTTCTAGAGGAAATTACTTACATCGTCAGATCCAAGCATGTTTGCAGTTGTTTTGAATCTTTTAAAAGCTTTTCAAAGACCTTATGAGGCTCATAATCAACTAAAATCTTCTTCCCGAGAACCTCAGACAGGTTTTGTCACGTCAACATGGTGTTCAATCTCACTTCGGCCGTCAGGAGCACACCAGACCACATGGGTGACGTTCAAATAGTCTTCTGCGTGACGCAGAGTGACAGTGTTCCAGTTTCCTCCTAATGTGACGCGTGCAATTTTAGCCGTTTTAAACGCCATTACGTTTCTACAATAAATTGCAACGGGATTTTGGGAGGTCGTTACGTCTGGAAAGTGCTAATCTCTTCACGTAGTTGAATGAAATCAATTACGTGATGAACTTTCACTTGAGCGGGGTTCGAAAGAAAAAAACAAAAACAAAAGGGTCCCTCGCTCCAGCACTCAATGCAAAAACACGCACTCAAAGTCAAGGTTAGCCAAAAAACACCCAAGTTATCTGATGCTGCGATGCGACTTTATTAACCTCCCTGTTGATTTATGGCAGCTCAAGTAGGAACAATCTGCCGCAGAGCGGTACGATAAAGTTGTAGCCGTACCTCATCACTCCGCCACGACTCGACAAATGAAACAGATTAGTCTCTTAAGTGGGCGACTTCCAGGTGTAATGCGTCTTGGTCCCCAGGTGAGCTGCACGGTGACAATCTTGTGTCGCTAGAATGAGACAAACAGGAGAGAATATGGTCAGTTAAGTGCGTAATTTCTCACAATTCAACTTCTCAACACAAAACATGAAGGTCCCAAATATATTTAACACCGTAAAGTCCAGCTCCTACAACTTAACCCCTTTGCACAGTATTTTTATCGTTGTGTAAGGGTATTTTTTAAGTAACCGTGACATTTGTTTAACAATTAGGGGATTGGTTTTATAAAAATGATAAATGAATAAAACTTTAGAGACAATCAACTAAACATTTAGTGGTGTACGCAAGACTATAGACGTCATCAAAGCCAATGATTAGATGCTTTTTCAACTTTGCACTCTGAAACGATCAGCAGTACATCCGACTGATGAAAAATGACCCCTTTTTAATAACAGAGTCGTGTGCGTTTTAGTCATTTTCGTGCTGCAAATCATTTTGTGGGATACAATTTTTCAATTTCCTTATTTACTAAGAAATAATAAAGTCCCCCCCCCCCTTCTCACCAGAAATTGGTGGAGAGAAAAGAGCTGGCATGAGAAAATAGCTAGCAGACATTGTGACAATTAAAGCAGCACAGTCACGACTCAGAACTTATTTCTAATTTAGCAACATCCTACAGTTTTAGTCTAAAGTACCAAATTACACGACACAATCAAACATGTTCAAGATGTGTTGTTTTTTTTTTTGTTTTTTGTTTTTACTTTAATGAGGCTTTAAAGAATGTAAATTAAGTCTGATTATAAAAAAGGAAATATTGGAGTGGCATAGTTTTTGGATGCTGTAATTGGTAAGCGATGGATAAAGAGCTTGTTTTGTGTTTTGACAATGATTTATGTTCAACACAGATTAGCAGGAATAAGTTGGAAAAATAGAAATAGATGAATAAAAAGTTAAATATATTGCATGTGACTGATTAAATACCGCTTTCCATAAGCGTCAAGATTTGAGTCAACTACAGTAAACTGTAAAGTCTGCAAAGACTTCTGAAGAAAGTTCTAGCGCTTTTTTAAAAAAAGTGTGAATATATTAAATAACTCTAGACAATTAAGTCTTTAGAGCCTTCTGGTGGTGCCTTTGTCATCCTCTTCCAACATTTTAAAATGTATTTTTGGGCCAGGCCCAGACAGAATTCATTTTTATAGAAGCAGTAAGGCATCCTATAAATGTAGGTGGGAGCTCCATAACAAAACTAAAATAATTAAACTGCCAGTCTGCCTTTTTGGCACGAGTGCATTGTCTCATCAAGTGACCGGGGCTTTTGTTCCAGCATACCAGTTCATTTTATTATTTAGGAGAGCCCAAAACATGCAGTAGTACCAATCAAAACTTTAAATACACTCATCATGGGAATTATTGACATTAGCCTTTAATGATTTATTTGAGCTGTTTGGTTTTTTTTCCAGAATCAAAGTTTTTTGTTTGTTTTCAAAAAAGCTTTATGTGTGAAGATGTATTTGAATTGTTCCCATGAGTTTTCTTAAATTTAAATAGTCAAAATGCTCAAATAGTAAACTCATTAGGTGTTTTCTCCCAGGCTACCTGGACAAATCGCTACTGCAGAACTGCAGGACGATATTCGACCATCAATTCATCAACAAAATGATTGACAAAGCTTTGCTTCAACAGTTAACTAGCTTCCTAATTACAAACCAACCGCTTTGATTTCTTCAAAGTCTGGTTTCCGCTCTCACCACGGCACTGAGTCCGCCCTCGTCACAGTGTTCAGTGACGTCCACGTAAACACAGACTCTGGAAGAACCACAGTGCTGGTTCTGTTGGACCTCAGTGCAGCTTTTGACACTGTTGACCATGACATATTACTGAAACGACCGGTGAGTTGGGTCAGACTCTCTGCTCCAGTACTTAACTGGTTTGAATCTTACATAGAGAACAGGGACTTATTTTTGTTTCAATAGGAAACTTCTCATATAAATAGACAGAAGTTAAATGTGGGGTACCCCAAGGTTCAGTCCTAGGACTCCTCTTCTTTAATATCTATATGCTCCCACTAGCTCAGGTTATAACAGGAGACAAGATTAGCTACCATAACTACACGGATGACGCACAGCTCTACATTATGATGTGGCCAGGAGACTCAGAGCCCATCCAATCTCTGAACAGATGCTTAGAGCAGATAAATGTGTGGATGTGCCAAACTTTTCTCCCGCTGAACAGAAACAAAACTGAAATTTTTATCTTTGGACCTAAAGAGGAACGATCTAGAGTCAACACACAGCTTCAGCTATCCAGGTATGGTGATGGACTCGGGTCTTAACCTTCAAAGTCACATGGAGACGGTTACAAAGTCGGCCTTCTATCACCTGAAGAACATCTGCAGGATTAGAGGACTGATGTCCCAACAAGATCTAGAGAAATTCATCCATGTGTTCATCTTTATTTGCACTGATTACTCCAAGAGGTTTTGAAGTAGTCAGCTGTGAAAGAGCACAAAGTTTTTAGACAATTCTTTTCAGAAATTATAAGATGTTACATTCAGTTCAACAGGGAAACAAGCTGAATATTTCACCAAATACCAAAATATATAGCTGTAATGTCCTGAATAAGCAGAATACTGTAAAATTTAAATGGTTGAAATAGCACAAAGTATGCAGAAAAAGAGAAGTGGTGTAACTCAAGAGTGTGAATGCCTGTTGCAGTCACACTAACAAGTCTTGTCCAGTGACTTTTTTTTTAATCCCCCAAGTTCTGTATAATGCTTTGTTTCCTGTGATTTGTGTCTGGCTCAACTCAAGCCCGGACTGTAGCAGACGGAGAAGGACGGGTGATGGGGTTAGAAAAGAAGAAAGAAATCTTTCTGTGTGAGCGCACATATGACAGCTCCAGCCCCCGGTCATGGAGGGACAGGTCTGCTTCAGCCAGACTAAATTGCCTGTCAAGCTTGCCATGGATGACCCTTTTGCACAAGACACCCTCTCATATTTTTCCTGAAATATGAGCCAGAAAACGAGTCAGGAGAGAAATATGACTCTTATCCCAAAAAAAAAGAAAAGTAAAAAAATCTCCCCCACTTGACAATACGTTTAAAGTAACAGACACAACAAAGCCAAACAAGACCTCATGTTAAGCTAAAATATGAAATCTTATTTTCATATGGTAGATATAGTCTTTATTTTGCCATAGACTCAGTTGAGCTCTCCTCTCAACACCTTGACAAGTATGTTATGAAAGGCAAAAAAAATTTAAAAAAAATTGAGCCAAAATGTGTTTACGCCTGTGAAACTAACAAAATCAGATGATCGAATTTCTTTTTAAAACACAAAAGCCCCAAAAATGACATTGCTGCTGCTAAAATTAGATTTTTATAAAAACAACAATGTTGTCTACGACATTTATTCTTGCTGTTGAAAACGCACCTGAAAACTACTGTCAGCCCGTGACCCGGGCGGAGAAAATACGCCAAGATCACTTTGATGTTTCTCTTAGTAGATATATTTACTAAGGAAATATTACCAGTTATCGAACACATTGATGACTGGTTTGACATGTTCCTACGCCTTGTTGCATGTCCTTTTCTTCAGGACTTCAATACTTCATGTCTGTGTTTTGAACAGCAATCTTCACACACTCACTGCAGAAGACTCCACTGCTGAAGAAAAAGCACGCTGAAACTTGATTAAATAAATTCAACTTCCCACCAAGACAACACTGACTGGCCAGACGACGCACTCACTGCTCTACATCACGCTGGGCACCATGTTTAGAGGAGGAATAGTTTTGCACATCACCCCAAAAGTACAATTTGTGCATATTGATGTGGTAGTATAAAGTCTAAAACACATGACGATTGGATTTTTATTTTTATTTTTTTTACTTTTCACAGAATTAAGTTATTATATTTATGAAAACATGAAATTAAAAGTATTTGTAGTTGTACTAGTCTAGAAATAAAAAAAAACCCAAACAAATATTTGGAACTTTTAAAATGAAAAATAAATATCTTGAAATTCTACAAAAACAATTTAAAGTCACTACCTAGGCAGTGGGGTTCCCCTACATCAGAACTAAGGCGGTAAATGCATATTTAGACCGCAAAGCACCAACAACTGAGAATCTGCCCTGGATATGGGAATCCCACATCTCTGACTCGTTTCAGCGTTTCCTCTCCTTACATTCTGACTCCGAGACGTCAAGCCAACGACAGATCACAGGCGACGCTCTTAGCCGGAGTTTAAACAGGAAACTCTGCTCCGTCTCTTCTTCCTGTAAGGCGAAGGGGAGGTGATTCATCGACTCCAGGGAGACGAAAGGGGGGCCCCGGTGACGGCTCGAACCCCCTCTCTCAGTCTCATTATGCGAGATCTCTCATTGGCACTTCCATCCGATCCGTTCTCCTGTAACAGCAGGCTGGAGCCTCGACTGATGTGTGAGCGGCGGATGAATCACAATTAAACACTTATTCCCCCCCCTCATCTGTTGCCATCTCGACAGCTTCATCGGCGAGAGGTATCGTTGCGAGGCAGCCCACGGTGGAGATGAAATGCAGAGACGGGAGCCGTCAGTCATCCTGTTCAGGGTGAACATTTGCATCTGCGTCCCTTCTGAAGAGCATCTAGCGGCATCCAGGATGAGCAGCGGCCCACTGCCTGCTGGAGGCTGTTCTCATCTTCCCCTTCTCTACTGCCTGCTTATTAGATTCTTCATGAATACATTTTTTGTTTGAGTGCACTTGCGTGTTATATACCTGTGGCGGAGGGTAAAGAAGGAGGTGACTGGGATTAAAGCGGCAATATGAGACTTTTTTTTTATTTGTTAAAAGTGTCGCCATGTCGTGACAGTTCTAACATGAGACAGATAATCTGTGAGGAAAAAAAATAAATAATCGAGCTCCTCCATCTCCTCCTTGAGCTACTATTACGGTTCGCCATAATGCAGCAGTCCCGACCAAAAACAACCAATCACAGCCAGGAGGAGGGGCTTAGCGCTGTCAGTCATCTTGCTGTACTCTGCTCAATGTGCTAATGGTGGAAAAACAACTTACCATTTATGTCCCTTCATCGGTGGCTATGTTAACTAGCATTGGCGACAAGCAATGATGTGGGTGAGCATGAGAGTGATTGACAGCGCTAAAACCCTCCTCCTGGTTCTGATTGGTTGTTTCTCGTCGAGTGGCGTATTTTTGCATTTGGTACTGGAAGCACTGGGAAAAGGCAGACGAGCGCGACATCTTCATAGCCTATCTGTCTTGTACTGTCACCACATAATGATAATTTTAACAAATATGTAAAAAGCTTTTGTTAAAGTTACATACTGCAGCTGCAAGAAATCTTTGGCATCAGATGATAAACACTCATACCCTTATTTTAAACCCATGAAACGCCATTTCATTCCAAACCTACTTCAGTTTCACAGCAATGCATTTAACCCCTCGGTATTTGTTTACTTCTCTTAGTATTTTTGATGAATTATGGAGATAATTGATCATTAGAATTCTCAGATTTGATTTCTTTAATTTAACTAGATCATTTTAAAAAAAAACAACAAAAAAACAGGTTTTGCATTGTTCATTATTCATCATTTGGCTCTGGTGATTACCGTGATCACCAACACATCCATGTGTTATTTAACATCTTGTTGTTAAATAATATTTAATTGTGTCACACAGCATAATTTCCAGAGAGCATGTTACAGAAAATACTTTTAAGCTGCAGACCGAATTGTACGACATGCCCCGTTGAGTACGACTTCTTTTTCTAATTTTTTCGGTAACTAAAACACCAACGCAGCGGAAGAAAAAACAAATATCTTAACCAAGATTATAAGTGGCTTGTTGATCATAAATCACTCAAATTTGGAATGTGAAACATTCATGGAATCAGTAAGTGACAAATGAATAAAGACTTTTTATTAAAAAGTTATTTATAAATCTTGAATTTTTTTTTAGAATTAGAATTTGCTTTTACATTAGAAATGCAATTTTGAATTACCTGAATTTTATCTGGTGTTGAAACACAAATATGTGCATAAATGCAGTGGAAGAGGTAAACGGCGTGTGTTTTTTATTTTTTTCTTTCTTTTGAGAAATAAGAATCCAGAAAGTGTCTAATTAAGCCTAACCAGACTCACCGACTCTGCTGGAGAACAGCCCAGCCCAAAAGCCCGGCTGGGGTCCATCCTGGACCGGACGGCGCTCCATCACGGAGACGCACGGGACAAACAACCACGTCTGCGCACGCCCACACCTAAGGGATATACTTTCTGCGTTTGTGTTTTGTTTTTTTTTACTACTGCAGTGACAGGGTGTGAACTTGCCTTTTAACAGGCGGATCATTCAGTCTGGGAACTCGTCCGTGACCGAGTGGATGTCCATCTGGTATTGAAATGAGAAACCTTATGCAAGAAAACTTTAATAGGCTGCAACTTTGCACATCGATGTGTCCACTGTGGCCCTTTAAACAGCATCAGCGAGTGCGAAGTGCCTTTGACTCATTAAATATCACCCTCGTTTAAGTACATGAGTCACACTGGGCGGGGCCACATCACATGGGAACCGAAGAGCTCTGGGCCTTCTTGTGGTGAACCTACTTTAACACCATGTGGTTATTGCCATTAAACTCAATCAGAAGTTCTCGCTTGAACTTCTTAAGACGAAGGAAAAACATAAATAAATGAGCGCTGGAGAGTCACTCTTTGCGCAGCACTAAATAAAATGCCATACTAATTACACGGAGACTTTACTGCGAGCTCTTTCACCTCTCGTCACACAAGCACTTGTTAACAACGACGAAGCCTAAAAGGATCCTGCGCTCGTGGGATTTCTGCAGCTAATTGGACCCGTTGAAAGCCCCAGCAGCCTGGTGATTGTTGCGTTGTGTCTGGATTTGCACTCCTGGCGATTTGAAGCGTTCGGATTAAAATTCATGCGAGGGCCACGGGGGTTAGCGGCGTGATGCGTGTCCATGCGAGCGTGGACGTCTGTAGGTGGACTCAGGAGAGCGGTGGAGGACGGAGAAGTGGTGTTTCTCTCACTATCTCATTATCTAAAATTGCAGTGGCGTTGGATTCCCACGCTACCGGAGAACTCGCCGACTATCGATAAAGCAGCAAACTGCGTAAATAGCCTTCATGGGTTTTTTTCCTTTGTCCCAGTTTCAGTCTCTCCAGTTTTAGAAATAATTGGTGTCTGTTGTGAGAATGCTGACAATGTGCAGTCATACAGACCCTTATTTTTGGACTGATCACATTTTTATTTTCCAATTCTTTTTTTTCGAAATTCATTCAGTCATGCATACAGCGCAATAAAAAAAAGTATTTACTTTCTTGTGTTTATATTCTGTTTTGGTAGGGTTTTTTCTCATTTAAATATTTTAAGTCATTAAAGTTGGTTGTTACGAGAGAAAGACAACCTGAGTAAACACTAAGTTCAGCTGGCAAAATATAATTTTAGATGTTGAGCAGAAAAAATAAAAGCTACACAAAACCAATCTGGCTATATGTGAAAACATTATTCACCAACTGAATAATGTCAGTTCAGTTAAAGGTAATTTAAATGTTTTTAATAGTTTAAACTACATAAATGCAGGGCTAATTACAGATCCTTTGTGACAATGTGAACGTAAACTAAAATATCTCCAAAAGCAATGCATCATTCCCTGATCTAAAGAAATTCAAGATAAAAAAAAAAAAGTATTTGGCCTCCATTCTTCATTTCAATTCATTTATTTATCTAAATTAAGACAATGCACATTAATCAACATTTCAGCAGTAAACATCAATGTAAACATGGGGAAGTTGGTACAAATGCTAGTTTTCACCCATTGTGAAAAGATGAAAGGAAGAAGGAGCATCCAACAAAACAAAGAGTGGAGAATAACACAAACGTCACCAATGCAGCACATCTATAGTACAAACAACATGAAGTTACAAAGAAGCTAGGACGCCATTACATAATGGACAACGTAATCTACATAAAAGTGCAACTTTGTTTAGTTTTCAACCAACGTTTCAAAGAGATTTTAAAGCTGGAGTATAGGCGCCACAGTTCAGGACAATCTGGCAATGTGTTGCACAACTGATGGACTAAATGTAGTCCTGTTCTGCCACACATTACAACCTCCTCTTGTGTTTACTGTATTACTTGGTTCTTTTATTTTATTTTTTTGGCTTATAAAATATATTAAAGAAGGAGGACCAAGTTTATTTAAAACTTTAAAAAACAGGAAATCCATACAAACCTGGTAACTATCAAAATCTAAAATGTTGTACTTAGTTCTGGTGTTACAATAATGATAATGTAAAGGCTGTTCAGTGTGGGAAAGGGTTAAAAAGCCACTTCTAAGACTTTTGGGATTCCAGCAAACCAAAGTGATTATCCATAGCTGGATAATGGGTCTCACTCATGATGGAGCAGTGGTCAAGCCTCCCACGGTTAACTCTGAAAATGGTACCGTGAGTGCACTGCTGACCCTTCCACCAGAACACAAAGAACCGACATTCAAAGCACTACAAACCTCACTTGGCTCAGGCAGCTGCGTTCATCTCCCCCCAACAAAAACTCCCCATAAAGGCCAGTTTCACATCTTTGTGATCCAAAATGAAACTTTCTGGAAAGTGTGAATTCAGTTGCATCTGGTGTAAAGCGAATTCGGCATTACAGAAATAGAACACGGTGTCTATAGTCAGACATGGTGGTGGCAGTGTGATGGTCTGGGGGCTGCTTCGGTGCCTATGCAGCAGGACAGTGATCGTCAGGATTCAAATATGAGAACCTCTGAATGGCTCACAAAGTAAAATAATGATAATATAAATAAGGTTTTTGGTGCAGCTTAAATCTCAATGAGATGCTGTGGCATTACCTTAAATTACCCTTAAATATTCCCCACCAGGGCAGCTGAATAATGTAAAATACACATATCACAGTACATTAAATCACTTCTAAACATGGTACAAGTTACCAGGTTTAGGGAGCCAAAGGTTTTTCACACAGAGCCATGTTGGTTTGGTTAGAAGTTTCCCCTCTACAAATGAAATCTTAATTTTAATGCCGCCTCTTTTTTTTTTCCATTTTTGTCTGATATTTGTTAGTTGATGTTAGATTCTCTCCCAAGATTTGCTATTTGATCATTTAGTTGCGACTACAAAGGAGGAGCAGGGAGAGGGGAGGGAAAGGAAAAAAAAAAATCTATAAGGTGGCAAATTTGTCTTTTCCCCAGCAAAGTAGCCACCGAAAAAGAGTGAGGTCTGGCCATCGAGAGCAATTTGGGATCAGTCAGGAGCAGCCGAGAAGCAAACCCCGTATGGTAAAGTAAAAAAAAGAGGAAAAGTGGGGCTATTAGCAAGGCGGCAGAGGCTGCTTAGAGCCGGAGGCTGAAGACAGCTACTGATGTGGTCAATGATTAACTAACCCTGATAGCAGCACGACCGGTTGCCAACAATGACAAGGTGGTTACTCATTCAACCTGGGTGGTAACTCAGCCATTTAACACAACCACCCATGGGATTGTCAACAAGCTTTCGGTGAACATCATTGGCGTAGTACGCAAACTAATGGCTTCCAAGTCTACGGTCCTGATCCAGAGGATTACTTGATTCTATTAGACAGACAATAGCATGGATCAGGCGGCCAACAGCGTGAATGTGCAAACAACTCGAATGTCTATAATCGCAAGAACCGCAGCATTATTTGTTTTTGTCTGGATATCAGCAATGTGTTAATAATAATTGCAGGATTTAGATTTAGTCACCTGATGTAGACACACTTACATAAGATATTGTGGTGCCTTGCAAAAGTATTCATACCCCTCAGCTTTTTTCAAATGTAGCCATGTTTCAACCGTAAAATGAATGTATTTTAATGGGATTTAATGGATTAAGCCACCACAAAGGTGTTAATTTTTATATCTAAACAACGTGCATGTTTATTCACCTCCTCTTAATTCTGATTATCCATAATAATCCCATGCCAACAAATTCTTTCAAAAGTCACCCGATTGGTTGCAAATCCAACAGTTGAGATGAGATCAAGACAGAATTTTTTGCTCTGCATTCAAAAAATCGTGAGCAAAAAATAATAAAATAAAATAAAATTTAAAAAAAACTCACCCTGGGAAGAAGAGTTTCCCATGGCGAAGCTGTGGGGAAGCGTTTGTGGAGCAGAGACAGAATCTGGTCAAAGTTGATCCAAATCCGATTGTCAATCTGTAGAAAAACCTGAAGGCTAATATTCATAGATTTCACACAGTCTGAGCCATTTTGCAAAAATAAAAAAATGCACACAAGCTTAAGTGTCTAGAAGTTACATATCCTCAAAATCTGGAGGACCAAAACGGACATAAGTAAAAATAAAAGCAGAAATACATATTTCCTGTTTTTCAATTTCCTTACACATGCATTTTCTTAAAATATACATTTTTGTCTTTTCCTTATAAATTTTTGTCAATTTTTTGCTTTTGTATATATTTTTTGACAAAAATGCATCTGTAAGGAAAAAGAAAATAAAAAAAATATATGTGGCCTTTGACAACAATGCATGTATAAGGAAAAAGAAAAATTTAAATATACTTCTGCTTTTATTTTTAATAATGCAAGTTCTGGTCCTCTGTACTACAGATGCATGTACAAGGAAAACGAAAAACAAAAATATACACGTTTCTGGTTTTATTTTTAGGACAGCTTTGTTCCTAACCAAGGGGGCCACTGAATTCAAATGCATACTTAATTTTTCAGAATTTTATTTATACAAGAAAAAAACAAACTCATGTCATATTTTTTTCCATTCACAATCATGTGTTCGTCGCTGAATTTACTGAGGTTTGTGGTTGTAACGTGACAAAATATTCTAACATTTAGTTGGGAATTATTGGTATTTTAGAGAAAAACAATCATGTTAAAAGCCAAATGTGACACTTGAAAACAGCCGTCAGTCACTGACCTACGGCTAAAGTCTTCCATCCTGCGATTACGCTCTCGGGTCTAGACAGGGGGCGAAGGGAAGCTGGAGTCATTTTCTCGAGATTAGGAGGTTTCAGTGTCTCTGCTCCACCTGCTGCCAATGTGACTAAGATTTTCGTTGACCCCTTTGACAGGATTACGAATTGCCATCTCTCAGTCCGTCCCTACGGGTTTTAATGGCACTGCTATCAGTCACTTGCTAATTTCCCACAGTCGCTGTTTGTCTACAAGGACCCTGGCAGAGATTCCCACAGTTCTCGGGTCATTGGAGTATCACTCATATCCTGTGAGCTGCTCGTCTATTTCTGAGGCCGGAGCTCAGGTTCACTGTTTGTTTTGGCATCCCGCTGGTTGGAAAACAAAGCAGAGCATTGTCTCTTCTACGAGCTCCTGCCTCCGCTCTCGCCGGTTGCACTCTGTCGCCGGGCAGATTGTGGAGTGTTTTGCAGACAAATACAAAAAAAAAAGGAATTTTTTTATTTTATATTGTTTGCTCCTTTTTTTTAATGACATCACCTACTGCAATACAAACTCATATTACTCCATAAACTGGTATTCATTGTTTTGAGACAATTTCATCCCGACGTTCTCGACTGGGTCTCCTCTGGCAGTTGATTTGATTACTTTTATTTAGAGCAATAAAAACTTCAGGCTCCTCTCATATTTAGTCTGCTCCGCATGGCAAAAATATTTTCTGACGCATGCGAGTCTTTATATTTTTCTTTTTAGCTTGGACAACATCATTTGAGCTCTTTATTTAAAGCCTACGCTTTAATGTTGATCGCTTCACATGTTTAGATATCAACAGCATAAGATTCATCACGGTTTCAAATCTTGGCTCATCTTAACTAAAGATGATAAACCTTCCAAATTCACTTTTTGGCATTTTGTTTTTGTGTGTGTGTGTGTGTGTGTGTAAATGACTCCATAGCTAATAGTCGTCGTGCTAACAGATTTTTTTCCCACCCGAGCTGCAGATCTCTGCAGCTCCTCCAGAGTCGCCACAGGCCTCTTGGCTGCTTCCCTGATTAGTTTATGAATGGTTTTCTGTCAGCTTCACAGTTGTTGCAAATTTGTGTTGTTTTCATCTCTGAAAACATGATCAAGTGTGTGACTGTAACACAACATAATCTGGAAAAGTTTAAGGTGCTTGAGTTCTTTAGTACCGTAAACCGCTCGGGTACGACTTTTAATCAACGTTGATGAAATTCTTTGAGTCAAGTTGAATGGATGGAAAACAATAGTTTTAGAGGAGAGGTGTACATTTCAGTTGCCTTGATTTAATTTTCATTTGCAAGAGTTTAATTGGGAGGAAGCAGAATAAAAATGAGCCAGGAAGTACTTCATGAACTGACTTTAATGATCCAAACAGACAGCACTACGAACAATGCACACATGCGAGATAAAGCATTGTAATCTCTATTAAGACGAAAACCAGATGACTGATGGTGCCAGTTAATATTACCAAGTACATTTTAACAACTGCTGCTACTTGCCTGATGAGTAAATACCGGCCCCCGGAGCTATAAACCTTCGAAATGTGTTTTTAATTTGAGAGAAACAACATTTGATTAAGGACTTGCGGCGCGGCGAGCCGACATCAATCAAAACTAGCAGGGAGAAACGCACAGCGCCTCAGTAGTTCAGCGGAGGGGAGGAAAAGCAAAAAGTGACTTTTAAAGCGATCGCAACGCGAGTGAAGCAGTCTGCGCCCGAGCCTCGGGCTATCAAATCAATCTGATGGCTTTTATGCTTCATCATTTTAAAAATATTTTAATGAGACCAAATCTTTTTAAATTATACCGTAGCCACCACAAAAATGTGTATTTCAGTTTTCCTTTACGCATGTTGGAGCGCGTGTGTGGGTGGGTGTGCGTGGGTGTGTGTGTGTGCACATGAGCGGGAGGTAATCCCAAACAGTCTCAGCTTTTCTGTCATCTTTGTAACAAAAAAATTAAATTAAATAAAATCAGATCAAAGGCATCAAATGACAGAATATGACAAGTATCGGTTCTGCGCCAAACAAATGTCTCCGTAAATGGCATGCATCGTAATTTTATACATTCTTTTTCGTTACAGCTGTGTTTAGACTTGTAGCTCGTGACAGTCATTTTCATTTCAATGGTTGGAGTAAACAAATATGCAAAAAAAAAAAAAGCATGAAAGACAAGATGTCAGCGAAAGACAGCTAAGAACACAACCAGAGATTGCCTAAGCATGATGACACTTTGAAATATAAAACTTTGTTATTAGTGAATATCAAGAATACGTTGCAACATCCACTCAAAAAGACAAATATACTGATAGAAAGCTCAATTATGAGTTTGTACAGTTAAGATTTGTATGGCGATTTGCCCAGGAGGAAAAGAATTGCCCAGTGAATACATCAGATTGGAGACTCAACAAACCATCAAAGCAGTCTGACATGAACAACGAATTGCAAACATTTCCATACCCCTTGGACTTTTAATATTTTGTCATAGCACCATTACAAGCTAAAATTTATTTCATGTCTGTGAACAGCAAATATTCCCTTAAATTCTCAGATTGATTTAAGGACTTTGACTAGGTCTATTCTAACCCACTAATGTGATTTGATCTCTTTATAATTCCAACGCCGCTCTGGATGTGTTTGTGCCATTATTGCTCATCTTTATCCCACTCTCATTTTTTGAACTAAAACTTGAGGGGTTTAGAGTCAATGTTGTTATTGTGGACTTTAAATTGCACAGACACAGGCCTGTTAATTGAAGTCTGGAATATAAACTGAATGTTCCAATCATGTTCAAAGTCAATCATTTGAATCCTATGAAAGGCTTTAAAAGTGCTCTATTATGAGCCTGGTTTGCCTGTGACACAAACCACAGTCCGGAGAGGCGGCATGTGACAAAAAGTGTCATCTGAAACATTAAAAGTCAGGATTTAGTCGGGTGTTACTGTTTAGGTAACTGTTATTTCTGCTCCTGTTCTGACCAGCATTGTCATTCTGATGACCAAGGACGCCAGTTCGGTCAAACTACTGTCTAGTCAAACTTTATAATTATGTCCACACCACAGTTTTCTCAAAATATGCTGTTTGCTAAGCTCACATGCGCGCACTAATGCTACATGTAGTGAAAACCGTATTGTGTCCACATCTCTCAACTGTGAGTTTCTCTTACTCTATAAAGCAAGATTCGCCAACGTTTAAAAGAGTTTGGCATGTCAGTAAAAAAAAAAAAAAAAAACATATCTACTCAATACATTACCATTAAAACTGCATTTTTAGTCACAATTTAAATTTTTTGTTTAGGCTGTCTGTCCTGAAATAACCGGGAATTTGAAATCATGAGTTTCCAGACAACTTCATCGCCCATGGTAGAATCATCGTTTACTCATTTTTTTCTAGAATAACGGGATCTAAAATTGTTTTCAAGATTCAGACTTTCAAGGCGGCTTTTGGGATCTAACATACAATGAGTAATATGTGCCCTTTAACAGCTATACAAATAATGTGTGGCTTAACTTGCACACATGAATAACAATCAAACCATGTCAGATACTGAGACAGTTGTTTTATATCAGCCGGACGGCCATTTGGCCAAGTTGGCATTTGAAAGTTTTATGGGGGCGCACCAGAAAAAAAAAAAAAGATTTATACATCCATTACATTTTAAATGAGGCCTCCGGCTTTTACTTTAAAACCCGTTATTGTTTAGCAGCAAAAGTGAAACAAGTGTGGAGAACAAAAAGGAAACATTCGAAGAGAAATGTTTCCGACAGGCGTCAGCGAGCCCTGAAGTCATGAGACGCCCAACACTGGTGACTTTGGTACCTGCTGCGGTAAAGTGAACTGTGCAATAAGGAATGTTTTACCTTTCCCACAGGCTGGGTGTAGACTGGAATTTTTCTGAGCAACGGCAGCTGAGCAAAGGTGGTTATTATTACGAAGCTAAAAAGTGGAAGTGCATGTCTCAGAGAACGCAAGAGTAAGACACCAATTACAGACTGGGATTAACAAAGGAAGCGTGTAACCGTCAGTAAAAATCAAACTGTTTGCGTCCAGCCAGTCAGATCTGTTTTACACATTTCACCAAGTACTGGTTGGGTATTCAAGGTACTAATGCAACCGTGAGGTTGATGTTCCTAAAGATTTTAAATCAGATTGCCAGAAAATGAAACTCAAACAGCCTGAATAAAAATTTGAAAGAGCAGTTACATAAGGAAGTCCAGTGATGAGTCATTTTGGGGGAGGGTAGATTGGTTTTGGTTTTTTCTTGCAGTCAGTACAAAAGGCTGGCTAAATAGAAACACACTGGCATGAGTCTAACAAGCTCTTAGTCATTAAAAAAAAAAAAAATTGGCTCCTGAAACAATTCAACCATCCTTATGTCACGACAACGACACAGAGGCTGGATGACGAACCTGCTGCCATACTAGAGAATCACATCATTCCACCTGCTTTGTAATGCAAACAATATGCAAGCTGTCTGTTTAGCATCGGCCTACAAAGCCTGCCGGATTTCAGAAGGCTGTCGACAGCCAAAGCATTTCTTGTTTGCCGTCTTTAATCCTAAAAACAAAACAAAAAATAATCATACATGTGATTTTTAATTTAAGACACATTTGTTGAAAAGATTGAAGTATCTCCTTACTTTTTTTTTTTTTTGTACACCTTCTTCTACTACACTTCTATTTTCTCCTGACGCAAATCCGCAGAGGATATTTTGTGCATCAAAACCTGAACTCCTCCGACTGAATAAAGGAGAACCGCCAGGCTCAGAGCTCAGCGGCGTCCTCGGCTTTCTTCATTGATCACAGGGAGACCGAACCCGTAACTAGGAGCAAATTGCCCTTGAAGGCTGTAATTGTCGGTTCCACTTTGCGCATGCATGGACGGAGATAAGCACTGACCTTACTCTCACCTATTCTGATGCCCAAGTGTTCATTTCGCCGGGTCAGCATGTTGGGGCGCCTGCCACTTCTGGAGTTGGGAGGCAGGGGGGAAACTAAAAGTAATACAAGTAAATCATTTTAAGGCACTCAAGCTCCAAAACTTTCATAATCGGAAGCGTGCCATTTGCTCTGGAGTCGCTAAAATTAGCGTGAGGATTTATTGTGAGGCATATTGGGTGTAAAATATGCCTCACTTATTTCATTAAAGCATAAATAAAATGTGGGGAAAGGACTCTGAGACGTGTTAAAATAAGGTAGTTGGCATTTTTCCACTTATGATCCCATGTTTTTAACACCAACTTTGATGCAGTTTTCTACACATGCGTCTGTTAAATTACACCCCGTTAACTCAGACCTTCCTACTATTTATTCTCTTTTTCTTATTTACGCGTTACAATCTCCTCAGACTCAATGTTCTTGATTATAACACAAATTTTTCTTCTTGCTGAAATACTTTTGATTGCTGCTTAAAGGTTGAACAGCTAATATTGAAGCGCAAACAACCACAGGGAGAACGCTTCGACACCATAGCATGACCACATGTTGCGTCACGTCGTGCTTCTCCTGAACAAACTCAACCCCACACAAAACTCCACTCATCCATGACTCAGCAAATGAAGCGCATTTTGCTCGCCGTCGCAAACAAAACATGCTCTCGACTTGTCCTCTGTAATTTGAAAGGACCATAAAGAGAAAATGATGGTCCTTCTTTAAAAAAAAAAAAAAAAAAAAAAAAGCAGGTGGGTCCTCCTGTTGAGGATTACCCCACTGTCACGGAGCTGCGTCCCAGTGTACAGCTCATCCAAGGGCTCGCACGAACAACCGTCACACGCGCGTCTTCCACTCCCTCAGGCGACTTTGTGCAGGTTCGCCCTGGAGATCTCTCACCTCCTCCTTCCCCTCCTCGAGCGAAACCGCAATTAAAAAAAAAGACACTGAACAAATGACCGCTCCCTGGGAAGTCACCCTCGCAAAGTTATTCCCCTCTTTTGTCATCGTTTGAGCTCAAAACCGCAAGCAGCCGAGGCTCTTTGACCGACCCGCGAGCCGGCGATCAAAAAATAGTTTCTACCTTTTGGGTACAACCTAAGCCACAAAAGCAGACACCTTTTTTTTTTCGTGCATGCAAAGAACATCAGAGGATAAATTGATGACGCTGACGACAGAAGGGCTAGAGCGGTGCTGACAGGACGGCAGGCGGTCAATGAGCTTTTTGTAGAAACGACACAAAGAGGAGAGATACACTATTCATGGCAATAATCCGGCCGTCTTAACCAGTAAGCAGGCTTTTCTCACCAGGTTACCGCATTGAAACCACAAACCCTGATGATTTTAAATTGCGTTTTACGTAACAGGCCAACACGAGGCAAGGCGTCAGTGTGAAGAGGAACACGATGGAGAACAAATACATACACGCACTCGCAAAAAAGAAACGCACAAGAAGGTGTACTGACCTACTGCTATATTGACTTGCATAGAAAACAATGTGTGGCGAGAAACTGACACCATCTCCACTCTAAAACATGGTGGTGGCAGTATTTAGATATGGGTAATAAAAGTGGGTAATAAAACTGGAATGACAGAAAAACATTTAGAAAGCTCAGGAACCTGCTGAATATTGTTCATCTGTTACAAGTAATCAAATTAAATTTACCCAGGCAAATGTATAAAGTTTATTAAGTTGTCATGTTAAGCAAATGTAAATAAGGTAAGTTTGGCAAACTTGATTTGCTGACATGTAACAAATTAACTCTTTTTTTTTTTAAGTTGGAGCTCCATTATCTTTTTTCAGAGTATCTTGCAGTGCCAAGAATTTAAATGTTGCATCTTATTCCGTTTATGTTTAGCATATTTTATTTTAATATTAAGCAAAGTAAAGCCCATCTTTCAAAAGGCTGGCTCTATAAAAAGTGCTTGCCACCATTTTGGGAGTTTTTGATAGAGTATTTTGGAAAAGCGGCACTTAAACCACAAATTGTGCAACAAAAATGAGTAATATTATGACCACTGACTGGTGATGTGAATAGGTGGCACCTGTTAGTCGGTAGGCTACACTAGGTGGCAAGTGAAAGCTGTGTCCTCAAAGTTGACATGCTGGAAGGAAAATGGACATTTGTAACTAGACAAGAATCAAATTGACAGGCGGGACGATTACGAACCTAATGAAGATTGGTCCATGTCATCTAATCGAGCAAACCAGCTCCTGTAGCTCCAACTGCTGAAGAGGTTAATCCTGATTCTGGTGGGGGGGAAACAAAAAAACAAAACAAAAAGAGTCAGAATACACACGTGGGTTTGCGTATGAAGCTGCGGTGCAGCAAAGCAGTCCGGATGTTCATTCTGGACATGAGATTATGCTTGGGTCACTGAGGGCAGTTCATCTCTGATCTCTGTCTTGTCCCACCGTCGGCTCTGACAGCAGCGTTCTGTGTAACAGATGGCTAATTAGAATTTCTGCTACAGCAATGGCCAAAGCTAATTTCCCTTTGATAACTATAGCTTAAATAAAGGACTGACTCTATTGACCTTGTCGTGTTAGTTGGCACCTACGTGCTGAAACTTGGAAACTTAAGGTATCAACAGAAACCTTGAGCACATCCAGCCACATTCAGCCATTTAGGATATGGATTACAATGAGGCTCGTTCAGCGTTGTGCTACAGAACAGGAAGTTCAAACCCAGGATGTTAGGATGATTCACTCTAGCCGCACGAAACGTTCCCTCAATAGGCTGTTATGTGTAATAAATTCCAAAGCTAAAGCCAATTAATGTTGTTGGGGTTTTTTTTCCTGTCGGTACACCTCACATCACAGTCTCATGAAGTTTTGATAATCACTATTTAGATGCGGTCAAAGATATACATCAGTATTACGCGAGTGAATCAGATGAAAACCTGACCTTGCGTCACGCAGATCGAGTGATGGAGACGTCCGAAGCCGGTTACTTCAGGAACAAAACGCGTCCAACCAGAAAGCAGCGGGTTCGTTAAATTTTAATGAGATGCATGTAGAAACTTCGAAAGCAGCGGCGTGACGACCGCAGGCCTCTCGATGCTGCAATCGAATCACAAATCAGAAGCAACACAGTTGCCACTTTTCCACCTTATAAAACCAGCATCCAAGCAGTAACTCGGAGCCGCTAATGGAGGCTTTTATTTTTTTCTCATGCTTTGATTCGGAAAACAAACACAAGTGCCTTTTGACAAATAAATACTTAAATAAAACGCACTAGGAGTTTACAGCTTTTCCTTGTTGGTAGCTCATGATAGTCGCATTCATTAGGTTAATTGGTCTACATAAATTGCCTTTTGGTACGCGTCTGTGTGTGCATGTGCGCACTGCTTGTCCTGTGATGAACCGTGTACCCCGCCCTCTCACCTCTGGAGGTCGGCACCATCGCTGCAACCCTGTGAGCTCAAACGAGTGCAGGTGAAGAGCGGACGGGTGCCGTCTGAGAACAGGATCTTGAAGACCCGGTAAACTGGCACATTACGCAGGGATTTAAAAGCGTTCCATGGCGATTTGTGTTTGTATGCAGTTCGTGAACTGCTATTGAAGAACAATCCTAACGGATTTAAAGACGCAAATTCAGGCAGACAATTTTTGTGCAAATTTAACCCCAACTCGCCATGTGTCATGTCTAAAATGGCCGACGAAGGACATGAGGACAGCATGTCACAGTTAATGTAACGTTACATTTACTTTTCAATTATTTCAAAGGCAGAGAGTGGAATATGCAAGGTTAAAATCTCTTATCACGCAAGCTCTGACAGCTGGTGTGGAAGCACATTAAATGTCTTTGTATTTTATGAAGTATTAGTTTAGAAATAGTAAACATTTAAAATAAACGTGCTTATTTTGTATGTTTGAAACGGATTTGAAAACCATTTTTCGTATTTTTTTAAAAAAAAGGATAAATACATTTTAGCAATAAAGAGTGTCTGCCACCTCCATAAAAGACTGCTTTTCATAGTAAGCGGAGGTGGATTTCTCATCGCTATTCCCTCTGTTAGCATATTAGCAGTGAATTATAAAACAGCAGCAGCAAACGGAAATCACACACAGCCTCACTTTTTTATTTTTTTTTTTATTTTACCGGTGTTTTGCTCATTCGATCAATTGCACGCAAGCGTAAAAACGTCATTTGGAGGACACCGCCTGTCACACCACGCAAACCCTTTGAGTCCGCCTCCAGTTCGTTTCATCGCTGCAAACGGATGTTTGGCCCTGAAATCTCACTTCAAGGTTGTTGGTTGGTGGAACAGGGTTGGGCTGCCAGATGCAGAAGCTGGCAGATAAGTTACACTGGTTCTGCT
The DNA here is from genome assembly GCF_003331165.1 of Xiphophorus hellerii. Lineage (NCBI taxonomy): Eukaryota > Metazoa > Chordata > Actinopteri > Cyprinodontiformes > Poeciliidae > Xiphophorus > Xiphophorus hellerii. The sequence continues at coordinate 22,645,533 of NC_045679.1, forward strand.
CAGATCCAACCCGGTTGGCGCTGTTGGAAATATGGGTCGCAATCTGCTCTGTTGGGGGGTTATTTTTTTATTTGGGAGGAGGTTGGTCTACTCTGGCTCTGGTTGGCATCTTCCCTGCACTGCGGAGGTATCTGTCCCTTACTGTGAACTTGAAGTGACAGTGGCAGAGTGTGTGAGAAATCTCTCATCCCGAAGCTCAATTACATCTCCTGCATATTGCAGATCTTGGGGGAAAGTAAGAGCGCTCACTCAATCTTTTTCTGTGTTGAAAAGAGGTTCCAGAAGTCCATCCAGCATACTAGCATCAGTTTTTCTTATTTTGTGAAGAAAACAACGCAAGGCTTTCTTGACGTCTACTGGTTGTGTTCTTCTTGTACCGTTTGCTACAAGAAGTCAATACTTTTTGCAGTTTTCTCTTGATAAAAGAATATAAAGTCTACACTTGTTTAGAACTGCAGTTGTAACTGAAATGCATTAAAATAACTCACCATGACGGAGACCATCTCTACTGAAATAGGATTATTGACATCACGTCGTGTTTAATTAATTTACAGACCAAATTTTTCTTTGTTCAGTTCTGTGTTTCAGTTGTATTTTGACTTTTCGTTGAACGTCGTCGTGAGTGGAGGGACTTGGCCATATACTTCCGTTACAGGACCAAATCGAAAAAAATGTTGATTTGTTTTTTTTTTTTTTGTTTTGTGTGTGTGTGTGTTTTTTTTTCCTAATTCAACAATTATGTTGTTTGAAACGATCACTTACCTTTCCAGCTGTGTTTCCTCAGAAAGGTGGGGCAGCAAAACGCTGGAAAAAAAAAAAAAAAAAAGTTCCACGTGATGCTTAGAAAGCGCTGGAGCGTACCATCTAAATTAGGAGGGGTACGACTTTTGAGAAGTTATGTTACGTTACATTTATTCTTTGATTGACCTTAGATTAGTTCAGCTGCAATGATTTGTGTGTATGTAAATATTTATTGGTGCCACTTATCATTTTGGTGTTAGGTTTCTGTAAATAATGCTTATTTCTTCATATATTTTTTTTGGTTTTGTTTTGTTTTTTAATTACCCCTTTTCTTGGTGTGTCTGATGCAAATGTGACCGGAAGTCGTTAAATAAATCCACCTCAATCTTCTCTCCGCCGGTCAAAGTGACGCCCACGGGAAGCAAAAGATGCTCGATTTTAGAGGAAGAATAAATAAAGTGAATTCTGCTTCTGTAACCGGAAAGGCGACGTTAGATTTTCACCTCTTTGTGTTTTTGTTTTTTTGTTTGTTTGTTTTGTTTTTTTGCGTTAAGCAACAAAAAACGCTATAGACTTTGAATCAGCTGAAAGGAGTTTAAACAGATACATTGAGCAACACAAAATTGAACCCATTGTTAAGAGGAAAGGCGGGTGAATGAGCTCCAGAGAACCAACTTCAAAACTGGATCCGTATGTTGAATAATCTTTGGTAGATTCTCCCACAGGCTAAAGCAGAAGCCTATAGAAAAACCCACGAAACAACAGGAGATCCGGTTGTGGATTTCTCGTGTTATTCTGAACAGTTTGTATTTATTCTGAACCTCGCCCTGTCGCCATTTTTCACCCGAAGAGAAATCTAATAACCTGTATATATTCTGTGCATTGTTCAGGTTCCTCATCAAAGCGTCCCTCGGTGGGACGCACTTTAATGCCTGTTATTTATACTCGGGCCTGGGTGGCTTTATTCCGCGCACCCGCAGAAATCATTACGCTTCTCCCCTCGGGGGACGAACGGAGCGATGCGCGTCTTACCCTTGCAGATGACTCAGCGGGAATACGGCTCTCCTTTATCGGCTTCGCCTTTGGTGTTATTGGTTACCCTCCGTTGAGGTCATTAAAAATCAACTAAAGAGAGACACGGAGGACAAGAACGGGGGTTTCTGAACGGTAATGGGGAGGGAGAAGCTTTTAATTATTGGACTCACACACACACACAAACACACCCACACACGCACACACACACACACACGCACCAAGGCCGTGATGGAAACCCTGAGGGGATGAAAAATCCAGGTTTTACAGAAAAACAGAGAGATTTTGTTTTATTACTGTTACTATGCACAGAAATAGATGTGGAGCCAATACTCTGGTGCTTTTATATTGGTAATCTGGACATTAGAAAAATACATATTTATTATTATTATTATTTCAGACAATAATAACAAACTGTCAGCAGAAGTGGAAGCATGAACAGGATTATTGACTCATAGGGATTTTGCGATAAACCAACACAAAGTTGTGCGTAAAAGAAAAGCCAAAGAAAAATAAGATGTATTCTCTTTTTTTTTTTTTTTCAAAATAAATGACGGTGTGTTTCGATTCTACCGCAGAGATCTTTTTGAGACATTAATCTCAATTAATCTCAGCGAGGATGGCGAGTTTATGGCAATGGTTGTTTTCCTCCACACGTATGAAAACAGACCAACAGTTCAATTTCGATTTGACTAGAGTGCTTTTTTTACTCGTTTGTTGTCATGTTTTTGGACTGTGGGAGGAAGCCGGAGTACCCGGAGAGAACCCACGCATGCACAGGGAGAACATGCAAACTCCATGCAGAAAGACCCCGGGTCGGGAATCGAACCCAGGACCTTCTTGCTGCAAGGCAACAGTGCTACCAACTGCGCCACTGTGCAGCCCTGATTTTAATTCATAATCCAAAAAAAAAAGAAGTTGAAAACAATGCTAGTTTTTCCATTCTCTTCACAATTATTCAATAACTTGCATTGGCCTAGCACATAAAATCCCAATAAAACGCATTAAGGTTTGCGGTAGTGGTGTTCTGTAGCAGTTTAAATTGCGTTGGCATATCTCCACTAAATGCATGCGAAAGCACTCAGTAGCTACAGTAAGAATGTGCCTCCATTTCAGTCTCTTAGCTCTAATATTTCCCATTCAAACAGCTGTTCAAGTTTCCTTTTGTGCAGAACCGCAGTCTGTAACATGGGAGAGGGGGTAACATTACATAATCATTTCAAAACTGATTAGAGTCGAGTGTTTGATGCCAAGTTCGACCGGAGCTGAAGGAACTGACACCAACATGAACAGTAGAGGTAACAGGATGGATCCCTGATGGTCTGTTCGAAGCAAAGAGAATCAAATTCAAGGGAAACCGCAGACTAATGCAGTAGAAGCGGCACGCATATGAAGGAAGAACTAATATACCGTGCTGTATATTGAAAAAAAAAAACTAACATAGAAATAATATCCTTAACATTTAAGACCAGATGTGTTGTATTTAAATCTTTTTTTTTTTTTGCTCCCTGTCTGATATACAATCAGAATAAATTGTTACAAATGACTAACAATAACTAAGTTGAATCCATTTCTAAATAGTAAAGCCTGAATGGAGTGTTTTAGGTTCCTGGTAGAAACAGTGGAACTGCATTATGTAATTACAGACACCGTTTCAGGTTTCTCTGTGGTACCAACATTAGGAAACTCCAACATCTTGGCTTTCTCTTCAAGCCAATTAGTCACAAATTTACTGGTGTGCTTCTGTTCAGTGTCTTTTACTTCTCATGAAAAGTGCACCAGTCCCTGGAGGAGCCAGTAGCCCACATGTAGCTTCAACGCCTCACCTGTTCTCTTTGATATTTAACAATGGTCGTTGTGTTGCAACTTGGATTTTGTTTTTGTATCAAACCACAGAGAATGCCTCCAAATAATTAAGTAGTTGACATTTTTTGCATTTGAAAAACTGAAATCTGGCTTTTGGAGTAATGGCTTCTTCCTCACTGAACGGCCTTTCAGCCCATGTTGGAGCAGGACTCAGTTTACTCTTTTACCTTTCTGGTGGGATGAATTGATATATTTTTCTCAAAAGAATTTAGTATTTCTCAAGGACATATAGAAACCACCATGGCGTTTACCCTCTTCGATAATTGTTTGATGAACATGGCGCCTCTGGGCTTCTGGAAATCGAACCCAAAGATTAACCAGACTTCTCTGATTGATCATTTAATCCCTAGTATGTCGGGTGTGTTTATTGATCTCCGTGATGCTGTTGATGAGTAAATTGAATAAATATATGCCACACTTTTCAGGTTTTTTATTTAGAAAAATAAATAGTCTTCCTGCTCTTCCGCTGTCATATAAAATCCCCAAAAACGTAAAAAAAATAAATAAAATTACGTGAATTTTGTGAAGGAACATCATCACTTCAAAAAGTAAACATATCGGACCAGATAAAAGAATGGCTGATGAGGAAGGAAGTACAGGCTGATTTAATATAATGAGCTGTAGCTGGAACACCGGTCTCACATTTCTGCTCTCCTCTGACAGCAGCACAGACACAGATGGTTCATAATAAATAAGGGGAAGCTGCAGCTGAGCGATCTTTCTCCATAACAGAACTGACCTGGATTTTCTCTGCTACCTAAACCAACAACATCATAAGCAGACTGTTTAAAAGTCTTAAATGTTTTTTTTTTTGTTTGCTTGCTTTGTTTTGTACTGACGGTGACTGCAATTCCGAGGTGCAGTCCGACACCGAGTCATTGACATTCATGCACCTGGTCTGCCACCTGTCACTGCTGGCAGCTGAGCAGCGGCCAGTCGCGCTCACATCTGTTTGCACCTGGAGACGCCGCACAGCGAAATCAAGGACACGATACATGGGGTGATGTTTGCGGCTGCGCCACTCGTTTGTGCAGTTTTATTGAAATAGCAAAACAAAAGTGGATTTTTACTTAACAAGCCAAAAGGAAAACAAAACTCACGTCTCGGGAGTCCACAAAAGACATTTTCTCGATACGTGTGGCTATTTAACGCTCATGGAATGACGACGTTCACACAGTTACACAATTATGTACAAATGGACCTTTTAAGAAGAAAAAAACCGGTAAAACATCAATTGTTATGCATAAATAAATAATAAACATATTTTCTGTACATTTTACTAAATACCACATTAAATACTGCCACTGCTTTACTGTCCTTGCAGCAAACGTAAAAGAAAACAGAAAAATTGAATAATTTTCTGTCTTGTAGTGCATGAAAAAAACAACGGGACACGGCTAAAGCATTGGCACAGATCTGTTTTAAGACAGCAAAATGCTCTGGAGAAACAGCATGCAAATGCACAACATGAATATTCAAGTGCAATCGCTCAGAAGTAAGCAGAACAGCATCAGGAAGGCAACTTTGTATTGTTATGGGCACTTCAAAAATATTCTCAGGACGGTTTACAACCTGTAAGGTTTAACATGTTTTCTCTTTTTCATCAAATATAATGGAAGAGATGAAAGCCTTCTATGCATGCAGGGTTGAGTGAGTTAGCAGAATTGTGGTTTTAGCTAAATTCTTGCTAAAAAAGGCAAATGCCAAAATTATTTTTGCATTTAAGGCAAAGTGAAGGTAGCCTCGCTCATTTACAAACCGAAGGTCTTTGTTAAATAAACGCAGAAATTGTTTGAAGAATATATGTCAATTTAAAAAAAACAACAAAAAACATTTCAATCACACTGCCACCTTAACGACTTAGTCCGGATTTTAAAAATGAAGTTCTATGAAGTCGATATCATAGAGATAACCGGAGATGGTTTCTGTTGCAGATATGTCATGTCAGTAAGTTTCTTAGAAAACAAAAGTAATCCTCAGTGTTTAAAGGCTAACAGCTAGCCAGAAACGGGGCTAAGCTATTCAAAACGAGTCAAACTGAAAGTGTTCACATCCGCTGAGAAATGGATGATATAAACAAAAACAGTGTAGAACGCAAAAAAAAAAGAAAAAAAATTATATGGCAGTTTAAGTGAACCCTATTTTATTGTTTGTTAAACTGCCTTACTTTTCTATTCTGTACTCAGTACAGCACACGTTTCACACAGGAAGATCATTGGTGGCGCACCACCTTCTTCTGTCATTTCCTGTGTAAATAATCATCGACTACTGTTTAAATATCCACTCAAAGCAAACCTAACAATGGTATTTTTAGTGTTTTCGTAAACCACTATGACGTTTCTGAGACTGAACTTGTTTTACAACTAGCTAGCTAGCTGTTAGCTTCAGCCTTTGAGAAATATTAATCTCAGTTTACATCAAATGGAGACATCAAGAGAGTTATCTGCAGCTGAAATGTGAACATCTTACAATCCTGCTAACATCACCTCGCTTCAAAAACCACCAAACTATTCCTAAAGTAGGATTTGCTGCACTTGAAGTGTTTGCTTCTACTGTTTCGTGTTAATCCCTGATTTAACAAGCACAGCAACACAAGTGCAACATTTCTCCTGCAGTCATGTCAGACGTTATTTTTTCTTTAAACTGAGAGGCAACATGTGTTCACGGACAACAGGTCTGCTAAGCTGCTCTGTAATTTACTGGAGTTGCAAGAAAAAGTAGGGCTTGCTGACATTTTCATTGATACAGGGTAGAGCCTCAGTTAAAGGATCTTTTTCAAGAGCATTAAATATAGTGCGCAAGAGATGAGATGCATGGGAGAGGAGAACGGCAGTGTTTGAGGCAAAATATAAGACGGAAATGTTTCCGGGTGTCTGACATGGTTCAACGTTCACAGGAACACGATAGTTTCCCTTCCCTCCTCCTGATTGCTGTCCGTCTCCAAGGAAACCAGCGTGCTCAGCTCCAGATGATGCTCACTGGGATGTGGGAGCTCCGGATCGGGGTCAGCTGTCGACATCCAGGTGTTGCCATTGTAGCTGTGCTCTGAGTGAACACAAAAGAAAAAAGGAAAAGAGAAGACAGTTCAATTCCACACAGTAACTCCTCAACCTAGGTAGAGAGACATTAAATGAGCCTATTCAAAAGAGAAAAAAAGTTTTTTGAGAATGCTCAAAGGTTTACAGTGATTGGTAGAAGATGGGTCAACCTTACACAAACTTTACACAACAGTGAACTGGATTTTGCCTGCTGGAACGGCTCTAACCGAGTTAGATTTGTTGCTTTCAAACATCTTTTCAGTTTTGCCTGAAGATTTTCTCATCAATCAACCACTTTGAAATTAATTTGGTGACATAATCAAAGACTCAGTTAAACCTAAGCTTTACCTTCCTGACTGAAAGGTAAAGCTACCTTCTTAAAAGTTCTATCCCTAAAAAGGATATAAATAAATTATTTAAATACATTTTGTGAAGTGCACCAATCAAAACATCTCCACAGCATGATGTTGCAACATCTGTACTTCACAAAGTGTAATCTGGATTTTTTTCATGCTTCTTTTGAGAGGAATGGCATCTTTCTTTAAAGAAATGTTTGGTTTACTGGGAATAAAGCAAGTCAGTCATTCCATTATGCAGAGTTTCTGAATATCTGCGTTCATATTTCAGAGTCTAAACACTGTGTTGAGTTGACAGGTAAAAAACTTTTTGAAAATTATTGAATTGAATTGACTTTTTTACGCTTAAGATCATCAAAACCCTTATTACTGCTAATGCTTGAAAGAGTCAGGATCATAGTTCAGCAAGTGCTGCTGAATTATTTAACAATCTCGCCCTGATTAGCCAACCAGTGTTTTTCTAATCGCAGTGGGTTTTTTAAGATCAAAGTACGAGGTTCATGCAATAACAGATTCTAAAGCCAGTGCCCTTCATCTCAGCACTATCCAATGTATCATCTGTTTATGATCATCTAAAACTTAGGACTTGACTTTAAGGAGCCGTGCCGGCTCACTCTTGATGATAATACAGGGTCTGAGATACTAAACAGATTAAATAATATGTAGTTATTCTAACAAACAAAATCATAAAAAGGCAGTAATATGTGGGTTGCATGTAGTTGTGCATTTAGGGTAGAGCTGCATCTTTATGTTTGTCTTAATGGACGGGCTGTCTAGTATTAGGGTAGGTGTGCTGTCATGGTAACAGATGGCATGAACTGTAAATTGCCTCATTGTGTCCCTGCAGGAAAGTCTCTCTGTCTGATTAATCATACGAGCGTCTGTTAGAGTCGCCCTCTCAGCCGCCACATGGTTGCTGATAGATGAGATATCAACGTGGAGCCAGATGATAAAAACACTCAATCTCTGTCGTGGCGATATCCCATATTAGTAATATTCATATACAGCTAGCAGCTTGCTTGAGAGAAGAAAAAAAAAACACGCTTAAGAATTAGAAACTTTCTTTCCTGCTTGGCAAAAAGCTTTCTAAATAAAATATAAACTTTAAGGTGTAAGTAGGTTGCTTGATGTTGAAGTTGTCAGTCACATCAACCATATGATATCGCTGTTTGTGGCTTGGTGTGGAAGGCAAAAAAATACCAATTCAAAAAACTGGTTTATTTTTATCCCACAGGGAAATTAAATGTTTTAGCTTGTATTATCCAGGCAAGGTGATGATATCCAGTAGCAGTCAGGCTCTCAAACAGGCCTCTGACTGAAGACAGTCGCTTCATTTCCAGGCAGCAGAGATGACATTTCACAGCAACATGTCCTGGATGGCACCATCAGTTTTTAGCAAACACTGCTAACCTGCCTCATTTGCTTTTGCCGTTTCTCAATAAATCCCTACCTGGGTGTAAATGAATTGTAACCAAAGTCCTACTTTGTTCACAAATTAAAATTTGAAATTCATGGTACGCTTATGTGCAATTTTTCAGTTTGAGATGGTTTTTTTGTCTCACTTCCACGAGTTAAAGGAAGGACGGCTGTTAGACGCCTAACTGTTGAAGAACGTGTTTGATTTTCATGGCGGCGACATTAGATTTTATTTTTTTTATACTTCCATGGCAACAACAGGACTTTCTTTATTTCCATGTCAACGCCAGAGAATGAAAATAAAGCAGCGGTCTCACATTTGTCACATTTTTACTTTAATTTTTCCATTCTGTTCACTTTTTTTCCCCCTCACTGAAGGACGTATGACTCAGTTACGAAGCAGCAGCAGCAGAGAGACAGAACTCTGTTTGTGTCGCTTCAAGCCCACATACAGAAGGAACAATTAAATTAAACTAGATTTACATAAAACAGATGCTCTTATCAGCTCTTCTGCTAAGAACCTTCCAAAAACAGATGAAGTTATGAATATTCATGCTGATTACTTTAGGAAGGACAAGTAAAAATGACAGACTTCAGACTCAACATAGGATCTAGATGCCTTGTTTGCTGTGTGGTCACAAAAAAACCCCTCCCTTATAACAAGCCTCTGTTGTCCCAACATATTTGGACATATGGATATTTATTTAACTACTTTGTTTAAGAAATAAAACTAATAACATTTGAAATAAAGTAAGTCAATGGCCCCATTTATCTTGTATGTTCAGGACAAAGGGAAAAACAAAACCTACACCACAACTTTTGTGACAGACCCGAGCCTCGGATAGGTGCGTACGTTTTTATGATCTGCAGAAACTCGGCTGGACCCATAAACGATACGGTCGCTCAAAACACACACACTTCACTGGATACACACCGGCTGAAAAAGGCACGAACTGATATGTCCTCGGTTTGTTCGATCAGACCGCATTTTTCTGCTGCAGTGCTTTTCATTTGTTTTTTGTTTTGTGCCAGAGGGACTTCAGGGAAAACACAAGATTGTATAATTTTATTACCCAATCTTGTGCAGAGCAATGTTGAGAAATTGAATCTTAAATCTAAATGGCTTGTGGTGAAGTACCCCATCCAGTCTAGCCAAAAGCAGAATGCTGGTGCTGTCAAAACACCCTAAAAGCGATAGGATGACTTCATTATATAGTGCCTTACAAATACCCTTTGACCTTTTGGACATAATGTAGTGTTAAAACAACAAAAAGAAAAAGCAATGCATAATAGTAAAGTGGAAATTAAAGGTTTTACTTTGTTTTTTTTCCTATGAAGTTCCAACTCATCCACAGTCCACCGTAAAGGTGAACTGGTTTTATCTTTTCCCGCTCTTTTTACTCACATCTCCGATCCTTTTCAGAAACTCGTGAAAAGGATCGCAGCTCGTCAGCATCGTGTCGGTAAATTCCACCCAACTGCTTCAAAGAGATTACATTGTCCTGGATCAAATTATGGAAATCTACTCCGTGAAAACGTGCGTCTCAGAGAGAAGCAGTTACATGCTAAGGAGAAGAGGGGATGTGCGATCGTGTCTTGAATCGTGTGATGGCACAGTGGAGAATTTGCATTTGAAAGAGGATCTTTTTTTCTTTTTCTCACTAAAAACAGAAAGTTCCTCTGCATGCCACGGAAGGAGTGTGAGGGTGAGGTTCAATCTAAGTATAGTGACAAAGAAGCTCTTTAAATCTGCATAAAGTAAGAGGATGGGCCTTTATAGGGGTGTTTAATCAAGCAGGAAATTAAGAAAAGATCAATTATTATATTCCCCCTGTGTGGATTAGTTCGTTCCAGGCCCTTGTGGGACTCACTGAGCAATCCATTACAGAAAAAAATGATCTGAAACAACCCTGACGCTGGAAACCGCGGCCGTTATTTCCCTCGGCTTGTTAACAAGTAACTCAGGTTTCGTCGGAGCCCTGTGTGCGCTCGATAACGGGGAATAAGCTAATCAATGAACGAGAGACGGTAAACAATTCCAGGAACTCGGGCGGGTGGCGCGGGTAGCTCTCACCCACGTTCCTGCCAAGACGGACACTCGCGCCGAATGTAAACGGTTATTTTCCTCATCTACGGTGTGCGATACCAGGATGAGAGATGAGGAACGTGAGAGTGTTGCTGACTGCTGACACCTCCTGAGAGAAGAAACATAGATCCATTTGTGTCTGGATCTCTCATTCCTCTACCCCGTACCTCACACCTTCACCCCGCTCCCCACTCCCCCTGTCCGTTCACCTGCTGTGATGACAAGTCATGCAGTAATGAGTTTTGTAAAGATTGTTTATCTTTTTTTCAAGATCAATGTCCTAATCAGTCACCCGTCGCTTGTGAACTGTGATTCACGTATTGTTGTGACCCCTGGCAGGCGATAGATGGAGAATACATTGATTTTTTTTTTTCTCTTCCTTTGGCAGGGCTGTGGGGCGGGTGGGAGGGTGGGAGGTGATCAGGTGGAGATGGTGAGACAATAATGTGGAGTGGGGGGTTGAGAGGAAGGGCAGACGAGGCCTCACCAGGGATACAGCCTTGAAAGCTCAGTGTGCTCTCGCAAGCGTGGGTGAAACCAGTGAAGCTCCGCTTTGTTTACATTCTCACAGGCAGAACATTTCTCCTGTCAGCTGATGGGTTGATAGCAGAACCCCTCACTGTGCCATTAGCACCAACACACCTAATCGTGTTAGGTAAAAAATTGAAATGAAAACTGGAAAATGTAATCGGAGCCATTCACTTACAGCCCTGAGCATAAAATGCCGAAAGCAAAGTATCGGGAAGCGCTACCATGCACTTAGCATGTTATTTAACATTTATTTAATGGACATGTTGGCGGGTTTTTTAAATGCAAAACCTGGAAAAACCAAACAGTGGGAAAAAAGGAACACACAAATGACACAAGGAATAAAGGAAGAAGGCATACAAGGTAGGAAAGATGGGAGACGGAAGGGAAGAGAAGAAAGTAAGAAATGGCTCAAGGACTAACGAGAAACAAGGAAGGAAGGAAGAAAGGTAGGAGAGGTAAAAGGAAAGGCGGAAAGGAGAAAAAGGATATGAGAAAGGACCAAAACATAAAGGACAAAAGAGAAAACACAAGGAATGACTGACAGAAAGACACCAGAAAGAAAGGAAGGGAGGACAGGACCCAATGAAGGACAGAAAGAAAGAAAAAACAATGATACAAGGAAGGTATCATTCTTTCCTTCTTCCTCGAGACAGGGAGGAAGGAAAGACAAAGCATAAAAGGAAGAGGGGCAAAAAGATAACACACAGACAGTGAGACATGACATAACATCTGGAAATACAAACATTTCTTCAAATTTCCTTTTCTTGTCCAGACAAGGAAAATACTGATCAAATTCTACAATTTTCCTGATTTTTAAGACCACATAGGAACTATGTTTGGTAAAGATTTTGTTGGATACAACATAATGTGTTTTACAGTTACAAAATAAATATATGTTGCATTTCATATTAATACAATAGCAAGGATTTAACTCATATAACTAACACTGCAGTCTGCTTTATGAGCATAAAAAAGACTTTAGATGTTTGGGAGTTTTCTTGGTCAAAGTAGATATTTGAAATATTACAATATGGCTTATTCAATTGAAAACTAATCAAAATCTTAAAAACAGTAATTCCTTCATTCAATTAAATGGTTTACATGTTACATGGTTGATGATGGGACTCAACTGAGTCTTTAATTCAAGCCTACATTACAAAAGGAGGCAACGAGGTAACACCAATTATCTGGTCAATGCCAATTAGCATTTATTGCTAATTTAATGTCAATGACAATTTAAAGATATTAACATACAATAAACCAGCCTTCTATGAACACGGTTTTAGGTATTTCTTACCACCGGTTGAGTGCTTCGGACTTCCCAGGGGATTAGTGTAGATGTATCCAGTGCCGTGCGGGCTCGTAACACCAGGGTACTGTCTGTTGTTAGATCTGTCCAACAAGCTGTTGAAACAATTGTGTGCTCTCGGGTCGTTCCGTTTGTGGTGGAAGTGGCGATTGTTGACGCTGCCACCGGCAAACGCCGCCTCGTTCACAAACACAGAGCCGTTGCCGGAGTGCTGTCTGGAGTTGTTTGGCGGAGAGGCCTGTCAGGCAGAGAAAAATCCCACAGTTACGTTTCTCAGGTTGAAAGCAGCGTGAATTCAAAGGAAATTTTAAGATGTTCCAACTGTGTCCCCAGCTGTAAAATGTTCTAGCAGCATGAGATGTTACACTGAACAAGTAACAAGTAAATTATAGTCATTGCCTATGTAAATATATTTCACAGCAATAATACACAATGAAATGGTTCTGAGAACATCGATGACGAAAGACTTTTCCTTTAGATGCAGGAGATCAAAGACCATTTCGGAGGTGAACCTGTCAGTATTTTCAGATGTCGCCTCAGAAAAAGATCCACATTTGGACGGAACCACCAAGATACCTCAAGTCAGCTGTAGTTATTATGCCAGGCCACAAGATGGTGCTGTGATTTTAGAATGTCATGCAACGTGCATGTGATTCTCACCTTTAGTTTCCACCTAATCGTAAATAACAACTCGTCTCCGTCTCCCAACAAAGTGCTCATGAAAAATATTCCTCATCAAGAGTTATGCTAAGCTAAACTGGTTAAGTAGCACAATACAGCACAATGCTTTCTTGTTTTTGTTGTCATCTGCTTGTGCATGCGCAGAATGAACCCCCACAGCCATGCGTTCTAGTTTTCATGGTGTATGAAAATAATATAAAAGATGTTTGGACTTTATTTGCTGATGTTTTGAAATCGGTCTCAAAAAGTCATGATTGGTTGTTTCCAGTGCAGACTTCTAAAACACAACGTGTTGCAGTGTATTCAATTTTATGAACTGACTGATAATTAGATTTTTTTTGGTGAAAGATGTCCCTCTGGACCTGTCCGGGGTGTAACCCTGGCAACTCGTTCAATGACCGCTGACGATCCTGTCTAGTGATCACGTCAACAGGGCTTTTCCACTGTTGAGTGGAGGCAGCACAGCTAATTAGATACGACCTGAGAGCTGATATGCGAGTGCGTGTATGTGTGTGTGTGTGTGTGTGTGTGTGTATGTCATTCGATCCGTCTCTGACCCTATGAACTACTGCCTTAGGCTAAAACATTACCAGGGAAACATTAGGACCTCCACTGCCTCTGCTCGCCTTTTTGAAAGCACAGCTTTGTTACTGCGGCCTCCGTGGCGACTAAAATAGATGAATGGAAATACATACAGTGAGTCTGTTCAAAGCAAGGAGAGCCTTATCAAATCTAGCCTACAAAGGAAAAAAAAAAGACCCACAGTGGCGTGTGTAAATTAATGAGGGAGAGGGGGAATATTGTAACCTGAGTATGCTCATTTGTCCGCTCATTGTGGTGCAGACCCACCTGCCAGCAGAGCTCCACATACACGGAAAAAGTACTTATTATAGGGGTGAAAGGATTGATTGGATTAATCATGGCAATTATGAAATAACTAATCTACTAATTTAGTAATCGAATAACTGTTAACTGGAGAATACACTCAAAAAATGGACGGTTGCTCAAAGGTAGTGCATGGGAGCATCATGCACAGGGCTATCCTGAAATAATCTGATAGAAGCTACAAATAATTGAAGTTTGGACAGAGATTTAGCTTCTAGTGGGACAAAAACTCCTGTCGGACCTACAATGGAATGGTTTATGTCAGAGTGAACCCATTTGTTAGGATGCCGAGATAAAGTCCGGAGCTGAATTCAATAAGGAAGCGGCGACAAAACTTAAAAACTGATGTTCACCCGTGGTCTCCATCCAATCTGACTACCTTTGAGTGAATACCCTTTGCAAGACGTTGTATGTGGTACATGTGGCACGTTGGTTTCATCATTCAAGCCGAGGTCTGTAGCGGTCCAAGAGAGCAGAGATCCTTTATCTTCTACGCCTTTCGGCTTCAGGGCAAATTTCAGTGAGGTGCTTTTCAAACAGAGTGTCAATAATTCAAGCCCTTTAGGACACAATTGATCGGTTCCTTGGGCCGCGTGCCTCGGGTTTTAATTATTTTTGTTGAAGCTTTTATTTGCGGCGGTTTAATTATCATTAATCATTGAGATGTTCATTGGTGAGCCGAGCCGCTGAAGCGTGAAGACGAATGGCGCTGGAATTGCTCTCGTTATCACAGCTTGTACATCAAGGCTGGGTTGAGCTGCTGCGGAGGAAACGGGTGAACCGGTGTAAGCTGATAGCTCTTTGAAGAAGAAGAATCTCATTAGTGAGGTCACTGAAAGGAATACTGGACGAACCGTGCTTCATGACACCACTAGGGCTGGGCGATGTGGCCTAAAGTCAATATCGTGATATATTGAGCAGTTCACCTCCAACGATAAATGGAGGACAGCACTAAACCCCTAAAACTAAAATTGCACATAATTTTTTCGCGATTATGTACAAGTTACTGATAAAAAACACACAACTGAACAAGTTTAGAAGTAAAAGCAAGTCTTACTTTCCAACATCCTTACTCTATCCAGAATATTCCCAAATAATCGCTCATTTCTGCTCCTCTTCCTCCACGACCATATCTACTGCCGGCGTGTCAAAATTTGAAATTTCCTCAATTTTCTCAACCTCACTGTCTTTTTCACTTCTTGTTACAGAAGGGAGCGGGTGGAGTCACATGACTAGAGGCTGTCCACATAGCGCAGCGTCTTAAAGGGTCAGTACTATGTATTTTCCAGGCACACAGTGCCATTTTATTGCAAAATAAAGTAACTGTGTTACTTTCAGCTTTTATAAAATGCTGCATATGTCAAATGTGACTTATAATCATAATTTATTGCCTTTAAATTGTGTTTTAAGGAACTATTGCTCTTTCTGAAAGTCCACTTCCAGGAAGTCATCACAACATGGCTTCTCTATTAATCTTTAAAAACGTTTTTACCAGCGTTGCACCAGGAAGTAACTTGCGTAATGAGCTCAACAGATCTGCAGTTCCACCAGGTGTTTGCTAATTGCTACTGGCTAGTCTGAAGGAGCTGAGTGGGGAAGGGCTGCTCCGTGAGGCGGAGGCTCAGAAGCTTGGAAACTGCAGTTCTGAGGAGAAACTAGGTCTCCCCAAGTGTTTTGCATAGCTGAATGGTTGCCATGGGAGATTAAATGATTTCTCAAAGAATCAAGGCAAGTCCAGACTTGTTTTTGATGAGGGAATAACAATATAATATAATTTAAAGCTCAAAAGCTTTGATTTTACACAATACTGCCCCTTTAAAGGAATATGAGAATAGCATACCTACATACAAAAACAAGAAAGACAAAAACAACTTTTGCGTTCACTTTTTTTGTAACACTGAAAATACCTGCAAAATGATGTCAGCCGTAATAAAATTTGGTTTTGGTTCATTTTTGTTTCTTCTCCTCAAAGGGTCGAGCATTTCTTCCAGAGGAATGCCGATTGGAGGTTGGACTTCTTACCTGCTGCACATCCAGAGGGATGACCATGTGGGGTATCACGGCGGGCAGGCTGCTCTGCCGCCCGTGCGTCCAGGCCTGCAGCAGCTTCTGCTGGTCCTCCTGACGCTCGCGCTCCCTCTCCACGCTCCTCTGCCCCTCACGGAGGCGCTCCAGGCTCTGCTGGTACTCCTCCAGCTGCTCCTCCAGCTCCTCCCTCTCCTGCCTCAGCTTCTGCGCAGCCTGCAGGCACTTCCTCTCCCTCTCCACCAGCTGGCTCTCCTGCTCCACCTGCTGGCTCTCCTTGGCCTGGCACTCTCGCTCCCAGCGCTCCCTCTCCTGGCGCAGCTGCTCCCGGAGCCGCTGGGCCGCCGCCACCTCCTCCTTGCGCTTCTCCAGGTTGCGCTGCTTCTCCTGCTCCTGCAGCGAGTTGCCGCGGAGCCCGTGGAGGTGCAGGCAGGGACCGCGGGGCGAGGCCAGCTCGCTCGCTTGCAGGAGGAGCTTCTGGACCTCGTACCAAGTGTCCTGAATGGTTACGGCAGCCTGGCGTAAACAAGAAATAATGGTTAACCTCACCATGAACATTTATTCAGACATTTTGAGGTGTAAGTAGTCCAGTCACAATAACAAATTTTGCCGGACGATAAATTGTCCCAGAGTTATTGCGATAAACAATAAAGTTTTTTGTTTTTTAAAGGTTTTATTGGCTCTAGTGGCCTTTATATGATAGTGAATTTCCACGAAAGTGGGTAATAAGAAAGGGGGAAAGACATGCAGCAAAGGTCACCAGGCCGGGATTCGAACCTGAGACATCAGCGTCAAGAACTAAGGCCTCCTTACGTGGGTTGTGCTGAACCCCTGCGCCACCACAGCATTGTGTTTTAAGACCATTTTCAGTTAATATAATAGCTAAGGCATAATGACTCAAGAATCAATGAACGTTTAACACTTCAGCTGGAAAACATTTTGAATATCCAAAAAAGTAGACAAAATAAAATGAGTTATGAAGTCTCTCTAAACAAAACTGTCCTTCACAAAAAGTGGCTAGTTGAGACAAAAGCTTTTTGTCACGCAGTTTTTGTCAGTGAGGGAGAGAGAAAAGAAAAAAACAACACAAAATGCAAATGGAAATTACTGAGCTCATTTTAATTTATCATGTGGTTAATTGATTTATTGCTTACTGCGACAGGCCTAGCCACAACAAAACAGAAAATGTTCATTTTGTTCCGCCACATGCTGTACAATTTTTAAAAAAGATTTTAGAAGGGCATTTTTTTTTTCCTTCAGTGTAAAAAGGGCAGGCACTCTAGCATCTCCTAGTGTCTACCTGTGCACGTTACTGCACATGTGCATCCTTGTTTCAGGTGATTTGAATGGCAAATTATAATGGAAATTAGAATCAGGTTCAACTGGTGACCTAGTTTTTTTCCCCCTTGCATCCACTTTACTGATAGAATCACTGGTTTTGGTTGCAGACGCATGAGGGGAAACAAAACTTTGAATATGAAAATCACATTGTGATCAAAACCTCTGAATCTAAACAGGAAAGCGTATACACACACACACACAAGCAAAAACCAAATGCAAATACAAACAAACACACACACACACACCCTCTGTACATAAATTTACATTTTATAGTGAGAGACGAGTGTGTGCAAAGCCAAACAAAAGACCCTCCTGTGTTTCTGAACAAAAAAAATAAACCATTTGGGGGAAGAGCTCCTGTTGCTTCAAACAGTCAAACACAGCGTTGTTACTCTGTTTGTCAAACCTGTGGCTTCGGGTCTCTTCTGCAAACAAATATATCTGTGTGGCGGCTAAACATAGATGAGTAAAGTCAGAATCTACCAAAGAAGGTGTAGCTTGCAAATATATATATATTGTTTTGACTTCAATGAGGTTTTCGGGGGGGGGTTCTTTTTTTACAACAATTAAAAATGCTCTTTATATCTTAAAAGAATGAAAAGAGCATGAATTAAATTTTTTAGATGAAAAAAATAATAATATTGATGAGTTATTATAGTACAGTTAAAGTTTAGACTTAAAATTGTGGCAAGACTACAAATAAAAACATGAGTATCTAGGTGCAAAACTAGTAGAAATCACAAAAAACTGATTCCATTTCACAATCATGCACTACTTCTTGTTGGTCTGCTCTTACCTGCAAACTGTAGAGTAACTGAGTCAAGGTTTGGACACCCTCAGCAGCCTGTTAGAGAAAAAAAATTCAAATACCAATCCAGGTCAATATATCAATCATGTCTTTTAATGCAATATTTAACATCAGTGTCAAAATTATTCAAAATAACAAGCTGCATGGGGAGTTCAAAATGCATTTCAATCACGGTAAGAGTAGATTCATGTAGCAATTGCGCCCCCTCCAGGCAAAATGCATCAATACAGCATCATTTAGAAGCCCCCACCACCTGACAGGAGCCGATAAGAAAACGATTCATTCTTATCGGTGTAATTTAGCTCACAGGTCATAAAGGGTGCAGAGAGCAGCACAAACGCACTAACGGCTTTGGAACAAGCCTCCATATCTATTTTTAATGCTGCAGGATCTTTAAGAGCTAAATGGACTTCCCTTTATTATGAGTCTATCAATAATTCACAACATTAAGATTGAAATGTAATTCTAACAGACGGTGATCAATTATTAAAGGAACACTAGGCTGATATCTGTAAATAGGGTGGAAAAAAAACCGGAACCAACCTGGGAGAGGCTGTGTTACCTCTGCAGCCCCACTTTACCTGAACTGCAGCAGTAATGGGTGGATGCTTTTAATAACAATTTACTGCATAAAACTAGAAAAACAACCATTAAAAGAAATGAATTTCTACCTCAACGTCAACTATACTCTGGTGGTTTTTCTGCGAGTCAGACGTAGGCTGAAGGTCAAAACCGTCGCTCCGGTTTCCCCCGTTTTCCTCCGAAGTGTCGGATGAGGGATCGGACAGAGCGGCGGGGCTGATGGGAAACACCGAGTCCGAGTCCTGGCTGTGACTCCACAGAGAGCGGGCCTTGGACGACAGCGCGGCTTTGAGGTTCTCAGCTGGAAAGCAAATGAAAGAAAAGAAAAACACGTGGCTGAAATAAAAGAACGATACTGAGCAAGAGCAGCACACAATGGAAAACAAAGTATAATATAAGCATGTTAATATTTTAAGAGACTAGTTTTTTTTTAACATTTTCGTCAGAAATATAGATCATCTCTATTTCAAATCTACAACACTTCATCAAATCAGGACATGAGATTCGTTAATCACACGACCAAAGATTAGTTTATCTGTAATTGACCCTGATTGGCAAGTCAAACATGTAAAAAATATACATATATTTTTTGCTCATTAAACACATCAATAGTCAGAACTCCCAGCATTTCTAGTCAGTTAACACGTCAAGAAACAGCATGTACCCTGATGCACTATTTTCAAGTCAAATATAAATCTGATGAATATGAAGGAGCATGCTTTAATACAGAAATAGAAATAATATTTCCATTCCTTAATTTCTGCTATATTTGACACTACTACCTCTTTAAAAATCCTGCAGCATATATATTTTTTTCTCTTTTATGTGTCAAAATGTGAATGCAAATCAAAAGTATTAGAGGTAGAAGTCTCCAAAACAGTAAAATTGTTCCTCTTATTTTGAATTCGTAGGATTATATAGAAACACACAGCAGCATATGAAACAGTTTTTTTCTTTTTAGGAATGTACTTTTTTTAATCTTTAAGAAAATGCAATACTGTCTGAAAACTCACTCTGAAAACTAAATGAAATTATTTAAATTATTCAATATTGTTTCAGTTTTGACAATCAAATAAAATTTCCTACATTTTTGGATTAATCAGTACTGCAAAGAAACCCTGTCTTTATGGATTTGTGGTGATATTTCAGCTAAGAAGGCAGAGATTTGTATGCATCATCTAAGTAAAACATGGCTAGAAATGCTATACTGTTATGTCCCACCTTCTTGCAGAGCAGCAGCCAGTAGCGCAGCGGCCTGCGGCAGCTCCTCTGACTGAGGCTGCACCAGCAGTCGCGGCTCCAGCAGCGCGGCGTCCGTCCTCTCGCTCAGCGCGGACAGCTCTGTGTAGATCTGCAGCTTCTCCTCCAGGCTGGAGCAGATCTGCTGGTCTTGACTCGTCAAGCTCTCTGATGCGCAGTTTCAGGCATTTCAAAAATTAGAAAAAAATAAAAATGTCTACCTCCCAACTCCAGTTGGCAGAATATACACAACACCTACTTGGAACGAATTTACCTTGCAACTTGAGGATCTTCTGGAAACGAGCCTCAGCAGTTCGCTTCTCCTCTTCTGATTCACTTGCGTATTCCTCAGGTTCCTCAGGGCAGCTGAGTCAAACGATAAAAAACAACTAACAATATAGGAGTATAGTTAAACATTTTTACATTTTGTCACGTTACAACTACGAATTCAAATATTTGTTCTTTCTGGATTTTATATGACGGACCAACACAAGGTAAAGTAGAAGCGATTTTTTATGTTTTGCACATTTCTTCGGAACAAATCTAATGTCTCTAAATTAAACCCAGTACACACGCATAGGTGTTTAGGATTCAGGTGTTTTTCAGATACACTCTCAGTTAGGCTACGCTTGTCACCAAATATTGTTTAACTTGTACCATGTTCTTTCCAGTGATAACTGTTATTATGCATGCATCTGTTGTTTGTTGTAGTTTCTTGGTTTCATTGTTTTTCTCTTTTTGAAAGTTTAGAGTCAGATTTCTAGGGTGTCTACTTGTGTTCTCTCTATGCCTCTTTTTCACTGTTTTCCCTTTAAACCTTTTCCCCAGCTTCCCGTCCCTTTCTTTTGTGACTATTACATTTGAAATAAGCTCAAAGACGAAAGTCTTAAAGCTTCGCTTGTGAAAGTACATGTGTTTGGCTTCACTTTGACACTCGTACAACAATTGTGAGAGAGAAAAATAAAAAACATACAGTCTTGGAGTCACATGATGCTTTGAATTTCGTGGTTGGAATGTAACAAAATATGAACGTATGAATAAATCACAAGGCTCGGAACATTCCAGACACAAACCGACCTTTCTACGGCCTCTCTAATGAGCCTCATCCAGGTATTTCGCTCCTCTTTGGATGAAGTGTGGACCTCGTACATTTCTGGGCCTGCAGAAGAGGCGCTGATCAAAAACATCCCTTTCTCCTCGTTCGCCACTTCTCGAACTATTAACTTCTGCAGCGCGATGACAGGAGGCTTTTGGTCCTGTGGAAAAAGCGTAGAAAATCCCTTAGAGTGCTAAAGGCAAGGATGATAGTAACTCCGATGATATTTATTTCTTACACTCACCACAGTAGCAAATGTGTATTTCTGGTCTTTCTCTTGAAGGAAGACGAGTACGTCTGTGAGGAGGAGCGCCAGGACATCTACGACAGTCAACATAAGCAGAAAGTAATGTCACAAGATCAGTTTCAATATAATAACTCAATCACATTAACTGTGGAGTAACAATCAGTAGGGAATCAGATATTCTCACCTTTAAGGCGACTAGTGGCGGTCTTCCACAGCAGCATGCCCTGGTGTCTGAGAGTTTGACCCATCATGTCCTGCTTGCGGAAGGTGTTGCCGCTCTTCAGCTTGGCCGCGCTGCGGTTCTCCATGCGGTTCCACACTTCCTGTAGTCTCTGGTGGCGCTCGTATTCGCTGACTCTCACGTCCACGCCCGCTATCGCGTCCCGAATGTGAGTCAGGGCTTTGGAAAGGTTGGCATGCTCCTCCGTTTGCTCTGGAAGATCAGAAAGGACAAAAATATAGAACAATTTGGTGTACTTGTTTCAGTCTCTGCAGTGACTGTGATTTAACAGCAGAGGGCAGTTGCTGCCTAACCTTGAGTGTAGTGTAGGATCCTCTCCAGTAGCACTGGGTATTTTGTGATCCTTTGAGTTACCAGCAAAATGCATTCTGGGATCTCTCTCCGTCGCACCAAAGAGTTATGACCTTGTTGCTTTAAAAATGTATATATTTTATTACACAATGTTTAACTCCACTGAATTGTAACTATGCTAACTAAGATT
This sequence comes from Xiphophorus hellerii, assembly GCF_003331165.1. Taxonomy (NCBI): domain Eukaryota; kingdom Metazoa; phylum Chordata; class Actinopteri; order Cyprinodontiformes; family Poeciliidae; genus Xiphophorus; species Xiphophorus hellerii. Next base: position 22,667,534 of record NC_045679.1, read on the forward strand.
TAGGACAAGAAATACCTTAATGAAGCTTTGAAATCTCTTATTATGCTGCATGAGATCCTTAAAAAAGGCTACTGCTTCGTTGTGATGACTGCAGAATTCTCCGTACACCTGCTTCATTTTTTCTCCATTCTCTCCTGAAAACTACAGACAGGTTTCATTATTGCACTGCACTCTACTACATTGGTAATTTGTAAGGTTAGTGCCAACCTGTCGGAGCAAGATGTCACCGATTTGCTGTATCAGGTAGTTCCCGTGACCCGGGGGCTGCCCGGAGCTCTGACGCCGCTCCTTCATGGCAGCGAAGAAGGCGTGGTGGAAGGCGAGCAGCTGGTCCAGGCAGGGGAACACCCGCTCCACCGACTCAGTGTCCAGCTGCACCTCTTCCTTCATGCCTCGCCGGAAAACCTCGGCCATGATGTGCAGAGTCTGAAGGTGGTGGAGCTCGGTCTGCATCAGCTCTGTGTCGGGTCAAACGCTCGATCAGTACCAGCTACAAACGTCAATCCAAAGTCAAATATTGTTGTAATGTGAAAGAAAAAAAAAAGAGATTTAACTAATACAGATGAAGGCAAAGACTTTTCTTTTTTCGTTTTTTTCTTCTGCTTCACAACTATGCAACAACTTCATATTGGTCTTTCATAACTCATGGTGTCAAGAGGAAAAGAAATGCTGCACAAAAATGTTACTCAATCTGACAATTTTTTAAACATTCATGTGATTACAGCACATGAGAAAACAAATCATCCCTTTAACATTTGCTTACCGTAGATAACATCCTGCCTCTTGACAGCCCGCTTGTCTTGCCTCTTGCAAAACTTGTGCTCCACCGTCAAACTCCACGACTCGGCCTCGTAATCAGCAGAATCCGCTAATACGTTGCCGTGAGTCTGAATGTACGAGTCCACACAGTCTGAGGAGAGAGAAAGGTACAAAATGACTTCTGATCGTTTATTGGTTTTTTTAATAAACAGTCTTCACTACGCTTTTAAAACGGACGTCCGCTTTGATATATTTTGTTCTCAGCATTTGCTTGCACTTTGAGCAAGTAGCATGCAAAGAAATTCAGTTAAAAAGACTCATTTCTTTTCCCATCCTTATCAGCCACATCCACCATTAGCTGGCTGTGAGGGAAAAAAATTAGAGGCTAAATTTGGAAGATGCCAAGCCTAATTAAAAAAAAGAATTGTGCTCAACTCAGTTCAGAAGAAATGCTGAACTGAACCAAAAGATTTTTCGCCATCAGATATAAACGGTGAGATGATCAAGAATGTTGATTCTCAACACATTTTTGAAGATCAAATACTATAATGTCATTTTTATGTTCATTTAAATTGACTTAAGCTTAAATATCACTAAGAGGTCATACATAGTACATTCAAACGTACAGCGGGAGGGACTCCAGGAATAACTGGAGAAGCCATAGAAAAATAATTATTGAAAATTCGATGGAAATTTAATTTCCCCTTTACTTTCAAACCATTTGAAGTAAAAATTATGACTGTGAAAAATGCTTTTTCTTATTTTTTTTCCACAAACATCTATTATTGAAGATCTTTTTTTGAGATAAGAAACTTGCTTTTCTTCAGTCATTTACCACATTGAGGGAATGAGTGCCAGACTATGTGGGTTAAAAGCAACGCATTTATTTTAGAGGTGTACAAAGGAATTGGTTGTGACCAGAAAAAGCTGACTTTAAGGTTGAACAGACCCTCAAAAATCTGATATTATTTTGGTCAGAGTAGGCAACAAACCCAAGCGTTAACAGATTATGCCAACAACAACACAACAACCAGTTGTTTTAGCAACAAGACTAGAAGTTCGCTGCAGCATTTTCAGTGTCAGGGAGGTGTTTCAAAATTAAACCAATGTCAAAGCACAAAAACTGTAAGAAACAGATTAAAATAAAATGACATTTATTTTGCACACAGACATGCTAGCTGTTCTTTGATTCAATGTGGGTCGACTTTTGGAGATTTTAGTTAGGGAATTAGTCTACATTCTAAAAAATACACTTGGAAAAATGTATTTATTTATTTTTTTGCAATTACAATAACCTAATTGCTAATTCAAGATGCTAAAGGTAGATTTAAATTTCAGCTCAACAGAAGCCATTTCACTAACAGAGTGTGGCATTGCCTCCGCTTATGAAAAATACAAATATTGTCTGCTAATGATAGAAAATCTAGAGCAAAACATTTTGATTGGTGAAAAATCAGGATCTAGCTTTACGAAGCAGGAGAACAGAAACCGTAATCGACGCATGTCTAGTTTTTGTTTTGCTTTGTGGATTTTTTCAACATGAAGCCTTACTGGATCTCATACCGTCTCCGAAGGATGACTCATTAGAGGCAGAGGAGCCCGGAGTTGGCAGGAGCTCCTCCGAGTGGCTTTTCGGCCTCAGGGCTTCAGATTCTGTCTCTGAACTCTCGCTGAGCATACTGTACCACAAAGTAGAAGACGGGAGTGTGTTATTACTGTTATCATTCCATTAATCTATATAATAAACTACGATTGCTCAATGACCTGTCACTGTTGGGTAAGCTTCCAGGCAAAGAGCATGACTGTGTCCCAGTGTCCTTCCTCTCCCTTGGGGTGAGGACAGGTTGAGAAGCAGAAATGGGGATCACAGAATGGGAAGGACTGTCTCTCACTGTGAAGTCTGAGGGGAAAGCAGACAAAGATCCATTGTAATATTAAAAAATAAAAAAAAGCAAATGGTAAACTTTTTTCTGCATTGTTTTGTTAAATCTGTAATGATCGACTTAGACTCTGTAAAATCTTACTCTGTGGAAGAGACGCCGTCTTGCTTTTCTCCACGGTCATCGCACATCTATCCTGTAGTTTCTAAGTAACATATAAGAAAATCTGATTAAAACTCTATTCAGATCATTTTATTTTTTAACCCTTTCATGCATAGTGGTCACTACAGTGGACAGCTATCTAAAAGCCATTTTCTTGTGCTTCCTGTGGATTTTTATGTTATAAATGCACACAGACCACTGAAGTGGACACTAATGCATCATAAAATATACCATCAACTTCTGGCCATCAGCTGCAAATGCAAGAAATTATTTTTGTTAAATACAATATGGCCGACAGACAAAAAAGCATGAGAACCGACCCGGTCCCTCCTTCTACTGTAGACGACTCTTGCAAGTAAAAAAAATATTGTGACATCAGATAACCCCTAAGGAACAATACTACTGATGTAGGAACAATACTACTGATGTATTTTTCAAATAACTTTGTATTTGGACAAAATAACAATTGATCACATAAAAATAAAAATAAAAATTATTTTTACAAAAAAAATTTCCTACCTTTTTTATGCCTTAAGAAAAAAATTTTTAAAAATGGAAAAAAAATTCTGACACAAAGGATCATAATTCATGCATGAAAGGGTTAAGTAGAGAACCAAATAAAAAGCGGACCAACCTTCAAGCACGGTGGGACAGACTCCTTACAGCTCTTATGGACAATAGCAGTGCAACCTGAGGGAGGAACAAATCACTGCTGATTTCAGTCGGATGACTCTGGTGTGTGTGAGTTTACCTTTCACTCACCTGAACAGTGCAGAAGGTCCTTTCCAGAAGCTGGTTTGTCACACACCACACACAGTGTGGGACCTAAACAGGGGCCCGTTCCAAACCAGTGGCCATTCAGGTGCCTATCCTTGGCTTCTCTGTCCTTCCCTTTCCCCTTCGAAAACCATGCCAGAGACATAGGTGTCAACAGCCAAACCGCACAGATAATTACACCTACATCTACAGTGTAACGGTTGCATTAAAGACAAGCTTCAGACAATGTCTTCTAAAGTTTCGATTTCACACGTTAAATATACCTCGAGCCCAAGGGGGAAAAAAAACAAAACATGGCAGCAAATCCCGCCTCTCTCCAAGCTGTAAGAAAAGTCCTGGGACTCTGAAGCAGACCAAAGTGTAAACAACAGATTGAAATCGGGGAGGGTTTCCAGTCCCTGTGCTGACTCGACAACCGCGGATTAATCATTGAAAGGAAAGAGGCCGGACACCATGTTTGGTCTGTCGCTCTGACCTTGAGTTATTCCCAGAACTGTTTCCTGGTTGTGTCTCCCAGAAAGACAAAAGACAATCGCATAGTTCATACCAGAGACCAGAGCTGGGAACTGTAAAGCTTCAGCATCTTTATTGAGACTAAAACTGAGACTGGAAGTGGGATTTATTTTATTCAGTACAGTGCTACTGTTCCAAAAACACTCCATAATAGTGTTAGGATCAGGCTACGAAAATGATGGGTAATGTTGAGTTCAAGGTGGAGCGATCAATTTTGTGGGATTTATTATAACAACTTAAAATGAAAAGAAAGGATTTTAAATTAAAATTATTAAGATGTACAGTAAATGGCTCTAAAAATAAACATCCTCATCATGAACTAGTTTTGTAGTGTAACTTTATCACTTAAAATCAGAAATATTTTGTAATGTTTCAAATCAATTAATATTTATTGATGATCACACGGAACCAAGTGTGGGGAAGAAATTTCAAGCAGCAGCAGAATTAACAATCCGAACCATGATGTCTGTTTTGGGAGTTTGCACCCAGTTTATTGATATCATAATAAACCACAATTTGTATAATAACAGCTAAAAGTATTAAACCATACTGTTATTGCTTCTGCTTAGTTCCAGGTACTGCAGTCTGACCCGTTTTTCTGAACAGCCACAAAAACCGAGCCTTAACGACAACATTGATGCTCCTCCAATATGCATCCCCAGTTGGAAATCTGCAGTTTGGCTTGTTGGTTTTACCTTGTTCTTGTTGCGTGTGCTGGACATCCTGTTCTTCAGAAAGCTGAATGTGCGAATGACTTTATACTTCTCTGACTCTGCCTTGGTGGGAATGTTGCACTTCTCCAACTCTTCTTCTTCAATCCTGCACAAAAAAAAAAGGTCCCAAAGTTTTGCAACTCCAGATACAGAGTGGATGATTTTCATAAGGCAGACTCAAAATTATCACATTTTTTTCTTCTTCTTCCTGGGAAGTAAAGAAAACAACAAAAGCAAGCAGAACTGGCTGGTTTTGAGATAAATCTCCAGGCAAATGAAATGTATCCGGTTAGTTTAAGGTGCAAAGGTTCATTCTCAAATCGGATGTGTTTCGGAGCGGAGCATTCCCGGAGAGTCAAAGCATCTCCAGAATCCTTTTTGTTAGTAAGTAAAATGTAAGAAAACAGTTTTCCACTTCTGCACTGCTGGGACGTGAGAGTGAGTAAGAGGTAGAAGCAGAGGTAAAGGCTACAAATATCCAAGACGGACTAAGACGCCTGTGCATGCTACAGTCAGTGGGAGCTCAAGTTGCTCTAGCGCTGTTTGGAGCCAGATGGGGAAGGAGCTACCAGTTTTGTTTTTGGTTAGTATCTTCAGCTGTGGGACAGTCAGGGAGAGGTCAACAGAGGTCGGTCCCGTACACATACTCTTTGAGAAACTCAGACAGGGTGAGATGCTGCAGCGACTCTGCCAGCTCAGCGCTGCCCTCATCATCAGCGGACTGGGCCCGCTTACGGAACCTAACCTCTCTGGAAAACACACGGACACACACACTGAAGCTTTGTGAAGCCATACAAATAAAAAGACATCATACACTGTAAAATATTAAAGTTTATCTCTGCGATTTACAGCCGGTCTGATTTCTTCCTCTAAGACTAAGTAGTTATCAGGGAGAAAATGGATGGCAATGAAATATTTGACTGTGATTGGGTTGGAACAGGAGCTAAATGATGAAGTGAATATAAAACGTAAATAATGAAGTCGTTTTATTTTAGCCAGAAGCCACAAGTTAAACCATCCCCTCCTTTAAGAAAAGTATCGGCAGCATCATGCTTTAGGATAATAGTTGAAGCGAAGGTGGGAGGAGTTAAATATCAGTAAATACAGGGCAAACTTTGATAAAAACCTATTAGAGGCTGCAAAATACCTGAGGTAGAGAAGTTCACCTGTTGTATGTTTTGGGTGATAATGACCCAAAACATACAACCAGAACTACTATGGAATCCATTTGAAAACAGACAGGGATGAGTGAGTTAGCGAAGTCTTGCTAAGTTTTTTTTTAACTAAAGAAATATTCCTTCTACTTGACAACTATGCTCTACTTTGTTTTGGTCTATCACATGCAAAGTGACAGAATGTAAAAAAAAAAGAGAAAGAAATTCAAGATATATTAAGATATTCAGTGAAACTGCAAAGAAAAAAAAAATAAGAGTCTGGTATAAAAAATTAATACCTTTTATCATTGGACTGCTCTGAAATGCTGGAGGCTCTTTGTTCTGCGGAGAGATGCAACGAGAGAAGCTGTTAAAGTCCTTGATAGACAACAAAAAGAAAAGCTGCAAAAACAATAATAATAATAAAGCCTCAATAACTTTCAGTCTTAATGGTTTGAGATTTGAAAATCAGGAGTGTTTGTGACGAAGGCAAACAAACTGTCTGATCTTCTTCATCCATTCTGAAAACTGATCTGAGATGTACAGTAGCTGTGCTGATATATATGACAACTTCATCAAAACAGGAATAATAAATATTAAAGCAGAAACTCCATTTTATCATGAATCCTTCCAGATTACAAGAAAATAGCAAAAAAAAACTATGACAAAGTACTTCATTAATTTCAATTTATCTACAACTTGTAAAGGGAGCTTTTACTCACATGCATTTATTTTCATGCTATATTGTCATTTAAGTTAAAAAGAGGCACTATTTAAATTATGTCTTTAAGTTTTTTAAGATTAGGATTAACTAAAAGTAGAAATAAAGCTATTCACAGAAATCAAAACTCGACAAACTCACTTTTAAATAAGAGTTCCTATTAATGGAGCTAAATTCATGTCTTTTTAAACCGTTAAAGAAAATATTGGCTTGATTGTCACCTAATTCTCCTTCTTTTTACCATCTAAATAAGTTTATTTTGCAGATTTTAACATTTTAGAGATAGGAATAACCTAAAATGAGACAGGAAGCCCAAAATTAATAATCACACAGTTCTGCTAGCTAGAAATGTAAATTCTTATTTTAATAACTTTCCATCTTCAGATGTTGTATCCTTGCATTCCCAAATACTCAGCCTCACTTACACACATTTACACACACACGCGCGCGCACAAGTAGAAGTGCTCTCAGTGAAGTGCTGGGTGTGGTGCGGTGGCTGCAGCCGTCCAGTACTTACTGCCCGGGTGGAGCAGAGACAGAGACAGGGTGGATTTAGACAGAGAGAGCGCCTGAAGGAGAGATCGGCTGTGGCTGACGCTGTGGAGAACGCCATCTACAGGGCACAGTGGACAGAAGGCGGCTAACACAACCACTGCAGGAGGAGGGTGCAAACTATCAGCGGGAACAGTGCAGTCAGGTTCCAGCAGAGAGAGACTCAGCAGGGCATTACGCAGGAGGGTTTGTGTCATTTGACAAATAGGGTGAAAAATTTGTATTTCTTTTTAGAAAATGTGGTGTTTAAATGTGCTGCATTTTGAAGCAAAATAATGTCAAATATGGATATTTTCGAACCCCGTCAAGCTGCACTGTCCAACAACTACGTGAACATGACTGTACTTTATATTAGCGTTAAGACTGTAGCTCACAAATTAACACGACATGTAAGATTATTCCATTAGTGGAAGAAAATATCAGGAAAATTAGCCATATGTTAGACTGAAATGCTCTGGGTGTTAAGCGGACTGAGTTTTACCGACCAGGGCTGCCTTCCGGCGTGTGGCTGTCCCTGGGGTTGCGACTAGGACAGAACTTGGAGTACGAATAGGAATAGGAGCGAAGTCGAACGCCGTCCTCACTCAAGTCCTACACGGCAAAAATACAAATCGAGGCAAAAATAAATAAGTAACAGGCGTGAAAAGAAATGTTTATGAAAGAGACTGCTAATTTTACTTTGGAGATGGGTTCGCACGCCGAGGCCGACTGGCTCCGAGTGCAAGTGAGATCGGGAGCTGGAGGCGGAGTTTCCTTCTTGTCTTCGCTTCTACCAACGTCTGAAAACAGCCGGGAAAGCAGAGACTTTGGCCCCGGACCTTCTTCCTCACTGTCCACTTCCAGGGCCACCAGGCTGGGCGGTGGGGGGAATAAAAACATCATAAGTACGTCATGAAAATAGAAACACTGGCACATAGAGACTTCAACAAAAGAAAAGGTAACACCTGATGTCGCAGGTTTCCAATGGCGGGCTGATTGGCTCAGTGAAGGGCCGACAGCTCACACCGGTGAGGGCCCGATCGACTGGTGAAAGAGAGACGGACCCAGGGAGGAGATCTTCACAGCGGGGATGAGGCGGAGGGGTGTCGGTCGCAAGAAGAAGATCATCGGGGTCCCACAAGCCGCCGTCAGTCCCCGTGCTGTCACGCGTCACATCATCTATTTTTAGCTCTTCACAAGCCTAAAGTTTAGAGTAGAAATTTTTTTAAAAGGGTTTTAAAAAGTTGAGGATATCATTAATTAAAAAAGAAAATGAACAACCTGAGTCTGCTGGGTGTGATCTGAGTCGTTGACGATGGAGCGTAAAGGGTCCGAAGTCCGCTGGCTGAACTGGTTCTGAACTTCTCTGTCCCGTCTGGGGTGCCCGTTTACTAAAACAAACACACAGCAAAAATCTCATTACGCCTGCCAATGTGGTCTGTTAAATCCTCCCCATATATTTGCTCAGTCATTTTTTTTTTTATCTAACAATGCCAGATTGTTGTTTTTATAGAGCTGAAGGATTTATTACCAGACTGCCTGGTGAGAAATTACTTTAAAATCCTAACAATTCATCAAAACCTTAGCCAGATACGTGGATGTCTGCTTAGAGACCGCAGCTTTTCAGAGTAATCTAAAGTAATACGACAAATAATCCAGAAAAAAAAAAGTTTACAACACACACAGAAACGCCAAACTTAGAGAACCGATTATGTCACAATGCTGGACTATTAGGATATATTTACTTTCTCCTGGCCCGTATTACCCCATGCTTTATTCTGGTTCAGGATTTTCTTCCGTCTTTTTTCAAACCACAACACATCACTCTCTCTTTGCACAAATGTCAAGGCTTAGAGAGAAGAAAGGAAAATGTGATGAGCTGCTGCATACCTACTCCTGTTTGACCTTTAAAGGATTGTTTTTGTAAAAACCTCTACACATCATCCTCGCCGACAGGCCCCATGTGTTTGGTGAAAAATAAGGTGGATTACATTGACTTTCTCTGAGTCAGGGCCCTTCGCTGTGATACATCTGCTTAATGTTTATGCTCACTCTTCTAATATAAAACGGTCAGGTCTTAAATCTTGAAAAGCCAACGGCTGGCCTCTCTCGCTGCAAATGATGTGCGTAGAGTGATAAAAGTGATAAACTTCAGCGTATTACATTATATTACAAGCACATTTTGGAAATGTTTTTAATTATCCGGCCCAGTTTCTTTGAATCCGAGTCAGCCAAGCTATTTTCGATAACTGTAGGCTTACACTACTTTTTGTTTTATGTTGTAAATTTGTCAGCAGTGTAGAGTCTCTTGTTTTTTTTAAATTATATTTTAGCTTGCGAGAATCTGTGTTTATCCATTTGTCTGTTACTTTGCTGCTGAGTTTCCCCACTGAGAAAAAAAATTATTTTTCTCAATAAAAAGAAAATAAATAAAACCTCCTACTCTAAGAAAAAAATATTAATATGTCATGTCCAAAATAATATTTTTGGACATGACAGTTATGTCCAATCAGGAAGCATAAGTAATGAAAAACATCAGAATTTCATGAGTACGCTGGAAATGTTGTAAATCTGTGGATGCCTAAAGGAAATATTTTAGGTTACTGGACTCCTTCTGATGTCATCTAACGATTTGCAAATTGATTGATTGATTTCTTAAAATACTATATCAAATGTTTGGCTTTAAAACCAATCACAAAAAGCTGGTGGAGACCTTTCCAGAACAAGGCTCAAGCAGTGGAAAAAAAAATACTTTCAATAGAGTGGGAGGAAAAAAAGAAAGAAAAAAAAACTTCCTGCCTGATTTCCAGTAGAACTATCCATTTCAGAAACTGGTAAAAATGGACTTCCTACACTCCTTCTTTCCTGTGACTCATGTAGGAAAACAACCGAGAGCCGACATCGTTTTATTAAAACAAATGACGGGTAAATGATTAAACACACAACATAACGGCATCTCGAAGACCACTTCATGTTTTGCACATGAAATCCTAACCTTCAAAATAAGGCGCAGACGCAATTTTCCAAATCAGAACACTGTTAAAGAGACTCCACGTACTTCTGTGACTGAGCAGAGCAGCGCTTGTACAGTCTGTAAGTACGTGTGCTGTTGCAGCATTTCAGCAGGAGTGGCAGAATAACAGCGTGGAAAATTGCCCTGCTTGATGAGTGCGCTTTCCACCCAGTCTTTGATGTCTGAACCAGCCAAGGCTGCACTAATGTAAAGGAAATCCTGGGCATCTCAGAGGCATTTCCTCTGTGCTTCTCTCACACAGTGAAGACGCTGGAGTTTAGACACGCTGGGGCAGATGTTTTAGATCCAGTCCTGTACTTAACTTCTCCCATTTGCAAAGCAGCGCGACGCTCCTTTAAATCCGCATTTTTCCGTTCTACAGCTACAAGCTGAAAAGTGTTGGAGAGACATTTTAAGTAATAAACAGAAAGAAGCACATCATTTTGAAGTGAAGGGCAAATTTTTTTTTTTTTTTTCCCCCAGATTTCTAGAAGTAAAAATCTGAAAAGTGTGGTGTGAATTTGTATTCTGCTGCCCACGAGTTAGACTGGCAATTAGACTGGACCATTGTAACACATTGTAAAGGTGGTAAGAGTAATGATAATTTTTAAGAGTTTTTGCAGTCACACTTTATTTGAAGGGGTGTGTATAAGACTGACATGATACAGTCACAAACATGACATAACGCCTGTCATGAACATGAAGGAGTCTTCATGAATCTTTATGATTGTTGTCATGAAGTGTCATTTAGTAAATAATGACATTTTTAATCCAAAGTTGCATTAAAAGTGCAAAAAAATGTGTCAACTTTTAACCAAATGATAAACATTTGTGAAGTTTATTACAGCATCACGTCAGTCTCATACACACCGCTTAAATAAAGTGTTCCCGTTTTTAGGAGTAAAAGTAACATTTGCTTTAATCTTCTTCTTATTTGCAAAAAAATAGGAAAACAGTGTTTCCTCTATTTCAGCCTTTAAATTACATGCAAGTTCATGTTGGTCTATCACAGCATTTCTCAAAGCCTGTTCCTGGTAAGAAAAGATGACCAAAACCACTGAATCATACATGTAAAAACATGAAATATACAAAAGCAGAATTTGGTCATTTATGCATTTGATGCAACAAAGTGTCAAAGCTCAGCTCTCCCTGACACAGAGTCTTTAGTCAGACTCTTTTTCATTAAAAGCTTCAATGTGTAAAGTAGAAAGAAAACAGCTTCTGTCTGTAAGTTTTGCTTGTGTAACTGAACCAGATGGTCGTCTAATGGCTCTTCATAGCTGGATGTGTCGACTCCAATAGTCCTTTAGAAATAAACAATAAAGTCAGGAATGTTTAAGCTCAAGAACTTTGGTTCAGAAACAAAATGACTGCCGCAATAAAAAAAAAATGCATCTTGATTATCAGTGTTGGTGCAGAAGTAGGAACACAATGACTAAGCTATTCTGGATCATCTCAAACTGAAAGGATGACATTTAAGTTAATAAAAAGAACAAATTCATTACTAGAGCTGCTGTTTTAATGAAACAAAATAAATACTTAGCCATACGTGATTTTGTGTGGATTTTGAGGAAACTGTTGAAATGACGGATATTATGACTTCTTAAGGTTACAGAAGGTGTTGACTTGATTTTATGAGTTGAACATTTAGACTGCTCATCAAAAACAAACTATCATCTTCAGCAGCAGATTATTTCTGGGTATCTTTAACTTTAAATGCAGCCATTTGATGTTGCAAAACATCAAAGTGCCACAATTAACCTGGGATTCCCCCCCATCCCCACGTTATGGATCACTGTGTCCCTTTAAATCACACAGGTGAATCTGCCAAGATCACAGGCTCCGAGTTTTTTACACAGCATGCCGTTTCCCTGAATACAAAAATAAAAACTTCAGAATCCTGTATCTTTCACATAATGTCCCAACATGCATGCACAGTCTTTCGCTTGCAGCACGAAAAAACGTGAGGAAGGTTTGCAAAGCTTCATCCTCCTGCTTTTGTGTTTAAATTCAACCACAAGCAGAGACATGAAAACCTTCCCTCTGTCCAACCCGAAGGCTGGTGACAGATTGGTCTCTGCTGGTAGACGGAACGTCCCAGCGCTTCACTCCAACAATAACCGACAGGCGCTGAGTTATGTCGGCGAAACCGGAGGAACTATTATGATCATCCTAGCAGATTTGGAAAGAAACAATAACTCTGGCCACCTTGCGTAGATGCAATAACTACTAAAGCATTTGGTTGATGGGACACAAAGGGATTTTTACTTAAAAAAGAAAAAGCATCATCCTAAAGTAAGCATGTTGTCTAAACTCTGAGGCTTTTAAAGCATTTTAGCTTATTAACATTCCAACTCTTGTGTCTTCGTGCTGACAGCTCTTCCGTCTAATCGGGGAAGCTGGGGGAGGGGATGGCAGGGTGACAACTCTGGGGGTAGCGGAGAGGGGGAAGAGAGGACGAGACACCCAGGTCAGACTGATTCTGAGTGGGATGAGCCTGACCCCATTCCCGTCTTTGTCCCGGTGATGGGGCAGATTCCTGGACTCTCGAAAACGAGTCCGAGCAGGCGGGACACAACCAGAACAGGCTTACAGATTCACTGAAAGAAACCTCCCACCAACCACTGCAAGTCAGGCAGGAGCGCATCCCTCTCTGCGTCTGCGAAACAGTAACTGTATTGATTTCCAGTGATGTGATTCGAAACAGAAGTCCGGTTGCATATTGCGCCAGTCCTAAAATAAAACAGGATTCCAGCCGGTGATGGTGTGCTGTTCCTGCACCCCCGCTGTTCTCTGCAGCCACAAAAATTTTGTTGTGTTCTTCTAGGGCTTAGCTGTTCGTCATTTCAGACAGAGACGGGAGTATTAGGTTGTTGTAGTAAAATGGAAGACGTTCAGAGAGTGGGATGAATACATCTAAACCAGGAGCAGAAGGGGGAAGAATTACCGGGCAGCGATGACGAGTTTTCCTCTTCGCCATCGGTGTCGATTAAAAACAACGTCGTCGGATTGTCGAAAACCTTAAAAGGGAAGGAACACAAAGGCACACAGAAGACAAACACACTGTTCAGGGCAAGTATGTGTCATTTTCTTTCTATATTTTGCTACATTACAACCTCAAACATCAGCGTTGGTTTATCAGTGTATAAACCAAAACAACAAAACAGTATTGCATAATAGTTCAGGATTTTCTAAAACTTTCTACCACAAATAAACTTTGTGGTACCATGTTCATATTCACCCTGATCTACTCTGACACTTTGTGGCCAACGTCCAAAACTTTAAGTGATGCGGGGAAGCTAACGTCACCCAACCCCCTAAACGCAACGCATCATCAGACAGGGCTGAAAAACTGTTGCTGTTTAATTATAAGCAGTTATGAGGAGCGCTGGTGAAACCTGAAACTGCTGCTGTGCAGCTTCAGGTTTCTGTGAGGTCAACTCACTCTCTCTCTCTCTTCTGTGAGTTGACCTGAATTTGGTTATCTAGCAACAGGTTGTTGCTAGGTAACCAAAGAGGGAATGAGTTGATACCACCAACATCATTAGAGGTTGAGCAGCTAAAAACTTTCCTCTGCCTACATCCTCCAGAATGCTGTGTGGTTCAGGGTGGAGTTCACTACCAGACGTATTATCCATTGATACTGATCACGTTTCTATGGAGACATACAATATATAGTTATCGATTTAGGGCTAGTGTTGACACAGTTCAGCTAAATAAAACCAGTTTAGAGCCGCTAAGGCTACATGACCTTGGGAAAAGACAACTAACATTTTTCAATAAATATCTACCTTTTCTAAAAGAAACATCATTTTACTTCAATTTTGGGATTTGAAACTAAAGGAAAAACCTAAAACTTTTGCCCAAAAATCCATACATTTTCTTCTGTGGAAAATGATGCAAAGAATATTTGTAGTTTCTAGACAAAATACAAGAAAGATAGAAATAAAAGAATAATGCTGGTACTTCTAGTGCCATTCTGTTGTGGGGACTTTAATTCAATTACTCCATTGAAAAAATTAAAAAACTTCTGAAACCTGCATTTATTATTGTAACCGTATTTAAAATCATCAGTTGGTTCTTGCCAAAGTTATTAGGTTCAAAGAGTCACTTATGAAGGTTGCAAGCAAATCATTTAGAGAATAGCACATTGCTGTTTCAGAATGACCTAGTCAAAGTCCACTCCTAAATCCAAGCAAGAATCATTGGCAACAGTGAAGCCTGATGTTTTCAGAAGACATGACTGGCTTTCACCAATCTTCCATTGAAGAACGGACAACTTTTCTGACTTTTATTTGTAAAAACTTTCAAAACCATGAATGATTTAAGTGTAATTGTTGTGAGAAAAAAAAGCTCTTGCAAGGCACCATAAAAGCAAAAATGTTGAGACATTTTTTTTTTTGTAAGAATACTCACATTGTCCACCATCTCTTTCCCATCTACATGAAGCTCCTTGGTCCCACCTGTGCCAAAAAAGAAAGCATTAAACAAAAGGTGTTGAATAAAACACCTCCACTTAAAAATAAACAAAGCGAGTCGTGCGGAAAGAACGAGATCAGGCTCTCTCTCTTAACTCTTCAGTCCGCAAATCCAAAAGAAACAAATGAGATGTTTTGTCCGTCCGCCGCGGCCGGTCCTGAGAAAGAACACACACTCCCTGCTGAGAAGTTGTTATTTCAAGAGAATTAATGGACGACTGCAGAAGTCGGGACAGGGTTGAGGTCAATACTGAAGTACACTTCCTGCCTGCCTTCATGAGTCGATATCACCATCTGCCGTCTCTATGGTAACCAGAAAGAGTGGCCCAAGTTACGGGGAAAGATCTAGCCACTGACGGATATAAAACAGGAGAAAAAAAAAGAAAAAGAACTGATCAAAATCTTTCTCTACGTGGGTTTCCAAACCAGCCTGAGCATGTCACGCAAGGAAGGAGGTGGGGTTTGGAAAAAACAGAAACATTCGACTCGTTTTCTGTCTTACGCTGCACAGGGACGTCTCCTTCTATGGGGTTTGTTAAAAGTGTTTTTTTTTATTCTAGTTTCTGCAGGCTGCAAGTGATGGATGTTCGACGAACCCGGTGTTTGCACAAGTGAATCTGTGGTTGTCCGTTTCCTACAGATCTGGAGTGAAGCCTGCGCACTCGTATACCCATGCAGAAGCTACCCATCGCCAGCCGTCTGAACGGGACGGTGGGAAACACAAGCTCTTAAGCTAATAATTATTGGCACTAATCCAGAGTCCTCTGATTATTAGGTTGGAGCAAGTCAAATACTCATTTAGTCGGAGCGACAGCGCCGTCTCCCAGGGTCTGCACGGAGTTACGAGAGGAAAGCGAACGTACACAAATCAGAGAACCTTAAAACGCAGGAGAGTGATGCTGATAAACCGCTTTAAAAATGAATGAACGCCAACGTGAGTGTGAGTCTAGAGTTATACTGTTAGATACTATATCCATCCAGACACACGTTATTCTCCAGTGGGTCGGGAATGTAAGAATTCCTGACCCACTTGAGGTAAATCTTGGATTTTTTTCCAATTTCCATTTTTCTCTCTTGTACAGATATTTTCGGAACCTTGCTTTTATTTCAATAGTCTCTTCTCTGAGTTGTGTTCTGTGAAACACAAGAAGTGTCATTTTTGTGACACTTCTTGTGTTTCCTTCTCAGACTGTTGATCTTGTACAGAAACAAATATTCGTGTTGTAAAACGACCACTCAAACTCCAGTCAAATACAAGATGTAAAACAAGACAGCTAGAGGGTGAGGGCATTTATTGTATCATTTAACATATATGGAGAAAAATTTCTTGTCATGGTAGGAATTTTGATTTATCGCTGTCACAAAGAATTTCAGTCAATGGTAAAAAAAATGCATTAAAATTGGACTTTTACTCTTTTCTATATGTAAATTTGAAAATATGATTAAATGAAGTGCAGCTTATCACAATATTTTATAGCACTATTGTGATAACTATAAAAAACTATTTCTTACTTTTTTTTTAGGTAACTGCATGACACAGCATTCATAGCACCACACACATCAAATTCTTGTCTTGATAAACATTTCTATTTGAAATAAGCCGCATGTGATTCATAGTGTGATTCATATCATTAAACCACGGAAGCCCAAGGAAAAGAAAAATCCAGATTTAAAAAAAATATATTTTCATAAAGCAAATTCAATTAAGTGGTACCTGTAAGTCCTTTAAAATGTTTTTTTAATTGAAGTCTTCAATTCAATCAATGCAAAGCTACAGCGGCTTCATATTATACGCAGCTACATAACTACTGTACGACTTATTCATCGCATTTAAAATACCAAAAAGGAAAAACAAAACACTTACTTTGATCATTCAGATGAGCTTCATTTTTGTGACACTTCTTGTGTTTCCCTCTCACACTGTTGATCTTGAACAGAAACAAATATTCGTGTTGTAAAACGACCATAAATATTACGCTAAATGCTTTTGCTTTTAAGCTTTTCTTTGTTTTGTATGTGAACTACACACATGTCAAAGTAATTGCTCTCCTGGTTAAGTGGGTAGCTCCTGGTAGGTTAGCAGTTGTTGTAAGTTGTTGTGGATTTCATTGGAGTGTATGAGAGTAAACAGAACACCACAATTGCCAAATTATATTTGAAGAACCCATTCCTTTCCACTGTGATCACTTAAAAACATCCCAAGAAATTACGCTTAGGGTTGTAGTCGGAGTGTTACAAAATGTGGAAATACTCAAGGAATGTAAATACTTAGTGAGAAGGCAATTGTTAGAAGAATTATTATCTAGGTTCATTTACTTATGAGTTTATTTTAACACTTATGTTTTATCAGCAATGTGTTCATGTTGCTTTATCTCCATGGCAACCAAACCATGAATACTATATTGCATTTATGGAGAAAAAACCCCCCAACAAGGTCAGAATAATGAATCAAACTAATAGCGTTCCCTGTGGTTTCACCCCACCTGTCTGCAGATTCTGTGGTCTTCCAGTTTTTCTCTGAGAACCATAATGGCGTCCTGGGGGCAGCCAACGGGAGCCTGTCGCAGAGTGAGGGAAACAGACTCTGTTCCTGGACAAAACCTCAACATGCAGGAGCTGTCAGCCCACAGACAGAAAACACCCGGAGGAGGGCCTACAGGAGCCTCAGAGAGACTGAGGAGGGGAAAGAAAGAAGGCAAACAAACAAGAGTACTGAGTAAAACACTCTGTGCGGATGTTAACATGAAGTAGGGTCATCCTGAGTAGTTATAAACAAGCAATATCTAACTTGCTCTTGACATTTAGTACCTTTGCTAATAGCTATTAAATTTTATTTCTTAGCAACAGAAATGCACAATATTAGTTTCATGTCATATTTATCTCCAGTTAAAATCTTTCTAGCTGTACAGTAGCTTTGTTAGCAGAATAAATACTGCAGAATACATTCAGCCTCTCAAAACATCCACAACTCTGCAAGGAGGAGCAAATATACGTAACATTTTTTTTTCTACTTCTTCTG
Source organism: Xiphophorus hellerii (assembly GCF_003331165.1). Lineage (NCBI taxonomy): Eukaryota > Metazoa > Chordata > Actinopteri > Cyprinodontiformes > Poeciliidae > Xiphophorus > Xiphophorus hellerii. Next base: position 22,685,254 of record NC_045679.1, read on the forward strand.
CAGTTAACTTTCCAGCTCAAATCTCCTCAGGTCAGCTGGTTCTTGACAAATGTAGTTTATGTGTTTTTTCTAAGTTCTGTTTACACTCTGCCTGCCCTAAAAAGCCCCCAGTGGAGATCTTACAGCCCTGGGGAGAAGCGCTGCCTCATTACATTGGAGGTTTTCACAGTCTGTATACAGCAGTACTTGTTTTGCAGCTTGAGAAGCCTTTCAGGTGTTGCTCATTATCTAAGCACAGACGTAAGTAACAAGAAAATCAGGCTTTCTTCAACTGGATATAACTAATATTTGCAAAATAAGAATATTTACTCCAGCTTTAGGTATTTCTCCAAATAGGAAAATGTGCTTGGAGTAATCGTCCCACAAATTGGTGGATTCCCATAAGACAGGGGTGTCAAACTCCAGTCCTCGAGGGCCGCTGTCCTGCAGTTTTTAGATGTGCCACAGGTACAAAACGCTGGAATGAAATGGCTTAATTACCTCCTCCTTGTGTAGATCAGTTCTCCAGAGCCTTGCTAACGACCTAATTATTCTATTCAGGTGTGGTGCAGCAGAGGCACATCTAAAAGTTGCAGGACAGTGGCCCTCGAGGACTGGAGTTTGACACCTGTGCCATAAGATAATCATAGTATTACACTGCCAGGTACCTGAAGGTGGAATCAAATCCGTCCCCCTGGGCCAGCTGGAGTGGAGTTTCCCCTTCCTCGTTGGGTAAGCTCTGCAATGTTTGACCTGCAGTTTGGTGAATTAGAAAGCGAGTGAGGTGGACCAAATGCAAGCGGACAGCAAGGTGAAAGAGGGCTTCTTTGCGATGATGCTCATGACCTAGAGAGAACAGACAAAACAGGAATTCAAATGAATCAAATGTCAAAAATTTTAACTAAAGTTAGAATTTTTCACACATCAACAGCTGCATCAATCATCTCAGCAATAGCCTTACAAATGTTCTCATTTGACACTTTACAAACGTTCACTGATTTTTTTTCTGTATTGAACTTCTATTTAACCAGATCACAATGATCGAGAACTAGCTGTCATTTACAACCTGGGACTGAGATTTATGTGATAGAGCAACACAGAGTAGTGCATAATTGTAAACAGAAAGGATTTTACATACACTAAATTAAAAAAAGGAACCGTTTTCCTTTCACTTGAAAATTGTGTATTGCATAAATCCATTTAAAATACACTGACGTTTGTGTTGTAAAGGCACAAAATGATCTTTGTTAGTGATTATGTGCAACTCACTGAGTTGTACACATGATTCACTATGCATGTGTGGAATCTGTAGTAATAACACGTCCAAAAAGGAGGAATGAATGACTCATAATTATGTCAGTTCCAAACAGTAAATCAGCAATATTACAACCCAGAAAAACAGGATGTTTCACTGAACACACACCTGGAGTGTGTGTCCTGAAGGCTGCTGTTCAGTGGAGTATAAGGGACTGTAAACATTGGCCCCTCGACTCAGCAGAAACACTTCAACCTGCTCTCTATTGGCTAATACTCTGCATCGGTAGAAAACAACAACATCTTGGTGTATTAAATTTATTTTCTATTTTTCATTGTGATCTCAGAGAGAATTTTCTAAAGGATTGACAGCATATGGGTCTTTGGAATTTTTATCATGGTGCAGAAATGTGAAAAAGAATAAAAACAATTGTGACCCAGTTTTGTTCAAACTGTGGCGAGATAATAATGCCCAACGACTTCATGAAAAGGTCAAACAACAAGAAAGTTATTGTCAAAGTTTTGTGTCTGCAAACAACAAACTGAGAGGCCACCCGCGTGGGGGATGGGCTAGGGGGCAACAGCTACTTTGCATCTGTACCTTGTGTGTGTTTTGCATGGACATTTGCTTTCTCTAAACAAATTATGGCCATATTTACACTCTGCTACACAAGGGCTCTTTGTGTCCTACATTTCAGTTTGTTGGCTGGTGTCTGCCTGTAGAGTAGAGCTTTTTCTTCCCGGCGGTGATTTCTGATTTGTTTAAAAGAGTTAAAATGTTAACTAATAATTTTGAGCACAACACAGCTAATGATTTTCTGTTTTATACTTTTAAACTTTTTGTAAATGTTAGCAGCCTTTTCAGAATCAAGCTGAAGACATACATTCTCTATGGAATAAGCATAAGGACCGTTCTTTTAGTAATGTTAGCCAGGCTAACAATGCCAGCTGTTGAGATAAAACACTAGAGACAGTTTAAAATTTGCACTGTCTCTAGTCTAGTCAAATTTTACCTTAGTTTAAAAATTGTGAAACATCATTCTACAGTCACTATTCTTTCACACACAATGTGATGTCACCTCAACTCCAGATATAAAAAAATAATGACGGTAGGCAAAAATATACACACATTTATTGAAATCTTCCCCTTTTAGAAGCTAATTATTCCAACCGGACACCAGCCTTAATGAATGGGATTTTACTTTGTGAAGTTTAAATGGTCTTCACCACATAGTGTGCAAACTCGTCTGGGTTTTCGGAGTTGTCAAAAAGCATCAACAGCCAGGAAGAAGCTACCGGAGTGTCTGTAAACTTGCCCGCATGACCCCATCCTGCCGTACTGTTACATTACCTTCTCCTTGCTCCCTGTCAGGGTTTTTCCACTGCTGAGGGTATTCCATGTTAGCCAGGGCCAGAGTGATCTTCTCATCCAGATGTTTCAGCTCTACATTATCACCTGAACTTCCTCTGAGCTGGGTCTCTACTTCTCTGAACTCTAACAGTCCACAGATCTCCTGGTCAGCTGCCTGCGCCAACAGAGGAAACCTCCTCAAGACTTCCCGATGGCTCTGAGGGTCAAGCTGGTCCCAATCCCCCCTAAGGTACTCTGCTGCGTCCTGAGCAGTATCCCTAAAGTATTCAAGGAAAGCTGTACACCCATAAGGATAAACTCCATTGTTCGTGGAGATGTAGGCTGTGACGGAGACAACTTCCACACGATCATGACCTGTGGATGAAAAACAAAACAACACGTTACAAAAATGGCAGCCAAGGAGTCAATGAGTGTCACCCAATGATGATTTAGGGAATCACCTGGAACGGTGAAACAAAGAGTCCGCTCGTCACTGCCTCTTTTTGCGGTGGCCACGTGAGTAAGCCTGGAGCCTTCTGCAACAACATAAAACTCGCCGTCTTCGGGGACTGCTTCTTGCAGCAACATGCAACCATCAACTTGTCCCTAAGATGAGGAGAAAAAACATCCGTTCATTTAAATATATCTTTGCAAGGCAATCAGAACACGTAGCTGGGGGTAACTAGGCAAAGGTTGGTTTCTTTTATCAAGGTTTATACAGGTTTTAAAAAGGTTTTCAAGTACTTTTACAAGGTGCCAGAGTAAGTGCTGGAATGATCGGTGCTTTCCACGTCTGTACAGGGGATAACGTTGTGCCGCAAAAGTTCCAGACTTAGCTTTCCAAAGTTCTCTGCCGCTCACATTCATTATTAGTAGACGGAATACAAGACAAAAGAAATTAATAAAAACAGAGAGAAAGTGGAGAAGACACAGCAAAGGTAAGAATGAAGGTCATGATGGAGGAAGAGAGATACTACACAAGACGGCAAAAAAGGCTCTTGAAGGATCTTTGAGTCTTGAGACAGTGGCATCATCAACATCAGTGTTTTCAATGCTGAAATTGCAAAAGACTGGTTTGGTGTAATATTTGGTAGGATATAACATTTCAGGTGACATATTTAATAGCATATTTAATAGCTGACCAGTTGAATGAACAATAACTCCCTCAATGCCCACATTAGGTGAATTTCCTTGGTGTTTGCTGCTCATGAACAATGTCCTCAGAAATATCTGTATCGCAATATTCAGCAAGATTTCCTTAAAATCATCCTTAATTCATAGTGATGTTGAAATTGGTGGGTGAGATGCCAAAACCTCCCCTATTTACAGGGAATTAGTGCGGTTGGAGAGCAACACTTGTAGCAGTGTATCTGTGATAGGAAAAACCTGTGTCTCAAAAACCAAAAACGCTGAAGACTTTCACATCAAAAACTTGAATTTCTATATCTGCTGCAATCCAGAGAGGCTTGAACAGTCTGTGAGATCCTGGACACCATATGGCCATCCTAATCCAACTACATTCTTCTAAATCACACAATTGTTCAACAAAACTTCATATTGCAATAGAATCATCTTTATCTAGTCAATGAATGAAGAGTTGTTACTTAAGTCCAGCCAACAGATGAGTAGGGGTAGGAAAAACAGCCGTCTTACTGTGGGAGCCAAGACTCTGGCTGCCTTTTTTCACTCCGTTGTGTGAGCGAGGTCATTTCTAAGTCATTTCTGATCGCTTGTTCAAATGTTTATCTTAAATTTGAAAAAGCCTTTCAAATTTAAGATAAAAACAACTTTGTCAAGATGTTTTACCTGAAACTGGCATTTTTTTTAATTCACCCAACTCAAATTCACAACCTTGTTTATTTTCTTTCTCAAAAACAAATTGAGTTGCTTCTTTCCATCTTTTAAAGCTAATATAGTTTAGCTGAATGAAAAATCTGCTGAATTTTATATCCAAGAAGAAAAAGAGGAAAAATTGATCGACTGCTAAAATAATTATTCCAGAAAACAGAAACAAACGTTCTTTGTTTCTGAAAAAACAAACTGTTTTTCTTCAGAAATAGACTGACTGAAAGCTGTTAATTGCAGAATAACTGAATATTTTTTTGCTGTGTATTTCCATTCCTTTGGAGAGATCATGCCTGTCCTAAGCAAATTCATTCACATTAACCTCTAAACTTTGACAATATTATTTTCTGTGTATGAATCTTTTTCAACAAATACATAAAGACAAACTATTCTCTCATTTCGATGTTTTTAACCCTTTTATATAACAGAAAAAATAATAATCATAGTTGACACAACATCCAATATCTGGATTGCACCTCCTGTGCCTTGTGAAAGAATAAGACATTTGGCCCCAGGAGTTGTTAATAAGACTCCAGACTGATGTGATCTATGGCCTATTCTCCACCGTGTTATCATGACACAACCTGATCCAGGATCACTGAATAATTCAACAACTCTAGCTTCCCATATGGTCAGATTTTCAGGTGAGGCACAACATTATAACGGAAATATCCAGGCTAATGATAACAGCAATCAAAGCAAGACCAAAACATAACTCTGTCTTAAAATGGCATAGCTGTATGATATGACTTAACTGTTTTAATCCTAACGCTGCATCCAAAAAAGGGGATGACAAGAATCTTGATGTGTTGTTCACCATTCAGGAGCAAAACAACATCAGATCTGCCGTCCGGTCTCCAGGAAACCAGCAGTTATCAAGTAGAGCGCTTTGCTGTGATCCCCTGAGTGCAACACATTCGTGACGTCAGGGGAGCGAGACCAGCGCCGCTGGAACAACAAAAACAGCTCCGATAACAAGCAGTTCTCCTTAGTGAGAAGCTGCCTGATGTCAGTTTTTCTCCGTATAGGATTACAGCTCAGACACAAATTGCATTTTGTCTTGTAGAGAAACGGGCGACACACTTTTATTATTATTATTATTATTATTTTCATATGACATTTAAGAAGAATTAGGCCACACAAAATATAAATGATCAAACCAAAAAACCTGCAACAAAAACAAAACAAAACATCATCGTCAGGACTTCAAACTTGCGCTGATAAATTTCTCTCTGAATTTATAAACTCACAGATTAAGCAAGAGAGACTTGAATCGTTTACAGTGGAAATTCAGAGAAGTATCCTGACCTTCAGGATCTGTTGCCGAGAGCGACAACCAACATCCTATTCTCAAAACTCTGCAGATTTAATCTGACATGAAAACAATGACGGCTGTCAGCCACACATTTTTTTTCAGCTCAAAGAACGCTAACGGCTAAAAAGTAACTCAGAGGTAAAGTGCCCTCTCCACACTTATCAGAGGCCCTGTCAGAATGTGTAAAAAGCCCTCATACTAAAACTTCTGGGAACAATATAAAAGAATAAATAACATGATATACTGTATATTGTATGAGTAATGCATTCCACCGAGACTAGAAAGTGTTCCACTCAACAACAAAAAGCTAAACTCTGTAATTCTCTCCCAGAGGAACCACTTGGCACGCTGTGATGCTACTCTCTTCTGTACACCTGTGCATCAGTTTGAGCAGAAATGCATCTTGGTAATTCTTCGTCCTGCACAGTTGGTGTCAGAAGTGGGATGTTTAGCAGAAGATCACCAGCTAAACCTTAGAGTTAAGCTCCGTCTCTTTTCTCTTTTTAAGGTTTTGTTGGTTCTAATGGCCTTTAATTGAAAGTAGTTAGACAGGAAAGAGGGTAATGAGAGAGGGGGAAGACATCTTTTTTTTTTTTTTCACAATAGTACCAAAATGTATGGCAGTAAAATTCTAAGCCCGCCCCAACCTGGTTTATTTTCTGGGCCCACAAGATCAAAGCAGAGGAGTTCATAAGAACGTCGGGTCCAGGACTTGGCAAACGAACTAAAGGACATTAAAATAGTAAACACTTTTTGTTTAGATATACACATTATAACAGTAATCTGGGATGGGCTCCTGGATTACAAAACCATTCAAATAGAGAATTAACAAATCAAACGCATTAAACATCTCCTGTTTCATATTGTCAGAGTGAAATCAAGCTTCTGCAGTAAAACATGAATACTTATTCAAAGTGTAAGAGCCAGTTAATGGGGAATTCATATAGAATAATAATTTAGATTAAAAATGTATAAATATGCTTAATTTAATTTTAAGAAATTCATGATGAGTATATTTTCTAGAATGTATAACTTAGTTAATATAAAGGGATACTTTTATTGTGAAAAGTAACTTTGGCTTCCACTACGTAATGCATAACATTATTATGGCCCGTATGCACGTTTGAGGTCAGATTGCAGTTGGATACGGTGGAAGCAACACAATTTTTTGACCGATCTGTACCGAGCCTTTCATTTCTTTTGTAAGTTGGAGTTCTTTAAGTAAACATCATAAAAGAAGACTTGGTTTCAGTCGAGTGATTCAAATATTTGTTGTTAGACAAACTGCAAAGGTGGTACAACGAACTTTTGGGACGCAGAGTGCCACTACACAAAGGGATAATCAAAAAGCCTTAAGCAGGTATTTCAAGTACGCGACACTTGCTGGTACAAGCGTTCACCAGCTTCAGGCAAACAATATTTTGCTTTTTTTATATGGTTTATTGCTAAGCACATGTCCAGTATATGTGCTGCTTATTTAAATTGGTGAAGTGCAACACAATTACATAATTGCACAATTACTTTGCACTAACTCAAAAGAAACCTGCACACAGAAACATGTAGCTTTAGTGAGATAACTGACTGTATTCCGACAACCTTAAATAGACAATATTTTCATTGTCTGTTTATGAAAATATAACTGGAATCCTGTTTAATAATAACTGCTATGATGGCATGATTAAAACTAAAGCTATTTTAGCCTCGCTAGAAGAAGTTTTATTTTTTAGATGACCAGCTCCGGTGTTTTGTTTAGCTGGTTGAGAAAAGCTGTTTAAATTCTAAAATAATTAATTTGCATTTTAGACAAACTACATTTTTAATTCGGTTATTAGATATTCCTAAGCATTCAAACTCTGTTGCGTCTTTATATTTGTCACTTTGCTATTTTATTCATTCAGTGATCTTTGCACTTGTAGACAGTGACCTGGTTGTAATTTAATTGTGTGATTTAATTGTAAACTGTTCTGTGAAGGTCACAGAGTTTGTTTTTTTTAAGATTGGTGAAGATCAGTTCCTTGGGATCATGAAGACCAAGGAAGAAATTTTCTTTTTTTTTTTTAGAAAATTTCAGAGCTTAATCTCAAAATTTCTTGCAATGTTTTGACTTTTGGTTCTCTGAAATTTCGTCATCTTTTTTAGAAAAAGAAGAGAGAAAAAAAAAAGAGTTTAGTTGAAATTTATTCCTCCTCTTTATTTGTTTACAATGGCCCTAATGCATTGTCATAGTAATGTTTGACTGAGACAACTAAACATCGCTAAGCTGTTTGTTTCAGAGGAATTTCTTTCACTCTACTTTGAAGTAAGTACAAAACCCGCCTGGGTATGAACTTGGAACATCTAAATACCTGGAAATGAAAGCTTAAAGCTAATCTTGGTCTTACATTTAATTTTCTTGTCAAAGCCAGTGCGGATCACAAAAGCAATCAAAAGTCTCCGTTATGCTCAGAGGGGGACTGCAGACCTGGTCGAGCGGTCGCCTCAATTTAAACCTGCTTCCAACTCAAACTCCTCCTGTCTGGGTGTAACTGCGTCCACTTGTCCATTGATCTCACAAGTATCTGCAACTGGCCTGACACCGTGTTACATCTGTGAAGGTGCCCCATAAAACTTCACCAGGCGTGTTACAATGGAGGCCTTTATATGGCAGCGGCACGCCGCGGCTTGTCCGCACAAAGCCCGCCATTGAAATCTGGATCTCATTCAGCAGCCGGAGTTGCTAATGTTGAGGCGTATGACCTTCCAGGTTGGAGACCCCACTTCCTCCAACCGGAGAGGCGCTGGAACCCGTAATGATTCACATGCCTGGCTTTCAGACCTCGTTGAGTCTAGGCGAAGGGGTTTTTTTGGGGGGGGGGGCCATCGTCTCTCCACCCAACACCACCTTCTTTTTCTTTTTTTTTTTGCCTCCTGAAAGCGGTGATACAGCAAAACAAGCAGACACTCTGCAAAAAAAAAAAAAATCTGGCGTCGCTTCAACGACTGGCCCACCCACGTTTCCACACGCACACAAGGGCACGGGAACACCCGGGCGAGAGAGAGAGAGAGAGAAAAACAGGGAGAGACAAAGAGTGAGAGAGGCAAAAGGAAAAAGAGACAGCAGATTTGGAAAACTGAAGGGGAAAAGGAAGGTAGATTGAAGAAATAAAAGTGTTACACGAAGGAAAAACTTTGTCCCACAATTAACCAGCTGTTAATGCACATCCCATATATCTTTTTCACCACTTAAAACTTAAGTGGAGTTGCTTTTAAAGAGCCAAAATCCCACTCAGACGCGTTTATTCCTGCATCATGGCCTTCGTGTTTAGGAGAAGTCATGCTTTTAGAGGTTGTATTCACTTGGCGGACAGCTTGTTAAAGGTCTGGCTTCCCTTGGGACTAAAACCCTGGCTTGGGTTTCATCTGCGACACAAGTCTCACCAGTCAACCAGAGCTCGGAAGGCTAGTTCTTTGGAGACAAAGTAATAGCTCAAACTGCTCTACTTCTGGACAGGAAAATAAAAAAATGAAAATAATCACCCAGCAGACTTGCACAAGACCAACACGTGTCAAAATAAAAGCTAATTGTGCAGTTACTTACATATAAAGGAACCTCTTGTCTGCTCACCTCCATTTTCCACCCATCCGCCAGATACCTGCAGATGAAAGAGTCGAGTTACTCTAATGTTAAGTTAATAATAACACCAGAAACCTTAAAGCTGTGGGTGGCCTGGACCAGGTCTAATCTATAACCCATGTTTTCTTCAGACAGCACTCACTTGTTCTTAGTTGTCTGGAGCTTTTTTTTTTGTCAAGAAGCATGAAAAGAGGAAACAATTGTACCCCTCTGAGATAAAGATAAAGAAGATATTTAATCTCCACAATTTGGTGTTTGATATTTTGATTATAAGCAAATGATTTAATGATTATAAGCAAATCAGAAATGGAGGCAGAAGGGATAATTCTGCTTGAGCTGCTGCTCATAGAAAACAAAGCTCCTTTTGAAAGATCTTGCAAAAATTAAGTTAGAATGATCCTGAGTTACTTTTATGAGATCCAGCTATTTTTATGGAAATTCTGTGTTGCTCTGACAGAGATTTTTGCAAGATCCAAGATTACTTTCAGCTAGTTTCTGCAAATATGTTTTTTCTTACCTCTTCCTTATACTTGCGCGTTTCCAGTGTTTCCTGTCTGTGGTCTGAAGCTACGCGTTTGCAAATAAAACAACATCTCGCTAAGGTAACTCAGAATCCTACGAAATGTTTTCTGCTATCCTAATTATCACATAACTGGAGGAGATTCTCCTTGAATTACTGCAAAAGAATCTCAACCTGAACCTTGTACAACTTTTGCAATAGCTCAAAAGTTAACTCAGCATTATGGGGAATAAAAGAATATTTTAACACTAATATCCTAATTTGAGGTTTTTCTAATATCATGCAGCTCTTTTTTTTAATCTAAAGACTATCGTATTCAAATTATAGAAATAGATATTAGTTTAAATAAAGTCATTCTGACGTAAAAGTGAAGCACCTTTTAATTATTTTTTAAAACTTTAGTGAATGCATGAAGTTAACGTCCAACACTTGAACCTGTGTAGCTGATGCTACCGCGGCTACACCGTCTACCTGCTCTGACATGGTGAAGCACAGCAGGAAACTGGAACTGCATCTTCTGCTCAGATGTAATCAGCCATGACATCATCCTCAACTGAGCTTTAGGCTGCAAACTAACACTTAACAGTTTGATCATGGGGATAGACAGGTTAGCTTTGCTTCTTGTTTGTTTTTGCTTCTTCGCTCTCTATGCTAGGCTAATAATGATGAAGACAACGTAACATTCTCCTGTTGCTGTCATGCTTATATATGTGTCTAGCTGTTTTGTGTTGTATAGTTATGAAGATTTGTTTTTTTAAAGTAATCTCACAGCTGGCATTGTGTCCCAGACTCTCTTTTTCATTAGCTGTTGCAACACGCATTGTTTATTGGCAACTCTGTTGTTTATTTTTAAGAAGTTATGAGGAACAATTGCGAAATCTTACAAATGCTGCAGAGTACGTTGCTAAGTAACCAAAGAGTGAGTTAGTTAAGGCCACCCACCTCGCTTTTAGCCGGCCGTGAGAGATCAGCTAAAGTCTTTCCTCAGCCTGCATCCCCCAGAATGCTGTGCAGTTGAGTGAAATTATTGAATATTCTGTCAGACGTATTATCTATTGATATTGATCACATGTCTGTATATACTTTAAATAAGACAAAACTAGATTGCAAGTAACTTTTCAACAAGATATAGGAGATTGAGTCAAACATTTCTTAAAATTGGTTTAAAAGTACTAGTTCCATTGACAGATTATTTCTATTATTATGAGATGTTTTTTCCATGTTATTTTATAATTTCAGATAAGTGAAATAATGAAATAATCTGCCAGTGGAACTTGTACATTTTCATCAATATTAAGGAATTATTGAACTAAAACGAGCAACTATTTTTTGTTGAAAAGTTATTTGTTAGTTTTGTCTTATTTCAAATGCACCAAGACAAAAATACTTCTCCATGCACATTTTGGGAGTTGCAATTTCCTTTGAGTGTTTTTCTTTATGTGTCTAAAGCTGGAAGGACTGGGAAGTAACACCCTAGAGCACATAGTTTGTGTACTATAAAGTATCCAAAGCACATACAGCATTTTCAGGAGAAGATACCACAGGCAAGGGCGTCTCTGATTTTAATACTATGTCAGTCAACAGGTGAGTCTACATTTCATATTGTAGTGTAAACATTGCCGCGGGTTGACAGGCTCTGCCCCATCAGGTCAACAAATGCGAACGCTTCGGTTCGCTCTCCTTTACAAAAGCTTTTTTTTAAAAATGGCATGACCCGAATGCACCGGTTCAAAACAATGAAGAGCCGTCTGGCTCTGATCTGAGCCAACAATTACCGTGATGTCAAACCGTCAGACGATCAGGTAACCAAACCAAGACAAAAAAATATTTAAAAAATCACCTTGGGAGGAGGATGAGTTGCAAAGACAATTCTTTGCGTTTGTCATTGTCCTGGCCTTGAGCTTACAGTGACTCAAAAACCTGAGCTGGCTAAGGGCCACGCTCCCCCAGAACCCAGCGTGGGAAAAGAGATTACAAGCGCCAGAAGATTGCACGCTGTCAAAAGGCATTCGGTGAGCGTCTTTGACAGCTAAGAATGCCATGTAAATGTTCTCAGATGTAAGCGAGTACGCCCTGCACTTTCTTGTCAGGTGAAGCGCGATTGGATTATGTAATTCCTTTCACATGGCAAGCTGCCACACTGCATGAAAAGAAGCAGCTTTAAACTAGCTCCCTGTTGCAATTATGCCTTAATGTGCTGCGCATTTTACACGCAAGGAGGAGACTAACACGGCGCTAATGAGCGCTAACATGATCATTAAGAAGAAATGATGCAAATGTATCAGGAGTTTCCTCCCGGTTAACTGTGATGCATTTGTCATATGCAATGCTGGAAACATTCACTTCAGAATGTAAACAACCAATGACAGATGCTATTTTAAAGATACTATCCTCTAATGTGTTTTTCTACCACTAGCAAATCTAGTTACCACACAAACACCGACGATGTTTAGATTTCTAATGTAGGATTTCACACAGGGCGTTTTAAATGATCCCACTTTAGAGGAAAACTGCAAACTCTGCTTAGTTCATAGTTTGGTCGATGACATCACACGTTGCACACAAACCGAGCTTGATCAGCTGGCAATGATGAAGACTGTGACAGATAAGTGACTCTTTGCAGATTTTGAGAGAAATCTGGGTTGCATTAGCGTTGTCGCCGATTGAGGACTTGGTGTCTGCGTCGCAGTTTGAATCGGGTGACTCCCAAGTCGAGATGAATACTGCTGCTGAAGCAAACTGCGACAAGTGCAGTTACAGTTTCCTATTTGAAGCATTCCCTATGATTGGTATTCCTGTGTATTTGAAATTCATAAATGCCGTTTTGAATTTCATGTTGCCTCATCGTCACTCTTACATGATCTGTCAGTACAAAGGAAATGCATGCATTTGGATCTCATATTACTTGAGTTCATTGATTGTGAAGTATTAGACTTTTTTGTCTCATTTCTTTCCTGTGATGTTGACAAGAAAGATGGAAATGTCATAATGTGTCCTACAGGTACAAACTGCAAAAACACAACATCTTAGGTATTTTTGTCTAGTTTCTAGTGCAAATATCTCATTGCACTTCAAATAAGCTAGCATACAAATAAATTTCTGACAAGTTATGGAAGGGTTTTTTATTTTTAGTTTTCAAGATAGATAAGTTTGTTTTGAGTAAATAATTATTGAATGGGAACTTAAATGTCCATTTTTTTAAAAAGTGCCTCTTGTGATGTTACTGGTCTAATTGGATTCAAAGCAGAAAGAGCACAGATTGTTTTTGTCAGAGTCACTGTTTAAAACATTGATTATGGTGAAATCCAGAAATGTAAACTGGTACTTCATTACCCAGCTGGTTTTTATTGCCAGCGCACAACTAAAATACATACCAATGGATAATAACTCTAAAACTGCTTTACAACTATGTAGCAAAACAAATTTAAAAAAAAACTGACCATAAACAGGTCAGTTCAAGAAACTATCCCTAAAATCTGATTGAATTTTACAGAAAAATACGGATCGAAGCGTCAAAACGTCTTCAAACAAAGAAACCTGTGGAACATCATCAGCATCGAGGTTTATTCCTTTGGAACAATAAAGCGACTTATGCTGAAAGCCACTCATGCAACCTCCCACATGCACAAGAACAAACAAATGATGTGTGTAGGACCACAACAAAGAATGGCTTGTGAAAGAAGCAACTCAAGCTCCGCTTCTTACCTGTGAACGCACCGGTCTAAACCAGGGCCGGCCCAAGCCTCCATAGGGCCCCAAGCAAAATTTGGTTTTGAGGCCCTCTAGTTCTGCTAACAATGTGGACTGGCTGCAATCAGCAGCCCGATCATTAGGTCATTCACACACCTGCTATAAACTTATTGCATCTCTAGCAGTGCCGTTTACATTATATACATGTAGAATATAGGATACATTTATTGGCCAACTGTTGACCAGTTGATTTCTAGGCGCCGATTTCCTTCATTTTGGCGGATCGTGATTAGCCGACACTTACAAGTGAAGCCCATCTTATCCCTTCATCTTATCTTCGTCAGCAAAGGTTTAAAAATCAGCCTCTGTCCTCTTCTGCTCTACAGTGAGAGGTTTGACTGACAGACCAGGTCAGGTCTGAACGTTTGCAGTTAACAATATTCACCCCACTGTTGCCAACTCACCGACTTTCTTGCTATATTTAGCGACATTTCAGACTAAAGAAATTCATATCAGCCAAAATCAAAATCAGCAGGTCAGGCTTTTTAAAGATCGGTAACCAGGGATAGGCCAGAAAACTGCAATCGGTGCAGCCCTACACACATATTCATGACATTCTATGATTAAATTAATTTATATTAAGTGTTATTGCAATAGCTAAAATTGTAATTTATACCAGGTGAGTCTTTCTCCCCTGAGAATGTGGACCGGTACCGGTACTGGACTGATTCTGTGCCTTCAAATGATTTTAACAGAAGTTTCACATAACTTAGAAGTTGATATAAAAATAATGTTTGTTTTACCCAGAAAATGATTATGCTCAGCAACAAACAACATTATCCCCAACTACAGCACAGAGCAGCTCATCGATGTAGCAGCTATGTAGCCTGACGTAAAAACATTTTGGCAGCTCATGTTGCCAGCGAAGTGTGCGGTACCTACCGTGGCCACCAGGGGCCCCCCAAGAGGTTTTTTTTTATCAATAATATTCTAATTTCTATATATCAAATATATATTATTGTAAAAACAAATCACTTCATAGTGAAATTGTTTTTGATATTATAATGACATAGAAATTATTACTGAAAAAAAAAATAAAAAATCAGCTCCACTGAGAGGGCCCCTTAGTGGCCGTGGGGCCCAAAGCGGCTGCTTAGTTTGCTTATGCCTTGGGCCGGTCCTCGTCTAAACAGATCAATTAAACAAACGCACGCGAGCTAGTTCATTAATATTAAGGCAGCACGAGAAAAAAAAAGCGACGCTATCCAAAAATCTGTTTAAAGCGCCGTTTTGTTGTTTGTTTGTTTTTCCCCAGGATGAGAATGACTCAGTCTGCCATTACCTGCTGCCGTCTCCGCTCTCGTCTGTCGCGGAACTTTCTGTCAATTCAGTCTCGCTTCGGCTCTCCGTACATTCCCGCAACTCTCACGCCCTCATTCCGCACCAGTTGCTTCGGTTTCATCCGCGTTTTCTTTTCTTCCTTTTTGTACTGGGGCGAAAAAAAACAAAAACAAACAACTAAAGTCAACACGAGGAATTCATGTCCACAGGTGTCGCCATGCAGGGTTTACTGCTCCCAGGCTGCTCTGCTGTGGTCCAGCCCCCTACCTCTCTCTCCGTCAGCCACCGGCTGCAGCTGGAGGACAGAGGAGAGAGACAGGACGTGTCCCACGGCCCCGTCACATGACGTCTATTATGCATTTGCTTGCTACGTCTGGTGTTAAATAAAGCAATTTTGGGGATTGTATTAACATTTTCAGGCAGTAAATAGTCAAATATTATGTTTAGGATAGTAGGCATGACCACTGTACTTCTAGGAGTAGTTTTGCTACACCATACTTTCAATTGCATGCAATTTAAATTGAACCTAGTGGTCACACAATGCTACCGAGTTTAGTTTATTGTTCAATTTGGTTAAAAAAAAATAAAAAATGTCTAAGGAAACCCAACAGAAGCGGAATGCATCAACTCGCTGACTTCCTGAATTGTCATGGTTTCTCTGATGGATGGATAGAATGATTTTACTTCTTTATGCTTATTTTTATTCTGTTCTTTAAAACACCTAAATTTGCACATAACTTCATATTTCTGTCTGTCCGCTTACTCAACTCTCTGCTAATTAAATCAGATAATTATTAAACAGTTTTAAATAGCCTTTTTTTTTTTTTACCACTCTCTTACTCTAGTCATTTTTGTCAGTTTCAGTTCCACTTACTTTCAGAAATATTCGCATTACTTCATTAAATAAAAAATGTTGCTACTTTAAGCTCTAATTTTGTTTTCATAACTGTGCCATATTGTAAATTTCAACCAATTAGAGACTGTTACGACGTCACTCTTACTATTATTATTGCCTCTGTTTGTACACACACTTGGTGTCCAAGTAAATCTGTGTTTCCTTCTGTAATTGGATTGTTTCGTCATAAACCCATAATTAAAAATAATATAAGCAAGGTCAAATTCTTTTTTAAAATAAGAATATGAATGATCAATTTGACTTACACAATCAGAACAGAAAAGCTGAAATTAAAATGTGGTTTAATTTTACTTTTTAATTAAAATAATGTCTACCTTAAAATTACCGTCAGAGTGCAGAAAATTCTCATATTCTGACGCGATCTACATCTCATTTTGTGCCAGCAAAAATATGCTTCACCCCAAGATATGCTGAGAGTGACATTATTTTAAAGCTTAATTTCACCACGTGGTTAAAAAATAAAATAAATAAAAATTTATACCCATTTTTAGGCAACAAATGTGGGCCAAAAGGATGAGACACACCTTTATAGCAACAAAAAATTTGATGTATGTCAAAACTGTATGCAAATGTTCCTGTTTTTTTTGCAAATACAGTACAGACCAAAAGTTTGGACACACTTTCTCATTGAATTCAATGAGAAGGTGTGTCCAAACTTTTGGTCTGTACTGTATGTAAGACTGTTCTCACTTTGCAATTGCGTTTGCTACCTCATAACAAAGAGATCCATTGTAATCCAGTACATTTTATGAAACCACTGCAAACTATGGCTGTCACTGTGAAATCCAAATAAAATTCTCAAGTACACTTGAATGTCGTTTCGGCTTATCTGGAACCACTTAATCTGCTATCAAGAAGAGTAAAAGCCATCACTGAATTAGAGGATGCTGCAGCAAAAAAAAAATATTTAAAAACGGGTTTATGGGCGTACACACGCAGACATTTTACTTCTGACTGACTCTGTTGCGGAAAAAAAAAAAAGAAAGACGCCTTCTTCAAAAATCCTTCAAGCGTTTGTCTCGTAAAGTCAGACTTATGAGTCAGGGTGAGGCAGCAGCAGATTCTTCACATCTGAAGAAACTTTTAATTCAGCAGACGTGTTGAAAGAACACATCGGAACCGGTTTGGTCAGTGTAAACAAGCAAATACGAACAATGGTTCGCCATGTCACATTACTGTGCCCTTTCTGCATAACAAAAGGCTGCACTTAAAAAACGGAAAAACGTTATCGGGACGCGTTTCAGACAAGAGACGAGTGACATCACCTACTGTGAAAACCTGAAAGCAAGATCACTGGATAGACATTTGCACCAGTCCAGTACATAAAGCTTTTCTCAATCGGATTCATTTTGGTGTCCCAATGGTTAGAGATTTTTCAAACCCTTGGAAGAGTTTGTGTTACGCCACACCAGCCTTCAGTGATGCCATTTGGCCACAAGGCATGTTTGACCCGTAAACAACACTTCCTACAACAAAAAGGCTGAATTGAAACACGGTGGTGGCAGCATCGTTGTGTGGGGGTTTGCTTGTTTTTGTTTGTCAAACAGGACTGGGGAGTGGAGGTTTGCAAAGGTCGGCTAAAGTTCTCTGCAATGCAGTGTCCCTTCATCATATCTGCAACGTTTGGGACCAATCACAAATGAAGTGAGTTTCAGTCATGCTGGTGTGGTGTTCAGGTACTACTACAACTAGCAAGGGCTGAAGCTAAACGAAGGCAGAATATTTCTGACAAGATTTCAAACTAGCTCATTTCCCACATTTTGTCACGTTCTAACTGCAAAATTCAACACATTTTGTTTGGGATAAAAACAAAACTTTGTATTTGTATTCTTATCCTGTCTGAATCATTACTCTGATGAAACTTTTTGCTGCAATTACAGTTTTTTTTACAGTGTGATTCGACTAGCTTTTCATATCTCGGGACGAAACATTTCCCCAAATTTTCTTTGCAAAATAGCTACATTTCAGTTAGATTAGGTGGCGAAGAGCTGCTTAAATCGAGTTTTAAGTCTTGCCGCAGAATCACAATTATGAAGGAAGCGGGAGTACCTGGAGAGAATCTGCCAGTGCACAGGGAGACCATGCTAACAATTGTACTAATGTACACAGAGGAAATAGTGCCTCTTCTTACCCCAGTATTTCACTGATTTAGTCAGCATTTTTAGATTTTATATTATAATGAACTGTTCTGGTATTTTTTTTAAACCTATTAATATGTCAAAAGCAGTATTAGTACCATCTTTCAGATCAGTGCACCAAATAAATCACCAGGCTTTTAGATTGTGCTTAACTTGTGCTTGTGGCTAAATGGTCAAGTTTCCTCTGCCGTGTTTGACTGTTGACATGAGGTGTTGCTGTGTTTGGTTTTCACCAACCGTAGTGCTGCCCTGGACTGTTTACCCAAACATCTATTCCTTGCTCCTGTTTGTTCACAAGGACATTGTTTGAGATGTATTGTCACTTCACTCTGATCAAATTCCCAAGTATGTCCTTTGCTGTCGTATTCTTTAAAGAAGGAAGAGACCTCCTGCTAGTTTAAGGAGTTGTTCATTTTGTGTTTTTCTGGCTATTTTATGATGTCAACATTGCTTTATATAGTGTACAATGTGTCTTTTGGCTCTGTTCCTTGAAAATGACAGTTTTACTGGAGGAAACGTGTCATGAATCACTCCCCACTGCATTTTCATCCACCCACTAACCAAGTCTGAATGTTTTGTTTGTCTTAATCTGTATAAAGATTTCTTACAACACAGAGATAGTCACAGCTTAAAAATACAGTCCCCAGAGACTTCAGAAATTACTGTTTCTTTCTTCCAGATCATTTAAGGTTTTTTTTTTGTTAACATGTTAACATTTTTACTAATGTATCATAAGTTTTAAAAAATACTTTTTATCTTATATCTATGGTTTAAAAACCACTAAGGTATACTTTTTAATTCGTTTTCTTCAAAAACGTGAAGCCTGAATTCAATAATAAATTTAAGATAAATTCAATTTCAATTTCAAGGTAACATTTGATTTTTACCTTTACATTGGCGCCATCTGTTGGTAGAAGTGTAAAATCCACGGCATAAATTAGTTTCATTTTTGCAAAAATCTTCAGATAAAATACCCTTTTTCTTTCAGAAAATGCCTAACTTCAGTACTTTGCTCCGTATCTTGAATATTTCTTGTCTCACATTTGTCAAATAAATTTAATAAAACACAGCAAGATGCACCACAAATTGCAAATAATTGAAATTGTGGCATAATCTACATCCATGTATTTTCGTCAAAACTCTAGATACACACTAGTTCTGAGCAAAAAGATGCCCCATTTTTTAACCCTGCTTAAAATGAGGTCTAAACTAAGGCCATGTGCAGATTTGAGATTATTTTTGGTGAGCATTTGATTTTACTATGTAATGTTTAATCTTTACAAACATAAAACTTACCTGCAAATACCCTGGAATGTCATTTATAAAGTACTGGGGGGGAAAAAGTTTTAAATTGCAGTGTACGACCCGACTTGAATGCATCATCATACTAAACCGCAGCTGAGTGCACCTGTTGGATAGCTGAAAACACCGGAAGTCCAAGGAGAACCAAATAAGGGAGAGCACCCAGAATCAAAGTGCGCATGCGCATATTTATCAAAACACCGAAGCTGCAGCGATGATTTTATGACGATTTTCTAATTTGGCGTCATGTTGTATTTTTTTTCGATTTAGCTTCTCGGACGCTGGTAAAAATTTAAGTTTCAAGTCTGAAGAACTGAACATGTTTTATTTCCCGATAAGTAAGTATGACTAACAGAAAGCTGAAGCAACAATATGCTATAACATGCTAACAAATAGCTAACTGACAGTTTGGTTTTGTGGGCATGTGGATGACTAAAATAACTGCTGCTCTAGTTTAATTCTTGTATTTTGACACTCGTGGAGTTCCGTGAAGGTAGCTCCGAGATACAGCGTTGTATTTCATTATTCTTACCGGTCCGCTTTAGCCGTGTGAAAGATAAGAGGATGGATAACGTCACCGTGGCAGCTGTAGAGGGGACCGCTGTCTGTCCCCTGGTCGCTGAGGACATGGAGGGGATCTGCGTGATGCCTGACCTGAGCTCCATAAAGACCGAGCAGTCTGTGGGTCCGACCCCCGACGAGCCAAGCCCCCAAAATGTGGCCATGGGCATCAAGTTCATCCTCCCCAACCGCTTTGACATGAACGTTTGCTCCAGATTTGTGAAGTCCCTCAACGAGGAGGACAGTAAGAACATTCAGGACCAGGTGAACTCTGACCTGGAGGTTGCTTCCGTTCTGTTTAAAGGTACGATCTGCCTGCTAAGGGGAAATTTGTTTCTTTAATGTACAAGAAGTCATCCTGTGTGTGCACTAAAAGATCTCGTTTCTTCCTTTCAGCTGAGTGCAACATCCAAACCTCACCGTCACCAGGTATACAAGTACGTCACGTTTACACGCCGTCCACCACCAAACATTTCTCCCCGATCAAACAGTCTACCACGCTGACCAACAAACACCGTGGCAACGAGGTTTCCTCCACGCCTCTTTTGGTCCACTGTAAGTGCTGTTGTTTTGTTTGTTTGTTTTACTTGTATCATTTAATTGGAAGTGTAACACGTTAAGTTTTCCTCTTATTTCCCAGCTTTATCCATTCATCAGCTGGCAGCCCAGGGAGAAATGGTGTTTTTGGCCAGTAGAATTGAACAAGGTGGGCAGTTCATCTTTGTTTTTAGAGCATATAGTTTTGTCTTTCAGTAAAAGCAATTTCTTGTCATTGTGTGTTCCTCAGGGCACTGTTCTCTGTACCCTCTTCCTCTGCACTTATAGTTTTCCTTCTTTGCACAGTAGTGGACACAATTCCAAGACTGATCACCTCAGTACTATGAATACTGATGAAGTTTAGGATCATGTGCTTAGTTCCATAAACAGGGGTCATCTTGTAACCCCTTAATTTTCTATAACATTCAACACTGATTCTATCCAATAAATGGAGGGATATTTTTTTACATCTTATATGTTCCATAGGAGAAAAACCTTAAAAATTGTCAGTCAGCCATTAGCCAAAAAGTGCCTGCCTTTTGTGGTGCATCCGACCTTGGTGTAACTTGGCTAATATCACTTCTAATCCTTTTACAGTGTGAACAAAACAATTTAAGACGTAAACACTACAATGATTGCCAATTTTGACCTAATAATCATGAACTATAGAAAAAGTGTACCCACAGTACCCTGTTCTTGTATCTCTGCCACCTCCAACAGATTTTAATCTCAGGTGTATTTCTTTGCACAGAGACCGTAATCAATCTCCAAGACGACGAAGGTTTCACCCCTCTCATGTGGGCTGCGGCGCACGGACAAATCGCCGTCGTCGAGTTTCTGCTGCAGAACGTACGGCGGAACAAAACGGAGCACTTAATGGTTATTGAATCGACTCTGAAAACATTCACTCTCTCTCTCTCGCTTGGCTGCAGGGGGCCGACCCAAACCTGCTGGCCAAAGGAAGGGAAAGTGCGCTGTCTCTGGCCTGCAGTAAGGGATACACAGACATAGTGAAGATGCTCATCGACTGTGGAGTGGATGTCAATGAGTACGACTGGGTATGAGCTTGATTCATGTCTACTGCAGCCCATTGTGGTTGATGTATCAACGTAGAGCTGGTTGTGGAAGGTTAATGTTACAGAGCAACAATGTTTAACTCCCTTGGTTGGCCTCTGGGTGTCGCTGTTTAAACATTAACTCATCTTCCTCAGAATGGAGGAGCCCCTCTGCTGTATGCTGTCCATGGCAACCATGTGCGGTGTGTTGAGATTCTGTTAGGTAAGGAAAATTCATCTGTAGGTGATAACTTTAAGAGGATAAATACCCGTCTCTTTTGTTTGATCCGACACTAACGTGAAATGTGACTCATGTTTTCTAGATAGCGGCGCTGATCCTACTGTAGAGTCGGATTCGGGATTCAACGCCATGGATATGGCCGTGGCTATGGGTCATCGAAACGGTGCGTGAGGAACAAACGTGTCTGCTCGCTACGTTTAGCTCTGACTACAGCGCTGGTCATAAGTTTACATGCTCATCAAATAATTATCCAGGAAATGGCTTCAGTGATTTTTAAAAACAATAACCGGGTGCACAACTTGGAATTTAGTATAGATATTTTGTTGCTTTGGGACTAAAGTTGAAACCAGTTATTTACGCCCCTACGTTTAAAAAAACAAAACTATTTTTATCCTGTTGTCTGAACTGATATCTTGAGATGTTGCGTCAATATATTATTCTTTCTTCATGAAATCACCAATGTGATTTTACAGCTAGCAAAGTGTTGCTGTTTCTGAGGGGTTTGTTTCTTTGGCCGTGGCGCCATCTACTGGTTCTACACTTGAAACAAATCCGTGTTTGTGTGTTTAGTTCAACAGGTGATGGAGGCCCACCTATTGAAGCTACTGATGGGAATCAGAGAGTGAACTCCTGGAGGACAGAGTCCTTGTGCGACGTTGCTTGGTGCTGGACAATCATGTAGCATGCCCTGGATTACAGCCTGCGGGAATATTTTGATCTCTTAAAAACGGTGTCGTAAAATCTTATTTATTTAATCTTGTGCACACGGCAGCTTGTTTTCACTTCTAACCCCTTTCGAAGCAGCCATGCTCTGCACTTTAACGTCAACGTGATCCTCTGGAGTGGTAAACGTAATCGGAGCACACTGAAGGACGTGGAAGCGAGTCGCAGACTACATGCAAGTGATGTTTTAATTAAGCAACAACGGGTTATTGGTTTTGTCACATCCTAATATGTTATTACACCTTTTCCACCCGTTAACCTCCTGCTGACCTTAAAGAGGTAGAGTGGACCCCGTGTGTGATTTTCCGATTTTATTTATTTATTTTTTTCTGTGGTTTCGGGAATTGACGACACACCGCTGTCCGACCGTAAAGTCTGCCTCGCTTTTCCCGAACGTCGACCTAGGACTGCGGGAGGATTAAATAACTTTAACCATACTGAAATGGTTTTTAAAGTTGGAAAAAAAACCAAAAGGTTTTTCATCATCATGTCTGGTCTTCACAATAAGCACATTTCAGAGGCACATTGAACCGTGAGAACATGAAGCTGGCAACATGTCGGTGAAATTACCGAATCTATTTGTGTGTTTTTTGGTTATTTTATTTTATTTATTTGAATGTATTGCGGCCATTCTAGGGTCAGTTGTGTGTTTACGTACAGCCACGCTTAGATGTTTTGTGAATTTAAAAAGACCGTACACTGCAAATCGACAGCCCTAAGTGGTATCGTGGTGCTTCTTTTGCAGCTTTGTATCAAATGGCTTGTGCATTAAAACAGTCGTAATTTTGCCGTCTGTCCAAATGCATTTGTTGGTTGTCTTTCTGTTTTAAAAAAAAAAAAAAGTTACATTTTTTTTACCATAACAAAATAGCTGTTTTAAGCTACAAAATGATAGGTTTCCAAAACTGAATGGCATGTGAGAAAATAAAATATACATATATATATAATTTTCTTTTAGGCCACCATGTGAAACTTAAATTACATAAAATCCCATTAGTTGTGGCAATTTACTTTTTTAAAAATGTTTTTCGTCTTTACCAAATTACAGAGGTGCCCTATAATTAGCACTTCTTAGATGTTAAGGACTCTGCAGTTAAAAGTGCTCCATACTGAATAAACAACATTGAGTCACCAAGAAATGAGTTTGAATTGAGTTAAACAAGACAAAAAAAAAAATAAAAAATCTGTTTATAATTAAAGCTAAATCATTAAATGACTTTTGAAGTGACTATTCAAAAATTCATTACACTTGTTAGTACGGAAAGAAGTGTAAACCGTGGCTGATCATTTGGGTAACCACATCAGCCAATAGTCTTCATTTTGTCAAGATTGAGGGCTTCCATTTTAATAAAGAGCAACATATAGCTGGATACCAGGATTCCTGCAGGTTTCATCAATTCAAATTTAAGACCTTTTAAGACTAATGAGAATGCATTGCAAGACATCGTGACACACATGTACAAATAAATATATAAAAATAAAAGTCATATTGGTTAGCAGCAGAAGTGAGCTAATGGGCAAGACAAATATCATCCAACCAACTGGCAATAAACCTGCTTTTACGTTTGACGGCCGTCAAACTAGCAAGAATACATTAGCAGCTAGTTATCAGTAAACAAAATATTAAATTAGGTGTATGGCTGCAACAGCTTTGAATCGCAGTGAAGATGTTTGCATGTGACTCAAAGTTCTGTGCAACAGTAAAGTCTCACAAGAAAACTACACATACTGAGATTAAACGGTCCTGCCACAACAAAATTCAAGACCCGCTATTAACTTGTCATTAGGCCCGTCACGGTAACAAATTTTGCTGAACAATAAATAGTCCCAGAAGCTATTGCGATAAATAGTATTGTTGTTTTGAGACCACTTTCAAGTAACCTAATGATAGTGGCACAATAAAGCAAGAATCAATTCTTAAAAATCAATAAACTTTAAATTCTAAGGAACATTTAACACTGGGACTGGAAGACAAAGCAACAGAAACAAATGCAATGAATTATGAAGTCTCTGTAAACAACATTGTCAAAAAATTAAAAAAGGGGGCTAGTTGAGACTGAAGACATTTGTCAACCAATTTTTGGTAGAGAGAAAGAAAAGAAAAACTATAAATCCATGAAATGGAAGTTATTGAGCTTGTTTTATCGTTCAATTCTTCGATTTGCTTATTGCAACAGGCCAACTTGTTTTTCATTGAATTCAAGAAATTGTAAGGCCTTAATTTTAAATACATGAATTTAAGACTGCGGCTCTGCATACACTTTAATGCTAACCCTTTAAGTTAGCATTAAACAATACAACATATTACAATTAAGAGTACAAGAGAAACATGGGGAAAAGTCAGATATTCTGTGAAAAGTGCCAAACATGTCTGACGAAAACATGTTTTGAAGCTTTTTATCATTCCCGCTTAAAAAAAATAAAAAACAAGACACATTGTTCTGTTTAGTGACAGTAGCAAAGATTTATTCCAGATATGGTGATTTTAGGGAGGCCACAGTTCGGTAACAGAGGAAACGGATGTACGGCCAGGGGGCATCGGACACACAATCTCTTACTGTAACTGGACATTAAGACCACATGAGCACGACAAGCATGTGGAGTGCCTGGTGGCAAAGAGGTGTACTGAGAAATAAACACACCTGAACTCTGAAATACTGTGACTCCAGTTTCCGTACGGAGTAGTACTCTACAAAACGACTCAAAAGAAATGATTGAAGAGTGTGGCGGCAATTAACTGAAGTGTTGCGCTTTTTACAGAAGGCTCAAAGCCGACACGATGTCTCAACTTGCTCAGGTGTTTCGACTGTCAACTCTCCGCTTCTTCAATGAGAAACGTCTCCTGCCCCTCCTGCCCCCCACGTGGTCCTGTTGAGTTCTGCCGTCTCCCGTCTCCCCCTAGTTGGCCTCGTCCTTAGACGCTTCGTCGAAATTCTCCACCAGGTCTGAAACGACACAAACGCGGAGGGCTGAACTGACTGAGCGGGAGAGAAAGTCGCATCCAAGCTTTCAAAACGCTCCCAGGAAGAGTGAGTTTATCTGAGACCTGATTCCTGACTCGTACACAGACTTGCAATGTGCTCAACATTCAATGCCTTGTAAAAGCATTCACACCATTTTACCTTTCTTTCGTCACAATAAAAACCTCAAACGTCAATGTATTTTAGATGAGGCCGGAACAAAGTGGTGCACAAATTTGTCAAGAAGAAAATTATGTCAGGGTTTTAAAAAAAGTAACAGAATCAATTTAAGTTACAACAATATAAAGGCCATGCTATGAAAATAAGTTTCTTGTCGACAAAAAAAAAAAAAGTACAAATTATGGCAAAGCACTTCAAGAAGTTGGCTTCTCCCTCCTCTGTGAGAACCACCATGTCCAAGTCTCAGAGGGTCAAAGGTCAAAATGGAAACAATTTTTAAAAACGTCTGGGCAAACAGCAGGAGAACAAAAGGAAACCCAACTCTATCAACAACGTGGTGGCGAGGGTAGTTAACCCCTGTGCCATCACGCGCTTCGACGGCGGGGCGGCTGCGTAATTGTTTGTTGCGTTAGTGAGGACCTGAGAAGTCCTGGGAAAAGCCAGGATCGCGCTAATGACAACCTCATGTGTTTGGATCCAACTTTCTCAGCAAAGAAAAGCAAATAAAGCCGAACGCCATCGTCAAAAGACAGCAATGCATCCTGGGAAGGAAAAACCTGTGGCATTTTATTTATTTAAGCCGGAGGAGGAACATCTTGATGCAATGATCCCACTGTGGGAAGATTTCCCCAGATGTCCAATCCCTCACCTGGAACGTCGTCGTCCTCTTCCTCTACTGCTGCAATCGGTGCTTTTCCATCTCCAGCTGAAAGCAGAGGAAGCCATCATAGTTACCACCTCGGCATTGAGACCGGAAAAGCGCGGCGAAGCTACGGAATCTGCGACGACGGCGTGGGGTCGCGGACCCTGTTTGGGGAGAGCCTCGGCGAGTCTCCGCAAGCTCGTCAGGCTGTCGGCTCCCAGCTGGTTGAGGATGCCGGGCAGCATCTCGGTCAGCTGCTTGGTCTCGGCGTGGCCGGTGATGGTGAAGGTGTTGGCGGCGAGGGAGGCCTGCACTTTGGGGTTGTTGAAGTGGATCACTGTGCCCTGGTTCGTGAACATGTTCACCTGGAACGAGACGCCGAGGCGTTACCGAAGGAGGCGGGCGCGGACGGGGGTGGCGGGCTCCGCACCGCGGCGCCTACCTCTTCGATGCCGGAGATGTTGTTGACGCCGAGCTTCTTTAGTGAGAACTGGAGCTTCTTGTCGTCGGCGGTCGCCGTTCTGTGTACAACCTTCTTCTTTCTGCGGGCGCTTCCCTGTGGGAGAGAGACAGGGAGGACGCGTCTCTCTTAAGATCTTGGACCTGCCGTGGAAGTAGTATTTGCACCGTTGCGCATTTAAGCAACCACGACAACACCCAATGGGTCGTTAACTTCACACTGGAGAAATATTGGCCCCTCCCCCCACCCCAGTATGAGTGGCCTGTTTAAGTAACATCTCAAATCAGAGTTGGGCTCAGACTTTAACTAGACAACTCATAAACCTTTGCTCTTTTGGGCCATTTTAATTGTTTCAGATCATTCAACCCAAATACGCTTCTAACTGAGGTCACAAACTGTCCAATTTCAAGAATTACTGAAACAAGCAGCTTTCCACGTCATTTTGGAAGGTTCATCACTGTTCAACTTTTTCCCCATTTGTGGTAAATAGTTCTCACCGTAGTTCGCTGGTGAGAACTATTTAGAAACGGCCTAGTGACCGTTTTCAAACTTTGCTTCGTTAGGTCGGGGTCTTGATTGGCGTTTTGACGTCTTTTGGCCTACTTCATGTTGTCGGACAGGTCCTGTTGAGTCATTTCCTGATTCTACATTTCCGACCAGGCCAGTTCATTTATGATTCTTATGAATTAATTGCAATTTATTCATGAACATTTGTTGGTTCTGAGAAATTCAGGTGAAGCAAAAAAAACCAAAAACAGAAGGAACCTTTAAAAGGTAGGAGCACAGAGTACCGAAACACTGCGTATATCGGCAAGACTTTACCTTTCCACCGATGCGGACTTGCGCTTGTAGTTTAGCGAGTTTTTCTTGATTCATAATTGCTTCTTTCATCTGCAAATGAACAGATTGATATATTATAACAGTGGTAGTGCTGCAGTTATTTACAGACAAATCTAAGATATAAGAACATGGGACAACATGATGCAGAAATCTCAAGCGCACAAAGACACACCATGCAGGTAAAGACATCACACTGTCAACTCAAACACTAAATTAGATTAGAAACAGTGAGCGACATGAACTCGCGGGAACGACATTTTTGACATTTGCCAACAGGAAATAAGAACGCAAGCGTAGCAGAGAGAATATGATTCTCTCAGACACACTAGAAGCCACGAAAGTTAGAAAACAAATCCAACTTTATGCTCATAACTTATTTCTATAAATTTGTATTAATTATGTGGTTTCTGGAAAAAAAAAAAGAGTAAAGAAAAACTCTAATACTTTATCATAACAGCAAAATTTACATTTATGAGGGACTCGTTCATTGTGTTGCAGATCAATAAAACTAGGAAATGTTGAGATTTCATATATTTACAAGAAGTAATTTGGTTATTTTCTGATGTCTAAAATTGAAAAATCTGACTTTATGAGCTCTTTACGATTCTTGCTTTTGAATGAGATTTTTTTTTCTTACAAATTTCTGACTTAATATCAGCAATCATCCTAGTTTAAAAAATTTAAATGCATGCCTTTAGTCTTGGAAAATTTACTTTTTTTTCTTGCAAATCTTACAACATAAAACATCCAAATTCTTTCCTTGTAAATATGTGCAATTAATCTGAAAATTTCAGAGTTTCTTTTTGTTTTTAGCAGAAAATAATAACCATCTGTTTAGTAGCAACTTGGAAGCATTTCCTTAAGATGATAAAACTAGTGACAACTCTTAACTTCAAAAAAGGGAAAAACAAATCAACAAACAGGATTGGAAATTAGGGAAGAAACACAAACCTCAAGAAACATCCATTTTTAAAGATATAGAAATAGGTATATTTATAGGACACTAAAACCCGGTGAAAGCAAAACTCCAACATTGTTCAAATCTTCCATAAGCAATCCACCAAATGCTAAAGTACTATAATTACAAAAGATCACAGGTTCAAACAATGTTCAGGCAGGAAAAAAACACAACTTTTGATGACTGATCCCAGAAATGTATCTTGGAGAAAGTAGATTCTGACCATTGAAATCAGATGTAATTTATTTTTACACCACTTCCCCCACAAATCATTTAAGAAACGACATGGGTAAAATAAGCAAACCCAACCTAAATTTACTTACATAGTTTATGCTAGCTTAAATAAACAGATATATATATATATATATATATATATATATATATATATATATATATATATATATATATATATTAAAATTAGGCTATTCAGGTTTGACCTGCCAAATCAAATGAAAAAAAAAAATTCTAACTGTAAGCACAATTTATTTAAATTAATTCACTTATTTCTACAGTTTGTGTCATCAGTGCAAAACGGAGCTTTTTGCAGAGTGCTTTCTGATTGGATAAAAAAAAGAAAAGAAGGTAAAAGTAAAGGAAGAATATCACGCATATAAACAAATGCGCACGGAGCAGCATTGTCAGTGTGGGTGTGGCAGTACTGCAAATGCTCAGGATAAAACGTTAAAACCATATTAGACGAACCGTCGGGGAGCACTGTATGACAAAAAGAATTTAAAAAATACAAAATTACCCAATCCGCAGGGCGAGTGCTACAAAACTCGAGCTATTCTCCTTATTTCTGGGAGGTGCTGTGAACGAGCGAAGCCAAGCAAATAACAAGGAAATATTGTTAGTCGAACTAAATGAGCCGGCAACACGTTATCCAACGTCAAGGGCAAGTTTAGTTAATCTGCATTCAGCCTAAATGAGGTTTTTTTAAAGTAGTTTTTATGCGAGGAAGCTGGAGGCTAACTTTGCCTAGCTTAGCTGCTAGCAGCACGGCCTGTCACACCGCCACACTGATCCGTGAGTAAGATTAGCTTCACACCGCGGCGGACATCAGCCATCCGGTCGGGAAAGGCTTTCGTTTACCTCTGGCCGTCTGATCGGGGGACAACAGTGCGGAGAAGAAAGTATTTAAAGCTCCTCACTGACCTGTAAACTAACAGCAGACACATGCGGGGAGCAAGATGGAAGCGAGAGAGGAGGGAGGACGTGACGTCAGACAAAGAAGAGAAGCGTAATTGGGGGGGGTTTTTGCCCTGGGTTTAGTTCTGCAGGTTGCAAGGCGACACTCGCTCCGTATGAAAGTGTCTGCAAAACTTTCCTTAAGTCCTTTAAGTTAAATTTAATTCAATTAGGAGGTGTATAAAAAACAGTTGTCGTAAGTACACATAGCAACAGTTACAGTTTGACATCTGCTGGTCAATGAGATTGCTCATTTTCTATAAATGATATAAGTGTACACATACAAACATTGGCAGCATGTTTGATTAGTGCTATGAATTACTAGTTATGACCCAACAAATAACAGAAACAGATTTCACAAAGACACAGCTTACTAAGACAGCTACAGGATTTTCAATAGATAGTTAAATAAGATTAAATACAATACTAAAGAAAACTAGACGGGTGCTTATGAAATGATTTCCTCTCAGTTTATATTGTGAATCAGTTTTCCAGAGTGTTTATAAATGGACACACAAATATGCTTTTGTACACATTGATAGAGCTCAATCTTCTAAGTTTCCGGGTGCTTGTGGACATGCACACATATCATAGGACCTCAAATAAAACTCAAAAATACCTGAAACTTCAAAAGAGTTTCCAGAAGAAAAACAAAAGTCAAATTTTAATAATGAACTCAGCACCTTTCCTGCCACAGAAGATTCAACTGTGTTGATGCTTAGAAAATATTGCACCAAAATTTTTTTACATCCACAGTTCCTTGCATTTGACTATTGGCTGCACAGGAGGTGAAGAGATAAACTCAGAGATGAATTCCCATATTGATTAGTCCAGCAGCAGCTGCCGATTCAGAAACATCAGTCTTCATTTCTCACATTTGTCTCAAGAAAGGCAGGATGCAACACTTCAATATATATATATATATATATATATATATATATAAAAAATAAATGTAATTAGTGCCACGGCTGGACTATTCCATAGTTTTGTTTAACAAGGTCTTCAATTTCTCAAAATTTTGCCCAATTTCAATCACTCTCACAGCTAGATTCTGCTTTCATTTCCATCATTTCATCCACAGTTTCAAAAAGAAATGTTGCACAAGGTGACGGATAAATGAAAATATCAACCTTAATGCTAAAATACTCTAGACCAGGGGGGCTCAATAAGTCGATCGGTTTTGAGTCGATCTCGGCAGTAGGTGGCAAACTGAACGCCGCCAGGACGCCGAGACCACAACTTCCTCTTCTGACAGGCTTCTCAAAAATATTCACTAAGATCCTAAACGTTTGTAGCTTCATTAAAGAGTAATATTTTTTGTAAAAAAATCAACAAAACGTGTTAAAATTAATAATCTCAGTAATTATTGTTTCAACAAGGTGTTGCGCAATTCAGTGCGTTTCGTTTCCTTTAACAAAAAAAAAAAAAAGGACTCAAAGACAAAATGACTAGCAGACCAGGAGTTTTAATTAGCTAGTTTTAATTAGCGTCCCTGAACACACCACCGCTGTGTTCAGGGAAGCGCTGATTAATAATCGAGAAATAAATATCAAGCCTGGAAACTTGATATCGTAACGGACTGAATGTTGTGTTTTTACCGTAATCTTTGCTCGTCTTGCGGGGCGCAGGCGGTTGCCACGGCAACGGGTGTGCTTAAGCTACAAAGAGAGAAAGAGAGAGAGAGAGAGTAAAAAGGTAGGAGTGGTTTTGAGTTGATCACCTGTTCGGGTTGAAAAAAAAAAGTTTCACAAATACAAATCTTTGTTTGAATGAATTAGATTAACTCTGAGAAAGTAAGTGAACTCCAGGCTGCCGTTTTACGGTACAAGTTGCAACGTTCATTATATGCTGAATCAGACACTCATTTCAGCATCTTTAGTCAAAAGTGATGTCACTGGTCACAAGTGTATGTAGCGTTTGTTTGTTTTTTCTCTTCACACTCTTTTTGTTTATTTTTTAGGGAGTATTGAATGGCTTTTGCTCAATAAAAAAATAAAAAAACCAACAACAACACGTAGGGATTGGTGGTTGTCAGGACTCATCCCTGACTGTCAATACAGATAAACAACAAAAAGCTCCAGAGTGCATTATAGCTTTCTTTTTATGTTTGCATCAAGACGTCTCAGGGTTGTGCTACTCTGGGAAAATGGCCTTCTATGCCATAACCTCCATTTGTTTTTAGAGTATAAAGTGGTTATTCAAGAGTTTATGTTTAGCTTAAAGTCTCCAAAGTTTGTTTGGATGAAAAAAACGGGATGCAGGGGGTAAGTAGCAGGTGCCAGAGGTTTCCAAACATTTTTTTCCCTGTGAGTTTATTTGTATATACATTTTTTTTTTACTATTGATGTATTTTCGTATATATATGTGTGTGTGTGTGTGTGTGTGTGTGTGTGATTAAAATAAATAAATGATTCAATAAAACAGCAACAAACAAAAAAAAAATGTTGCTGCATTATCACGATAACGTTTGGCGATTAACAGATATGTCTGTTGCAGGTCTCTTTGTGAGTCTGCTCTACATACATTCAACTGTCGGTCAATTTATATATTTTAAGACGTTTTATCACCTTTACGTTGAACCGGTTAAAACCGTCAACCTTCACACTTTGACCGAATTAAACATCAGCTATTGTTCAAAATATCAACGATATTATCAACGATATTATTAACGATACTGGAAATAAAAACCCACTTTTGATTCATGTCGGCGCTGGTAAGTGACGTCCTTAAAAAGGGTGTTATATGGTCAAAGAAGTGCATGGTAATGCTTTTGCTCTATGTAAAGAAAAAAAAATAACATTAACACAAGAATGTAGCCTATGCAACATTGACAAAATAATAACTCCAGCATTCTGAGTTATTCAAAAATTGATAAAAAATTTTTTAGTCAGCCACTGTGTGTGAGCTGGTACTGAAACTGTTGCGTCCCTTGGAGGTTTTCTCTTCTTTTTTATTTTTGTTTGTCCGGGACGATTTCCCCGCTAGATGGCGGTGTAAACAAGGAAACGTCTGACACGCAAACAAAGCAGACCCCCTTAAAAAGGGAAGGTACCGTATCAAGTTTGAGCATGGATTATTGTTATTTTTTTAATAAACCACCTATTTTTTTCTTTTTAACAAAAATATATTATATATATTTTCAATATATAAATCAATAAACAAATATTCTTCTGTTTTCCTTCTTTAATAATGTAAAGATAAAAACGGAATTCTTTTCGAATTTCGATCTATTTATTTACCTGCCATGTTTATTTTCTGCTTTAAAAAAAAAAAAAAATCTCTAGCAGGTTCTGTTGTCATTCCGACCAATAAATGTGGCAACGCGTTTCAAATCAACCTCAGGATGAGCCAACTGTAAGCGAGCAAGCCAGAATTTAATTACATTCAATTTGCTCATCTATTTACTTATTACTGAACACGTTAAACATCAAAAAGAGAGCCCAAAAGATTAGTAAAAAAAAAAAAAAAATTAAAAAGAAATAATCCTAAAACAGGAAAATAAATAATCAATAAGAATTTTGCGATTTTTGCCTGACATTCATTAAAGATGACATCTTCCGCCATGTCCTCCGTGCTTATTATAAAATTCCCATTTTTGTGTTGTTTTGTTAAACCAGACAAATACAATAAAATATTGATTGCGCCATAAAATAAAATACAATAATAATAATAATAATAATAATAATTCCGAGTCTATACCCGCTCTCGCAGCAGCATGCGTGCAGCCGGCTCTAGGCCCCGGCTGCACGCATGCTTGCCTGCTCTGCGTGACCCGTGACTGATTCGAGTTAACAGCTGACTCTTTCCTACTACAAATGGCTCGCAGGATAATCTGGAGAAGTGCGGGATCACGCAAACTGGGAGCGCCACTCCCAGGAAGTGGGCAGAAGAGAAACAAATGGCCAATCACTGAGCTTCCTGTGTAATGTATTTTTAACCCCTTTATGTCACCCTTTTTTTTTTTTTTTTAAATTCTTATTGTTTTGTATGTATACTGAGATAAATGGAGACATGCGAGCCCTGGTAGCAATTGGCTACATTTCTAACAAATAAACGCATTAGATGGGTTTGGAAGGCATCAGAAAGTCACTAGAAAACTTCTTTTCTCAAAAGAAAAGGAAAATCTGAGTTTTCAAATTCCATTTTTTTCATATTATTGTTTTGTTGTTGTTGTTGTTGCTTTTACAAGCTTCTCGTTTGCCTCTGTGACGTTTCCTCCCCCATGTGATCAGGGCGGTGGTATAAATTTAAAGAAAAGATCCGCCCCTTGTGAGATCCAGGCTTGCCCGTTTCGCAGGTTCTCCCCCCCGACGCGCACATTCAGTCTTACAATTCCAGGGTTCGCGCTTCAGTCTGCGAACTGCCTAACCTCCCAAGAAAGAAAGGAGAGAGAGAGAGAGAGAAAACCCCTATGGAAACAGCGCAAAAAACAGCGGACGTTTCTCTCCTGCGCCTCTCCTCTCCCTCTCTTCTTATGAGTTTTTGACGTGTTTTTAGGGGGGTTCAGGGGCAGCTCGGAGCGCACAGGCTGAGCCATGACTCTGAGCTCAGAGATGTCGGATGCCTCCCTCCTTTCGGAAGAGACCGACATCGACGTGGTCGGCGAGGGCGAGGACGGCGACGGCCACACGCGTTCCTACGTGGACGAGGTGGCGCAGATGCGGGACGGCATCCTCCTGGCCGGCTCTCCTCCTCCTCCTCCGTGCCTACAGGACGGCTCCACCTCCACCTCCTCCTCCTCCAGGGATGCCTTCAAGCCGGCGGGGAAGAACGCCCTGGTGAAGCCCCCTTACTCCTACATCGCCTTAATCACCATGGCCATCCTGCAGAGCCCCAAAAAGAGGCTGACGCTCAGCGAGATCTGCGACTTCATCAGCAACCGCTTCCCGTACTACAGGGAGAAGTTCCCGGCGTGGCAGAACTCCATCCGGCACAACTTGTCCCTGAACGACTGCTTCGTGAAGATCCCGCGCGAGCCCGGGAACCCCGGGAAGGGCAACTACTGGACGCTGGACCCGGAGTCGGCCGACATGTTCGACAACGGGAGCTTTCTGAGGCGGAGGAAGCGCTTCAAGCGGCAGCAGACGCAGGACTTGCTGCGGGAGCCCAACGGCTTCATCCCCGCGGCGGCGGCGGCGGCAGCGGCGGCCGCGTACGGGTACGGACCGTACGGCTGCGGCGGCTACGGCATCCAGCTGCAGTCCTACCACACGCACTCCGCGCTGTTCGCCTTCCAGCAGCAGCAGCAGCAGCAGCAGCAGCCCAGACATTCCCACACGCACATCCCGTCGCCGTCGCTGATGCCCACCAGCACGGACCTTGCCCGGAGCAGATTTTACCCGCAGCTCGGGTCCGCTCTGGGCTCCGCGTCCCCGGCGCCGAAAGCGAGCCCCCCGGCGCAGCAGCAGCAGCCTCCGCAGCCGCAGCAGCGTTCTCCCTTCTCCATAGAGAGCATCATCGGCGGGTCGCTGAGCCCCGCCAGGACTCCTCCTGTCATTGTCCCGGTTTTACCGACCTCCCTGGGGCTCCCCAGCCAGCCGCAGTCCGTCCACCCGGAGGCCGTTTTAGTCGAAAATTTCCCGAACAGAATTATCGGCGGCACTAGCGCCTGTTAAAAAAAAAAAAAAAAAAAGTCTTAAAACTGCAACAACAAAAAAAAACTTACCAAAAGCAGAAACAAACGCTCCCCTCCCCTCTTTGAAGGTAGGATTATTTTTGTACGTTTATTTGCAGCAGAATGACGGACATGCAGGAAAAAAAACACTATTTGTGCCTATATTCATGCTGATTATGAAACTATATATTTATGGTATGGGTTTTTTTTATTATTATTATTATTATTATTATTATTTCAGTGAGAATGAAAAAAAAAATTTGACCTCGAATTTTTCCTGTATTTTATGAAGACGTGATCAGTTTCAGTCACTGTTGTTTTCTTTAGGAGCGTCTCAGGACAGGTTCTAAGTGATCACATGTTTAAATTGTGTCAAACACATCCATGTTTTTTTTATATATATATATAATTATTATTTTATGAGCAAATCAGAACAAAGTTTAAAGGTTTTGATTTGAAATTTGTATTAAAGGAAGAAGAAGAAGAAGAAAAGAAGAAAACAACACGCAAGCAGCAAAGTCATTTATAATTCTGTTGCGATGTGTTTTGATTTGAGGTAATGAAAGCATTGTACTGTTTTTTTTTTTTTTTTTTTTTTTTTTGCCAATTATGGTGTATCTGAGGTGTGATATTTTTTACACAGTTTGTTTATTAAGAAGAATAAATTTCTCTTTTTGTTTTGCAACAGAGAAAAGAAAAAAAAAAAAGTCGAGACAATAGCCTGTTTTGGGAAATCAATTGAATTGCTTTTGAGCTTTCTGGTGCGTTTAAGTGCAAAGTCAAAGTGCAGGAATTGACCACTTACAAGTGCGGTTACGCGGCCCCTGCAGCGAGGAAGGGTCACGTCTGGCTGGCGAGCGTGTTTCAGCCTCTCTGTGTGCGTGTGTTCGCAAATGTAGGCTGAAACACGCTCGCCTCGGTGCCACCGCTGCACGTTTTGGAACATGCGCAAACGGGCCTTGCGTGTCCATCCGACCTCTCTCACACTCATCCTCGTAATTGCGGTGAGCGGACAGGAGGGTGTCAGCCGGGTGAGGCAGGGGAGGGAGGGGGTGGGGACGCGGCTGTGTTCTCCCTGCCGCCGGGTCACAGATTTACACATCATGGCCACAGTGCTTGAGAAAAGAAAGAAAATAATAGTAATAATAATAATGATCCAAGATGTGCTCCCGTTTGACACATACCGATAAGAAGATTTATTCGAATTTTGACGGCGAATAATCGTTCCTGAAAAGAATCGTTTTAGAAGATCAAAAGCTAAAAGAGTTTTAAGTAAGCCGGCCGTTTTCAATATTAATGACATCAAAAGTACAGTAAAAGATCTCATTTTTTATATCATTTTTACACAGAATAATTAGTCATACATACTTTAGTTGTTTTCTTTTGAAACATTTTATACTATAAAAAATAATTAAATGCTAGCAATTAAGATGATTTGGATTTGAATCAACTATGGTCATTTCTGAGAATGGCGTGTAACATAAGCTAAATTCTAAATAAAAAATTATATATATATATTTGTTCATGTCATTTTAAGTAAACCTGAATGTTTTGATCGGAATTTAACCAATAATCCAATCCTCGTTTATCTTGTGTGGCATTCAGCAGAAAGAAGTTGCCTTGATATGCTTATATAGGTTGCAAAGTGAAGGAATTTCTAGAATTGTAGTAAAAAGTCAGAATTCTGTTAAAGATTGTGACTGGGAAAGTTTTGTTGCTGGTAACAAGTTTATAAAAAAAAAAAAGAGCTATCGTTGTTAAAGTTGGTTAAAATCTCAAATTCTTACTCCAACAAAGAAAACGTCTCAACCACAAGTCTAAGGACAGCTGGCTGCTTTTACTAAGCTACTGATTCAAAGTAAAACGCATGTAAACACTCCAGCCTCATTATTATCTGCTGACCACCTGAGCCTAGCTAGCTAGCAGTTAAGCTAACAACTGAAACAGCTGTCTTGAGTTGGTCCAATTTGTGATTAAAAAAAAATTAAATAAAATAAAGAAGGAAGGGAAGTCATAATTTAAATGTCATTGGAAGCTAAATTCACGTACTGACAGGCTTGAGAAAATCTTATTTAATGTATTCACATTTTCAAAATTTGTTTTTGCCCGCACATTGAGTTTTGCGTTAGTGTTGTCCATAAATTAGGCAAAACTGAAGACGAACCTAAATTCTCGATGTAAAAACAGAACCTCTCTCAACTTCCACTAAGTTGGTTTATTCGTATAAACATTTTAGCCTTACTGTTCTCTGTGGGTTCTCTCCTCACCGCACCCAGACTATGAATAGCTAACGGTTCAATAATTTAACAACTTCAGCTCACTTAAACAAAATAAAAAAATAAAAAAAAAATGTAGCTAGGATTGAAAACTTAATATTGATTGAAAATTCAACATACAAACATGAGATTTTGCGGGAGTTCAATTATTCGAATGTATAATATTTCAGTGATTCTTGAGAAGTGGGACAAAATGGGTTTAAATTTTTCCAATTTTTTAAAAATATTATTCCTCAAGCTTATGTATGCAGATATGACAAATAATGTTTTGGAACTGTAAAGATGCTAAGGTGCAGGCTCCCACTTCCAACATTTGTTTTGAAAATTACATTTTTAATGGACCTGACCCAGAACTCTGTCAACACCGTCTGACAAAAATAAATATTAAATTATTTTTAATGACCCTATTAGTGATATTTTCACTCAGTTTTACAGACAAATGCTTCTCAAGAAACAAAAGAAATATTATTTAAAACAAAAAAACAACATAAAGTCCATCTGACAGAGTTGACAGTGCATGACGGAGTGGACGCAGAACTGAAGGTGGTGACAAAATAGTGGGTAAAACGAAAAACTTGATACACGTGAAGTAAAGCCATTTATGTGACATACATTAAAATGAATTAACTGCAGATTTAAGTGAGATTTGTCGACACTATCACCGAAAGAGTCACACTGTCAGCTAAAAACTCTGACGGAGTTGTAGCTCATCAGGTCCATGAAATCTTTACAGTTTACTAAAATTAAGCATTTAGTTCACAAAATTTCATCAAATTTTGTAAATAGTCACTTATGGTGTTGACACATCATGGTTGTGACGAACAACTTAGGAGTAATACGGAATAAAAAACTAAAGAATAACATAAGCTAACTAGAGCTGCTTAGCCCTCTTAGCAAAGGAAGAGAAAGGAAGAGGTCACGGGGTCCTCAGAAGTCCTGGTGCCCCCCAATAATGCCTGATTTTTTTTTTTAACATTCTTTTTATGTCTGACGGTGTTGACAAAAACTTGGGACAAATTTCAATTGAGTTGGAAAATATATAAAAAAGATTTTTAATTCAATTTATTGATACTTTTATAATTATTTATTTGAATACTTGTACTTAATTGTCATAATTATATTTTATCTTACTATTCCTTTAATTGTTTTAAACTATTATGATGTATTGAGTTCTGCTCCAGGACAAGGGATTTTACAGACACCCTCCACCTACAATTTTTAAAATAAAAAATATTCAGCAAACACCAGGAAAACATACATTGTTGTGCTCACATGACCCAGGTTAGTTTAGTCAAATATTTGAAAAAAAAATTATATTTTGTGTATATTTTATTCAAATTTTGTGCTTTACCCATAGGACCTGTTTTGTCCCTCTTCTCAAGAATCACTGATTTAATATTCTAGTATGACGTTCAATGACGTGCTGAAACACGGTTGGAAATTGGGATTATTACTGATGTGACATGTATTTTTCAATAACTTCAAAGTTCATTCTTAAATTGCAAATCTGCCGGGGGGAAAGGAGGGAGGTGAAACTGTTGACATTTTGGCGGAAGCTTGATCGGAGCGTAAATGTGAGTGTTGGAAGTTAGAATCCCTTCAATCCGCTTTATTATTATTTTTTATTTTTGCATTATACTTCCATTTGTTTCAGATGCTTTCTGCCCCTTTGGAGTGTTCACTTGTGCGCTGTTTACTGCAAACAAGAAGCCACACAATTGCCCTATTTTTTTGCGCATAAAATCAAACCGTTTTTAAGCATCTGAGATATATGCAAGTATGCTTTTTAGATGATGCATGTGGTAGACTTTTAAAAAAAAAATTTTTTTTAATCAGTCCACATGGTTGCCTTAAATAAATAAATAAATAAAACTATACAGTCTGAGCGCTTCCGTGACTGGATGTGTGCGCCCCGCCGCCTACGTGTGTCTGCCTGCCCTGATCCACAGAAACGTGAAGCGCGTAGTAGACGGCCAAATTGGTACAGCGCTTAGAGACAGTTCAGTGGGCCACGAGAGGACAGCTATTGCGTGATGATGTAACACGCAACGAGAGACAGACGGGCACACATACACACTGATACAAAACACACACACACACGCACACACACTGAAGAGAGAGAGGGAGAGAGAGTAAAGAACGAGGTCAGCTGAAGGCTTGTTTACAAATAGCAGAAGTGAAATAGAGACAAAAGCAAAAGTAAATGCGGAAATGCTAAATCATGGAATCATTTCCGGAATCTAATAACCAGGTATATCTGGGCAGGGCTGCACAGTGGCGCAGCTGGTGGAGCTGCGGCCTTGCAGCAAGAAGGTCTAGTGAGTGTGTGTGTGTGTGTGTGTGTGTGTGCATGGTCGTTTGTCCTGTCCCTTTCTGTGTTGCTCTGCGACCTGTCCAGGGCGTACCCCGCCTCTCGCCCGAAACGTCCCGCTGACAAAATGCTTACAGAAAACGGATGGACGGTACATCTGGCATTAGTTGGCATTAGTTGTTCGTCGGGCGTTAATTTCTCTATGTGAATTGCTCTTATAATAACTGAAAGCATTTTTGCAACATGTTTATTTCATCCTCGCATGTTTACATTTTTGGGGAGGGACTCCATACGCAGGCCCCCAAAGGGGAAATAAACCTTACCTAGAAATACGTTCCGTAAATGGTTTAAGCAGCCGATTCGGCGTAAATTTTTCCTCTCCACTTGTTCTCTTGGGAATATGTAAAATTATACTCAACTCACCTGACTTTGTTTATTTTTTGTTTTTTTGTTTACAACTTAAGACTCGCGCGCAAAACAAACAAAAAAAGAAAAAAGAACAAAAGAGAAAAGAAACGTAGGTAAAAATATGAAAAAACGGTTCAAGGGAGATGAGGTTAAAAACAGAAAAAAGACGCAAAAAGACCCTTCAATGATTTATGAACTAGTTTATTCTTAATAAGTGGATGGCGACATGTTTGTCGACCTATTGCATAAGATCGTTCAGCTCCCCCCCTTAATAATACTAAATAACCTAAAGTTTCGAAAGGATTATGGAAAGTGCTTAAAGAGACGCGACACTATGGCTGAAAAAATAATAAATAAACAAATGAAGGAAGAATGCGTCGGCAACTAGGAAGTGTTGGATGTCGGAGGGTGCAGTGAGGTGGAGGTATAGGAAACCTGCGGCCATGGATCATGTGGCCATCATCATCCTCCTTGAGCATGACTGAAGCCCAGTTAGCAGTTTATCCTACGGGGTCACACAGGTCATGAGGAGAGGGGCTAAAGCAACATTCAGAGCCGAAAAGACTCGTGGTTTAAAAAAAAAAAAAAAAGTCAAGTTAAGTTTATAAGAAAATTGTATCCATTAAAAAAAAAAAAAGCATAAAATAATATCTGAGTTTGAGCAAACAAGGGGCGTTGGTGCAAACGTGTCTGATTCTTACTCTGGTTTGGGTTCTGACTCTGTAGATGTGTTTTTGAATGAAAACACTGAAACCCAGAAAAATGTAGAAACAAGAATAAGAATTTTCATGTTCAGAAAAATTATTTTTCAAAGCCATCAATGAGTATTATCCAAGTACACATGGAAGTTTTTTTTTCAAAAAAATGTATATTAAAAAAAGAAAAAGTAAAAAAAAAAAATTTCTGTGTACCAGAAAAAGTGCTGAATTTTTAACAAGACTGATTTGTCCATTGCCGGTTTTATTAATGAGGTGATATTTTTACAAATATATCTTAAAAATATAAACAACACTTCCTGTTATCAAAAGAAAATGTATAGATAACTAATCATTAAATAAATATTTAAAAAAAACAACTTTAAAATAAAACTTTCAACAAAATAACTGAAATTGCTTGAAAACTTTTACTTTCGGTGACTAAAACCTGCCGCACCCCCAAAAACCTGACTTGTTTAATAAGCACTTTGTAATATTGACAAAAAGCTCGCCATAATTTAGTTCTATTTGCAGAATTTGATTTGAAACTCAATCGATGGAATTAAGTTCGATAACGAAATACAAGGAGTGAAAACGTAAACATCGCCCCTACCTTCATAAGAACCAGGATGTTTTTCCCGAACTCCTTTATGATTCCATTGTGGAAGTCGTTTTAAAAACACATTTCTAATAAAACCATAGACTATTTTCATTAAAACACATCAAAACGTCGTGTTTTTACATAAAACATAAATGCTTGCTGACTGTGTTCCCTCTTTATCTTCCTGCAAAACACATGGAGCTTTGACTTCTTAGTGTTTCACTCCAACTACTATAACAATAAAAAGCGAAGTAATCTTTCCTCACATTATGCAGGCTATCTTTTACAACGTAATTTCAGTTTTAAAAGATGTAAAAAATAAAAAAATAAAAAATAAAAAAATTGAACATTTATTGAACTAAAGCCCAGAGTTGCAG